>NC_047049.1:24821506-26071506 GCF_011762595.2 Tursiops truncatus
GCTGAGTCTGGGTTAAGTCCTTGCTGCAGAGCAGGGAAGGCTCCAGGCTGGGGCAGCTCAGGGCACCAAACAGTTATTGTCAGTGACAGGATTCGAATCCAGTGCTCACTTACTCAGAAGCTCAACCTTTGTTCCTGTCCATGCAGTACGCTCTGCCTCACCCCTACTGAATCCCAGGTTCCCAGCCTGAGCTTTTCTGGTCAACATTCAACCTACAGCCCCTATTTATCCATCACTTATGCCAGGCCAAGGGATGCAGTGGGAGGGAACAAGCCACAGTGTGACCTCAGGGAGCCTTGGGTCTAGGATGGGGGCAGACTTTAATCAAAGGGTCACACAAATCTGTAATTACGCAGAGGCCAGCAGAGGGAGGATGTCGGGGAAGACAGGTTGAGGAGGTGACATTTCAGTCGTGACTTTAAAGGCTGAGTGAGCAAGAGCAAGCAATATAAACAACTGGGAGGGGAAGCGCTGCCGGGGAGGGGAGCGGGCTCCCGGCGCGGGGCAGGACCTGGGTTCTAGCGACCACCCCCGGGGCCTCAGTTTCCCTATTAACGAAGCGGGTGGAAACGTGCCTCACCCTCCCCCATCGGAGGACGGACGGGGGAAGGTGCCTGGGAAAGGGCACGAGCGGCCCACCGAGCCCATCCAGTTGGGCCGGGGCGGGGCGGGGCAGGGGTGCTCGCTGCGGGCGGCGGGGAGGGGCGTGGAGGGGCGTGGAGGGGCAGGCGGACCGCGCCTGGAGGCCGGGCTGGCTGGGACCCGCGGGCAGGCGCGGCGCGCAGTGCGTGCGGCTGCGGAGCGCGCGGCTCGCCGGCCGCCGGCATCACATGAGCATCCGGCCCGTGGGTGCCCGGCAGCCGCAGCCCTGCAGCCCAGCGGCCGCGCGCCTCCGCACGACCCTAACCATGTCTGTCTGTTGTTGCTTCTTTTTCAGGGACTATGGCAGTTCCAAGAGGAAATCAGGTAAGGGAGCATCCGGGCGTTCTTCCCTCCAGCCTCCCCTCCCGCTTCGTGCACGCGCCGCTCCGACCCTGCGGAGGACTTTCTGGGGGCTTGTCCTCGCCCGCCTGCCCTGTGGTCCTGTGGTCCAGGGTACTCCCTGTGGTTGCCCCCCTCCTCAGTCCACGCCCCCTAAGACCTCTGGTACTCGCGCCTCCTCCTCGCACCGCGCCCCTCGGGCTCTCCCGGTGGGGGTGGGAGCGGGTGCATGGGGAGTGCGGGGATGCCTGTGAAGGGCCTAAGCCCCCGCGACGGGTGCAGCCGGATCCTGCTCCTGGGCCTGCGGGGCCAACTCCTGGGCACCTCTGTGGTTTCTCCCTCGGTCCTCCCCGCGGTGCGGCAGCGATGGAAGGGTTAATGGAAACGAGAGGCTGGGTTTTCGCCGTGGGAAGGTGAGATCCAGGACCGAAAAGGGGCGGAGGGGAAGGGAGGGGAATCGTGCTGCAGAGATTGGGTTTTTAACGGCTGCAGCGCAGACCTTCCCCTCCTTCCCCAACTCTGAGCGCGTTCTCCACCGTGCCGGGGTGGAGGCTCTGCGTCGTGGCCCTCAGAGACACCCTATGGGAGGCCACCGACCCGCCCTGGCATCGGCCCGGCAGGTGCCGGGCTCACTCCGAGTTTGCGAAGCGGGTGGAGACGGGGAGCGTCGGGGCAGGTCCTTGGACGCTGGACGTTGTGTTTAGGGCGCAGTCGGCTGGGGTCAGAGGAGGATTCTCTCTGGGTGGGGGAGGAGGGACTAGGCAAATGCCAGCACGTGGGCGGGGCGCAGTTAATTGGGAGAGGGTGGCCCCTTGTACTTAGGGCTGTGTGTACTGGGAGTTGGGGCGGGGAAGGGAATGCAGCGATCTGTGTGGGCTTGTGTGTTGTCCGTATTTATGGGGGTGGTGAGTTATGGGGGTGCGCAACCATCTGGGGCTCTGGCCTTGGGGATGTGGGACGTGTGTATGAACACCTGGCTTACATTAATGGCTCACGTCGTAGGGAGATACTTGTGTCCAGGTGCTTTGAACTGTGGATCAGAAGAGGTGTGTGTGCCTGTGTGTGATGGATGGGCTGTGAATTGGGCTAGTTGTGATTGCATGGTGCGTTTCTGAGTGTGGGTCCGTATGTTTTGTGTGTATAAGTGCTTGCTTCTATATGCACTGGGATGAGGAAAGATGTGTCCTGGCTTACATACGGGGGGAACGTGTGTGTACAGGGGGTTGTGTGTGTTCATGTGGGGCTTCATAGTTGTGTGCTCTTGAGGGTATGTTTACTTGTTTGGGTGTGTGTGTGCCAGTGTGTTAGGATGTATCCAGTTGTGGGTTGGTGTGTGTTTGTGTCTAGCTGTGGGATGAGACTGCGTGTGCACACATGCCTGTCACCTGGGGAGGGGTGCTTCAGGTATGTCCACCCCTGGTGCAGAACAGCATTTCCTCCATGAACAGGGGGTGAGGCTGCCTCATGAACTTGAGGAATTGCAGCATCTCCTCAGCTGTCACTTGCAGCCCGAGTCATAGGTGGGGGAACCTGGAAGGAGGGGCAAACATGGGATTGCGTTCTGTCACACCCCTCTCCCCAAGAAACTCGCCCTGGGCCTCAGAGGTGTAGTGGCTGTTTGAGGCTGGGCTCAGATTCTTTTTTTATAAATTTATTTATTTTGGGCTGTGTTGGGTCTTCGCTGCTGCACGCGGACTTTCTCTAGTTGCAGCGAGGGGGGCTACTCTTCGTTGCGGTACGCGGGCTTCTCATTGCAGTGGCTTCTCTTGTAGCAGAGCATGGGCTCTAGGGACGCGGGTTTCAGTAGTTGTGGCACGCAGGCTCTAGAGCGCAGGCTCAGTAGTCATAGCACACGGGCTTAGGTGCTCCGTGGCACGTGGGATCTTCCCGGACCAGGGCTCGAACCCGTGTCCCCTGCATTGGCAGGCAGATTCTTAACCACTGCGCCACCAGGGAAGCCCTGGGCTCAGATTCTGGCTCTGTGTGACCTCAGGCAATTTTCATAACCTCTCTGCCTCGGTTTTCTCTTCCTAAAAAAACACAGATAATGATGGTCTCTACCTCACATGTAGAAGATTCAATAAGTTAATGTGGAAAAGTCCGTAGGACCCAATAACTGCTGTAGAAGTGTCAGTTTATTGTCATCAGCATTACTTTCTGAAGCCCTGGGACCCTGGGTGAGTCCCTTCTCTACTCTAGGCCTCAGTTTCCAACTATAAAGTCAAGGGCTGGGCCTCCTAACCTCCCAGCTGCCCTCCCCTCCATCTCTAAGGCTCAGGTTCTGTGCTGCTTCCTAAGCAAGACAGGGCCCCACCCAGGGAAAGCGTCCCCGGTTTCTCTGCCTTCCACTCTCCAGCCAGGAAAGGGATGGATGGAGAAATTTAATTTACGCTGCTTATGATAATGGCCACTTAGTGTCATGGTTAAAAGTGCCAGGTCTGGAGCCAGACTGCAGGAGCTCAGAGTCTGGCTTTTCAGACCTTGGGCAGACTTCCTACCCTCTCTGACCCTGTCCTCCCTTCTGTCAATTGGGGATAATATTCTTATCCATCTGGTAAGGTTAATTTTATGTGTCGACTTGGCTGTGCCCAGATATTTTGTCAAGCATTTTTCTGGATGTGTCTGTGAAGGCGTTTGTTTTTGAATGAGATTCACTTTTAAATCAGTGGACTTTGAGTAAAGCAGATTACCCTCCCTAATGGGGGTTGGCCTCATCCAAACAGTTGAAGACCTTAAGAGAAAGACTGACCTCCCCCAAGCAAGAAGGAATTCTGCCAGCACCTTTGGACTTGAACTGCAACTCTTCCTTGCGTCTCCAGCCTGTCAGTCTATGCCGTCAGGCTGTGGGCTCACCAAGCCCCCCCAATCACGTGAGCCAGTTCCTCTCTCTCTCCCTCCCTCCCTCGCTCGCTCGCTCGCTCACTCTTGCTCTCTCTCTCTCTCAATATTCTGTTCTGTTTCTCTGGAGAACCCTGATCAATACACACCTTATATGGTTATGATGAAATTACATAAACTTCTATATGTAAGTGTGCTTAGACCACTCACTGCCTACAGTGAGAACTGGACAGTTCTCCCAAAGTGCTAGCTACTGTTATTATTTAGTGAGCATCTACTATGTGCTGGCAACTTTACATATATTTCTTTATTTGCTGCCCAGAGCCATGTTGCATGGTGGCTGGTAGGATTCGCATTTCACAAATGAGAAGCTGTGTCTCCGAGGGTGGCTGCCCGGAGTCTGTGGCAAAGTGAGGGTTTGAGTTCATACTTTGGGCTTCACTCTGCTCTGTGATGAAGCGCGTGACACTTCCCAAGGTCGCTCCAGTCAGGGATGTTTGCGTGGAGAACATGAATGCTTGTTCCCTGGTCATTTCTTGTCACATTTTAGTCCTCGAAGCCCCAGCCCATCCTTGGAGGATCTCCTGGAGGGATCTCCTATTGAGCACAGAGCCAGGACTACAAGGCAGGCCTGGGGAGGGTGGAGTCAACAGGAAGAAAGTTCTCAGGCTGCTGACAGCCTCACAGAGGAGGCAGGACTGGCGACCTTGAGACCCCGAAGACAGTGTAGCCTCAAATTTATTTCTGCTCCTTTGCTCCACAGAACCTGCTCCTTCCCGCATCTTCCTTCTCGCTCCATCCACCCTGTTGCTCAAGCCCAGCATCGGAGAGGTCATCCCTGACTTCTCCCTTCCTCTCACTTGCCCACCTGACCTCCAGATCCATCCCCTTCTCCCACCTCCACCGTCACACCTGTTGGAAGCTCCCTTCGTCTCTCAGGAGGACCCCAGCTTCCTCCTCAGCCTGTCTGCTCCCACCCCAGCCCCTCCACACCGCAGCTAGAGTGAGCTCTTCCACACATGGATCAAATAATGTGCTTTTCTGCCTAAATTCCAAGATTTCCTATCCCACCCAGAAAAACTCCTTATCCCGGGCTTGCAGAGCCGTGTGAGCTTTGGCCCCTGCCTGCCACCCTGCCCCAGGCTCTGCCCTCATCCCCGTCCCCCTTCCCACCCCAGCCCTCTGCTCAGCTGCTCCCATCACCTTCCATTCCTTAAACACTTCGGGTTCGTTCTCTCCACAGTCTTTGCATTTGCTCTTCCCTCTGCCTGAATGCTGTTCCCCATTCTTCCATATGGCTAGCTCCTTAAGATTAATACTGCTCCCCATTCTTCCATATGGCTAGCTCCTTAAGATTTCTGCTTGTCACTTCAGAGAAGCTGCCCCTACCTCCACTCTCTAGCTGCCCCTTTAGGTCTCCCTGCTTCTTGCACATCACCAACCGCACTCTATCTTGTGGGTTTTCTTGTTCATTATCTGTGTCCCACCACCTTGAAGGCAGAGACCTTGTGGCAGGGCTCGCACCAGTAGCAGGGTCCCCTGGTGCTTGTTGAATGGGAGGGTGGATGGAAGAAGGCGTGGGTGCATGAATGACGCTGCAGGTCAGGAAAGAGAGGTCGCTGCAGCCTCTAGTCAGGAACATTATCCAGGAAAAGGAGGAGTTTTTCTGATTAGGAGTGGAGAGCAGGGGCTTTGCTAATCAAGAGACAGCATTTGCACAAAGATGGGGGAGCAGGACCAAGTGCAGCTTGTTTGGAGACCAGCTACTGCAGCTGACCTTATTGAGCACCAGCTGTATGCCGGTACCTGTAAAGCGTTGAGGTTATACGAATGTGCCTTTCTGCCCTCGAGGGGTTTGCAGTCCGCTCTGGGTGATGAACTGTGCAGACAAGAATGTACTGTTGGACAGGGAAGCAAGGAAGTGGCATGGTTACCTGAGGAAGAGCAGTCCAGACCAAGGGCACAGCCAGTACAAGGGCCCAGGGGTGGGAGGTCTGTGGCTGGGTGGAACGTAAGGGAGGTCAAGGTGTTAGGAGAGGAGAGCAGCCATGTAGTGGGGATGCGGCAGCAGCAAAGACCGTGTAGGGCCTTGCCAGCCATTTTAAGGGTTTTGGCTTTCACTGTGAGATGAAGAGCCCCTACGGGGTTCTGAGGAAAGGGGGACATAATCTGACTTAGATCCCAGAAGGATTTTTCTGACCGGTGAGTGGAGATGGTTAAGGGGAGGAGACAGGTGATGAGAGGATGAGGACTCTGGCAGCAATGGAGGGACGAGATGGATTTCCCTGATCGGGTGTGGGCCGTGGGGGGCAGTTTATGTCAGGTTGCCTGGGCTCCCATTCTCAGCCGCACGACCTTGGGTAGATCACCTGAGCTCTGCGACCTCACTTGTTCTGTTGTATCAGTCAGGTTCAACTAGAGAAACAGAACCAGCAGGAGCTATCAAATTTCTGGCAAGGAACTGGCTGATGTGATTGGGGGCAGGTGAGGCAAGTCTGAAACCCAAGAGCCGACTGGGGTTGCCATCCACAGGTGAAATTCCTCCTGCAGGGAAGCCTCAGCTCTGCCTTTAAAGCGTTTCAGCTTATGGACCCAGGAGCCCTTGGAGTATCAAGTATAATTTCACTGTAAGTCAACTAATGATGAACCTGATCCCACCTGCAGAATACCTCCCCAGCAATTCCTGGATTAGTGTGTGGTTGAATAACTGGGGATTGTAGCCTAGCCAGGGTGACGCATAAAAGTGATGGACACACCCATGAAAATGGAGTAGCAGCCACCTGCAGGAAGGTGCAGATGATTCAAGGATGTGATGTAGTTAGAGGGCTTTGTGCCGGGCCTGGCAGTAGCAAGAGCCTGTTGCTGTTAGCTGTGATTGGCCGTCCCCCCCCCCCCCGCGGTGAGCACTGCTGCGGGAGCTCAGAGGTGGGCTGGAGCAGGCCCCCCCAGAGCAGGGGCTTCTCTTCAAACCTGAAAAGATGGGCTGGGGCGCCCAGAGTTCTGGGAAGCTGCCTGGCTCCGGCGCTGGTGGCTGGGGAGTTCTGACTTGCACCACGAGGGGGCGCAGGTGGCCACGGATCCTGTGAGATCATCCTGGCCCTGGGATTGTGTCTGAGGCCCCATCCCACCCAGGAGTCCTGTGATGAGCTGCAGCTCGTTTATATGCAAATGAGGTTGCTCAAGAGTGTTGCAAGTTTGTTCTTTTGGGCTAGTGTTGATGTTTCTCGTGAAATCCGGTTTACTTTATACTTATCCTTGGAAACTTGGTGAGCTCTGCCTGCTTCCATTTTAGTACCATACAGTCTGCGTCATCGGATGGAGCTAATGAGATCAGCATTACTGTAGTTTCACTGCGGAGAAGTGTGCTGCTTGGAGTTCAGAGTTTAGGTTTTGGCATCAGACAGGGTTTGAACTCCTGCTCTGCCATGTGTTTGCTCTATGACTGGCAGCTGCTTAACCTCTGACCTTCATGCCCCCATATGGAAAACAGGGGTAAAAATAGTGCCTGCCTCTATTAAAGGTAAGGACTGAATTAGCAGGGGGCCCAGCGCATAGCAGCTCCCAATGATAGCAGCTGCCGTTGTTGCTATTTTAAGTATTGATAGGTTCAGAAAGGAGGGGAGAAGTTGGTCCTACCTTGGATTTGAGAGTAAAAAGACATGCTTGAAGCATTATTTTCATTCTTTGAGCCCAGGGCCTGGCCCCAGAGGAGACAGAACCTAGACTCAGAACATTCTGTAGAGTTATGAACACAGGCTCTGGAGCCAGAATGCCTGGTTTTGTGTCCCAGCTGTGCCAGCTGTGTGGTCTTGGGCAAGTCCTAACTTCCCTGTGCCTCAGTTTCCTCATCTGTGGAATGGGTATAACGATAGCACTTCACCAGGTTGCTTGAGGCTTGAATATGTGTTAATACGTGTGAAGTGTCTGGTGCAGGAAACACTAAGGGTTAAGCCTCTTCTATTATGAGTAGGAGGCAGCACCGTGGATATCTAGCAGAGGTCCACCGTGGAGATCCCCCAGCAGAAGGGACCACTGGCTTTGGCATTTGCCCTCCTGCAGGAGAGACTCCTCTCAATCAGAGGGGGAAGGCAGAGTGTGCACCATCTCATAGTTGCCAGTCAGCCTCCCAATAACCTGGGCAGCTGGTCTTGTCCCCCTTTTAAAGACCAGGAGAGGTAGGTTCAGGAACCTGCCCGAGGTCACCTAGCCAGGTAGATGCAGGATTCGAATCTGGTCCTTCTGATCCAAACCTCTTTCCACTGAAGTCTGTTCCCTCCTAAGCTAAGACCCAAGGGATCCACAGGTGAACAGGACTGGGCCCTGGAGACCTCTAGCAGGAGGTTCCACAGACTGAGAGAGGGACTTCCCCAAGAGAGCCCCCCACTGCGGTTTCTAGAAGGAACCCATTGGTCACCAGGGATTCTTAATTGGGTAAAGGGTCCCTTTACAGGGTGTGACTAATATCCCCTTAATCTCTCTTTGTCTGAATTTGGTCTTTAATAAGGTGTATTTGTTTTAAAGCAAAACCTGCCCATAGGTTCTGGCTACTATAAAAAGTTAGTCTACCCTCCTCGTTTTATAGAGGAAGTAACTAAGAGAGGGCCTGCCACCTGCCCAAGGTGAGGGGTTGGGCAGAACCTGGCTTCCTGCTCATCACATTCCCACCAAACCCTGGAATGAGGCGGAGGTGTGAGGAGGGCCATGGTGAAGCAGAGCGAGCAGGTCTGTAAAGCCTCTGGTCCCTCGTCTTCCCACAGGATGAATGCCCCAGTAGGACAGAGAGCAGGGCCAGGCTCTCTCTTGACCCCCAGCCTGCCCTGCTCACCAGCCACAGAGGGAGAAGGGCAGAGACAAAGCAGATGGCAGCAGCCTTCACGCCTCTCCCGGAGGCTTTCATTTCTCTAAGCGATTGCTGGTCTCCGGTCTCTGGCCCCACAGAGGTCACAGCTCAATTGAGAAAGCAGGATGCTCTCAGTGATTCATTGATGAATGCAGGGCAGGATGCGTTGTGATCCACAAGCAGCGGGAGTCAAATAGAAGGGGCTGGGGGTGGGGGATGGGGGGGGTACTAGCCAAGATGGGAGGGGCTGGAGATGCATCCTGGAGGATGGAAGGGGTTGCAATGAGCAGAGGGGTGGGCGGACGCCCCTGGTAGAAGGGCCGGGGCTGAGCAAGGACTTGGAGTCTGGGATGTGATTGAGAAGTTTGAGGGAAGAAGAGATGTCTAGCCTGGCAGAAGTGAAGGGCTAGAGAAGGGGAGGGCAGGAGATGTGTCTGGAAAGGAAACCTGGGAGAGTGTATCAGCAAGACTTTTCCTTTTTTTTTTTTTTATACATTTATTTTACTTTATTTTTGGCTGCGTTGGGTCTTTGTTGCTGCGCGGGCTGTCTCTAGTTGAGGTGAGCAGGGGCTACTCTTCGTTGTGGTGCGTGGGCTTCTCATTGCTGTGGCTTCTCTTGTTGCGGATCATGGGCTCTAGACGCGTGGTCTTCAGTGGCTGCGGCACGTGGGCTCAGTAGTTGTGGCTTGCAGGCTCAGTAGTTGCCACGCAAGGGCTCAAGAGTGCAGGCTCAGTAGTTGTGGCGCACGGGCTTAGTTGCTCCGCGGCACGTGGGATCTTCCCAGACCAGGGCTACGAACCCATGTCCCCTGCCTTGGCAGGCGGATTCTTAACCACTGCGCCACCAGGGAAGTCCCAGCAAGACTTTTGCAAAGCTTTCTTTTCTGCCCGAGCCATCCATCCTCAGGGAGAAAGGCCCAGGCTGCTTAGCGAACACGGCCAAGACATGACTGGCGCCCTCCAACGGCCAGAAGTGAACGTGTCTTGTGAAGGCATCGTGTTCTGGCACATCTCACCCGGGTTGGTGTTTTTAAATAATTTTTGTTTTCGTGGCTCTGGGTCCTCAGCCTGATGTCACCCTGGAGTTCAAAGCCAACTAATTGGAAGTGAAAGGAGGCTGATTGATTTGTCTGTTCCACGGCCAGCCAATGTGGCAGCAGTGTGATGGAGAAAGTGTGTGTCTGTGCCACGACTCCCCTGCCACTGACCTACTGGCTTGCACACACAAAGCAGGGGCGAGGGAGGTGAGGGCTCCCCGAGTCCTGGAATCCCGTATCTCACTCCCGGGAAGGAGGCAGCTAGCTGGTGTGTGGCCTTGATTCCCTCTGCCCTGCTTCTTTCTGCTCCCTCATTCCTATCACCCGACCTCTCCTGCTGGGGTAATGAGAAGATGGGCTGGAAGGGGACAGCATGGGCAAAGGCCCGGAGGTATGCTGAGAGTCCTGAGCCTGCTTGTTGAAGTGCAGGTTCGCAGGCCCTGCCCAGACCTCCTGAATGAGCATCTCTGGGGGTGGCGGCCAGGAACACCAGGCAGTGGGCTCCCCAGGGATCCTGAGATAGAGGCGGGGTTGAATTTGGGGTGGGTCGTCCACGTGGGTTGATGGCAGTGTTCGGGGTAGTCAGGCAGTGAGGAGGCAGCAGGATCGGACCCCCAGGATGGGGCTGCTCCTGGAGGGTGCATTTAGTTGTGTCCCAAGTTGGGGGTCGGGGGCAGAACCAGTATGGGAAGGGGAGCGCAGTTAGAGGACAGAGAACGCTGGCCCGGCATTCGGGGCCTTGGAGAATGGCTCTCCACTGGGCCTGCCCAGCCACTAGCTTCCCTTCTGCCCTCATCAGGAGGCTGTGACGAGACCCCCGTCTGCCTTTTATTTCCACAAGGTTTTCCTCTTCAGAGGAGGAGACACCCACATTGTGGTCCAGCAAAGAAATGCTTCCCACCACGGCCCTCAGCCAGAAAATAACTTGTTCCCCACTTGGGCTTTTTGGCTTATAAACATGTGACAAACGAGGCAACATTTCCAGTAACAACAAAGCCAATGGAAAAACAAAGATTTGGGGGAAATGTGCATTATTTATTGTGTTAGCACCTTTTTCTGATCTAAAGTTACTTTGTTTAGAAATAGAAATGTGGCGTGTGTAACTCAGTTGGCTTGTGACATTTTTATAATTGGTCAGTTTTGAAATGTGACGGCAAAGAAAAATTTTCCAAAGTTTCAGTGAAACTTAGAAGTTTGTGGGGGAAAAAGTGTTTTTCCCCAACTCTTTCTGCTTTACCCTCGGGATCTTGTCATTGCCACATGTGACCCAAGCAGCTGGTATGAAGATGGATTTTCTTAATGTTAGAACTGGATTCTTTTTTTTTTTTTTTTTTTTTGCGGTACGCGGGCCTCTCACTGCTGCGGCCCCTCCCGCTCCGGACGCACAGGCCCAGCGGCCATGGCCCACGGGCCCAGCCGCTCCGCGGCATGTGGGATCCTCCCGGACCAGGGCACGAACCCGCGTCCCCCGCATCGGCAGGTGGACCCTCAACCACTGCGTCACCAGGGAAGCCCCCAGAACTGGATTCTTGTACCAAGAAAATTGGGCCGTGTTAGAAAGTCCCTTCACTTCCCTGTGCTCAGAAGGAAGAGCCACCACCTCTTCGAGATGCTTCCTCCCAACGTTGCATCTGGCCAATGGATGCTGTGTTGTAGGAAAAGGCCCCCTGTAGGTTTCTGGGAGCTGCCTTTCCTGTTAGCCAGGGTCTCCCCCTGGGCCCTGGACCACCTTAGGCTCCCTGAGTGTTGGGTCAGGGTCAGAGCTGGGTACCTAACTGTTCCCGGAAGGAAGGTGAGGTCCTTGCAAAGCTGTGATGACAGGCTAGTGATAAGAGGCCAAATTAGGACTATCTTGGTTGGCAATAGCCCCCCCACCCCGGGAAAACCTTGCAAACATGGCAGATATTAACATCTCTTGTCCCAGATCTGTCTGGGTGGGGCAGTTTCTCCTGGTCTGTCACCTCTCGGCCGTATACTGTCCCTCCCTGGAGCCTAGTGGCTCTGAGAGCCCTCTGTCAGTTCCTCATTTGCGTTTGGTCACAGGGTTCTGAGTACGAGGGCCCTTTCCCCATCTTCCTCAGTGACCTCGGTTTCTCTCTCTGCTCTAAGCCCAGGGCTCAGTTGACAGTAGTGGCAGCTCTCCCAGGGGTGAGGGTATGGCCAAACTGGTAAGAAGCAAGTTTCCGAATGGATGCTGGTACCAGACCCTGCTAGGATTAGGTGGCTCCTGCCAGACCTACAGCTGACTCACTGGCACTGGCTGTGGCTTCGTGTAGATTTGTTCAGTGAACATCCGAGTACCTCCACTGTGCCAGGCCCTGTGGTCCAAGCCTAGGGATACCGAGGTGGATACAGTGAGGTCCGTGTCCTCAGGACTCTCAGTTGGGTCAGGGAGGTGGGAAAGTAAACAGCAGTTATGATGTGATGTCCAAGTGCTACCATGGTGGAGGCGCAGCGGGTGGGATGTGAGGGAGCCTCCCCAGGGGAGGCATAGATATGCCTGTGGGTGGGGTGCTGAGTGAGACCTTCTACCCCCGGTTCCCTGAGGTTTTAAATGAGTCGGCCCGGAGGAGAGGGAGAGCGGCTTGCGGAGGCATCTGGTCAGTCTTAGCGTTGGCTGTGCAAGCGTCTCACATCCTCTAAACCGGGCTGGGGCACATCCTCCACATCCCCCCGGTACCTGCTGGGCAGTATCTCAGCAGAGATACCACTGTAGATGGTCACTCGTTCACTAAAGTTGTTGAAGCTTAAAAAGTTCTAATTATAAAATTAATACATGTGCCTGGGTTGGAGAGAACTTGCCCCAAAGGTCGCCTGTGACCTGTTCCTTATTGTTAGGAGGGCTCTGGCTTCCACTGGTCTCCTAGGGGACACGTGCCCTGCCTGTGACAGGAGGGCACGAATCCTGATTCCATGCAGCTGCAGGGCCGTGGCCCGGCCAGCCAGGTGCCTGGCCCTCGGAAGTGTTAAGTATCTGACAACAGACGGGTCTCCACTGGGGAAATCTTCATCCAGTGGGTCTCCCTCGTAGTTGATGATTCACCGGGATTGACAGGACAGAGAGAGCAGCCCTTTCAAGGCACAGGTAAAGACCAGGGGGACCCAGAAAAATGGCCCCAGCCTCTCACACTTGTGCAGCGAGCCAGGACAGAGCCCTCTGAGCACCGGTCTCCTTCCGGGCTTCTCCCCGGGGCGGAAGCTCAGTATTAGCCAGAGTCCCTGAGCTGTGGTGCCAAAGGGTTAACTTCGTGCTCCCCAGAGAGCTCGCACACTCCTGACCCTCTCCTGTCCTCCAGGCCCTCCCAGCTGCGGCCTCCTGGGCATAGCTCAGTCACGTGAGAGCCAGATGTGGGGATTTCCCAAGCAGTGATATATATATGTGTGTGTGTGTGTGTGTGTGTGAGCGTGCACGCACACACACACACACACACACACACACACATACACTCACACTGCTCTGTTTACGTGGCATCCGAGAGCTCAGGGGATTGGTCCAAATGTACGCAGAGCAGGAGAGGGATGGGGGTGAGGAGAGGCCCCAGGCTCCAGCCACACACCCTGGGAGGCTGCCCCGAGCCCTGCTGAGCCCTGCTCCCACCAGACATCATAGATAAGCCAGTTGTTTTTGCTCAGACTCCCATTTCCTGCAGCATCCATCTTGCCATAGACCATATTGCTTATGTATAAAATTTTTTTTAAATCTCTTTGAAGGGCTTTACCACAGATGCTGGAAGCCCGCAGCCTTCCAGGGATGTTCTGCCGGGCCTGGGGCCTGCCTATGAGTTACTCTGCACAGCACCAGCTAGGCTCAGGGCCTTTCCTGGCCTGAGGATGCCCGTATGTACCTCAGGCCACCCCAGCCAAAACCTAGACTAGAGGAAGTGCAGGGCCCTGGGGGCCAAGAAGGTCCTGGAGCAGTGGTATCAGCTGGACCTCAGTTTCCCCGTGAAACCCTTGGGATTCAGGGCATTGAGTGTGTGTCCTTCCAACAGCCACCATGGACTTTCTGGGTACCACCTACTGTGTTCGGTGTGCCGTGAGGATGCTGACAGGGTTAAGACCCTGAAGGAACTTCAGATCTGATTGGAGAGACTCATAACAAATTTTGATTAGCGCCTACTATGTGCCAGACACTTGCTAGGACTACAACACTATCCAGACATTCTGGAGCCCGTTGACACAGAGACCCGTTGAACAATACAGAGACCCTGCCCAGGGCAAGATAAGGGCGGCCTGCAAACCTTGAAAAGGGGGTCACCCTCAACCTCAGTTCACAGGTGAACTCTGCCCCTGGCCCCTGCCCCCCTCATCCCCACCCCCATCCTCCTCTGGCAGTGTCCAGCCAGATGTCAGCTGGAGTATTGTGATCCCTGCTCCAAAGGTGGGTCCAGTTACAGATGCGAGGCCTCCAGGTCTCAGCCCTGCTGCATCCCCCCTTGCCCCCGCGAGCCCGCACCCGGGGCCCTGCCTGCTATGTTTGGCTCCAGCTTTCCGGCAGGGTCTGGGCAGCCTGGGGCGATGAGGATACACTGGAGTGGCAGCCCTGGTGGCACCAGGCAGGTGGGTGAGGGAGCCACGCAGCCTCCCCCAAACCTACATGACCCCCGGAGCAGTCAGGAGTGCCTGGGAGAGTGTCTTTGATGGTAAATATCTGCGCCCCGTCCCTGAGGCTGGAGAGTCAGTTGGTCGTCGCCGGGAGCCTCCAGCTGGGCATGTGGTAGATGCTCGTTAGATAATTGGCGGTTGATTATTTATAATCTGTTAGTGAAAGTCCAGTCTGGGGAAAATAAAACATTGCTTTTTTTGTGGCCCTGGGGTGAGGTTGTCAGGCTTGGGTCCACTGCTGTTGACTCTCAGGGCTCTTGTGGAGGGTGAGCCAGGGGAGGGGGTGGACTGGCGGGCTGGGGGCTGGAGACACAGCGGCTGCTTACTCCATCCTGTACCACTGGCCTCTGTTTCTGCTGCTGCCGCTGCCTCCTCCTCATGGGCTTTGGCGGGGGGAGCTGGTGGGTGGGGGAATGGGAGGGGGGATACCCCAGTAAGTGGGGGAGGACCACCAAGGCAGCCACCCCAGGGAGGGGGGTGGCTGGGATCCGGGAACTCTGAACAGTGTTGAGTTTGTCTCTTCTGTGCACACCAGCACCCCGGCATGGGGAGAGGTGAGAGCCCGAGAGTGGAGGGGGAGGCCGCCACCCCAGGGGCTACTATGGGGTCAGGCAGCAGCTGTGGGAGCAGAGGCTCAGAGCCCTGCTGGCCTCCCGCACACAGTGCCCCTCTGTCCGCCCACAGCACCTGTGTTTAACCAGAAGCTGAGGGTTTTTGAGCAGGGTGGGAGAAGGAGGCAGACCTGCCTGCCAGGGCAGCCCCCCTGGGCAGCTGCGGTGCTCCCGGGGGCAGCCTGGGCCTCTGCCCACACCCACTTGGGCTGGGCTGTCTCTGCTGGCCCGCCTTGGCCTAGGTGGGTGTCCTTGGACTTAGTCCCTAAGGGGCTGCGGAGTGGCTCCAGCCCTCACGCACCCCATTCCCCACCTGAGCCGGGAGACTGACTGTGCTCTGACTGCATGGCTCAGCGGTCAGAGGGTCAGCGGTGCATTCCTGCCCCGGGTTGGGCTGCCCCGACATGGACTCTGGATTCTGGGAAAGGCAGCTCCTGGAGAAGGAGGCAGGCCCCTTCCTACTGAGAGTAAAATGAAAGGAGTATGGCTGCATTTACAAAGGGAAGCCCAACAGAAATAATTGAGCCTCCCTTGGCCAATGTCTGGAGAGGATCCAGAGAATGAGGTCCCCTGTTTTTAGGCCCCTTTGTTCCCCATTCCCAACCTGCTTGCCTGGGCTCAAGTCTGACCCATCACTCCCTTGCTGTGGGGCCTTGGGAAAAAGCTTAACTTTCCTGAGGCTTACTTTCTGCATCTGTAAAATACAGATTCTTATAAGGATTAAACGTTTAGTCAAATGTTTAACCCAGTACCTAGAATGCACGTTAAGAAAGTGGGAACTGGCGGCTTCCCTGGTGGCGCAGTAGTTAAGAATCCGCCTGCCAATGCAGGGGACACGGATTTGAGCCCTGGTCCGGGAAGATCCCACATGCCGTGGAGCAGCTAAGCCTGTGCACCACAACTACTGAGCCTGCTCTCTAGAGCCCATGAGCCACAACTAGAGCCCGTGAGCCACAACTACTGAAGCCCGGCACCTAGAGCCCGTGCTCCGCAACAAGAGAAGTCACCACAATGAGAAGCCTGCGCACCGCAACAAAGAGTAGCCCCCGCTCGCCGCAACTCGAGAAAGCCCGCGCACCGCAACTAGAGAAAGCCCGCGCGCAGCAACGAAGCCCCAACGCAGCCAAAAATAAATAAATAAATAATTAATTAAAAGAAAGTGGGGGGGGGGCTTCCCTGGTGGCGCAGTGGTTGGGAGTCCGCCTGCCGATGCAGGGGACGCGGGTTCGTGCCCCGGTCCGGGAGGATCCCGCGTGCGGCGGAGTGGCTGGGCCCGTGAGCCGTGGCCGCTGGGCCTGCGCATCCAGAGCCTGCATTCCGCAATGGGAGAGGCCACGGCAGTGAGAGGCCCGCGTACCGCAAGAGAAAAAAAAAAAAAGAAAGAAAGTGGGAACTGGTATGCTTGTTCTAGCCTCAGCCCTACCACTAACTTGCTGTGTGATCTTAGGCAAACTTCTCTCTGGTCCTAAGTCCCCACATGCTCCTTCCAGCCTTTATTTAGCTCAGAACCCTCAGGCCCTGGGCAGGACCAGCTACATGATTTAGGCGACCTCTTGTTCATAAATTATTAAAGATTTCAAATTGGGAACAGAGGGTGTTAAACCAAGAGCAGGGCCCTGCTAAGTATGGATCCCTGTGTGCCTGAGCAGATCACACCGCCTGAAGCCACCCCTGCCTTGGAGGCTGTGAGCGTAGAAGGCAGGGCCAGGGGTCTGGGCTGCTGGTGTAGCAGCATTGACCCCTCACCTCCCCAGTCCAAGGGCATGAGTTTTTCATGCTGTAGGTATTGATGAGCTGGAGGCTGCTGCTCACCCCGGAGCAGGCTGCAGAGAGCTGCCCCTGTGGGTAGCAGCTCACACACCTTACAGCAGGACACTCCCCAGCTTCCACCCGTGTGACTGTGGACTGGAAGTCGTGTTTGAGTTATTGCTTGTTCTCTGTCTTGACCATCTTAATTCATGCCATGCTTTTTCCGGATGCCATTTGTATCACTTTCACTGTTGTGCCACTGTCTCTGCTGCTCTGAGCTTGATGACCTATTTCAGGCCCTATATATCATGTAGGTCAAGCTGCTACTTCTTTGTGAAGCACTGTTAGCCCTCGAGGGCTCTGGTAAAGATTTGAGCTACTTCATGCCTATGACAGCACAGTGCCTGCCACAAGGGATGTGCTCTCGTGAAAAAGTAGCTCCTTCTCCTTCTACTGTTAAATAAAATAACAGGGCTAGCAGCTGTCAAGCCCTAATTAGTTGATGACCTGAAAGCAGTGGCTGAGTTCCCTGGTGGCCTAGTCAAAAAGGAGAAGAAACATATGGAGTCTAGGAAATTTAAGAAATCTAGCCCTATGTAAGGTTCAGTTGTACGAAAGGAGAGAAAAGACTAGAATACAACAGATATTTAGAAACCAGTTCAAGGCTGCAGTGAGGTAAGAACAATAGAATTCCCAAAGAGAGAGAGGTCTTGAGTGTTCAAGTGCGCTGAGGTATTGAAGAATGGAAGGACACAGAGACAACAGGGGGGTATTCATTCCCGGCAGGGGCCCTGCTCCTCCTCCCCTCCCAGGAGCTCAGGGCCGGGGCTGTGTAAGCCGATAAGGCGGGTGACCCTGCCCTGGTCCCACTGAGCCCTTGGTTTGCTTTCATTCTACGAGGAGTTTATGCTGTTGGCTGTCCTCCTGTCTCTCCCACCTGGGCTTTCAGCCCACTCTGGATTTATTAGTTTGGATGGGTGGAACTTGCTTTACACCAGGGAAGAATTTCTGGAAGCATGGTTTGAGACTACATTTGGGTAAATTGAACCCAATTCTCCCTGCTCTGGAGTTACTCAACATTAAAAGAAACATTACAGAGCAGTAGGAGTCCCTCTCCTAACTTAAGTCTATCCAGTTGTTTGTAACGTAGTCCTCGGGTGTATTTGTGTTTGGGGGGAACGTCCTTAAAGTCAGGGGCCCCTGTAATATTGTTCTTTGATTTCTCATAATCACCTGGACTTGACAAGAGTCAGGTTCAGCACCGAAGTGTCATCAGGACTTGCAGGCACCTGGTTTTCTCTGGGCCTGGATTCTTGCTGGTCCAGCAGGCCAGGAGGAGTGGCTGTGGCAGGAACATGAGTCCTGTGGGATGGCCATGGGAGGGACCCTGTCTCCATGCCTTCCGTCTCCCAGGCACACACTGCTTTAGTCATCAGCTTTGTCCCTGTCACCCACTCCCCTTCTGTGTTCCAGGGGCCTAATTCCTATCCCTCCAAAACCTTTCACAGGCACTAGGCCATTTCACTCTTTTTTTTCTCCCATTGCGGAGCACAGGCTCTGGACGCGCAGGCTCAGCGGCCATGGCTCACGGGCCCAGTCACTCTGCAGCATGTGGGATCTTCCTGGACCGGGGCACGAACCCGTGTCCCCTGCATCGGCAGGTGGACTCCCAACCGCTGCGCCACCAGGGAAGCCCCATTTCACTCTTAAAGCAGACCTACAACGAAAAAGACATGGTAGATATTTTTATCCCCATTTCACAGAAGGAAAAGGGGCTCAGAGATTTGCTAAATGCCCCAGAATCAGTGAGCTAAGCGAGAGGGCAAGGGCAAGAACCAAGATTTTTAAAAAATTCTTGCTCCAGTTCCTCTGTCTCATGTGCCTCCCGAGCGAACTGTGGCACTTCTTCACTTGAGTCTCCTATATTGAGCGTGTGTTCAAGTGGTTTTCCCTGGAAAGGTGGTCTGTTTCTCTGGAAAGATTTGTTTCTACTGTGGTGTACTTGCATTATGGAGACTAGCAGGTTACTACTGGAAGAGTCTAGAACATGAAACAAGTATCTTGGAGATCAGTGGGCCCAAAATGCTTGATTTTACAGATGTGGCCCAGAGAAGTCAAGCCATTTGCCCAAGGTCACACAGCCAGTTCTCAGCAAAACCAGTTGTGCAGATTCCCAGTCTCACGCCCCTTGCTGTCCACCAGGCCCCGTGACTCTGCTCTGTAGGGCCCTTGGTTCTGTCACCAGAGAGGGGGGTCGAGACCGCAGGGAGGGCAGGAAGCAGTTGGTTTGTGTCACTCACAGCTGCTCATTTGGCTGCGCCTGTCTTTTGCTCCTTTGCCCCGTCTCTCCTTCTCACCATTTTCCCAGTCCTGAGCCAGCAGCCATGTCTGCCTCCTGGCCGAGGGGCCAGGGTTTGTAAGCCAAGGGGGCCACTCCTCTGTTCATCGCAATGAGGCAGAGGGGGGTCCTTCCCACCCTGGGCTGGAGAGAAGGCACTCCAAAGGGGGGAAATTTGGGGTGGGAGCCATGGAACTGGATTAATTCTGCGGATCCAGGGGACTGGGAAATAAATCATGTTTTAAAAAGGCTTTTTTTTTTTAAAGACAGGCTCGTTTCTGGTCCGCTTCCCATTTTCCTTTGGAAAGAGGGAAGGCCTGCTTATTGCGGGGGGAAGGGGGTGGGCATGAGTTCAGCTTGTTCCACATTTAGGAGTGGGGGCTCGGTTTCCAGAGGCTGAGGGATCTTTTCCTGTCTGCCCTCCGTGGCCTGCCCAAATGCCCAAACCCGAAAGGCCCAGAAGGGCATCGGACCCTTCAAGATGACTGTTGAAAAAACCAACCAAGCAGCAAAGGCCTCGGGAGCATTTGGTCCACATGGGCCAACAGCCTCCACTTCTCTCCCCTGGGGATTTGGAGCAGCTCCCCTTCTCTGACAACCTCATCTCCCAGCCTTGGGTCTGGCAAACCACTGCCCACAGGCCAAGCCCAGCTCACCATGTGGTTTTTTTTAATTTATTCAATTAATTAATTTATTTTTGGCTGCATTGGGTCTCTGTTGCTGCGTGCAGGCTTTCTCTAGTTGCGGCGAGCGGGGGCTACTCTTCATTGGGGTGCGCGGGCCTCTCAGTGTGGCAGCTTCTCTTGTTGCGGAGCACGGGTGCATGGGCTTCAGTAGTTGTGGCACGCAGGCCCAGTAGTTGTGGTGCATGGGCTTAGTTGCTCCGCGGCATGTGGGATCTTCCCAGACCAGGGCTTGAACCCGCGTCCCCTGCATTGGCAGGCGGATTCTTAACCACTGTGTCACCAGGGAAACCCCAACCATGTGGTTTTGTAAGTAAAGTTTTATTGGCACACAGCTCGTTCATTTCTCTACAGATTGTAACAGCAGAGGTAAGTAGTCTCGACAGAGACCACGTGGCCCACAAAGCCTAAAATATTGGCTCTCTGGCCCTACACAGGAAGTCCGTCGACCCCTCTTTTAGCAGAACACATCTTCCTGGGTCCTCCAGGCCCAGGCCAAATGAATTCCCTTGGCTCACTGACGGACATTAGCACTTCCCAAAACATTTCCTTCCGAAGAACCCGAAGCGAAGTGTACAAAGTAACGAAGCCAGCAGAGATGGAGAGAGGTGTGGGCGACCTCTTAGTTGGCTCAGCCCAGGGCTGGGTGCGGCCAGATGGTGTTGGGATGGGTCTGGCGTTAGGCCTGCCCAGGGGCGTTAGGATGGCCTCGCTGGGTGGCAGCCATTTGGCTACGTTTGGGGCACAGCATCAAGGAGTCATAACCCCAGCAAGATCTGGCACCAGACAGTGAAGCCCCACATTCTGAACTGAGACCCCCTCACCTCAACCACAGCAGCTGAAAGCCTCGGACTGTGTCTGCTTTGTCTCGGCCCTGCCAGGGCATGAGAGCTGGGCCAGCGTGGCTCCCGCTGTCCCAGGAGGCTTCTGGCTGCTAGGCCTGGTCAGAGACTCTGGCCACAGGATGCCTGTCTGTGGGTGTAGTCCCCCAGAATCCCTTTACCCCCAATTCCAGCTGACCCAGTGTCTGTGGGAAGTGTCTCTGTGCGCCAGCATTTTCTTGATGCGTCTAGTATTGAAATGCCATCTGGTTCTCGTCCTTGCAACTCCAGGAGCCTGATTTTCCTGCTGCCCCCCAGAGCTGATTGAACCAAGCCCATGGGATATGCCCAGGGAAGAGGTTCAGAGAGGTTAAGTAACTTTATCAAAGGGGCAGAGCCTGGATTTGGATCCAGACAGACTCCAGAGGCCGCGCCACACCTCTCCAGCGGATCCCCACTCTGCTGGTTTACAGTGAGCGCTGGAAGGGCCAGGCTTCCCAGGTCTACATGGTGAGCCAGCCTGCAACCGGAAGGTGGCTTGCTGAGCGAGGGAGAGTTAGGTGCTTTAAATGGTGAGCGACATCAGACCGAGGCCTGAAGCCTGTGTCACCACAAGAGATGAACACTGTACTAGCTGCGTGACCTGGACCAAGTTACTTAACTTCTGGTTCAGAGTCTTCACCTGCAAAGTGGAGGGAGTTCCTTATCACTGTAGGTTTATCATGAAAAACAGATGAGTTACTCTATGTAAGTGCTCAGCACAAGGCTTGGTGTACAGTAGATGCTGTATAAGTGTTGCTGCTGTGATGATTACCATTACTATCTATCAGGCTGCTCTCCTGGCCAACACCAGGCAAGCAGCCCAAGGGCTTGCCTCTCCGACTTGCATCTCCACGTTTCCTTCTCGCTGTAGCCACTGTAGCCAACGCTGTTCTCCTTTGGAGGCAGTGAGCAGTTCAGCAGAGGAAGCACCAGTGGGGGTGTCCCAGACCTGGTTCCATTTCTGGCTCTGCTACTCTGGCCTCTTGGGAACTTGGGCCAGTTCCTTCCCCTGTCTAAGCTCAGATCCCACCCCTGTAAACTGGGGCAAAAGGTGTGTTCCCAGCTCAAGGACCTGGGTGTAAGTGAGCCACTGTTCACTGTAGGTAAACTGTCAGCATCACGTGTTGACCCTCTGATATTCTAGAAATGTCCACACCATTGATTAGGCTAAGAGCTATTTGCCTCATGATGTTACCGTATCACATCTCACGATCTTAAGTTGTTTTAGGTGCTTTGACATGGTTCCTCCCTCTCGGCAGGAAGACAACTTTTAACCTCATTTCACAGATGAGGAACCTGGGGCCCAGATCACACGTGGCTGTCTGAGCCTGGACGAGAGCCCTCGTTTCTTCTGGTCGCTAAAGGCCCCCATTCTTCTGGGTTGGAGTTGGGGTGTGAGACTTTTTAAAACAAGGCTTCCTTGCATTTTGCCAGGGCCTGTCTGCCTTCCTCAATGCTTAGGGCTGGACAAGACATTGAGGCCCAGTGGTGCAGTGGCTGGAGACTGGCCTTGGGCTCCCCGACCTGACGTTTAAGGTTCCAGGCCCACGCTGCTGAGCGTGCCGGCCTGGTGAGGATCACGGCCAGCCACCCACATGGCCAGGGGGGAAGGTCCGGGCTGCCTTCTCCAGGGCAGCGATAACCCACGGGCCCTGTTCCAGGCCCGGATCGTGTAGGATTCTCTGTGCTCCAGAGGATTCCTGCGTTTTGCAGACACCTCATTATCCCCGTCCTGGCCAGCAGTGTCCCAGCTCCTCTGTAATCACTCAGGCCCACGCCCAGCAGCACTTCCAGGGCCAGGAAATCACTCCCCTCCCTTCCCCTCCCCTCCCCTCCCTTCCCCTCCCCTCCCCTCCCTTCCCCTCCCCTCCCCTCCCCTCCCCCGCCTTCCGCCCCGCGCGGCCGACTCAGCGCCTGCAACCACTCGGCCCAGTGTGGACCTCCTGCCTGCCTAACGGTTCTCTCTTCTCCTCTGATTCTCTTCTCTCCTGCTGCTGCTTGCTCTCGGGGGACTCGGAAGTGTGGCTCTCCAGCTGGGCTGAGTCTCCTAAGAAGAACGTGACAGGTACTGCCTGGTGTGCATGTGTGTGAACATGTGTGTCCCTGGCATGCAGGCCCACGGAGCCGGTGCCCTGTGATGTGTGGCAGCTCTTTGTCAGCATGTTGGCGTCTTCTCGGCCGTCCCCTCTGCCTTCCTTCCAACCCTTTTTAGGTCCCAGATCCAGCCTTGGAGCCCTTTGGTGGGTGATGACCACATAGCACAGTGTGTCAGCAAATGCACCCTGGACCCGGAATGTGTGGGTTTAGATCCCGGCTCTGCCACGTCCTGGTCTCGGGTTACGTAACCTCTCGAGTCTCCCTAAGCAGATGCGGCAGCATCTCACCAGGAGCCTGGGGCACAGAAGGTGCTCAGGTGGTGCTGAGGCTCCCATCACCTTCCACCCCGTGAGATGGGCCACCTGAAGATGATTAGTCTCCCTTCAAGGCTGTTAACCCGAGGCGGAGAGCTGAAGTCTCCAACACCCCAGCTGAGGCAGCGGTGGGTAGGGGGGTGGGGAGTCTCGTAACTGCAATGAAGTCGCAGCCCCCACACCCCGGGGATCCAGAGCTGGGACCTGCCTCTGGTCTCGGGGCTTCAGGACCTTGGGCTTCCTGGGCACCCATAGCCCTCAGGGACTTGGGCTTGGGCTCTGTGTCTGGGCAGAGCTGGGACAGAGGTCAGAGGCTTACCTTTAGCCTTGGTTTTACTGGACAATGGTAGAAAAACCTGGACAGCAGTGTTCTCAGCTGTTAGATGGACATGGTATCAGGTAGAGGGAAGGGATTTCCAGAAGGGTCTTCTAGAAGCCCCTCCATTTTTGTGAGTGCCACCTGGCCCTCCTTCCCCAGCCCAAACCTGAGAGCAGAGGTGAGGGTCGGGGTTGGGGGAGAAAACAGAAAGGTCAGAGGTTGAGGGGAGTGGGTTGGACCAGCCCCTCCCCTCACAGCCATAGGCAGGGAACGGGAGGTGAACAGCCTGGGTGGGCGGGGCAGAGGAGAAGGCAGCAGGCAGAGGACCTCTTGCCTGTCCCAAGCCCCTCGCAGTCATCCTTCTCATGTTGCCTGTGACGAGGGCCTCGGCCTGAGCTAATCACTGGGCTCCCGTCCCTTTTTTCCCTCTCCCGAGACAGTGAGCCAGAGCCCACTTGGCCCACAACAATACATTTTATTCACCAAACGTATAGCCTGGCTGCCCGAGGGCCTATGGAGAGGCCGGCAGGCTGAGGCTGGCCTGGGAGGAATCAGTTGTGAGAGACTGAAGGGACCTTGGTGGGACACCCAGGGTTTGGGGGATCATGGAGAGCGTGGGGAGCCTGGGACGGGGGCCACCGTAGGGATTGGCTTCTCAGGATGAGCCCAGCTGTTTGGAGAGAGAGCCTGAGGGGAGGCCACGTGGGCTGGGGGAAACCGCCAGACCAGGGCTGGGGTCTTGGGCGAGTTGCCACGTCACTCTGGGCCGGCCTTGGTTTCCCCATCTGGAATGTTGGCAAGTTCAGCGAGACTGGACACTCAGAGGTAAGGGGCTGACGCTGGGGATCCTTGTGGATAAGGGGCCTCAGGCTGCTTGGGCTGGCATCCATGCATAAGTGGGCCCTGGGGGTTCTGATACGGCTCTCCAGCTGGCAAATGCTCGCTGCCTGCCAGGAGGTGGGGTCTGAGAAAAGCATGAGAAGGAACAGAGCCATGGCCGCTTCTCCTGGCAACCGTGGCCCTTGCCCTGACCTGCATGCTGGGGGTTTGTTTGTTTGTTTGTTTGTTTTTTATAAATTATTTATTTTGGCTGCATTGGGTCTTTGTTGCTGCACGCGGGCTTTCTCTAGTTGCGGTGAGTGGGGGCTACTCTTTGTTGCGGTGCGCGGGCTTCTCATTGCGGCGGCTTCTCTTGTCATGGAACATGGGCTCTAGGCGCAAGGGCTTCCGTGGTTGTAGCACGCAGCCTCAGTAGCACGGCTTCCGTAGTTGTAGCACGCAGCCTCAGCCTGTCGTGGGCTCTAGAGCGCAGGCTCAGTAGTTGTGGCGCACGGGCTTAGTTGCTCCGCGGCATGTGGGCTCTTCCCAGACCAAGGCTCGAACCCGTGTTCCCTGCACTGGCAGGCAGATTCTTAACGGCTGCACCACCAGGGAAGCCCCTGCATGCTGGTTTTGAGGCTTCAGAGGAACCTAAGCCCTTCCTCTCCTCCCCAAATCTCCCATTTCCTGTTTGCTTTATAAACAGTCTACAGTTTACATAGGGCATTAACCCCATCACCTTATACCATGCTCAGAACAACCCCACAAAGTAGGTACTGTTATTGTTCCTGTTTATGGATGAGGAAGCTAAAGCTCAGAGAGGTTAAGTGTCCTCTGCAGAGTCACAGAGCTAATAAGGACAAGGCAGGACTGGACCTCAGACCCTCAGACTCCAGTCTGATGCTCTCGCGTCACGACTCTCAGGCAATTATTGTGTCCGGTGCCGTGTCCTATGGCTCCAGTCCTGAGGCGTCTGTCTACCCTCATCAGGGAGACTCTTGTCTAAAGCATATGATCTGGTTGGGGAGCAGTGCCCCACAAGAAAATCCAGTGCATGACAGGAGCAAGCACTGTAGCTGAGTGATTGGATGGTTCCTGGAGGGGCAGAGATGGTTGGCATTCCCAGCAGGGGGAACAGCTAAAGCAGAGGCTTGGACATAAGAACCAGCAT
Organism: Tursiops truncatus; assembly: GCF_011762595.2. NCBI lineage: Eukaryota > Metazoa > Chordata > Mammalia > Artiodactyla > Delphinidae > Tursiops > Tursiops truncatus. The sequence continues at coordinate 24,846,772 of NC_047049.1, forward strand.
AGAAGAGTGTGACTGGCACACAGTGGGTGCTTGATATCTGTGTGTTGGATAAATGAACGTTGCCTGGATCAGAGGAGATGTGTGTCAGGGAACTTGGGGAGCTCAGGTTGTCAAGAAAGACTGAGCTTGAATTTGGCCTTTCTTCTTTAGGCAGCAGGGACCCAGTGAAGGTGCTGGAGCAGTGGATTGACTTAGCAAAAGCCTCATTTAGAAGCCTAAGTTGGCAGGCAGGAGCCAGGGGTCCATCCAGTTGGTAGCTAGAGGAATGCAGGTGTGAGGCAAGCGTGGGGCAGGGCTCTGGGGCACTGCCAGAGCCCCAGCAGATCCAGCCAGGGGCTGAGAAAGGCACAAAGGTGAGATGGATGAGACCCTGACAGAAAGTCCCCTTCCAATCTGGGAGGGACTCTTCTCTCTATAAGGAGTACTCCCCTTCTCCATGCCACTGCCAAACGCTTCCTATCTGAAGACAGGAGGCTCGCTCCACTGCATCTCCCCCTCCCTCGGGCTGACTCCTTCAGCCCCCAGTTTTCCAGGCCTTGGCTGGGAGGGGATCCAGAGCAGCCTCTGTGGGATGACATCACCCACCGGCCTGCCTGCCGAGTGTTTTCTCATCTGGATACCTGCTCCCAGCTCACACCCGTCCGAGCAGCCCTGGGCAGGCAACACCCTAAGAGGTAGATGCCAGAGAGCGTGAGCTTGTGCTGGGGGAGGGGAGGGCAGTGAGGAAGACAGAGTGTCTGCCTGTGTGTCCATCTGTCCGTCCCCTAGGCTGTGTGCTACTGTCTGTCTTCTGTGCTCTGGAATGCCTGGAGTACATTTTCTTAACTTTTCTACCTGTGTCCCAGAGTGTCAGCCTTCAGAAAGCTCAGGCCAATTTCCAAGGGGCGGCGTGGAGGTGGGAGCAGTATATGGGTTTTTCCCCTCTGAAATCTTGCCTCAGATTTCCTTGGCTTGGATTAAAATGACCTGATGTCTCCATTCCCCAGCACCCCGCTTATCCTCTCGAGCAGCTTTTGGCCACAAACCCATCACTCCTTGTTTCTCCCTGCCTCTGTTTCCCCATCTCCCCTTTTTCTCCCTTCCAGAATTTAGTTCTCTAGTTTTCCCAGATTTCAGAGGCGAGGCCCTGCCTAGTTTATCCGTATTGGCTCAAAGCAAGCCGTTAAATCACTGTTCATCTATCTGTCCATTCATTCATCCATTTCCCCAACAGTTGCAGAGTGCCTGCCCCCAGTGGGCACTGTGGTCTGGTCAACAGATGCTACAAGAGTCGAGAAGAAACCCACACTCCAGTCTTTCTTAAGCAGCAACTATGTGTCAGATGTGGGGTGGGTAGGATGAGGCAGGGCCCCTCCTCGGGGTCAGTGGCTGTCTATAGGCCACAGACAGGACGTGAGTCAGGACGCAAGCAGCGGTGTCAGGAGGACGTGGGTTCCATCCCAGCTGTGTGACCTTAGGAAAATTGCCTCATGAGCCTTAGTCTGCCTGTGTGTGAAATGGGGCCAGAACAAGGGCCTACACCTGGGCTGTTCCGAGGCTCAGATATGGTCTGCATTAGGTAGTGAGCACTCATGAAAGCTTGCTATTAACTGTCAGCATCATCTGGGCTCTCAGGCTTTGGAAGCTCTCTAACCGGCTGGAGAACTCCTGTCTTCTGTTTGTATCTTGAGTTTTCCTTTCCCACAAACTGGAAAGGGAGCCCCTGTGTCCCACAGGGGCAGGGGCTGGCCCTTTTTGTGCTGGGTGCACTCACTACCAGCCCCCCCTCCCCGGGGACACAGTGGGAGGTAGTCTCTGTCAGCGCCATGCCCAGCGCTGCCTCTGTGCAGCCAGCAGGGGTAGGCACAGAAGCTGGCCCAATCTGAGTGCACAGCCAGGCCCACCCTGCTGCCTAGCTGTTGGTTGCATTTTGGCCTGAAATACAACCTTGGCTTCGGATGGGCTGCCTGGGGCAGTGCCTGTGCACATCCATGTGGCAGGCCTCAGCTGGGACAGGGTCCCTCCTGGGTCTCCAAAGGACTGAGCTGGGGCTGCAGGGGCTGCACCTCATGGGAGAAAGTTGCCAGGTGCAGTGGGTTTCTTTCCCTTCCATCGACCCCACCCTAGGTTGGATGGAGCCTCCCGCACAGAAAGACCCAAAGATCCAAGCAGCGTTTCTCACCCTGGCTGTGTATGAGAACCACGGGAGAGGAGGGGGTGTCTAAAAAATACCTGAGGCCAATTCAGTCTGCATCTCTGGGCGTGGGGCTCAGGCATCAGTTACTTTAGAAGCTCCCCATATCTTGTGGGACCAAGTTGAGGATCATCGTGCTAGGAGAATGGGATGTCTGGAAACAAATCAGAGACAGTTCTGTAATGGAAAGAGAGATGGGCTTGAACCTAAAACACTGAGTGAATTTGGTTCTCTCCATAGCAACTGTGTGAGCCGGGGCAAGCCTCTTGTCTTCTCTGGGTCTCTGAGGTGTCTTTTGTGAAGTGGGAAGGTAACAAGGTTGTTGTGGGGACAAAATGGGACAGTGTATGAGCCTGGCACAGAACATTTGCCAAGTTAGACTCAGGCATGTGGGGAAGGTAGCTACAGGCTGAAGCACCAAGGGGGGACCCTCTCAGCCATTTCTATAGCCAGGCTGGTGGTGTGAAGCCCCCAGCCTTTCAGGAGACTGGTAGATGTACAGGGTGATAGACACAGAGTCTAAGAAGTATGCTAGGAATTCCTCTATGCCGGGGAGATGGAGAGGGGGATCTGGGAAGGCTTCCTGTAGGAGGTGACCAGTGGGTCTGTGGTTCATGGATCCTTTCAGCTCCTAGCCGGCCATGTGTTATCTTAGGTGCTGTGTCCCCACTGCACTCTAGTGATGGTAATAGTGAGGCGCAGAGAGCTTTCAGCAGCACATTCAATGCCGCACAGCCAGTGAGCCGAGATGGGCACCCAATCTGTCTACCTTCCAGCCTGGCGTTTGCTTAATAAATGTTGCACTGATTCAGTGGCTAAAGAGGACAGAGAAGCTGCTCGCTCCCTGCCCTCTTCCTGCTTAGCCCCACCTTTTGACCCCTCAAGCTCCTGAAACTGCCAGGAGAGGGCAGCTGGTGGCTTCCGGGAGCCTGACCACAAGCCCCAGCAGAGCTTAAAGGCAGAGGGAGGCTGAGTCGGTCTCCATGTGGCCGGAGGGCGGCAGCCAGGCCGGACGATGCCCCGTCGGGAAGCGGGCCTGGGGGCACGGGCCTGAGGCTGGTCCCCGGGGGACCAGGCCCGTGGGCTCAGTGGCCGCACCTTGGTAAGCCCGAGGGGCAGGAGTGGAGCCGAACTTGAGGAAAAGTTGGCGGGGGGCGAGCTGGGCTCTCCAGCGCTGGCGCTGGGACTTTCTTCTTGGGTTTCAAGTAAACAGTCTCGGCCCTCCTCCCCCTCCCCTGCCTCCACCCCCGGCTCCTCATTCGATGGGTCTCATGTGTTTCTATTTAAGGGCTGCGAGTAAACCCCAGTGATTGGCGGCCTCAAACCCTCTTGACTTCTCGCCTGGGCCCAGCCTGCCGTGGAGCCGTCCTCTCCCGCTCTCTCCCTCTCCCGCCCAAGGGGAGGACTGCTGACTCTCTTTCTCTGGGTTTACAGGGGTTGGGGAGAGGCCCGAGCCCTCCTCCTCGCCTGGCCTTTCCTCTCGCCTCTGCTCCGGCCTCAGCCCCCATGGGCCACCCGCCCGCCCACCCGCCTGCGGCCCTCGCCTCGCACCCCTGCGGCCGAGGGGTCCGGAGAGACCACGTCCGCCCCAGGCCTCTCCTCCGACTCCCTCTCCCTCGTGCCGGGCTGTGATTAATTCATCGCGGCCGCAGGCTTTTTCCTCTGAGTCCCCTCGGCCTCTGTCACGTCTCTGCCTCTCCCTCCGCGCCCCCCACCGCTGGCCCCCGGCTCCCCATGTCCCCCGGTCCCCGCGGCACAGCGGGCCGGTGTGGGGCCCTGCTATATGGCCTGTCCTTGGGGCCCGGCGAGCTGCGAGCCCTGGCTGCGGGCGGCCCCTCCGAGCGGCGCTGGCGACCGAGCAGCCTCCCCCGAGGCCGATGGACAGGGGGCGCCCCGGCCGCGGGGCCATGGCTGGCCGCTGGCTCACCGCATGCTTTCTGCCCTCGCCAGGTGCCGACACCCACGCCGAGCCCATGATCCTGGAACAGTACGTGGTGGTGTCCAACTATAAGAAGCAGGAGAACTCGGAGCTGAGCCTCCAGGCCGGGGAGGTGGTGGATGTCATCGAGAAGAACGAGAGCGGTGAGTGCCCAGCTGTCTGGCCGGCCACTCGGGCGAGGAGCCCGGCTGGTTTTTGTTCCCCTCCTCCTCCCCCACCTCTGCAGCTATACGTTATTTCCATCTGGCGGGGAGAGGGCCGAGGAGGCTGAAGTTTCCCCTGTTGGTTTGGGCTGCAGGCCAGCAGTTTGCCTGATGGTGGAAGAATGTCTCCACCACTCGGGGTAATTAACTGGCTTGTGTTAATGCAAGGACAGGGTGGCAGCATGGGCACGACTGTCCAGCCCATGTTCAGGGTCCCTGTGCCCTCTGAGGCCCGGGGGAGGTTGCTCCCAGCTCAGGGGCATCCTACAGCAGCTTCCCCCTTGGGGCCATGTTCCAAATTGGGGACAAGGCCGGGGTGGGAGGACCCGGCTGGTTGGTGGGGAAGGCAGGCCATGATGTCACTGTAGGGGTCCCGGGTCCTCAGGCGGCTTGTCTGAGGAAAGGTCAGGCCTGTGGAGGTTGGCTAGTGTCTGGGCGGTGAGCTGACTGCCCCCTGCTGAGCTGAAGGCCGCCAGGCCCTGGGAAGAGGGCCCAGACAGGGGGATGAAATCAGGTCCTGGGGCCAGGGAGGGTCCTGCAGCAGCCGCCCTGTCATTGGGAACTGAGGCTTTGTCTTGGCTGTTCAGGGGCCTGCCAGTTCCAAGGTTCTCACCGTGTAGGCCTCAGTGCCCTTGGCAGCAGGGGTCTCTCGGGTGGAGAGAGGAGGGCCTGAGTCCGTCGGTCTGAGGTGCAGGCGTGTGTGACCCCTGCAGAGCCAGGGATGAACTCTGGCCCAGGATATCCATCATCAGTTTGCTTATGACCTGCTGGCGCTTGAACTGGTTCCTGGGGTGTTCTGTTTTGGTTTCGGTTTGCTGTGGGGGAAGGCCCCCGTGCATGCGGGCGCGTTGGAGCCTCTCTGAGCTGTTTGGAGGACACTCCCAGAGGGGAGGGGCCTGTTCTTCTTTTCCTGTTCCACTCTATTCCTCTCCAGTATTTTAAGCTCTGACAGGAAGACAGATCAAAGGCTGTCTGTGCCCATTCTATAGATAGAATAACTGAGGCACAGAAAAATTGAGGGGAAGTGAGTCACCTGAAGTCAAAAACAGAACAGAACAGTTCTTGGGTCCCTGATTCCTATGCCTGTGGGCAGCAAGTAGCTGTAGAGATACTGAGGAAATCCCAGTGGGCCTCCTGGGGGAGGTGAGATTAGGTTCCTGTTGCAGGAGTCTCAAGAGCTGTGCTCTCTGAGAACAGGGCCGTGATGCCAACAAAGACCTGACTTACGGCCCTCTTGGGTCTGGAGTCTTCAAAGCTTGTTCCCCTCAGAGGTGGCAGGCTCTGCCCTTGTGCCTGGTTGGCGGTGGCTGTCACGAGCATAAAGGCCTGGGCCCCTCACCCCAGGTGCCCACACTGGTCTCCTTCCTGCACCGCTTGGCTTTCAGCCTTTGTCACAGTACCAGCCCCACCTCCCCGCCCCCACTCAAGCTGCATTGTCAGAGGGGCCTGGCCCTAGGAACCCTAAGCACCTCAAGACCCAGAGGAAGGGCTCTCTAATGGCGGGATTGGAGACACCCACTGAGGAGAGAGAGAGATGTTTGTTTTGGGGCTTGCTCCAAAGGAAGGCGTGTCGGCTTTTCCATATAAGGTCAGGGCTGCTCAAAAGTAGACGTCTGGCTTAGGGACCCTCTGCCTTGTGTCACCAGCACAGCTGTATAGCCCTAAAGCAGCAGGAGGAGTGAGCCCCCATGTCTCTGGGTATCAGCCACTGGCCAGGATGGCTGAAGAGGAGACCCCACACAAAAGGCAGTCAGCTGTTATCAGACTCCCTGCTTCCCTTTGCCTCCCACCCCACATCCAGGACCCTGCCTAGGAGTGGAGGAGGGAGAGCCTTGACGAAGTGGGGCTTTTGTGGCAGGCTGCCAAGTATTAGGCACCTCCTTCTCCTGAGGAGTCCCCGATGGCTGTTTGAGGGGGCTCGGGTAGCCTGAATCCCCAGAGAAGCCCAGTCTGGTACACTGATCCTCTGAGGGAGCTGCCGTCTCTAGAAGCAGGATTCTGCCCACTACCATGTACCGGCTGGGTGACTTCAAGCCCCTTGCTCCCTCTGGGCCTCAACTCTCCCTTCTGTAAAATGGAGACAGTCTTGTGGCTGCTTGGAAACAGAGCCTGGAGTAGATGACCTCCCCAAGCCCCCTCCCAGATCTGGGCTCCGAGGCTGGGAGACTCCTTAGGGCCCTGGGTGTTGGGTAGACAGAACCCTGAATGTGGCCTTCCCAATTCTCTGGGCTTTGTGTCTCTCCCCTTGATGGAAACAGCTGCTCAGCAGCAGATATGTACACGGGGACCTTGGAGTGCTGTGTCCATGGTGCAAACCCACACCGTCTGTTGCTGTCAGAAACAAGGAGGCCTCCTAGAGTGTACAACCAGCGTAACCAGAGAAACTAAGTGGGTGGAGGGGAGCAAGGAAGAGGGCCAACTGCAGATCCTTGGGAGGGTGGTTTCCCAGTTCAAGGAAGCTGGATGGCTGACGGCAGGGGGAGGGGAGGTGTGTTGGGCATCCTGCAAGCTGGCTTTGGAAGGAGTGGTGAGTGAGGCTTTTGAACTCTGGAACAAAGACCCAATTGTAATGCCTTTGACCTTAGGACTTGGTGGGTGTGTTGAGGCATTTCCACTTAAATTGTTGGGGCAGTAGCCCCAGTTAGCACCACCCTGCCTCCTGGGGCCTTGCCTTGCCTGCTGGGAGCCAGGACTCTGCCTGTGTCCCCTTCTCGCTTGGCTGAAAGCCCCTCGCGTAGAATGTTCAAAGAGGGACCCAGCCATCTCTGGTTCTGCTTGCTCATCAGAGCCCTCTGGCAGGGACCACAGCCCCTGAGGGATTTGGAAGTGTGCTTGTGCCAATGCTCTGTAATCTCATTGGTCTAAAGAGAGATGTGTCTGATGAAAGGCAATTCAGCATCGTAAACAGTAAACACCAGGTCTAGGCCATGCACTTCACATGCATCATCTTACTGGCATCATGGAATGACCCCTTGTGGTAGAAAGCACTCTAATCATTTTGTGGCTGAAGTAACAGGCTAAGAGGTTAAGTCATTTCCCTAAAGTCCCAACAGCTGAGATCTCTCCCTTATACAGAGGAAGTGTGGGGAGGGGTGAGAATGGGCTGATCCTGGGAGGGATCATCACTGAGCTGGTGATGCTGTGGGTCAGGGACAGACATGGGCTACCTGAGGGTGGTGTATACCCAACACCAAGGACAAGCCTATTCTAGGGAATGTAAATGGGTAGAAGTCAAAGACACCCACAGTGTTGGGACCTGAGTGGCTTCAGGGAAAGCATTTTTGATCAAACAGTGGGCCTGGGGCCCAGCCAGAAAAGGACTCTTTTCCTTCATTGATCAAGGACAAATCTAGCAGAAAGATTAGCAACTTTGTTAGCTTTGCCGACCATTTTTGTCTTGTCCTTGAAAACCCCTCCACCCTGACATAAGCAACAACGCCTGAGAGAGCACCTTTGTAGGACATTCTTACACCTCAAAGACCACATTGGCTTTACCTTCCAGGAGGCAAAATCTGGTCTAACTTCTGGCAGAATGGTGCTGGCAGGGTCCCAGTTGCTCTGATTTCTGTGTTAAGCAAAGCTGCTTCCAACTTTCCAGGATGGTTTCCTTCTCTCAGGGTTAGGAGCCAGGGGAGGATGTGGGGATATGAGTCAGCAGATGCTCATTCTTTTGCTGCTCCAGCTTTCCTTCTCTGAGTCTGTGTGTCTTTCCTGGCACCAGTGTGATAACCCTGGGAGATCTTATACTTCCTTGGAGGCACATAGCTATTCGACTAAGGTAAAAGCATTGTGTTGGCAAGAAGTTTTGAGCTCCTGGTCCACCCAGGTGAGAAATTGTACCAGTGAGAAAACTAAGCCTTGGGGAGTCTGAGAATCTTCAGTCCCCTCCAAAGTCAGTGCTTTAGTCCCAATTGAGTTGTGAGCAGAGGACAGATGCCCACTTAGACTTGCTCAAGAATCTACTGAAAGGATTCGGGAAAATCTCACCAGAATCCCAAGGGTGGGAAGTACATCCCAGCTGCACAAGGACTGGGAACCAGAAAGCTGGCACGAGACAAAGCAGCTACTCTTCTTGGGTACCATGTGGATTTAAAGTCCAGCTGTCATCTTCTCCTAACTGCAGACCAACCTTCCTTGTCTTGCTGTTCACTTGTAACAGTGGCCTGTTCACCTGCTGTTGGTTTATTGAGATAACTGCCACCAGCTGACAATAGTCTCTGGTTCTCTGAGTTCAAAATTTGAAGTTTGAATCTGATTAGTTTCTGGCCAGCCAATGGATGGGCAGACCTTAGATCAGGTGTCCAACCCTGGGCCAATCAGCTGTGTCCGGGGGAAGGGTCATGGGGTATAAACATGGCTATCTTGCCAACCTATTCAGCAGTGGCTGCTGGAGCACAGGTTTTAAGGAGAGGAGGTAATGGGGGGTAAACAACCCCAGAACATGTGGGCTGCATCTGCTTTACTTATTTAGCAGCTGTGCACAGTAAAGAGAACAAAGAATCAGGAGTCTATTAGGTTTAAGATCTAATGCTACCCTAACTGTGTGATATAAGCAGGGATCCATTTCCTCATGAGTCTAAGAGAACAGTGATGCTTCCTACATGGGCTTTGTTTTTTCCTTCAATGAAATGTAACTATTCATTATTTGAGGAATATCTTTATCAAGAAGACAGACTAATAAGCTTTCCCCTCAGACTTGTGTGTCATAATGATTATTTTGTGTTGTCAAAGACGATGCATTCTTCAGCCATGTATTTTGTGAGTTGGAATCTTTTTAACACTGAAGATGTATCTATTCTGTTACTTAGGTATTTCTTCATGAACGTTGTTATAACTGGTCCTACACGGACTTTTTGTAAGTGAGAAATACACTGTATATACTCATCGTTTATTCATTCTTTCATTTATTTCTCAAGTCTTGAATACCTCTGTTGTCCCAGGCTCTATGCCGATTGGGTGCATACCCATACGATTCCTGCCTTTATGGAGTTTAAACTTAATTAATGTGAGCATGCTGGGTACTTAGTGGGTGGACTGTACTGTGAGACTGGGATAGCTCTGCAGATTTTCTGCTGTCTTAAATGGACTTCTCCTATATATCTTCTGTGTCTTTTACTTAGATTCTGTGCTTACTAAGGAACCTGCTGATTGGTCATTCAGATTGCCAATCTGCTCTTGAAAAGACATGTCCCAATAAAGTGAGGATAGGCTCTTTCTAGAAGGGCAGGTTTGTTGCAGTCTGCATTACAGATAAGTGACCTAACTCTCTTAACTCTGTAACAGCTTTTTAAGTGTTTGGTTCCAGTGAGCCAGCCCCATTTAGATGTGGTGACTGGTCCCCACGAGGTCCTGTCCCAACTGACAGAAAGCCTTGATCTGACACCCTTCTCTCTCTAAGTACAGCACATGTATGGTCCTGCTCTGTCAGGCTAATCAGCAATTCCAAAGTCCGTTCTGGTCCAAGACTGTCTCTGGTGTGCGGTTGTTGCCCACTTCATGAAGCTGCCTGGAAGGGAAGGGGCCATCGAGTATAAATCTACGGAAGTGAGCGTCCAAATCCAGCCTTGGGCCTCTCAGCCCAGCTTTAGTCACCTGGGCTGGAGATGGTTTTGAGAGTGGGATTGCCCGACAGCCTAGCAATTAAAGATATGGGTTCAACGTAGGTAAGCCTGGTTTTCATATTGATTTGGCACTTACTAGTGGTGACCCTGGGAAGTTACTTGAATCCTCTAAGCATCAGTTTCCTTACCTGCAAAAAGGAGATAACTGTACCCACCGCTGTAGGGTTAGTATCAACATATGCTGCTTCAAGAGGAATTCAATGCTCAGTTTGTGATAGTTGCTAGTAAGACCGCTGGACTGGGGCAGCTCTACCACAAACTGACTTTGGAACTCACCTCTGGTTAGATGCCCTCTTGTGTCCTCAGTTTCCCCATTTCATGGTGTCTGAAGATTCTCTCAGCCCTGATGGTTTAGTGAGGTGGGTAGGGCATGGAGGGAGCTTACTACAGGGTAATGACAGCAGGACACCATGCTGGGGACCAGAGTCGCCCCCCTGGAGCCTTTGCTTGGCAGCTCTCCTTGGCCCAGCCCGTGACAGGGAGAAGAGTTGGAGTCCGATTCCCCTTGGTGACCCAGGAGTAGACCTCATGGGATCAGGAGCTCCATGCAAGGCCGGGAAGAGGAGAGGCCCACCTGTGATACCCTCATGCTGGCTGTCACTCAGTGGCTCTGTTGCATGGCACAAAACAAGTGCTGGGGGCAAGGGGACTAGCATAGTCGGGAAAGGCTGCCTGGAGGAGTTGGAGACATTGAGCTCGGCCTTGAGAGAGGGGGATTAGATAGGAGAGAGGGGAAGGAGTTCCAGTTCCATGTGAGTGGAGTGCCAGGTGGAAGGCTGGGCCCACTGAGGCCCTAAGACAGGAAGGCAGGTGTGTGGTTGGTTGCCTCAGGAGGTGTGTCCTGGTGAAGAAAGCGGGAGTTGGGCAGCAGTGGATGGAGAGGAAGAATGGGGCCATGGAAAATAGGTGAGCAGGAGAGGGATCTGAGAATAGTAGTATTTGAAGCAAGTGATCCTGACTGTGGGGAGGAAGATGTCAGGGGAAGATGTATCCGGGACTGGCAATAGCTCTTCCCTTGAGCTAGATCTGCACGGACAGTTGTCAGGAAGACATCCAAGGGCTTGTCAGCACTGAGTGCTGCCAGCCACCTGCCTGGAGCCAGCTGCCAGGCGGCCGGGTGGGGCAGCGGGTCCCCAGGCGCTCCCTCTGTCTCACCTCCACCTGTTCAGGTGGGGCGAGTGGAGTGGCCGGTCACACTGACCTCACATTGGCTGTATGGACCTATCGTGTCCCACGGCCTTTCCTTGAATAGACATTTCTGCACAAAAGGTGTGGTTCCATGGTGACCTTGGAAATCCATCCAGCTGAAGTACCACAGTGACACCAGCTCATCCCAGCCTCAGCCCTGGAGCGATACGTGGCTGCCTCCCCTTTTTTGGGGGAGGGGGGCAAGCAAGATTGCACTGAGTCCTTTCACAAGCATCTCAAATGCTGCTTTTCTGGGTTTGAACACCAGGGGACCAGTTGAACCACACACTCCCCAGAGCCCAGCAAGGCCAGTCTTCAGGTGATCAGTCATCACTAAGTCCATATTACTTGACTAAGTGCCAGGCTGGTGCCCAGAGGTGACAGAAGCCAACAAAGTCCTACACTTATGGGGCTCACATGTGGTAGAGAAACAGCCATATGTAAACAAGGAAGATAAGTCTAGATTCTGAAAAGTGCAATGCAGGAGATAAGCGGGCACATGACAGAGATTAAGCAGAGGAAGGAGGTGATAGAGTGTGGCCGGGAAAGGCCTCTCTGAAGAGGCGCCAGTGGAGCCGAGAATGCTTGGAGCTTGGTGAATAGAGGAAGAACCAGGGGCTAGTTACTCTGGGGGAGAGGTGGTACGGACAGAGAAGTAGGAGAGGCCACGTGGTACCGGGCCAGGGCGTGCTGTTCTAGGGGTAATGACCACCGCACACCAGGTGGGAGTCTTATAGTGTAGCGAACTGGTGACTCCACTCCCCTCCCCAGACATATCCTGGACCAGGTGCCCCGGGAATGGGCAACACCAGAGACCGTCCACCTGCCGCCAACACACACACACACACACACACACGCTTTGTCCCCAGGAGAGTGACAGACCTGCTGAAGTGCAGGGAAAGTATCTGTCCGCACATTTCCTGCACTCTTACATAACAGATTTCACCCTGGGACTGTAGCACTTTCTGGGTTATAATTTGTCAGGACCAAGGAGACTTTGGGTTGAAAAATTGCTACCCCTTGTTCTTTCCCCAGATCATCCCGCAGCTGTGTGATATTACACCCCTCAGCAGTTGGGTTGTCAGTAATTGCTCTGCTGGATATGGGGTTTGCCCCGGGTGACAGTCCTCATCTCTATCAGCATCTTTTCAGATTCCGTAACCTCATCCTCTGGGTTCCCGGGGGCTGACCTGGACTCCCTGGCCTCGTTGTGGGGGAACAGCCAGGGTGACTCAGTCGTGAAGCCTGGTGTTCACTGGGGTCTCCATCCTGGGAGCTGAGCTGTTGAATCCCAAGAAGTGGAGGGAAGCTTCTGGCTCATGTAACGCCGAACTTCATTTCTATCTATGTTTGGAATATGCTGTATGGAATTATTGCGGGGGGGGGGGCGGGTTGTTATTTCATTTACTTGTCTCAGCCCCAGCTCTACATTCCCTTCTAAGTCAGGGACCTCTCAGCCTCATGCTAAAATGCATCTGCCTGTGTAAGCTTTCATTGGACTGGATTGTGGGGAAGTGGCCCAGGCACCATGGGAGGTGATGGAAAGCCAGACTCAGAGAAGGAGTTAGCCAGCGACTGGCCACAAAGTGAGCGAACCATGAGTGGGTTTCTGAGCCTGGTGTGCTGTGATAGCAGAGCCCTCTCTCCTGTTGTATCTGGCCCATTGGCATTGCCACTGGCCACCCTGGGATCACTGTGTCCCAGAACCTTGTGTTTTAAGGGATGTTCTAAGCCCAGTGGCCTGAAGCCTGCGTGTCTGTTCTCTGGACACTCGTGCTCGGGGGATTATTGGGGAGATCGAAGCCACTGGGGGAGTAAGTGGCTGCTTATGCCAGCTAGTAGGGGATTTGGGACATTTTTCAAGGTGACCTGTTTCTGAATCAGAATAGCTTGTTTTACAAGATATAAAACCATGTGGTTTATACAACATCTTGGTAAGAGGAACGGCAGATCTTGGCATTCTCTCCTTTCCAGGCAGAAATTGAAACCCAGAGTGGTTAAGTGACCTGCCCAGAGGTTGCACAGCTGGGAGGTGGGGCATGGGCTTCCACACTATTTATCCAGTGCTGTTTGTACAGTGTTTGGAAATCTGTAATGCAATCAGTGTTTGCATTTCTCTTCCTTGTGGATTTTACTTCTTTGAAAAGCCAAACCCCAGAGCGCTCTGCTGTGTGAATTCTCCAGGCCACAGAGAGCAGGAGAGCAGAGGTCAGTCCCGCTGAAGCCCCAGCTGGGGTAGGAGCAAGGCCAAGGGGTAGGGCAGACGGAATATGAAAGGGAAGGGGAGCTCGCTAGCTCAGTTTCCTGCAGAAGAGTTGTGACTGTTCCAGTGTATGGCTCAGCCAGGTCCACGGGGCAGGGCTGGACTGGATGGGTGGATGGGTCCAGGGCACTTGGGATCTCACCAGAGATCCGCTCACCAGGACTGAGGGTGTGAGAGCAGAGCCTGGGCTGTGCCTGGGTCCTGCCTGTCAGGACGCCTTCCCCTTTGTCCAAATAAATAAGGCCTGTCCTGGCCCCGCCCCAAACCCCACAGGACCCAATGAAGAGCTCCATTGAAGTAATCGCCCCTATCTTCCCATTGCTGGAGGTGACGATATTCTAGGGCTCTCTCTTACCTGCAGGGTAAAGGCCCAGATGCAGCGAGTCCATCACATTCACAGCGCACCTACCATGCGCAAGGCAGAGAGCACAGTGCTGCTGGGGCCAGGTGGTATTACTGAGGGGGCGGGAGGGCGGGACTAGAAGGCACAGTCGGCTCCCGGTGCCTTGGGCTTTCATGAATACTGTCAAGTTCAGAGATGGGGCGGTGGCTGGGTTGGGTGGTCAGGGAAGTCTTCTGGAGAAAGTAGGCCTTGAACAAGGATCTGAAGTGCTCCAAGCTAAGTGAATGACACGTGCAAAGGTGTGGCGTGGCACAGATGAGGGGGATCCAGCCGGGTGCCGGGGCTGCCCGAGAGGAGACGTTCCCTTAGCGATAAACAGGACGGAGGGGTGCCTTGAGCGCCTCAAACGTCAGGGGCAGGAGACAAGCTGCAGGAGACATTTCGGACCATCTGCCCGAACCGCCCTTTGATAGAGGAGGAATGGAGGCCTGAAGTCACTTGCCCAGTGTCCCACAGAGTTTGTGGCAGGGCTGCCACATGGCTGGGGACCATTGGTGCAGAGGTGCCGTCTCCGAGGCATGCTGGTATCTCCTTTGAGGCCGCGCTGCCCGCCCAGGGCGGGGTGCACCCCATCTCTCCTGACTGATTGAGGCCCAGCCTGTCCCCCAGGTGAAGGGAGGAGGTGAACTGGCTCTTCAGCTCCCCACCTTGGGCCGCTCAGCTGCTGCTACAGCTGGAGCCTGGACGCAGAGAGCAGAGGCAGCCCCAAGTGAGAGCCGCTCCCTGTGTGTCCTCCCCAGCCCCCTGTGCTCAAACAGGCTTATTTTTCAGACAAGGTGCCTTCCCCCACAGTGAGGTCATTTTCAGACACCCCAACTTGAATGCAGACTCCCCCTTTCAGCAACGCCACTTCTTGGGGCTTAAGTGGGGCTATCCCACTGGCTAGCTGTCCCCCCAGCAGTCCAAAGCACTGCCTTCCCCGCCTCTTACATTCCTCCCTCCCCCCGAGGCAGGCGGTGGGGTCACTGTGGAGGTTGGCCAGGCCTCCAGGCCTGGTGTTTCTGGACACTCTGTCTTTTCTCGTTTGTTTTCTGTACTTCTCACGGGTGCCCTCACAGAGCCGCAGCCTCCTCTCCGCTCAGTGTGCTCTCCGTCGTTAGACTGAGGCAGAATTCTGAGCTGCTGCCATCAGCATGCACCCGCAGCAAGGCCTGGGATCTCGGCCCCGCCCAGGGCCTGCAGTGTCGGCTGTAGGCTTCTTCGCAGCCTGGCCAAGCGACCGCCTTGTGCCCTGGGGGGCTCTCTGCCAGTTCCAGCCACCTACTTCTTGCTTAGGGCATCGGGTCAATGGATTGCCACTTGGCACCGTGCTCGGGGTGTCATCTGAATGGGCAGAGTGGCCGTGTGCCCTCGTGGGAGGAATGACAAGCTTTGCATGAGAGGATCTCGGTCAATCTAGGCTCCAAGCTCAGCCACCCACTAACCAGTGGTGGCTTGATCTCAGACAGGTCTCTTTACCTCCTGAGCATCAGCTTCCCTCACCTGTAGAAGGGAGGTGTGATTAGGAGTGAAGACAGTGGCCACGGCTGCTTTCCAGATACCAGGCTCTGCCATTCCCCTGACCATCATGCTTTTATCAAGCCAGGCAAGAAGCAGACCTTTCATCTCCATAGTTCCAGAACCCCTAAGATCCCCTCTAACCCCTGAGGCTCCAAGAAAAAGCCAGTTTCAGCTTAGAGGGAGCAGACAAGGGGGAATCTGACCATGCTGACGACTTTCAGCCAGCTCTCCGAGCAGCCAAATGGGTCACTGGCTACAAACATCCCTAGGTTTGTAATGATCACAGGGCCTGTGGGCTCCTGGACACCTTTGGAATGGGCTTTGTGAGGCCAGATGCTCCGCAGATTAAATTTCCAGGGAGAGAACAGCTGAGAAATAGTCTTGAGCTTTGCTAAGCCCCTTCTGTGCTATGACAGCAAAAGGGGGTGTGTGTGTGTGTGTGTGTGTGTGTGTGTGTGTGTGTGTGTGTGTGTGTGTGTGTGTGTGTGTGTGTGCGTGCGTGTGTGTGTGTGTGTGCGCGCGCGCCGCTCCACTAATAGAAGGGAGGGCATAGGCAAAAGAGGGCGATTGTCCAATCCTGAGCCTCCCTCTCTCCTTCCATTTGCATCAGCCAATGGGACAGCTGGTGCTGCTGTGTTTTCCAGGATGGTGCTGGTAACAGAAGGAATATGATTAGTGTTGTGGAATTTTATGGTAGGGGTTGGGGGTGGCTTTTGTTTCCCTCCTTTTAAAATAAAGTGATGTTTTGAAGAGTTGCCCTGGAGAACTGCTGAAAGCAGATAGGCTGACAGATGTTTTTTGGCCATGTCAGACGAGGACAAGATTATTCAAGTGAGCGAGGGGTGTCTCTCCCCATCAGCCGTGCTGTGGGGTTCCAGGGCTGTTCTGCCAGAAAGCGAGCAAGGGGCCGTAATCACAAACAGGCCAGGATCAGTTACAACCAGAAGTATTACTTTGGACTCTTGGCTTTGATGGGGAAGAATGCAGTTTTCCTTGCCCCTCCTCCCCCGTCCTTCTCAAGTTAAACAAGGTCTGTGAAAGCAATCACTCTGGGACTTAAAGAAAGGCCAAAATTCAAGCCAGCGCAGGGTCCCGAAAGGCCCAGCATAGGAGAGTTCCACCAACATCCACTCATTTGGGGGCAGGGGTTTGCCCGGCCCGTTTGCTGTTCCTCCTTGAAGTGAACTGGAGAAGCCCATTTTCCCTGAGTCTTTTTTGCCTACCTGGGGCATCCTCACCTCCGTCTTGCCCGCCAACCAAGCGTCTTGACCCTTCTGCATATTTCAACTGGCATTTTCTGCACGTCTGCCACGTACTTAGCACAGCGGCTGGGGATATAATGAAAATGGCTTAGCATATTGGAGCAGACCCCGACCAGCCCATGAAGATAACAAAATAATGGGACTCTCACCCCTCCTAGCCCCAACCCAGCCCTGGGAGGCCTGCTTCTTATCCCCTTCCCCTTGCCTCGACCAGCACCCCCTCAGCAAGCATCAGATCAACTCCTTCACACTTGGGTGTATATAATACTGCTCCTGGAGTATTGACACTGTGAGGGGCATGCTGCCCCCTGGCCTTGGTAATGGGAGCAAAACCAGAGGTGGAGAATGCCTGGACCTCCTCGCCAACAGAGCCAGATTGTAACTGACTGTCCTTTGGAGGACAGAGAGGAAGCTGACCTCTGCACAGGGGGATGGAGCGCCCAGGGCTCCTGCCGCAGTGCCCCCCCTGATGAGTGCTCCACCCCATTCTTCTGCTTCCACGCCAGCCCTGTGTCCCAGTCCTCACTGCACAGCTGACACAAACTCGCCTCCTTGGACCTAAAAGGCCTCCTTCGAAAGCCTCCGCTTTTGCCAGAGCGTCTTGTTGGTGCTGATGTGACAGCTGGGAGGAGGATTCTAGCCTGCCCTCCATACCCTGATCTCTTAGCCCCCTTGGGGCTGTCCCCCCACCTCAGGGGCCTAGATGGTATCAGAGCCAGGTTTGGTAGGAACTCTGATCCAGAGACCAGGACAGAGAGAGGGGATGGAGACATCCACATCCTAGGCTAAGGGGCAGGCCAGAGAGAGGGGATGGAGACATCCACATCCTAGGCTAAGGGGCAGGCCAGAGAGAGGGGATGGAGACATCCACATCCTAGGCTAAGGGGCAGGCCAGAGAGAGGGGATGGAGACATCCACATCCTAGGCTAAGGGGCAGGCCAGAGAGAGGGGATGGAGACATCCACATCCTAGGCTAAGGGGCAGGCCAGCATCGGGGAACAGGAGCTGATGGCGATACTGCTCACTTCCTGGGAAGTGAAGTTAGAGCCTGCCATCGCTGAGGGCTGGGACTCAGCTGCGGTGTGTTGGGCCTGTCACTGCAAAGGCATATTTAAAGGGGGGAGCTCTTCAAGGCCCACCTCGATCCCCAGACATCTGTTATCTTATTCCACCCAGGCCTCCCCACCTTAGAACCACTTCTAGAACAGAGTCTCTCCTCCAAGGGCCCTGAGGTGGTGGGATGACCCCATGGAGGCCAGGAGATAGGGTTCTGGAGGGCAGGCTAGGTCAGTGACTTCCCAGCTTCTTACCCTCTCTCTCTGCCATCAGGTACCAGGATCTTCCTGCTGACCCTGGTGTGGTGTTGATCACAGGCTAGCTCTCATTCAGAGGGGAGAAAACCAAACCATGCGATTAAGTGAGTGTGTAGTCAGGGGCTAGAAGTGAGGCACTCATTCATTCCCCAACTTTTATCTCCTGCTATGCGCCAGACATCAAGGCACAGGGATGAGCAAGGACGGCTTGATCCCCGTGTCATGGAGCCTTCAGTCTCCTGGGGAATGAGGGGACTGTGATTGCTGGTGTGCCAGAAGGTGGGATGATGACTCTGCAGACCCTTCCCCTTTGAGTGTTGGGGGCAGGGTCACCACAGATTAACAGGGCAGAAGTGGAAGGAGCTCCTTGATAGGTGTCCATGGGTGTCAGTCACTCCTGCCTGACCAATCACTGTAACTGTGGTGAGACTAGAATGAGACACCTGGCCACAGGCAGTCTCTGGGGCAGCTGGACCAGGGGTGTGACCTTTTCTCCTTGGATTGGGGTAGGAGCTGTATTAGACCACATCTTAGGAACTAAGAAGACAAGATGTTGCCCAGAGGCAGGAGAAGCTCAGGGAGGGAACCTTCCTAAATCATACAAACCCAGCTGGGCTCCAGGATGGTCATCCCAGGCCCAGGGTATTCCAGCCTCAACTTAACCCATTTGCTGCTTTCTGGATACCACTGATAGCAGAAACCCTGGGAAAGGCAAGAAAGGGATTGTTGAAGCCCCTCCTATATATCACACGGTGAGCCAGACACCTCTGTGCTGTAATCACCGCCCCTGCCCCTGTAAAGCACAGGTAGCATGACTTCCATTTTATGGGAAGTTGGGAAGTTGAGGCCCAGAGAGTTAAGGTAGTTTGCCAGCTTCTTCCCCGCACACTCTGCTGCCTCTTGGTGAATCCTCTGTGGTTCCCTAGGGCAGAAGCACCACGGTGGGAGAAGCTGTTTCTTCTGTGTAGCTTTTTCCCCACCCACCCTCTGGGGCTTGGAGGCAGCAGGGCTCTGGGGCTGCTCTTTCCGGAGGTCCCTCCATGAGTTGCACCCACCATGGAGGCGGGCTTCGTGTTTCTGTATGAGACACCATGGCTCCAAGAGTCCCAGTGGAGGTCTGCAGCTGGCCCATGAGGCTGCTTTGAGTGGGCTTGGGGAGGGGCCGCTAGCGCATAGAATCCCTCAGCATTCTTCCAGAAGCCTCACCCAGGGCATGGGCTTGTCCCTGGCGCTTGGCCTGTGGGACCTCCCTGAGCTTTGCTTTTCCATTCCTGTGAGGGGAGAGGCCCAAATGAAAATGGCCCAGTCAGGTGGGTGAGCAGACTGTGAGAGCTCACGGGTGGCAGTATTAGCTTACCGGGTGATGTTGGGCAAGTTTGGCAACAAGCAACAGAAATCTTCCGGGCTCGGGTTCCTGTGGGCAAATCCCTCCAGGTGAGCTGAGGGTGCTGCGAATCAGAGGTACCTCCCCAATTTAGGGGACCAGAGGAGGGAACACTGCCCAGGGGCTGAAGAGCTCTGCTGGTCTCTAGCCAGGCAGAAGGCCCCGGGGCCAGAGGAATGGGAGCTGTAGAGCAGATGCCCAGCGCTCACCCCAGGGGCTGGACTCAGAGATAACTGAGGCCAAGGGAAGCAGGAGGGACTGTGGTGTGGATGGAGAAGCCAGGCGAGGTGGAGGAAGCCTTGTGCCCGTCTGTCATTGCATTTCGTGTTCAACAACTGCTCACTGAGTCTTCTTTGTCAAACACTGAGCCAGGCAGGAGCTCAACAGGATGCCAAGATGAGCAAGACTTGGCCTTTGTCCTCAAAGAGCCCTTGGTCTAGCTAGGGTGACAGCCAACCCAAACCTAAGGTCAGGGTGTCAGGGGAACGTAAGGGCACGAGAGCAGAAGGGCAGCTCATGGGGAGACACAGGAACTTCGCAAACGTAATGGTTTTGAAAGATGAGGCCCCGGCACGGTGATGGATCAGAAAGGCCAACATATTTGGGGCTTCTGAGCTCTGCTGGGTGTGCACGAAAAAGCAAGACAGAGGGCGTGTTTGTTTGTTTGTTTTTTAAAGAAAACACTAGTACAGGTGCTACTCAGACTGTTTAATTGCATGCCTGTTGCTTTATAATGCCTGAGGTTTGGGAAACACAGTCACAGGACCCCAGGCGGGACACTCCCGGGTACCATTCTTCTCCCACAGTCTCCTAGGGTGACACCAGTGGCTCCCAAATCCCAACTGGGAAAGAAGCCTGGAAAAGCATCAGCATTCACAGTGGCTCCTCCCCACACCACGTGGAAGAATCCACGTTGTCAGAGAGCTGTTGACGTCAGGCGGTGCAGGTTTTTGCAAGACCTCTATTTAAAATTGCCCAGAAATTAAAGAAGGAGGGTCTGGAGGGAGGGATGCCCTAGACAAATTGCGGAGTGGGTTTGTCTCGTTTATGGACATGGTCTTTAAAGTTGAAATTGCCCCTGTTTTATTTTTGCGCCAATTGAAGAGGGGCTGAACTCAGCTAGAAGGGAGGGGACTGTTGTCAGTCTAAGGCTTTTAGTTGAAACCACCTCAATTTTGGGACCAAGAAGCCTCCATTTTTAGCAAAGAGAGAAAAGGGGAAAAGTATACAGACTCATCCATGTGTACTTCTTAGGCACTGGAGTAAACTCGTTAAAAGGATAAGGGTAACCCCTTATATTTCAAATGACTGGTAACAGCTACGGAGGGTTCCCTCAGCTCTTTTCTCCAGACTGGATATACTCATATAAGACACCAGAAACGTTGCAAGGTGGCCCCCATTCTTTTCTTTTTGATTTCTCAGCACAACCCTGGTAAGTATATGCTCCTTAATATCCTCATCTCACTAGCGAGGATACTTCATCCTCTTTTGTCAGCCATTTTGAATGACCAAGTAGTGTTCTAGCTAAAAACGTCACCCATGCAACACCGCGGTACACAGGGTGCTTTTAGACGGTACAGAGAGGCAGTATTTAATATTGCCGCAACACACGGTGAAAAAGAACTTTGTCCTGTCCTGTTTCAGTTCTCTTCCAAGCCTGATTTATCTCCGCCTGATGGTCGACTCTCCCTGACTGCTCTCTCATAAATCTGCCTCTGTAACAAAAAGGAAGCAGGCTACAGACGTAGCCTCTTCGGTCACAGCACAGCTCGAATTTACTCTGTTGCTTTGTTCTCCGTAATTTTATGGTTGGGGCTGGTGGTCCTAATTGTTTATTCATGATGGCAATCTGAAGTTTCCTAAACAAATTATTTTCTTGAAGTTAAAAAACAAAGGGAGATTGCTTTAAACATATATTTACTATGTGAACCACAGTATATGTAGTTCAAGGATATGGCAAAAGTCATCCATGGTGTGGAAATATCTGAGGTTTCAGAAATGCTGGTCCAAAGGCACTCTCCCGGCGGAGCCCTCGGGTGAGATCTTGTGCCAGAAAACTCTGTCAGCCAGGGTGCCCCTGCCTCGCCCTGCTCTGTGCGCTCAGAGAGGGTGAGGGAGAGGCTACCTAGAGACGGGGGCAGAAATCACCTGTTAGCCCCTTCCTGGGGGAGCATGGCAAGAGGGGGAAAGGCCACACCCATGACTCTCCTGAGAACTGGGTCTGCTTTGTGGACACTGACAGAATGGAGGAGAAGCAGATGAGGGGCTGGTTTCCCGGCTCACTGGTCAGATAGAAATTCAGGGAGCTTAACAGAAAGAGCAGGCGGCGTTGGTCCCTTTCTGTGAAGGTGGCAACAGCTGGAGTCGTTTTTAAGCCGAGCCGCGTGGCTGCTGTACTGGGAGCCAGACGCGGGTGCCCGTCCTGGCACCGCTCCTTTATAGCCAGCACCTGGGTGAGTCACCCAGTCCGGGTGCTTCCTAACACAGCCTAAGATTTCGCGGGCTTATAGTCTACCCCCCAAACTCCAGGAACTTTCTCATCCTTGCTGCCAAGTAGGGTGACCCATGCGACCCAAATGCCTGAGACACTCCCAGTTGGCACCTAGGATTTTGGCATAATTATGAATAACGCCCCCATAGACGCCAAAAAGTTTAGACGGTGAAGTATAACACCGCTGTCCTGAGCCATGTCCTTTTGTCTCTCTGTTTATACCTTTTCTCTTGACGGATTTGACCTGTCATTACCATCTGTTCAGATCTTTCTTTTTTTTTTTTTTTGGCTTCTGATCTTGGCACAGCCTTTACTAAATGAGATGGTGCGGCCAACACAGCTTCCGGCCTTGTACTGCGTCTGATTGAAACATCCAACGGCACAGGTTCCCAGTGGGTGCAACCAGCGAGTTGTCACACCCTCTTTGGATGTGACCTCTGTGGTCGGCCATCAGCTGCGAATCTATCGCCGCAGCCCTGCAGCCCCCAGCAGGATCATGAGAGCCCCAAGGTCCAGGTGGCTCAGCTGGGACACATCCCAGACTCGCCGGGCCAGCAGTTCATGTCTAACCAGAATCCCACATGGTCTGGCCCCCTTCCTTCCTGTTGTCTCTACTCAGAGCTGCCTTGGTCATGCTCAGAACCACATTCCAGGCTCTCCAGCCACCCCACAGGGAACCCAGGTTTCCCTTCACCAGGACCCATATTGAGGTCACCTCTACTCTGGAATCTACCTTCTGCTTTGAAAGTTGGGGCTGTGGCCCATTCTGCATCCTCTGGCCTCGCTCCCGCCTCCGCGTCTTTCAGGGTTGCTCGCGGTGGCCTGGCAGGCTCTCGGTCAAGTGCTCTCTGGCCTTTTCTCACACCCGCTAATGCGAGCTCGCGGAGGGCAGCTGTCCGTGCCGCGTCCATCTCCGCCTTGCGGCCATTTGCCCACCACCCTCCCGGTCAGCGCCCTCCAGTGTGAGCCCCTGACTCCGGAGGGGAAATGCCGAGCTTCGGACAGGTGCCCCGCAGGCCCCCTTCCCCATAGAGCCACGCAGTCTACGCCCGCACTCAGTCTCTGCCAGCTTCCCTCTTTCTTACCCTCCCTCTTGCCTGGAACATCAGGGGAAACACCCTTTTGTTGCCCTGAACATTTTTTCAGGAACCCACATGGGAGACTTTAACCTTCCTGTCGTGATTCTGAGAAGTCCACACCTCCCTTCTCTGTTTTTCTCGCTGCCGCCCCTCCCTCCATCTGAATGCCTCACTCACCCTGCAGAGCCACATCTCGCCCACCGTTTGCATCCTTTACAATCATGGCAGAAAATACCTTTTTGCAATCCTACCCTCCTGAGCCACCTTCTGTTCACGGTAGGTGGAGGACAGTGACATTGAAGGTGATTGCCCCTCTCACCGTCATCTGGAAGAATCCCCACCGTGGAGCATGGTGAACATTATGGTTAGGGCTGCATGTACTCCCATCACCTGCCCATCCTGCTCCTCCCACCAGATTGCCGTCTCCCCTCCCTCCTTCCCTCCAGGTTTAATCTGAGGTTCAGTTCAGGTCTCCTCTCTTCTAAGAGTTCTTCCCTGACTACTCAGTTTCATCTCTGATGTCTGCAGTTTCCTCAAATGTTGCATCAACAATCACTGTGTCTATGGCATGAGGCTGCCTGGGTTGCCCTGTCCCTGCCCCCAACCTGTGCCAAGCACAGAACCAGATCTTCAGTAGAGACCTTCTAAGGTCAAGGCCAAGTAACAGTGACACCAAGAGGCTTTCTCTCCTAGAAACTCCAGACACCTAAGACCACCTGCCTCCCTGCCCAGCCCTGACACCAGTCATTGAGAGGCACTGAGGTCTTGGTTCCTTCTTTAAAATTCGCTGTGGTTTGCACTTAAACTTTAGTGATAGCTCTTTGGTGCGCCTTGCCAGGAACCAGGCACTATTCCGAGCCCTTTTCATAGATTTACTCATCCACCAATACAGTGAGATGTAGGCATACTGTAGGTCCATTCTACAGTTGAAGAAATTGAGGCGATTGCTCAAAATCATGCGGCTCTAGTAAGCAGCAGAGCTGGGATTTAAACCCAGGCAACCTCACCCTAGAGCCCTTGCTTAAAGACGTGATTCTCCTCTACCCATCGTTTTTGCATGTCCCCCCTCTCTGCCTTCTGCTGGGTGCCTTGCTCATGACCTTGGCCTGCCCAGACCCAGCGCTGGACTCCTGGGCTCGTCCAGTGCGGTGGGCAGGCTGGAGCAGGGTTGGGGGAGGAGTGGCAGCGGCCCAGTTCTTGCTGTCTTCTTGCCACAGATCTACAGAGCCTTCCAAACTGTGACGTAACAGCCTGTGCTAATGGTCTTGGAATTCAGGCCTTAGGCGCCATGGGAAGGTTCTGGGGCCCTGGTGGCCTGAGAGCCCCATCTGGGGGAAGGGGAGGCTGTGGGCAGCAGAGAGGAGGGTAGGAGCCAGAGGTGGGACCAGAGGAATGGGTCAGGCAGGAAGGCAGGGGCTGTGGAGGTACTTTGGGAGGGACTAGGGGAGCCTCTCCGAGGAGGCGGGTGACTAGGAGGGACTGTCACCGCTCCTGTTTGCTTTGGACTGTAGAGGCCACGTGCTGTGAGCTCGAGTGTGTCTTGGCAAGAGGCCGCAGTGACAGAGCCTTCTGACCAGGGGAGGCCTGGCCCAGGGTGGCCTCCTTTCATTGTTCTTAAAGGCACAGCATGCCGTGGACAGCCTGCATTTCCCACATCTCTGGCCGCTCTCAGGTAGAAGCCTCAGATCTGCCCCAAGGTTATGGGAGGGGGATCAGGGCAGAAGCCGTCCCTTAAGGCTCAGCCTTGTGCCAGGTGTAGTGTGGCCAGGTGGGCAGGGCTGGTGACATGTGCCTAGCCAGGCCCCCTTCAGCCCCCTTCGTCCTCAGCATCTCCCCTACGTCCACCATTCAGTGCCCCCAAATTCTTCCTCCCCTCTTCCAAACCACTCCAAGGAAAGGACACGAGAATGCCCGGACATTTCACTCTCACGGAGGGGCCAAAGCCCGAGCCAAGCGTACGTGGAGAATGGGGGCAGGTATTCGAGGCCTGGGACTGTGCCTCTGCTCCTGGCTTCTTCACCCCTTGCCCACCTGCACATGGAAGCCCTCGCATAGGCCTGGGCAGACAGTAGCACTGCACACACAGATACTCTGGGTTAGACCATGTGAAGGACCAGGCGGGGAAGAAAAGGCAGGCTCGGAGGTTACCTCAAGGCTGCTGTGTTCCAAACTCCGCCCAGTCTGTCTCATCCTGCCTGATATCCTCTGGGTGGGCGCCCAGGGCTAGTGGGAGGCAGCCCAGCCTTCTCGCTGGCCCCGGCGCCAGTGCACAGGTTGTGTCTGCGCCCATCTTGGGTGCCGTGCAGGGGGAGACAGAGGAGGAGAGCCTGCGTCCTGACTGGGCTGTTCTCTGCAGCGTTCCGATGCCTAGAACAGGGCTTGGCGTGTGCCAGGTGCTCCGTAAAGGTTGGTTGTTGAGTACACCATGTGTCTTCAATACACCAGCCCAAGTGCACCACGGGATGCCAGGCAACCCTATGGGCAGCTCATACTATTTTTTAATTAATTGATTAATTAATTAATTAATTACTTTGGCTGTGTTGGGTCTTCGTTTTTGTGCGAGGGCTTTCTCTAGTTGCGGCGAGCGGGGGCCACTCTTCATCGTGGTGCGCGGGCCTCTCACTGTCGCGGGCTTTCTTGTTGCGGAGCACAGGCTCCAGACGTGCAGGCTCAGTAGTTGTGGCTCACGGGCTTAGTTGCTCCGTGGCACGTGGGATCTTCCCGGACCAGGGCTCGAACCCGTGTCCCCTGAATCGGCAGGCAGATTCTCAACCACTGCGCCACCAGGCAAGCCCCCGGCTCATACTCTTGTGATAAGGAGGTCAGCCCTGTTCCCGGTCACCAGTGAGTACGTGGTGAAGCCAGGATCCAAACTGAGGTCTGTCTTGGAAGAGGGGCTAAGAGGTACCTGCGGGCTGAATCCTGGGGTGAGCAGGCTGGGGAGACCTCATGGAGGACCTCGAAAGACTGGGGGAGTTTCAGAGGGAGAGGGAGGAGTGGGGTCCCCCTCCCCCACCAGCTGTCTTGTTCTACTCGGAGCCGTGACCTCAGAGGACTTTATTCACATCCTGATCGCATGCAGCTGGCCTCCTCTGGCCCTAATGAGCTCATTATCCATTCTCATTAAGGAGGCCATTGTGGGCTGGTCACCCTGGGGACAGCAGTGGCCTGGGAGTGCCCATCACTTCCTGCCACCCTTGGCCAGGCTCAGCCCCCTTCTAGAGAGGCTAAGGCCCCCAGTCCCTCTCCCAGGTCCTCCCATCCCCTCCATCTGTCTGTCTCCATTTCTGACTCCCTCCGCGCGCGCGTGTGTGTGTGTGTGTGTGTGTGTGTGTGTCTGTCTGTGTGTGTTGTGTGTGTGTGTGTGTGTTGTGTGTGTGTGTGTGTCCGTGCCTCACTCTCTTTCTAGCTCCACCCTTTCCACCCCAGTTAGAGTCCGTTTGAAAGGGCTTTGCAATTGGCCCAGCAGCTAAGGACTACGCTCAGCCTGGACAGAGGGAAAAGCCCACCTTCTGGCCCAGAGCTTTTGCCTGCTGTGGCTGAGGGGCTCCCTGCCCCACCTGGCGTGGGGAGTCCTCCAGCGCTGCCCTGAGCTGGAGGTGCTGGCCAGGCCACCCGATGCTGCCTTCTCCCACCCTCGGCCCCTGAGCCACTGTGAGGTGGGTTTTAGTGCGTCCCGCTGAGCCGGTCGGATGCTGTGACAGGTGAACTTGCTGTTCTTTCTGGGCCTTTGCCTCCTGGAGAGGGCTGGGCCCTGGCCTATAGGCCAGCCTCGCTGAATGCTGTTCTTCTCTGGCACTGTGGACACGCGGTCCTCCCAGGAGAGGCCAGCGTGAGGCGGCTCTGGGGCTCTTGGCCAGTTCAGCTCCCAGACGCCGTCCCGGGCCCGGGGGCTTAGCCTGGGGCCGCCTGAAGGACGCCTCCTCCTGTACGTCCAGCATCTGAGTGCTCCTAGACATCAGCTTGCAGTTTCCCATTCAAAAGAATGGACGTGGTAGCCCTCTCTTGCCCCGTCTGGGGGGCATCTCAGCATAAGGCACTCCAGCTGGGAAGACCTACCTGAGCAGTGGCCTGGCTGGCGCTGGTAGAGCATGGCTGCCGGGCTGGGGTGCCGGGGCGTGTAAGGGGCCTCCCAGCTAGCCCAGGCCCCTTGGGGGCTCCCCACCAACTCCTGTTCCACTAAGTCCTCTGCCCCCACAACAAAAAAGAGCCTGCTCCCCTCTTGCCTGGGAACCAGGGTTGACTTCTTGGGAAAAGGCCAAGTCTGGCAGCCTGTCGGGGAACAACTGCCCCCAGCTGGGCACAGGTGTGGCCACTTCGTCAGTCCAAAGCTCGGTCCTTTAGTAAAACCTTGCTGAATTTCCTTTCCCAAGAACGGAGGCTAGGAGGACGGAAGAGGAAGGGTGGCAGAGGCCAGCTTGGAGTTTGGATCCATCTTCCGAGGACATGAGACATTGTGAGACGTTGTGGCTCAGGCCGGTCCCTGGGCATCCACGAATGCCGGCCACCTTACCTCCCACGTCCTGTGGCTTTAATCCTTCGTTCAGTGAAGCTCATGGCTTCCATTTAATGTGTGCCTGCTGGTGTGCCAGACCCCACGCGCTGTTCTTTATCTCGTTCTCACGCTAGCCTGCGTGGTAGTCTTACCATTTTACAGATGGCGAAACCAAGGCTCAGAAAGGTTAAGTCACTTTCTTGAGGCCACAGAGCATGGAAGTGGCAAAGATGGGATTCAGAGTCAGATCTTTGGCTCCAGCACTTAGGCTCTGTGCCTCAGTTTCCTCATCTGCTGTTCGGCTTGCTGCAAGCTCAGCTCTGCCCTAAAGACAAAATAGATGAGATACTTAGAGTCCCAACAAGACTTATTCTCAGAGTGTACAAGCTGCTGTGAATTGTGGGGGTGATGCTTTGGATGCTATTGGGACTTGGGGGTCAGTCAGGGAGGGCTTCCTAAAGGAGAAAGGAGGCTGCAGGACCTCTGTGCTGGGGAGCTGTGTGAGCTGAAGGACCGGAGCCAGGCCGAGGGGGCCCTGAGACATGTAGGGCAAGGAGGGACATCTCCCCCTGGCCCCATTTCTCACTGTGTTTGCTATCATGCATTGCATCAGCTGAGAAAAGAGCAAGCCATATTGCAAAAGATAGCGCCTTCCGTTCTTCTGAAACCCCAGAAGACAGCCCCCAGATTCCATAGATATCAGTAAACACACACACACGTCAGTTCACCAAGCTGTATTGAGTACCTCCTGACACACTCCTTGGGCACACACACCACCTGGCCACCCATGGGTGCTGACTCTGTTAGTCTAGAATACCAAATACCCACCACCACCCTGATCAGAGCTCAGGGTTTTCAGCTCCGACTCTGTGCTAGGCCCCAAGCTAAGCTACTTCTGTCTCATCTGTTCATTTCAACAACCTTGGGAGGTGGGCTCCATTTATTACTCCCACATCAGAGAGGGGAGACTGAGCTCATAAAGGTTTAGCAATTTTCCCCAGATCACACAGCTAGGAAGTTGCATGCCAGGACCTAAATTTGAGTCTTTCTGACCCTAGATTCCTAATTATTACCCTCTTCCTCCAGAGGATCCTCACCTGTAGACATAGACTCTCAAACCTGCGACTGGACTCTTGGTGTACGCACAGAAAGCAAACCCTCAGCGATGTGGACATACCCACTCACAGGTGGCACATATATAAAGCACAAGGATTCAGGGACACTCGTTCTCAGGGAGTCACCCCTGAGCTCTCGCGTGCCACAGATGTGCACCTACTCCACTTCTTTGGTGGTTAAGAATATGGGTCGTGAAGCTGGACTGCTTGGTTTTGAGTCCAGCTCTGCGTCTTCCTAATTGTGATCTATTCTGCCTCAGTTTCCACATCTGTCAAGTGGGGATGATGACGATAGTAAAATGTAAGGTTCTTGAAGATGACATCAGGTAATGTGTGTCACGTTAGCTCCTGACGGAGTGCTCTTCTCAGCGTCTGACTGTAATCATATCATGTGATGCACGTACAGACACACCTCTGTTCCAGGTGCACAGGCAGCCATCCACGCGTGTGTGTGTGGACAGAACCTACCTCCCACTATGTGCTCTGCAGGCATGAGGACACGGTGTGTGCTGGACGGGAGCCTGGGAGCCCCGAGGGCTGGCTGACGCCTGAGTCCTCTTGGCCAGCTAGGCTGCCCCCACGGTGGTTCAGGCTCTAATTGCTCCTTGGTGGAGCAGCGGTGACCTTGGTCAGGGGCCCCAGTTGCAGCATTTGACGTCTGAGCTGCTGGCATCTGGGAGAGGCCTGTCAGCAGCTGTGGGTGGGTGCAGGCCCCAGGAGCCTCCCCCAGAGGCCCAACTGTGTGACTCACGCCAGGGCTCCCAGGAGGTCTGCGTGTAGCTAGGTAGGCACCTCTGCCCCTGTTCAGCCACGCCTGCCTGGGCGATGACTGAGCCTGTCCACCTTTGCTTTGCGGAGGTGCCTACAGCCCAGCCGGTGGCAAGCTCTTCTCTGCAGGGCCTGGTGCAGGAGGGACCTGAGACTCGAAGCCACACAGCCCAGCTCTGCGTGTGTCAGGGCTGGAGTGGAAGTCCAGGCCAGTGTTCTCGGGCAAGGTCGGCAGGTCCACAAAGCTGTGAGGATGGTTGAGAGTCTCAGCCCCAAGTCTTGGGAGTGCAGCAGGAGAATAGGATCCTAAGTTGCTGCCCTGGGGTGCGATGGTCACAGTCAGCCAGTAATGTGGCCCACGCTCCATAGAAACTTGTGGTGTAACAGAGATTTTGAGGTGGGAAGGACTCAGAGACAGCCCTGGCACCTCCAAGGGGTACCCAGGTGGTGTGAGGCACAGACCATCGTGCCGCCTTGCCCATTGGGCACCTCGGCCACACTCTGGGCCTCTCAGCAAGTCCCTGCTCAGCTCACCCTGAGTGCCAGGCCTATGCAACAGAGGTAGGAGGAGGGCCAGCCCTGCCCTGCCCCTGGGAGATTCTCTGCACAGACAAGTCCAGATCCATCCCTCCATCACCGATCTCTGGCTCCTGGGGGGAGGGAGAGAGCAGAAAGTACATGGAAGGTTCCCAAAGGGTGAAGTTAGGAGGGAAGGGAAACGATGCCACCAGCAGAAAAGAGCCCTAAATCCTGGGATTATGAGGCCCTTGGAGCCAAGGAGAAAGGTCCTTGCAGGGCCCTGGTCTGGAGATGGCCATGGGAAGAGGTCAGGAGAGGGGACAGCAAGAGGTCAGCAGGCTGGTGGGCTTGCTTCACACGTGTGAGGACACAGACAAGCTTGGATGGGACTGATGGAGAAATGCCCTGCAAGCCCTCCTGGTACCCATGGAGGGACTTGCCTCCTTCACCTCTGCTGAGGATGACTTTGGAGCCCAGATTCCAGAAGTAGAGAGAGGGCTTAGGAGACAGTCAGCCCAGCCGTCCAGGAGATCACCAAGTCGCCTTCTTTCCTGGGAAGCCATGGGGTCACACAAGGAAAGGAAAGACTGTGCTCCCACTGAGACAGCAAGTAGGTTGTTTCAGAGGGTGGAGTTGGCGGTGGACACACCTTGGTGTAGAAAGAGAGGCTGAGAGGGGCTGGGCATGGGAGAGATCTTGGCAAATCCTCCACGAGACACATGCATCCAAGCTCCACTGTTTCTCCAGGCACATCCCTGTTCTGTCTGATGACGATAAGGTCCCCGGCCCCAGCCTGGGCCCATCCTGGGGAAACCCTCTCCTGGGAAGAAGAGCTTCCCTTTGAGACTAGGCCTTGAGGGTACTTCCTTGGCCTACCGGGACTTGGCTTGGCTTTGGAGGCTGGAACTGGTCTTTCATCTCCCCGGACACAGTTTGGGGAGGGTCTGGAGGGTGTGGTAACCAAAACCTTTGAGCTTTTGGCATTGGGACCTGGACCTGGGCAGGCATGTGAGAGCCTCAGCCTTCCAGACCCTCCCAAAAGTGACTCCAAGTTGGGAATTGTGGTTCCTGCTCTTTGGGGCTCTTGGAGCTTATCCTGTGAGCGGGAGGTCGGGGAGGGACCGCTTACCCAGAGTGGCTCAGAGGGCTTCATCCTTACGTGCCAAAATCTGTGGTGGCAGGTGCCCAGTGGGCTTGGGTTTTCTCCAGACTTGACTCATGATGGTGGACCTTCGATTATGAACCTTGCTGATTGCTGGGTACGGGTGGCATTAGTGAGTGAGTGAAACCCGCTCTGGCTCAGGTGAACAGCCCAGGAAGGTCACTGGCTCACTGTAATTAGCAAGTCCAACAGGGCAGTCTAGCTTTAGCACACCTGCGCCCCAGGGTCAAGTGATGGTCAAGACTGACTTTCTCCATCTCCTGACTTTGTTTTATTGACTTAACCCTCAGGACGTCTCTTCCCACACACCCCTGCGATTCCTGGTTAACGTGGGATTTAGGGTTCAGGTCGCCAGAGCACCCATGTCAGTTCCTGGAAAAGCCCCTGAACCATTACAGTGTCCGGGGAAGTGCAGACCAGTCAGAACGACTCCTGTGGCCTAGGAGGCAGGGCCGCAGGGCAGGAGCCTCTACGAGGTCGGGAGCTCCGTCCCGTGACCTCCAGTCGGGCTCTGTGGAAGAACACTGGGCCCGGGGCCTCTTGGCACAGACTGTTGGGGTTCCTGAGAGCATTCCCCCAGAGCCTGCGAGAGGGGGAGAAGGCATCCCAGGCAGAGACCCCTCTGGCTTCTTTGGAGTCTCTCAGCCACAGCCTCCTGAGTAGCTGTGCCGCTGTGGCCTGGGCGTCAGGGAGGATGGCGGTGCTGCCCCAGGCAGGTAGGCCCAGAGGGTGCACGTGGCCGTGGGTGTTGTGAAGGTGGCCCACACCCATCCCACTTGGGGGAAGGACAAGGGAATTGACCTGAATCTGGCAGAGGGAGGGAAAGAAGGCATCTTTCCCAGGTTCCGGAGGGGCAGTGACCCAGCTAAGGGCTGGACCACAGAAGTCCAGACCGTTGTCTGAGACTTTCTCTTTAACTTTTTTTTTTTGAAGACTCTGGTTTTTTTAGAGCAGTTTAAGTTCCCAGGAGAATTGAGTAGAAGGTACCGAGGTGTCTCATGTACACCTGCCCCCCCCCCACGCACAGCCTGCCCCATCCTCAACCCCCTGCACCAGAGCGGTGCACTTGTTACAACTGATGAACCTGCATTGACACATCCTAGTCACGCAGAGTCCCTAGTTTACATTAGGGTTCGCTCTTGGTGCTAGACGTTCTGTGGGTGTGGACAAACGTATAAGGACATGTATCCAACATTATGGTATCCCACAGCTGTCATGGTGTTTCATAGGTTTTGCAGAGCTGCTCGCAGAGTGTTGTGGAACTTCCTGGAAAGGGTGGGGTGCAGTGGGCATTCAAGACTAGACCACAGGCTGTTTGCTCTCCCAGGCCTGTGACGTGGGGCATCAGAAGTTGAAGACCTAGGTGCTGACCCTGGGTGCGGAGGTCCTGTGCAGTGGTGGGACTTTTGTCCTCCGTCCCTCTCCATTGCTGTCACAGCAGCCCCCAGGCAGCCTCCACCACCTCCCAGGGCTAAGCCCAGCTGGGAGCGCCTGGAGGTCCCCTTGTGCCCCTCCTCAGGCAGCCACTCACTGCTGTGGCCACGTGGTGATGGGGCCTCAGTGCTGGCCAGGGAGGAACCCTGGGGTCTCCTGGAGTACTTTGCTCAGCGTTTGTTTGAATGATGAATGAACGAGCCAGCAAAGGGGAAAGAAAATGAATGAGGCGTTATCACTTGGCCACAACCCTCAAGGGTCACTCAAGGGTGCGGTGCCCACTTACTGCGACTGAGTTGTCAACATACCGAAGGGCAGCTGTGAGTAGCACTGATGTGAAAATACCACTGACCGGAGGTGGGAAGCAGGAGCAGTGACCATTAGAACGTATCTGTGAGGCCTTTACCCCCCGGTGCCTTTAAAAGCAGAGAAAGTGGTGCAACTCCGGGTCACACCGGTGGTCCTAGTGGGCTTGAAGGACCCTACACCATCTCTGTGTTTGGTCAGAGCCCCCTTGACCTTTCCTGCAAGGTAACTTTCACGTGTTGGGCATATCATTGTGTCGATTTCATTTTCAGGTTTTTTTGTTATCAGATGTCTGTGTGAGTGGATGGTGGTCCATCAGGCCCTCTTCTCAGGGAGCGTGTTGGTTTCTTCTTTCTCAGCGAGGAGCCTGGGCTCCAGGAGGCTGGACGTGGGCAAGACGTCTGCCAGGCACCCAGGCGGTGTGGCTCTGCACCCTCCCCTCCACGCTGCTCCTTCCCTCCTTGTCCTGGCCCCGTCCACCTCTGCCATCTGCTGGGCTCTCATGGCTGCTCTCCCGTCCCCCCTGCAGGCTGGTGGTTCGTGAGCACCTCTGAGGAACAGGGCTGGGTCCCTGCCACCTACCTGGAGGCCCAGAATGGTACTCGGGACGACTCAGATATCAACACCTCCAAGACTGGGGAAGGTAAGCTCCTGTGGGTTCAAGGGGTCGGGGAGATGATGCAGCTTTCTCACCCTTCTCCCTAAAACCATCAGAAGCTCTAGAACGATATGGATCATGTTTCCCCCCCTGCTTCTCCCAGGATCCCGTGTCACTGAGGCCAACCCACAGGCTCACCTCCTGTGCCACGTCTGTCCTTACTGGTCCCACATGGGGCTAAAATTAGAGGGGAGATCCCCGTGGGGTGTGGATCTCAGGCTTTGGCAACTTTGGGGCAGAGATTGGGGAGAACGGCCTTAGGGCTGGTCCCTCTCCCCACCAGCAGGCCTGGGTTCCTCTGGGGGTCCCCACAGAGATCCACCTTTGCCCCCCTCACCCCACACTGTGCTCTCTGCGACAGGGACGACCCCAAAGGGACTTTGTGCACACGACTTCCTGCCGTGCACAGCCTGTTCAGAGGCCTCTCTTCCAGGAGCCTGTTATCCCGGTCAGGGGTGCAGACGTGGAGGGCAGGTCTGGGAATCATTTCTCAGTGTTGCAGGAACCCAGGGATGGCTCCAGCCCTGCACCGTCAGCCTCTCTCATTAGCTCTGACCTGGTGAGGTTTTTCTGGGGTTTTCTCCAGTGCATTTCAAGGAGCCTGCCCCTCCTCCCAACCCCAGCCAGCACTGGCCTGCTCAGCCTATCCGTGGGCTTGGGTATTCCCCAGAGCGGGCTGCCAGAGCCCGGCGAGTCTGAGCCACCCTGTTCCCGGCTGCCTGCTCCTAGTCGCTTCCAAGCCTCCCTTATTCTGGCAGCGGGAACGCTTGCCCTAACGGTCAGTGGAGACCGTCCAAATGGGCACATCTGAGAGCCAGGGGGATGCGTGCCTGCCACCCGGGGCTCAGGCCACCTCCAGGCCTGCCCCTGCCCCACCCCCCATTCCACACTGCCCAGGCCAGAATAAGCGGCCTGCCAAGCCCCAGCTCCGTCTTCATCCTTCCCCCAAATGTCGGTTACTCGGCAGGCAGTCGGAGCCCCGCCCTTCCTCCCATGTAAATGCTGTATTTCAGTCCCTTGACCAGTACTGCAGCCCCTGCAGTGCATGTCTGCCTTGTGACAGGTTTCCAGAGACCAGGCCCCATTGAGAAGGGCTGGCATGTTCAGGCCAGGTGCTCGGCCTTTCCTGGCTGCTCCCCGAGCCCAGGGGCTGAGCCTGTCCCCCATCTCATCTCTGGTTCCCTCGCACCTCTGCAGCGGTGCAGGGTCGTAGCTCCTGAGCTGGGTCCGGTCTGTTTTGTCTGCAGTCACCAGGCCTCACCTCCTATCCAGTTCCACCTTCTGGGGGGTATCCCAGGGCTTTTCAGAAATAACAATCCCTAGAGTGTACTGAGGTCTCACTCACTCCTTGGTGTCTGCCCTGGTACTTGAAATGCCCTCACCACCCTGGGAAGGCTCTGTCACCATCTCCATTTTCCAGATGCAGGAACTGAGGCCGCAAATATTTAGATATGTATTTGTCCTCATAAGGCTTGAG
The DNA here is from genome assembly GCF_011762595.2 of Tursiops truncatus. Classification (NCBI taxonomy): domain Eukaryota; kingdom Metazoa; phylum Chordata; class Mammalia; order Artiodactyla; family Delphinidae; genus Tursiops; species Tursiops truncatus. Next base: position 24,881,525 of record NC_047049.1, read on the forward strand.
CCCTGGTCGGCCTCCTCCGCCAGTGGTCTTCCCACCGTGCCGCATGTCTCTCCGTGAAGCATTTTCTTGTGAGCAATTCTAGGAGGGTGTATGTGTGTCTGTGTGTGTGGAATTGGAGCCCCACCTGAAAAGGTGACGCCAAGAGAGTCAGAGTGGAGACGTCAGGTAGATGCTGGAGGACCAGGACACCAAGTGGGTAGGAAGGAGCCTGAGAGGTGCGTGGGCAGTGACGCCGCCAGGCTGGTTTGAAGAGAGATTGGGTGCTTTGCACAGAACAAGCAGTAACAGGTTATAGAGAATTTTGACCTCGATGGAGTAAGAACCAGGCAGCCAGTGGAGGTTCCGCCTTCAAGCAGGGGCAGGGGCGGGTGTGTGTGTGCGCGTGCGCGTGTATGCTCAGGGTGAACCTCCTGATGAGAGGTTCCTCTGCACACTTTGATAGGACCTGTGTGCCAGCACCCCTGGCAACATTTGGGCAGCTGTGAGTCCCATCGTCACATCGTGGGCATCTCCCCGCAGCTGTACAGAAGGGCTCAGGACTCAGTACCCCAGCCCAAGGCCCAACAGCTGTGGTGTGTCCACCAGTCTCTGCACGGGCAGCCATGTGGCTAAGAGATCAGCCCACCCTGGTCCCGTCTCTGGCCATCTCTACCCCAGCCCTGTTGCCATCCCATTGTAGGTCCCCTGAGCTCTACAGGCAGAAATTGGAAGCCTTCGTCCCATCAGAGCTTCCCTAACAGCTCATGCTCCATTGCTTCAGGAAGAAAAGAGGCTGTTTCGGTTTATTTCTGTCATCAGATGTTCTGGCATATGTTCATGTTTCTCCTGAAGCCAGGTGTGCTGTGGAGAATGCAGAAACGTTTCAGTAGGGGGCAGGAAGGCCGAGGTGGAGGCTGAGACCCCCTTGTCCACTGCTGATGAGGAGGGTCCAGGCCCGACGATGGCAGGGTGCTTCCGTGAGGAGCATCGCCTCAGAGGTGAGGAAGCGGAGGCCTGGAGGGGTGTCACCTCCACGGAGTCCCCAGAGCAGTTAGTGGCAGAGCCAAGCCCCAAACCTGGGTCTCTGCCTGTGCCCTGCGCCCCGCAGCCACCGGCAATGACCTGCCTTTCTCCCTGGGCTGGCATTGGCCCCAGGGTCCAGGCATTCTCCACTGTTGGTGCCTAAAGGGCGCAGGGTCTAGAGTCCAGGCTCCAGAGCCAGACTGCGTGGATTTGCGTGCTGCCTTGACGCTCAGGTGTGTGACTCAGAGGGTTCCTGAACACCCCTGTGCCTCTGGCCTCCCATTTCTAGAATGGGGAGAGTGCCAGCTACGTGGGGCTTTTGTGAGGCTCCAGTGAGATGGTCTTGGTACCTGGTTTAAACCGGGTAAATGTCACTTACTGCTAGGGTGGCCCCAGGCGGGGCATCAGCTGAAGTGAAGCTCCTCTGCTCACAGAGAAACCAGGTGGACGCACCCGCAGGAGGTCAGCTGTCCAGGTTCCTCCCAGTCTGACCTCACACAGGACCTCATCTCCATTCCACAGAGCCTGTCCAGTCCCTGTCTTATTTCACGCCAGGGCAGGTGGTGTCAACCCCAAAGACAGATGAGGAAACAGAGGTTTAGGGAGGGATGGCAGCCTGCCAGGGTGACACAGTAACCTGGCAGTGCAGCCTGGATTGAATCCATACCCCTAACCTTTTGTCCAGGCCTCCTGCTTACAAGAAGCAGGTCAAACAGGCTACTCTTCTCCCTCTGGAAAAATAAGTACTTCCCAGGAGGCCCTGGTGGGATGTGGCTCAGTTGTGTCAGGGCAGTTTGACTCTTAAGTGCTGGCCTCCCTCCCCCAGACCTGGGCAGCCTGGCACCCTCCTTCTGCAGTGCCAGGAGGTGGGGGCCCCTGATGCACCTGGGCGTCCCATAGGAAGGCGGGGGGCACGTGGAGCTGGTCCATAGCAGTCAGAGGACCTGTGCAGATGAGAGGAGTGTGGAGCCGTGAAAAGCTGGGCGGCAGGGCCTCCGTTGTCAGAAACAGTGGGTAGCATGTGAGCAGGGAACAGACCAAGGCCTGGGGCATCCTACTGTGTGTGCTTCACCCAGCAACATTTCTGAAGGATCAGCCCCGTGCCAGGCTCCGTGCCAGGCCCTGGGGACGCAGAGATGCAGAGTCTTAGCCCTCAACAGGCTTGATCCACTGGGGGTGACTGAAAAAGCAAAGACATAAACCAACCCAGGATGGTGAGAGTTATAAGCCCCCCAAGGAAGAGACCCCAAGTTTCTGCTGGGCACATTTATTCTTCCACCCGCAGTGCCTGGCTCGTGGTGGCAGGTTCACAAGCAGGACTTGCTGAGTGAGTGGGGGCAGGGGAACAGGTGGATGTGAGCCCTGGTGGAGAGTGGGGCACACCCTCCTGGGAACCATCACTGCCCAGCAATGGTGGGAGCCATGTCCTCCCCCTAGGGCCGCAACCAAGGGTCGTCCTTGCACTGGGCTGGAGCCAAGGCTCCCCCTCCCCTCTCAGCTGCTGGGATTCTAAATTCCTAGCCCCTCCCAGGCTCGGGGGCATAACCCATGCAATGTGGCTTTGGTTGAGTTATTCCCCACCTGCCAGCGCCGCCACTGGTCAGATCCGCGCCCCTCCAGCAGGCATGTACCGCCGGGGCTCAGTCCAGGCGGTGAAGACCTGGGGATGCGAACCTTCCCCCCCTCCATCCCTTCCCCACCCATCCCATCTCATCCTCATGTCCATTCTCTCCGCCGGTTCCCGTCGGCTGTGTGTTCCATCGCTATCTCCCACACCAGTGTCCAAGAGACGCAAGGCCCATCTGCGGCGCCTGGATCGCCGGTGGACCCTGGGCGGGATGGTCAACAGGCAGCACAGCCGAGGTGACGATGCGGGCCGGCTTCTCCTCACCCACAGCTGCTGCCTCTCTCTCTTTCACTAACACTTCTCCTCTTTCCCGGGCTCTGCCTCTCTCTGCCCTGTGGCCTCCTTACCCAGATTCACCAGACAGACTTTCCTCTCACCTACTCTAGCTGGCGGCGGGGTGGGGGGGTTGGGGGGGCGGGAGGGGGGCGCAGGGGCCGCTTGGGAATCGGGGTGACAATGGGGGCAGCTCTGTCTTTGGCCAGCGTCCTGGGGGCAGGGGTCATGGGACTTAGGACAGGATTATGGGGGCAGCTGGACTCTAAGAAAGGCCACATTTACCCTGAAGCTTCAGATTGAGAGAACTGAGCGTGTTTGGGTCTCTGCCTGGGCCGTCCCCTCACCCCTGCCCTTCATTGCCTCCCTCCTCTGAGAAAGGGTTCCCTTGGCCAGAGCTATTCTAGCAATTACTTAGGGACAGAGTAGGAAGAAGGAGCAGCTCACAATCTCCTCATTCAGCCAGCTCCAGGGAAACTAGAGAAGGAGCAAAATCCAGACACAGCCAGGCCCCAGGGCACAGCCTCAACAAGTTCTGATGGTGGGGTCAGGTCCAGCTGGGGGCTCCAGCAGCCCCAGCACTAGCTGTTGGGATTTCAGCCTGATCAAGACTATTCCAGGGAAGCCCCTGGCCTGCCATACACGCTGATTAGGAACCAAGGCGTTTGCCAGTCCAGGGCCTTTCCAACATCCAAGAGCTTGTGAGGCAGGGAAATGAGGGGCAGGCCTCTGAACAAACCTCTAAACACCTCCAGAGCCCCAAGGCCAGTGGGTGGCCCATCTCTCCTGCCTCAAGGAGAGTGGAGGGTATGTGTTCCGGACGGTGACGGCACAGCCGGAAGGGTGTCATAAGCATTGGCTTTTCCAGAATTAGCAGGGATGCCCCATGACTCGCACCCTACCCCCAAAGCTTGTTCCTGAACGACTGTGAGACCCTGTTTTGGTATCTGCCCCGAGCCCCAGGCAGCAGCAAGCCTGGACTCAGGGGTGGCCACCGCCCGTGGCTGGCTCTGCATCAGGCTCAGCATGGGCTGCGAGGGGCCCAGCTTGTCCTGAGGGTGGAGTGTGGGGTGGACCCTGGGTGCTGGCGCAGGACAGGGGGCCAAGTCGTGGAAGCAGAGAGAACAGGCTGAATGTGAAGCAAAGGCACCATAGAGGTAGGATGGGTGGGGCAGCATAGCTGGGGGCCAGGCGGGGAAGCGGCCCTGAGCCTTGGCAGCAAAGGAGAGTGGGACCCTGGCCTGGAAAAAGAGCAGGGTGGAAGGTTTGGCCTGTCCCCATCCCCTCCCACATCTGCTCCAAACACCATCACACACTGAACCCCAAACACACCTCTGTCTCCACAACCACATGGCCTCTCGGACACTTCAATCGGTGAAGCATGACCGCCGGCACACAACCCCGAGAGCCACGGGTGTGGCCACGGTACACTGGCCCATCCAGGCTCTACACAGCTGCACGTCTGCGGTCCCGTGCACACAGCCACTCACAGTACACACTTACGCACCCTCACGTAGACCATTCCACGTTTGCACTATTTACACAGTCACAGATGCATTATCCACACAACCACATCGTAGGTACACCTCTGCAGCCACCCCTCAAGTACACGTATAGCTTCGTATGCGGTCTCGTATACATAACTCCTATACCACGTGTATATCGGCAACAGTATTTACGATTCTAAACATAACATGATGTAAGTAGACACAGATACCCAACTGAATGCATAATTCTATGGCCAGCCACACATATGTAAATATGTAAGCAAATGCGGGCCCACGACTTCTCTCTCTTGAATAAGAGACCTAAACAACATCCTTTCCCAGTCTTAGCCCTAAGTTAAATTAGGGCTAAGTTAAATCAGGCAGCCAAGAAAAACTTGCAGGAAGTTGGCTGGGAGAAACTTCGCTGCAAACAGCCGAGCTGACGAGGGGGGAACAGGCAGTGGGTCGTATATAACTAGACAAGAGAAAAGCAGTGCTTCCCCGGGGCCTCCACTCCCCCAGTCCCAGAGCCAACCAGGCCTCTGGAATCAAAAAGCCTCTTGCATCGGGGTTGGGTAAGTTGTAGGGACTGGGAGGGGAGCCAGGGAGACTGCTGACGGAGGGGAAAGTGTTTGGAAAGGGGAGGCGTCTGTGGTTTGGAAACTGCAGGGCTCTCCAGCCCCTGCTTCCAAAACCAGAACAGGCCCGGCCACCTACCCACCCCGTGGGCGGCCTGGCCAGCCCTCCCTGGGGTGAGGTGGCAACCATCCTCCGAGGGTATATCGGAGTGACCATGGCATCAGCGCCTCCCAGAAGCCCAGAGGTGCCCCCAGAGCTCCTGGGCCTCTTCCCTCAACTTGATTCCTAAGGGGCATCTCTTCTAGAGACCCCAAGCAACGCAAATGACTCAGCTCCCCCCCCCCCCCCCCCCCCCCCCCCGCCAAGGTCATTTCTTTCAGTCTGGGCATCCTCCTGTCTGGCCCCCTAAGGTGGGGTTTGTGGCCCCTGTTCAGTGGAGGGACTGCCTCTGCTTTCCCCCAGGGAAACCTGTGAGGAGGGAGCTGAGACCCACAGGGCACGCGGCCACACAGAGGTAACCCACACCTTCCTCGTCCAAGCCAAACGTGGCGGAAAACCGAGCCCCCAAACAGGCCAATTGGAGGAGTTGTCCTGCCTGGGACCAGGGCTCTGAATTCTCACCTCCTAGAAGCTACGGTGCCAGGGTAGGACGAGCCTCCAAGCCAGCCAGCTCTCTTCCTGGGAGCGTAAACTCCCAGCCATCTGCGTTCCCATGAGCCCCAGGGCCACCACGAAGAGGGCTTCGTGCAGGAGCAGCTCAGCCTTCCTGAGTAAGACGGACGCCCCTGGTTCTGCCCACCAGGAGGGGCAGGGGAAGGCAGGATGCTTACATGGCCCTCGGGGCTCTGTCCTCAGCACACACGCTGGGGACTGGGGAGGCTGGTGCTGGGGCCTGGCCCCCATGAAGCAGTCTAGGCCCTGTCCTCTGCCGTGGGGCAGAGAAGGGCTCCTCTGATCTGCCCAAGAGATAGGCTGTAATTTTTCTCTGCAAAAGTGACTTTGCCCAGGGAAACTTTAATGATGGCTTCCTGCACGAACCACAGGCTTTTAAAAATAGCCCAACTGAGCAAAGGCAAAATGTGGAGCCCAGGCCTCGGCTCACCCGAGCCTCAGAACCCTGGGGCCCTGGGGCCCGGCGCTGCTGCTCCGGCCACCGCCCGGGCCAGGATTTACGGTGTCCCACTGGAAAATGGAGCGAGACCAGGAATAGGCGGGAGCGCAGGGGGCTGGACTATAAAACACGAACCTTCTCAAAGGCCCGAGTCAGAATCTGGCAGGGCCGGGTTCTCAGGCGGTCTTGGCGGCTCGCCCCAGCATGGCTGGGTTGGAATCTGAAAGCTTCCAGGAGCCAGTTGACGCCGAGAAAGGCTTGCATTTGAGAAGAGCATGCTGAGCTGTGGAGGCTCCCGTGGGGCGTCACCTACCTTTTGCCCTTTGGCAGCCTGCAGATTCGGCCAGCGGCCTGCCAGCTCTGTCCTTGCGGCCTGGCAGGGCAGCTGTCTCCACCCCAGAGGGAGCTGCTATCTCCGCCCGGCGCAGGGCCGCAGACGGGACCCTGATAATCTAGGGAAGAATGAACAGATGGCCCTCCTGAGCAGGGGCTTAGGGTGGCAGCTGCCCTCTCCCCCACTACTGCCAGAGGCTTGGGCAGGCTGCCGGGCAGGGTCCAGCTGGGGGGTGGGGAGCGCCCGTCTCAGAGCCAGCTGTTCTGTGCCAGCAGCCTGCTCTTTTGAGCTCAGAGAGTCTCCCCCTCGGTGCCCCGGCTCAACACACCTTTGTCCTCATCAATGTACTCCATGGTCCCTTTGCAGCGCCTACTGTGTGCCAGGCACTGTCTCAGCCCCCAGGGAGAATCCAGGTCGGAGAGGACAGCACAGGTTCAGGGTGACCCTCCCAGAGGGTGTGCCAATCTCTGCCGCTTATCCTCCGCTGAGGGGATGGATGGGGCTGGGTGTTCCTCCCCAAGCTATTCCTCTGGGGAGACTTTCCTCCCAGGAGGCAGGGTGTCTGTGGCCGGCCAGCTGTGGGTCTGCTGGTCCCCAGCAGACAGGAGGCCTGAGCAGGGACTCCCGTGGAGGCACAGGGTCCCTGCCAGGAGAGAGGCCCAAGGAATCCAGGAAGACACAAACTTCCCAGCCTCCCCACACTTGCCCCCCCACGCTCCTGTTCAGCTCCCCATGGTGCCTCTCTCCCAGTGCCTGGGGAGCCCAGAAGAGGGCGTGCAATCCTACTGTGAGACCAGAGCAGGCAGCTCCCAGAGGGGCTCCACCGAGCTGTGTGGTCAACTCAGTCCCCCCCAGGGCTCCCGCCTGATTGTGCCGCACTGTTTTGCCTCTGCTCATTTGGCCCCTGGACCCTTAACAGGGCACATAACCATGCCCATAGCATCCTCTCAGGGAAGTTATGTGATCAGGCGAGCAGATGAGTGGTCAGGGGAGGCTGAGGTGTCCCTGGAGCTGTCAGAAGGTTGGGCAGAGGAGGGGTTTAAGGGTTTGAGGTGGGAGACAGGCTGAGAGAGCAGGTCTGGGGCATAGATGGACGCATGGCATGTTCAGGAAGGAGAGGGCTTGCCTTGAGGCCTCCAGGCATTGAGGGGACACCTGGGTTTGTTCTCAGACTCCCTGACTCGGGCCCCAGGAGGGCCAGGTTCCTCATGGCCCTGCCCTCAGCCCAGGGAGTTTCTGGGACCCTGAGGACTCCAGGCCCCGGCAGCCTGTCTGCAGTTATGGGACTGGGAGGCTGGGAGAGCCAGCTCTATGTTGCCTGGGGCTTGCAAGGCCACCTGGGGCCCTGGCCAGCTTTGGCACATGCAGGGCACAGCTGTGAGGCCTGCTCCCTTCTCTTCCCTTTGCTGGAAAAGCCAGAGGTTGATGCAGTACACCTTGGCCACCAACTAAGTGAGGCCAGGCCAGGGGGAGAAGGAGGCTGGACAAAGGACCTGTACCCCGTCCTCAAATAGCTGTGCTTTCTCGCCTCACCCACCACCCACAGAGGAGAAGTATGTCACTGTGCAGCCTTACACCAGCCAAAGCAAGGACGAGATTGGCTTTGAGAAGGGCGTCACCGTGGAGGTGATCCGGAAGAATCTGGAGGGCTGGTGGTACATCAGGTAAGAGCCCCAGCAGAGGAGCAAGGTGCCCCTCTGCCACCCCGGCCCCCAGGCTGGCCCTGGGCAGCAGAGTGGCTGAGGGCACCAGCTGGCAGGTCAATCCTGACAGCAGCTGTGCACCCACGGCCTGGCTTGACGGCTTCAGTACCGCGAGGCTGAGCGGCCGTGACAGAGAGCGCTCCTCTTGCACACACCCTCCCGGGACACATAAGGCGGAGGCTGAGCCACAGCCAGCGGCGCACAGGGGCCCTGGCTCGGCTCGCAGGCAGTGGTGCAGTCCCTTCCCGTGCAGCCGTCAGAGGGTCCAGCACATCTGAATTTGGGTTTCCGTGTCCGACCGTGGCTGCTTGGCGTGCTCTGCAGCTCGGGCCGCCTGCAGTGCTGGCGTCCACGGGCCTTGCCGAGGTCCCAGCAGGCGGCCCCTGCTGCCCACAGATGCAGGCTCGGGCCCGGGCTGTTCCGCTCCGCAGGGCTGGCTTCCGTGGCTGAGAGAGCTGGGGCGGAAGTCTGGCCTGAGCACAGGCCTAGTTCAGAGGCCTCTTGCTCTGCCCTTCACTCTCCTTGGGCCTAATCACACTTCCCAGCTGAGAAACCCATCCGGGGGTGTGAGTAGGGGAGTGGGCAGCTTCCTGATACTCCTGGAAGCAAACTAAACCCTGTGGGTTTCACTCACCTCTCCCCTACCAGGTCCTGCCCCCCAGACCCCTCTGCCCTGGGGCTCCCAGGCCGGCTAGCACCCCCCGCAGGAGGGGCTTGTTTCCAGGAAGTGTTCCTGGGTCCTTCAGAAGCAGCTCCGCTGTGATGATTTTGCCCAGTTTCTCTTCTCTGCCTGTAAGCCGGATGACAGAGAGTCCCTGTCATGGGCTCTGGGGACCGCCTCCCCAGCCCACCACACCTGGGAACCCCAGACCCACTGTGGGTAGGATGCGTGTTCTGAGCTGTCCCCCACCGAGGGCACAGATGGCCGAGGCGGCGGGGGCACTCACAAGACAGTTGCTCAGAACACAGCATGCCACAAGGTGTTCAGATTGGTCTGTGCTGACGGGTAGGATGAAGGTCGTTGGCCACATGGGATTGAACCTTAGAGTGACCTGCCAGGACATAGCGCCCCTGCCCCCGGCCCTGTGCACACCAGTCAGCGGGCTGAGGTGTCCCTTTCTGTCCCGTTAGGTGGGACAGGACTGTGTGTGCCTGGGCGTGTTTGCCCAAATCCACTACCCCTAGGCTTTGATGTTCTCTAAACAATGGAAACTAGAGCCAAGCCCACAATCCAGCCACCACGAGTCTGCGTGGGAAGGCCAGTGAACATTCTGGCAGGCTGCTAACCTAAACCACTCACCCAGAGGTTTTCTACAAGGCTGCTGGGTGTTTTAGTTTTCTAAAATAACCAATAAAATCACTCTGAGTTGGTTCCATCTAGTCAGCTCTTGTCCCCATGGCCTGGCCATTCAGCCAGTGGGAGCTGCAACTGAAAAAACCCTGCTGAAAAGGTTCCACCTTAAGAAGGCTGCCAGACACCCCCTTAAATATGCCTTTTCCCAGCATCCCAGGCTCTGTGTTGATCCTTACTTCCTGTCTTTCTTCTCCACCCACACCCACCCCACCCCCCGCCAAACACACACACACACACACACACACACACACACACACACACACGCACACGCACACGCACACACGCACACACACACACGTGGCCTCCCTCTCTCCCCATCCTCCTTTTCCAGTTTGCTTCCCTCTGGAGTCATTCCGTGCTCCAGAGCTGGAAAGCAGATGTGAGCAGAGTTGGACCCAAACACACACAGCCTCTCCTGATTCACTTGCATCTCCCTGCCTGGAATCTAATTTTATCCATGTAACATGGAAGGAGCACATCAGGGTTTAGAATGGGAGCCCTCAGGACAGTGCACAGTCCTGACCATCACTCCCAGGAGACCTCGCGCCCCATCTCCGCACAGGTGCTCCCAGTGGCTGGCAGGTTCCTCATCTTTCTTACAAGATGAAGGGCACCAAGTTCTGGGCCAGATGCTGCCAAAAGCTAGCCGTGTGACCCTCTGCTACTTGCTTTGCTTTTCTGAGCCTTGGTTGTTGGTGTATGTAAGATTAGGTATCTTTACTAGTTGCTTCCATCCAGCCCTGAAATTCTGTGCTTCTGTCTGCCAGCTCCCTGACTTCCATCCGTTTGTTCACTGATGTCTGCCTTCCAAGCCCCAAAACGGGGATAGACGGTTGAGCTTGGGTCAGCCTGCCTGCACAGTCATGTGACGTGAACGTAGGAAGCCACCTCCTACCTGAACTTTCCAGCAAAGCTCAAACACGTTAGAAACTTGAACTTTCACATTTCCTTTCCTCCTACCTAATGAGCCCCCAAGAACAAGGTCAGATCAGGGAGGCAGGGGGGCCGGGGATTATCAGACATCTGGCATGGAGGAGCCATTCCAGGGAGCCAGATGTGTCCCAGGGAGCAGGCGGGGACATTGCACCCCAGACTGCAGGGCATTGGCCAGGAATTGCTGGACCAGGAAGTAAGTTCTCAGTGGGTTTGGGTAGGAGCTCAACACCATGAGGGAAAAAGGGAAAAACTTGTTTTCAGAAGTCAGCAAATCCCCTGAAATTAAGTCGGCCCCGTCATTTGCCTTTTGCTCTGTTTATGGGTTTGGGGTTTTGTTTCGTTTTGTTTTCGTTCTGCCACACCAAAGGCTTTAATTTTATCCAGTCACGTGCTTTATTTAGTCGTTTCATTTATGGTTTCTGCCTTTGGAGTTCCACTTAGAAAGATTTTCTCAGCCCCCAAGATTAAGCAAATATTCACGACTTGCGTTTTTAAGTTTGCTATACGGTTGTAAGGCCAGAGTCTCACTTGTTTTTCCTAACTGGATCATCAGTCATCCCCAGATCACTCACTGAATAAGCCATCCTGACCCCACTGCTTTGAAACGTCACCTTTAGCGTTGGTCTGTCTGTGGACTTGTTCTGTGAACTTGATCCGTCTGCTCCTCCTGCAGTGGTGCCGACACTTCTCCCACTTGGCCACTCACTCTTTATACACGTCTTCCTAGTTGGTCTCAATATGTCTATCCTTCTGGATAAATGTTTACAGCTACTCTATCCCAGCATTTTGCAGAAGAGAAAATATTGAGCTCCAGGGTAGGGACTTGTCCGAAGTACCATAGGCCAGAACTCGGGTTTCCTAACCCTCACCTATGCTGCCTCTTCACCTCTCTGATCATACTTCCCTTTCTGACTGGGCATTTAACTCTATACACCTTCTCATTTCTTATCTCTAGAATTGCCCTCTGCTGTGGTGAGCTTGTAGGCCATTGCAAAGTCTACCTTTTAGGCAACCCCAAATCTGAGGAATCTTCTCATCTCAATGTCCCATGTCTGCCCGACGTTGCAAACAATGAGAGCCCGCACCAAGAGGGATCAGGCAAAGAACTAGGAGACAGAGAGGAAGCAGTGGTGTTCCCGATGTCTTTCCACTGGCCCTCGTTCCGGTTCTCTCCAGAGTAGTGGCTTTGCCAAGTGTCTTACAGAGCGCAGCAGAGAAAGCTCAGCTGGGCAAGGCCCGATGGAGACTGGGGCCTGGACAGGGTGCTCTCATGATGCCATGTCCCACTCCTCCCTGCAGATACCTGGGCAAAGAGGGCTGGGCACCAGCATCCTACCTGAAGAAAGCCAAGGATGACCTGCCAGCACGGAAGAAGAATCTGGCAGGCCCAGTGGAGATCATCGGGAACATCATGGAGATCAGCAACCTGCTGAACAAAAAGGCGTCCGGGGACAAGGAGACCACCCCAGCTGAAGGCGAGGCCCCAGAGGCCCCCATCACCAAGAAGGAGATCAGCCTGCCCATCCTCTGCAATGCTTCCAACGGCAGCGCCCTGGGTGTCCCCGAGAGGACCGTCTCCAAGCTGGCCCAGGGCTCCCCAGCCGTGGCCAGGATTGCCCCTCAGAGGGCCCAGATCAGTAAGAACCTCGCTGATCCCCGGGTCCTTGCCGCACAGCTCTTTAGAGAAGGGGCGTGAGGTGCAAGGAAAGCCTAAGGGGGGTCGGGGTGTGTGCAGGATCCCCATATTATTCTGTTCCTGAGATGTAGGCTGACCCCTGACCCCAGGCTCGCTTTGCCAGCTTGTCTTATGCTAATCACAAGCATGGACAAGGCAATTCCTTCCACTCCTCCGAGATAAATTGCATGCATACGTAAGCTGGTAGCATCACGAACGGTCACTCTGCAGATAGGTCACCTGGGCTGTGAGATGGGTGCTCACATCTCACATCTCAGAGTGCAAGGCTGCTCTATGAGTGACAGCCTGTAGATCATCTTGCTGAGCCTTACCCCTTCCTCCCTGTCGTCTTCCTCCAGTTACCGGAAATCTAAGACACTCGGAAGGGTGACTGTACCTCCCTCCACAAGCACTTTTAAGCAGCATCCTTCCGGAATCTCCTCCTTTCGTACAGGAGAAACCCAGCTGCCGGCCCCTCCAGATCTCTAGCATCTCTGGGGCAAGGATGCCTGCGGATTGAGGGTTAAACTGTTCTGTATTATGAGACCAGCTTCTGTTTATGTCCAGCCATTCTTAAAATCTGGAGGAAAGCTGTGTTTTAGTTTGGTTCTGAGCTTACATTAGCTTTATGCCTGAAACCTTCTGAGCAGCCAGTCGGGAGCTGTTTTGGGGGTACTTCCTCTTGCCTAGCGCTGTGCTAGCTTCCAAGGATTTGGTAGTGAGCAAAAAACAGACATGGTCTCTTCTCCTAAATTTGGAAATCTGATAAAGCTATCTACCCTTTCCCCTGAAAAAAGCCCCTCTGTCTGTACATTTTGAAATTGTGCACATCATTTTAGGGGGTTCACGGATCCCCTTGAAACACAGCTAAGGAAGCTTAAAGATCTCTCACTTCCACTGAAGAAGCCCAGCTCTCGTGCCTGTGGTGACCGAGAGCATGGGTTCCTCATAAATGTGGGAAAAGAGCGGGAACTTCCCAGCATCAGGAGATCACACCCAGGGAAGGGAGGGAAGGCACTGTGTCTGGCTGCGATTTCTGAAGCCCTGTTTCTTCTTCTAGGCTCCCCGAACCTCAGGACAAGGCCTCCACCTCGCAGAGAGTCCAGCTTGGTATGTGTGCTCAGTTTCTTCTCTCTTTCTCATTCCCTTTCCTGGGTGCCCCGTAGCAGCTCCCAGTAATTGGCTGTCTCAGTGCAGAGTCTGTTGGTCCAGGGCTTCCCCAGGGCCATGCTGGAGCTTCCAGCTTTGTGGGGCTGGAGGCAGGGAGGGAAGCCTGGGGAACCCAGCCTTCCTGGGGCCTAGCTGGACAGTTTTTAATCGAAAACACACTGCACTCTAAAGCTAAATAAATCCATCCCAGCCACGGCACTGGCAGACATAAACATTTAGACTGGCTGGCGAGAGTGTCCAGCCGGGGCATTGCCAGGGGTGGGAAATAGGGCTGCTGTCCATGTGAGCCTGGAAGACTTTCAGCTTTGCCTTCCTTGCCCGGGAGTGCCCAGTGGATGCCAGAACCTGGGAGGGCACAGGGCAGACCAGTGAGCATCTTCTCCGGGGAGGAGGGTGGTAAATGGCAGGGACTTGTTTATGCTGAAGCTCAAAGAGGCTCAGTGCTGCTGGGGTCTGTGGCGCCTGTAGGTGAGGTTTCCTGGCATCCAGACCGCCACGGAGGTGGATGTGCACTCAGGGTGCTGGGGCTTTGGGTGAGAGGTGGCAGACCGAGAGCCCTAGAACCAAGAACTGTCATCTGGGGCAGTGGGATGCAGTGCAAAGAATGGGGCTTCAGGCCTGCCAGGCATGGATTCATACTCCGTTTCTGACACTGAGAAACAGCAAGCCCCTGGCCAGGTTGCTTACCCTCCAGAGGCCTCAGTTTCCTTATTTATAAGAGGGGGACAGTGCCAGCCATCTCCTAGGGCTGTTGTAAGGATGGGATGAGATGGTGTATGCAGAGGGCTGGCCATCGACTTTCCACTTCCTCTGTCAGCTCTCTGTGCACTATGTGTGGACAAGGATTCTGCAGTCACATCTGGGCTTAGCCGCAAGATTTACTGTGGTCAGTGACATCCGCCCCAGGGGGGTGGACAGCGGCCGTCACTGGAAGAGTTGGCCTTCCCTAAACAGGATTTTTGAAGATTTGGCCCCTGGAGATGGGACCGTCCTGGCCCTGGCCGTCAGCCCCACTGGAGTTTTCTATCTTGTTTCTCCTCCCATTTTACACAACTGAACGAGTTCTCCCCTCCCCTCATCTCTCTCAGCCCCAGCTAATTATTTTCAGGCAGACTTGATTTTGGCAAGAATGGGGTAATTCTTTCCACACCTGCCAAAAGCAGGGCTTGCTAGGGCAGAGCTGCTCTTTCCGGCTAGGTCCGTCCGACTCCCACCTGGCCGCGGGGGTCCAGGCAGGGCCGGGACCTGGGCCACCTCTGTGCGCATGCACGGCTGCAGAGCCAGCCACCAGGGCAGGGAAAGTTGACCTGGTCCCTCAAAACCAGCCTCCCCCGCACCCTTCACTCACTCTGACCTGAGGCAGCTCAGCTGTGACTGGCAGGATTAGAACATGCTGAGCCTTGAAGGACGAGGCAGGGTAAGAGGAATAGGATGGCGTTTCAGGAAGAGCGTTCGGCTTCAGCTTATGTTTATAGAGCTTTTCCTGTGCCGCTGGCTGGACCAGAAGTTATGTTCATTATCTCATGGCCCTGTTATTAGTTCCATTTTACAGATGAGGAAACTGAGGCTCAGAGAGAGCAAGGGCCTTGCCCAGGGCCACGCAACTGGTGAATTGCTGAGCTGGGACTGGAGCCCACATGCGTCCACCTGCAGGCAGAGACCTTTTGAGGTCTTCCTGCTACACTGTAGCTGCTTCCCCCCCCCCCCAGCCTCCCAAACACGTGTACCTTTTTTATAAGATTGTTTTATTTTAACTCCTTTGTTTGATACCAGGCCATATTGGGAGTGATGGGGAGGCGCCAAGGCCATGTTGGCTGGAGTAGAGACTGGCTGAAGCTGGAATGTCCTCTCCACGAGGGCAAGGGGGTTGTCCTGTCCCTTTGGTTCACTCTTGCATGCCTGGTGCCTTGGACCAGAGTCTGGCACCCAGTAGACACACAACAAACATTTGTCAAGTGAATGAATGAGGCTCACAGCTCATGGGCTGTGGCTGTATTCTACATTTGCTTGCATGTCAGGCTTAGTTATCGACACGCCAGCATCTAGGAAGCATTTAGGCTGCCCAGCGCGTTCTACCCAACCCCAGAGCAAAGGATCCTGAGTGTATTCCGTGCTTGCCTAACCATTTGGCATCATCACGATGACAGACCAAGGGGTTTTCTGACCAACCCCACACCCCCTTACACCCACCCCACCTCTGCAGTCAGGTGTCACCCCGGTGGCCCTTCACCTGAGACTCAAGGACATGGCTCTCCTCTCCCAGGGGGCAGTGTGCACGGGCTTTGTTACAACAATTTCTCCGCTTTTTGACTTTTGTTTTGGGACCTAGCTGTTGAGGCTTCTGAAAACTGGATTCCAAAGATGTAAGGGTGGAAATTTACTTAGATGATCATTTTCATAGCTCAGACAAGTCTCAAGCGAATCCTAGGTGTTCTTAGCCTGATCAGGAGAGTGGTCTCTTGGTGAGCCACCCTGAGACTCAGGTGATTGATACATCCTCAGGTCAGCTGCTCTCCACCTGGTGTAGCCGCCACACTCACCTCAGTTACGGTTCTGATCAGGTGAGCCTCGCTGACTTCAGTCCTTCTCTGCCTCAGGGGTTCCAGCTGCCTAAGCCGCCAGAGCCCCCTTCTGTTGAGGTGGAGTACTACACCATTGCCGAATTCCAGTCGTGCATTTCTGATGGGATCAGTTTTCGAGGCGGACAGAAGGCAGAGGTGAGCCTTGGGCCATGGGGCTGAGGGTTATAATTCATGATGGTCAGATACCCCCCGTGTTTCCCATTTATGTCTTGCTGGCGACATTCCTGAGGGGCGAGCAGGAAAGGTGCAGAAACAGAACCCACAGGGATTAGAATTTGCCTAAAGCCAGTAAGTGCCACAGCCAGGACTAGAACCCACGGCTCCTGTCTCCACCCAGCTGCCGTCACAGCAGCGTTTCCCAAAGCATATTATAGGAGCTCGTGATGGGGACACTTTGAAACAAAGGGCCTCTGGGGTTGAGTTTGGAGGACAGTGAGTTAAACAAAACCCAACCAGCTTTGTTGTTTTAGTTGCAGAACTTCTCAGAGCCTAGATATGGGGGTGTCACTGTGTGTCTCTAAGAGGGGACTGGAATAGGCAGTATCACCTAGATTCCTCTCCCAGGAGCTCCTGGGGGCCAGGGTTCCACAAGACCCATATTAGGAAGTGCTGCTGTTGGGAGAATGTGGTCCAGGCAGCCGGAGTAAGGCACTCTGGCCACATCCACACCACAGGCACCTCTGACATTCGATGCAGTCCCTTCTCCCCCAGGTTCTGATGATTTCTCTCTGCAAGTGGGTAGCAGACCCTCTCCTGCTCCCTCCCAGCCGGTCTCCTAGCATTTATGAAACCCCACTTTGTGGCCAGCGCTGAACATGGCACTCCAGGGACCAGAGAAGATCTGTGACTCAGATCTTTCACTTGAGTGGCTCTGTGTAGTAATGGAGTTAAGTCCAATTAATACCTGTAAAACCATCAGAAGAGTAACTGGGCAGTTTCTGCCCATTGAAGAGGTGATGCCCCCAATGTGAATGTTTTAAACCACATGCCTGGAACTTAGAACTAAATTTCTAAGAGAAATCATTCTCTCAGTGGTGCTTATGCTTCCAGAAGAGCCTATGAAGCTCATAATGTAAGAGAACTGACATACCTAGGATCTACCCACGTATGCATTTTGAGTATGGAATGGGCAGAGTGAAGGACGGAATATAGCACCCAAGGCAGGGCGGGGGCTGCAGAGGGCTGGCCTCAGGCAGACCTTGCCTTTGGTGGTCTCTATCCTCCCTTCCTTCCTTGCCCCTCTTCCCCCAGTGCCGGTGCTTTCAAGCTTCCCTTCCCCTCCCTGGGACCTCCTCCTCCAGCAGTGTTCCACAATTCAAAATTACAGTTGTTCCTCGGGGTCCATGGGGCGTTGGTTCCATGACCCCCAATGGACACCCAAATCCTGGGATGCTCAAGGCCCTTACATAAAATCGTAGTGCAGTTGGCCCTCCACATCCAGGGATGCGGAACCTGCGCACATGGGAGGACAACTGCCTCTTCCATTCGTATTCCCCGATCCAAACGGACCTCAGTACAGCCAGCAACCACACTCCTGGGCTTTCTCCAGTCTCAAATAGCAGTTAAGAAAGAAGCTCCTTGAACGAGTTTATAGTAACAGGGAAATGACTGAGAGGCCCTAGCCTTCCCCCAGGAAGCCGTTCAACTCAAAGAAATCTCCTCAGCTGGTAGGATTTCAGTGGGATTCCACATGTAGTGAAATGACCATGAGCAATGGGGAAACCAGGGAGGTCCGGCCTCAGCCTTACCTCCAGGTTCCACTCACCTGCACCCTCCTATTCTCTTCTGCCCTGAGAGACCCTTTCCAGTGTCACCAAGGGAGGGCCTAGCAGTATGGGAGTGAGAGGATGGAAGTGGTGGAATGGCAGTCTTTTGTACGTATGGGTCCGTGGTGAGCGGGGTTTTGTAGGGACTGGGAACAGTGCATCTTCCAAGTGTAGTAGCTCAGCGGGAGGAGAAGTGAGGGTCTGGAGAGGAGGCCAGCTCGACCAGGGTGTTGGAGGAGACTTGGAAGAGCAGGAGAGGGGGTCTTGGAGAGTAGGAGCCCCCCCCATCCAGGAGACGATAGAGACCTGGGTTTGAATGCCAGCCCATCACTTCCTACGTTGGGTCCTGGGCCGCTTACTCAGTGGCTCAGTTCACTCATCTGGGAAATGGAGATAATGTCTCCTAGAGCCAAAGTGGGAAGCTCCCACCCTGGCACATGGTAGGGCCCCAGCGATCCTCCCAGCTCACTGGCCCGTCTGCCCCTTCCCCCAGGTCATCGACAAGAACTCGGGTGGCTGGTGGTACGTGCAGATCGGTGAGAAGGAGGGCTGGGCCCCCGCGTCGTACATCGATAAGCGCAGGAAGCCCAACCTGAGCCGCCGCACGAGCACTCTGACGCGGCCCAAGGTGCCCCCACCGGCACCGCCCAGCAAGCCCAAGGAGGCCGAGGAGGGTCTGGCGGGTGCTGGTGAGAGCCAGGACTCCCCGCTGAGGCTCAGGTACGAGGAGCCCGAGTATGACATCCCTGCCTTTGGCTTCGACTCAGAGCCAGAGCTGAGTGAGGAGCCCGCAGAGGATGGCAGCTCGGGGGACAGGCGGCCCGGCCAGCCCCACAAGCCCTCGCCCGCCTTCTCGCTGCAGCGCGCCCGCTTCAAGGTGGGCGGATCTGCAGAGGACGTGGCCCTGGAGGAGGAGACCATCTATGAGAACGAGGGCTTCCGGGCATGTGCAGAGGACGCCCTGTCGGCCAGGCGCTCCTCCCGGGACAGCGACTCCCCAGGCGGCTCCCCGCTGTCCCTTGCCAGGAAAAACTCCCCCAGATCGGGCTCCCCCAAATCGTCGTCGCTCTTGAAGCTCAAGGCAGAGAAGAACGCCCAGGCGGAACTGGGGAAGAACCACTCCTCGGCCTCCTTTTCCTCGTCCATCACCATCAACACCACCTGCTCTTCCTCTTCCTCCTCTTCCTCCTCGTCCTTGTCCAAGAACAGTGAGGACCTGAAGCGCCGTTCTGCCTCGGACGCAGGCATCCGCGGCGCTCCCAAGGTCGGAGCGAGGAAGGATGCTGACCCGAAGACTGGGCTGACCTCCTGTGCCCGGGCCAAGCCATCAGTTCGGCCCAAGCCGTTCCTGAACCGCACAGAGTCCCAGAGTCAGGAGAAGATGGACATCAGCACTTTACGGCGCCAGCTGAGGCCCACTGGCCAGCTCCGGGGCGGCCTCAAGGGCTCCAAGAGCGAGGATTCGGAGCTGCCCCCCCAGATGGCCTTCGAGGGTCCCGGTGAGGGGTCCAGGAGAGGCTCGGCCGACCTCATCACCCTCCCTGCCGCCACGCCCCCGTGTCCCACCAAGAAGGGGTGGGAAGGGCAGGCCACCTCCTACACGACATGTAGTGCCTACCAAAAGGTCCAGGACTCGGAGATCAGCTTCCCAGCAGGCGTGGAGGTGCAGGTGCTTGAGAAGCTGGAAAGTGGCTGGTGGTACGTGAGGTTTGGGGAGCTGGAGGGCTGGGCCCCCTCCCACTATCTGGTGCTCGGTGAGAACGAGCAATTCGACCCCCCTGGCAAAGAGCTGGACACAGTGGCCACCAAGAGCAAGCAGAACGAGGGCAAGTCAGACAGCCTGGAAAAGATCGAGAAGCGGGTCCAAGCGCTGAACACCGTCAACCAGAGCAAAAGGGCCACGCCACCCATCCCCTCCAAGCCTCCCGGCGGCTTCGTCAAGACCTCGGGCGCCGGGGCGGTGAAGATGAGGAATGGCGTGCGGCAGGTGGCCGTGAGGCCCCAGTCGGTGTTCGTGTCCCCACCGCCCAAGGACAGCAACCTGTCCTGTGCCCTGAGGAGGAATGAGTCGCTGACGGCCACCGACGGCCTCCGAGGCGTCCGCCGGAACTCCTCCTTCAGCACTGCCCGCTCGGCAGCCGCAGAAGCCAAGGGCCGCCTGGTCGAACGGGCCGCCAGCCAGGGCTCGGACCCTCCTCTGCTGCCCACTCAGCGCAACGGCATCCCGGTGTCCCCTGTGCGCCCCAAGCCCATTGAGAAGTCCCAGTTCATCCACAACAACCTCAAAGATGTGTACGTCTCGATTGCAGACTACGAGGGGGATGAGGAGACGGCGGGCTTCCAGGAGGGCGTGTCCATGGAGGTCCTGGAGAGGAACCCCAACGGCTGGTGGTACTGCCAGATTCTGGACGGGGTGAAGCCCTTCAAAGGCTGGGTGCCCTCCAACTACCTGGAGAAAAAGAACTAATGAGGAGTGGTGGGGGGCCTAAGTCCTTGCAGCCTCAGTATGGGTGAGCTGTGAGAGAAGACAAAAGGGAAAGGGAAAATGGGAGGGGGTGGGGAGGACAACGTTAAACCTGCAGAATGTGGGACCTCGAAGATACTCCCCTCCAGGCTGTCCCCCAGCTGGAAGGTAGGGTCTGGTGGGGGCCCACATTGAGCAGGGAGTGGAAGGGGCAGGGGTGTCCTGGGCCTGGGACCGGAGGCAAGAAAGCTGAGCCTCACACGTGCACCTTGGGGACTCTGCTGATGGACTCGGCACCATTTGGGACAGGCCATGTAGGAAACCCCAACTTGTGCCTTGGCTGCAAATCTGGAAAAGGTGTGGTTGTGCGGGCCTCCTGTGCCCTGCCCCTGCCTAGCCTGGCTTCCGTTGCTGGCATCTTGTACCCCAGAAGTAGCCCTTGTATCATCCTAATCTATGTTTGTGAGTTACGCTGGTTTCCCAGGAATCTCTGCCGCCTGCCATGGGTGGGTGTGGTAGGAGATACCACTGGCCCTGGGGCTGGGAGGCATCTCCTGTGAGCTCAGGCTGTCCCTGGGCCAGGCCACTGTTTCTTGTTAGTTGAAGAAAAAGCAGTTCCCCAGCTGCCAGCAAGGACCACCGTTCTTAGCCGTCACTGCTGCTGGCCTTGAGAAGAGAGGCTGCCCTGCCTGGGGCACCCCCGTGGAGGACCACCAGCTCCAGTGTTCACAGAGAGGGCAGGTAGAGCCGTCGGTCTTTTCACAGTCTGCACAGACTTTATTTTGGATATTTCTGGGTGGGCAGTTCTTTGCAAGTTTTGGGAGAGGTGTATTGCTTTGGGCCTTCTATGTCAGGCCTTGGGTTTTGGTCTTACTTTAGGAGTTGTTTGGGGACCCAAGGGCGGTCAGCCTCACGGGACGGGATGGGTAGTGGATGGACTTTCTATCATACTCTTGTGGGGAGGTGGTTTGGTTTGTGTTTTGCATTCTTCCCTCCACAAGCCAAAGTCGCTTCATTTGGTTTCCACTGTGTGGACAGTACCGGTGCTTGCCAGAGGGATCTCGGGCTGGAGGAGCCCTGGTCCCAGCCGTGGCAAAGCAGAGACGCTGCTCTCCTGGTTCTTGTGCAACCTCAGCAGGGCAGAACCCTCAGCAGGGAGGCGGGTGGTGTTCAGGAGAGGGGCAGCGAACGTTCCCCTGCCTGGGCAGGGCCCGAAGCCTTATGTGAAGGCTGTGGAGCAGCAGCCATCGCCCTCACCCTGGGCCCAGGGGAACCTGCTGGGCGGACACCACCAGGCACCCCCTGGCCTGCAAGCAATATCGCAGGTGCCCGAGGAGGCGAAGATCCCTGGGCCAGGAGCCAACCTGGTCTTTCCGAGGGGCAGTGCCCCTGCAAAGAGAGAAGGGAGAGAATGACGTCCCTGTCAACTCTGGGTGGTGTCTTTCAGTCGACACTTCAGAGGCCAAACTGGCTTCCCCAAGGACTCACTCTTCACTGGGAGTGGATTTCCACACGTGCCTTTGATTGTGGACAGATCAGGCTTCACAGCCCCCGACTCAGCTGCCAGATCCTGGACTAAGGAGGAAAGGCCCTCCCTCCGCCCACACTCCCCCCGCCCCCCAGGCAGCGTATGATGCCTGAAGAACAGCGGGGGACCCGCGCCTCGTGCCCTCAGCCCCCAGCCGCCCTGCCCTCCTCCTTCGCCGTACACTGACGCCTGGCAGCTCTAGCAAACTGCTCCCGTTCTATGTTGAAAAGGCCGTGGTGAGATTTTGCTTCCTTTTGTTTGTTTAAAATTAAAATTAGTTACTATTTTCTTCTGCTGGACAGTATTAAATAGAGCAGGATGTTGAGTTATCTGCTAGATTGCAGTACTAATGGTAGTGTTGTAGTGTCTTCATATTAATATTATTTGGACTTATTTGAACAATAATGATAAAGAAGTGGTTCATTATTTTTTAATTAATGCACTTTAATACGGTGGAATGGAAAGAAACCCAGAGAGCAAAGTGCATTACTTAAAGATGCAGTATATACTTTTCTCATTTTTAAGCAGCACATATTTATTAAAAGAAAAAAAAGTAATTTATGATTATTTAAAATAAAATTTAAAAGTAGAGTGATTGTCGGGTTAAAGGACCTTCCACGTAGCTATCTTCCAGGGGGATGGCCCCAGCGGCCTCACTCCTCAATGTCTGCACTGAGCCAGTTCAATCAGTAACACGCCAGCCAGGCCAGGAAGGAGTGCAGGACGCATCTGCTAAGCACAGAGCATCTCAGTCGGACTGGACCACAGTGCTCCCCAGAGCCTATCTTTCCCTGCCCTTCCTCACTGCACTGCCTTGTGGGACTCTCCACCACCCACAAGGCAGATGTTCTCCCAGCCCCCCAAGGACCCTCTCTCCTTAATCCCCAGTGCCCTTAAGTGAGTCATTGTAAGTGACCTTCAGGGTCACTCCATCCCATACCCTCTTGTTACTGCAGCCCAAAGACAGGAATTAGCTTTCCCCAAATCACATAGCTAGTTAACGGCAGACCTCCCCACTGCATCCACCCCTGCACTCCTCCCCAGCCCCGCTAGAGTTTATAGTGTGGTCATCATGTTTACAATGTGACATCCAGCCCCGAGGATGGCTGGGGGTTGCTCAGGCATCCAGGAAAAGTAGAGAATGCTGCCACCTGGTGACAGCATGTAGCTTTGGGCAGTGAACAGGGATTGCCATGCCCCGTCTTCGCCCCTTGCCCCTCACCATCACCCCCTTACAGCACAGCACAAACCCTGCAAACCCAAAGAGAATATTAATACTTGAAGCAAGAAGGGTGCATGCCAGTCCCTCTCAGACATGGCCAGGGGATGCCAGGCCTTGTGCCCCTGGACTCCTAGCCCTGCCCAGGGCAAGAGGGCTTTTCCCTAGAGCTACTGAGCTGCTTTGTGACGTTGGAGGGTACTTCTGGCAGCAGGTAGAGGAGGGAGGGGTCTGTGGCTCTGACCCATCTGGAGGAAAACCAGATCGGACTTTAAAAGGTTTAAAAAAAAAAAAAATCTCAGCAGTGTCCAAACCTAGTTTTCCATTAGTTGCGATTGAAAATGTGAAATGACGTTGTATTGCTGTATACTGCAACTTTAATCAAAATGAGCCCTTCTGAGGTCATTATTGAGGTTTATATAATGCCCGAAGATGCATCATTTGGTGCTTTTCCTTTCAGTTTAAAGACTTTTTTCTTTTATTACAAGGGAAAAAGATGTCTTCATCTCTCTCCCACTTTGTAACAGGGGCCTGGCTGGGCTCCCTGGCCCCATCATGCTGTTCCCACTAGGCCAAGGGACCCCGAGGGTGGCAAGAGGGAGCTGGAGGGGGCAGCCTGAACAGCAGGTGTGCCATCTGCCCCAGCTGTGGCTGGGCCCTCTGGCCAGCCTTCAGCCCGTTCACCCCCAGCCTAGCCCCACAGGGTCCTCTCTCTTCCTCCTCCATGCTCCATCTTGACGAAGGCATTATATAGAATCGTTTTAATCACTTTCAGATGTTAGAGCAGCGTATTTTACTGGCATTTATATCCATTGCTTTCCTCAGCAAGGCATGTTACTATTATCATCTAAGGAAAAAAGACAAGGGAATTTCGGTCAAGCATTATTTTCATATTACTAGTATTTGCAGAATAGGTGTAGAACTATTTAAGTTTAGACCTTGGTTTGGTAGTTTGTTTTGTTTTTATGGAAAAAAAGATAAAGTAACCCCTACTTTTCCTGTTTTTGTATTTAACTAATATATTATTTCTTTAAGGTTACTCACTTCCCCTACCCGCTCCAAATACTTTGCATTCTCAATCGAAAATGAAAACAATCTGAGAGACAGGAAAAGTGCAATATTATCAAGAGGGATGCCAGGGCTTGTTGGGATGGTGGCGGGAGAGCCAGCAACCCCGTCTCTCGCTAGGGGAGGTGGGGCTCCTGGAAGAAGTCGTAGCTGTGGAGCCTATAGATGACCTGGGTATTGATTTTTTTACCCCTCCTCCCCTTCCCCCTTCCCTGGCAAGATGGCAGGGGTCCCCGCCAGAGGGCATCCCCTTCTGCTGGGTGTTGTCCGCCCAGAAGAGAGGGATTCAGGGAAGTGGCATGGGGCACTTGGCCTCCCCGGGGCCCCAGCCCCAGGCACAGAGCAAGGGCCTCCAGGAACCGTTCCTTGTTTTCATTTCCGTTGTTTTTCAGCCAGCTGCTCAGAAAGACCTGTCCCCAAAATAACCCTTGGCAGCCCTCTCACGCCAATCTCTTGATGTTTGGGCCATGATCCTTTCGATGTATGTTTGAGTCTTTCTAAAACTACGTAACCTCAAGTTCAGTTTATGGGCAGGAACCCTCGATGTAATCAAACCCTTCCGGAGGGATGTGGGTGCCTTGAGCCCAGCGTTCCCCAGTGACGCACCGATTCCCACAAGCCTGCAGCTGGGCCTGGTGCTGAGCCAGGGCCACCCGTTCATCTCAATGACTTCAGCCCGAGCAAGGCGCGAGCCCTGCCTCTGCTCAACACCCCGACAGTCCCCAGAAGGGCCTGGAGAAGCGTCGGAGGAGCCTGCTGAGGTCCCTGCAGACAGAACTTCCCACGACAGGTACCAAGCCGCCGCCTCCTACCTGGGTGCCAGTAGAGAGGGGACAGGACGGGAAGTCTCTGGGTCCAAAGCTCTGCCCCTCAAGGCGACAGGGACATCCTTGCGGGCTCATCCCCTCCACCTCCAGTACTGTACGCTTGCTGCTCCATCCCGTTCGGTGAATTTCTGTACAAATAGGAACCTGGCGCCCAGAGTGGGACCGCGCCCCCGTGTGGGGGTGGCTCTCCTTGGAGTATATACGTCTATAGGTCCAATCTTCAAGAATCCCGATGCAGAGCTCTCTGGAAAGAGAACCATCCACAGTGCTAAAGAATTAAGATTCCCTCACTTTTTTGAGGGCTGTGTGTTGTTGAGGTAGAGAGAGTGTGTGTGTGTGTGTGTGTGTGTGTGTGTGTGTGCATTCGAGTGCGTTATGTGAGAGTGTTGGTCATTTCCCACTTGAACTAAAGAACATGGGGTTAGAGGAAAAACATACTGGGCAAGCTGTCTCCATTGAACAAGTCCTTGGCATTGGGCAGGCCCCAAAGGACTCACAGCTTCTGGCAGCAAGCGTATGTGTTATTCACACGTGTAATTCTGGCTGGAGAGTGCAATGTGTCTTTTTTTTTTTTTGGTAATTATTTTATTAAGTATTTAGTTGGAAACTTCACACTGGCATTAACAGATCTAGCAGAAGCAGCCTAGGCCATCGTCCCGGGCTCCAAAATGAAGATGTGGAAAGGTGCCGCCACTGGGTGTGGAAGTGCCGAGGCGGTCAGATGGGGCTGCCACCCGCAGTGTCTCTAGTAGGCTGACTCCCAGCCTTTGCCATGCATATCGCCACTGTGGGAATCCCCATGTCAGGAGAGCAGCTGGCCCTCAGTTCTTATATTGCTGAGGGTGGATCAGGCTGGTCGGGGCGAGAAATTGGTCACCGTGAGCTCAGTGGACCTACCCGTGCGGGTACGTCAGCACCCCGGGTCTAGACTGCAGGCCTGACTGAACGCTTCATGGGAATCATGTGGAGGGCTCCCCCTTGACATTACTGAGCTTTTTGTCTAAATCATGATCTCTGGTTGGGGCAGCCCCTGGTTCTCAAGCTCTGTGATCAGAGCCAGTGACACAACAGGGTCAGTGACCTATAGCTGCACTTCAGGAAGAAGAGCCCCACTGATAATAGCATCCCTCCTGTTTTGTCCTGTGCACCTGGGTCCTCAGGCCAGAAGTTGGGCACACTGGTGCTTATAGACTGGGTAGAGGACTCTGTCTTCCTGGGCCTTGGTCCCAAGCTGCCTATAATGTTGGTTTTACCATGCCATCCCCCTTCCCGGAGCCTATCTTTTTAACCTTGAGTTTGCACTTGACCTTGACAATCAGCCCCCTCTCCCATTCCAGAACTTAGTGGCCTTAGAGAATGGGTCCCTACGATGAAGGTCCCTCCTTTGTTCCCATTTCCATCCTAGCTAATGGGCTGGACCTCAGGAGGCAAGAGAGAAAGGAAGAATTGTCGTTTTAAAGCAAAAGTATGGATCGAGCACGTTGGAGGTGAGTGAGAGGCACGTCGGCAAGATGAGTGTGCGTGTGCGCGTGTTTGGGGTGGCTGGGGTTTACCGCCCCTTCCCCAAGAAGGAGGCTTCCAGAGAGGAGGTCTGCTAGGCAGAAAGGGAAGAGTATGAGAAGGTTGAGAGAGGGTTTGGAGTCTGGAGTTTTGTCTTTATTAGAAAGGAGGAGGAAGTCTACTCTGAGTGTTTCAGGCAGAAGACAGCAGGTAGGGAGGGAGTTTAGTGATTCACCCAAGGGTCCAGCCAGAACAGGTTGGGAAAGCCCCAAGATTTGGCTGTTAGAAGAAGCTGGCCTCAGGAAACAGCGACTTGCTGGGCCACAAGCTGGGTCCCCAGCGGGTTCTTAATGGTCATTGATTTACTTAGTGGAAAGCGGGAAGTTGCCAGCAACAAACCAGTCTTCGAGTTTGAGGCCCTGGCTCCAGAACATTCATCCATCTCTCCGTTTCCAGGCTGGGTTTCCCTGCCTCCCTTTGTCCAATCCAGAGCTAGCCTCTCAAATTGCTTGAATCAGAGACCAGTGACCATAATGGGTCATGTAGTTGGGACCCACCACCCCCAAACTGGAACCTTGGGGTCCAGACACCATCAAGCATATCTGGGAGGAAGACAACTTCGTTTGCTCTTCTGTTGACACCAGTTCTTCTTAAGTAGCTCTAATGATGCCTGTGGTGGTTCAGTTTGCTGAGCCTGCCTCAGTGGTGTGACTCAGAAGATGGAGTGCAATGCACTCATCGTGTTTAGTGGCCTGTGATCAAGGCATACTGCTCTTAAGCATTTCAGAGAAAGAAGGGTAAACAGAGCCACGGTTCTTGAATCTACAGCTTGTTCTCTGCAACAGGTTTTCTTTAAATCCAGGACACAGGATGGCAAAAGGGTTTCAGGGCCAGTTTACAGGAGGTCTGCATGAAGGGGACTTCTGAACAAGGCAGGTGTTAGTGGCAGGTTCGTGAAGCGTGGGTTTGTGCACTGCATGGTTGCATGTGAACTGCTGGATGCCTCTGGGGCACTCCTCACGGTGTCCACTCAACCCCTCCCAGCTCCTAGTGGGGTCTGTGGGGTCTGAAGGAGGTTGTTCCCTCTTCCCCCTCAGCAGAGAAATTTAAGGGCAGTGCTGTCAATCTGAGTGCTAAAAAATTTCCAGGCTCAATGGTGGTGCTAAACTCTCTCCATGTTTCTAATATTTTTAATAAATAGTGGGTTTTGTTTTTTTTTGAATTGTTCTCATCACAAAAATGCAGCGTCCTCGGGGAAGGGACCCAGCCCCTTGACCTGCCGCTTTCCAGGTGTCTTTTATCATTTTGACGGGATTCTTTGGTCTGCAGAAAATACTCTGTCTTGGCATGCTTCTAGACTGTAAGATTTGGGTTGTTTTGTATTTTGTTTATGTTTACATGCATCTTGTATTTCCCTGAAAACTAAATAAAGTTTTTGCCTTTTTAACTGAACAGAATCACCTCCTGATTCTCCCTGCCACAAGGAAACATATCCAGCTGAGTGGCAAAAGCCACATCACCCCAAATGAAAATGACCTGCAGGGTCCGGGCCCTCTGAGGACACTGGAGGGGTGGGGGGACAGGTAAGTTCCCACTGTTGCCGGTGAGAAGCGAGAAGCGTGCTCGAGCCCCTCCACCCCTCCCCCACCTTTGGGAGGCTTTCTGGGCAGTGGCCAAGGCTTTTAGAGAGGGATACAGATCTTGGGGCCAAAGAGTCACATTCAGTGGGCCTACATGGCCCCTCAGCTTAGAGCCCCTGACCCGCCCCTACTTTTGCTGGACTCCAGTAAGCAGGGCTGGGCAGTCCTGGGGTGGGGAGTAGCCCATGGCTGTTCAAGGCCAAGCAGAGGCTGGGCAGCTAGAGCATCCTCCCAGGAGAGAGGAAGGCAAGCGGCCCATGTCCCTCTGAGGCCCAGCCTGCCAAATGAGTTCAACTCCCACATCGTGCCCAGACCCCGTCCAGCGCTCCAGCTTCTACCGCCACCCAGAGGTGCTCAGCCCATCTAGAAAGTTTTTCCGAAGGTCCCTGACCGAGGCCTCCCTTTTCAGCCCAGCTGTGCCACTCATTTGGCATAGGCCTCCTCACCGACCAGTGGGAGCAGCAGCGGAGCTTCCAGGTCTGGGCTTCGGGTGAGAGCCGGGCAGGCCCTGTTCTGGGGAGCTCAGCACAGTGCCTGCCGCCCTTTAGCCCCTAGGTGGCGCTGCCCCTCCACAGAGGTTGCACTCCAGATTTAGACCCGGCTCAGCCTCGGGAGTGCCACGGACCCAGGGACCTGAGGCCACCGAGGGGCAGTAGCGTCTCCCTTTCAGCTTACAGTGGGGCTCGCCTGGCATTCTGCTTGGATAGCCCCTGCTATCCAAGCCCCAGGTCACGCTCCAGCTGCCTCCCCCTCCCCTGCTCTCTCCAGGGAGTCCTTCCTGATCGTTGACTCCCCTCCTGCACACGCACCTGCCCGCCTGCCCTCCGTCCCCAGCCCTCCAGACTGCACAGCACAGCCCTCAGGCTGGTACGAAATCACCTTTATTCACAATCAGTCACGGTGACCCAGGTTCACAGAGGAGGCAGCAGCTACCCCCAGGCTAGCAGAGACAACAGGACGGTGGCTTCCTCTCCCTGGCGCGCAGGCTGTACAGCCCCTGCATGTAAGAACTCTCCTTGTCTGAGAGGGGACCCCCTGACTGGGTGGGGCCACACCAGCCCCACCTCGCCCCCCCTCCCACAGAAGGGGTCTACAGGGTCAGTGGGGAGGGGAGACCCATGGTAGGACTGTGGCTTCCTGGCCAGGCAGGTGCAGACAGGGCCCGCCTGGCATCCTGACCCCCTCCCTGTGCTGTCCCACCACCCCACCCCATAGCAGCCCCCACCAGAGAACCCCCGAGAGTCACAAGGAAAGTCCCTCCCGACCCCAGCCATCACTTTACCGAGGTGCCAGCTGAGGCTCAGAGAGGCTGTGACCTGGTCGGGGCCACACAACTGGTCAGTGGCCAGGTCCAGAATCCCGCACTCTGCCAGCCATACGGCAAAGCAGTCTCCGACAGGCGTAGAAAACTACCTGAGGGGGCCGAGGGCTGGGAGGCTCGGGGGCAACTAGGCCAGGACTCTGAGAGCTGGCCCCAGCCATGGCCTATCAGGACAGGGCGTGCAGGGCTGAGATGACTATAACCTAAGAGCAGCTGCGGGGGGGACTCCCTCACCCCAGCATCAGGACTAAGAACCTAGAGGTTCTCCTCTTTCCTGGGACCAGAGAGCCTAAGAACAGGCTCCCTACCCCTACAATGATGAGGCCAGCTGGCCTTCCCTCCCTCAGCTTGCCCAGAACTTTTTATGTCCTTATGGAGGAGGGAACTCCTGGGCCTCGTGATGTATAATGACCCAATTATGATAACCCTGCTCCAGCCCAAGAAGAAGGGCATTTTGTGGCTCTGGGGTGATCCCCTAGTCCCAGGGCACTGCAGAGGCTCTGCTGCCCTCTCTATAAAAGGGATACAATTTGTCAGAAGGCCTCCCACTTCAGCCCCTTTGGAGTTCTACTTCATGGTAAGCAGAGCTGGCTAGGGACTTCTGGGCTGCAGTCTGGGGAAGATTTTGAGTGATGACTACCTCTGCTGACCCCTCTAACCAGGCACCCCGCCCACCAGGACAGCATTTCTAGGGGTCTGGGGGATGGGAATTCAGTCCCGCCCCCCTGCCAAATAACCCCTACAAACCCAATAAATAAATAAGTTAAAATACGGAAAAAGCCTGTTCTTACTCCAGGGAGCCCCCTACTCCCAACCCAGGGCCCTGCCCTCTCCTGGGGATGCTACAGCCTCTATGAGTACCAGCCCGGCCCAGAATAGCACTGAAATGGGGGAGGAGAGGTCACAGAGGGTAGCTGCAAACCTGTTCTTCAGAGACCCCTGACAGAAGACAGACTCTCCAGCCCACACCAAGACAGGCTATGACCAGAAAGGGGCCCTCCACATCTCAACCAGGCCAGGGGGCTAGGGACCCAGAGCCTGGAGGCTTCTGTAGCCTGTCTGTCCACCCACCCAGGGGGAGGGGGAGACGGACATGGCATGGAGGCTGCAGCCTGCCCAGGATGAGAGGTATCCACTGGCCTTCTTACCCCTGGCTTCCAGGCCCAAGGGGCAAGGAAGAAAGGAAGGAGAAGGTAGGTGTAGGTCAGAGAGTAAGGCAGCCGGCCTAGGGCTGCTGTTGCACAGGTTGTGCACTGCTCAAGGGCAGTTGGCTGAGGGAGAAAACAGAGGCTGAAGTCCAAGTCCACACTCCACTAGCCAAGCCACATGTCTGGGCTCAGGGCCACATCTGCCCAGAGGAAGGGACACACTTTCTAATTCTCACAAAGGTGCCACACAGGCTAGAAGGACC
Organism: Tursiops truncatus; assembly: GCF_011762595.2. Classification (NCBI taxonomy): domain Eukaryota; kingdom Metazoa; phylum Chordata; class Mammalia; order Artiodactyla; family Delphinidae; genus Tursiops; species Tursiops truncatus. The sequence goes on from NC_047049.1 coordinate 24,912,102, forward strand.
TCCTGGGAATCTACCCCGGATGGGGAAGGATCAGGAGAAGCTGAGACCCCAGTTTAGCCCCTCGGCGTGCAGGGAAGAGCAGGCGGTTTGCTTCTGCCCCCACCTCCCTGCCTGATACCCCTTCCTCCCCCAAACCTTTAGGGGCTGTTTCCCATGTTTAATGAGAAGGGAAAAGAATTTCCAAAATGAGGAAGAAGAGAAGGGGCCCTGTTGACTTGCCCCTCAGGTAGAGCTGGGCCGGCGTCTGCGGAGGTGGGCGTGAGGGGTAGGGCACCACGACGGGCTAGGAGCTGCGGTAGGTCTTGATGATGTCCTTGATGGGGCGGCGGCAGATGGGGCAGCAGGCGTGTAGAGCCTTCTTGAGGCGCAGGCCACAGGCATAGCAGAGGCACATGTGGCCGCATGTGTAGATGACCGTGTCCACCACGTGCTCATAGCAAATGGTGCACTCATCGCTCCACGGGCCCCCGCCTGGAGTCACTGGCGACTGTGGCAGGCTCACAGGTGAGTTGGGGGCCGTCCCTGGGGGCAAGGGGAAAGCAGTCAGGAGGAGACATGGCCCAGTCTGGTCCCAGGTTCATGAAGAGAGCCCCCTGGCCTCTCCCCCTCCATTTATCAGGATCGGCCTGTCTAACCTACCACCCAACTTCCTGGGCACAAGAGAGGAGAGGATACACTCTGGACAGCCCCACTTCTGGCCCCTCAGTGCCCAGACCAGGGGCCAGGGTGTCCATGAGGCATTGAGAGGAGGAGGGAGGGATGGAGGAAGGAAGGGGGCCCAAAACCATTTAAGGAAGGCCCCTCCTGAGTTACCCTTTGGTGTTCTTTGTGCTAAAGAAGTCCTTTGGAGAAAGCTGCCCAGCCGGGGGAAAGGATGGGATACACCCGGAAATTAGCACTCAACCAGGGTTCACTGGGCCCATCTCCAGGGCCCAGTCCTGATACAGAGGCTGCAGGCCTGCCTCAGCCAGGGCAAGGGTGGGGATGGGGTCCTCAGGGTGGGAGGCCTGGCATGGTCACCATGGAACTGGAGGGGTCAGCCTACTTACCGCCAGCAGAGTTCCCCAGAGGTCCAGAGCTGCATGTGCTGAGCAAGGGGTCAGAGAGGCGGATGCCCAGGGCGCTGGGCGAGGTTGGTGTGGAGGCAGGGGAGCAGGAGAGTGACGGGATGCCCCGCTCTGCCAGGATGGTGGAGCCTGCAGAAAGGGTGGGAAAGAGGGAGGGACACACTAGCCACTCAGAGGCCCACTGGGAGAAAGCGCGAATCTCCACCCCTCTATTAGGTTCCCAGCCTGACCACACGGCCCAGCCATAAGGCTCAGGGTGGGACTCCACCGACTGGCTCAGCACCCTGCCCCAGCTCTCTGTTCCCGCCTACAAATTGGAGGGCCACACGCATCATGCTCTGGTGTTACTGCATCTGCCGTCTCCAAACAAGCCCCCTGCCTAGAATCCCACCTCCACCCTTCCCTATGCTTCCCTCACCTTCAAGGTTTCCCATGCCAGAGAACAAAGTCGCCGTCCTCCCACCTAGCATGGCCCTTCAAGCCCTGGCCTCACCATCCTAGTCAGAGCCCCGTGCTATCACCCCCTTTCTCCTCTGCATTGGCACCTTCGAAATACTCCACACCATCTCCCACACTTGATCTGCCCAACCTTCTTTCATTCCTTTCTTCCCTCACTTTCCTCTTCCCTTCCATCCCTCCCTGCCTCCTCCCTTCAACAAGTCCTTGCTGACAGCCTACCAGGTACCAGACACTGTGTATATATAAAACTGGGAATGAGGCAGACAGAGCCTTTGCCTTCAAAGAGCTAACTGTCCAGGGAGCCTCTTGGGGCTATCCTCAACCCCCTCCTCTGGACAGCCTTGACCCCACCCCCCCGACAACCACATATCTCTATCTAGCACTGACCAGCCACACACGCCATGCACGGAAATAAAAAACCACAGAGGATAGGAAATTATTTGTTCTTTGCCCAGGAACGTAACTTTGTTTCCCTACTTAAACCTTGAGCTTCCTGAAAGCAGGAAGTCTGATTCACCTGTAAGTCTCCCACAGGCCCTAACATAATGCCCTACACATAAATAAGTGCCCAGTGAGATATTTTTTATTACTAGTTATTCATTCTAATTCACTTAATAGTCACTGTTTCTAAGAATATTCATTAGCTGTCCATAGGATTTCTCTTATTATTGTTAACAGATTTCAAGTTAATTATCATCCCCTTTCAGAAATTTATAACTTCTATTTGATTTTCTTGCTTTATTGCACTGGTTAGCATTTTCGGAACAATACTATAAGGCATCTCTATCATATTCCTGACTTTAATAAGAGTATTTCTAATGTTTCACCATTAAGCATGAAATTGACTGTAGTTTTGGAGTGAAGGAAATATCTTTTCATTCTTACTTCACTTAGGCCTTCAACAAAGCAAAGCATTCCTCTATAAGGTAAATAATTATCCTTCACACATTGTTACTGATTTGTTTTTCCTTTAAAGTCAGTCAGGATCCCCTAACACCAATTTGTTAGTTGAGATGCCCTATTCTCCAAACAGCTCAGGAGCATCTGTTTAGCATATATTAAATTCTCAATGGTTATTCTTCAACACCCACCTTGACCTACTTCCCTTTGGAGACATTTAAGTCCTGGGTTGTTTCTGTTTGTTTTTAAGCTTCTCCTTTGCTCCAGTCTAGTAAGCTGCTTTGGGCAACAGAAGCTTCACTGGAAAGCTACTTATCTATTATTAGATGGTGCTGAGGCAAGAGAGTACCTTGCCATTATGTTACTTCCTTCATCTGAGGAACAGTGTCTCCTGGTGAATGTAGCCAAATATCTGTGTACCTCAACCTGATTTTTTTTTCTGCACCCCAGTCCGATTTGTTTTTATTCCATCCTGAATTTTCACCCCAATTTCTTTCCTTACTGATTGATGGCTTTTCATCTAGCCTGATTTCTTTTCACCTCCTTCCTGACTTATCTTCCCTCAATCCTAACTTCTTAGCACCCCAGCCCCATTTCTTTTCATTCCTTTTTAAATGTATTTTACACTCCATCTTCATTTGGTCTCTTTCCAGAGGAAGTCTCCACTGATTTTATCTGATTTCACAAAACTCTCACACACTCTCACAATCACCAACAGCATTATATACACAAATACGTATACATTTAGTTACTCACGTGTGCCTAGACACAGTATGCCAATCTTACAGCATAAACTCATGCTCACATACACACAATTACCTTGTCTATGAAGCCTCTTGGGGTGAGGTCTAGGTCAGGGGCTGTGAGACCCAGGGGTCTCCAAATGTGTCTAAGCAAACTTGCTAAGGAAAAAAAAAAAATTCAGATGCCCAGGACCTAATCTGAGATCTACAGAATCAAAACCTCTGGAGGTGGGATTCAAGAATCTGCTCTGTAGTAGGTTCTCCGAGTGAGTCTAATGCTGCTGCAGAGCAGACCAGCACTTGGAAAGCACGAACACCTGCTCACTCTGGGGTAACAGAGGTTCCTGAAGATACACGTTAAAAAAAAAAAAGATTTCTGGTCAAACGAGCTTGGAAAAGCTGGACACCATAACCACCACCACCTTCTCCTAAAGGTTCACATTGTATATTAAAGGCTCTGAGAAGTTCTACAGTAAAGAATTACCTTCTTTTTGTTTTTGCCATACGTGGGCCTCTCACTAGTGTGGCCTCTCCCGTTGCGGAGCACAGGCTCCGGACGCGCAGGCTCAGCGGCCATGGCTCACGGGCCCAGGCGCTCCGCGGCATGTGGGATCTTCCCGGACCGGGGCACGAACCCGTGTCCCCTGCATCGGCAGGCGGACTCTCAACCACTGCGCCACCACGGAAGCCCAAGAATCGCCTTCTTTTTAAAAACTCAGTATTTCCCAAACATTTTGGACCCAAGGACCCGTTTTCAATGGACACCTACCCTGCAGAACACTCTGGGAAACATGGCTTACACAAGTCCGCATCACCCAGTCCATTCAAACTCTGTCCATTCAAACCCACGAAGGCCCAGACATCTGCAACCCTCTTTCCTCCAAGGCCCTCTGCTCGGGGATTCCCCACAGACCCCCAATCTAGGCACCACCCTGCAGAGATACCTGGCTACTGACATACCAACCTCTTTTTCTTATTTAGACACACAACCACCCTTAGAGCCTTTATTACCATTTTAGGAGAAATGGAAACTGAACCTCAAGAAGTTTGCTGCTGGTGGAAACCATTTTCTTTTTCCCCATTTTTAAATGGCCACTGGGCAATGTGTAAAAGAACTTTTGACGTATCTGTGGGAATGTGGGTGAATCAGATTCTGAGCGTGAAACTCAATGTTCCCCGCTTTTCTCCTCCTCTCCAGGGTTTATCTGGTGAGATCTGAGAACTATGGACTAGATAATTGAGTCCCACCCAGAACTCATCTTCGGTGTCTGTGACTCCTTGACTAGACCCCATGAAGGGCGGGGTGGGCGCTCTTTCCCCCTACCCAGACACGCCCCTCCTCCAGGAAAGGCTGGGTCTGGAGGCGCCAGCCTCCGGGTGCACCTGGGGGGAGGCGGGCACGTGGCGGGGGGCACTCACCGAGGATGCGGATCTGCGTGATGGCCCCGTGCAGGCCGAAGAGCATCCAAAGCGGCTGCGAGGCGTCCACGCACAGCTGCAAGCCCGCCGCGGAGCCATTGTGGCTGAGGTGCAGCTCACCGTCGGGGTTGACCACCAGGCCCAGGATGTCGCCGCTGTGCAGGGGCCCGGGCACGCGGCACACGGCCCAGAACTCCTTACGGTCCACCAGTGCCTCGGGGCTGAAAGGCAGGTCGGCTGGCCGCAGCGTGCCGGGGTCGCACGTGGTGACGCCGAAGGAGAGCGCGCCAGGCCGTGCGCCGCCCGAACGCGTGATCTTGACGAAGATGGTCTCGGCCACGCGCACGGGCCGGCTGGTGAAGACGAGCGCGCGCTCGTCGCGCCCATGCTCCAGGCGCGCCACCGTGTGCTCGTCCAGGATGCGGACGTGTGCTCCGGCGCGCAGCGCGTGGAAGCGCAGGTCGCCGTCGAGCTGCGCTGGCAGAGCGTGGCTGTGCTGGGAGTTGAGCGAGTTCTGCGGGATGGCGCAGCCAGCGGCCGGCGCGGTCTCGTCGCCGTCGGCGCCCGGCACGTTGAGGTCGCACAGGCTCACGGAGAGGCGCGCTTCCTCGGCCTCACGTCGCAGCGACGGCCGCCGCAGGGCGGTGAAAGAGCGCGGCCGCACGCAGTCTGGTAGCACCAGCTCGCTGTCTGCGGCGAGAGGGAGACAGGGTGACCATCACGCGGGCCACAGCGCCCAGTCCCCATCGCCTGCGCACCTCCTCCCACTGGTCTTTAAAGCGCGCAGCAGTAAGACGCACCGGGTTTCTAATGGCACAGAAAACGCTAGGACATAACGTCGTGCAGGACTTCTAACTACGTATTTGTTTAAGCAAAGGATCAAGGCCGGCAGGAAGGACACCAAAACTAAAAATATGATTACTTCTAGATAGTATGCTTATTAAAATTGGATTTTTTTTCTAACTCCTGGGGCCCTCCCTTTTTATCCCAGCAGCCAGAAGGGCACCCAGCACTTAGAAGGCAGCAGTAAATAATATTTGTTGAATGCATGTTGACATCCTACCCGTCTGGAAGGCCAGAGAGAACCCCCCCTCCCTAGAACGCCTCTCTGCACAAATGGCAGAGAGACGTTCTTACCCCAACAATTACCTTGTGAACTTACTGCCACGGAAGGACATTGAGGCTGAGAAGTGAAGTGAATTTATCCAAGCTATCCTTTCAAAACTGACAACTGGAAATCAAACCCTTTCTCTTTTTACTCATACAAGTAATACAGACTGTATTTTGTAGAAAAGACAGTTCATCAAAAAGAAAAAGTAATCTCCTGTCAGCCCACCATCCATAGGAAAATACTATTAATATTTGGATATATGAGTTTCCATCCTTTTTTCAATATATTTTAGTTATTTCTTTTTTTAAAACAAGAACTGAATCATGCTATATAAATGGCAGTAGTTTTAAACTATATATCTCTTTGAAAATGTGGCAACTTTTATCTATCTTCTCAGAAAAATGCACGTTCTCCCTAAATTCTGTGGATAATTTCAGGGCATCGACTCCAGGTGAAGAACTCTGCTATACAAATTTTCTTTTCAAAACTAGCTTTTCCATTTACTGTGTCCTGAATACCTTTCTACACTAATAACCATGTTTTTGATACCATACTTTTTTAATGGCTGGTTATCTCTGCTTTATGGAGTACTATAATTTGTAATAAAAGTCATCAGTTGCAATGAATTACCCCTGCATTTCATCCTTAAAGCATCCCATGAAGTTGTTTCCATTGTACAGATAAAGCTCGGAGATGTTATGTGACAGCCACGAAGTGGCAGATCCAGGATTAGAGCAAGATCTGTCCAACTCCCAACGCCACATTCTCCACTTTCGGGCCCTCCTCGTTTACTGAACCCTTTCTGTGGGAGTCCCTAAATTAGGCTAGTACCACCGCAGCTCACATCATGGGCCAATCCCTTCTCAAGAGGCTTTTCTCTGAGCCTCCCCCAGGGAGAATCTGTGCTTTCTCTCCAGGAACTGAGTAAGGGCTGCTGGAGTGCTTGGTGTGAGAGTAAAGCTTGGGGGACTGGACTGGTAGGGGCCTCAGAGGCCAGAACTCAGCCCCAGCTGAATCTAGAGACGCTCTCTAAAGCCTCTCTCTCTTTGTTCTCCCCCAGCTCCCCTGCCCTTTCCAGGAACAGTGTTGTTTGGACCCCAGCAAGGAGAGGGTGCTGGGCCAGCCCTCCCCCCAAGGCTCCTGCTTCTCTGGAGAAGCCTCTTGGGGCCTGGCTGGTCAGGATTCCCAGACCGTGTTTGGCAAGGAGGAGGGAGCAGACCGGAAAATGTGATTATTCCAGGGAATTGACTCTGTGACAGTAATGGTGCAGAGAAGCTGGGGGGCTGCGGAGAGGCAGAGGCGAGGAGGGCAAGACATGGGAGACAATAGTGGGGGGCTGAGGAGGGCTGTGGGCTGACCTGGACCCCAGGAAACAGCCCCAGCTCCCCTACCCCTTAGGGATTCCAGTCAGCGGCCCTTGAGGAGTCCAGAGGGTTGGGGACAGAGGAGAAGGGATGGGGAAACAGGGTGAGGAGGAAACAAGTGGCTCAGAGATGCCCAGCCAGGCCTATGGGAACAAGGCCGTCATGGGGGCCCCCCCACACACACCCCCCACACTCCTCTCTCCAGCCCACCCCACACGCTCAGGACAATCAGGCCAGAGCCCATGGAGCTGGGCAGACGCTCAGAACAGATTCCTGAATGGGGCTGGAATGTGAGCTCTCTCCTGTTCTCTGCCCCTTCAGGAGTCCTCTTCTGCTTGGATATACCCACTACCTCCCAGCAGTGCCACTGCTGAGCTACTCTGTCTTTAGGAAAATGTTTCCTACTCTTAAACTGAAATCTACCTCCCTGTATTTTTTTTGTTTGAACTCTTAAAAAAGTCATTTTATTGATCCTTTACCATACAAAACTTATTCAAATTACACCCATTTGAAGTGGTAAGATCACAGCTAGAAAACAGGTTACCCTGTAACAAATTTACAAAATCTACCATAAAAGCTTTTTTTTTTTTTTTACATTATATTACATATTATCTTTTTTAAACTAGCATACACACAAAACTTAACTGATTGGTAGTTTGCCTACTCCCAATTTTGGGAGAAATACTTCCTTTTGACAAAATCACATACCCGATAGGAAAAGAAATTCCCACAACTGCCAACTGCCACCCAACTCACTCTTCAAGGCATCTTCCTTCAAATCCCTCCTCTCATACACACAAGGTGTCAATGCTGAAGCTTTAAATACTGCAATTGAATTTACAGATCTACACTTATAAAAATCAACACGAGAACCGCCACCAGGACAACAAACACAAACAAAATCACTCTTAGAAAATTACAAACCAGCTAGAAAATATTCCGGCAGTGTTTACAAGTGACTTGCTATTTTTATACAAAACTGCTAGATAATGAAAATGAGTAGCCTGCGTATCAACCTAAATAAAATGATCACCACACAAATCTGTACATACAATCACACACCTATCATGTGTTGCTCTTTATACAGTTTATTTTCTAGGGCTCACTCAGTCATAACCGCCCTGTATTTATACCTACTACCCCTGGGGCTGCCTCTCAGCCCCACACTGAGGACCGCTTTCCTCAGGGAATACTCAGACTCCCCACACACCTTCCCACCTCCTCGACAATGAACACAACCAGACTCAGGATTCCAGATGTGCCCTGGCCAGCTCAAGGCACAATGTGGCCATCACACCTCCCCTGATAAGTACACTATACTTCTAGTAATGCAACCTAAAAGTATTTTAGGTTTTTTGGTTAACAAAATCCATATACTGGTAGGCAAGACAGGAGCATAGTTAAGTGCAAGGACTCTGAAGTCATCAGCTTGGGTTCAAATCCTAGCTCTGCCATTTCCTGGCCGTATGACCTTGGGCAAATAGCTCAACCCCTCTGGGACTCTCTTCTTCAGCAGTGAAATCAGCATTTACTTATTGGTATAAAATATGGACTCTAATACTCCCCTCGGAAGGGATGCTGAGAAGATGAGGTGGAATACAGTACCTAGGGCGCTTAGTAGAGTACCTGGCACATAATAATCACGAGGTTAATATGAGCCATTGTTATTGTTTTCATGCTACATGGTTCAGAAGAATATGCATGGGCTTTGGGTTTAAATGTCTGATCCAGCACTTGGCTGGTGGCCTGTGGGTAAGCAACTGTCCTCCAGCCCCCTATCCCTCACCGTGAGAACAGGGGTACACTAATACCTGCTCTGCGATGTTGTCGCAGGGATCAGAGGTAGATTGAGAAGCCCCTGGCACCTGGATACTTGATCACTTCAGTTATTACCATTTTCTCAGGTTGAGTTTATCAACCAAAGTCAGGTCCACCTGCACTCAGACAACTAACTTTTTGAACCTAGGACTTCCCATCAGTCATGACAAGCACCCAGGACAAAATCATTGACATTACTGACTAAAGACCAGGAAGGAGAAGCTACAAATGGTGATCAGAGACAAAAGAAGAGAAAGAAGGAGAAACAGTGGGCAAACAGAGAGAGAGGGGAAGGGGTAGGAAAGAGATCCTTTTGGCCTTTGTTGAAATATCACAGGAGTTAGGAGAGGAGGTACAGGAGATGCTGGGAAACAGCTAAAAATGGAATCTCTGGGGCCAGTGCCCAGCCCAAGTATGTCTTCTCTCCCATCCCCTCCACCCCTCGGGGTCAGGAGCAGCTGCAGGCCACCAGCAAGCTCCAAAATAACCATCCCATCGGTGTGCCCGGCCGCGCGGGGCCCTGAAATAGATGAAACCTGAGACGGAGGAACTGGTCAGAGCGCCCTCCGCAGAGGGGACGGCAAAGGTCACATCACCCTGATGTGAGTTCACATCAAGCTGGAGGTCAGGGAAGGGTCCAGGCCCCCGAAGCCAGGGGAGAACAACCATGGGCTGAACCTCAGCCCAGGACTGCGCCCTGGGGTACAGCTTGGAAAACCCAGAGGGCCAGCCTGTGACCCCCAAGCAGTGGGGTGGCCCCACGTTTGAAGCAACAAGTTATTTAATCCGTGCCTGGGACACACAGCTGCCCACTTGGAGGCGTTTATGATAGGGGAGGGGCGGCACAGGGCCACGGGAGAAGCTGCAAAGCTGGCTCCCCTCTTGTGTCCCATCTTTCAGGAGAGAACTTGTCAGTCTTCAGCTCCTGCCTAATCTGGTGCCTGGCGCTGGCTCTGCAGATCCCCTGGGCCCAGGCAGAAAGAGCCAGGCCCTGCAAAGGGCAGGGAGGCCTGGGCCAGGGTTTCCTCCCCTCAGGGTGGCACTCAGGGCACCCACTCATTGACCCCCTGTGTGCCCAGCCCTGGGCAGGGGTTAAAGAGAGGCAGAGCCAGGACCTGGGCCCTGGGGAGCCAGTAGCCCTTGGGAGATTTGAAGCTTGGAGGCATGAAAATATTTGAGTACAATTTTGTTACAAAATTCTTAGTGTCTCAGGTAAGACAGGACCTCAGAGGAGAATGAGGAAATCTGTTTATCTCTGCCAAGTTCTCACCCAGCCTTGGCTAGAATGCCCCTGGGGACAAGAAGCTCACCACTTCTCAAGGCCAATCTATCCTCTACTTTGACTCGCTCTGAAACAGAAGTTCTTAGCCTCAGTTGGACAGCATTATCCTAAGAGGGAGATTTATCCTAAAGAAGAGAAGGCTCAGAGGGGGCCCCAAGGAGTGGGTACAGGACACTTGGAACCATGCAAGGAAAGTTTTTCTAACAGTCACAGTTGTTCAGAGACGGCATCTCAGGAAAAACAAGATTTGACCCAGGCCCTGAAGGACAAGAGGGTCTGGATTGACAGAAGTGAGAGCCACTCGGGTGGGAAAACTGCATTAGCAAATGCCTGGGGAGAACAGTCTGAGCAAAACCAGTGAAGAGAAAGGAAAGGAGTGGAGGAAGAGGCACCAGGCGGAGGGCACCAGGGCCAGCTCCCACCCAGAGACCCACTCAGCCCCCCACACGTTGCCGGCCAGTGCGGGGTAACCAAGGCAGGGCCTGGGAACTGGAGCAGAGGCTCCTTTGAAGCAGGGCCTGCCGTCGGCCCAAGTCTTGTTTGTTTAGATTCGCACATCCGCAGCGCTGGATAATCTTTAACCACGGGTCAGCCTGCAGCCGCCCAGCCGGCTGGCAGATCTCTGCCGGCCCCTGTTTGGAAGGCGCGCCAACCCAGTTACTGTGTCCATAAACATCCTCCTGCCGGTCCGCAGCTGGCACGGAGCAGGAGAAGGAGCCAGGAGGACGGGTACATGGCTTGGATGGACGAGGGGTTTCTCCACCCTTCTGGGCAGTGCCCTGAGCCCACACCACCTCCACACTCTCCATGTAAACCCAACCACGGGAAAGCTAGGAGAAACAAACACACTTTCTGAGACTCGCGGAGGGAAGGGCAGAATGTCCCAGAATCACTCAGAGTCATAGACTCTTAGGTTTATAGAATCTTCAAGCCACAGGATCTTAGATGTATAGATTCTCAGAATCATCTGGTCTGGTGGTTCTCAAACTTTTTTTTCAAGCAGTAGAATCATTCATCCAATGGAACAGAAAACTGCTTAAAGTCTAAGAGGTGGCCACAAAGCCCTGCCATTCAGCTGCCTCAGAGATGCCTCTGTGGAATCCCAGTGCTCCAAGGAACCCAGATGGAGAACCACAGATCTTGTTCCAAGAAACAGTTTAGATCGCATGGTTTGACTTTCATCCAGACACAGGGACTTGGTTTTAAGGCTCCCTCTTCCAATGAGACGACTGGCAGGGGACTGTCTATTTTGGTGGTGTTTCTAGATATTCCTTTTTAACCGAAAAAGACAGCCCTTCCCATTTGTATAAACACTTTTACATATGTGAGCCTCACAGAATATCTGTGAGGTACACGGTGCATGTATAATTATGTCCAAATAACAGACAAGGCGGTTGAGGCACAGAGACGCTGAGAGACTTGCCCAAAGCTAGTGAATGGCCAAGTGGAGTCGATTCAGTCAGGTCTCCTGCTTCTGAAATGACAGCTTTGTCCCCAATACTACAAGGCCCCAGCTCCTCCCCTACACACACCCCACTCTGGGCCACCGGCTCTCTCCAAGATCCCCGGAACTATATCTTGGGCCAAAGAGATACTAGATGGAAACACATAAAATTGCCATTTCTGGACATTACAAACAGTCAAATATTGGCAACTACATATGGTTGCACTTTATATATATTCATTCTGGTAGAAAACTAGAGCACACTGTGAACAACAGAATCAAACAAAGCCCTCAAGAGCCTTCAGGGAACTACAGGGCAGGCAGACCTACCCTCACCACTGAAACAGGACGCTGGTCACCCACTGCCCCTCTTCGACTCTGCCGGGGCCCTGGTGGCCTATCTGTGCCCAACACACATGGCTGATCCCTGATGCCTGGAGCTCTCACAAGCTCTATTCTGGAAGACATAAGGGGGCCAAAATCCCCATCCCTCAGGGGGTATCTAGACATAATAGGGAGACCAGAGAGACTCATATTTAGAGAAGCTGGGAACTAATGCAGCCCACACTTCTGGGCTCAAGTCCCAGCTCCACCAAGCTGTGTGACCATGGACAAGTTATCAGACCTCTCTGAGCCTCTGTTTTCTTATCTGCAAAATAGGTACAGTAATAACTTTTTTATAATATAGACAAAGAGGATTTCTACTGTATTCTTAAAGAGGACAATATATGATGCAGAACTGCTGATACTGCTTAGACCCCCACTTGCTTCAGGAAGAGGAAGGGTCATGAAGAACACGGTAAGTCAGGGAAGGCTCCCTGGTGGAGGGGAGGGTTTGGTACTGGGCCTTGACATAACTGGCAGAATTTGAGGTGAGCAAAAAAGAAGCACCTGGAAGAGTCTCCGAAGCAGAAAGAACAGCAAGATTTTTTTTTTAACTAAGAAGAAATGAAGGGCTTCCCTGGTGGCGCAGTGGTTAAGAATCCACCTGCCCATGCAGGGGACACGGGTTCGAGCCCCGGTCCAGGAAGATCCCACATGCTGCAGAGCAACTAAGCCTGTGAGCCACAACTCCTGAGCCTGCGCTCTAGAGCCCACATGCCACAGCTCCTGAGCCTGCGCTCTAGAGCCCGCGAACCACAACTACTGAAGCCCGCGCGCCTAGAGCCCGTGCTCCGCAACAAGAGAAGCCACCACAATGAGAAGCCCGCACACCGCAACAAAGAGTAGCCCCCGCTCACCGCAACTAGAGAAAGCCTGCGCACAGCAATGAAGACCCAACACAGCCAAAAATAAATAAATAAATAAAATTTAAAAAAAAAAAGAAAGAAAGAAATGAAAACCATCAAAAAGGAAGAAATCACTATCAGCATCCTCAGCTCGTTCTCCATCCCAAGAGCTTGGCTCAGGCTCCTTAAGCCAATATTTGCCTCTCAGCCCCTGGCAGCCACAGCTGAAGGTAAATATTGGTTTAGCCTGGGAAGCGGAAGCCCCAGATGGCAGTGTGGCCCTTAGCCGGCCGGGATGCCTCATGCTCTGTACCACAAGCTGAGGCATGCCCGGGACAGAGACCTGACCCCAGGCCTTATCTACGGAGAGGCCCAGGCCTCTCAATGCGGAGCAGCCAGGCTGGCCCACCACCCCAGAGACTGGTGCAGCAGCAGCCTGGCCCCCAGAAAGCTACCCTGAGGGTCTCTGTACATCCTTCTCCACAGTAGGCAGGTGGGTTCTTTTACCAAGACCTAGGAGGACACCATGAGTCCTGGGGAGCCCCCTAATGGCCTCCTAACACCCTCCTGGGCTCAGCCACAGACATCTTGATGTGGCAGTAAGTCTTCTCACACTGACCTTGTGCCCACGTCAGCTGGGAGGTCTGAATCCCAGGCCCAGCCTGGCTTCTGACTAGTTGGGAGAACTTGGGTAGGCCCCTCCCCATCTCTGGGCCACATGTCCTCTTACTGAAAAACTTGACAGCAAGAAGCTGCTGGAAACTTTCTACTCTCTTGGCTCTCTCCTCTGTGATGCCTGAGCATACCCACACCAGCACACACCTGCTCTCTGCTAGTCATCCACTACCTTCCCACTTCATCCCATCCCTTGAAGGATCTGCTCCCCGACTGACCGCCAATTCCCCACCTCTGTGCCAATGCACACCCCTCCTGTCTGGCCTAAATTGTTCCTCCTCAACCAGTCCATTCTTTTCACCTCCCCTGGTTTCTGACTTGAAACTCATCTCCTACAGGAAGTCCTTCTGGATTGCTCCCCAGCTGCACCACCACCACCCCCCCCCCCCAGTTTTATTCTTCAGCCACACTTTTTTGCGGTATTGGATTTAGGTCACCTCAGAGCAGTCATATGGCATGTCCCCCAATATAAACACTCTTTAAGGAGAGGGGCTGGGTTTCCAATTCTAGTGTCTCCTCCGACCCCTGCACAGCACCTAGGCTGTGGTGGGCACAGCGGGGTGCGCAGGAACACCCTACAAATGGATTCCTGGCTCACGAGCTTTCTGCCAGGATCCACAGCTGCTCTTCCTGAACCGACACTTCTGAGAGGAGGAGGGAGACCTTGAAAACTGGGATAGGAACTTATCTCTCCAAGTACTAATCACCCCATAAAACTTGTATTTATTTAGTTGCTGGCAGGTCCTTCTTCCTGGAGGTAGGAAGCTGTTATTCTTGGAGTTACCAGCCTAGGCTTGGGCCAGGGTGCTCGGAGGGAAGAGGGTGATCTGCTGTGAACTCCAGCATAACAGCGAGCCTGGAAGGCCTGAAGCAGGTCTGCTGGGGCCATGGCACGGGCATCAGGGGGCCTAGGTGATGGTTAGGGCAGTGGGGGGCGGGGATGGGGACCCCACCTGGAGGTGTCAATCAGGGAGAGACATCAGCCCCTACCTCCACTCTGTGGCGGGATGACGGCCAATCTGTCCGTGGCCTGACTTGTGGACCTACTATGTGCCAGGGAGCCCAGTGTGGGCTGAGGAGCTCGGAGGGCTTTGGCCACAGGTTCCAGGTGGAGGCAAGAGAGGAGGGGGCAGGCCTCTGGCAGGTAATCTCTAAAGATGAGCCATGGTTTTGGGGGACAATCACCCCAGGAAAGACAGGCCCATCCTCAGAGCCCCCAAGACAGAGAGTGACTTCTTCAGAGGAGAAACTCAGCTGAGGAGGAAGATGAGGGAAAGCAGAGGAGCCGGCGGGATCTGGGTGGAGGGAGAGAGAGGCCCAGAAAGACACAGGTGCACTGACGTGGCAGGTGAGGAGAGAGGGGGAGATGAGAAGTGGGGAGGAGAGGGAGGGAAATGGACCCTGAGACTATACAGGGCAGCAGGTGTGTCCCGGGGGCAGGGGCGCGGAATGAGAGCATAGAGCAGGAGGCCCACCTCCGAAGATGACTTGGGTGCGTCTCTCCTTTCTTCACAAAAGAAATCAATTTAGGAAGAGCAAATCGGGGAGCTATTTTAACCTGCTAATTCATGTTAGGGGCCATAATCAGTGCTTTACAATGCCCAGGGATTATGGTGATTTACAGCTGTGACGGGAATCAGCTGGGCCTTGGCCTTATTGGGTATACAGAGAGGAGGCCGACAGGAAATCCAAATGCAACTGAAAATACTGCGTGAAAACCCATTTATAGTCAAAGAGGCTGGGCCAGGTCAGTGCCTGGGCTCTGCCCCAGGGTGGGGCCCTTCAAGATTACTCTCCAAGCCCCTCCCTCAGCCCCTGAGATTCGGAAGCCCCATCTCACCCAGTATGTCCCCTTCATCCTCACCCCCATCCCAACCCTCCTGGAACTTATAGGCCCAGCCTAAGCCTCCTCCACCAAGAAGCCTTCCTAGACTCCATCCTCCCACACTGACTTCAGCCTCCTCTGACTTCCTGCTTAAACCCACCGCGGCTGCTGGTGGTGGGGGGGCCGGATGGGGAGGGGGCAGGTAATGCGAAAGGTACTACTTTTGCCATCAGAACACCCAGTTCAAGTCCCAGCTCTGCCACACCCATACACGGACAGGACAGGCCTTCCATGGGCCTCAGTTTTCTCCCTGACAAATGGGGATAATAATCACTCCCTCCAGGGCCAGCTGCTGGGAGGTGAAATGAGATAACTGGATGGAAACCATCTTGGCAAATGTATGAGATCCTGTGACCACAGCGTTCAGCGATTAACTGTTGTCTCTTGGGTTATGCCCCGATCGTTCTCGAGTGTTTGCTTTGTCTCCCAGTGAGCCTGAGGCTGTCTGTGAGGGGGGCTGGGTCTACCTCGGCCACGCCCCCAACCCTTTCCTTCATCTAACGTCCATCCCACCACTCTCCCCTACCCACACCGCAAATATTCCTCAGGGTCCTGTACACACCAGGCACAAGATTCCACCCTGGAGAGGAAACTAGCTGGGTAAGACATGGATCCCTCCTTCACACAGAAAGACTTCTAACGATTACTCATTTCTTTGTTTTTACTTTCACAGTCTTTTTTCTTTTTAACTATCTTTTTACTCAAATAAAAGTGTTCTGAAAAAAAAGAGCTTCACTGTTTCTAGGCTCTGACGTCAGAAAGGACAAAAAGAAAAAACGTTTTTCCACCACCTGCATGGCAGTTTTCTCTGCAGGGATGTGGGGCAGGGATGGGAGATGGGAAGAGCAAACATTGGCTTGAGCAACGACTTGGTACCCAGGACTATGCTGGGCACTTTACTCATAGCCTCCTTAGTTGGATTTAATTTTCCTACCAACCCATTTTACAGATGGAAGATCTGAGGTTCATCCAGGATCCTCCTGGAGACACAGCCAATTTGCCAGTGGGTTGACCTGTACCCAGCCTATGTGTGCACATGCACACACACTTGCCTACACATGCTCAAGTGCAGCAAAGTGGGATTCCTGGACTGGGAGTCAGGTGACCTGGATTCCAGCCCCACCTCAGCCACCAACTCGCTGTGAGACCCAAGGAAGTCTGAGACTCTGAGGCCCCTTCCAGCCCTGGCATTTTAGGGTCTGTGTGTGCCCTTGCCAGGAAGCCTGGTACTTTAGCAGCCCTAGAATACTTTCTAATGCCCCTCCTCCTCACCTCCCACAGGATGTCTGCCCTCTCACTCCCCTGTAGTAGCCTTACTCACACTGGGGGCCCAGAAGCAGCCAGAAGAGTCTTAGCCCCCCTCGTGCCTTCTGCTGTCCCCTCCTACCCCTTTCACCCATATCCCTGCAAAAAGGACTAAGGTGGGGTTGGACCTCCTGGAAGGCTGCAGAGCCCAGGGGCCAGGGCTCACCTGGGGCTGAGCCTTGCAGCGCCTCCTAGGGCCAACGACAACTTCCCTGAGCTTGAGGCTGGCCTCCACGGGCCCAGTGAGGGAGTCTGCCTCCCAGGGTTGCTACGAGAACGGCAATAACAAAGTGCCTGGCACACAGTAAGTGCTCTGTAAACTGTAGTTATGATGATTAATATTAATTACTTCCTGGGGGTGAGGGGGTCTTTGAGGCTGCCATACATGATCATGAAGGTCGCACATGGCTCAAAGGCACAACCTGAGGGACCACAGAGGGCAGAAATCTCGCCAGGCTCCACTTGCCACAGCTGTGGGCCTGGAAGAATGGATGCTCTGCAGTTCACATCAAGGCTCCTAGAGCTGTCCCAGTGCCCAGTCAGCCCCAGGGCTGCTACCAGTGGGGGAGGGAGCCCCATGCCTGATAGAACCAAGTCAAGTCAGACCACAGCACCAGAAGTGTGCCCTGCACCTAAGGGGCCAGAGGGAGTGGGCACTCACCAAGTAGCTGGACGCCCCGCGTGAGGCCGTAGACGTCCACCAGGGCCCAGAGCGGGTCGGCTGTACGGACCCCATTGAAGAAGAGCATGGCGGCCGAGTCGTTGATGCGGTAGAAAACACGGCCCTTCTTGTCCACCCAGAAGGCGATGATGTTGCCCTCGTTGGCAAACTCCTCGGGCAGCGCCTTGGCCCAGAAGCCGCTCTGGGACACCAGGTCGGGGCAGGCGTACTTGGGCAGTGAGTCAGGGTGGATACGGGATGGGTCCTTGCTCGTGAAGCCTAGCCGCAGCGCCCCGCTCCAGCAGCACTGCTTCTTGGTGATCTGGGCGGCAGGGGGTTGGCCTCAGACACACCGTCAGTGAGCCCAAGGGGAAAGGGCTGTGCCCTTCTCTGCAGACCACCCCCAGACAGACTCCTATGGGGAGTCACACCGCCCAGCTCACCCGCTATTTGGGCTCCTCTCCCTCCCCCAGGAGCCCCCACCAGTCGAGTGAGAGCTAGTTCTCACCTCCCACCATCATCTCCCATCACCTCCCCATGGCCACTCCCCTCTCCCGTTCCTTCTCCGTCATGCAGGGAAGGTTGAGAAAGGAGTAAGGAGGAGGAGAGAGAAAGAGGAGGGATGAAGAAGGGTAGAAGTGCGGTAGGGAGGAAAGAGAAGGGGCAGGGGGTAGTGATGGCTGTTAGCAGAAGGCGGTGCCTGGCAGGAACGTCCAGAGGCCCCAGGGGGACGCAGTGACGGGAACAGGGAGGGAGGCCCCACCTTCAGCCTGACTTGCTCATAGATGAGGACCGGGCGGTTACTGAAGGTGATGGCATTGCAGAAGCTGGCCTGCCTCTTGACGGCCTTGTGGCTGAGGTCCATGAGGATCTGGGAGCCCTTGGTATGTGGGTGGAAGAGCAGTGGCGTGGCCGGGAGTCCCCCACCAGGCAGCACCGGTGGGCAGTACTTCTGCTTGTGGTGGCATCGGTGAGAGGTGACAGGGAAGGGGCCCCCGATGGAGTCTGCAAAGGAACAAGCCACAGCGTCAGAGAATTTGACAGTCCAAGAGCTGGACCAGGGTCCCCTAGGGAAGGGGAGAGGGCTGGGGCATAAGCAGAAGTCACCACTGCCCAGGATTTCCACCATCTTTGCCCCTTAGCACCACTGCCACTTTTTGCCACCTTCCTTCTCCTGCTACCATCTACTGCTATTTCCCACTTCACCACCTACCACCATTTATTACCCATCACCATCCACTCCCACCCTTCACCCGTCTCCCCCCACCATCTGCCCCCACCCTTCACTCATCACCTCCCACCACCACCTACTCCCACCCTTCACCCATCACCTCCCACCACCATCTACTCCCACCCTTCACCCGTCACCTCCTACCATCTGCCCCCACCCTTCACTCATCACCTCCCACCACCACCTACTCCCACCCTTCACCCGTCACCTCCCACCACCATCTACTCCCACCCTTCACTCGTCACCTCCCACCATCTGCCCCCACCCTTCACTCATCACCGCCCACCACCATCTACTCCCACCCTTCACCCGTCTCCCCCCACCATCTGCCCCCACCCTTCACTCATCACCTCCCACCACCGTCCGCCCCACCCTTCACCCGTCACCTTCCACCACCACCATCTACCCCCATCTGTCACAGACCACCAACAACTACCATCTACTGCTCCTCACCAGTATTTACCACCATTTACTTTCCGCCCTCTAGCATTGTGACAAGCCACCATTTACAACCAACATCCAACACTATTCACTGTCACTCACTACCACCACCATGTATTTTACTCAACAAGTATTCATTATGTATCTACTGAATACCAAGCCCTGTCCTAGGCACTGAAGATAAGGCATGAAACATACATGGATCCTGTCCTCAAGCAGCCAACAGTCCAGGAAGGGAGATAAGATAGGGACAGAAACTGCAATACAAATGGCAGACAGTAACATGCACCAAAAGGTAGGTCACTTCCCAGGAAGGCCTCCTGGAGGAGGGGAGGAGGAGAAGGCTTTGGAGCTGGACTGACAAGGCTAGGCTGCAGTGAACACTTGACCATGGCGCTGGCACTGCAGACCAGGAAGGTGGGTGAGGCAGCCTCTGCAGCGTCAGCCCCAGGAGCATGCCCATCTCCTCCCTCCTCCGGGACCACCTCCCTCCTCCCTCCTCCCTCCTCCCCAGGCTGCCTTCCTGCTTTACACTGCCCATGCCCACAACATCTTGAACACAGGCTGGCCTTTTCGCCCAGGCTTCCTAGGAACTCGGATCTGCTTCAAGAACCCCTAGCCAGGGAGGCACTGTGCTTTCTTCCATAAGCAGGGCTTGGTTCATAAGGCACTTTACAAACATGTGAGGTTGGCATCCAGGAGGCAGGGCAGAGAGAGGAAAGAACATGGGATGTGGTGCCAGGTGGCTTGTGTCTGTCACTAACTGGCCATGTGACCTTGGGGAAGTCACTTCCCCTCCGGCACAATAAGTGGCCTCCACTCCGTGACTCTAAGCCAGGCATCAGCAGCATTGGTAGCATTAATGCACAGCCTTGGCAGCTGGGGGCTCGGGGTGGGGGGGTTCATTTCTTCCCCAAGATCTGTGTCTCATCCATCAGGAAGGGCAGCTCCTGCCCATCCGGTCATCTTGAGAAGAGACACAGAGGATGGGGAAGATGGGGTGGGGACGTAGAAAGCCGCAGAATGTGACTGAGGCCATCTGGGATGTTTCAAATTTTGGTCCCTCCAAGGCAAGAATTTAATAATACAGAAAGCCTGGTTAGCCCAGAGGCCTTCCCCACCCTAAATAGGGGGGAGGGGTTTCCAGGAAGGGGATGGAAGACAGGCAGAGAGGAGAGAAGGAGGGGAGAATCCCAGGAGGCGGGAAGGCCAGACTTTGGTCCAGTATTTGCACTGGTTTGCAACACTTTGCACCTTTGCTTCCTCCTTCCCAAAGGGCCCCAGACACCAGCATCCACAGTCCAGAGCCAGCCAGATACCCTGAGCATCAGCCTCCTGGCCTCTCTGGAGTTGCTTCCTGCATGCCAGGCCCACGAGTTGAGGGTGGCACAAGGCGCGGCTCACCTTGCTCTCACGAAGGAACCAAGAATGGTGCTCAAGGGCTTTGAAAGCCACCAAGCAGTGAAGGCTGGAATTGCTCAAAGGAGACCCAGACAGTCTAGGAAGGCCACCCAAAGAAGCTGATTGACCCCTGAATAGCACAGAGCAGGGGAGGTCATTCCATGGAAGAGGACAGTTGAGAGCAACGTGTGGCACTGGATATAGGTGCCCCACCTAGAAGAGGTACCCCCTGGGCTCAGGGCAGTCTCTTGCAAGAATTAAAGGGTATTCTTGCAAGAATTAAAGAGATGCTGTATTTAAAACGAATCTAGTAAGTAGCTGCTATAATAATAGTTATTAATAATTCTATTATTAATAATAGTTGCTAATAATTATATTATTGTTGTTGCAATTGACATCAATCTGTACTCTCCTACGCCTTTGCTCAAGCTATTTCCCCTGCCCTGCATATCTTCTCTCCCTGCCCCACCCACACCTCTCCAAATCCCACCCATCTTTCAAGGCCCAGCTGGATCCCACTATGTTCTGAGCCTGTGGACCTGAATACCAGTGCTGACACGATCATTGGCATCTCCAATGAGGGAGGCTTACCTCACTTTCTGGACAGTACAAGACAGGGCAAAGAGCACGAGCCCTGGAGGCAGGAGACCGTGGTTTCAAAACCCGGCCATGCCACAGACTTGCTGTGTGACTCTGCGCAAGGTGCTTCACCTCTCTGGACCTTAATTTTTTTCTTTGTAAAACAGGGTCATCATAGCTGCCCTGCCCACCTCTCCAGGCCATTGTGAGAACCCAGTGAGTTCACAGGTGTGAAAGAATGTTTCAGACTTTAACACCTGATTCCAACATAAGCCTAAGGTCTTATTATTTCTTATAAAAGCAACAACCACCACCACAGGAAATGATCTGTTCATTTACGCCCAGTGGGAGGCCAGACACTTCTATTTTAATTTATCCCAGACGCCCTAATCCCAGATTGCCAGGGTGGTCCTGACTTGGGGCTAGTTTACACACAGTCACTGAACAGGGCTCCCTCTGGGGGAAAAGCTTGGGAGATTCGGGAGAGCAGGTGGGGGAGGGCCCTGAGTGAGATGAAAGTAAAACTACACAGATGTGAATTTCTCTGGGTTCCCCCTCAAGGGGCCCACCTCCCTTACCTGCCTCTAGCCTCAAGGGCTGGCCCAAGCCCCTTTCTCTGCTGGGAACCATTCCTTCCTCCTTCCCACCTATAAACCTGCCTTTCTCTCACTCTTCCTTCAGACCTTGATTTTAAAGCCCCCTTTCTCCCAGAAGTCTCTCTGATCCCCAGACCAAGTCCAAGGATCCCATATGCCCCTAAGAGAGCATCCATCACCCCAGCAGCCTTTCTCAACTCTGGATCCTCCACAGAATTAAGCCCAAATGCCTTGAAGCACCCACTATATGTAATGCACTGACTTGTCTTCTTCACACCCAGGATGGTTCTGGGCATGTGCCATCCTTGGTAGAGGTCGAGTCACTCAGACCATTTTCTGTGCTCTGTGGTGCAGCTCTCTGGCTAGGAACGGCTTCAGGGTTATTTGCGTGTCTCCCTGATGGGCTGTGAGCCCCCCGAGGGCAGAGACCATTGTCTTTTTTTTTTTTTTTTACTGCTGTTTCCCCAGGGCCTAGCTCAGAGCACACAGCAGGTGCTCAATAAAAGCCACCGACTGAACTGCTACTGTTCAGTTCTTCAATCCACCGATAACTGGCAAGTGTCCAAGGAGCACCTACGTGGTGCCTTGCCCTTTCTGGTGTCCTGTGGAGAAATCAGAGAAAGAGGAGACCAAAGGGACAGCTTCCTTCACTGCCCAGCACCAAGATTCCACACTCCATGTCTGACTACAGCCCTGCCTGCTCCAGAACCTTCCAGCACTCCCCACTTGCCTGCAGGAAGGAGAAAAATCGCGAGTTTTTTTTTTTTCCTGTATCAGGCACCTGATTCCTTTCTTGTACAACCTTGTCTCATTCTCCCAAGCCCTGAAAGTTAGGGATCTGTGGGAAGCAGCCTCGAAGATGCCCCAGTGATCCCCACCTCCACCTCCTAGCAGTCCCCTGTAATCCTGTAAGCCCATTTGTAATCCTCTCCCCTGGGGTGTGGAGTGGACCTAGAAATTAGCTTCTAACAGCTGAAGTAATGGGACGGGACTCCCAAGACTGGGTTATAAAAAACCTTTGGCCTGGGCTTCCCTGGTGGCACAATGGTTAAGAATCCTCCTGCCAATGCAGGGGACATGGGTTCGATCCCTGGTCCAGGAAGATCCCACATGCCGCGGAGCAACTAAGCCCGTGTGCCACAACTACTGAGCCTGAGCTCTAGAGCCCAAGAGCCACAACTACTGAGCCCATGTGCCACAACTACTGAAGCCCACGCACCTAGAGCCCGTGCTTCACAACAAGAGAAGCCACGACAATGAGAAGCCCACACACTGCGATGAAGAGGAGCCCCAGCTCGCCGCAACTAGAGAAAGCCCGTGCACAGCAATGAAGACCCAACACAAACAAAAATAAATAAAATTAGTTAATTAATTAAAAAAAAAAAACCTTTGGCCTCTCTCTTGGTTACTTTCTCTTACCGCTCTCGGGTCGCTCCCTCTGGGGAAGCCAGCCATGTAAGGTAGCCCTGTGGAGAGGCCCATGGGGGAGGGACCAGGGACCACCAGTCACCATGTGAGTAAGCCTGGATGTGGCTCCGCCTCCAGGCAAGCCTTCAGATGAGCCTGCAGCCCCAGCCAACAACGTGACCGTAACTTCACAAGGGACATTAAGCTGGAGGCACCTAACTAAACCGTGTCAAGATTCCTGACCCACAGAAAATGTGAGATAATTAAATGTTTGTTTGCTGTTTTAAGCCACTAACTTTTGGGGTATTTTGTTATGCAGCAGTACAGATCACTTAGTTCCATCTTATAGATAAGGACACAGAGGCTCTGAGAGGTAATAACTTGCCCAGGGTCACACAGTTAGTAAGTGGTGGAGCTGGGCTCTGAACTCAGATCTGTCTGGCTGTGCAGCCATCCTCACTGGGCCACAGCTAGCTGGCCAGCATGCTCGGTCCCCTCTGCCCTACATGAACGCTCCACTCCACCCTGGTCAGTTTCTCCATGACCTCTGCAGCCCCCAAGAATATGCCTTTGTCATTTAGGGTTAGGGGCCACGTTAGCACCCAGTCATCTGCCCCAGAGAGCTCGGCTACGCGTACAGCAGGTCCTGCTGGTCCCTGGAAGACCGAATGAATCCACAGTGACGAGGTGGGCAAAGGAGAGTGGCAGGGAGTGGGCAGGAGAGGCACCCTCACGGCCAAGCTAATCTCCACATGGAGCCTCCTGCTCTCACTCACTCCACGGCATCCCAGGCTCTGACGTTTCCAGCAACCAGATGTGCATAGAGGTGCGTCTCCCAATATCTTCACTTCAGGGAGGGAACCAGCCCTCCTCCTACTCCTCCCCTATCCCACCCCAAGATTCCAGATGATAACCATTCTGAGTTCGCCTCCTGGTCCCTGTCTTCCCAGCGCCCCCCACCCCCCAAAGCCCCCAAGCCAGGCCTGAGAGAATGAGGGGGAGCATGGCTCAGTCACATAAACCCACACACCACGCAGACCATCACCCTCAGTTCCCCTGACACAAATCCACACTCACTCGCGTGCACATGTGTGCACATACACACAGTGGGCGTGCGCCTAATGTGGACACAGCACCCAGGGAACGCTCTGTCCCGGGGGCCTGCCAGGGCTGGAGGAGACAGAAGATGCAGTCTTGGTCCTTAAAGGCAGACAGGCGCTTGTCTGTACACACTTACGAGCACACACGGGCCTGGAGGAACCTTCGGGGAAACCTTCACATCCGTTTACAGAGTGCTTGCTGTGTACCAGACAGGCTGCCCTTTATGCCAGTTAGCTCACTTACTCTTTCTACAGCCCTTCCAGGTAAACCCTCCCACCCCCAATTTATGAAAGTGGACACTGAGACTCAGACAAATAAAGGCACTGACCCCAAGTTACACAGCCAGTAAGAGCAGAACAGGATTCAAATTCTCACCAAGAACACGTGTCCCACTCCCTCTCCAGCCCTACCTGGCCTGTCACCCAGCTCAGGGCTCACATCTTCCACCCCATCGGCCCCCCCCAGGCCACCTGCAGCTCCAACTGCGATGTGGTCCAGCAGCCCGGGGCCCGTGCCCCACACTCTTCCCTCTTACTCAGTGACCAAGCATCTGCTGGGTGCCACTGGGTGCCAGACACTGGGCTGGGTGAAGAGAACACAGATGGATCAACCTGATTCCTCCCTCCCCACCGCCTCTGGAGCCTACAGGCACAAGTGGGGTGTGTGTGTGTGTGTGTGTGTGTGTGTCACGTATGTTCAAGACACACCTGCCAGGCTCTGGGGAGCTCACCTTGGCCTAAAACTCCAGAGCTGCTGCCGGGAGAGAGGAGGCTCCTTCTGTGCTAATCCCAGATCTCCCAAGTCCATGGGATGGCCTGTCCCCTGCTGCCTGAGTGAGAATTAGGAACCCAAGGAGGGGAAGCAGGGAGTTAGCTGCCGAAGGGATGAGGTCTGGATTCCCTCTGAGCCGCTAACTATGCAACCTCAGTCAGCCATTTCCCTTTCCGAGCCACAGCATCCCCTTCTGTAAAAGGACAGTGGGAACCAATCTCTCAGGTCCCTACACCCCAGCAACTAGGATTTGCGGGTCCAGAGACCTGGGGGTGACATGTATGTCTGGGCGCATGTGTGTGTGTCATCCGCATATCAGCCCCTCAGCAACGGGCCCATCCCTTGCCCTGAGGCGGGGGGGAGGAGCCTTAAAGAAAGTAAAGGAGGAGGGCAGGGAAGAGGAGGGGAGGGTTGGGAAGGAGAGGGGAGGGGGGCTTCCCAGGATCGGGGCTGCCTCGCTCTGTGCTCTCCCCACCCCCATCCTGCCCTAAAGACGGGGAGCAGCTCTGGAAATCTGCCTGATGAAAAAGATCAAGCATGTAACTGCTGAAACCATTTTCCAAATGAGAATTCATCTCTCCCAAGGGTCCCCTGCCAGGCTGGTCCCAGAGGAGCCGGACTCCTCACCACCAGCGCACCCGCGCGCACACACACACACACACACACACACACACACACACACACACACGACTCGCGCAGAAACACTGACCTCTACAGAATAACAGTCTCACAAATGTGAAACTGTGTGGCTGCTCACACATGGAAACGCAGACACAAAATATTCAGTCTCTTAAATATGGCACAGATAGGGACACATTATGTGGGTATACACGGAAAAAGACCTAAAACCCGGATACACACGATCTGCAGTCACCAGAAACAGAAACAGCCAGGACACGCCCACAAACGCACAACTAGATACGCCCACACAACCCCTCACCTCTCACTGTAACCCGGCAACCCAAAATTTTCAGCTCGAGCCAAATCAGACCCCCAAGGCGCACGTGAAAATACCAGCAGGAGCCATGTAACTATGTCCTCAGGAGTCAGGCTGCTGAGAGCACCCCTAGGAAGGAGTGAACCCCCTGCACCTCCCACTCCCCACAACTCCCCTCCCAGAAGGGGGTGAAACCAAAGCCACCAGGGCAGCCAGTGGACAGGTGTGGGGACACGTAGGTACGGACACGGGTGAGGACATGTGTGGACACGCAGGCAGGGTCCTGGCTAAGGGGCCATGCGGGCACAGGCAAACACCCCCTCGCCCCAACTCCCAACTCCCATCGCCTGTTAGTGTTGATGGCGGGCTGAGGCCGGGGCCGGGGCCAGGGCCAGCTTACAGGGGACCCAGGCTGAGGAAGGTGGTCCAGGTAAGCGGTCGGAGGCCAAGGCAGATGGGGCATTTGATTAGCACTCACCCAATGGCCCAACTCCTGGAGTTCTCAGTGCACCCCAGGCTATCCTCCTGTCCCCGTCGGGAGAGGAAGGAATAGGACCCTGGCCTCAGAATGCCTCTCCGCTTTAGCTTTCCCCTGTGTTAAGTCCTTATTCACATGGTCTCCTGTACTCCTCACAATACTCCTATGAGGATGCTACTATCATTAGCCCCATTGACAGATGAGAAAACCAGGCTCAGGGAGACACTTGCCCTTGCTACCACCCATGTGTATCTACTCCAGAGCATGAGCTCTTGACGGCCACAGGCCATCTCGGGTAGCCTTGGGGTCCTCAATCCCCTCTGAACCCTGCATTCTAAGGCAGCTGGAGGATGGTGTGCTGCATCCTGAGCCTGTTCTGAGGGCCTCTCTGTCCTTCCCAGGCCACTGGCCTGCCCAAGTCTGACTCCAGTGGAAAATGTCAGTCGGCTCCAGACCCTCTGCCAGCAGGCTCCACTGGAGCCAATGAGCCCAGAGAGGTGCCCCCACCCCAGGTCAGCCCAGCCTGAGGCTCAGGCCAAGGCCCAGGCCACGGGCACTGCCTCTGGCCAGCTCCGGATTATGTGTCTTCCAGGGCCTTCCATCTGTCACTTGGCCCTCTGGGCCCAGGATAAAATTCATTGCCTTTTAAGAGAGACAATGATTTGCTTTTCCCATGTCTCCTTCCCTGTCTTTTTCTTTTTTAATCAGAAATTACTCTTTCAAAGTCCAGGGCCTGGAAAGGGGAAGTCACCTGGTCACCAGTCCTGGCCACAGCTCCCCATTCACTCCTGCCACCACCCTTCTTCCTTCCCGGCCCTTTCCCGGTTCCCACTGAACCCAGCACGGAGACTGCCCCACCTCCTAATGCCTTGCCCGAGGAGGGGAGGAGGGCACACAGTGGAGTGTGGCAGGGACCCCCCAGGGTCAGCCCACACCGTCCTGGTGCCAGCCAGTTTGCACAGGAACCCCAACTACGGGGGCCCAGCGATGACAAAACAAGTCCCTGGGAAGGCCTTCCCTTCTGGGTCTGGTGCCACATCGGCCATGTTCCTCCCAAGACCACAGTACTGGGGCCAGGCAGATGAGGGGACGGGAGCAGGGGCAAGCAGGGGCCACCCAGCGCTCCTTCCTTTCACCACCTCAGCTGCCTGCCTGTCGGTCTGTCTGAGCACAGATGTGAACCCCAGGACTCAGAAGCACACGCTTTGAGAACTGAGGTCAGGCAATGTGGTTTGCACCCCTGTGTGCTTAGGCACAAGCCAGCACAGGTACCTACCCACAGACACCTCCAATGCACACTCATGAACGCAGACAGACACACACACACACACACACTTACATATTCGCGTGTACCCACACATCTCTCCATGGCTCCATCATGGAGCACAGCACTGACCTCCATGGCCCGCATCCCAGAACCCAGAAACAGGTCCCCCCAGCTGTCTGACTGTGGTTTGCCTCAGTGCTAGGAGGGGGCAGTATGGACACTGGGACCTCACATCCCCCCTGGATGCCGATCAGCGCCCTGGGGAGGTAAGAGGACAAGGAGACTTTGTGGGGAGACTCAGCTGTCTGACCTCCTGCTGTCTGCCACGGAAGGACCTCTCTTCCTGCTTGTCCCAGCCCCCCTTGCCTTCCCCCCGACCCCAGTACCTGTCACCCAAAGGCACCCCCTCCCACAGCCCCGGAGCCCACCAAGGAGTGAAGAGGCAGGCGGAATGGCCATGCCCTCAGCCCCAGTGCCCTTCGGCCCCAGCCTCCCCAGGTGGTCCCCAGGCTGTGGATGGGCAAACCCTCAGGCATCAGCTAGGGTCCTACCGTGAAAGGTGCTCCGGGTGATCTGTCCCCCCATCGTGGGCAGCGGGTAGCACGGCCACCTCCGTTTGGCTGGCTGGCCTCGTCACCGAGACGCCCTGGCGGCCAGCTCCCCTCCTCCTGCCCACCCCCCTCCTCCGTGGCCAGCAGCAGCCGGCATGGCAGGGCCGAGCCTGCCCCTCCCGCACGCAGCCCGCCGCCGCCCGCAAGGCCGGCCACACATGCACACACGCCCCTCTGGCCCCCGCTCACGGCTGCCTCCCAGCTCCCACCCACTCCCGGAGCCTCCCCACCTCCCTGCGCTGATCTGTCATGTTTATTTACATAAGGAGGAGGAGACTGGAGGCTTCCTGAAATAGCCGAGCTCCAGAAAGCACTGGAGATGCCCCAGCCAGAGCAGGCAGACACACACGGACACACACACACAGACTCACACACGCACATTTCCTATCACACACCTCATCACACACACACACATGCACACAACCTCACCATTCACCCAGGCTACAGTCATTCACATGCCATTATGCACCTGCTACACGCAGACGCTGGGGGAGATGACAGGATGCCATGGTAAGCAAGACAGACCTTGTCTCTACCCTCAAGGTGCTTACAATCTGGCTCGTGCAGCTTAATAACAAAGAGCTGACATCACTCCTATCTTCTTCCAGGCTCCACTGCAAGTGCTTTACGAGTATTAACCCCTTTGGTCCTCACAGGCTGAAATGATGAGGTCAGCATATGGTTATTATCAATAGGTACCATTATTATTACTATCTGAGAAATGAGATGAGAAAACTGAGACGAAGAGGTTACCTACCTAGAAGGTGGCAGGGCTGGGCTGCAAACCCAGGCAGTCTGGTACTGGAATCTACACTTTTACCTCCACACTAAACCATTCCTTTAATCACAGACGTACAAAACACACACCAATATACACAGACCGCACTACCCGTCTATACTACATCACAGCTATATGCACAAACACAGACTGATGAGCACTTGAAAGCATTCACCACTGTGCACACAGCCACCTGTTGCCCACCAGCACACACACCTACACATCCACACCTCACAGTGCACACCCACAGCACACGCTCGCTCCCACAGACTCACAAAGCCTCTGGAGAAATCCTGAGGTGCAGAACCTGGCACCTCACACTCGGCGGAGGGAGAGGTGCAGAGAGGGCAGAGGGCGGCGGGACGGCAGACCCCTCTAGCCCCAGGCAAGCATGCTGGGACCCCAAGGCATCACCAAGAGCGCGGCCGCCACGTACTGAGCGCTCAGCGTGCAGCACGCACTGCGTGCACTGTCTGATGTTTATTCCAGGTGGCAGGGGCTTCTGTTATGTCCATTTTACAGAAAAGAAAGTGGAGGTCCTGAGACGCTCAGGTTACCCAGCAGGTCAGAGGCATAGCCAGGACTCAAGCAGACAATCTCCCAGACATCACCCATCAGAGGCTCTCCCAGGAGAACAGGACAGCTCCCTCCTCCCAGGCCCTGGCTCAGCCCCAGCTCCTGTCCCCGGGGCCAGGGATCTAGTTTCCCAAGGAAAGATCTGGGTGGGACAAGATGAATTTGGAGAGATGGGCAAGAACCAGAAAATAAGAATCTTGTAGGCCATGGTAGGAATCTTAGATCTTGTCTAAGTGCAATAGAAGTAACTAATGAGAAAAGAGGAGAGTGATATATGTTTTTTTTTAAAAAATCAGTCTTAGTTCTTTCACAGAAAATAGGTTGTGGGAGGGTTTAAGAGTGAAATAGGGATATCTGTGGAGGGAAGGCTAGTGGGCAAAGGGGTGGGGCTGGCGAAGGAGCCGTGGGAAAGGCAGGGGCTGTCCTGTACCAGATGGAACTCAGACACCTGCACACTGTGAAGGGCTGTGTTGGGCCCCGCGCCCTCGGCTCAGTACCCTGCTGCTGCTGTCATCCTGAGTGGGTCTGGGGGAGGGGCAGAGAGGGGGGAGGGGCATTCGGGACAGACCTAGGGTCACCAGCCAGAAGGCTGGGCAGGCCTGGGGTGGGACAGCCCCCAAGCCCACAGTGCCACACCCCCTCAGACCAGAGGCCTGCCTGAGACTCCTCTCTGGGAGAAGCTTCGACACCCGATTCCACACAGGGCGGTTCCTTTCTACGGGTACATGCTTACTCACGGCTGTGTGCGGCCACATATACACACACACACACACTCAGTGGTACACGGACCCAGTTCCTCCGGGACAGGGAGGCTAAGTCAAAACCTGACCGAGAGGAAATAACCCAAACGCTTTTTTTTTTTTTTTCCGGCACGCAGGCCTCTCACTGCTGTGGCCTCTCCCGTTGCGGAGCACAGGCTCCAGACGCGCAGGCCCAGCGGCCATGGCCCACGGGCCCAGCCACCCTGTGGCACGCGGGATCCTCCCGGACTGGGGCACGAACCCGCGTCCCCTGCATCGGCAGGCGGACTCCCAACCACTGCGCCACCAGGGAAGCCCCCAAACGCTTTTTATGGGGTAAATAGTCACAGAAATGGCATGGCAAACACAAGGCCTTATCGTGTGCCCAACAGTTCTAAGCACGTGACACATATTAACTTGTTCAAGCCCCACAACAACCCTAAGAGATCAATTGCATTCATATGCCCATTTTACGGATGAGGAAACTGAGGCAAAGAGGCTGCTCTGGAGGCTGTTCCTATAGCAGCAGAGTCAACCCCCCTCAACCTGTCTGCTTTTAAGTGCACCAGCTTAGGCCCTTCCTCACCAACCCCTCCCACTTGGCCAGCCTGGTCATCCCACCTACACCCAGCACTGGGAACCCCTCTTCTGGGAAGCCCTGCTAGGGCCCCCGGTGCAGACTGAGTCCCCTTTCTTGGAGCCTGTCTCTCCTTTGAGCCCGAGCTATGCCTCTCCCAAACCCCTGTCTTACTGTACCCTACACAGGGACAGCCATAGCCCAGCTGTGGCCTCATCTGCTTGCCCTGGCTTTCTGGATGCATCTCAGCAATTCAACATGACCAACACTTATTGAGCATCTACTGTGTGCCAGACACTAAGCTATGCACTGGGGACACCATGGTGATCGACAGTAGACAGGCCCTGGCTCTCGTGGACTTACAGCCCAGAGGGAAACAGACATTTATCAAGTAGTATAGTGAGGAAGATACAATCACAATTCTAGAAAAGTGCTCTGAAAGAAAGCAGGGCTCGGGGCAGGCTTTCCTGAAAAGCAATAGTGAAGGGTAAGTAGGCACGTCCCTGTGTTGTGGAGGTAGGTTAGGATGGAGGGTGCTCCGGGGAGTGAACATAACATGTGCAAAGGCCCTGTGGCTGGAGGGAGCCCAGCCCATTCAGGAAGCAAGGTTCTTATGTCTGGAGCAGGGACAGCAGCAGAAGCCTGGGGAAATTTTCTGGGGGCAGGGCCTCAAAGAGCAGGGTGAAGAATCTGGCCTTTTTTCTGAGGGCAATAGGGAACCCCTGATACGTTTCATCAGGGGGGGCAACATTCAGGCCTACATTGCTGAAAGGTCACTCTGCCATCCAGCGTGCAGAATGCACGGGACGGGGCAGAAGGCACCAGGCGAGAAAACAGTGGCAGTCACGGGGTCAGGCCTGCCCCTGACTCACCCTGGCTCCTCGGGCCTAGTGTCATGCCTGTACAACGCTGCCTCTCAGAAAATACCTCACCCATGGAACTGAATCTGCGTAATGCTCTGGAGACAGGAGTGAGGGGAAGTAACCCAGCAGGGATGGATGGGGGCAGGGTGAGTCCTTCAAGTGAGCGGTGGTCCTCACTCTGGTCACATGAGTGAGAATGGAGAAGAGAATTGAGACACAGCCTGGGCGGCCCCTGAGCCTTCACAGCACCATTGTCCGAGGGGTTTTCAAGCAGATTTCCCTGGGTCCTGTTTCCTACAAATCCACTTCCGCAATTTAAGTGGGAAGTGGCAATGTCCTGTGTCTGAGGGTTTCCCCCTGCTGTCTCCCCAGGTCAGTGTCCAGGCCTTTACAGATGACGTGGCAGCCAGCGCTGCACCTCTTCTGTTTTATTCATCGGTACGTCACAAATTTTCATTTGGCCAAAGCATTCTGTTACTAAAAGGGGCGAGAGAACCACTGACCTATATCACTCATTCATTCATCTCGCATTCACTGGTGCCAACTGTGGACCCACTCGTGAGCGAGACCCAACCTCTGCCCTTCAGAAGCCAAGCAGGAGCCACGCTGGGATCAAGGAATGAGGCTCCTTTGGCTCTGGCTGAATGTTTGCAGTGCTTTGTTCTGTAGCCAGAAAGGATGTTAAAAGGGGATGTGAAAGGGAAATCTACAAGCAAATCTACGGAAGTGACTACAAATGCCACCATTTATGGAACAGTTACTGTGTGCCGGGCACTGTGCTAAGTATTCACCTACCCCCCACCACATCCCCGCAGGATTACAATCAGCCCCATCTTGCAGGCTGCACAACTGAGACAGAGAGGTTACACTGACATGGAATGTCATGGAGTTTGAAGTCCACTTGAAGTGGAGTTCAGCTGGGTAACACTCAAGGCAGAGCTCAAACCCAGATCTGCCTGACATCAAAATTCATGCTTTATCCAGAACAGGTCAAAGGGCAGGGACTCTTCTTGCTTGGGGAAGAGAAGACAAAGGGACCATGACCTTCTCCTTGAGGAATCAGAAGGGTTCTAGGTGGAGGCAGAAGCTAGGAATTTTTCAGTAGACAGGGGGTGACCTCCCAGGAATGGAGCTTAAATGGAGGCAAGGGAGACTGTGGACTCGCACAAGACTGGACTTCCCACCTGCTAACAGGAGAACCCAGCCTGGAAAGCTTGGAGAAAGTAGACCCGTCTGTGACCTGGGCGGCAGTAGTCCCTCAAAGTGCACAGGCCGAAGGCAGGCCTGGGTGTGCCCTTGGGGAGCAACCTGGTCTGATAGAAACCCTGCCCAGGCTTCGGAGAGAACCCCTCCCTCTCTGGCTAGCCCCCGCTGCTTCTGCCCTCTGGCCCCATCCAGGGAGCCCTCGCCCCCTTGGCTCTCTGGGCCCATGCAGCTCCTGAGACCCTACCCCCCTGAGGACCCCCCTCCCCTCCCTGCCATCTCCTGTCTCCTGAGCCCTTTCTGCCTGCCCTTCTTCCCTCCCGGGTCCCATCATGGTCTCCGTGGCGAGCTCCCCACCTCAACCCTCCCCTCACCACATCCTTTCTCATCGACATCTCCCAAGGCCCAGCACCTCTCAGAACGTAAACTCTAGCGCAGACCCAGCAACTGCAGAATAAAATCTGGGGGAATTCCCCGGAGGTCCAGTAGTTAGGACTCCACGTCTTCACAGCCAGAGGCCCGGGTTCCATCCCT
Organism: Tursiops truncatus; assembly: GCF_011762595.2. Lineage (NCBI taxonomy): Eukaryota > Metazoa > Chordata > Mammalia > Artiodactyla > Delphinidae > Tursiops > Tursiops truncatus. The sequence continues at coordinate 24,945,555 of NC_047049.1, forward strand.
AGTCGGGGAACTAAGATCCCACAAGCCTCGCAATGTGACCATAAATACATAAATAAACGTACAAACACAATAAAACCTGGAACAAGTTCCCTGGACGATAGAAACCATCCAAACTGCGGACTCCAAGCTCTCTGCGGGGGAGGAGCCTCGAGAGTGTTGGGTCCAGCCACTGCCTTCGGGGGCAGCAGAGGAGGCCTAGTAGGTTGTGGATTTTCCCGTGGTCGCACGGCGAGTGGAGGGTAGGAGGACTGAACTCAGGTTTAATGTTTTCCGGTGTTTAACGTGACATACAGGTCAGGGCATCGGAAACCACGGAAGACTGGACAAGGAGAGGGGATAACTTCTCTTTATGAGGGGGGCAGAGGGGCCTGGTAGAAAGAGAGATCAGGGAGGGGAGGCACCCCTGCTGGGAGGCCCCCCTGGTTGCTATAGTGTCTTTTTTTTTTTTTATCAACAAGGGATAATTTGATTGAGCTGATGAGTCACCTGGCATATGGGGCTTAAGGCCATCGTCCCTGCCTGATTAGACTGGGCTTGGTGCAGGACAATGGGGAGCAGGGAACCCCCACACACACAAGCTTCCTCCCACGCCCAGAACCAGGATGAGAGTGGAGGCCGCTGCCTAGAGCCCGGGAGAGCGCGAGCGCGCGTGGAGATGAGGACAAAGCTGCAGGGGAACAGAGAGCAGAGCGGGAGCTGTGGCTGCAGGGAAACCGGAGCCAGGGTGCTCACGGGGCATCCTCGGGGGCTGGGTCAGGTGCCCCAGCAGTGACAGCTGCCAGCTGCCCAGGATGATGGGAACACAACAGGTGCAGAGGCGGGGGCTGGGGACTGAAAGGGAATATGAGCAAACAGCCTGGAGTTGGGCGCCCCTCCCAGGCCCCAGGCCCAGCGCCAAGCAGCCCTGTCTCAGATCCTCCGAGGCTCCTCCCCCTCCCCAGGGCTTGGGGCCCAGGTCTCAGGCCAGCCTGGACGAGACAGAGGGGTCACCGTCCATGCCAGGCAGAAAGGACAGAACAAGGAAGAACAAGGTTTCGATTCCCAGGACAGGGTGTGCCAGATGGAGCCCACACCCACAGAAACCCCAGCTGGAAACAAACATTTGCCTGTGATAAGATCTATGTCCCTGGCCAGATAGGGTAGGTGATATGCCACCCACCTGTGTGGAGGCTGGGAGCTCTGGTCTGGAGGTCAGTCAGGCAAGCTCCGCTGCCATGTGACTGGGCAAGCTCCAGAGCTTTTCTGAGGCTTGTTGCTTGGCTCAACAAATAATAGTAACTATGGCTGTTGATGTGCTGTTCAGGGACCCAGAGAACTCAGGAATCCAAGTAGAACCTGGAGGAGCTAAGATCTTCACCCCAACCTCAGAGAGGAGTGACCTAGGATACAGAATGTGAATACAGCACCGAGTACATATGCTACACCAAGGAGAAGAAAGGGAGGACCTGCCTCCATAGGGAATGACCTTCATCATCACCATCATGTACCATTTACTAGCCCTACTCTCCTTGCCCCAGTTCTAAGCTTTGCATGTTACTGCACGCATGCCTTTCACGCAAATGTCATCAGAGTGCTAGGTAAGAGTGGGTTCTTCTAAGTAAGCAGAATAAACATCGTTCTTTGTCACCCGGTTAGCGCTCTATTTTTGTTCGGGTGGAATAAATTTCAAATTTGAAGCCATCCCAGTGATCACAAGTGATAAATTACCAGGGTCTGAACTCATAAGGTTTGCTCCCTAAATTATAACCTTACTGAGGAAGGTGGGGAAGGGCAGACAATGACACATTAAAGGGGGAGGTGAGGCAGAGAGATGGGGAGACCCAAGGTGACGCAGGAGACGGGACACATGCGCCGGCGCAAGACAAGAGCCTCGTCCACCAGAGACGCGTAAACACACTCGACAGATCCTGCCGCGCCTGCTGGATTATGAGGGAAGCTGGCAGCTAATAGCAGGAGGTTAAATCCCTCCTCCACAGTCAGAGACCACCATCCCCACCCCCTCCGCCTGCCACACACACTCCAACACACACCTCCAGGGCTCATGGTTCAGCCAGGTCTCCGGGCTGCCCTGTCTGGTCTCAGCACCCGGACAGCTGGAGCCACCCCAAGGCGGGGAGGCTTCCCTCCCCCGGGCCTCCTTCGGCCCACCCTCCTGCCTCTGAGAATCCACTTCCTCAGGCTCTCTCCTGCTTCCTTCCCCTCCCAGATCCGGTCTACTGAGGGATGGCAGAGTCTAGGACCAGCCGACGTGGCCCCCAGGTCTACCCCGGTGCCTTGACCCTGCCTCCTGCCCACTGCCAGGGCCTCTCCCTCCAGCACTCGGGCTTAGCCATCAGGCACTGGTGGGCATGACAGAGTGATGGTGCAGGACCCCACAGGGGCCAGGCTCTGGGGCGCTGCCAGAAAGGCCACTGGCAGCCAGACCCCTAGGATCTGACAACAGCAAATACTATTCATTGCCACCACTCACGTGTGTCTACACCAGGTGCTTCACAGGTGATGGTGAAGAGCGGGCTGTGGAGTCAGACGACCCGGGTTCAAATCCCAGATCTAACACCTATTTGGTGCCTGTTTTCTCAATTGAAAACTGGGTTGACAATAATAGTGCCTACCTCATAGGGCTACTGGGGTATGAACCGAGTTCCCACGTGTGGTGTGCTCAGAACAGGGCGGATGCACAGGAAGTACCATGGCCGTGGGAGCGCTACTGATGAGACACTCACAGACCTGAAGTCGACACCAAGGCACTATCATTGCCCCACCTTATGGATAAGGAACTAGGACATGGAAAGGCGAGAGCTGGGATCTGACCTCAGGTCAGTTGGCCTCCAGAGCCTGCACTCAGGCAGTGCATGGTACCCCTCCCAGGAGGGCAGGCGGTGGATACTGGCCAAGCGAATGACCACGGGTACAGCCTTGGTGAGGACCAGTGACCATACAGGGCCCAGGCCAGATCAGGGTGCAGGGGAGGGGCTGGTACTCAGGAAGTCTCAGCAGAGCAGAGAGGCTGAGCTGTGAGTCCCAGGGGCTGTCGGAGGGCAGGTGGGCCCTCAAGTCCCGGAATCCCCAGTCCAAGGAAGAGGCCTCTGCCCAGAGCTGCTCTGCCAGCCGCCTGAGGGCTTCAGCCTCTCAGAAGTCCTTAGTCCCACTGGGCCTGGCTGCCCCACCCTCCTCACCGTGGCCTCTGACCTGGTTCCCCATTACCCATCAGTGGGAGTCCCAGCACCTCCTCCTCCTCCTGCAAAAATTAGGCAGAAACTAAAACAAATAAGTAGCCAGATCAATTAAGACAATTACATGTGCTGCCAGCACCTTGAAACACCTGCTCCGGGTCCACAGAAAGAAAGGGTAGCGCTGGGAACTCAGCACCTAGATGAGGAAATGGAGGCTCGGGAAGTGGAAGACTGCATCCAGGTCACACGCAGCTAAGCTAGGATTTGGACACACCATCTACCAGATATCAGGGCACAAGCGCTGGCCTCTCTGCTGTGTGGCCTCTTGGAATAACAACCCAGCTTTAAAAGCTACAGAACACTTTCACAAAAATCTTACTAGATTTGCAGAAGCCCCTGTTAGGTATACCACAGGGCAGGTGCTCATCCCTTTCAACGGATGAGAGAAACAAGCTCAGGGAGATAGAAATGAATTGCAAGAGCTATATAGTGCCAGAGCGGGTCCGGAACCCAGACCTCAGACTCAGGAGTCCAGGGTCCTGGGCTTTGTCTACTACACAGTGCTGCCCTGAGGAAAGCCACTTTCAATTAAATAAACACAGCATCAGTCAGAGGGGCCCAGGGTTGCCGCAGGTGCAAATGTAAAACTTACCGATCCCGATATTAACTGGCTCTGCACTTCGGCTGTGTTGTACCCACCGTCATTGTCCCGCCCTGCCTGGGTCTCTGCACCACCCGCAGACCTCGCCCCAGCCGAGCTCTGGGCCCACTCCCATGCTGGGGGGTGAACAGGGGCTCTGAGTTCTGGGGACCAGATCTTTACACCACGCCCATGTGCAAAGGGGAAGTGGGGATTAATGCAGAGGGGCACCTGCCCTCACAGGCCTGAGACACAAACCTGAAAATGCTCTCAAAAGAGAAAGGGGGGTGGCAGGTCCTTTTGGGAACAGGGGGCTCAGATTGCCTCTGAAACAGGGGCTTCTGTTCACACAGAGCCAAAGTGAGTGGCTGACCTGTGGTCAGCTCTGCGCCCACCACTCAGGGGCCATGGCTGGAACACGCTGGACCTTGGCCATGCTGGCTGCAGAGCCGAGGGCAGGACGCCCAGGCACAGAGGCACCTGTGAGTACTTGGGTCTATTCAAGGCCTGTCAAGAGAGGCCTGTGGCTTTCATGCCCACTGAGCCCACAAAGGGACTCAATTTCCTGCCACTACACCTCCAGCCCTACACCCTCACTCCAAACCCAGACATTCTCACATCACATCATCGGTCAGCCCCACAAACAGGGGCTCTTGTCCCTAAAGGCCTGGGGAGACCACGAGCACGCGGCTGGCTCAGTGCTGGCCGCTCCTGCCTCTGGAACCAGAGCTCAGGTGTGGATGATGGAAGGCGACTGTCGGGACTGTGGTCTTCCTCCCTAAAGGACTGCCCAGAAAGGGTGGCCACCGCAGGGTACATGCAATGACAGAAAACCCATTTTCCTCCCTGCAGCTGTTTCCTGCAGCTGCCCCATCTCCCATTTTGTACCTTCATCCGTTGCTCCACCTTCCTTTCCTCTCTCTCCAGGAACATATTCAGGCTCGTCCTCCAAGATGCCATACCCTCCCTCCCTCCTTCCAGCTGCTGGAGCCCCAGGTCAGACAATCCACCAGCGACCCCAGCAATGCACAGGCTGGACTCTCCAGCATCGAAGTTTAGAGGACAAAACTTTCCCCGAGAGCCCGGACTCCTGGGTTCCAGGACTCCTGTGGCCCATGCTGAAACCTGACCAAGGCTTAGGAAGGTCTGCAGAAGCCTGCGTGGGTTTGGGGAGACTCAGGGAGGGCAGCCTCTTTTAATGTCTGCACAGGTTCCTCCTGCTGGGGGTGAGGGCTCCAGGAGGTGGGTTAATGCTGCTCCTGAATTGGGTCCCACCACTAGGCGAAAAGGAACAAGGATGTCTCCCCAGAAAGCCCCCTTCCCTCTCTAAAACAATGCCCCACCCATCACAGCCTCAACCCTGCTTAGCTGAACCCAATTCTGCCCAGAGAACAGGTGTTCTCGGCACCAATTAAGGGAGGTGGGCTGCATTAGCCTTTGTTTGGAGGTCTGTTTTTACTAGTCGTAACACCACCTCCATAGTTGCTGTGTGACCTGGAAAAAACCAATCTCCTCTATGGGCCACAGTTTTCACATCTGTAAAATGGGTGCACTAGACTTATGTATCTTTAACTCTAAACCAGGAGTTCCCTGAAGCAGGGATGTGGGAGGGGAATCATTTGGGGAAAGGCAATCAAGAATTGCCCCCCTCACCCCTGCTTTCCACCAGGGTCTGGTGGAAAACCAAGGATGGGTCAGCATGCTCTAACTTACTGCTTCTCAGTCCCCTTCTTGATCCAACCCAACACAGGTACCTCCCCAAGGTTCCGTGGCCTGGTTTACCCCTTGAGTTCTACTAGCCAGGCCACAAGTCTGGTGTCAGCGTCAATTCCCCCATCTGGGAAGTCACGGTGTCCTTCTATAATCCACGCCATGGCTATTCCCACAGCTCAGGCCACCAGCATCATCCTCATCTGGACAATTGTTCCCATAGCCTTTCCCCTCCTCAGGGCTGCCAGGATGACCTTTCTGCCTGACTGATCGGCTGGGTCACTGCCCAGCTCAGAGCCCACAGTGGATAAGTTCAACCCTCCTTTGGGGAGCATTCAAGGTCCTCTGTGAACCGACCCCAGCCCATGCACCTGGCCTCACCTCAGGCTGTGACGTCCCCCAGCCCTGAGCACCCACACGCTGTGCACTCGAACCATGTGTGTCCCAGAACATAGCTGCATCACACAGGTCCATGGCTCTTCGAACATAGTTCCTCTACCTGGAATGCCCCACACCACTCCGGTCACTCAAAAACTCCTACCCTGGGCTTCCCCGGTGGCGCAGTGGTTGAGAGTCCGCCTGCCGATGCAGGGGACACGGATTCATGCCCCGGTCCGGGAAGATCCCACATGCCGCGGAGCGGCTGGGCCCGTGAGCCATGGCCGCTGAGCCTGCGCGTCCGGAGCCTGTGCTCAGCAACGGGAGAGGCCACAACAGTGAGAGGCCCGCATACTAAAAAAAAAAAAAAAAAAAAAAAAACTCTTACCCTGCCTTCATGTCTCAGCTGGGAGGGCTCCTTTCTCTGAGGTCATCCCGACGCCCCGGGGCAGACTAGGCCTTCCACCTCCAAGGCATACCCTTGCGTTTGTGCAGCCTGGGCCCTGCAGTGATGCCGAGGGTCCCCTTCCCATACTGGGAGCAACCTGAGAGCAGACAGGTGTCGTTTTAGCTCTGGATCCCCAGCACCTAACACGGTGGGCGCTGGGTATGCTCAAACTATATTTTAGGAAGGAAGCAAGAAAAGGAGAGGAATTGGAACAGGGAAGGAAGAGAGGCCAGGGCTAATGGTGAGTGGTTCTACTTGGCCCCATCTGACCCTTCTCCAGGCTCCAGGCCTGAGGCCACCCTCCCAGCCACAATGCCCTAGGTGGACCCAGTGGTACCAGAAGGCAACCAACTGCCTGCCCCATGACCTCACAGCCCCCCGGGGGGCCCTCTTTGTTCCCTGAGCTCTACTGGCAGCACGAGCCAGTGTTCACTTTGGTAGGAACAGCCAAGAAGCCAAGCAGCCAGGTGTGTCCTGGAACACCGAGGAACCAAAGCCTTATCTGACCATCTTCCCTGGAGGCAGCGGGAGAGCATCCACCAGCCCCTAACCGCCCACTGCAGGACTGCACAGAGAAGACGCTGAAAACCACGCACCTGACTCCTTCCAGCCTCTCCCGGATCAAGGCAGCACGGCGATGAGCCCCTCCAGCTCGTTGGCATAAACCATTTATAGCAGCGCATTCAAAACCCACGCCATCCAAGAAGGAAAAGAGCCCGCTGCAATTGCCCGTGGCTCCCCAGTCTGTCGTTTTCCCTTCTCTTTTGTTTTCTACTTTAATGGCAGGAAGCTGTGCTCCGGAGCAATCTTACCCTGGCTGCTCCTGGCAGCAGAGGAGCTGAATTTTCCTTTCAAATTGAAGGAAGGCGATGAGCAAACATCCCTCAGGTGTCAGTGACTTACAGTTTGCAGTTACGAGCATCCATGAGCTCATTCAGTCTTCTCAGTAACTTCAGGAGGCAGTTCTTGCCAGCCCCCACTTTACAGACGAGGAAACTAAGGTTCAGAGAGGTTGACTTGCCCAAGCCACGCAAAACTACTAAGTGACGGGAATGGACATTGTGGCTGACTCCCCAGCATCTATTCTACTCCAAGATGACAGAGGTTCTCCACCCTGGCTACACATTAGCATCACCTAAGGAGGTTATAAAACTACTGATGCCCAACTCCTGATGCCAGACCAATCAACACAGAAACTCTGAGGGTGGGACCCAGGCATGCGTGATTCTAAAAGCTCTCCAGGTGGTTCTAATGTGAAGCCAGAGCTGAAATCCGCTGGTATAAACGAATCATAATGGTTCCATTCCCCTTGCCAGTGATTGGGTCAAGTATGGCCATGTGACCCACTTCTGGCCAATGAAGCATACTGGGAAATTAGCAAAACCCCTCTGAGAAAGGTTTGCTTGCTCCTCAGAAAGAAACACAAGAGGGGTCGTTCTTTCTCCTTTAACTATTGTGACTGGTTGTGATTCCTGGGACTGCTACAGCCATGCTGCTACCAGCCCAAAAGGATGCCAACCCATGGACGGCAGAGCAGAGAGATGGAAAGTCCATCATCCGTGACCTCATCTTAGAGTCCAGACTCCACCAACCCTGACACCCACCCACCTCTGGGCCTCCTGTGATCTGAGATAGTACAGCTCTTCATTGCTTAAGCCACTCCAGGTCCACAGTTGTTACATGCAACCATGGCCCCGAGACAGCAGCAGTCATCTTCCCCGTATCCCCCATCGCCGTCATTCCCTCTCAGACCATCCACCACAGGAAGCATAACTGACTGAGGGCCCCAGCTCTGGAGCTCTGAAATCCATCCCAGAGTTTGCTCCAAGGCCTTGCTTCCCACAGCAGCTCCCAGCCACTGACTGAGTGGGGCAGGGAAAGTAAGGCAGGCCCATTCCTGGGGAACATGGGATTCTTCTGACCAGTGACTATGGCTCGGGCTTGAGGACTCCCCAGGGGCCTTGAAGAACTTTCCTTAGACTTGCACTGTCACCTAAAATGCTTCCACCACACTTTCTTCATTACCTCTCTCCTTCACGCAGGCTTACTTGCACTGAGGTCTAATGGCTCATCCAGCCTCTCCTCATTTCCTCCCTATTTTTCCTCACACAGGCATTTCCTCTATTTTAAAAATTACTTTTGCATGTTTACTCCTCTCTTGATGTCCATTTAATAATACCTGACCCGCGTAACAATGGACCTTCACCACTTCATACCTGGACCACCGTGAGAGCTTCCTAAGTGGCCAACCCACCTTTGAGTCCCCTCCAGCCCATCCCCAATCCTTCCTACACAAACCATGCTACTCCCCTACTCAAAAAACTTCAATCATTTGGGAGTTCCCTGGTGGGAGTCTAGTGGTTAGGATTCTGCACTTTCACTGCCATGGTCCAGGTTCAATCCCTGGTCAGGGAACTGAGATCCCGCAAGCCACGCAGCACAGCCAGGAAAAAAGAAAACCTTCAATCATTTCTCATTTCTTACACCATCAAGTTTAATCTCCTCTGCCTTTCTTTATAGACAACTGCTGACTCAGACCTGCCCCGCCAGCCAACCCTGTTCTTTCATTTACGCACCTGGAGGGCTTCCCCATGTGGGAGCAATGCTGGCTATTTGCAGGGCAGAAATGATTGACACAGCCCATTCCCAATGAACACCGAAGCTGCCCAAGATCTGAGTACCAATTCTACCCATTTCCACAGATGTTCTCAATGGCAAAGTCTCCCTCAGACTCCCTCCCATTTCTTTACCGCCCCCCCACCCACGGGTTATTTAACAAGAGAAACACATTTTACACACAAACAGTCCTCCATCAACAAGAAGCAAATCCTCTCAAAGACTGTTACAATAATGAAAATGACTATTATTCAAAATGATAACAATATGAAGAGGAGGATGATAAAGCTGAAGATGGTTGTGATGATGAAGAAAACAGTAGTAATGATAATGTATGAAAAGCAGGAATAAAAAGTATTCTAACAATATGATCTCGGTGATATAAATATATATGCAAGTAGAACTGACTTCCCCTTGACCCCTTGTCATATTAACCAAATTCCTTTAGAAACTGGATTTGCTAGTGACGAAAAACAGAGATAACATAGACTTTTAAACACATAAGGTGTTTCCTCTCACATAGAAGTCTGCGCGCATGCAGCCCAAGGCTAGTGTGGCAGCTCTGCAGTCATCAGGGACCAGGCTTCTTCTATCTTTCTACCCCACCATTCCACATGACACTTCAAGGTTGCCTCATGATCCAAGTCAGCTGCTGAAGCTCCAGCCACCTTGTCTATATTCCAGGTAGGAAGCAGGAGGAACACAGAAAACCAAAATCAAAGGACCTACATCAGCTATCTGCCCCTCTTTAAAGGAGCCTTACTCAAAGTCCACCCAACAATTCTAATTTACATTTCATTAACCAGAATGTAGTCACATGGCTAAACCAAGCTGTAAGGGAAGGAGGAACATCTAGTCTTTTCACTGGACACATTGCCACCACAAATAAAAACTGGGACCTCAGCTGTAATGGTGAGCTCCACCCCCTCTGGAACACATGACTGATGGATGCCACGGCACACAGACTTCAAAACTGGTGAGGTCTTCCCTGGTGTCGCTGTGCATCTGCTGCTCCCTCCAGCTGAACTGTATGCTCAATACAAGAAGTTGTTTATGAACTTGCTTATGACGGGTTGAGATGCCAGAAAACTATGTAATTTATTTAAATATTACATAAAATGTATCAAAAGTCTCATTTAAGAGAATGAAAAGAATGAATGAAAAGAAAAGCCACAGGGAAAAAATTACTACAAAGTACATATCTAATGTGGACTCTAGAATATATAAAGAACTCTCAAAACTCGAAAGTAAGAAGACAACCCAATAAAAAATAATAGGCCAATGAGAAAGAAGGAAATCTTGCTGTTTGTGACAAGTTGGATGAAACTTGAAGGCATCATCCTAAGTGAAAGAAGTCAGAGAGAGAAAGACATATACTGTATGATCCCACTTAAATGTGGAATCTAAAATAATCAAACTCAGAGAAACAGAGAAGAGAGTGGTGGTTACCAGGGGTTGAGGTGGGGGAAATGGGGAGATGTCAGTCACAGGGTACAAACTTCCGTTATGAGATTAGCGAGTTTGGAGATCTAATAAACAGGATGGTGATTATAGCTAAAAATACTACTTCTGCATGATATACTTGAATGTTGCTAAGAGGGTAGATCTTAAATGTTCTCACCACAGAAAAGAAATGGCACCTGTGTGACCACCACAAAAACAAAATGGTAACTATAGGGCTTCCCTGGTGGCACAGTGGTTGAGAGTCCGCCTGCCGATGCAGGGGACACAGGTTCGTGCCCCGGTCCGGGAAGATCCCACGTGCCGCGGAGCGGCTGGGCCCGTGAGCCATGGCCGCTGAGCCTGCGCGTCCGGAGCCTGTGCTCCGCAACGGGAGAGGCCACAACAGTGAGAGGCCCGCGTACAAAAAAAAAAAAAAAAAATGGTAACTATATGTTGGGACGGAGGTCACAGCTACTGCTATGGAGGCAATCAACTTTCAGTATATAAATGTATCAAATCAACACGTTGAATACCTTAAACCTACACAATATTATGTGTCAATTATATTTCAAAAGCTGGAAAAAATAGTGGACAAAAATTTCAAAAGACACTTCACCAAAGTAGATATACAGACGGTAAATAAGCATATGCAAAAAAAAATGTTCAATATCATCAGTTACTAGGGAAATGCAAATTAAAACCCTGGTGAGGTACCACTACACACCTATTAGAATGGCCCAAACTAAAATGACTGAGCATACCAAGTGCTGGTGAGAAACTAGAACTCTCAAAATCTGCTGGTGAAAATATAAATGGTACAACCATTTTAGAGAACGGTTTGACAGTTTCTTTTAAGTTAAACATACACGTACCATATGATCAATCCACTCCACTTCTAGGTGTTTACCCAAAAGATCAGGAAATATATGTCCATACATAGATCTGTACACAAATGTTCTTAGCAACATTATTTGTAATGGCGTAAAATTGAAAAGAGGCCAAATGCCCCTCAATGGGTATACAGATACACAGATTGTACACCCATACCGTGGAATACCACTAAGCTATAAAAAAGAATGAACTATGAACACACATCACAACATGGATGAATCTCAAAATAAGTATACTGAGTGGAAGAAGCCAGAGGAAAAGTAGGTACATTCTATATCCTTCCATTTACACTGAGCTCTCAAAAAACGCAAACTAATCTTTAATGACAGAAAGCAGATCGGTGGCTACTTGAGTATGGGGGCAAGGGGCAGGGAGGAGTAAAACAGAGGGATTACTAAAGGCACAGGAAACTTATGAGGGTGATGGAGATGTTCATTAACTTGATGGTGCTAATGAATATACATGTATGTCAAAACACATCAAATTGTACATTATAAACATGTGCAGTATGCATGTTGTATGTCAATTATGTTTCGATAAAGCTGCTTTTTACAATCCATTAAATATGGAAGTGAGAGGAGGGGTGGGGAAATAAAACTGTTGTTTCTGTTAAAAATAAATTGAATCAGTTCCTCAAAATATGAAAAACAGAATTACCATATGATCCAACAATTCCACTTCTGGGTTCATACGCAAAAGAATTAAAAGTGAGGTCTCAAATGGATACTTGTACACCTGTATTCACAGCAGCATTTTTCACAATAGCTAAAAGATAGAAACAAAGCAACAGATGAATGAATGAACAAAATAATAATTGAAATATTATTCAGCTTTCAAAAGGAAGAAAATTCTGACATATGCTGCAACATGGATGAACTTTGCAAACATTATGCTAAGTGAAATGAACCAGTCACCAAAGGACAAATACTGTATGATTCCAATTATATGAGGCACCTGGAGTAGTCAAATCCATAGAGACAGAAAGTAAAATGGTGATTGCCAGGGCCTGGGGGCAAGAGGGAATGAGGAATTATCGTTTAATGAGTATAGAGTTTCAGTTGGGGAAGATGAAAAAGTTCTGGAGATGACTGGTGGTAAGTTGCAAAACAATGTGAATGTACTTAATGCCACTAAACCATACACTTAAAAATGGTTACGATGGCAAATTTTATGTTATGTGTATTTTACTACAATTATTTTAAAAATATAAACAAAAAACAAATAAGTTGAATGCTTTGAAAGGGTTCTCTAAATGCTGGACCCCGCACACACAAAAAATGCTTTAAAATTATATATAGGCAAGACAACTGCGAGATACTATTTGAAAAAGAAATTAAGAAAGTAATCCTGGGCTTCCCTGGTGGCGCAGTGGTTGAGAGTCCGCCTGCCGATGCAGGGGACATGGGTTCATGCCCCGATCCGGGAGGATCCCACATGCCGCGGAGCGGCTGGGCCCGTGAGCCATGGTCGCTGGACCTGCGCGTCCTCCGCGACGGGAGAGGCCACAACGGTGAGAGGCCTGCATGCCACCAAAAAAAAAAAAAAAAAAGTAATCCCATTTACAATGGCAAAGAACAAAATACTCAGGGATATATTTAACCAAGGAGGTGAAAAATCTGTACACTGAAAACTGTAAAACATTGATGAAAGAAATTAAATAAGACACAAAAAAATGGAACGATATCTAGTGCTCATGAATTGGAAGAATTAATATTGTTAAAATGTCCATACCACCCAAAGCAATCCTTATCAAAATTCCAATGGAGGGACTTCCCTGGTGGTGCAGTGGTTAAGAATCCGCCTGCCAATGCAGGCAACACAGGTTTCAGCCCTGGTCCGGGGAGATCCCACATGCTGCGGAGCAACTAAGCCTGTGCGCCACAACTACTGAGCCTGCGTGCCACAACTACTGAAGCCGGCACGCCTAGAGCCCGTGCTCTGCAACAAGAGAAGCCACCGCAATGAGAAGCCCACACACTGCAACGAAGAGTAGCCCCCCCCCGCCGCAACTAGAGAAAGCCCACATGCAGCAACAAAGACCCAATGCAGCCAAAAATAAATAAATATAAATTAATTAATTAATTAAAAATTCCAATGGAATTTTTCACAAAAATAGAAAAACAGTCCTAAAATTCATGTGGAACCACAAAAGACCCTGAAGAGCTAAACCAGTCTTGAGCAAGAAGAGCAAAGCTAGAGGCATCACACTTCCTGATTTCAAACCATAACAAAGCTAAAGTAATCAAAACAGTATGATACTGGCACAAAAACAGACATACAGACCGACGGAACAGAATAGAGAGCCAACAAATAAATCCAAGCACTTATGGCCAACTGATCTTCAACAAGGGTGACAAGAACACAAGACGGAGAAAGGACAGTCTCTAAATAAACAGTATTGGGAAAACCGGATATCCATGTGCAGAATTATGAAATTGGACCCCTATCTCACACCATATACAAAAATCAACTCAAAATGGATTAAAGACTTAAACATAAGATCTGAAACTGTAAAGCTCCTGTAAGAAAACACAGGGGAAAAGCTTGACATTGGTCTTGACAATGTTTTCTGGGGTATGATCCAAAAGCACAGGCAACAAAAGCAAAAATAAGTAAGTGGGATTGTATCAAACTAAAAAGCTTCTGCACAGCAAAGGAAGGAAGAGACAGGTTGTGCAGAGACAACCTACAGAATGGGAGAAAATATTTGCAAGCCACACATCTGATAAGAGGTTAATATCTATAATATATAAGGAACTCAAATAACTCAATAACAAAAAACAACCCGATTTTTTAAAAATGGGCAAAGGACCTGAATAGACACTTTTTCAAAGAAGACATACTAATGGCCAGCAGGTACACAAAAAGGTGCTCAACATCACTAATCATCAGGGACATGCAAATCAAAACCATGAGATATCACCCCACACCTGTTAGAATGGCTGTCATCAAAAGACAAGAAACAGCAGGAATTCCCTGGAGGTCCAGTGGTTAGGACTTGGCACTCTCACTGCGGGGCCCTGGGTTTGCTCCCTGGTCAGGGAACTAGGATGCCTCAGGTCACACAGTGTGCCCCCCCCCAAAAAAGAAAAGAACCAGCAAATATTGATGAAGATGTGGAGAAAAGGGAACCCTTGTACACTGTTGGTGGGAATGTAAATTGATACAACCTCTACAGAAAACAGCAAGGAGGTTCCTCGAAAAATTAAAAATAGAACCACGATATGATCCAGTAATCCCACTTCTGTGTCCATATCCAAAGGAAATAAAATCACTATATCAAAGAGTTATCTGCACTCCCATGTTCATTGCAGCACTATTCACAATAGCCAAGATATGGAAACAACCTAAGTGTCCATCTACAGATGAATCAATAAAGAAAACGTGGTACATATACACAATGGAATATTACTCCATTATACTATACTCCTTTTTTAAGAATATTGTCCTGCCATTTGGGTCAACATACAAGAATCTAGAGGACATTATGCTAAATAAAATAAGCCAGACAAAGACAAGTCCTGCATGATCTCACTCATGTGAAATCTAAAAAAATCAAACTCATAAAAGCAGAGAGTAGAATGATGGTTGCCAGAGACTGAGGGGTGGGAGAACCAAGGACATGTTAGTCAAACGGTATTACTCTTTTTTTTTTTAATTAATTAATTTTATTTATTTATTTTTGGCTACATTGGCTCTTCGTTGCGGCACACAGGCTTTCTCTAGTTGTGGCGAGCAGGGGCCACTCTTCATTGCGGTGCACGGGCTTCTCATTGCCGGGGCTTGTCTTGTTGCAGAGCACAGGCTCTAGGTGTGCGGGCCTCAGAAGATGTGGCACGTGGGCTCAGTAGTTGTGGCTCACGGGTTCCAGAGCGCAGGCTCAGTAGTTATGGCCCGTAGGCTCCGTTGCTCTGCAGCATGTGGGATCTTCCTGGACCAGGGCTCGAACCCGTGTCCCCCGCACTGGCAGGCAGATTCTTAGCCACTGTGCCACCAGGGAAGCCCCAAAGGGTATTACTCTTATAACTTAAGCAATAAACTGTTTTTAAAGCATCTGTTGTTGGGGATGGTGGTAGAGTTTAAAACGGTGACAAAAATGATGAGGACGATGCAGTGTGATGTCCGCGACAGGGGGGTCCAAAACCACACACAGGTTCGGGGGGAAGATTGGGGGTCTTCTAGACAAGTCCTTAAGGGGTTCCTTAATTTCTATGGAGGGTAACCAGACCCAACCGGCCCCCAGAGGTATGAGAGGCGCCATCATTGACTCAACCCACTCCCTCCCTCTTGAAACGCCGTATGGGCAGTAAGTGGAGAGGAGGCCACAATGAGGTGGCCCCCATGGCACTAGGCAATAAGCTTTCCCCGAGTTTTAGTCTAAGAAATTGACTGGTCATGGATCAGAGCACGCAAAGTTACCATCAAGAGACAAAACAGCCCCAGACCTGGTGGGACTTACAGGAGACTTGACCGGAGGTATTAATAAACCCAAAGCAAAGACATATTCGTTGGCTGCCGAGGAGTCAGGAGAAAGGGGGTGTCACCGAGGCAAACCACGGTGGGGGCCGTGGAGCACAGCCAAGGAGATGATGTCCTGCCAAGCTGGGCCAAGTGTTGGGTGCACCTGGCAGGCATTTCTCTGTTGGTGAAGTGGCCTGGGCAGGGTTCAGAGCCCAAGGTCATTCAATCCACAGATTGTGTCCCCAGCTCTCTGTCGGATGCCAGGTTCACCCAGCACTAGAGTAGCTTCCTGCAAGGGGAAAATAGTGCCAATAGTCGACACACTGTCCAGTCCATCTGACAGTCCATTTCTCACTGGGAAGTAGTAAACTGACATCTGATTTGATTCATGAGTTTTTGTGAACTTGATGAGATGAGCCAGGAGCCCCCAGTCCTATCAACTCAGGCAAGACACAATGGAGATGGAAATTGGGGTCAGCTCAACCAAGAGGCAGACTCTGGGCAGGGGAGTGCTCCTCTGGGACTGACCCATCTGTGTGGTCAGCAACCTGCCCTGTCCAATTGCTCACCATCTTCGAACTTCTAGTAATAAGTAAGAAATGCCTACTCCTTACTGAGCTCTTACTAGGCACCAGGTCCTTAGCCACATGACCTACAGCTATGACTTCATTTAATTCACACAATAGCCCTGCGAGGTGGGAACTAGTATGCCTACTAACTGACAAAGATATCCAGGTTTGGAAGATCAAGAGATTTGTCCAAAGTCAAGACCCAATAGTCAAGATTTGAACCCAGATCTGACTGACCCCCAGACAAGTGTTTCACAACAGATGGTCCATGGATCCTTCACACTAGTATTGCCTGATTTTCTTGTTTTAAGAAGCAGATCCCATGGATTTCCCTAGTGGCGCAGTGGTTAAGAATCCACCTGCCGGTGCGGTGGTTGGGAGTCCACCTGCCAATGCAGGGGACACGGGTTCGTGCCCCAGTCCGGGAGGATCCCACATGCCGTGGAGCGGCTGGGCCCGTGAGCCATGGCCGCTGAGCCTGCGCATCCGGAGCCTGTGCTCCACAATGGGAGAGGCCACAGCAGTGAGAGGCCCGCATACCGCAAAAAAAAAAAAAAAAAAAAAGAATCCACCTGCCAATGCAAGGTACACAGGTTCGATCCGTGGTCCAGGGAGACCCCACATGCTGCAGTGCAACTAAGTCCGTGCGCGACAACTACTAAGCTTGCACTCTAAAGCCTGTGAGCTACAACTACTGAGCCCACGTGCCACAACTACTGAAGCCCGCGTGCTTAGAGCCCATGCTCCACAGCAAGAGAAGCCACCGCAATGAGAAGCCTGTGCACCGCAACGAAGAGTAGCCCCTGCTCGCCGCAACTAGAGAAATCCTGCGTGCAGCAACGAAGACCCAATGAAGCCAAAAATAAATAAATTTATTAAAAAAAAAAAAAGCAGCAGCAGATCCCAGGAACGCTCCCCTCCCTGCCAGATTTACTAAACCGGATTAACTGGAGGGGGGCCCCAGGAACCCACAGTTTTTCAAGCTTCTGGGCAATCCATAGGCCGATTAAGGTCTGAGAACCACGGCGCTATGCCGTATCACAACATCTAAACCCCCACTGCCACGACCTCCCTCAGCCTCTCTGGCCCTCTTCCCTTTCTTGGCTCTCCTCCCACTGCAGCCACAACCTCTCCCCTGAGCTTCAAGCTCACACGTGGAGCTGCCGACCCAACGACTCCCCCAGAATGTCTCAGGGCTCCTCTGACACATCCCCACCATCTTCCCCTCCAATCCTCCTCTCCTGCCCGGTGTACTGTGGAATCACCATCCTCCCAGCTACCTGAAAACCTGGGCACCGTCTTGGATTCTTCCCTCTTCCTTACCCCCCCACCCCGGCCCCATTCATGTACCAGTGATGCCAGGCACACCTCCTAAATGTGTCTCAAATGTGTCCCTTCCTCTCTTTCACCAAAACTGCAGTTCAGGTTTTGGCATCCTTCCCCCATAACAGCTACACTCCCATCATAACTGGTCTCCCTGCTCCCACTGTGGCCCCCTTAAATCCACCCTCCACAGGACAACTAGACTGAGCTATCCAGAAAGTGAATCTAAAACATTCACTGGCTCCCACTGCCCAGAGGCAGCCCAGGCCTGTGCGGACATTGGTCCATACATCATCTCCTTTTACTTTTAATGCTGAGTTAATGTTTCACTCGGTGACGGTTTGCTCTTGGCAACGAGATGATCTTTTGTAAATGAGTGCCTCACTAACCACGCAGAAGCAGATGTTCAACGTACCTTTATAAACAGCCTCGGATACTAGCACTAGCGTCACTGCTAAGAGAGCAGTGAACGGAATGCTCATAGTAAACAATACAAGGTCTCTCACCCTTTGTTCCCCAGCACCAGGGCCTTCTGGTTAGGATTTCTCAGGCCTGCACTTTCTAACGTCTCTCTTTCCTCCTCCAGTCTCGGGAATTCCTACACTGGTCAGTCACAGCTCCCTATGTCCCAGCTGTGTGTTCTCTGTGAAAAGAATCAGTGAATACATGAGAAGTTCTTTTTAAAGGATGTCAAAAGGGGTTGGGGGGAGCTTCCTGTAGAAGGAATATCTAAACATGCACTTGCTGATTTTGAGTAGGGACCTGGGATTGAACAAAGGAAGCAGGGCCACAGAGCCCCAAGGCTGGCCCGGGTGCACTGTGCAGCTCGGAGGTCAATGGCTGTTCCCCACTCTGGTTACTGGGCACTCGGTATAGACATATGATATACATGAGTTCATGTCATCCTTGTAAAGACCCTCACTGCTCCCTCTAGAGCCCTGGGTTTTGAAATCTCTGTCCATAATTAGTAGCCCAGCCAATAAGCATCAGAGTCAAGAACGGAACCCAAGTTCTGGCTCTAGAGCTCATGCTCTTGCAGAGAAATCATAAAGAGGCCGCACCCCTCTTACACGGAGGGGCCCCGGGGCATAGGGAGGGACAGTAACCCGCCCGATGAGCTGGCTCCCACAGCCCATCACAGGTGAGGAACGCCCCCTGACCTCTGTTCATCCAAGGCACACCCTGGGAGATGCACACAAAAAGGCTGAGTCTCCAGGACAGGTGGGAGCCCAACGTCACAGTGACGGCAGCAGAGTCGGGACCAGAGCCCAGCTCTCCGAGACCCCTCAGCCACCGCTCCCTTTCCTCTCACCATCCCTCCTTTTCTTCCCCTGCCGCCTCTCCATGCCCCCTCCCCTCGGCTCACTGCCACGGCCTCTGCAGTTAGCTGCTCCCCCAGAAGCCTTGGGAAATCCCCAGACCCTGGGCCACTTCCAGCCACATTCATCAGTCCTCACCCCAGCCAGCTCGCAGCCCCACCTCCACCAGCTCCGAGGCCCAAGGCGCCCGGCACAACAGAGCGGTCTGAGAGCCAGGGAGCCAGGAGCCCTGCATGCGACACCTCCAGCTGTGGCTCTGGGCAGGTGCCCTCTCCTATCCTAGCCTCAGTTCCTTCCCATAAAAGGGCAGGATTGAACAGTACGACTCCAAACCATCTCCATCCCTGAGGCACTGGGTGTAGCTGGTGTCCTAGGGCCAACCTCTGTGCCACAGACACCTTAGTGACCTTTGGAGGGGCCACTCAGGCCACACCCTGGGGAGGGGGTGCAACAGGGCCTCCCCATAACCCCACTGCCTCCCAGTGAAAAACAATGAATTTCATTCCAAATAAGGGAACTTAGAGCAAAGTTCCCTGCCACGGCCCAGTTCAGGCTGGTTTATGTTAGCTGGACAAGACTAAACAGACCCTCACAGTCTCAGTATTAAGCACTAAAAATGAAAAAAACGACTGTCTGTCTCTGTACCATGGGGTGAGGGAGAGGTCGGTGCTCCCCTACGGCCCACTGAGAGGCTCGACAGACTTGGGGGTGCCGGCCTCCTGGAGGTGTGGGTGTTTGAGGAGAGGCCCTGGGGAGGACAAGGGTTTCAACAGGCAGCGACGTGCAGCAGGCACAGGGCGACGGCGCCGAGGGGCCTGGGGTGGAGGGGGCACGAGGCCCTGCGTTTCTGCAGAGGGGGGACTGTAGAGGGGAACCAGACAACGAGAACGTGGAGAGGGGGAGAGAGAGAGAGAAATGAGGAGAAGGAGTGATGCGGTCAGCGACAAGAAGACCCTGGAAGACTCCTCCTTACCGCCGCCTCCCCTGCCAGGACCAGGAGGCCGGCGGGGGGGACCCCACCACTTTCTGGATAACGCAGCACCTGATCCCAGACGCTCCACCTGCGGCCTGCAGTGTGGACACCACAAACCTGAGATAAGAATTGAATTATTTACCAAACAGAGAAGCCTGAAGCAGGACTGCCTTCCTGTTTTCCCACCGGCTCCCTCCAGACACACACGCCTTTTAGCCTGACTCCGCAGGGCCTGCCCCTCCAGCCCTCCATCACTGGGGCCAGCTCCTTTTACAAAGTGCCTTGCCACTGCGGTCTGACAACCCCGGGTGGCAGGCATCACAGTTCCCATCTTAGAACTAGCACTCGGGGAGGGACGTGTCCTGCTCAAGGTCTTTCGTCTGTGGGTGGCAGAGCTAGGATCAACGGTGCCCACGGCTTCTGAATCCATCTTCAGCCTGACAGTCAAGGCCTCCGCACGCACAGGCCACGCTGTCATTGGCCAGCCTTACTTTATCGCCCACACACAGGCAGCTCTGTCTGCTCCATCTGATTCCTGCCCAACCCCCAAGAGCTAGCCCATCTCTATCCACACTTCCCTGCCATTCTTCAAAGCAAATCCCTCCTTCTGGAAGCCCTCCCTGACTCCACTCAGCCTAACTGACCACCCTCCTCTCCTGTGACCTACCTCAGCCCCCGTGATCTGCACCACAAGCACAAGGAGGGCAGGGACCGTGTCTGTCCCCAGAGGCTGGCACGAGGCCTGGTACCTGGGAGGCACCCAAAGAACATCTGTGCCGTCAGGGAATGAACGAATGAACCAACGGTTCCATAGTGCTCTCACCTTCTCTTGCCTTTGCCCGAGAGCCTGGTTTGCGGGAAATGTCATTTCGACAAAGAAAAGAAAGTGGGGCTGTAGCAGCAGCCCTGAAGAGCCCATAGAAAAGTCTGAATTCCCGAGAATCAGCCCATTCTTGCATTCATTTCAAAATATTTGTCAAGTGCCCACTGTGTGAGCCACGCACTGGCAGCAGCGATACAATGGTGAGTAAACCAGGCAGTAACAGATGCTAACAAGGAAACAGGCCCTGACAGCCAGTGTGATCAGTGCCATGAGGGGAACACAGGCCAGCAGTAGGAGGGGATACAGAGGCTATCTAATCTAGCCAGAGTGTTCAGGGAAGGCTTCCTGGTGGAAGTGATGTCTAAGCTGGGAACTGATGACTGAGCCTAATGATGGCAACAATAACTAATATTTATTGTGCATTTATTACTAGTCAAACTTTACCTCCAGTAAAGAACTGGGGTGTGGAGAAGCGAAGCATCTGGCTCCAGGTGGCTCAGGAGGCAAAGTCTGACCCCAGAGCCCGAGCCTCAACCAACCTGCCTGCCTCCCCTGCCTCCTCACATCTGAGGTATGACTGACTGGCCCAGGTCCCTCCAGATGCCCTGAGAGAACTCCAGAGGCCTGCTGGATGGCACCAGAGTTCAATGTCTGGGTTGGGATTCCACAGCCCAGTGGGACCCCCAGGTCTCTAAGCTTTCCATGTACCTTGGCCAGGCCCAGAGAGTGGGGCCTGAGGGTCCCTGCAGACCCAGATAGAGCCACCCTTACATCCCCAGGACATACTTGGTGGTAGAGAAAACTCCATCTTCTCAGGTTTCCTGAGCTTCCTGGCCACAGGAGAAGGGCTCCTTCCCAAAGGAGAATTTCTTCTGAAATACTAGAGAATTTACGCCCAAGCTGGAAACTCCCTGCTGGCCTTACCCTGACAGCTCTGCACCATTCACCACTGGCCCCCATTGGACAGAAAAGAGGAAGACCTCTAAGACCAGAAAGTCCACCTGCAATGGGGCAGATGGGGGCTAGGAGGTCACCAGCAACAACCCCTCTGCATCCCAGCCATCCTGCAGTGCACAAGGGAGAGAGCAAGGCCCCTTCAGATCACAGATCATGTCTCCCCGCACCAGCCAGGATGCGTGAGAGCTGGCCCGCTAGGGAGGGAAGCCGCTGGCCCAGCCCGGCCTCGCTCTTGCCTACCAGAGCTACACACCAAGCCCCATGGACCCAGATTTGACATATCCCACTCCACGTGTGCTCCCTCTCCCCAGGGGCTCCTCAGGACAAGTTAAGATCCGATTGGCACTAACTGGACCAAGCTGGCAGCGCCCAGGGTGGCTTGAGTGCTGTCATCATGGATCTGACTCACAGAACGATAGCTGTCGGTGCCTCTGGAGCCACCGTTAGTGTCACTGTGGGAGGAGCAAGCAAGCTCGGGTGGCGCTTTGTGAGTCAGCACCAGGGCCTGGCCAAGCTTTCAGCGAGAGACCGCGAGCTTACAAGTGATTTATTCTCCGTCTCCCATCCGGGCTGGAATCCAGCCTCTTGATCATCAGTGTATTGGTCCATTCTTCTGCTGGTGGTCCCAGAAAGTCTCCCCTGGAAACAAAAGCGGGTTCGAGTTCTTCCTTTCCTCCCAAGGGCAAAAGACTTCCCATCTGTTAGTAAATAAAACCCCAAGCCCAAGAAGGGAAACTCAACCCAATCGTAGAATATGGAGCCCCCAAATAGACTCTTGGCCCCCAAAATCAATGCTCAACTGTAATCAAGAATCCTGGACCCTGAAGTGAAAACTCCTCCTAGGAATAAGATTCTCACCCCAGCATGGAACTCAGACCCCCAAAACAGATGCGTCAATACCAAGCCAAAATCTTGTCTGCAGAAATGGCAGCTTCAGCCCTAAAACAGAATCTTTTATCCTGGGAACTAACCCTTAGCACCAGACAGCAAATCCCCACTTTCAGAACAGGCCCTGAATCTCAGGAAATTCTGTTCTCAAAGCCAATCCAGACTCCTCTTATATTTTGTTTCTTTAACACAACCTCAACTTGGGACCAGACAAGGAAACCCAAACTCCCTAAAACGGTTTCCTTCACATTTTGCAGTAGAAGAACCTGAGGACTCTCATGCAACGGGAGCCGCAGTTTTCAGGAGGGCTGCCCTCTGATGCAGAAACTTCCATGTAAGTGGCATCCTGGTCACTCACAGCCTCGTCCCACCACTTCCTCCATCCTCTTGGCTCCAAACCGGGGTCTGTGTGTCTGGCCGTTCTCCTCAGCTCCAGAGGATCTGCCGGACCCGGCCCGGGAAAGCGGAAACCCCCTGTGCATCTCTCAGGCACTGGCTAGGTTCTCTCTGCCCTGAAAAGAGGAGTTTTCCTTATTCATTATTGGTCTGTTCAGATTTTTTTCTTCATGATTCAATCTTGATAGGTTGTATGTTTCTAGGAATGAATCCATTTCTTCTAGGTTATCCAACTTGTTGGCATATCATTGTTCACAGTGTTCTCTTATGATTCTTTGTGTTTATGTGGTATCAGTTGCAATGTCTCCTCTTTCATAAATGGTTCAATTTATTTGAGACTTCTCTCTTTTTTTTCTCATTCTAGCTAAAGGTTTGTCAATTTTGTTTATCTTTTTTAAAAAACAACACTTAGTTTTGTTGATCTTTTCTATTGTCTTTCCAATCTTTCATTTATTTTCTTCCTTCTACTAACTTTGGGCTTAGTTTGTTCTTTCTCTATTTCCTTGAGGTATAAAATTAGGTTGTTTATTTGAGATCATTCTTTTTTCTTAATGTGAACATTTATCACTATAAACTTCCCTCTTAGAACTGCTTGTGCTGCATCCCATAACATTCCATTGGTATGTTGTGTTTCCATTTTCATTTGTCTCAAGATTTTTTAAATTTCCCTTTTGATTGTTCAGGAGCAGGCTGTTCAACCTCCACGTATTTGTGAATTTTCCCAATTTCCTCCTGTAATTGATTTTTAATTTCATACCATTGTGGTCAGAAAAGATAACTGATATAATTTCAGTCTTCTTCAATATGTTAAGACTTGTTTTGTGGCTAACATATGATCTATCCTAGAGAATTTTCCATGTGCACATAAGAAGAAGAATGTGTAGTCTGCTACTTTTTTTTTTTTTTTTTTTTTTTGCGGTATGCGGGCCTCTCACTGTTATGGCCTCTCCCAGGGCGGAGCACAGGCTCCGGACGCGCAGGCTCAGCGGCCATGGCTCACGGCCCTAGCCGCTCCTCAGCATGTGGGATCTTCCCGGACCGGGGCACGAACCTGTGTCCCCTGCATCGGCAGGCAGACTCTCAACCACTGTGCCACCAGGGAAGCCCTAGTCTGCTACTTTTGATGGAATATTCTGTATGTCTGTGAGGTCCATTTGGTCTAAGGTGTAGTTCAAGCCCAATATGTCCACATTGAGTTTCTGTCTGGATGATCTAACCATTGTTGAAAGTGGAGAGGACTTCCCTGGTGGTCCACTGGTTAAGACTCCACGCTTCCAATACAGGGGGCGTGGGTTCGATCCCTGGTCGGGGAACTAAGATCCCACATGCTACACGGCAAGGCCAAAAAAAAAAAAGGAAGTGGAGAATTGAAGTCCCCTATTATTATAGTATTGCTATCTATTTCTCCCTTCAGATCTCCTTCAGAGTATTTGCTTTACTTATTTATGTGCTCTGATGTTGGGTATATGTATATTTTCTATAGTTATTTCCTCTTGATGAATTGATCCCTTTATATTATCTGATATAAGTACAACTACCCCTGTACTCTTTTGGTTTCCATCTGTCTGAAATATCTTTTCCCACCTCTTCACTTACAGCTTATGTGTCCTTAGAGCTGAAGTGAGTCTCTTAGAGTTGGGTAATTTGTTGGGCCTTGTTTTTTTTTGATCCATTCAGTTACTCTATGTCTTTTGATTGGATAATTTAGACTATGTTTAAAGTAATTATTGATAGATAAGGACTTATTGCCATTTTATTAATTGTTTTCTGGATATTTTGCACATCCTTTGTTCTTTTCTTCTTCTATTACTGTCTTCCTTTGTGACTGGATGCCAAAGTGGTATGTTTTGATCCCTCTCTCATTATCTTTTGTGTATCTACTATTGGTTTTTGCTTTGTAGTTACAATGAGGTTTACATAAAACATAGTTACAACCATCTATTTTAAGCTGAAAACAACTTAATTTTGTTAACATACAAAAGCTCAACACTTTTACTCCCTCTCCCAACATTTTATGTTTTTGATGTCACAGTTTACATCTTTTTATATTATATATCCACTAACCAATTATTGTAGTTATAGCTATTTTTAATTCTTTTGTCTTTTAACCTTTATATTAGAGTTACAAGTGATTTACACACCACCATTACAATATTAGAGTATCCTGGATTAGACCACATATTTACATTTACCAGGAAGTTTTACACTTTCATATGTTTTCATGTCACTAGTTAGTATCCTTTCTTTACAGCTTAAAGAACTCCTTTAGCATTTCTTGTGAGGTAGGTTTAGTAGTTATGAACTCCTTCAGCTTTTGTTTGTCTGGGAATGTTTGTATCTCACCTTCAACTCTGAAGGACAGCTTTTCTGGGTAAAGTATTCTTATATCTCCTAAAAATAAAAGTCCAGGACCAGATGGCTTCACTGGTGAATTCTACCAAACATTTAAAGAATTAATTCTTATTAAAGAATTAATACCAACCCTTCTCAAACTCCTCCCAAAAAATGAAGAGGAGGGAACAGTTCCAAGTTCATTTTATAAGGTCAGCATTACCCTGTTACCAAGGCCATACAAGGATACTACAAGAAAAGAAAATTACAGGTCAATATCCCTGGTGAAGATAGATGCAAAAATCCTCAACAAAATATTAGCAAACCGGGCTTCCCTGGTGGCGCAGTGGTTGAGAGTCCGCCTGCCAATGCAGGGGACGTGGGTTCGTGCCCCGGTCTGGGAAGATCCCACATGCCGCGGAGCGGCTGGGCCCATGAGCCATGGCTGCTGAGCCTGCGCGTCCGGAGCCTGTGCTCCGCAATGGGAGAGGCCACAACAGTGAGAGGCCCGCTTACCACAAAAAAAAAAAATATTAGCAAACCAAATTCAACAACACATTAAAAGTATCATACACCATGATCAAGTGAGATTTATCCCTAGGATGCAAGGATGGTTCAACATATGTAAATTAATAAATGTGATATAACATATTAACAAAATAAAGGCTAAAATCAAATGATCAATCACAGATGCATAAAGAGCATTTGATAAAATTCAACATCTTTTCATGATAAACACTCTCCACAAATTAGGTATAGATGGAATGTACCTCAACATAATAAAGGTCAAATATAACAAGCCCACAGCTAACATCATACTAATAGTGATCAGAAGCAAGAGAAGGATGCCCTCTATTGCCACTTCAACATATTCAACATAGTACTGGAAGTCCTAGCCAGAGCAATTAGGCAAGAAAAAGAACTAAAAGGCATCCAAATCAGAAAGGACAAAGCAAAATTGTCTCTGTTTGCAGATGACACAATCTTGTATACAGAAGACTCTAATAGACTCCATCAAAAAACTGTTAGAATTGATAAATGAGCTCAGTGAAGTTGCAGGATACAAAATCAACATACAGAAGTCAGTTGTGTTTCTATACACTAACAACAAACTATCTGAAAAAGAAATTAAGAAACCAAACTCATTTACAAGAGCATCGAAAAGAATAAAATACTTAGGGGTAAATTTAGCCAAATCTTTACATCTGTACAAGGAAAACTATAAACTATTGATGAAAGAAATTGAAGAAGATAAAAATAAATGCAAAGATATCCCATGTCCATGGATTGAAAGAATTAATATTGTTAAAATGTCTATACCACCCAAAGCAATCTACAGATTCAATGCAATCCCTATAAAAATTCCAATGGCATTTTTCACAAATATAAAAAAAAATCTCAAAATTTGTATGAAACCACAAAAGACCCTGAATGGCTAAAGTAATCTTGAGCAAGAAGAACAAAGCTGGAGGCATCACATTTCCTGATTTCAGACTATACTACAAAGCTATAATAATCAAAACAGTATGCTATTAGCATAAAAAACAGACACATAGATCAATGGAGTAGAATAGAGAGCACAGAAATAAACCCACAGATATATGGTCACCTAATTTTCAACAAAGGTGCCAAGAATATACAATGGGTAAAGGATAGTCTCTTCAATAAAAGGTGCTGGAAAAACTGGATATCAACATGCAAAATAATTAAATGGACCCTCATCGCACACCATGTACAAATATCAACTCAAAATGAATTAAAGATCTAAATGTAAGACCTGAAACCATAAAATTCTTAAAAGAAAACATAAGCGGAAAGCTCCTTGCCGTTGATCTTAGCAATGATTTTTGGGGTTTGACACTCAAAGCAGAAGCAACAAAAGAAAAAATAAACAAGTGAGACTACATCAAACTAAAAAGGTTTTGCACAGCAAGGGAAAAAATCAACAAAATGAAAAGGCACCCTATGGAATGGGAGAAAATATTTGCAAGCCATATATCTGATAAGGGGCTAATTTCCAAAAAAATAAAAAACTCTTACAACTCAATAGCAATAAATAAATAAATAAATAAATAACTCAATTGAAAAATGGGCAAGGACCTGAATAGTCATTTTTCCAAATAAGAAATACAAATGGCCAGCAGGTACATGAAAAGATGCTCAACATCACTAATCATTAGGGAAATGCAAATCAAAACCACAATGAGATATCACCTAACACTTGTTAGGACATCTATAATCAAAAAGACAAGAGATAACAAATATTGATGAGGATGTGGAGAAAAGGGAACCCTTGTCATTCTTGGTGGGAATGTAAATTGATACAGCCATTTTGGAAAATAGTATGGAGGTTCCTCAAGAAATTAAAAATAGAACTACCATATGATCCAGCAGTCCCACTTCTGGGTATATACCCAAAGGAAATGAAATCACTATCTTGAGGAGATATTTATACATCCATGTTCATTGCCACATTATTCACAACAGCCAAGATACAGTAACAACCTAAGTGTCTGTTGATGGATGAATGGATAAAGAAAATACGGTATATACGTATATATATATATATATATATACACACAATGAAATATTACTCAGTCATAAAAAGAAGAATATCTTGCTATTTGGGGCAACCTGAATGAATGTGGAGGGCCTTATACTAAGTGAAATAAGCCAGAGAAAAGACATAGAAAGATAACCATACAGTATCACTTACACGTGGAATCCAAAAAAATGAGGTGGGGTTGAATTAAAAGAAATAGAGTAGAATGGTGGTTGACAAGGACTAGGGGTGGGGAAAATGGGGAAATGTTGGTTAAAAGATACAAACTTTCAGTTATAAGATAAATAAGTTCTGAGTATATAATATACAGCATGGTGACTATGGTTCATAATACTTGTATACTTGAAATTTGTTAAGAGTAGATCTTAGGCATTCTCAACAACAGCAACAGAAAAAGTAACTGTGAGGCAATGAGTGTGTTAATTAACTTGGTTGCAGGAATCATTTCTATATATATATATATATATATATATATATACACCTAATCATCACGTTGTACACTTTAAGTGCATTACAATTTTATTTGTCAATTATACCACAATAAAGATGGTGGGAAAAAAGAGGCTGTTTCCTGCAAACAACTGGAGTGTGGGGCCAGGGATAGAACCTGTTGCCTCAGGCAGGGATGGGCAATCTATTGGGTCCAAGCTCTGCCTTCATGCCTGGAAGCTAAAGGAGAGTCCAGGGGGCTCCAGGCAGGAAGAGGCCCTGGCTGGTCCTCCTGGGATCAGGATGGGCTTCTTCACGCACTCCAGTCTAGCCTGAGAGCCAGGGTCAAGAATGGGTATTAAGGTAATGTTGATTCTGGGCCCATGAAGAGGCCCAGAAAGAGGCTGGAACAGGACTCAGAAGTACAGGCTTTCATAATCCTGTGACAATCTGGGCCTCAGTTTCTCCTCTGCAAAGTGGGGCTATGAATCCTGGTCATGGGACCCCAATGAGATCCCACAGGAGGAAGCAGGAGGGAATTGTTGGAGGATATTCAGATGCAAGGTTCACAGCTCTGGGAAGTCTCTAAACTCAGGACAAAGACAAAGAGCTTTTTTTTCTCTCCTCTCTTCCCCTTTCCCACCCGCTGCCTCATTTCTCAGCCATTTTTCCTCATTCTCTTTTACTCTATGGCCATCCATCCAGTCCTTCCTGCTTTCCCTTCCCTTGACAGTTTAATAATTTAATAAGTACTGAGCCCCAGGGTGAGGGTCTGGGGCTTTGATCTCAACTGTGGGAAAACCAGAGCAGCCTTGGCCTGTCTGGGCTGATTTATGGCCACCTGTTACGGTTTGTGTGTGTACGCTGGGGGAATTGGCACCCACGGGGAGCAAGGAGCCACCTGAGAAAGCTTGGCTAGGTTGGGACTGAAGGCCCTGGCTCAGAGGCCTGCAGAAGCCACATGCACATCACAACACAGGTGCCAGGGCCCCACCTCTGCCCACCTGGGAGCCACCTGTGACAGGCAGAGGGGACATTAATTATCAATGATGTCCTGGGGGTAGGGTAGAGCCAGGAGCTCAGGGCCAGCCCTGCCCTGCTCACCTGTCTCTCCTCCTGGCTCTAAGACCTCAAGGCCTTGGGTGGGACACAGCTCTCAAGGGAACACTCACACATCAGCGTGCTCACCCCCGACCTCCCAAGAGGCCCACCCTCCCAGTGTGTAGCCAAGCTCCTCCAAGCCAAGCCACCCGGTTGCCTCACTGACCACTGCCCCAGAAGTCAGAATCCTCTGACACATGTCAGTACAAGTAGTTCCTCTACATCTCCCTCTCCACTTCCAAATCTTCAGGTCGACCTTCTAAAGGATTTCCCAAATCAATCTACTTGCCTGGCTGCTCACTGCCCTGCCCAGTAGAAGCCACACCTCTCCTCCACTGGAAGACTGCAGCAGCCTCCTGCCTGGCCCTCCCCTGCCCCTCTCTTGCCCCAGAGCTTCCTAAGGCATCTAAAAGATCTTGTCACTCTTCTGTTTAAAACCCTTCAATAGTTCCCCTCGGGACAGCACACATCACAGTTGGCATGATCATTCGTCCCCCTCGGGTGTCCCTCTGGAATTAACTTCTGCCAAACCCTGAGAGCATCATCCAGCAATGTCAGAGCCTTGAGACCTCATTAGCACCTGGTTCAATCCAGCTGTATGACCTTGGACAAGTCACTTCCCCTCTCCAGGGCTGAGCACTCCAGATCTGAGCTGAGAAAGGAGGTAGGACAAAATGACCTCTGATTTGGGTCTGATGTTGGAAGTCAGTGGCCACCACCCCTTCCATCAGCCCCAGGCACACGCCTGACCACCTGCCAGTCCTCTCCCTTCATGGAGAATGTATTCAAAGGGAGCATTTGCTGGGAAGATCAGGGTAAAAAAAGGAAAGGAAAGCAAACACAGAGAAGAAAGGCTCCAGGACCCTTCTGCCACTACGGGCTGATGTCTGAATTGGATGAGCGATTCATGGGCCATGAGCACCTCAAGGGCAGAGACGATGCCCAGTACTCACCTCCCAATTCTCCATGCCTAGCACCAGGCCCGGCACAGAGGGCACTGACACATGAAGTGAATCAGCTGGCGCATCCTCTCCGTTTCACTCAACTCTGATCAGGGCAAAGTGCCTCCTCTCCTCACTCTTAGGGGCACCTGGACACCCCCACCTGGACACACACACTGTCCCATTCTGTGGAGAAGATCAGCCTTTCAGTAGATGCCAGGGAGAGGCTGGGGCAAGCCAAGGGGAAAGGTGAAGGTCAAAGTCAGGAGCGTGTGGAAGCGCCGCCACCCTACTCATAAGACAGCACCTACCCCTGGCAATGTTCTCCCTTTCCTGTCCCCACCCCAACCTCTGGAGCAGCCAGCAAGGCATTCTGGGGCCATCCAGAAAAGCCGGTAGACATACTTCCCTCCCCTCTCCCATCATCCCAAGAGGGTCCTCTCTCCTCCTCCTGCCCCACCCCCGACACACAGACAGCCTGTGGGACCAGAAACTTGCCTCCATGGACAGAGAGGCAAGGCAGTGGCCACTTAATGATTTTCTGCTGAAAGTTCCGTGGCCTGGAAGGCTGGGATGACACAGCCGGGACTCAGCCCCTGAGTCAGCAGCAGCGGTGATCCAGCACCCAGCTCCGTCCTCAACAGGGGATGGTGCCAGGCCCCTTCCAGGAACAACCTTCAATGCGCCCTCCACACCCAGCTCAGTGCTCTCAACTAGGAGTGGTACTGCCCCCTCTGGGGTGCTTTTAAAAATATGGGAAGAGTTATTTGTTTTTTTAATGACAGTGACATTTAAGCTGGACAGTGACATTTAATAGTCAGGGATGCTACAGGGAGACCAGCTCGGTGCTTTGTGACCACCTAGAGGGGTGGGATAGGGAGGGTGGGAGGGAGGTGCAAGAGGGAGGGGATATGGGGATGTATGTATAGGTATAGCTGATTCACTTTGTTATACAGCAGAAACTAACACACCATTGTAAAGCAATTATACTCCTATAAAGATGTTAAAAAAAAAGAGTGGATATATGTATATGTATAACTGATTCACTTTGCTGTACTCCTGAAACTAACACAACATCGTAAATCAACTATACTCCAATAAAAATTTTTTAAAAGAATTTAAAAAAATAAAAATAATTTTTTTAAAAGTCAGGGATGCTAAATGAATAGTTCCACACCCAACATGGCAGGAGCACCCCCAGGAACATGAAGCCAAGCCCTACTCATTTTCAGGTCACTTCCCTGGTCATTTCACTTCCCAGACCCCCAAGACCAGGTCAGGTTCCCCCAAGTTCCCTGGTCTTCTGTTTCACAGCCCTTATTCAAATGTAACTGCTTGGGTAAGGAACTAAAGAAAGAGTTGACAGAACAGTTAAAGTAGTGCTCCCGCCTCAAGGAGGTAGAGCATAGCTCTCTGCCCCTTAGTGTGGGCTGCACATAGGACTTCCTTTCAAAGAGCGCAAGATGGGGAGAAAAGTGCACCTTTAACTTTACCGTGGAGAAACCTGACAAGCACTACCTCAGCCTGTGATCAAGGTCAGCATTCACAGTGATAAATCATGTTGAGAACACACACCGTTGATATGATGCAACTAAAACAGCACTTCCCCTCTATGGTCTTTCTCTCCAAAACCTATAACCACAGTCTAATCGTGAAAATAGCAGAAAAATCCCAGTGAAAGGACAGTCTACAAAATACCTAACCAACACTCCTCAAAACTGTCAAGGTCATCAAAAACAAGGAACGTGTGAGAAATTGTCACAACCAAGAGGAGCATAAGAAAACACAACTATATACATATAAAATGTGGTAGCTAAAAATATACTGTGGTATCCCGGATGGGATCCTAGTACAGAAAAAGAACATGAAGGAAAACTGAGGAAATCGGAGTAAAGTACAGACATTAGTTAATAACCACGTATCAGTATTGGTACGTTAATGTCACAAACGTTCCATACACACACGTAAGATGTTAATAATGGAGGAAACTGGGCATGGGCTATGTGGAAACTCTCTGCTATTTTGCAATAATTCTGTAAATCTAAAACTGTTCTAAATGAAAAGGGGTTTTTTGGGGTTTTTTGGGTTTTTTTAGTGGTAGCGCCAAAGTCAGAGAGATCTTGGCTAGAATCCCAGCTCTGACTCATACCAGCCACGTGACCTTGGGCAAGTTACTTAACCTCGCTAAGCCTCAGTTTATAAATGGGGCTAATAATCACACTTACTTCACATGGTTGTTTTAAAGGTTAAATGAGATAATAGGTGAAAAGAGCTTAGCACAGTCTCTATCTAGCACATAATATGTTAGTAATTATTATCATACTCGGATTCATTTGTTCATTTGCCATTTTTGCTCTCAGCTCCATGCAGGGAAAGCCCCATGGCAGCGAGCCCTCATCTTTTTGTGTTCCACCGTATCCTCACGCCTAGGAGAATGCCTGGCTCATCATTGATGCTTAGCATGTTTGTTAAACAACAGAATGAGCCTCCGCACCAGAGCATCCCTGGAACCCCAACCCTCACCCTGGGAGAACTTCAGTTCTGGAGCCCAGCGCAGAGCCCAGCCTACTCCAGAGCTGCAGCGAGAGCAGAGAGAAAGCCAAAGGCTCCACCTGCCTGCCTGTGACTCTTCCT
Organism: Tursiops truncatus; assembly: GCF_011762595.2. Classification (NCBI taxonomy): domain Eukaryota; kingdom Metazoa; phylum Chordata; class Mammalia; order Artiodactyla; family Delphinidae; genus Tursiops; species Tursiops truncatus. The sequence continues at coordinate 24,978,562 of NC_047049.1, forward strand.
CTTCTTCTAGCCCTGCTTTTCTCTTTGCCCCGCGCTCCACAGGCATCAGCACCTGCTCATTTCCCAAAGCAGCAGGATCTGGGTAATGACCTCTGATAAACATCTTTTAATAAACCCTGTAGCTGGATCTGTCATCCAGAAGCTATATTCTCCCCCCTTCCCACCCTCACCCCCATCTCCTCCCACTTCCTGGGCTGGCCCATTAGTGCCTCTGGTCTCACCAGGCAGGCCCCCAGGCCCCCAGGGCCTCTGGACTCTGGCTTGCTGGGGAATGGCCAACAGGCTGCCTGGGCTATTCCATAAGCCTGACCTTCACCACAGGCCTGCAGTCTCAGTGGCCCGGTCTGGCCTGGCTCCGCCTGTGCCACCCAGCCTGACCGCTGGCCAGTCCACTTCCCTCCAGCCCTGCAGGCAGTTTTCCCAGGCGTTACCAAGGAGACCACTCGCATCCTGCCCAGGGTTGCCAAAGCAACCAGATCAGGGAGAAGCAGCCCCTCAGCCTCCAGCCCCTGGGTGTGCAGGACCAGGAGTGAGAGAGTCACAAACCAACAGGAAATAGGCCCAGGCAGCTGGCATATCCAGATGGAGGCAACCCTGGCATCCCCTGGGCAGTGTCCCACTCCTGTCCTCCTTCCTCCTGCCTTTTCCTCCTTTTGTTACTGCCCTTGCCCATGCTGTCACCATCTTGCACTCTGTGATTTAGAGCCAATGCCTGGGCCTCAATGTGCACATCTTGGAAGTGGGCACATGCCACCTCAGAGGGTCAGGGAAAAGAAAGCCCCAGTATGCAGAAATTCCCCCCGAAGCCAATTTTCTCCCTCATGGGCTTTGGTGTCCTAGATAGAAATCTCAGCTCTGCCATTTCCTAGTTTATTGTTTCTGGACAGCATTCTTAATATACATGAGTCTCAGTTTTTGCACCTATAAAATGGGAATAATAATACCTACTTCACATTTATTGAGAGACTAAATGAATTAATCTATGTGAATGAACCTAGCATAGTGCCCAGCATCAGGACTTGTACTTCTTAAAAATCCTTTTTTTTTTTTTCCTGATGTGCAATAGCCCTGCTGACCATAGTCATTGGTCAGAAATGCTTCCAGATTCACCCACGGGAAAGCCTAGATGAGGTCGTCAACTTGGCTGTCCCACCCAGCCCTTTCAGCTTGGCCTAGGACAGAAGCCCTGTAGCTCCATTAACCTCCCAGCAGCTCAGGATGCTTCATTCCCTCCTCCCCCCTCCTCTGCTGATGCTGCTGTTTAAAGGAAATCACTACACTCCTCTGCTCAAAAGCCACCCATAGCTCCCACTGCCCCCAGGATCGATCTAAACTCATCCTGGAATCCAAGGCCCTGCAAGATCTGGCATCAGTCTATCTTCAAAGATTGATCCGTTCATCTCCCCACTGGGGGTCTCACATCCCAGGTGGGAGGGACGGCTCACTGTCTCTGTCAACACCTTGCATTTTCCTGCCTCCGCGCCTTTGCTGCCACGCCCTCACCAAGATGCCCTTGAAAAGGTCCATTCCAAATCTCCATCCAGCCTCAGGCTCCCCTCCTCTGAGAAGCCTGATCTCACCAACTCCAAGAGTGCCAGAGTGGGTCTGTTCTGAGGCCCCACAGCCTGGATAGTTCTCAGACTCTGAGGTATATCAGAATGAGCTGGGGCTCTTGTTACACATGCAGGTTCGGGAGCCCATCCCCAAGGTATTCTGAGACAGTAGGTCTGGCCTGGGGGCTGGGAACCTGCCTTTTTAGATGTGCTTTCAAGCTGACGCTAATGCTGATGCAGGCAGTAGAAAAACCTCACTGTGAGAAACGCTGGCCCGAAGGAACAGAAAGTTCCCTTGAAAGTGTCTGATGACTGGCTGAAGGGTCTACATGGCTCAAAGCCCTACAGAGGAGGTGGAAGGGGCAGGGGTTGGGAAGGAGCATCAAGAACCCCATGGTACTCCCTTTCCCTCCTTTGGGGCCCTGTCCAGAGGCCAGGAGATTGCTCCCCAGTTCCTTTCCTACAATGGAAGACAGAGCCCACCTAGAGTGAATTCTATAAGGGCAAGATATATAGTGGTCACAAGAGTGAACTCTAAAGTCAGACAGACCTGGGTTTGAATCCCAGCTCCATCAGTTACTAACTGTGTGGTCTGGGATTAGTCACTTAACCTCTCTGAGCCTTTCTTTCCCCATATATAAAATGGTGACAATGATACCTCCCCCTCAGCAGGTTGTCAGTAGGATATTAATAGAAATAATCTACACGGAAGTACTTGGCACACAGTAACCACCCAACATGTGGTGGCTCTTATAAATCTTATTTTTTATGATTAACAATATAGGGTTCAAAGGTCAGACTGAATGAAAACCCAACAGGGTGTGCAGGACAGGTGCTCTGGGTTCAACACGGGGGCTGTCTCAGCCCAGCTTCTCTGAAGTCTTGGGGGGGCAGAGGAGGCCACCAGCCCCCACCCCTTCACCGTGCCAGGTCTGTCTGCTGCATTGCTGGGAGCAGAGAGATGGATGAGTTCACCTAACCTGCAAGTGTCATGACAACTACGGAAGGAGCCCACACAAGGGCTGTGGGAATATCTGTGGGTTGGCCAAAGAATGGAGGCCTTGAATTTCCGATTATGGCAGGCTGGGTCATGACATTGAAGACTGTTGATAGGGGACGGGCGAGATGAAAGGCATACTTTAGGAGGATCCCTCTGGCATCAAAGGAGGAATGGGAGGCAAAGAGGCCAGCTAGATCTGGGAGGAGGACCCAGATCAGGAAAGTAGCAGCAAGGTTGTGAAGGTTGGAAAATGGCTAGGCCCTTGTCCTAGGAGAATGCATCCCCCACCCCTGGCCTCAGGGAGCAGTGAGGAGATTCAGGGTCTGCAGAAAGTTCCTGTAGCTCACACTGGTCCACCTCAAAGAATCAAAGCTCCTTGGCCAACCTTAGAAGCTCCTCCCTCTGCCTGCCGGGAGCCTCAGCCACCATGGAAAAGAGACTGAAGACAACAGGTGTCTGGCTGGTGTCACACCCAACCAAAGCTGGACGGAGACAACCTCCCTACATCTGTCACAACCAGCGGCTTTGTGAAATGTCCAATTCAAAAGCACCAGCTTTGAAAAGATGGAGGTTCACTCCTTGGTATATACCCCAAAGAACAGAAAACAGGTGTTCAAACAAAAACTTATACACAGATCTTCACAGCACAAAAGTCCCAATAACCAAAAGGTGGAACAATCCAAATAGCCATCAAAAATATCCATCAAGGGCTGCCCTGGTGGCGCAGTGGTTGGGAGTCCGCCTGCCGACGCGGGGGACACGGGTTCGTGCCCCGGTCCGGGAAGATCCCACATGCCACAGAGCGGCTGGGCCCGCGAGCCATGGCTGCTGAGCCTGCGCGTCTGGAGCCTGTGCTCCTCAACGGGAGAGGCCACAACAGTGAGAGGCCCGCGTACCACAAAAAATATATATATCCATCAACTGGCAAGTGGATCAGCAAAACGTGGCATATCTATATAATGGAACATTATTCAGCCACAGAAGGGAAAGAAGATACATATTACAGCACGGATAAGCCTTGAAAACATTACGCTAAGTGAAAGAAATCAGACTCAAAAGAACAAATATAGTGTGATTCCATCTATATGAAATGTCCAGTATAGGCAAATGCCTAGAGGCAGAAAGTAGATTAGTGGTTGCCAGGGATTCAGGGGAGGGAGTAATAAGGAGTGACTGCTTCATTGGTACAGGCTTCCCTTTTGGGGTGATGAAAATGTTCCGGAACTAGACAGAGGCGGTGGTTGCACAACATTGTGACTGTACTAAATGCCAGTTAATTGTACACTTTAAAAGGTTAAAATTGTGAATTTTACCACAATAAAAAAAAAAACCAGTGATAGGAGGTGGCCTATCCAACCCCCATCTATGGGTGACCACTGGGACTGAGTCGTCCTCCCCATAGGCTTTCCTAGTTACCTTTCCCCCAACACTTAGCACCAAGCAGGCAGGCACTCAGAAAGAGATGGGGAAGGAGGAAGATCTTCATTATCTGTATTTGTCTCCATGACACATGAATCCCCTGCCCCAGTCACCCCGTTCCCATCACTGAGAATATATACACACACTCACTCATCCCACCTCCAAGCCTTTGCTGCACGTCCCTTGCCCTACCCTCCTCTCCACACCCTAGGACTCTCGCTGCACCCCTTGCCATCGATCCAACTTCTACAGTTCCTTCCATGTCCAGCTCAAATTCTTCCCTGACCCCCCATTTCTGACCTCTGCCCACACATATCTGGGATTTCAACAATCCAACCAAGCATTTGATTCCATTCCTTCCCTCCGTCCTACCTTATCAAGTAGATCTTCAGTCTGTGAATCTACAGAGATGCCATGAGCCCTCACCTCTGACCCAGGCACATGGCAGCTCCTCATAACTGTCTGTTGGTCCTAATCCCAGAGCTATACCTTGGGCCTCTCCCGTGGACACTCCTAGACCAACACTGTTCAGACCCCAGTGGGTATCACCAGCAGTGGAGTGAGGTCAGTGTGTCTTCAGGAAGAAGACCAAAGTCTACCACCTGACAGGTGATGGACGAGCCTCATTTCACATCAGCCTGACAGCCAGACCAATCTTAGATCTCTAGTGAGTCTCAGGGTCCCTGTTATGCCAGGTCCTTTCCAGTTGTTTTAATTAAAATGGTGAGAAATCAATAGATTGCAATTATGGAAGGAGAAAAAAAATCGAGAGTTCCCTGCCTCCCACCAGCAAATTTCTGGATGCACGCTGATAAGAATCAGAGCTGAAAGCTGTCCCAGCAGAACTCAGGGTGAACAGTCTTGGAATCACAGCCAGTATCAAGGTCATACCAATAAAATGGGGATGGAATTCTGGATGACCACTGATGTATCAGAGAAGACTCCTAGGTCAATGCTGATACAGTTAGAAAGGAACTTGGAGTGAACATTAAAACAATCACAGAATAAAATTGATGGCTCTGTTAGGATGGGGAAAAGTCAGGCTGCGAAGCAGGATAAGGGGACCCTGGATGAAGGAACCCATGGGCAGCCTTCACGGCATGCTCTGATCCTTCATCTCAGGCTTGGAAGGAGCAGAACCAAAATTCTCACGGCCACCTAGGTTTGTGGTTAGGGACAGAGGAGAGTGGATTCTGGTAAGCTGAGCCTGAAGGGAGATGGGCAGTGGGAGGGAGACTGCTGGCAGGGAGAATTTCTCCACCATTTACTCCCACTGAATAAGAACTGATCTCTGTAAACCAGGGAGGCAGCAAAAAGGGGCCTTCCCAGGCCAGATAGGTGGGGATTCAGGCAGAGGAGGAGGCTAGGGTGGGAGCAGGGACATGGGAGGGCCTCAGACCCTCTCCTGCTCACCATCCCTTGCCAAAGACCCCAGCCACAGAGACCTCACATCCCCACAATCCCAATTTAGGTTAAAAGGGGTGCAATTATGGAGGCCTTTGCTGGGCTTCCCTAGGGTCATGGATGGAGCACAGCCTTCTTGGGGCAGTTGGTGAGCATTCAAGCACCAAGTCAACTCACTGGTCCCCAGCTAACCCCTGCCCTTGAAGGACTTAGTCTGGCTTTGCCACCTTCTCTTAACTGACCCACTGAGTAACTGGTCAATTCACTCTCCCTTTCCCTCATTCTTCTCCCTTGTAAGGGAGGACATTGAACTGGATGACAACCACGGGTTCCTCCATCATTATAAATCTGTTTTCAATGCTCAGAAACAGTCTTCATACATCTAATACTTACAGCTGATTATAAAAAAATAATACTTGTTTATTGTAGAAATTTTAGAAAAGAGCAGAATATAAAAAAGAAAAGAAAAAATCTTATGTGATCTCATTACCCAGAGGAAACAATTGTTAACCTTTGAGAAACTTTCTTTCAAGGGCTGTTTGATTTTTTTTTTTTTTTTTTTTTTTTGCCTTCATAACATTTTAACAAAATTGGGCTCTTACAGTCTACACAACTTTGTATGCTGCTTTTTACAACTGTCATTATGCTGCTGTGAGCACTTCCCCAAGTGATCAAATATTCTTCAATAATACTATTTTAAAGATTGCATAATACTCCACCAAGAGGATCCACCACGATTTCAGTACATTTAGGTTGTTTTCCTAGTATAAACAACACTACCATGAACATCCTAGGCCTAGCACATAAGTGTTTGCCTGCATTTCCATTTTCTTAGGATCAGTTCTTCAGGTGGAATCACAAGGTCAATGAAGATGATATTTTAAAAGGTCTTGACAGGTACCACCATATTAATTTCCAGAAAGACACAACAAACCCGTTGATTTTCCTGAGCCAAGTGAGAGCTGAAGTTCTGAAAGGGTTGGAGTTAGAATGCAGGACGGCGGTCCCACCTCTCCTCCTCTCCCCGACTCCTGAAGGTTAACTGTCCAGCAAAAGAGAGGACAGAATTCCAAGTCAGAAGATACAGGTCTGCAGCCTGGTTCTGCCTCTCTGGCTTTGGGAACGTGAAACAAGCATTCGTTCTCCTCAACTGTAACATGGGCATGATTAGCTCTGAGGACTCCCCAGAGCAGTTTCCTTGCCCACCTGAAAAGGTATTTGTGAAAGTTCTTTGTAAACTTCAACGCTTTGTCAAAGGGCATTACTAGTATCCTTCTCATAAGCTGGGGGTCAGTGGGGGTGGGTCTCAAGAAGTGGGTTGTTCTTTGTGAAAGCCCAAGGGCTTCCCTTCCTGACTCTTAGCCATAAGAATGCCCAGCCAGTGTTGGCTGGTTTTGAGGGTGAAAGAAAAGGAGCTTCCCGAAGGGAATCTGTGGGCTCTGAGGGCCTGGGAGGACCCAGGTGTGTCTTCCAAAGGTCAGAGACAGCACTGAAGAGTTAAAGCCAAGAACAGGGCTTGGGGCCTCCCTGAGGGTGCTGGGTGGGTCGAGGGACTTGGAGGGCAAAGACCTTCTCGGTAAATGTTACTCTGTCTCAAGGCTCCCAGGCCCTCCTTTCCAGAGTTTCAACTGGACATCTAACCTTTGGGGAACCAGAAAACAACCTGATTCAGTGGATACAAAAAGTCAGTAGCTGCAGAGGACTCCAGAGGCCACCGGCTCTGGCCCAGTCTTCCAGGCTGTTGTTAATCTGTCCTGGATTTTTAAGACACTCCAATCGGAAATGCAACTAGTGCTTCCAGCATCACCTCTCCAGCCATGGGCAGATGAAAAAGGAGACAATGGTGCTTCCCTTGGGAAGCACAGCTGGCCAGCCCGAGCATCCTGCCACACTCCCCTACCCACCTGGCAAATGCCCTTCCTCACCCCTGCACGCTCGCCTAGCATCATGGCCTGAGGGGACTCCAGTGACGTTTCTGGTGCTGGCTGGGAGAACTGCGTAGACCCCACGCAACACCAGCCTCCCTGATTTTCACCGTCATCACTAGCAGCCCCCCACCTCCAGCGCACCTCCATGGCCGAGGTGCACCTCCCATCTCCAAATACGCACAACAGGTGGCACCTGCCCGGCCTCGCCAGCCACACCTCTCCACCTCTCCCTGCCCCTCCGCCTGCGCCCCAGTCCTCCAGCTGCGCCCGGCCCCGGCGGAGCCTTACCTTTGATGTTTTGGGGGTGGCCCCGTGGCGCCCGGCTCGGGTTTCCTCGGGGCAGAGAGGGGATACTGGAGAAGTTGTTACCCATGGCATCCGGCCCCAGGGGGTTCGGTGCTCGCGGGGGGCAGGCGAGGCTGAGCAGCAGACGAGGTACGGTGTGCAAGTGTGTGCGCGCGCCGGCGCGCGCGCCGCCGGGGGAGGGCCCTGGTGGGGCTGCGGCAGGGGGCGGGCAGGCCGCTCTTCTCCTCCCAGTCTCCGGGCTCCTCGGTCCTCGGCGGGGCCTGCCCGCCGCGGGGGCCCTCTACCTGCCTGCCATTTTCCGCGGCGGGCGCGCCCCTGGGCCGGGGCTGGCGGCGCCCGGGGCTCCCCTCTTCCTCCCGCTGGCGCTCCGGTTCTGGCTGGTAGCGGGCGGCGCGGTGGCTCCAGCGCGCTCCCCTGGGGCCATAGAGTCAGGGCTCCCGGAGCGGGCGCTCAGCGGCTCGGCCTGCCCGGAGTCTCGGCGGCTCGGCGCCGGCTGGGTCCCCGCCCGCGGGGACGGCCGAGGCTGCAACGTGAGTGGCGCCCTCCCGCCGGCGGCTCGGCATGGAGCGGGGCTCCGAGGAGCGCGGGGTGTGCTGGGCGCTGCCGCGGTGGTGGGTCTCCCAGGGCCGCCACGCTCCAGCCCCCGCGGGGTCCCTCGCGCAACCGCCGCCCCCGCCCCCAGCAGTCGCCAGGATTCCCTCGCTCCGGTTGTTATGGTGACAGCTGCGCCGGTGAATGAGCGTCTTAGTGACACGCGCGCGCCCGCTCAGCCAGATGTGGCCCCCGGTGCGCCGCGTTCCCGGCTGCCACTAGTACTCCGCGGCCCGAGGGGGGCGGGGGGGGCGGTCCCTGGGCCCGAGTTGGGGTCAAATATCCGGCAGAGATTGAGGCTCCAGGGGTTGGGTTTATTCCTCTCACCAACAGTGGAACTTGGTCCTGAAAACAAGAGAAACTGTACAGCAAGAACGGTGAGTTCCCTGGGTGCCAGGCCCGGGGCGAGGTAGCCCTAAGTTCCAATTTCTCTAGCACCGGGTTCAGCGCCCGGCACATAGTAAACCAGAAAAAAGAATTTTTATAGAGTGGATGGATGACTGAATAAATGAAGTGAGATGAGGAATCCCAGCGCTTGACCCTTTGCTCTCAGTCAGATCCAAGGGGCGCTGGGACAAAGGCTCAGAACAAGAACACCAGGCTGTTCAGTTACTGGACACATAGCGTTGGGGGGCCTTTAGATGAACACAGACTGGACCTAGGAGATGGGATGGAGGGCCAAGGTGCGGGAACAAATCTCAGGGACAAACCGTCAGACAACCACCAAATCTGAACCAAGTGGCTCTGTCAGCTCTCAGAGGTGGGGGCCTCTGTGGCCTGCAGCAGTCAAAGAAGGCTTCCTGGAGGAAGGGGCCTTCAGCATGTCACCTGTTCACATGACTCATCCATCCTGGAGCTCAGCACTGCTACCAAGGACCTGCAGGAAGGGAAAGGGAGTCATTCTCCTCCTACCTAGACATGGGGGCATCTCCTTCTGCCTGTCTTATCAGGGCTAGAAGGTGAGACAGGTTCCCCCCAGGACAGAGAATCTGCCTTCCTGTTCCTCTAGATCACCTCTAGCTCCCTGACTGGCTACAGCAACTCTGATCCAGAATCCAGCGAGGACGTGGGCTGGCATCAGGCATCTCGTCCATCCTCTTCTGGAAGGTTCTTTCCTCAAGTCTCCATATGACAGCTCCTCAATATTCAGGCACAGTTCTTGTGTCACCTCCTGACCTTCCCTGACTGCCCGCCCCAGCTAGAGAACCCCCACCACTCTCAGTCATGTTCCATAGCATTACTCTATGTTATCTTCTGGAATTAGTTTGAAAGTAGCCTTTCCCCCTGGTTTCTGTTGTGCCTCCCCCACTAGAACATAAGCTCTGTGAGGGGAGAGAACAGGACAACTCCATTCACCATGATGTCACCAGTCCCCAGGATTATGCCTAGCACATGACAGACTGTCCAAAAATGCTTGTGGAATGGGTGAATCGCCCTGCCTGCCAGCAGAGCTCCACCGAGAGCCCTGGGAGGAAAGCCTCTGAACCACCATTTTCTCCCTCCCCCGCCCTCCACCCTCACCCCATTGCAGGCATCACATCCTTAAATGCCTGGGACTCCAGGCGAGCTAGAAATATCCTTGACAGCTGCTCTCTGGGGTCTGGAGGGAAAGACAGCCCCCACCCCTGCCCCCAGCCTCTTAGATGCCCAGGATCATGTGCCCAGCCAGCTGCAGAATGGACGTGGCAGGTCAGGGGTGCTGTCTTTTTATGGGCGTATCTCCCCGAGGCTCACTCCAGCCGATGACTCATGCATCAGAAATCCGTGGGCTCTGAATGGCAGCACACTCACACATTTGCACACACACCTCTACACTCTCTCACACACGCACTTCTACACAAGCGCACACACACTCTCTTGCACTCATATACCCCCTGAAGTCTGCTGGAATGAGGTCACTGTGGGCTACTGCTGGCATCGGAATAAATCTGAAAACTCTGTATAGATGAGACTAATTCCCCCGGAGTGTGGGCCAAGTGCAAGCCCTTGGTAGGATTTGCCGACAGTGGCTTGCGCGGAGGCTCATCGCCTCCTTCCCTTCTTCAGGAGGAGGGGCTGGGGCATAGGCCAAGGATGGGGATGGGGTGAGGCCCCGAAGGTAGAGGATGGCAGGGAGGTCACAGGCCCCATGTCGTCTAAACTTGGGGCTGTGGGCCAAGCAGGGGAGAGATGGAGGAGGTCAAAGGGAAGGGGAAATGAGGGGACCAGACACCGGTGCCTGCCTGAAGCGTCCAGAGACTCTGCAGCTCAGGACAGGCTGATCCGGGGGAGCCGCACAGGAAGGTGACCGGCGTTAGGGACCAAGGCAAGGAACTGAGGGCAGGACAGAAATGTCCCCTGATCCCAGAGGGTTGAGGAGACAATGAGAGTATCAACAGGGCTGGGATTCGGATGAGACAAGGGAGGCCTCCCTGGTGTGAAATGGAAGGAGGCACTCGCTCTCAGCGTCGTGCAACACCAGCCCTGCACTTGCTTGAGCTCAAGCGTGACGCCTCTGAAATCTTGTAGCCCGTGTCACCTCCCTAGGCTGGCCCTTGATTTTCCAAGGAGTTCTGTGCTGTGGCAGGGGACACCACTGTCAAGTGGCAACTGGCTGGAAGTCTCTGGCCAGGCAGGGACCTAGAGGAGGTAGGTGTGGCTGCATGGGACCCAGAGCAGCTGAGGGTGACCCCTCTGACAGGTCCTGTGCCTCAGAAACCCTTTCCTGGCAGGGGCCGTGGTTAGACCCAGCTCAGAGGAGCAAAGAACCGCAGCACACCCTCCTCCTGGACCTTGGATGGAATCCCTGAGGCCTTCAAGCCATCCTTCACCAAGGTGGCTGCCAGGAGGCGGGGAAGCGGCCTGTGCGGCCGAGGGCCCTTCCCAGCCCCAATCAAGAAGGGAGGAGGGAGAAGGAACCAGCCAGGGAAACGGCTGGCTGGATGAAGTCACTGTTTTGGTGGCTTCAATGGAAGCTATTAATACCCATAAGGTGGTGCTCCAGCACCTGTCACCGTGGCAACCCCACCTCCCCAGCAGTGTAGATTCTGAAGGCGCTGCCCAAGGGGGTGGGTGTCAGTGCGTTGTGTTTGGCTGTGTGTACACATGTGTCCGTGTGGGTGCTGTGAGCTCTCACACCAACGTGCAGGAGAGGAAGGACCCCAGGCAGGGCCTCAGTGTGGAACCGGGGCTCTTTCAGCAGCAGCTCCCAGTCCCCCCTTCTCTCTCCCTCGTTTCTCTCCCTTCTGGTTGGCTCCCTTCTCTCTCTCCCTCTTCCTCTTCCTCCCCCCCTCCCCCTCTCCCTCCCTTCTTTTGTCTTTCTCCCCTTCTCCCTGCCCTTCCCTGCTTCTCTCCATCCCCATCACTTTCTCTCCTGCTGTCTCTCTGCCCTTGTTGCTCCTTGCTTGGTCTCCTCCTGCTGGCTCACCTCTCCCTTCCCCTTCTTTCTCACTCTCCACAGCTCCCAGATCAGTTCAAGTCTTGAAGCGTCTCCATGTTGATAAAATAATAAAATATTTGACTGAGAACCTCGTTTCTTCCTTCCCCGAGCCCCTGGAGAACGAGCCACAGGGATGGTCCCCCACCAGGCAGGCAAGAGTGGAGTTCATCTAGGCCAAGCCAGGCTCCCCTAAACTTGAGACCACCTTCGTCAACAGCATGACACTTCCCTCCCTGTTGAGAAACTAGCCTTAAAACAGAAAACAGCCACAGCCATCCCTGGCTGGGATACAAGGCCCCTCTACCATGCTCTGAGGCCCAGCCCATAGTTATCAAGCCATCAGAAAACATGTACAGAAGTCCTGCTTGAACTGCAGGGGGCAGCTGGACGTCTTAGATGGGGAGATCCCTGAGTTCATAGTAGATTCTTAACAAATATTTATTCTTAACAAATATTTATTAAACAAATCAATGAATCAATAAGGCAGTGAATTAACCTATCAATTAAGGTTAATTGATAAGCCCAAGAGCCTTGTCCAGAGCAGTCTTTCTGGCCAGTGTCCTTCTCAACAGTACCTTTGCCACAAAGTTTTCCCTGAGGCCAGGTCTTTCCTCTGAAGGATGGGAGTCTTTGCTAATCATCATAGCGTGGAATGGCCACCTTACTGCCCTGTTCCCAGGCGCTTTGGGATTCAGCTTCATTCATCGCTCCAGTGACCGTATTGAGCACTGCCTGTATGCCTAGAACTGTGCGAGGTGCGGTTTCATTGCCAACACTATGGGGGAGCCTGTCCTGTGCTCTTGTGTACTCCAGTCGAGTTTCCTACCTCCCAGGACTAAGTTTAGGGCTGAACACACTAGTAGTTCTCAGTATTGTCAAGACGTCAGTTCTTCCCAACTCGATCTATAGATTCAATGCAACCCAAGCAAAATCCCAGCAAGGTATATTGTGGATATCAACAAACTGATTCTAAAGTGTATAGGGAGAGGTAAAAGACCCAGAATAACCAACACAATATTGAAGGAGAAGAGCAAAGTTGGAGGACTGACACTACCCAACTTCAAAGTTTACTATAAAGCTACAGTAATTGAGACAGTGTGGTATCGGTGAGAGAATAGACAAATAGATCAATGCAACAGAATAAAGAGCCTGGAAATGAACACAGCCAACTGATCTTTGATGAAGGAGCAAAGGAATATAATGGAGCAAAGGTAGTCTTTTCAACAAATGGTACATGAACAACTAGACATCCACATGCAAAAACGTGAATCTAGACACAGACCTTACACCCCCACTCACAAAAATTAACCCAAGATGGATCACAGCCCTAAATGTAAAATGCAAAACTATAAAACTCCTAGAAGATAACATAGGAGAAAATCTAGATGGCCTTAGGCTTGGTGATGACTTTTTAGATACAACACCAAAGGCATGAACTATGAAAGAAATCACTGATAAGCTGAACTTCATTAAAATTAAATTTTCTGCTCTGCAAAAGACACTGTCAAGAGAATAAAAAGACAAACCACAGACTGGGAGAAAATATTTGCAAAAGACATATCTAAAACAGGCCTATTCTCCAAAATATACAAAGAACACTTAAAATCCAACAATAAGAAAACTCAATTTTTTATATGAGCCAAAGACCTTAACAGACACCTCACCAAAGAAAACATACACATGGGAAATAAGCATTTGAAAAGATGTTCCGTATCTTATGTCACCATGAAAATGTAAACCAAAACAACGATGCCAGGACTTTCCTGGTGGCGCGGTGGTTAAAAATCCACCTGCCAATGCAGGGGGCACGGGTTTGAGCCCTGGTCCGGGGAGATCCCACATTCCTTGGAGCAACTAAGCCCGTGCTCCACAACTACTGAAGCCTGCGCACCTAGAGCCCGTGCTCTGCAACAAAAGAAGCCACCGCAATGAGAAGCCCGCGCACCGCAACAAAGAGTAGCCCCCCCAAAAAAACAAAAAAAAAGAGTAGCCCCCGCTCGCTGCAACTAGAGAAAAGCGCAGGCGCAGCAACGAAGACCCAATGCAGCAAAAAATTAACTAATTAATTAATTAATTTTAAAACAACAACAACAACAATGATGCCACGGCACAACTATTAGAATGGCCAAAATCCAGAACACTGACAACACCAAGTGCTGGTGAGGATGCAGAGCAACGGGAACTCTCATTCACTGCTGACAGGAATGAAAACAGTACAGCAGCTCTGGAAGACATTTTGGTGGTTTGTTACAAAACGAAACATTCTCTTACCATATGATGCACCAGTTGCACTCCTTGGTACTTACCCAAAGGAGCTGAAAACTTATGTCCACACAAAAACCTGCACGTGGATGTTTATAGCCACTTTACTCATAATTGCCAAAAGGTGGAGGCAGCCAAGATGTCCTTCTGTAGGTGAATAGATAAATAAACTGTGGTACATCCAGACAGTAGAATATTATTCAGCGCTAAAAAGAAATGAACTATCAAGCCATGAAAAGACATAGAGGAACTTTAAATGCACGCTACTAAGTGGAATAAGTCAATCTGAAAAGACTACATACTGTATGAAAAGCATAACTATGGCAGGAAAAAGATCAGTGGTTGCCAAGGGTTAGGGGGAGGGAAGGATGAATGGGTGGAACACAAAGGATTCTTAGGGCTCTGAAAATACTCTGTGTGACGCCACAATGTGGGTACATGACATTATACGTTTGTCTAAACCCATGGAATGGACATCACCAAGAATGAACCTTCCTGAAAACTCTGGACTCTGGGGTATAATGACGTGTCAATGTAGGTTGATCAGTTGTAACAAATGTACCACTCTGGTGGAGGATGTTGATAATGGGGGGGGACTACACATGTGTTGGGGCAGAGGGTATATGGGAAATCTCTGTACCTTCCACTCAATTTTGCTGTGAATCTAAAACTGCTCTAAAAAATAAAATCCATTTTTTAAAACTGGATCATCTTGCCCCCCTCCTGTAGTGCACACACACTGTAGACGGATGAGTCTCAAACTCAGCATGCATCAGAATCATCTACAGGGGGAGGGACAGGGGAAGAACGTCTAATAAAATGCAGATTCAAGGGCCTTGCCCCAATCTCATGCAGGTCATTAACTGATCACACTTTGGGAAACTGTGAACATGGACATGTGTTCTAGGTGAGAGGATAATGTTTAAAGAATGCCTGCAGGCTTTCCTGGGGAAAGTTGGGGCCAGACCAGCACAGGTTGCCACCCAGGCAGGGCTAGTCACGTTAGAAGGTAGGGCAGGAGGTGGCTGTACAGCGAGGGGTAACACCTGCTCCCTCCTCTGCTCCACAGACAGACTTGCCTCCTGGGAGGCAGCCCCTAGGTCCAAGACTAATTGTAAGATCTTCACAGACCCCCAAACTCTTATCTTTGGTGCCTAACTGTATAAGGTCAAACATAGTAAAATATACTACACCCCACGTTAAACATAATTTTCCTGTCTTAAACATTTTGAAAGGATTTTTGTAAATTTGGCTTTTGAAATCACTGGACTAAAAGGAACTCACTGAATTTACAATTGGTTTTATTTCTAAACAATCTTGCATGTGTTGGAGTTCCTGCCAAGTGAGAAAAACCTACGATTGTCTTCAAATATAATGAAATATTTATGAGTACTCGTTTAACAGTTAATGAAGTTGCCACAACATTGTTTTATAGACATTTAAGTAAACATTTCTTAATTTTGATTTTGAAGTTTTCCTCTCATAATTTTGAGCCAGTAATATTTTTTTACAGTCTTAAGCAGATCCTTAGAAAGCACCTAGGCCTAAGTCCTGGGCCTGTAGTGCCTATGGATAAAATCCAGGCCTGAGACCAAGCATTCTTAAGATTGCATCTAAAAGGACAGATGGAGATTCCTGCAAGAAGCTGAAAGAAAAATGTGCAAAACCAGAAAGAGGGCCACATGTATCCCTGTCTGGAAAACTTGTTTAGTAATTTCAAACAGCATCCCTTGACCCATCTCAGGGCCACTGGCTTAGGTAATACTGACAGGTGATATTTATGGAGCACATAGACATACATACCAGGCCTTGGTCTAAGCAATTCATCTGTATTAATTCATTTAAGCCTGGTAATAACCCTATGAAGTAACTACTATTATTATTATTAGCAGCAGCAACAGCAACAGCATCCCCATTTTACAAATGAAAATCCTGGGGCTTAGGAAAGTTAAGATACTTGATTAGGAGCTGGTAAGTGAAGCACTGAGGGTCAACCCTAGGATGGTCTGAGTCCAAACCCCTGCGATGCTATGCCTGCCCCAGGATGGGATTCCTTTAGGTGCCAGCCTGAGGAAGACACCTGTTGCAGGGGAGGTGTCCTCCTTGAGTTCCTGAGCCAGCCTCCTCCCACCGTAGAGACCCTGAAGACTCCCAGGGGCTTTGGCTCAGCTCTCTGGAAGTTAGCCAGGAAGCACAGAGCCACTAATGAACACAAAATAGATTTAAAAATAACAAAACTGGACTCAAAGAAAAATGCTCAAAGTGAATGTAATACCCCAGCATCCTCTTTCTCTCATAGATGTTTTAAATGACCTTTACTTGGCAGGAAGGCTTTTCTAAGAACGTTACAAAGATCAGAGAATCATAAAAGAAAAGTATGATATATAGGACCACATAAAAATTTAAAACTCCTTCATGGTAAAAGTTGAAAGACACATAGGAGCCAGGAGGCACATCTCCAGTAAGTCAACAGCCTTCAGTCAGTTCAAATGCCCTTCATCCCTAGACCCAGAATAGGCAACAGACGTTTCTCCACTACTGCTGCCAGGGTAGCCTCCCACTTCTATCCTCCTTTCCCAAGAGACGCCCCAGAGGCGCTCGCTTGTTCCGACCTTCACCCTTCGCCCAAAGGCGCTTCAGGGGGACCTCTTTCCAGTGAGAGCAGCCTGTGGAAAGTTTTCTCTTAGCCAGGTGAGCGGGCGTGTGTGTCCCACTGTCTCTTCCCTCCTGTCCCTCTCGAGTTCTCTCTCTAGCCACCACTAGGTGGCGCTAGACCTCCATTAGACTCCCCTTTGTCTCCGGCAAACTTTGGTGAGGGGGCGGGTCCTCGAGTCAATCAAAACACCTTTAAAATGTTTACAGGTTGCTCTTTTCCTGTTTCAAAACGGGAAGAGAATTGGGGGGGGGGGCAAATATATCTTTATAGCTTCCATTAACCACTTCATTATAAAGAAAATATGTCAATGAAGAATTAGCCCTACTCTGTAGCCACCCAGATGCTACCCTCTGGGCATGTTTGCTTCACTGAAGTCACTTTCTCATCTTTCATCCTGAGACTGGATCTGCAGCAGAAGAGTCCTCCCCATCACAGACACTCTCTCCCAGGACGGAGAGAAACTCCCCAAACTTCAGGCAAGTGGAGGTCCTCTCCAGAGCGCCCCAGCTCACACTGCGATGCCCCACTGCCTGCGTCTGGTACCTGAGGTAGGTACCTGTGCGTGCCCAGCACCAGCACAGCACCTAGCTGTGGGCTCTGCAGATGCCCAGTGAACAGCTGTTGTCATGTGGCCAGAGCTTGAGGGTGTGCAGCCAATGCACCCAATCACCCTCAGAACTGGGACTTGCCACTCCTGGCCCAGGGCTCTCCCAAACACGTCTCAGAAGTCTCATGAGCTTGTGGGCACAGGCAACAGGGAAAAGGGGGGTGCCCAGGGTTACTCTGACTTTCGTATTTATGGAGTAAGAGTAGAATTCAGAAACTCCAGCTGGATGGGTGTCCCCTCCCCCAAGAGCACCTCACCTGTTTTTGCCCCCAAGTCTCTGCATTTGGCCCGACATCCATGTCTGATGCCACTGCTGGCATGACCTCCACACCAGAAAACCCGCGCCCCTCACAGGGTCTGGAAACCACTTCGTTTCACTTTGGTCAGAAAATCCATTTTTATAGATTGTTAGGGTTGTTTAAAAGAGGAAGGTGAAAATATTATAAAACCAGGCTTATCTGTTTCTTCTTCTGAGAAGAGGAGTTAGAAATGTATGGTGAACCAATGCAACTGTTCCATATTCTGTAACCTGTAGGGTGAGAACCCAAAATTAAAGTGTAGAAGCATGTTAACGTTTGAACTTGGTTATTTTATTTTGTGTGAGTCATACATTTCAATCCTATTTTTTTTAATGTTTATCTATTTACATATTGAAACATATTTTAAAATCCATAAATCTCCTGCCCAGAATACTTCTGTTGATCTTTTAAAAATAAAGTTCGTATGTACATTGTTTGAAAAGTCAAACAGCACAGAAAGGTATAAACTGGAAAGAAAATAAAGGTCTCCCCTGTTCTACCACCCAATAGTATTAACTGTCTACATTTTTTATGTATCTTTCCAGCAAAAAGTGTATGCACAATACCAAAACTTTTACATATTTATATCATTTTTACTCAGAAGGGATTATGCTATGCACAGTGTACTAAACTACATTTAAAAAAAAAAAAAAAAACTTAGAATCTACCAGAGTTCTTTCCATACGAACACACATAGGTTTGCTTCATTCTTTTAATGCCTGCATAGATCCCACTTTATGGCCGTGCCATAATTTATTTAAACAAATTATTAAACGTCGCCTATTGATGAAATTTGGGTTGTTTCCAGTTTTATTCCTATTAAAACAAATCTATCATGAACATCCTTGCTTGTTTATCTTGGCTATTTCTGCAAATCTATCCATAGGGCAAATACAGAGCTATGTAATTGTTAGGTCAAAGGGCACGTATATTTAAATTTTTGCTTTAAATATATTGCCAAATTGTTCTAGGAAAATTCGTACCAATTTATACTCCAACCATCAGTGTATGAAAGTGACTATTTCCCTAAGCCCTCATCAACATTGGGTAATATCTATCTTTTAGTTTCTAAAAACTTAGTTTAAAAAGGCACTTGCTTGTTCAGATTCATATTTAATTAAGAATGAGGGCTACAGTCTTCACAGGATTTGGGGCCACGGGTCCTTCCCTTTCTGTGAATAGCCTGTTCACATCCTTTGCCCATTTTTTCATAGGATTGATCATCTTTTTTTTATCGATTTGTATGATTCCTCTGCAAATTAAGGAAATAGGGCTTTGTGTGGCTTGTGTGTGGAAAATGCCTTGTTTCAGTTTTTTGTTATTTTCACTTTGCTGATCGGCATTTTGCCCACAGAAGTTATGAGGCCCACTTCATCCATCTTCTTCTTCACAGCTACTGAATTCTGTGCTCTGATCACAAAGGCCTTCCCTAGCCTCTGATTGTGAAGAAATTCACCTACATTTTCCCGAATGATTAGCCAGTTGTTCTGATGCCATGTGTCCGAGTCCCCCCTTTATTTTCATTCTCCTTTCAGTCCCTCAGAGGCCATGTGGCTCTACACAGTCGCCAGAGTGGAGCCCACAGAAGCGCCACGGTGCTTTCAGCCAGGCCTGCCAGAGCAGACCAGAAAGGCCTGTCCCCTGGACCCCACAGAGGCCTCTGTCATTGGGTAGAAGAGAGGCTGGTCTGTCAGGGACAGAGAGGGCCCCACAGCTCTGAGATGCGAGGCAACAATAGCCTCCCAGTCCTGAGAGAGAAGTGGGACACGCATCCAGTGTCTTCCTTCTGAAGAAACCCCAGGGGAGAGTGTATTCTCTATACAGAAAGAAGAAACACAGCCACGCCTGTACTTCTGAGGACACACACGCTACACACCACACACACACACTCACCACACACACATACTCACCGCACACATACACACACACACACACACACACACACACACACACATCGGACACACTGACTCCTCCAGTAGGGGGCACCCTGTCCTAAGGAGCCCTCTCCGTCACAGGAATTCCAAGAACAGTCAAGCCAGCATCTCTCAAATACCCAGATTCCTTTCGAAGGAAATAAAAATATGGAGGACCCCCAAGAATATATCTCCAAGACCCCAAGTTGAGAAAAAAAGAAACCGAAGACTTGCTGTATAAAGATCTTCCAATTGCAAGTTAACACGTGTTTAAAACTGCTAAATAGATTTAAGTCAGCATTAAAATGAAAATCTGATTTTTAAAAATTTTCCCAGAATGAAAAGATCTGGAAGAACACAGCTGCAGAGCCCCGAGGTAGGGTAGGGAGTTGAGAAAATCTGATCTGAGGCATTATTCTGCAGCAGATCTACAAGTTAATATTCTTTCCACACACATGAGTAACATAAACCTTTCTCCTATTTTTCTTCGATTTCTGCCTCTCCTTGTATATCAGGCCTGGCCTCTGGGCAACAAAAGACGATCTTCCTTCCTTTTGCCTTGTCCCTTAATCCCTGTGAGTTTTTCCAGTAAAAATACTTATGATTTTTACTGGGAAATTTAAAAAATCATTATTTTAAATATTAAAAAATCATTATTTTAAATATTAAAAAATCATTATAAAATAGGCAATTTAGAAAATACAGAATTTTTGTTTAATGTAAAGCCACCTGCTCACCCCGAGAGGTAATAGCCCTTTAAGTCGTGGTGGGCTTCCTTCTTGCCTTTTTCTTTGCTTGAATGTTTTCCACTAAATACCCAGCAAGGACCAGTGCAGTCACACGACCCAGGCTGACCTGGCAGGGCCATCTCGCCTCCCAGAGGTTGGAGCTGTGAACAGGCTGGCCTGGGAGAGACCTTGTCCCAGTTTCCTGCAGTGTTCCCTCAGAAACACTGTCCATTCTCTTCCGGAAAAATCCCAAGTTAGAAGCAGCTGGGGGCCCTTTGGCCACCCTCCCCTCCCTGAGAGTAGAATGGGAGAGAGGGGTGCTCAGACCGTCCCAGCCCATTTCTCTCCCCTCCGTGCTCAGTGGGGGGCCCAGCGCTGGGGTTCAGGGTTGAGACGCAGGGTCTTGGGCGGGACAGCTCCGTTTCCTGGCAGCAGCCCAGAGGGTGACTAGGGCTGGAAGGCACAGAGGAGGAGCACATCCTTCCTGGGCCTGTCCCCACCAGGCTGTGTGACCTCTCGGACAAACGGCCTGCCTCTCCAGGACCCGCGCCAGGGCTGTGCCGGTGCTGGTGGTTCTCTGCTAGCTAGGAGCCCAGGACAGGGAGCGGCTTGCAGGGCTTCTCCATTATGCCCTCGCCTCTCCTCCCCGCAGAGCCACACTCGCTGCCTCTGATGGCGCTCCCGCCCTTTCCCTCTCCCTCCCCACTTTCCCTCACACAGGTCATCCTGTTTCACAGGACCTGGACTAGCACATGGACTGGGTAAGATACAAATAAGATATAAGAGCCGGGTTTCCGTCTGTTGCTACCTCATTGGAAGTGGAGACTGCACAGATACCTAGGAAGTTTGCAGGACACATTGGGGATGGTCTGACTTAAATTACAGGCTAAATGATCTACACAAAATTCATTTGCAGGTCCCACGGGTCCCTCAAGCTGCTGGGCTGTCATCTCTCAGAGAAACGGAAACACAGTGAGCCCTGTGTCATGAAGGTTAAGAGAAGAGAGAGACTGGCCTCAGATGGGAGTCCCAGAGGCAGCCTGAGCTGCCTCTCCCCCAGCAACCCCAGGGCTCCTGGGCGAGCAGGGCACCCAGTGCTTTGCTCACAGCATCCCTGGCTGTCTCCCGAGGATTCCCAGGCAGGCCAGCCAACACGTGCCCGTGTGGGCAGCAACAAGTCTGGAAGGACACACACTGATGCAGTGACACGGAGACTTGGGGGGTTGCAGTCAATATATACTTTTATATTAGATATTTTATCTAATATATTATATATATATTAATATAATATATATTATATATATTATATATAATATATTTTATGTTAGATATTTCATCTAGTATATTATATTTTATATAATATACTTTTATTAGATATTTTTCAATGTTTCATAATGGTGTGTTTAATCAGAAAAAAAAAGATGCCGACATTTCCATTTTCTAAAAGTCGTTTGAGCATACGGGAAGAGGGGTGGTCAGTGTAGCTGCTGCAGTCCAGGCGGGCTCCGTGGAGACCGGAGGGCATTGCTGGGCCTCTGAGCCAGAAAGGATTCAGAAGGATGCTTACCTCACATGCTCCAGAGGGCTGGGGGTGGGGAGTGGCACTCATGACTGTGAGGACCTGGGGTCTGAGGAATTGCTGATGGCATCCCTGGGAGTCCCACATGCCCACTGGCCCTGGCTGGATGGAGCAGGGCAGGGGCCAGTAGGGTCAAGGCCATCCAGTCCCTGAGGTTTTCCTTTGTTCAAGGGTAGCGCTGGGCTAGGAGTGAGGGAGCCAGAGGGATGGAGATTGAGGAGGAACCTGAGACTCACCCACCCGCAGCCCAGGCTCCAGGCCAAGCCCACGGATCTGTGACCCAGGAATGGAGCCTGGGCTCCTGTGGCTGCTTCCACGCCTCTCCCCAAGCCAGGCTGCTAGTGTCAGGACCGGGGGCCAGTAAGACAAGGGTGCTACAGGGCGGGCCGCAGGTGAGAGGAGGGAAAGATAGACAGGAAGAGGCCACAGCACAGAGAGAGGGACAGAGACAGAGGGACACACAGAAAGACTCAGAAACACACAATGAGGGACACAGGGGGTCACACACACAGAGAAAGGTAGAGTTAGAGATGGAAAGAGGGACAGGATAAGAGAGAGACAGAGATAAGAGCAGGACCTACATTCCATTCACCTCCTAGGAGCAGACAGGGAGGCAGGTACAGGTCAAGGAGTGGGCAGAGAGGACAGAGCTGGAGATGAAAAAAGGGGGTCTGAGTGTCAACGTCACAGGGAACAAACATCTGCCACCCTTGCTGGAGGCTGCAGGGACGGGCAGGTGTGGGTGCAGGTCCCGTCCTAGCTGAGAGATCCACCACCTGGGCGAGAGGAGCAGCAGGCTGGGGCGGCCTTTCCAAGGGCCAAGCGGGAGGAGAGGTTCCCACAGAGCTGAGGTCACCAGGGGCATCTCGGTGAAAGAGCTGCATCGGAGTTGCCTCTTGAAGAGCAGGTGGGAGGAAGAGGCACGGGTTCTCCAGTGGGGAGGATGCATCAGCAGAGGCATGGAGATGGGAGGACATGTCTGGGTATGGTTAGGAGGGCCTTGAACGCCAGGCTAAGGAAGCTGAGGGGGCCCTGGTCACACTTGAGCGCAAGAGTGATGTAGTGGGAGCTGCGCTTTAGGGAGACCTGGGCCAGTCGGTGGCCAGAGCTGAAGGGCAGTAGAATAAAGTGGAGGAAAGGGGTGCAGGCACCCAGTGAGCACCCCCTGTGCCCTCTCCCAACACCCCCTGTCTGACACTACATTCAAGCAACCCCAAACTGCCTACCCACACCTGGCTGCTTCTCACCTCCATGCCCTTGCCCAGACGGTACTCTCTGTCTGGAAGCCCTTCCATTCCACGACCCTGGCAAACACTGAAATATGGTTTAAACTCTGCTCAAGAGACTTCTCTTCCAGAAAGGCTTCGGGCAGGGTAAGGTGCCCCTGGTGGTTCCTCCCAGCATGAAAGCCAACGTGAAATCTCCCTGGGCTCAGCTGAGTCAAGTCATGGGTTTTTTGTTTTTGGGGGTTTTATTTTGCGGTACGCGGGCCTCTCACTGTGTGGCCTCTCCCGTTGCGGAGCACAGGCTCCGGACACACAGGCTCAGTGGCCATGGCTCACGGGCCCACTTCCTGGACCGGGACACGAACCCGTGTCCCCTGCATTGGCAGGCAGACTCTCAACCACTCAACCACTGCGCCATCAGGGAAGCCCCAAGTCATGTTTTTAACCAAGGCAAGAAAATGTAATTGGCTGCATCGGCGCCGTGGCCTTGCCACACCCGGGGTTTGCCTGTCCCCCCGCGGGAAGCCCCAGCAGCTGTCAGGCATCAGTATCCCAATCCTGAAGAGGGGAGGGATGGAGGAACAGGGTGGGGACCATCTGCCTAGAGGTGCTTTGGGCTGGCTGGTCACAGAGCAGTGACTCATCCCCCCAGAGAGGAGGGGAGTAGCAGCGGGCGGCAGTCGGGCTGGCCAGGGGGCCTTGGTGGAGAGAGCCTGCTCTGCCCTACACTCCTTGGCTAGACCCCGCCTCCTCCTTGTCCCCTCAGGCCCTTGGAAGACAAGGAAGAACCTCCCGCAGCCCCGGGCTCGCCCCCAGCGGGGCTGGCATTGACCAGGAGGGCAGCTGAAACCTCCCCGCCTGCCACCCGCAGCTGCCCTCTACCCAGGCCCGGCCATGGATAAATTCCGCGCGCTCCTCCAGCACTTCCAGTCCAGCTCCGAGTCGGTGATGGACGGCATCCGCCTGCTGCTGGCCGCGGTCACAGTCAAGCTGTGCTCCTCCTTCGACTTCAACTGCCCCTGCCTGGCGCGCTGCAATGCCCTCTATGGCCTGGGCCAGCTGCTCACGCCCCCAGCCGCGCTTTTCCTCTGCAGCCTCCTGGCCAACCGGCAGTCCGTGGTGATGGTGGAGGAGAGGCACCGGCCTGCGGGGCACCGAAGGAAGGACCCAGGCATCGGCAGGTGCGGTCCCTCGCCACCCAGGTCCCCGTGGGCATTGTCAGGGGCTCTCCCAGCCACACAGGCACCGCCAGCTGCCAAAATCCCAGTGACCCCCGTGGGTATTGTCAGAACTCCCCCACCCACCCCCATAGGCACCCTCATTTCCCCTAGGAAATGATACCAAGGCATCATCAGTTCACAGAGACCGATCTGCCAGTTTCCACTCTGGAAACAGATATTTCTGATCCTGTCATCTGTCACCTTTCCATGTCCAGTGCTGGAGACGCATGAATGATACAGGATTCCCAAGAATTATCCAGGTCACATCTGTCATGCTGGCCATGGATTATAACTCCCCACATGCATGAAGGACCGTCCCATGACGTGCATAGCCGTGTTGCCGTACGAGAGGCATCATTGACTTGAAGGCTGCATCCCCTCTCCTGCAAGCTCCCTGAGGGCAAGGACCTCACCTGCTGTATCACAGTGTCCTCAGAGCTTCGCACCTGGTCGGTGCCCTGATCAGCTGATTGAGTTCAGCGACTCATAATGCTCCCTGGCCCACAGGGAGCCAAGCTCTGTGCCCATCCTGTGTGTGCACCGCCTACGAATTCTCACCTCGGCCCTGGGTTGGCTCCTGTCTTGGACCCATTTTTAAGGATGGGGGACCTGAGGCACAGAGAGGGTGATTCACTAGGCTGAACTCCCACAGCGAAGAAGAGGCTCAGATTCAAACACAGCCCAAGCCAGATTCAAACACAGCCCAAGTGCTGCCCTGTTTTAGACAAAATAAGTGCTCTAGATCCATGGGCAGTGGCAGGAGGGGCTTGGTGGCTTTTAGCTCACTCACGATCTCCTCCTCTCCCCTATTCTTTGATGTGGACAACTGAGGTGTTCTCAAGGGTATGTAATGTAACTTCATAACAAGTCCTGGGTTCCACCTTCTAACCACATTGCCCCCATAGAAAATGCTGGATCCACCCCTGCCTGCAACATATAATTCGTTGGCCATGCACACACACACCCAGCCAGCACACACCATCTTATGTTTTGTATACAACCCAAGTTAAAAACATCTGCGTTCTGTGCACAAGCGACCTCTGTTTCATGTTCCCCAGGGGTTCCATGCTCCCTGTGATTCAGCCACGCAGGGAGGGTCACATTCACTAAGTGTGCCCTTTACCTTTTCCTCTGGGGTCTAGTGGGTACAGCTCCACTGGGCTCCTGTCCTGTGACCAACACCAAATCCAGGCCACTAGACGGGCAGAGCGGGTCAAAAGCGGCACCTGGGGACAGTCAGAGGGCGGCTCCCGGACACCGCAGAGAGGTGTTTAAGGTGCTGTCTCTGGAAGGGTTATTCCACGGGACCCTCTTAGTTTAGGGTCCCCCCAAAAGCAGCCTCTGGGAAGAACGTGATAATATGTAGGCAACTCGGGCTCAGTCCTTCTGGGGACCCTCTAAGAAAGTGGGTAGAGCACACCTCAGAATCGTCCCACCAAGGGTCCTGGAAGCTGGGGTTCTTATCCACCAGGCCCTGCCCTCTTGGATTGAAGGTTGATTTGGGGACATGAACCCTCCAGCGCTTCCAGCCTGCACCTCTGGGAGCAGAAACTCCTCCAAAGTTCCAGGCAGAGCCATGCAGGTGGTTGAGGTCAGAAGCTCTCAGGCCCTCCATATGAATAGGAACTACCCACCAAAGCTCTAGATGCTTCTGCGGGACAGGGCACCAACAGAGTCAGCTACAAAGCTAGAGCAGGAAGAATACCAGCTCCCCCGTGTTCCAGTCCTGAGACTCCCGGGACCCTCAGCCCTGCTTCTTCCCTATCCTCTGCTGCTCGGACCTGTAGCCCTTCCTTTGGTGCAATCACACCTGGGATATCCCCCCTCCTGGGACGTCCGTCCTTGCATCTCCTCTGTAGCCTTCCTGCTGCAGCTGAATTCCAGCTGCCCTTTGTGCCCCCTTCCTTCCTCTGCTCCCTGTTCTCTGTGCTGCAGAGAGCACTGGCCGCCCCCTTGTCTGGATCCTGCTGGCTCTCCTCGATGGGAAGTGCTTCGTGTGTGCCTTCAGCAGCTCTGTGGACCCCGACAAGTTTCTAGACTTTGCCAACATGACCCCCAGCCAGGTGCAGCTCTTTCTGGCCAAGGTGCCCTGCGAGGAAGATGAGCTGGTCAGGGACAGCCCCGCTCCGAAGGCCGTGTCTCGCTACCTGCGGTGCCTGTCACGGGTAATTCGGGCGGTCCTCTCCCAGCCCTGGGAAATGTCCTGCATTGGTTCCGAGGGGCCTGGAGGTACAAATGGTTTCCTGAGGCCCCTCCCAATGCTGCAGGCACAACCATGGAGCATGTGGTCCCTGGGGGGATGAGGAGTGTGACTCACACACAGGACAGTGTTGGGCCTTAGGAAGTGGGGACTCCGCCATCAATGCTGACTCACCCCAGGGTGGATGCCAGGTGCTCATACCCTCCGGGAGTCCACTAGGCTCATCCCCAAGTTGGATGGCAGGAAAACACTGGAGAGAGACTGCTCTACCCTGCCACCACCCCATACACACCTTCTGCTCACTCCTCAGAAATATACTAATTACCATTTATTAAGCACATATGTGTCAGGCACTGTGCTAAGCATTTCATATGCATTACTTCATTTAATTCTCAAAACAGTCCTATGAGGTGGATGTAGTCATGATCATCCCATTTTGCAGATGAGGAAACTGAGGCTCTGAGACTTTAGTTCACAAGGCCAAAGTCACAGTTTGTAAGAGGCCGGGCAGGGATCTGAAGTGCCATTCCTCCAAACCCTCTCATCCACCTACAATGCAGGCTCCCCAGATGTCCGGCTCCCCACAGGGCACAGAATCCATTATCCTGGGGACAAACCCCAGCCCCAGCCCCACCCCCAGCCCAGGCTCCAGATTCCACCTCCACCACTCCGAGAGCCCAGCCTGGGCTGTGTCCCCCCAAAAAGTGTTTACATGAACCCACCCCATGCAGAACATCACTGGAGCTACAACCCAGCCCTTTGGGGTGCCAGGACAGGCTTGTGGCAGATGCAGGCCCGTGGAGTGGCAGAGAGAGGACCAGTGCTCAGGATACACTTGGTTCTGCTTCAGACTGTGACCTTGGCCATGTCCCTCCCCCTCTGGGCCTCAGTTTCTCCTGCAAAGTAAATGGAGGTCTGGTCTCCTCACCTTGATGTCTCCTACGGATGTAAACACTGTAGGCTCTCACTAGTTCCCTGGAAAGAGTGCAGAATCCTCAGTCAGACCAGGCTTAAGTCCTGACTCAGCTGTAAATGACCAGTCACACTAACTGCCCCCCCAGGTAAAATACTCGCACAGGTATTTTAGATTTGGAGTGGGGGGAGGGAGGACCTTGTCAGAGGCCAAACGAGAGAGCTTTGGCAATCACATCTGCAAATGACAAGGATTCAAATATGTCTTTGTGGTTTAGAGGAGTGATATCTCTGCTCCAGGTGCACACGGTTGCTCGGGTCTTAAGCAATGTCTCAATACCTTTGGCTGGGCAGAGGGGAGGGCGAGGGGCTGGCCAGGTGGGGTCTCCAGCCTCAGAGAACTGCTTCCAGCTTCTCCTCACACCTGGCCTGGAACAGTATTCCCTGTTCACATCCTGTAAACTATTGCCATCCTTCAGGTCTCAGCCTCAACCGCACTGTCATCTGAGCCCTCAAGTTCAGGTTGGGTATCCCCCCTCTGATTTCCCACAACCCCCGATACATCCCTCAACATGGTGCTTAGCCATTCATCACCTATTTCATTGTATCTTCCACTAAAGTGTGAGCTCTGTGAGAGCAAAGACTGAGTCCTCCATGTCTTCCCCAAAATATAGGATGGATGGATGCATAGATGGGATGGATACACATATATAAGCACGGGTGAAGAACCAAATAAAAAGATGAAAGATGATGGGTGGATGGACGGATGAATGGATGGGAGTGCAAAGGAGGCAAAACTTGACCTCCACCCACCTTAGGTTTTCAGCTGAGACTAACAAAAAGACAGATTAACAGGAGGAAAACAGTTTATTATTGTGTGCAGTGATCATCATGCAGGAGAAACCTAAAACAAAGAATAACTCGAAAAAAAAGAAGAAGAAGAAAGAGTAACTCAAAGCGGTGGCTTAGAAGTGTGCTTATATAGCATCTTCAGCCATGAGCAATACCACTGCAGAGAAATGTCAGCACGAGGGAAAGCAGTTTTACGCTTCCAAGGGTGGTAACTGTGGGAAGGAAAATAAATACATGGGAGGAAACTAATGGAGTGAGGTTTGTTTGCGGATTCCTCTGCTGCTGTCTCTGGGCTGATGAGTCTGTCTCCAGCAAAAGGGGAATTTATATCCTGCCTTCAGGCAGAAGGGGAGGTTGCTCCTTCTTAATTGTCTTCAGCTCAAAATAATTTTTATGTCAAAGAGGCATAATTTGGGGTGACATATTCTTGTTCCCTTCAGGAGGAAAGTTGGAGGGATGAATGGCAGGTGGATGGATGGTTGGATAGATGAAAGGAAGGAAGGATGAGAGTATGGGAACATGAATGGATGGGAGGCTAGATGGCTGGATAGGAAGGAGGATGAAGGACGATGGAAGCATGGTTGAGAGGATGGCTGGATAGAAAGACGATAGATATACAGTCAGATAAGAGGATGGATGCCTAGATGGGTGGAGAGATCGTTGGATAGAAAATGGATGCAAGGATGAAAGAATGGGAGGAAGGACAGATGGAGGTGGTTGGTAGGATGGATGACTTAGTGGGAAGATGGATAGATTTGAAAAAGGATGCAAGGGATAAACAAAGGGAGAGACTTTGGAACATCCTTGCCACGTTGTACAATATCTGTGTCCCGCCACACTCAACCTCGAGCTCCCCACCCTCCAGGCCATCAGCTGGGGTATCACCCTGCTGCTGATCGTCGTGGCCTTCCTGGCCTGCTGTTTGAGGCCCTGCTTCGACCAGACAGTCCTCATGCAGCGCAGATACTGGAGCAACTACGTGGACCTGGAGCAGAAGCTCTTCGACGAGACATGCTGTGAGCACGCGCGGGACTTCGCACACCACCGCGTGCTGCACTTCCTCGCCAGCATGCAGAGCGAGACGCGGGCGTGGGGGCTGCACCGGACCTCCGCGGGCAGGGGTCCGGAGACCCCTGAGGTGCCCGAGCCCTGCGAGGGCCTGGACGGTGGAAGCAGGAAAGCCCAGCTGTGTGCAATCTTCAGTCAGGAGAAGGTGGACCACCTCCTGAGCACCTGGTACTCCAGCAAACCACCACTTGACCTCACGGCATCTCCTGGACGCTGGTGGGGTGGCCCCAGGCACCAGGCCGCCCCAGCACACCGACGTGTAAGGACCCTGGCCGTGTCCCCACGTAAAATGCCCGCTCTGACAAGGGTCTGAGGGCTTTCCAGGCTATGGGGAGCCCAAGGCAGGGCAACCTAAACCCTCTTGGCCTCCTTCCCCAAAATAGCCCAATCTCTGGCCGAGTTTCTGGGTGTGGCCCCCTGTGTGCTCTAAAGCTCTGCTGCACGAACTTCAGTGAGCTCACTGCTCACTGGGCTCTTGTTAAATGCAGACTCTGATTCAGTCCATCCAGGACTGGGGCTAAGCCTGCAGTTCTAACAAGCTCCCAGGTGATACTGATGCTTCTGGTCAGTGAACCAAATGTGGAGTAGCAAGAGTCTAAATAGATCTGCCATGGGTTCTGGGTCCTAGATGTCCAGATTCTACATTTAAAATAATAATCACGACAATAGCACATGCTTGTGTGGTGCTTAGTATGTGCCAGTCATTATTCTATTCCATATAGAATTCATTTAATCTTTATGATAATCTAATGAAGTAGGATGATTATTAGTCCCATTTTTTCGAGGAGAAAACTGAGGCATAAAATGCCTGAGGTAACCCATGTAAGAGCTGGAACTTTATCCCGGGACGTCGGCTCTAGAGTCTGCTCTGAGCTACCACGTTAGTCTCCCCTCTAGACTGTTGGTGTGTGTGTTTGTTTTCAGTGCTCTGGTTGGGTTTCCTGCAGCCTCCAGCAAGGTTCTCTGAGCGAGCTCAGCAAGCCGCACTTGCTGAGTTCCTCTTAAAAGTACTAATTAGTGCCTCTTGCTGACTACCGCCGATGAATAGTTTTATATATTCCTGGCAAGGGGATTTTTCTGTTTTTGAATGTCAAGGGGGCTGATCCTTCCAGCTCCCATCTTCCCAAGTCCCAGCAATTCTACTCCTAGCCCACTAAGGTTGAGCAGCCCTTTAAGATGCAGTTGCATTGTCAGCCCAGCCTTCTGCTCACCGCCAGCTAGCAGATGCTTCCTCCCTCACCCTTCTACTCACCACCCTCCCCACCACCTGCAGCCTGACCCCTGAGCTTAGCCTCTCTTTCTAAGGCTGCCTCGTTCACCAGGCATTCCAGGGGTATCTACCCACTGCCCTCAGCAAGAAGCTGGCATCCTGGTAAGGATTTCCCCAGGGATACAGTGTATGGACCAGATCTGCAAATCAGGGTGCAAATTAGGTATCTAGGCAGCCCTAGACATCTCCACACTGAACAGGAACCCCAGGTGGCTCTGCAGATTCCAGTGTTTAAGAATCTCTGGGCCGGGCTTCCCTGGTGACGCAGTTGTTGAGAGTCCGCCTGCCGATGCAGGGGACACGGGTTCGTGCCCCGGTCCAGAAGGATCTCACATGCCGCGGAGAAGCTGGGCCCGTGGGCCATGGCCGCTGAGCCTGCGCGTCCGGAGCCTGTGCTCCACAACGGGAGAGGCCACAACAGTGAGAGACCCGCATACCGCAAAAAAAAAAGAACCTCTGGGCCAAGTGTGGGTGTGGGGTCTGACTCAGGGATGAAGACCCTTGAAACACCAGGGTTAAATGTTGCTGGAAGAACTGCCACTCAAGCTCTAGCAGCCCAAACCGGAAGCGTTGGGGGAGATCTAGCCTGTGAGCTCCTCTGGGTCTCTGCCCCTCTCTGATGACTCACTCACCACACACACACACACACACTCACACACACACACACACACACACACACACACACGCTTCCTGTTATTGTGCTTGGTGGGCACAGACTTGGGTTCACCCCACGCTTTTCTGGTCCTCAGGGCATGGGGGCAGCACAGGGGCCCCTGGATGCCCTCCTGGAGCCCAGCCCCCTCCATATCGGGCAATCTCTGTTCTCCTGGGTGCTTGCCAAGGGACCTTGTAGGATGGACAGTCCCTGCAGCTCAGCATTTCCCCTCCCATCCTGCTGTGGTCAGGCCATGCAAATGTCTGAAATAGTACTGGGGTGGGGAAAGATTTAGGCAAAGTGTTAGCAGGGATTGGGGGAAGTGGAGGAAGGGAGGAGGGAGACCTTGGACATGGTCCAGTCAGCAGGGGTGAACTCCAGCCAGGGAAAGGAGGCTCAGGGCCCCTACCTTGGGCTGCAAGGAAGCAGCATCTGGACCAGTGAAAAGCCACTGACTGCAATCTATACTCTTGCCTTCTTATACTGAGCACTTATAGGTGCCTACTGCATAGAAAGCACTATGCCAGGGAGTAGGGAAGAGAGGATACACAGATGATATGCCCCACCATCAAGGAGCTCACTGTCTACTAGAGAGACAGAGATGGGTATAGACATCATTATAGGGACTTCCTTGGTGGCACTGTGGTCAAGAATCTGCCTGCCAATGCAGGGGACATGGGTTCGAGCCCTGGTCCAGGAAGATCCCACATGCCGCGGAACAACTAAGCCCGTGTGCCACTACTGAGCCTGTGCTCTAGAGCCCACGAGCCACAACTACTGAGCCCTCATGTCACAACTACTGAAGCCCAGGCGCCTAGAGCCCGTGCTCTGCAACAAGAGAAGCCACCTTAATGAGAGGCCTACGCACCACAACAAAGAGTAGCCCCCGCTCGCCGCAACTAAAAAGAAAGCCGGCACGCAGCAACAAAGACCCAATGCAGCCAAAAAGTAATTAATTAATTAATTAATTTAAAATAACTGTAATCAAAATTCTAGTGATAATGACAACGATGGGTTTAGAATCCAATCAAGCTGTTTTAGTCCACGTATTTTGCAGAGAGTGTATATGTGGTTAGAGCAGACACCTGAAGCCAATTTGGGCACCACAAAAAGGGCACATGGGCTACAAACAGGGAGCCGTGTTCACTATAGAAGGAAGACAGAGATTCCAGACAGCCTTTTGGAGCCACACTCCTCCTGGACTCCTGGCCTCATTTGCTGGGTCTCTCTCATCCTGCTCTCCACCTGTGGCTGTGCCTCTTGGGAGTCCCCAACAGGGTCCTCCAGGGGCCACCAGCCTGGGTGCTCCAGTTACCCAAGGCCCAGGTTGAGGGCTAAGGGGAGCAATATACTTCCCCACCTACGCTAGCATTTCTACCCAGACTCGTAGAGCAGGAGAACCTCATTCAGCTGGAGAGGAAAGGCAAAAAACCAAAAACAAAACACACTTCCCTGCCTCCTCCTCCACCCATCCTCCTACCCCCCCACTCCCACCTGGTCTACGTTCAAATCCCACTCTTTCACCTACAAGTTGTGTAACTTTTAGCTGGTGCTGGGGAGGAAGAAAACTTTCCTCTACCCTACTAGGTTCTTCTGGCTTGTTTAAGAATTAAATTGAAACAAGGCAGATGAACAGGAGGAAATCTAATTTCGTACGTATGGGAGTCCCACATACATGAGAGTGTCAGAGACAGAAAGGTAAAATGAGGTACTTACGCCATCCTGAGCTAAGGAGTGGGATAGGGGCCTGAGGCTTCCAAGTGCAGGAGGCTCGTTCACGGGACGATAAGTGTTACCAAAGCAGGTCTGTTTACCCAACACACAGCAAACCAAACCCTGAGATGCCAAGATTTGCTGCAGAGGAAGAGTTTGTTCACAGGAAGGCAATTGAGGAGACGGGAAAACAAGCCTAGATCCGCCTCCCCCAAGGCGAGGGGGTTGGGATAGCTATGGAACAAGCAGGTGGGCTTGGCACGGGGAAAGGTGATTGGAGGCAGGAAAAACGTGAGGGAACTGGTGTTCTGCACAGGTGTATCTGGGTTACATGTTTCTGCATATTCAAATATACAGGCACTTAGCGTGATCTGAGGGTAAAGTTTTCCAGTCCTCTGACGTCAAAAGGCCATTCAACACACACCTCTGCAGGCCCAGTTTTAGGGTTGGTGGTCCCAACCAGCCTTAGCTGGCTTGCACTGGACAAGAACTTGCTCCAAGACAGTCGGGTTACGTGAAGCTGGGAAGGTATGCAATTAAAGAGGACAAAAGGGAAAGACAGAAAAAATAACTAAAGCAAGCTTAGTCAGTGAAGGCAGCTTACAAGCAGAGGGGTTTTTACAAGCTGTTCCCCTGTCTGTTGCTCTGAAAGACAAGCTCAAGAATTCCTCTTAGCTAGCCATCAGCTTTCATTAACTCTATGAGGTACGGTTTCACAAGAAGATGAGCAGATGTTTGGTAATTAGGTGTTTGTCCTGCCATATAGATGGTGCCACTTAGATAAAATTTACCTCTGGGAATAACTCTTTCTCTGGGAAAAATCCCCAATTTAAATTCCTGTAGTTAAGGGAGGAGCAGTAGTTTCTCTCGAGCCCACAGGCTCTCTACTGCCTTTAGCTCAAAATAACCCACATGCCAAAGTAGCACATCTTGCGGGGGGGGTCTGTTCTGAGCTCTACACTTGTCACTTAACCTCCCTGAGCCTCAGTCTCAACCTCTGTGAAATGGGGACAATAAAACCTACCCCATGGCATTGTACAAGGATCCCATGAGGTGATGCATGTGGAGTGCCAGCATAGGGCCTGACCCACGGGAAGCCCTGGTCAGTGCCAGTTCTTGTCAGTAACACAGAGACACACAGACACAAAGACCACTCACGTGGCTACGTAAGAGGATGAGGCCAGTACTGAACCCAAGTTCCGCTGCTCACCGCTCAAAAGGCCAATACTAGGGGGACAAGTGTTGGTGGGAAAGGAACGTCTGCTTGACTCAGCAGTCTTCATCTGGCAGGGGTCGGCTTCCTGTAAAAAGAACTTAGGAATGTGTGTCAGGCCTTTATCTGTGTCTTCAGGGAACTGGGAGTTCTGTGCCTCTGCTCTGTGGCTGGTCTGTCATCTAAACTGTTACCAGTTTCCCAGCACAACAGCTAGTCTTTGTTTTTACATCTTCATGTTTCCTAACCATTAACTCTTAAGCCAGCCTTCTGAGTCTCAGGGGAGGCCTGGGAGACGAAAGCTTTGCTACAAACAAGAGGCAGGTGGAGGACATGGGTTGGGGCTGGTGGGGGGAAGGTCTGTCCCAGGAAGGCCCCACAGGACCCTGCTTGGTCACAGTTACACTCACACACCGCAGAGCCACAAACACTGAAGCCCAAAGCCGCAGAAATTTCACACCCAAACACACACAGAGGCACACAGATCTGAGGGTCCCAGGGAGCTGCCCTGTCCAGGCTCTCGCTCAGCTTCAGCAGCCCCAACCTCACCCTCTCGCCCCAGACAGAAGCCATCTGGCTGGAGCTGGATCTGACCCACTCTTCTGAGAGAGCTGGCGACATCAAAGGGAGCCCTTTAAGCCCCTTTCCACTGTGCTATGCTGGTGGAGGGGTCGCTGCCTTGCTTCCTGCAGACGCTCTGGAGTCCCCAGCCCCAGGCAGGAAACCCTACCGCCCACTCCTTTATTTTTTGACCTGGCGGAGTAGAGGTAGGAGGTAGAGCCAGGAAAGGATTTTTCATCTGTAAGACACAGACACACCCACCGAGACACAAGCAGACAGGACATAAAAGCATTATGCTTATAGCTCTCTGCCTGGCAGAGAGGGGACCCAGCACCCTCTCAGATCCAAGTCCACTGACTCCAAATTCAGGGCGTTTTACTTTATTCATTTAGCACTATCTCCACCACCATCCCCATCCCCACTGTGACCACTATCACCATCATAACTGCCATTACCACCACCATCACCACCATTAACACAATCCCCACCACCATTATCACCCCATTATAGCCACCACCACCACGGCCATTGCTACGTCATCTTACCATCCTTGTCTGAGCAGATGGAAGAGCCCTCTTGGATCCTGACACAGCATGGAGGAAAGACCCAATGAGAAGGGCAGAAGGAGGGCGACATGCTTCCTAGGAGCCCAGGGGACAAGGTCCAGAAGCTCAGGCCTCTGCAGCATCCCTAGTTTCTCCCAAACCTCAACCCTGCTGGAGACAGTGCCTTCCCGGACAAGTCTGAGCCTCCTTCCCTGCCCTCCTCCCAGCCCACAGAGAACTGGTCCCCATCAGGCATGGTCCTCGTGGTTTCCCAGTGCCAGAGCCAGCCGTGGAGAGAGAGAAACCCAGCAGGGGCGGGGCAGGGAGGGGCAGCACCCTGGCTGCACCCATGGGATTGGCCAACCTGTGTCCTCTCGGCCAGCACCTGACTTAGAAGGTTCCTCAAAGAGACAGTGGCCTCAGCCTCCGCCCTGAGCTCTGCCCATCTCAGCCATGAAGTACCCACCCAGTGGGCAGAGTGGGCCTCAGGGGCCATCCTGAGGCAGCGGTGAGGTGGGAGGAGGCCAGCAGACCCCGTGCGGGGCAACATGGACAAGTTCCGGATGATCTTCCAGTTCCTGCAGTCCAACCAGGAGTCCTTCATGAACGGCATCTGCAGCATCATGGCCCTGGCCAGCGCCCAGATGTACTCCGCCTTCGACTTCAGCTGCCCCTGCCTGCCGGGCTACAACGCGGTCTACAGCGCCGGCATTCTGCTGACGCCACCTCTGGTGCTCTTTCTGCTCGGTCTGGCCATGAACAGCAACGTGTCCATGCTGGCTGAAGAGTGGAAGCGGCCACCGGGCCGCCAGGCCGAGGACCCCGCCGTGCTGCGCTGCATGTTCTGCTCCATGGCTCAGCGCGCCCTCATCGCACCCGTCGTCTGGGTGGCCGTCACACTGCTGGATGGCAAGTGCTTCCTCTGTGCCCTCTGCACTGCTGTGCCCGTGACCATGCTGGGCAAAGGCAGTCTGGCCCCCGGCCTGCCCCGGCCCGAGCTCACCCGCCTGCTGGCCCGGGTGCCCTGCCCCGAGGTCTGTGACGGCGACTGGCTTCTGGCCCGCGAGGTGGCCGTGCGCTACCTGCACTGCATCTCTCAGCTAAGGGGCCAGATGGCCTTGGGCTGGGTCTCCCCTCACAGATCGGGTCCCTCGGAAAGGACCCCATCCCCCATCTCGAAATGGGGCTTCCTCAGGACGTGGTCATATTTCCCCAAATAGATGTAGTCCCCCAGCCAGGACTGGGTCTCCCTCCTCAGACGGAGCTCCATGGTGCAGGGGCATATCTCCCCAAAGGAGGCCAGGGCCTCTGAAGGCAGAACCATGTGTCTTCCCTCAGGTCAGTGCCACCTGGGGAAGGAGCACTGTGCCCTGTGCTGAGGTCCCCAGAGGGGACCCAACTGCTCAGCCAGCCCCTCATCCTCCACCCTGAGCTCCAGTTTGGAAATCTGGGGGAATCTGCATCCATTTCCTCTTCCAGGCCGGGGCAGTGTTGAGGCCAGTGTGTGGCTGGGCCATTTGGGTGCATTTCCCTGGCAAATGTCCCCAGCTGGCGCTCCCTGCTCAGGAGTGGGAGCTGAGGGGCCGGTGCCCCTGGAAGGGAGGCCTGAGTGAGGGGGATGCACTGTTGGGATGTGCCCCAAAGGAAGGGATGGAGGACCCACTGATGGGGAAATCTAGAGCTCAGGTCCCTCAGCCTCACTCCCACGTCCTCTGCCCCTCAGACCTCCTCTGCAGTTACTGTGCGTGGGGAGGAAGACCCAGGCAGGGACCCAGGCTGTCAGGGAGGGGACAGGGGGCTGGGCCTGCCCTGCAAGCCTGGAGAAACATGCACACTCTGCTCCAGAGAATCCAGACACCCCCGCTCCCCTTCCAGCCTGGACTCTCCCCTGTGGGGCTTGCGTCGCCACCAGGCACCCATGTGAAACTCACGCTCCGAGCGTACAATCTGAACTCTGCTTCCCTCCCAGCCTGCACCTCCTCTCCTGTGGGTACTTGTCCGTCATCCCAGGCCTCGGGGCCTGGGGCAGCTGTCCCTCCACCTGACCTTTAAACCATCAACTCATAAACTAAAAGGGCCCCCAGATGGCAGGCTGCCTGGCCTATAGACATGTTTCATTTGGCCTTCAGGGGTTGAATTCGAAATTCAATTTTAGAATTAGCTGGCATCATCTAAAACCCAGAAATTTTCCCATGAAAATGAGATTGTCCAGCGTTACTTGAAACTTCAGGAGATTCAGCCGAGCAGGGTCCACACTTCCTCATCCAGCACACGCTCTGCACCTCCCCACCTGATGAGTACTCTGCCATGACCCACTCACCCCACTACAGGCATTCGGGTTGCCCTGCTTCCCCATCCTGATCCGGCCGAATGCTTCTCTGTGCAACTGGGGTTGACCCTGAAGCTCAGACTGGGGGAGCAGCCTTCCCCACAGTGAGTAACTGGAAGAACAGAACTAGCACCCAAGCATCCGGTGCTCTCCAGCATGGAGTTTGAGCAATTGTCCAGTTTGTCTCTGTGACCCCTGAGAGCCCGCACAGAGGAGGCGCTGACTGAGCGCTGCTGACTGAAAGGCAGACACTAGCAGGAGCCGGAGGAGAGATACAGGACTCAGAGGAGGAAGCGTCACTACGGGAGGTCAAGGAAGGCTTCCTGAAGGAAGAGGCATGCTTACTGAGGGCTGGTTGGCCTAATAATAGTGGCTAACAGTTACTGAACACTAACTAGGTACCAGGCACTGTGCTAAGTTTATTACCACATTTCGTCCTCAGAACAACCCAATGGGATAGGTACTATCAACAGCCCCGTTTTGTAGGTGGGAGACATTTTGCTCCTAGTCAACCGTTAAGGACAGGCACACTTTTGTTGCAATTCACTTTATTAGGCTTTGTAGACATTGCATTTTTCACAAGTTGAAGTTTCATGGCAACCCTGCATCGAGCAAGTCTATTGGCGCCATTTTTCCAACAGCTTTTGCTCACTTCGTGTCTCTGTGTCGCATTTTGCTTATTCTCATATTTCAAATTTTTCATTATTATATTTGTTATGGTGATCTGTGATCAATGATCTTTGATGTTACTACTATAACTCACTGAAGGCTCAAATGATGGTTAGCATTTTGTAGCAATAAAGTATTTTTTAATTAAGGTATGTATATTGTTTTTTATACATAATGCTATTCTACACTTAATAGACTACAGTATAGTGTAAACATAACTTTTATATGCATTGGGCAACCAAAAACTTCGTGTGACTCACTTTATTGCAATACTTGCTTTATTGTAATGGCCTGGAGCAGAACCCACCATATCTCTGGGATACGCCTGTAGTGGAGACAGGCAAACCCATGCAGCCTATTTCCAGGGTCTGCCCAGCTAACTCCTGTGTACTGAGTGCCAGACCTACATACAGGGCATTTTACTCACGTGGTCTCATTTCCATGAGATGGGTGGGTCTATGCCCATTTTACAGAGCAGAAAGTGGAGGCCAAGAGGTGCTGTCATTTGCTCTTTGTTGTCAGTGCTCTTTTCCCTAAAGGCCCTGACATGGAGTGTGCTTTGGGGGGTTGGACAGGTTTGGGAGGCTAGAGGGCAGTGCCCAGCTGACTCTCTCTTCTCTCCCCTGCAGTCACTGGGCTGGTCCTTCGTGCTGCTGACCACACTGCTGGCGTTCGTCGTGCGCTCTGTGCGGCCCTGCTTCACTCAGGTCGCCGTCCTCAAAAGCAAGTACTGGTCCCACTACATCGACAGTGAGCACAAGCTCTTCGATGAGACAGGCACGGAGCA
Source organism: Tursiops truncatus (assembly GCF_011762595.2). NCBI lineage: Eukaryota > Metazoa > Chordata > Mammalia > Artiodactyla > Delphinidae > Tursiops > Tursiops truncatus. The sequence goes on from NC_047049.1 coordinate 25,017,445, forward strand.
CGCCAAGGCCTTTGCCAAGGTCTGTATCCAGCAGTTCTTCGAGGCCATGATCCATGACCTGGAGCTGGGTCACGGCCACGGGGCGCTGGCTGCAGTCCCTGCTGGCTCGGCTGCTCCCACTGCCACAGACGGTGCCAACGCGGAGAGGGAGAAGCTGCGTGGCATCACCGATCAAGGCACCACGAACAGGCTGCTCAGGCGCTGGCACGAGTGCAAGCCGCCCCTGCGGCTGAGCCAGGAGGAGCCACTGGTGGGCAATGGCTGGGCTGGGGGCGGGTCCCGGCCTTCACGCAAGGAGGTGGCCACCTACTTCAGCAAAGTGTGAGCCGCAGCCAGGTGAAGAGGCAGGAATGGGGGTCTGAGGTGCTGTGGCCTCAGACCCCCAAACCAGATGGAGAAATGAAGGCTGCAAGTGCTGGCAGGAGGCCCCAGAGCACTCACCTCGTGCCCAGGCACTCACCTGCCCATTTGGGGCAGGAAATTTGGAGCTGGAAGGGGACCTCACCCCTCCAACTGTGACACTACCCTGCGTGGCCATGAGCAGTATTAGTCAGAAGGGTTCAGAACTGGCTTGGGGGGGACAAGCTCCCACCTGCCCAGCCCCTCCCAGGCCACTCCACCCCTGGTTCACTATCTCCTTTCAGGTCCTACGAGCATCCTTGCCCCAGCATCCACTCATCTGTGATGTTTTAGGAGCTCTGTTCCCTTATGCTCAAGGCTCAGGGAGTGGGAGAGTGTCCAGCCATCTCATGAAGCAGAAATCCTCTGATTTGGGCTGAACGGGCCAAGGTGGGCCATAACGACATGACACAGCCTCATGTGGTCACAGGTGATAAGACAAGGTGCCAGAAGCTAGGTACACTCAGGAGAAGCCAGGGTGAGTCTCACCATGGAGTTCACGCGACATCATCAAAGTGGACCGCACAGTTACTTAGCACTGGGCACAAAAGGCACCGTGTCTTAGTCTGTTTGAATCGCTATAACAAATATGGCAGACTGGTTAGCTTATAAACAACAGAGACCTCTCTCACAATTCTGGAGACTGGAAGTCCAAGATCATGACGCTGCCATGGTCATGTTCTGACGGAGGCCCTCACTGGTTGGTAGCCAGTGCCTCCTCACTGTGTCCTCATGCGGCAGAAGGGGTTAGGGGGCTCTCTGGAGCCTCTTTTATAAGGCATCAATCCCATGCCTTAAGCACCTCAAAGGCCCCACTCCCTGATACCATCACCTTTGGGGGGCAAGATTCAACATATGAATTTGGGGGGACACATTCAGACCATAGCACATCCCATGGAGATGTCCTTGGAGACTGCCCTGACACACCCCTCACATCAGAAATCAGACCATCCCCAGAGCTTGAGCATTTAGAAGAAGAAGCTGATGCCTTCCCATTTTCTCAGAGACTAACCCCCCCCCCCCCCCGTGGAGGGGGGTCTAAAGTGCTGAGAGGCTCCGCCCTGAGGTGGGGATGAGGGTGGAGGGGTGGGAGCGGAGCTGCCTAGGGCGGAAACAGCACAGACTCCAGAGTGAGAGAGAACTGGGTCAAATGCTGGATCCACCACTTACAAACCGTGTCCCTTGGGTCAGCTTCTTCATTTTTCTGTGCCTCAGTTTCCTCATCTGTACAGTGGGGATGAGGCACCTACTTCATGGGCTTGTGTGAGCATTAAATAGGTGAGGTGTGTAAAGTGCATGGCTCGTGGTAGGCACTCAGTTTCTGGCGGATAATGTGTGTATCAATTTCCAAACCTGAGGTCTTATCCTCCTCCTCCCCCTGGACTTAGGGGGAGGGGACGTAAGGAACTGGAGTTACCTTTGTCGAGGGGGAAGCTGAGGGCCGAGAAGATGAGCTTCTTGCCTCCCCCCACCCCCCAGACATCTTTGAGACTAAGTCCCACTCATCTAAGAATTCATTTTGATCTTGATCCCTGTAACATTGTGTTAATAATTTCCATTCTTCCTTAAGCATCCTTCCCTCTAGTCCCACTTCTGAGACCCAGTCTCCCTCCCTTTATTTGGGAAGAGGGCGAGACCTGGAAGCCAAGGTGGGCTGGAGGGCTCCTCCAGGAGATGGGACTTGCTCTAGGGGAAGACTCAGATGAGTAAAGACCAGGGGTGTGTTGGCAGCTGCGGGGTGGTGGGCTCCAGTGGGAAAAGCCAGCCCAGAGGTATTGGGAGGTACAAAATATGAAGGAAAGAGTAAAGCTTTGGGTCAGACAGACCTGGGTTCAAATACTAGGGCTGTAGGACCTGTAGTTACCCAATCCCTCTGACCCCCAGTTGTCTGTCTATAAGACGGATGTTACAAAGACCTGCTTTTTAGGGTTATAGTGAGGTTAAAGGATGACTTTTGAGGAAGAATTGGGAACTTTGGCACATGGTAGGATGTGAAAAAATAAACACTGGTCCTTTTCTCTTTATTCCTGCATGTGAACAAGCCCAGCTCAGGGAGGCCAGCATGTCACTCAGCAGTTCCATGTTCCCAGAACCACAAGCAGTGCAGAGCAGACAGGGGTCTGGGGGAGGTTGGGGGGTCTCTCCCTTGATACTGGGGGCCATCTAGACTGTCCTTGGACAGGGCTCTCCCTTTCAGCATTCCTGACCCATGGCTTTTCAGCCTCAGCTTGCATACTCCCACAGACGGGGAGCTCATGACCACTTTCTGGGACAGGCTGGGCGGCTCTGATTGTTACAAAGGGCTTCCTTGAGAAACCTGCCTCCTCGTAATTTCCACCTACCAGTCAGAGCTCTACCCACAGGGCCTTAGAAAATCCCTAGAGTCCAGAATTTTCTCATCAGTGCTCCTGATTTGAAGCAGGACCTGGGGAGCTAGCTGAAGTACAGACAGAAGAGCCGGCAGGGGGAGGGTTTGCTCAGAGAGGGGCAGGACGGCTCTGAGGGAGAAGGGCCAGGACAGGCGAGGGTGCCCCTGGCTTTGCGCACCCCGCTAGGAGGCAGCGCCAGTCTGGTGGCACCTCTCCCCTAACCCTGCTTGGGACTCGGTTCTGCCAGCTTCTATTGGTGGGGGTGCTCCCGAAACCGGCCTGGAGGGCAGGCCCGGGCCAGATCTGGCTGAGGCCCCCTTCCTGGCCTGGAACTGGTCCCACTGGCGTGGAGCCTCAGAAGGCAGGCGAGCCGCCGCAGTCCCCTCCACTTCCTCTCCTCCCCCGCGCCGCCCTCCCCACCCCACCCCCATACTGCCTGGCGCCCGCCCGGAGGCTGTTTTTCCACTGGCTGGCGCGAACCATCCATCTTACGGGTTCTGCCTCTTTCCTGGAGTTAAACTTTTCTGAAGACACCACAAGCCCCAGGCCCTGCTCGTCTCTCCGGAGCAGAAGCAAAGCAGGAGGGAGCCCGCCGAGGGGGCGGGCTGGCCCATGCCCAGGAGCTCCAATGTCCTCACCCCACTTGCCCAGCTCCGTGGAGGCCAAGGCCACCGGTGCCCGCAGCGGACCTCAGGTAAGGAAGGGGAACATGGCAGGGCCACTCAGAGGCTGCCCAGAGGGATTGTCCAGGGGAGCCAGGCCCCTCGCTGAGGACCCCAGTCCTCAGCCACCTGTTTCCTGTCCTGACTGTTGCTGGTGGAGGTCCCATCCCAGGCCTGGGGGCCACGGGCAGTAGTCTCAGAAGATAGCCTGTTCCCTCCTCTGCTCACCACCCACCAGTGTTCAGGCATCTTGTACCCCACTTTGGGTGGTTTCTGAACCCAGGGGAGCATATTAGGAGCCCTGAAGCCAAGAGGGGAGAAGAAAGAGGGAGACGGGGCTGCCTTTAACCCGTTCATCCCCAGAAATATCACAAACTCTTTCCCGAGGAGTTAGGCTGGAGCCCCTGGGCCCCCAGGCAGTGAGTTAGGGAAGTCAGGTCTCCTCCTCCTCCTGGAAACCAGCCCATCTGGGCTCCTCAGTGGCCACCCAGCTCTGTACCAGCCCGTCTGGCCGCCTTGGCAGTGATTAGGAGGGGTGGTGGTCTAGAGAGGAGGCATAGAAGGAAATATGGGCAGGTCTCCCCACCTTTGTTTGCTCCGTCCCTCCACTCCCCAGCTGCCTCTGGCCTGAGGACTTTTGTTTTTCACTCCCTGGATGGAGAGAAGAACATGGGCCACACCCCGGCCTGTGTGGGTGGAGCCTGGGAAGGGAGTTGGGGCAGAACACGGCTGGAGCCCGAGGCCATGGCCACTTCCTGGCAGGCTGCCAGCGCATCTGCTGGCCAGAGAGAGAGGGTGGTGGGTATGGCCAAGCCTTAGCCTTCATCAAGGCTTCCTGTTGCTGGCCGGCTGGGCGGTCCCCAGGCCTAGGGACCTCGGTGGAACAGAGCTGCCGGATAAGGAAAGGGTAACGGGTGGGGAAGGGGAGGTCTGCCAAGGCTCTTGCGGATGGGCACAGAGCAGTGTCAGTAGGAAACCAGGAAAGTAGAGGGCTCCCTTAGCTTGACTCACCCTCGTCCACTTCCCAGGCCTCCTTAGGTCACGCTCAGAAGTCCTGCCCAGGCACCTCCATACTTGAATAGCTTTGAGCAGCGCACTTTATCCTCCTGAGGCCTTAGCCTCCTGATCTTTGCCAGAAGGACAGTCATCCCCCATCTGCCTCACTTCTGGGAGGCACCCTCAGGACTGGACAGGGTGAAACGGAGGGTTTCATATACAGGGCGACTATCAGGCACTGTTTATTCCCTTTCATTTTCCTCCAGCATTCCTGAGAGGAGAGCAAGGACCAGAATGACTTACCCTCTTTTCACAGATGAGGACACTGAGGTCCAGAGAAAGGTCATGAAGTATGTTGAGAGCCAGGATCTCCTAAACCAGTCCAGAGCCTGAGGTCTCCAAAATGAGAAGGTTCTTGTGAACTCCAGGGATGCTGCACCAGGCTCACCACTGACTGGAGGCCCCTTCCTCCACCCCCCCACCCCCCCATATCACAGGGGCAAGTCCAAGTCCCTTATCCACCAGGACACCTACTCTGGCTTTTATACCCATGGGCTAGACACCTTGAGGACACACCCTCCAAATAGTCCTAGGTCCCCCAGCACATTAGCAGTACCTGGAATCCCAAAGGGAAAGGCAGTCAACAGCCCACAGTCCCCAATGCCACAGGGCCAGTCCTAGTCCCCACATCAAAGGAAGCTTGTGGTGATGACGAGAACCTAAGTGTCTGAGGCAGATAGAGCTGAGCCTGAGTCTCAGCTCTGCCATTCATATGTGAGCCCGATAAGCACTCACCCCAAGGAAGCCTCCACCTTCCCTACGTGCACTGGGATATCAGAGCTCAGAGCAGGATCTTGACGATGGGCAATGAGGGATGTAACGCGCCCGACGTAGTAAGAGCTCAGTGAACAGTGGCTATTCTCATTCCACCCAGGCCCCGGGGCTCCCCGAGTCTCCTTCCTTTCCCAGCCTGACTATGCAAGATTCCCTCGGTCCCTGTTTTTAGAGGCCAATACTGATCAGTCATCTACAGTCCCACAGGAAGCACCAGGCCAGCCACTGCAGGGGATCAAATGGCAAGATTGTGCCCTGCCTTCAGGGGCCTGTAGCCTGTGCGCTTTCCTAGTCCCACCAGGAGCCACCGTCCCAGTCTCCTCCTGCCTCCACCCTTGCCGTCGGTCCCCCAGCTGACCCGTCACCATGGCAGCCCTGATCGCAGAGAACTTCCGCTTCCTATCACTCTTCTTCAAGAGCAAGGATGTGATGATTTTCAACGGGCTGGTGGCACTGGGCACGGTGGGCAGCCAGGAGCTGTTCAGTGTGGTGGCGTTCCACTGCCCTTGCTCACCAGCCCGGAACTACCTGTACGGGCTGACAGCCATCGGTGTGCCCGCCCTGGTGCTCTTCCTCATTGGCGTCATCCTCAACAACCATACCTGGAACCTGGTTGCCGAGTGCCAGTACCGGAGGACCAAGAACTGCTCGGCTGCCCCCAACTTCCTCCTTCTAAGCTCCATCGTGGGCCGCGCAGCCGTGGCCCCCATCACCTGGTCTGTCATCTCTCTGCTGCGCGGTGAGGCCTACATCTGTGCTCTCAGCGAATTTGTGGACCCCTCTTCGCTCACAGCTGGGGAAGAGAGTTTCCCACTGGCCCAGGCCACAGAAATCCTGGCCACGTTCCCGTGTCGGGAGGGCCCTGCCCGCCTGTCAGGTTTCCGGGAGGAGGTCAGCCGCAGGCTCAAGTATGAGTCCCAGGTGAGCCTGTGCCAAGGGAAGCTCCTCTTCTTTCTCTCCTACGCGGTGGCTGGTGGGGAGGTGCTGGGATGACCCAGTATTAACGCTGGAGTCAGTCCTCAGGGGCTGAGCTCTCCAGGAAGTCACTAGATTATCAGCGTTGGGCATCAGAGTTGGGTAACTATGGGTCAGCGCTTGGCGGGGCAAGGGTGAATGCCATCCCCAATAAGAGAGTTTTAAACATTAAAGGAATGTTCTTCTTGCTCAGACCAAGCCTTGATCCCAGTCACAGATTAAGCCCTTTGCTCCAGCCAGACTGAGCACAAACCCCTGCCATCTTACGAAATATTTGCTGTCGACCGTGAGCTGATAGTGGAGTGTGGCTGGCTCAAGGGATGAGCATGTTCCTATCCCAGGAAAGGCCCCTGTCCAGCACTGAGTCAGCCTCAGGCATTGCTGACAGGAGGCGAATCCCTTGAGACAGGAAAGGGTGTCCAGTCGGGAGGCAGCAGCTGCCGCCCTGAACCTAGCCTCAGCCTTGGTTTAGTTCTGAAGGAGCTGAGTTGGTCAGGGAGAGAGGGCAAGGGCAGAGACCTGGGCAGAAGCAGAAAAACAGCTGAAGTATTCACTTAAGAGAAGCAGGGCGTGAGGGCGAGATAGGAAAGAGCAAAGATTTTCTAAAGGGCTCCTCTTGGGTACAGAAGAAACACAAGTAGGAGCAGGGCTGGAGACAGCACCAAAGGAGATGGAACGTGGTAGACAGAGAGAAATAAAATGTATTTGATGATGCTCAAATGCCCACAGCTCTCTGTACAGGCTTAAATGGGGAAACAAAGATGACCTTGACTGTCCTAGCCCTCAACAGGCTCACAGCCAAGCGAGACAAGCACATGGGTAATTTCAAAACAAGGCAGAGAATGATGATAAGAGGAACCAGGCCATGAGGACTCAGGGAAGGCAAAATTGCTCCCAGAAGGGATTTTTGACGGCTTCCCGGAAGTGGTATCTGGGCTGAGCCTGGCAGATTGAGCTGGATTTTGGTGGGCTCAGATGATGTGGAGGAGGCCCTTGGGGCTGCAGGAATGGCAGCTGAAATTGCAGGAGGCTAAGTCTAAGTACAGAGACGGCGTGAGCTCAAGGGAGTGAGGGCAAAGAGGAGGAATTACAGTCAGAAGGGCCTGCCACCCTTAGGGGAGCAGAATCTGCGGCCAGGCAGGTGACAGAACCAGTTCTCAGGGGGTTGTGACGTCAGGTTCAGCCCAGCCCACACGCTCTGACCAGCTCCCGCTACTTCTTACGGGGGCGCTGGCGGTCCAGACAGCTCCTCCGTGCCTGCCCTCAACCCGCCCCTTCTCTGGCCAGCTCTTCGGGTGGCTGCTCATCGGTGTGGTGGCCATCCTGGTGTTCCTGACCAAGTGCCTCAAGCACTACTGCTCACCGCTCAGCTACCGCCAGGAGGCCTACTGGGCGCAGTACCGGGCCAACGAGGACCAGCTCTTCCAGCGCACGGCCGAGGTGCACTCGCGGGTGCTGGCTGCCAACAACGTGCGCCGCTTCTTCGGCTTCGTGGCACTCAACGAGGATGACGAGCAGCTGGTTGCCAAGTTCCCAGTGGAAGGCACACAGCCACGGCCACAGTGGAACGCCATCACCGGCGTCTATCTGTACCGCGAGAACCAGGGCCTTCCACTCTACAGCCGCCTGCACAAGTGGGCCCAGGGTCTGGTGGGCAACGGCGCAGCCCAAGACAACACAGAGATGGTCCTGCTCGCCTCCTAAGGGTCCTGTTCCCACACTCTTTGCCAATGACACGACTTGGTCCCAAACAGAACCCCATGGCCTGTTCACATCAGCATCAGAGGGGAATTTTTGGGGGGGGGGGGCGGTGGGGCACTTGTGGGATCTTAGTTCCCCAACCAGGGACTGAACCTGCACCCTTGGCAGTGAAAGCACGGAGTCCCAACTACCTGACTGCTAGGGAATTCCCCAGAGGGGATTTTTTTTTTTTTTTTTTTTTTTTTTTAACCATAGCTTTTGGGGGAAACAGGCCAGGAAAAAGTAACACAAAGTAAAACTGGGGAACAGATGTGAGAGCTAGTAGACAACGTGGTCAGCTCCAGCAGGAAGGCTCTCAGACCTGAAGAAATTCCTTCTCCTGTTGCCACCAGCCACATGGTCAACAGCTTTGGAGAAAAGACCCTTTCCCAGAACTGGTCCTTAATTAACTACGATGTGGATGACCTTTGAGTGGTAGGACCCAGTCCCACCGGTCTGTGAAGCCCTGGACAGCAGAGCCAGGTGACAATGAAACTCACCAGCAGGCTCCTTGTGCGGAACACTGTGTGTAACTGTATATGGACACCTGGCCCGGTGCTGCTCACCTGGGAAGCAGCCCCCAATGTACGCCTCTAGCTTTATTTTCTATAAATTTTTGATATAAAGTTTTTCTTAGTATAAAGGACTAGCTTGGTGTCTGCACGATTGGATGGGCCATACCGCAGCAGGCTGGAGGTCATGGGGACAGGCCCAAATCCCATTCCTGGGGAGGGAAGAGGACAGAGACTCTGGGCAAGACTGAAATGGATGGAAGGGAAGGCTGGGGCACAGGGAGAGCCAGGTGTTCCCACACGCAGGAAGGCCCTGGGATTGACGACGTCTTAACTGGGTTCAGTTTTCTGATTTGATCTGGGAAACAGATGGAACCCGGCCCTTCTCAGAGGGAAGCTCGGCTAAAATTTCACGAGTCAGCAGATCCTGCCCTTGCACTCAGTAGGGCAGCCTAGCTCTCATAACCTAGAGCTAGTGACCAAGAACAAGGCCAAGCCCTGCTCTGCCTCCCTCCCATGCCCCTGCCTGAGCCCCTCCACCACCTCTAAAATCTCTGATGCTCTCTCCCTTGTCCCTGTCCTGCTTTTTGGCATATGACTCAGTCACTTCCCATGGAAAAGCTCTCCAGCTCTTAGGACATTTAAAGCTCTGCCCAAGAAAACTTTAATTCCCCTAAGACCAAGCCAAAAATGAACTGGCTTCAACAACTAGCTGGGTGTGTTTTGGCCTCGAGGAACTCTAGAACATACAGGATTATTACTTATCAAGCAGAAGGAGAGACAGTCTTTCTGGGAACTTTACAGGGAGGTGGGGGTATAGCGGGCCCGTCATGTCCCCTTCTCCCTCAGGACTCAAGGACCAGCAAGTCAGTCAAGGCCCTCCGCCCAGCAAGCTCTCCTCAGGGGAGCTACAGGGAGCCAGAGAAACTGTGCAGCTCTCCCAAAGCCACACAGCATGTGTATCTACGTCCCAGCCTCACAGCCTCCACAAAGGGGCACGAGGCACTAGCTGAGCTGAGGCTGAGGGAATGCCCAGAGGCTCTGCGATCTAGGAGAGCAACGCGCTTCCCAGACCCTGCTGACCCCCACTAGCCGGACCAAGAGCCTGGCCAGGGCCAAAGTGGGATCCTGACCACAGCGTCCCTGGGGGTCGGCCCTCCATTCCTGCTCCCCGGGGACCTCCCATGAAGGAGAGACTCAGCTTTTCTGGGAGTCCAGGAGCCTACTGCCTGCCACCACTGAGCAGCCCCAGAAAAGGAAAAAGATGAAATAAATTGGTTCCTAAAACAAGCAAAAAGGAATTATGAGAAATCTTAAATCCTTTTTTATCTTGACAGGATTACCCCAGGGATGCTGCAGAAAAAGCAACACTTAAACAGAGTCCTCAGGCAACACAGTTTCTCAACTGCCCAGGCGCCTGAGGGTCGGCCCGGCTGGCCCACTGCCACCAGTGCCCTCGGAGCCAGCTGGCCACTAGTCCTCCCACATGGAGCTCTTAGCCTCCACGTATTCCAGGGCCTTCGCCTTTACCGCCTGCACGTCCTTCTCGGTGCCGTGTTGCTTCTCGTAGTCCAGGTAGCGCTTGAAGAAGAACTTCATTCGCTTGGGGGCCAGGCTCAGGTGAATGACACGCTCAAAGATGTCCCTGGGAGGGAGAGCAGCCAGTGTCTGCCTCTTGGTCCCCGGCCACACGATTCCTAGCTAGCCTTCACCCACTTGCTCTAAGGCTCTGGAGCCAGGCCCTCTGTTATCCAGCACTACCGCTTCTACCTTTATTTTTATTCCCTTTATAAACTCCCATCACGTCTGTGGAGAGGGAGAACACCACCCTCATTTTCCAGAGGAACAGAGATGTTAAAGGACTTACTGGTCTGAAGTCATACAGTGAATCTGGACAAAGCTAATGGGATGGGGACAGGCAATGAGGTGTGGCTCTGTGAGGAAAGCTCTGCTTAAAACTCACTGATGGGCTTGGGTGAGGCATCAGTTCTTTCTGGACTGAAGTCCACGACCGGTCTCTAATCCTCCCTGCCTTGGGGGGATGCTGGCGGTTATCAGTGAGATCATGCCTGTGAACACTCTCTACCACGAGAGCCAGGCTCAGCATTAATTATGAGGAAAACCCAAGTCTCCCGATTCCCAGGCCTGGGGCTAGCCTACCTCCCACCCAAGGTTCCAGCCAGACCAGAGGCTAGCCGCTGAGGCAGAAAAGAAACTGGAAACGTGAATGTCATAGGACGTGTCACGTCAAAGCCGTTTCTCCAGACAGAGTAAGAGAACTGGGGTTCCGGGAGCTGCTGGGGGGCTAAAACGCCTCCAAGTGGCCAACATTCCCAACCCCCCAGCAGGCAATTAGGCCTCAGCCTGTCCTCCCCTCTCACCGGACTTCCTTCTGGCTGCCACGCTTGATGAGCATGTCGATGTAGACCGACCAGACATCCGTGCGCTTTGGGTAGGTGCTCAGCGTGTTCTCGAAAATGGCTTTGGCGCGCTCCACATCCCCCAGCTGGAACTCAAGCTGCGCAAACTTGGCAATCACATCCACGTCTGCAGGGAGAGGACAACTCAGACATAGAAAGCAGACAGATGCCCTCATCAAAACACACTACCCTACAGGGACAGAGTCTGATGCCTGATTCCCTGCTCTTGGGTCCTAAGACCTAGGTGACGACAAGAGGGACAGTGGGGCGGGTTTAGGGCCGAATACACAGATGGGCACTGATCTATGACGCCCAACAGCAGACATCCTACTCTCCGGACTGAGAAGGGGGAATCGGGGGATGAGAGGTAGGCCGTGGGGCAGGCAGAGGAAAAGAATTAGTGCTAATTCCTTTCTGTTCCTCTGTCTTCGGAGTTTAGAATTTAAAATGCAACACGAGCTATGTTCATGAGCATACGATCAAGAGAGAGAGAGCCACGTACGCTCCACAAGGCTGTCCTAACACCAGCCCTCGGATGAGGAGACCCCCGGCCCTCTGCCCAGATGGGAGACAGCCTACTGCACCCTGGAACTGGGCCCGTGGGTGGGAACAAGCACTCACGCTCTTTCTTAGGCAGGCACTCGAGGGCTCGCTGCATCACGCGGTGACTGGCCCCAGCCTGGCCCCTCCGCAGAAGAAAGGCGCCGTATTTGATCCAGACAGCTTTCTCCTGCCTGAAACGTTTCAGCATCCGGTTGTAAAGTTCACCAGCTTCCTGTGGGAAAGATGACATAAGCTGAGGAGAGTGATTAAGACAGAGGGGGCAACGGCAGAGACAGGCACCTACACTTGTGGGAAGCTAGACCTGGGCTCAGACTCCATCAGTATCCAGGCCCAATGTCAGGTACGCGGGGGGAAAGGGCAGGCGCACAGGATGAGGAGAGCGCATGATGGAGAGTCTCCCTCCTAAGCCTGTGCCGTGAGGAGGTCCTAAGACTAGAAGAGAGAACGTGAGCATGAGGAGGGGGAGGAGGAGAGATGAAAAAGGGCTACTGGGGTATGTCGCCTCCTGTCGGTGACACCCGTCGGCATCCCAAGGGATAGACCCCGGGGTCTGCTGTCCCTTCCCTTCCCTCATCCCGGCCCCACATTCCCAAAGCGGAGGCGGGGGAAACGACTTCTCCCACCTGGAAGGTGAGCAAGCCTGGGGCAGGACTGGGTCCAGATGCGGCTGTTCTCCCCCAAGACTTCCCTGCTGCCTCTGGGACTCCCAGGAGCTCGTTTCTAAGTGGCTGAGGTCCCCCTGGCAGCCGGCCACCTGGCCCAGACTCCTACCTGGAATTTCTCTGACTTAGTGTAGATGTCAGCCAGATGGAGAAAGACCTTGAGAGGCTCGTTGTACTGCACGGCCCGCTCGAAGACCTTGGTCAGTGACCCCTGGGAGCCGTACATGTTTTCTAGGTTCAGCAGGGCCACCCACACGTTCAGCTTCTCCTGCTCCTCTCTGGAGGGAAAGCAGTCAGCACGTGAGCTCCATCATCTTGGCCAAATGAGCCCCCCCACTGCCATCGGGGGACCGGAACTACATCCTCCTCCCCAGGCTCCACCCACGTCCTCAGTTCCCACCCCCAAGTGCAGGCCCCGAGAGGCCCTGTCCCCACTGCAGCTCACACAGAAGCAGGAACTCCGACCCCATGGCTGTGGGGTCTGGGGCTCCCCTGGTTTCTGCCTCCACTCCTGGGAAGGAAACCTACCAAATCTCAAACCGGCCTGAGGTCTGGACTGGAAGGCATCTGTGGTCTGAATCTCCCCCCAAACTAAGAGAATGATGCAAAGGAGCGCCATCCCTCTTCACTAGCCTTTGGGAAACCCGCTCTACCCTCTGCCTGGAACATGGTCCCCGACATCGTTTTCGCCCAGGTATGTGGAGAGCGTTTTCCCTCCTGTACTTCTGCTCCGAGTGGGGCACCTACCTGAGGGCCCATGCCTCGTGTAAATGTTACCCTTAGCTATCTCGGCGAAGAGGACTATAAAATATAAATGAGCAGATCTATTTCACAGACGGCACATCTCTGAGAGAAAGCCCGTGAACCCACGGGCGCCCGGTGGCAGCCACCCAAGCTGCCGCCAGCCTGCCGAGGAGACGCAGCGCCCCCTGGAGAAAGACAGGGCCCCAAGGCAGGAGGGCGCAGCCGAGACCTGAAGGAGATGGTCTTGAGCGCCCTCTCGGCCACGGCCCGGGCCTTCTCGATCTCCGTGGCCTGCAGGTGGAAGGCCATGTACTGCAGCCACAGGATGGAGCTGCTGGGGGAGCTCAGCACGAGCCGGTCGAAGTCATCTGCCGACTCCGGCTGCCGCCGGGGGTCCATCAGCGCCTCCTCGATGCGGGACAGCTCTTTCTCTGCCTTCTGCTTCTCCAGCTCCCTTTCCTTCCTGCTTTTCTTCTGCTGCTGTGGAAGGCAGAACACCAAGTGAGCTCCTCAGCCCCGGGGACGTCTGTGGTGGAAGTCAGGAGCTGGCAGGGCAGCCCCCGAGCTCCGCAAACACTCCCAGCCTGAGACGGCCCCGCCCCTCGGAAGAGACACCCAGGGTAGGACAGAGCACGGAAGATGGGCGCCAAGGGTCCCTGCAGAAAGGACGAAGCCCTGCAAAATACAGCACCGTGGCCTGCTCTGGCTTCTCGTCCTCCTCGCTGTCAGAGCTCTCTTCGCGAGGTGGCAAGGCCGGGGTCAGACTGTCCAGCTCCACATCCCAAGCGAAGCCGGAAGACAGCTGCAGCCGGGGTGCTTCTGCCGGCCTGGTCTGCTTCTCCTGGAGGATCACAGGCGCATGTGAAAAAAGCACTGAGCCCAGGCTGCCCCTGTTCTGCAGCCCCTTTCCACCCGGAGGAGCAGGGACTCCCACGGTGCCCAGAGACCTTTTCTCTCCTCCCACCGCCAGGCTAGGCCCCGGTGCACTGGGGACACTTTTAGGAGTGACATGAAAGCTTCCTTTGTAAATAAGTAGATTTAAGTAATATTTTTAAAAAGCTACATAGGCAAACACATATAAACGTTCAGGCATACAACAGCAGTAGAGCTAGGACAGAGGTATGACAGATGTTCCGAGGGTGGCAGGGATGCGACACCTGAAGTCTGGGAAGCCCTTCCACACCTGCCCTCAGTCCCAGTAGCGCTGTCCTCATTTCTCAGAGCAGGACACAGGCTCAGACGGACAAGGCTCCTTTCCTTTGCCCGTCCCCCCACCCCCCCCCAATTCAATTCCGCTCCAGCTAATAAACATCGACTAGAATGGACTTTCACAGCCCACTCCGCAGGTGAAGCAGCAGCCCTGTTCTCAGGAGCTGATGACCAGCTGAGGAAACCAGGCGCCCCACCTCCTCCCATTTTACAGAAAATGAAGACAGGAGGGTGGTGCTGAGGACGGCCCAGCCCTCAGGCAGGGGAGCAGGGACTCCCTCCTGGGGCGGCCCTTCCCCTACATCCAGCGCCACTCACCTGGGGCCGCACACCCGTCTCCTCCACCTCCTCTTCTCCCTCCCGGTAGTACACTTCCACACCGCTGTCGTCCTCCTCGGACGGGGCAGTTCTCCTCTGCCTCTTGTTCCCGCTTTCCTGCCATGACAGGCGGGGACGACGCTGAGCCTGGCTTCTTCTCGCCCTGAGCGCCCTCTGCGGCCCCGGGTGGTACCCTCTCCCCAGGCAAACTCAGCCTCTCTCTGTCCGTGAGGCTGAGGCAAAGCGGCTGCGGGGCGGATTCTGGAAGGCTCTCCTTTTCCTGTGAAGGAGGCCATCCTCCCCGAGGGCCCTACCTGCTCACTGCCAGACTCCGGGCGCGGCCGCTTGCCCAGCTTCTTCGCCTGGGGCTTCCGGGGCTCCTTCTTCTCCTTGCTGGGCAGCTGTGCCCCCTCCTGACCCTTCCCAATCCTCTTCTCTTTCTGTTTCTGATTCTTCCTCTCCTCCTTCTCTTCTTCTCCTTTGTGGTCTCTCTCCTCTGCCTCTGTTTCCCTCCCCTCTTGCTTCGGAAGTGGCAGTCCCAGGGAGGCAGAAAACACGTCTGGCTTTCCAGTGTCGTCGGCGGGGATTGACAGCTCTACCAGGTTCTCCCGGCGGTTCAGGCTATGACAGGGAGACCAGACGAGCGGACCATGGGGACAGCATAAGGAGCACAATGGTCATAGCGAGGAGCCCACCGTTTCTGGGCCTGCCCCCACCTGCCTTGGAATCTGTGCAGTAATCTCAGGAATGATTTGCACAATTGCTTGGTAGAAAAATACAGAGGGCAGCTGTGTTATCCCTTCCTCCATCCCCAAAGACGGGTGCCTGTGCAGAGGAAAGTCTCCACAATTGCCTTTAGGAGCTGAGGTAGAAGGCTCCACACAAAGGGAGCTCATTCATCGTTACTTAGCACTGCCTAAGCCATTATGTTTACAGTTCACCTCTCCATCTCCACCCAGCGTTCCCAGAGAAAGAGGTGAGAAAGAGAGAAGAACACCTACCTTAGGACCTTGGCTGTGAGCAGCTTGCCTTCGGGGAGATACCTGTCATAAGGGGCATCCTTGGACAGGCTGTACTGGGAGACATGTGGGTATTGGGCCAAACCTGTAACTGAGGGGCCAAGGCTGACAGGAGAGAGAGACAAGGGTCCTGTGGTCAGAAACACAGCAACAGAGTCCCCAGCCAAGCCTAATGCCTCCTCTCTCCCAGAGACTCAAGTTGTGATGAGGATTTAGGACAGACATAAGGTTCCTGGCACTCAACAAAATAAAGAGGGCTTTGTAAACTGGAAAAATCATCAAGCGTAATGAAGACATAATTGAAAGATACTCTTTACCCATATCAGAGCATCACAATGCACTCACAAGCTGCTAGAAAGACCAGAAGAAAATAAGGAAACAGAATTACAGCAGGGAAGGCTGTAACATCTGGGGGTTCACGGAACATTTACAAATCATGACCATGGATATGCCATAGTCTTTGTCAAAAACACCAAACAAGAGGAATTCAAAACTTTTTTGAAAGTATAAAAAGACTTGGAGTTTAAAACACTGGTGGGAACACAGACTATCCTTCCTTCATGATCCCTCCAGAGATGGTGGCCGAGGGCAGCAGCGGGCCAATCAAGACAGGCCCCGGGAGAACCCTCGGGGCTGGTCCACGTCCCCGGGCTCCGCCTCACTCACCCTAAGAGCACACCGGACGGCTGGACGGACTTCACGTAGCCCCTCAGGAGCTGCCCTTCCTCAATATCCTGGATGGAGTTAATCTCAGGATCTGTTATTTTGCTTTTCGTCTCCGGGTTCGTCCTAAAGGAATGAAAGGCTTACTACACATGTACCTCTGACCCCATTTCCCGACCCTCACCCCCAAATCTCCTGTGATAATCACACTTTGTAAGAACACGACTCTGGACCTGTCAGTAGGATATCACCATCAGAGCCCAGCCCTACCCTCTCCTGAACTCCTGTCAGCTGGGGACGGCTTTAATAGTAACAGGGAGAGGCTGAGCAAGCCAGAGGGAGGTTAAACCTCATACATTCATTTCGAACCATGACTTCAGGCCAATCCACTTCACGGCACACTTGTCCCTACTATGGAGCCCTGGGGGCTCCATCACCTCCCCTCACTAGGACCGCCATCTGGCAACTCTGAACACCACTATGGATGTTTGAACCTTTCTTTGGGAAACAACAGCCTGAGCAGACAGGTTCTTCTACAACTGAATGTCCTCAGCTTTTCTGGATAAAAAACGGGGCCGGGCATAAAGGGGGTGAGCAGGGAAGCAAGCTGGGAGGCCCAAAGCTCTGTGTCAGATCCACACAGCCTCTCCTCAGTCCTCTGGGGCTGGGGGGGAGTTCTCCCCCAATTCTTCCCCCAACAACACAGACACTCACCTGGACGATCGCAGTGACAAAGTCAATACAGGGCCTGTAGCGGACAGCACATAACACCTGGAGTGAGAGCAAAAGAGAAGGAAACGCTGGCGCCAGCCAGCACCTCAGGAGACTGGAGAGGGCCTCGGCTTCCTCTCCACAAGGCTGAGCAACAGGCGAGAGCAACGGCTCTGTTCATACTGCTCACAACCTGCTGAGGGACTCGGGACAAGTCCCCTCTCCAGGCCTCAGTTTACTAGTTCGTCAAGTAAAAATACCGCTACTTTCTCTCCTCACCCAAGAACGGTGCTGGGAGGAGGAAACAAGAGGATACATGCAAGCCCTATGGAAGGCGCACAGAGCCACACGGTGAGTACTTAGGAGGTGAGACCAGCCCTGCATCGGGGGCTGGGAGGATCTGGTCTCGTGGAGAGAAAGACTCGGCACAGGAAACCGTGACAGGGGGACGGCCTGGTACCACTGCCGACTCAGAGCAGTGGGTCAGAGGAGCCCATGAGGGAGGCCTGAGCAGGGGAGGCTTCTGGGAGGGAAACAGGGTTTACTCTTCCGGGGGGCTTCCAAACCCACCATGCAATGGTGGTGTCATTTATACCACCACGCAAGGTAGAGAATCTTATCAGTAGAAAGGATCTCAGGAACAATGTAGTCCAAATTCTCCCATGACAGGTGAGTGCCTTTTCTACCAGGGAATCACAGCCCTTAAAGCAGGAAAGGACCTGAAGGGATCATCTGTCTTTAGGCATTTAACCTATTATTCACATTGATAGACGAAGGAATTACAACTGAATGCTACTCATACATTTAACTACAATAATGTTATTTATTTATTTATTTATTAAGACGTTGGCGGTACGAGTTTATTAATTAATTAATTTATTTATGCTGTGTGGGTCTTTGTTTCTGTGCGAGGGCTTTCTCTAGTTGTGGCAAGCGGGGGCCACTCTTCATGGCAGTGTGCAGCCTCTCACTATCGCGGCCTCTCTTGTTGCGGAGCACAGGCTCCAGACCCGCAGACTCAGTAGTTGTGGCTCACGGGCCTAGCTGCTCCGCGGCATGTGGGATCCTCCCAGACCAGGGCTCGAACCCGTGTCCCCTGCATTAGCAGGCAGATTCTCAACCACTGCACCACCAGGGAAGCCCAATAATGTTATTTTTTAAAAATATTTTGCTAAAAAAAAAAAATCACACCTGTATTTTGTAAGCCTAAATAAGCGAAGCAGAGATGATCTTGGGCTTCCCTCTGACTCATTCTTTTTCTCCTCCTAGGCCCTGGGCATTTTGTGCTCTTTAGCCCTGACAAGTGGTTGAGAATTTACGCAGGTGCTGGTGCCTGGGACACTCGAGATGGGAGGACAATTACTACTTTCCAGTCTCTGCCTCCTGAAGGTGTCTGCTCCACTGTTGGATAACTGTGGTTGTCAGACAAGTCTGTATTGTACGCGGCTGAACTATGTATGCCTCTCCATGCTAGTTTATTCAGGCTATAAAATGGTTTTAAAACTCTGAGGTAGGTTCATTTTTGTGCACCCAAAATAGTTCATAAAGCACCCCCCAACTGCGAAAGGTCACTGCTGTCCTCTTGCAGAGAACACACACAGATCAATTTTGCTTTAATTAAAAAGATGAATGGTTCAATAGTAAAATGAGGAAGCAACTTGGCCAAGCAAAGCACAGAACAAATGTAAACAGCCAATAAACATGAAAAATGACCAGTAAGAGAAATTCAAATTAAAATGCGAGACCAATTTCAGCCTATTCAATGGCAAAGATTAAAAATTAAGAATATCCGGGCTTCCCTGGTGGCGCAGTGGTTGAGAGTCCGCCTGCCGATGCAGGGGACACGGGTTCGTGCCCCGGTCCGGGAAGATCCCACATGCCGCGTAGCGGCTGGGCCCGTGAGCCATGGCCGCTGGGCCTGCGCCTCCGGAGCCTGTGCTCCGCAACGGGAGAGGCCACAACAGTGAGAGGCTCGTGTACCGCAAAAAAAAAAAAAAAAAAAAAAAGAATATCCAGTGCTGACAGGGGTGTGAGGAATGAACAGTCATATTTATTGTTAATTGAGATAAAAATTAGCAAAGTCCTTTTGGAAGACACTTTGGCAAAATGCATAACATTGTTTGACCCATCAATTTTACTCCTAGGAATTTATTTCACAGTTATACTTTCACTAGTATCCAAACATATGTGCAAAGATATCCACTTCAACATTATTGTCCATCAACAGAATTGTTTAAATAAACTGTGATTTTTAAAAAAACACATCATGCAATACTAAAAAAAAAATGTTAAAAATAAGGTAAAAGAACAAGGCTGATTTCGATGTACTAGCACAGGAAAGAAAAAGTGTATGCTAAACTGCCGCGAGAAAAAAGCAAGTTGCAGAATAGCACATAGAATGAAATTCTATTATGTACGGGCAAATTATACCTATATATGTTAGAGTCTTGAAAGATAGAGCTCAAAGTATCTAATGGCAAAAAGTGGTGGAGAAAGAGAGGAGCAACAGCAATTTTCACTTTCCATTTTATATACTATTTTTTTCTGGTACAAAATCACACATCTATAATTAAAAGGAAAACAAAAACAAAAAAAAACCCACCAATCCCACAGAGAGCTGAAAAGAGGAAAAGAACTCAGCCTACCTGACAATCTTCTGTGGGGTAAAGTTTTCCAGGGGTGTCTCTGAGTAGGAGTCACTCACGTGAAATATACTGACTCTTCCAATCTTCCCGAAGGGGAACGAGACGGTCAGTCCCTCCTTGGGAAGCACCTTCACCACGCGGCCCATGGCCACTTCCCCTTTCTCGAGCTTGTGAGGACCTGGCAGGAGAATGAACCAGATTCAGGGAAGAGGAAATGAGCCAAGAAAGAAGCCGAGACACTGGCCAACCAGAGTCCAGGGGAGGTGGAGGCGTCCGGACTCGGGCTGTCTAGGCTGAGTGGACCTGAATGATCACACAGACCCACATCACCATGCCATGTGGTCAAGAATACCAGGGCCATGTGGTGGACAAGCCTTTCTGAGAGACCAAGGAAAAACAACTGTGTAGGTAAAGGTGACTCAGACACAGGCCACAGAGCAAAGCCCCGAGAGAAAAACTGTTCCAAGGACATAGCCACCACACTAGGCTTTCTAAGGACTCCGAAACCCACGGCATCCTTCAACCTGGGCAATGACTGAAGACCTCTTCCCGACCCCTTCCTCCCCCTCCCTTCCCTGACCAGGTCCCATTTCATCACCACACCTATGAGTGAAAGACACAAGAAGGCCTTGGAGGAATCTGAGCCAACCACGGTGGCCTTCAGGGCCTGGCCAATCCGGAACTTCTTATCTGGATGTTTCAGAACCTGGAAGGGCAAGAAAATTCTTCTGATGTTTGAGGAAAGGCCTGTCATTTATCCAAAACCACAGCATTTAAGTCTGCACGGTAAGTATCTCCCACAGTACAGTTCCCTGTACCCACTGTGAGCACACACCAGACACTAAGTTGAATTCAGGGAGCTGGGGTTTCCTCTCCAGGGATCTCAGGCACACTGACCTTGAAGCTAAGAGAAGTGAGCAGTAAGGGAATTCTCCCCCGGATGTCTGGAGCGATGTCCACCTCAAGCCATTTCTTAACCACGTTGTACTGCGGAAAAAAAAAAAACAGGAGGAGAAATGGAATGGGCAGATACAAGCGTCTCTTCTCTTCCCTTCACCAAAACAGACTCTCCTAAAACCACAGGGCTCAAAGAGCCCAAAGCCTACATTTTCCCAAGGAACAGGAACGCACCCCTATGTCCCAATGCCCCTGTCCAACCTCCACTTCTCGCAGGCTTCACTCAGAGTCTAGCTCAGAGCCTTTGCCAGCCCAGCAGAACATGCATCTCTCCTGGTGCCTCAGCTGATTAGGAGGCAAAAAAGGCCTCAGAGATATCCTCAAGCAGTAGGACCAATCCCACTGACCTCTGTCGCCTCCCCCAAACTCAGTTGTGCCCAGTGAACGTTAACCATCTTCAGGGACTAACATCTTATTTCTAAATCAATTTAGATTTTGCTATTGACACAGTGCTCTGCCCTAAATACACACCCCAATTTTCAGGTCAACTCAACAAAACATTTATCAAGCAGCCACTATGTATACGGCATGAGAGTGATAAGTAAAAGCCAGGCCCTGCCTTCAAAGAGATTACAGTCTGCAAAGAGTAAGTCAAATGAGTATGCAGGAGCAAGCAACAAGTGAGAGCATAGTATGTTACGGGACCCTGTAGGAGAACTAGTAAGAAGGGAGGGTTATCTGTGCTGCACCTTGAAGGGTTGTAGGCAATAAGAATAGACAGTACTCCCAGTGTAGAAATAAAGACAAGAAGGGAAAAAAATAGAGGAGGTTTTCAGCATGACTGGTATACCAGATTCATAAAGTCTGATTATGAAGAGCTTAAACACCACTCTAAGGCATCTTGGGTTTATGAATGTCTACAGACAATAGGTAACTAAAAGGATCAAGCACCACAGACATACTCAGATACATGCTCATGGAGGAAGAATCTGGCAGCAATGAAGAGGAATTATCCCTCAGGGTCAAGCCCAGACCAACCTTCTCTCTGATGTATTCCAACTGGTATAGTTCTCACTGATCCCTTCCCTTTATTCAACTCCTGTTCCTCTTGGGGTTAGAACACATAACCTGGCACCCAATTATATACTGTTTTGCACTGTTCCCGAACTTTATAAAAGGCAAGAATCTAAAATCCAACATTTTATTTTATTTTAAATAAAACTTTATTTTTATTTAAAATATTTGTGTGTGTGTCTTCTGATAAAACTTTATTTGTGGACACTGAAATTTGAATTTTACATTATTTAAAATAAAATAAAGAACTGGATTTAAAATCTTGCTCTATGATATATTTTTCTTTCCATTTTGTACAATTAATCTATAAATATGTAGAACTGTGGGTTGCTTGCTAGCTGTTTTGTAAGCCATAAATTTAGCTCCTTGATTAGACCAGAAGTTTTCTAGGAGCAGAGGCCTTCTACTGTCTTCTACAAACCAGCATGGCAGCAAACACAGAAGCAAAGTCTAGTGCAAATGGTCATTGTCAGTTTCTCCCCATTTTCTTCTGTAAGAGGGACAGCATCGCATTGCAGGGCGTGCACTACTCACCTTCTTCAAGAAGCAAGTCACAGTCTGACCAGCCTGGTACCGTTTAATCTTCTCCAAGCGGCTAACAGAATGAGTGTTGAGAGAGGTGTGGCCATCCTTCTCCAGCTCACTGGTTGCAGAAAGGCAATGCAAAGAGTAAACCAACCTCTGGATAAGCTTCTAGCTTGAAACCATCTCCCTCGAGTGGCCATGGATTGATTTTACAGGACTCCGCTAACTCATACACACCCACCATGCACCACCCCCGGCCATTTCTCTCCTTAAAGGGGAATGAATGTTCACAATACCTGCGTGAAAATTAATCCCTTCCAATTCACTCACCTGAAGCAGGGAGCCAACAATAATCTTTATAAGTATAGGAAACAAAACTATTTTACTTCTTTCAATGCTTTAGCTACTGCTTTACAGTCTGCAGAACTGCTTTCACAAATAATCTCTCACTGAATGTGACAACACTCTCATGTGTGAATCAAGTAGGACAGATACTTTTTTTTTTTGCGGTACGCAGCCCTCTCACTGCTGTGGCCTCTCCCGTTGCGGAGCACAGGCTCCGGACGCGCAGGCTCAGCGGCCATGGCTCACGGGCCCAGCCGCTCCGCGGCACGTGGGATCTTCCCAGACCGGGGCACAAACCTGTGTCCCCTGCCTCGGCAGGCGGACTCTCAACCCCTGCGCCACCAGGGAAGCCCAGGACAGATATCATTAAACTCATTTTATGCTACAGACCCAGGAGTTGAAGTCAGAGTTCCTGATTCAAAAATCCAGCGCTCTGTGCCCTATGCTACCTCGGCATTATCACTTTCTTGATTCTCTTTTTCTTCTCAGAAAAGCAACAAGGAGATGCGGTCTGAAAGTTATCAGTCCACAAATCACTTCAAAGGAAGCACAGAATTCCCACCATTCCAACCAGCCCAGCTTACCAATTCAAATTTCTAAAACAAAACAGAACTCACCAGTAAAATGGTACAAGTAATACTGGTAAAACTGTAACGTGTAATAGCAAGTACTGGTGAATATAGGAACACAGGAAACTCATACACTAGTAAAGCTGAAACACACCCAGCAATTCCACCCTAGAGAAATCCCTGCACATGCGCACAATGGAACGAGTTCAAGGATGTTCACTGTGGCGTTGTGGAAACAACCGTAAACGTCTTCCATCAGCTTGAAAATATATACAGTTTGGCACAGGCACAGGATGGGTTACTGTTTTAACTCTAGGCCCCAAAATGGAGAGATGGCAAAAACAAAATTTTGAGTGAAGAAAACAAGCTGCAGAATATTAAGCACAGCATACTATTTATGTAAAATTTGAAAACCATACAAAATAATTTTTTGTAGATATATATATATATAACGAAAGTATAAAAGCAAGAGATGGATATATGTCAAATAATGGAGAATTCATCCTCTGGGGGTGAAGGGAGAAGCCTGGGAAGGGAACATCTGTAAAATGTTATTTCTTAAAACACACACAGAACATCCATGTGCCTGGCACTCTAACAGATAACTAACAGATAATTTACATTCATTATCTATAATGCCTTTATACATATATATATGTATAGTTAGGATAAAAAAATTTATTCACTCAATAGCTGATACGGGAATGCCTCTGTTATGAGCTGAATTGTCTCGCCCAGCCCCCCAAATTCTTATGTTGAAGCACCAACTTCCAATACCTCAGAATGTGACTGTGTTTGGAGACAGGGAATTTAAAGAGGCAATTAAGTTAAAATGAGGTGGTTAGGGTGGGCCTTAATCCAACACGACTGGTGTCCTTCTAAGAAATTAAGCTACAACTCAGTAATAAAAAAACAAATAACCTGACTGAAAAACAGAACTGCAACAGACATTTCTCCAAAGAAGATAATACAAACATCCAAGTAGCATAGGAAAAGGAGCTCAACATCACTAATAGTCAGGGAAATATAAATCAAAACCACAGTGAGATATTAACCTCACATCTGTGAGGATGACCATTAACAAACAGAAAATAACAAGCATTGGCAAGGATGTGGGAAAAGGGAATCCTTCCCTGCACACTGTTGGTAGGACTGTAAAATGGTGCAGCCACTACGGAGAACAGTATGGAAGTTCCTCAAAAAACTACCATATGATACAGCACTCCTACTTCTGGGTATGTATCTAAAAGAATTAAAAACAAGATCTCAAAGAGATATCTGTATATCCATGTTCATTGCAGCACTATTCATAATAGCCAAGGTGTGGAAACAACCTAAATGTCCATTGATGGATGAATGGATAACGACAACATATATACACACAATGGAATATTACTCAGCTTAAAAAAGAAGGAAATCTTGCTGTATGTTCCCACACGGATGAACCTTGAGGATGTTGTGCTGAGTGAAATAAGCCTGTCACAGAAGGACTGTGCAGGACTCCACTTATATGAGGTATGTGAAGTAATCAAACTCTAAGAAACAGAAAGTAGAATGATGGTTGCGAGAGGCTGGGGAGTCAGGGGGAAATGAATGGCTATAGAGTTGCAGTCATGCAAGATGAGAAAGTTTAGAGATCTGTTACATAAAAATATGCATATAGTTAACAATACCATAATGGATACCTAAAAAGTGTTAAGAGGGCAAATTTATGTTATGTTTTTACCACAATAAAAAAATGTGAAAAAAGAGGAGATTAGGACCTAGATAAATACAAAGAGAAGACCATATGAAGACACTGGAGAAGATAGCCACCTGCAAGCTAAGGAGACAGGCCTCAGAAGAACAAACCCTGCTGATACCTTCATCTCAGACTGAAAGCCTCCAGAATTGTGAGAAAACAGATGTCTGTTTAAGTTAAAAAAAAAAAATTAAAAATAAAACACAAACACACATAACAAGTATGTGTTATCTTTTTTCTTTTCCCAAAATGATTTTAAACTGACTCTCTTAAAAAAAAAAAAAAAAAAGGTGGGCATAACTACATTAATGGCAAGAGAAAACTCAGTGACTAGCAGGAATTCCAGAGATACATGTAATGACTTCTGAACTGCTCTGCTCTCTTAACTTCCCCCCCTCCAAACGGGTAAATGAGCAGGCACCGTTTTATCTAGCTTGAGTGTCCCTCACCAACCCTGAACTCAACTCGAAGACACACGACATTCTCTTTGGGCACAAGAGCTCCATATACAAGTGGGAATGAAAATATGATGGTATTTCGTAAGTCAACACCGTCAATTAAATAAATGTTTTTCCTCCTGACTTCAAAACATGTATTTTAAAACATAAAGCATTTGAGAAATATAGCAACAATAGCATTACGTTTATACTAAGTTTCTCAGGGGCCTCCATTAACATAAAATAATTAACAATACAACATAGGTGCGTGGAGGAGGGGGAAGATGTGCTAGAGTTTTTTACCTGTCCATCTGTCTATCTGTCGTTATAACTCTCCATCCTCCATCTCCTCTATGGAATGAACACATTTCCTGGCTTGGCCCGCACTGCCACTACCAAGGACCACCGCTATGGCTCACACTAGTCTCCATAGACAGGAGGGTGGACCAGCACAGCAGTGATAGTTCATGAGAGGCTCCAGACTCTGAGGGTCAAGAACCATTCAGGATGTTAGTAAGTCTTCCCACAATGCTCACTGACTCACCCCTTGCAGTATTCATTAATTTAACATACCTACCCTTAGCCTGGATAAACTACTTGACCTTAACCCTTAATTGAACAAGACGTCCAGCCTCAGAGGTGAAGACACCACAGACTAAAACAACGAATATGAGGAGGTCTCTGTTTTCAAGACAAAGGGACACAATCAAATCTACAAAACTAAGGAAACCACAGATTAGGCAAACAGGAACGTGTGCATCCACCAAATCTCATCATTCTGGAACTAAAGGGCTTACTTTCACATCCTTCAAAGTAAGCGTTGTTAGCATCTGGTACTTCAAGGTTCCAGGAATACTCCCCTACCTCAGACACAAGCCTTCTCAGAACTATTCCACTTCTACTCTGATCCCTTCAGGATGCTGACCAAACCTTATGCTCGGAAAGCTGCTTGAGAGGTCTTTCCATGACATCCTAGGCACATAAGACTTACAACCTGGATGGATCTGGGCCTGACCCTGCAGAGGTTCTGGCACAGTCACGTGTATCTAGCTTCAGTCACTGATGGCCTATCAGTTCCTACAGGCTGGGTTTTTTTAATGGGGGAAGCAGAAGCAGACAGGCCCATAGATCAACATGCTTGAGATCCTCTGAAAGAATGACCCCAGACAAACTGGATCCACCACTTCACGAAACTACTAGTTCTACCGGTCCACCTAGAATCCCTCGTGGAACATCCCTCTGCAGAATCCACCAGAACGTGACCTCAAGTCTCAGTCACCAAGCAGTGGTCTATTATCAAAGAACAGGCATTCTTGGCTACCTGGTGTTTATTTAGGGAATTACTGAGTTCTAGAAAATTAGGTTGAGAGCAAAAATGTTTCTTTTTGTTACATGCCAACAAACAGAACTGCAATCAGCCTTTAAATTGATACTTAAACCCTGAATACAGCTTTCACGTTAATTCTCATATAATCCCTCTAACCAGCTGTATGAGAACCAGACAAATATCCCTCCTGGAGAAAAAAAGACAACCTGGAGAGAGAGAGGCAAAATAAGTCACAACCCTGGCTGAATCAAGCCTAGAACTCAGGCTCCTGACTCCAAGCCCAGCGCTCCTTCCACGAGACCACCGGAGTCCCCCTTACCTTGGCCGAACACTCAGCTCCGGGATGGTTCGAATAAATCTGGGATGACTTATTGGGAGAAACCTGGAGAAACAAATAATGTCAAATCATTTCTCTTATTCTCTGTAACACCATAATCGGGAGACCAGAATTTCTAACTGCCCACCACACCGAGCTTAAAAACCCGCCCACTCCACTGCCACACCACCCAGTAGTAATACCAGGCCTGAGGCCTTCCATTCTCATCGTTTGAGTAAATGTTAAGGAACTGGCTCATCTGATCTTTTAGGGTTGTCATATTAAATCCTGAAAAGAATTTTCCAACTCTTTCATTCTAAAAATAAGGAAATTGAGGTCTAGAGAGAACAAATGACTTACTGAAGATCCCACAGTTACTGAAATTAATATGCAAATCATTGGCTAGACTTTGAATTCTCTTTTTGGTTTTCTTATAGCAAGGACTTCTGCTGCAATAACACACTGTAACTAGATTGAAAGTAAACGAGTATAATTAAGGTATGCTGTGGAGGATGGATTATAGTAACTGCTGACACATACGGAGCAATAACTATGTGTCAGACAACACACCAGGCACACTCAGTGCTAGGTGTTCTCTCTTCCAATCTTTGCAATGGCCCTGCGAGGTAGTCACTACCATTACTCTCACTTTACGATTTAGGAAAAATAAAACTCAGAGGGCTGAGTAACTACTTAACTCCTGGTCGCATAATTTTAAGTGGCACATCTGGAATTCGCCCCAGATCTGACTCTAAATCAACGCTCTTAACCACTACATTATACACCATTAAAAAATAAAGACATACAAAAGGATTATTTGGTGAACATTTTGGTTAACTAAAAGAAAATCTAACGTATGCACAACTTTTTGGAAACTGCCTCAGTTCCCATGCCTTCTCCCACGATTACCACCATCTCCCCTCAAAGCCAGTCCCTCCCCCAAAGCCTCCATACTTGAATGTCTTCATGTCTCTCCCGCCAATCACTCGGGCAGTGACCTTCTTCCCAACTTTCAGCTTGGCAGTAGGAGATGTGCCCACTGGAACATCATCTAGAATGTGGGAGGCATGGATGCAGCCAATGATGCCATCTTCCAGGGTCACAACCACATGGGTGGGCTTAATGGACTTGACGGTCCCTGTGACCATGTCCCCAATGGACAGGGTGTGCTTCCTTACAGCCCCTAAAACCAGAGCTGGATCTACTTCTTCATCCTCGTCGACCGTCTCAGAGTCCTTCCGGGTCTGTCTCATGGTCCTCTTAGCAGCTGGCCCCTCAACGGCCAAAAGAAGACCTGTCACTCCTGGTTCTGTGGTCTGGAGGGTTAGGGAGACACCCTGTCCCACCTGCAACTTCTCTGAATCAAAGCGGAAGGTGTCGTTGAGGTGGGAGGTCAGGGAGAAAGCTGCTAGCTGGCCAGTCTCTACCAAGGAGGCAAGGGCAAAGGGTTCCTCCAAGTACTGCACAATCGCCTGGTGCTCACTGCCTTTCTTCAGCTGGAAAACAGAAAACCCACCATCCCTGCTTCTTACAGAGCACAAGGACTTGTTCCTCACCCACTGGGCAGGGTAGGTCTGGGAAAGTCCTCTGAGTCCAGGGGGCTCAAGGCTAATCTGAGCTGTAACAAACTAGCCTCCACTCCCTGGACCCAGCTTTCCCCTCCTGTACACTGAGGCGATGTGACCACACTCAAGGAGCCACATCAGGATCACCTGGAGTTAGCCTCCGTTTTGAATTCAGATTCTGAGATCCTGTCCTGGAACTAGTGAAAGCAGAACTTTCAAGGTGACTGTGACGCACAGCCAAGTGACCTCTAATGGTTCTCCAGCTTTAAGACACTGTGGTTCCCCCCCTCTTGTCCTGCAGCTAGCTCTCCACCCAGTTTATTCACTCACTCAACAGAGACAGTCATTACTGAGAGCTTATTGTGTGCAAGGCATGTAGCCTGTCTTTCTCCAACATCCAACCTGTGCTCATGCCCTTACATGCACTAGCTTCACTCGGACGACAAAACGGGAGAGGGACCTGCTAGAAAGCTTAGTGAGGGGTTAATACTGTTTTCTATTTCTCTTTGTCTCTCAAAGTCTTAAAATTATAAGCAACTGGAGGTTAAGGATTACATCTATATAATTCTCTGTAACATACCCTATGCGATTAGGGGATTAATAAGTACTTTAGGCGATGACGAAATATACACGTCATCCGGAGAAAGATACCACTCATTTTAAGATTTCCCTTGAACCCATTCTTTGCCCACACAAAAGTGGACAGAAGAGGGTGTTAGACGAGCAGCCTGGAGGTCAAAACTACCCACAGACATGTTTTGTTTGGTTCACATGATGTTTAAAAAAGAAAAATAGTTTCCAACATTTCCTACATTTATTTCAAATAAAAAATCCACATTCTGCCTTCTCTTAAAATTCAAAGACTTCCCAACACTAGACCCAGATGTTCTCATGTGGCAACAGTGAGATGGAACCGAGTAGTCTCTGCTCCTCTGCAGCAGTGCGTGCACTCCGCAGTCTGTCAGTCCAGGTGTCGAGTCCTACTGTCACCACCCCCTAAGACACCTGGCCCACTTCACTCATCCAAGCACCTGCTTGGCCCTAATCAGGGTGACCACGTGATTTACAGCCCAAACCACAGTGAAACTCACTGCAACTAACAAGCACACCAGGGGAATTCCCTGGCGGTCCAGTGGTTAGGACTCGGCGCTGTCACTGCCAGGGCCCGGGTTCAATCCCTGGTCGGGGAACTAAGATCCTGCAAGCCGCGTGGCTCAGCCAAGAAAACAAAAACAACAAGCACACCAGGGTGACAGGTACACCTGGGAGTGACCCAGACAAACCCAGGCACACGGCCACCCTGTCTACAGGTATCTGCGAACCACGTGGGGTTGAAGGGGTGTGTAAAACCTTTGAAACCATGGGAATGGAAGTCCTCAGTCAGCAAGCTTACCTTTTTAGCTTTTCTATTCACCAAATCGTGGCAGAGGGAAACATGTACTTCCAACTTCAACATATCAACATTTAAGACCACAACCTTCTTTTTCTGCCCAGATTCCACCTCCTGCCCTGCAGTGCAGAACCAAACACAATGTGATCACCCTCCTGGAGCAGGGGCGAAGGGAGACAGCATCTCTCCAACAGCCCTGCACAAAAAGGAAAAGTAGACCTATGTCCTAGGTTTACATGCGCTAGGGAAGCCAAGGGTCTAGCTCCCATAATTCACATTCAGGTTGTGTCAATTTATGCAACCTGGTATATAAAAATCTAGATTTACCCAAATACAACAATAAAGAGATTCATACCTAAACCTTCTTTAGTATGCTGCTGTCTTCATTTGCATTTACACAAGATAAGCATGCCAAAAACTTCTGCTGTATCAGCTCATCTATGTATTTGGAAATTCTGTACCCAGAAGAGGAAGCAACGGGCAAGTGGTTTCCCCTACAAACCATGATGGGCGAGAGAGATGCACTCACCTGCCCGATGATACTTGCTGGCTCTTAGGACCAGGCCGGGCACTGGGCCCTCACTGAACAGTACAGAGCCGTCTCCCAACACCTCCTGCACCTCTAGGTCAAGGACCATCCCTGGGGTCATCTCAGCCAGCGTCTGGATCAACACAGAGTCTGCCAGAGACCCAAAGGAAATAGGGATTAACAAGATGAAATGACACTCACCATTCTTTTCCTTTGGAAATATGCTGACACATGGAGGACATTTCCAACATGGAGCGTTGGAACCACTACGAAGGCAAAATTGCTCTTGGTAAAAATGTCTGATATCCATGAAAATTCCCAGTACAGGCAGAGACCTATGCCCCTTGCTCACCCCACATGGCCATAATTCATGGAATAGCCAACGAATGCCAGAAACACATGCTTTGCTTTGATTTCGGAATTTTCATTCTTTCTGTTTGGAATCTACCCTCTCAACGTTCTTATTCCCAAATCCCATCAGGGTTCCAACAAATCTACACAATGGTTCAAAGCTTAGTAGAGTCAGACTAATAACCCCCCCCAAAGTCTTCTAGCAGGTCCCTGTTCCATTTTATCATCCACTACACATCTGATGAATAAAGGAACAAAAAGTGAAGAAGTGAATGGATTCACAACAAACGCAAACCTGAGGTCACAGAACTCAGGGAAATTTTGATTCTGAACTGGGAGGGAGCCCAAGGGGAACTTCTGGGATACCAAGTAATGACCTTTTATC
Source organism: Tursiops truncatus (assembly GCF_011762595.2). Lineage (NCBI taxonomy): Eukaryota > Metazoa > Chordata > Mammalia > Artiodactyla > Delphinidae > Tursiops > Tursiops truncatus. The sequence goes on from NC_047049.1 coordinate 25,048,338, forward strand.
TGAATCTGGATGACAGTTACACAGGGATGTTCACTTTATAAATGTTTACTGAGCTGTACTCTAGAAGATTTGTGCACTTTATGGAGATCCTACTCCCATCAACAAAAGTTTACCCATATTTTTTTAACGTCGGGGAAGACCAACAACTCATGGGAACAGACTGAAGACGCACACGCCCCACCCCTGGCCCTCATCCTCCGCCCTCCTGCCCCCACCTCGGTTGCTCATGAGGCTGCGGACGCCCTGCCGCTCCTCCAGGCACTGGCTCAGGAGGAGGAGGCTGGTGGCGGCCAGGTCCCCCCGAGTGCAGTCCGACAGCCGCAGCGACAGCAGCATCCGCTGCTTCTCCTCGTCCACGTTGGTCACCTTAGCAACCACTGTCTGCCCCTCGACAAAGTGGTCACTTGTGGAGGTCACAAACTTGTCACTCATGATCTAAAAGGGAAGAGCGGGCACAAAATGAAGAAAGGAAAGGAAGTCTCTATTAAGACAACCCACTTGAAACACCCAGAAAGAAGTGTGTGAGGCAGGAGATGGACCCCAGGAAGGTCCCCCCAGCCCTCTGAGCACAGCTCACCTCCCTTTTCGTAAAAACACAGGAGGCGCCCTGGCTGCCAACCCAGCCGAGAAGGCCCCAGAGCAACTCTCTGCCCCTCACTGTGCATGTTTCTGGGGCCCTCCCCCGCCTCCCATTGTTAAAATTGTTCTGGCAGGGGATGCAAATGAGACCTGCCCAGGCAAAACATCAGGGGAACACACCTACGGAAAGGACGAAACACTTATGAACTGTCTGTGGCAGGAATGAGCGATGAGCCCTTTGCTCACTACCATCTTACACGGGCTTTGGTAAGACTCCTCTCCGCTCTGGGTGTCAGTTTATGCAGCAGGCCTGAAAGGGGGTTCAACTACGGGATCGCTAGGATCTTTTCCAGTCTGAAAAGTCTGCTATCCAATGACCTACCCAATGCTGTAGCATGAAGTAGAAAAGGTGCCCCTTCCTCCAGGACACAGCCCTGAGCCAAGACTTACAGGCTGGGCAAGAGGACTGCAGACTGAGTCTCAGCTCCACTCCCCCTCAGCCAGGTGCCTCTGTGTCATGCCCCTGAAAATCTTTCAAGAGAATAGATTCTTTCCCACCAACCCTCAGGTTCCATGTCCCTGTTGTCTCCCCTCAAAGGCCCTTGTGCAGGGAGGTGAACTTACAGCTTTGGGAGCCAGTCCACTAAGGCCTGACGGGAACTGGACGAACACACCGTAGTCCTTGATGTTCTTCACAAAACCAATGAGCAGCATTCCAGGATGGATTTCTGAGAAGCTCTTGGGATCCTGGCCACCCTCTACTGCAGACACCAAAGCTGGCTTCCTGCAAAGGAGCTAGTGGCACTTCGTCAAGGAATGTTCCAGAAAGGGCAGATGAGCTGTCCATCTCTCCCATCTCCACTCTAGACCCTCTCTACCACAGTGATTCTCTAAGTGTGCAGACCAGCAGCATCAGCATCACCGGGAACTAGCTAGAGAGGCAAATTCTTAAGCACCAGCCCAGACCTACTGAATCAGACACTTGGGGGGCGCGGGGAGCAGGCTGTGTTGGACCACGCCCTTCAGGGGATTCTGATTCACACTGAAGTCTGGGAATCACTGTTTCGTTCCTGCCCTTATTAACTCACCTCCAGATTACCGGAGGGGACCTAAGGGGAAGGCTCATCCCTGTGGTTTGGCAGCTGGACCGGCCGTGACACCATCCTCCTGCCTATCTTCACACTAACCAACCCTATTTCCCCTCCTCTGCCTATCTCCACTCTAAGGAGAATCGATTTTACATTCTGCAAGAAAGGAGGCAGTGTCTTCCTTCTAAGCGCCCACACGAAGACCGAAAGCAATATTCTGAGACCTATATCCCAGCAGAGGGAGGCGGAGGAGAGAAAAGAGGACAGCAGGTACTTATTAACTGTTCCAACTCAGGGGTGAGCACTGAGTGCCCCAAGAAGGCTGGACGTGCCACTGGGAGTGTCCTACTGGGCCTGAAGTGCCACGTGGCCCTCTCCCCAACACCCTGGGCTCCCCCTCTGCCCTGACCACCCGCATCTGCCAGCAGCACCTCGATCCTGCTCTAACGCCCACCAGGGGAACAGAGGCAAAGTGCAGGCTTGCCCACTGGTTTGGTCTGTGGAGGTATTTCTGCAGTCTTCTTTCTTTCTTCTTTCCCATGGAGTTCTTTCCCATGGAGTTTCCAACTAAGAGCAGAGCCTGACCCTGAGTTCCCCAGCGCCCCCCGCCCCGCCGAGGGCCCACAGCTCCCACACCTCCACCTCCGCGGCCCCCCAGAGACCAGTAAAGGATACAACACGCCCCTCACCCTCGCTCAGACACAGGACTCTGTGAAGGGTGTCACCTGCCTGGAGCCAGCAATGCAACAGTGGGCCATTGGTGACGTGGTCTGACAGATGAGACGTGGGAAGGAAGCCGGGGATGTTGTGAGGCAGGACAGCCACCTGCAGCCCATCTTTGGTCTTCTCCAGAACCTTCACATCCACCAACTACTCAGGGAAAAGGAAGACAAAAAAGAGCGCTTGTCTTGAGCAGAGAGCAACTCGTGCGGGTCAGGTAGAGATCAGAGGCATCGAGTATCTAGCACCAGGGATGACTGAGAGGTCGAGATCAGAGAAGCAGCTTTCTCCCACTCCCCACCCCACACTCCCAAAGACCCAACAGGCACACACGCCCACACACACAGCAGGACCCATCTGGTGCTCACATCACTCCTCTCCCAGGTCCCTCCACTGGGTCCCAAAGGAAAGACAGTTTTGCAGGCTGGTCCTAGGGACCAAGAGGAAAGAGGGCAGCAGCACACTGCTGACAAGCCACACCGTAACCGCACTTTCCTTCCTAGACGGTCCATCTGCTCTGACACACAGCCCCAGAGCCTTATCTAGCTTCCTTGATCATCCCTCTGCATGGTTTCCAGCACCCCAGGTGTCAGTGGCGCCCTGCTCTCTACCACCGTAACTAAAATAATTTGTCTGGAGAAGTCCAGGTACCTGCCCAGCGTTAATGGCTTTTTTTTTCTTCTGACTGTGTCCCGCACATTCTTCCTTCGGATCACCTGACAGCTTGAAGGACAAGAGCATCCTCTCTTTGGATGGCTCACAGTTCAGCACTGCAACCTTCACCACCTGGTGAGAAACCATACCTGCTTGGCCCTGGAGAGAGGTGCCCCCCACCAGCACCACAGAGGCCTTGCGTGATTCGCCAAGACCCAGGATCAGGTCAGAAGGCAGTGAAGAGAAACGTACTGAGAGCTACACAGAACCCCCACAAGTCAGCCTTTCGGGTGACAAAAGACATGAATGAATTTTGGGGTATAATCCCAAGTTTTAAAAAATCACTTTTTCCTAGACAGACCCAGACTCATCAGATTTAGGGCAGTGCCCCCTTGTGGTGATAGTGGCCTCAGAACAATTTCTGATGTGAGGGACACTAGTGTATAACAGGTGAAGATTAATTTCTTCTAGGTTGAGGGCCTAAGGTTTGTTAGTTTGTTAGCATCCATTGAGCTCCCTTGAGGGTTTCTCTCTGTTCTGTTCCATCTCCTCCACTTAGCTGGCTCAGGCCCGCTACCCAACATGCTCTCTTCTGTAACCCTTAAAAAGTAGCCTTCCTACTCCTTCAAATCTGTGTTCATGGGGTCACCAACGGTAGGAGCCTATCCAGGGGAAGGCTTACCTGGCCAGTGTAAAAGACACTCTCTGGGTCAGGGATATACTCGGCACTGAGCTCATGCCTGGGCACCAGTCCCTGCACGTCATTGTAGAACTTCACAATGCAGCCGTAGTCCTTGACCCTGAGGATAAAGCCGTGTGTCTGCAGGCCAGGCTTAGCATCAGCATAGCAGGTAATGGCAGGAAGTTTGGACTCAACCAGGGTTTTCTTCAGGGTCATCATCAGCTTCCTGGCTTCAGGGTCACAAAGCAAAACCTAGGGAAAGGATACTGGCCATGACCAAGTCATCCATTACCAAGAGAGCCACTGAGCTGGTCTCTGCATCCCCCTGAGAGCCATGGTCAGTCCCTAAAAACCTGCTCTTTCTCTCTGAGAATAATAGCTACAGACCATCCCCGCTTCCTGCTGGATGACGACCTAGGGAGCATTCATCTCTATTTCAAATGTACTACCTCCCAAAAGTCCCCTCCTGGGCCTAGAGCAACACTCACCATCCCAGTGCACCTCCAGAGAGTCCTATGTCGGTTACTCCTACTCTGCCTCCACTCCCTCTCCCTCCTGGACCACTGCATCTCGTCTAACAGAATGAATGACTGAACCTTTACCCCCTCAACAGTGTTGCAGACTAGCTATAAACTAAGACTGAGTGCGCCAACCACCTCTCATTCCTCAAAAAGTCATCTCCTCGAGGGCAGAGAAATTCCTCTATTTCTAACTTCCTGACCCCACCACTATAAAACTTTGTACCAATGGGTAATCAATATCTTTGTTGAGTCCATAATGAAATAAAATGAAAATAAGAAAATCCAACATTCTAAGTGTCTGCACACACCAGGCCCTAAGCACCGTGTATTATCATGTCTAATCTTCACAACTCTGTGAAGCTTCTCTCAGGATCCAAGCCTTTGTTATAAAACACTCAAGTTTCGGCAGCTTTGGTTGGGCTATTTCCGTGCCTGACACAACCCCTGCTCCTCCTCAACCTTCCAAATCCTACCCATCCTTTCCAGTTCAAGCCCCACCTCTGCCAGAAATCTAGAAGACATTATTGTCAAATAGAGCTCAATTCGAAAACTGGTTCTGCCATTTATTAGCTGTGTGACTCTGGGCAAGATACTCTGCTTTCCTAAGCTTTCATTTCCCCATCTGCAAAATGAGGATAACAGTACTTCCTTCATAGGGCCGTTTTAAGGATGAAATGAAGTAAGGCGTGTTACGATGTGCCTAGCACAGCAACTGGCACAGAATACGTGTTACATGGTAGTTGCTATTGATCATATTGATCATCATTGATTATCAATGATTCTTGCTGCCCCAGCCCACCCTCACCTCCCCGTTCTGAGATATGACCACAGCATACAGCCTGCACCAAACCACCTGGCCTGCTCTCTTCATGTATGGATATTTTAACTACCAATTATACCATACAATTATCAAGGGCAGGGACCCAGTTTTCTCTTCCCAATGCCAAGCGCAGGACTGCAGATATTATGTGGTCACTTTGTGGAAAAAGGCAGAAACTTCAGCTGAGAAGCATCATTCTCTTCCCATATGGCCAAAACCCCACCAGCGACCCTGTAGGAGGCTCACCCGGCACTTGACCTCATCCCCAACGTGGTACTTCTTCTCCGGATTCTTCATAAGGATGTCGGCCAGGTGCATGGGAGGTACCAGGGCCCTGATTTGCCTGCCCACCTTCACCAGCATCCCGTATGGCTTTATAGTCATCACTTTGCCCTAGGAAAAGATGCCATGATGCCTCAAGAATATCTTTCCTATATTTCTTACAACAAAGCATCTCACACCTCTCTTTCGAAGCTCAGCTTCCTGAGGTAACTGTGCCTGTTATTCCAGATCTCATGGGGACAAAGCACATACCCCACAGTGATCCGGATGCAGTAGGGTTTATTTATGAGAACCTTCACATCTTTTTGTGTGAGGATCTTCTTTCAATCTGCCTTACAAATTCATTATCCAACGGAGAGGATTATGTCTCCTAAGGAATGAACTCTACATATAAAGGGGAGCTGCTCAGTTGGGGCTAAGTGGTTGGACAGGCGCAGCAACTGGCTTCTTACTAATATCCCAGCTGGCTCAATTATCAAAGAACTAACTTTTGACCTGGTCTAATCAACACCATCAAATCCCAGGACTGATGACCTACTGCCTCTGCGTAGTGGGGTGGTACTCGCAAGACCTTACCTTGAAATTAATTACAAGTTACCCAAGGGAAGAAAAAGAAATCCCAGTTAGCAGGCCAAGAGAAGGAATATGACTTTAAACGTGTTCACATGGGGACTAATGAGCTGACAGTTAACCTGTGAACTAAAGACTATCTGAAGGTGGTGGAGTATCTAATTATATGCTTGAGGTCTTACCTTTACCAAGGCCCCAGGTTTGATGTCATGATAACTAAGGAACTGAGCTTCAATAACAGACCTAGAACAAAAGGCAAATACAAGATTAAATAAATTAGGACAGAGGCTGCCTAAAATTCAGGGCTACCAAAATCATGTTGGCAAGAAAGGAAACCCTCACCAAGCACGGCCACGAGACACTGTGGGTGTGCGCTGCACAGGAGCACACCTCTACACCCCGCACAAGTTAGTGACAGACTTACGTCCGCAGAGAGAGCAAAGCCAGTTCATCCATTTGGCTGTAGTCGATGATTCTACACTTGTGAGTGTTCCCTGGCTTGAAGGTCTCAGGTTTGAAGACTTTCTTAGAATTGGAGAGATGGCTGAGCTACAAAGTACCAAGTGATTAAGGACCAGCCAGAAGCAACAGATCTGAGGCAATCAGACATTAAATCAGACATGGAGTTGACTCAGTACATTTGTCACCTCCCATAAGACCAGCACTCTTGATTACCTGTTAAAATAATTGCTCTAACTAAAGAACTGCTTTGTACTATCACAGGATCTCTATAAAGTCAGAGAAGAGTCTAGATCATGGGTCGATAAATTACAGCTCACGATTAAGTGCCTATATTTGTAAGTAAAAGTTTGACTGGACCACAGCCGTGCCCTTTCATTTACATACTGTCCTTGCTGCTTTCAGGCTATAACAACAAAACTGAGTAGTTAGGACAGAGTCTGTATGATCCATAAGCCTAAAATATTTACTATCTGGCCCTTTAAAATAACTTTCCCAAGCCCTGGTGTAGATCCTAACTCATTCTTATACCTACCATCAACCAGGTATCAATTACGGCAAGTCAATTTTAAGGCACTCTAATATAACAAACAGACCTTGTTCTAGTCCTTATGAACTGTCTGCCACGTTTGGGGAAATTCAAAAATAGGAAACTAATACCCAGGGATGAAGGAAGCAGAAAAGAACTTGTGTCCCCAAAGTCCTTCTGGTGATAAGATCGTGATGAAACAAAGAGCCTCCTTACCCGGGCATAGGCCAGAGCCCCATCCGTCAGCCTGAAGGTGGCCCCGGCATTGCCGAAAAAGCCCTGGACAGGAACATCATCCAGTACAGCTCCCAGCTGCTGGCAAGAAAGCCGGGTGAGTGGACGCCCGGGCTGCAGGAAGACAGCGCGCAGGCTCAGCCGTACAGCTCTGGTCCGAGGATGGACGCAGAGGACACAGGCCCGTACCTAGACAAGGGAAAGGGCATAATGAGCAAGACAAGGCACACCAGGGACAAGGCGCCCTGGAGCAGACTTTCAGGAGTCAAGACTCTCCATGCGTTGACCAAGCTACAGATGTAAGTACTAAAATCAGCTTGTGCAATCAAACAGAATGTCCCAGAGGAACTATGTCCGACTGAATCAATGCTTACACAAGGCCAGGAAAACATATACCAGGGTCCCCTCAACACCATGAGGCTAATAATACATATGCAACAGGAGCCATGTACTGGCATCACTATATCAGAAGCTCATCTGAAACACCAGAAACAGCCTGCTCTGATCACAAGGCCACAGCATGTAAAATGTCTCAACTCTGCAGACAAATATGGCTACAAGGAGAAAAAAATTACTAGAAAGAGGTTCACCAAAAAATTAACAATATTATTACTAGGTGGTGGGAAAACCTACTTTTACTTAAAAAAAATAAAACAACAACAGAAAAAACCAACAAAGTCTCTATAGCTTCCATCAGTATGTGTTACTGTTAAAAACAAAAAATAAATCATTTTAGGATTTTTAATAAAAAACAATGATTACCATAATATTGGGATTTTCTTCCCAAATATCCATGTTCATTGCAGAAAATTTGAATATTTAGACAAGGGTAGAAAAATCACCCAGACTTAATCACTAACACCTGATTGCATAATCAGCCAGCATTTTGACCAGATGTACTTTTTAAGACTTTTTTTTCCCCAAAATTGAATCTATATTATAGCACTTTGTAAACTACATTTGTCTATTTAAACATATATCTTGTTCTATGTTAAACACTCTATTAGAACACTTTAAATTATAAAAGCAAAAGATTTACTACCAAGAAAAAAAAATCAAAGAGTATGAAATAAAAACTACAAGTTACCTTCTTCTCCACAGGCTCCTTCTCTAATCTCAATCCCCAGAAATAACCACTGGCAGTTTCTTGTAGTCCTTCCAAGACACTTTTCATTCCCCTCACCAGCCCTCTGACACCTGTACACATGCAGTCCTAGGACCTGCCTGTAGCAGCTGTGACACTGGATGGCTGGTTGGGACACGAATGAAATCCAGAAAAGATAAGTGCAACATTTCTTACCGGCTGATTTGAGAAGTATGTTCTGCCTTTCTTAGGGTCCAGGTGCATAAAGTCAACCAGGCCAGTGAAGAACGAGAGGAATTTTAGCGTAAGGCCAAATGGAGTCACCTAGAAATAAAAAGAATCAGTTACGAAAAACATCTCTCTGAAGGAACCAGGAATGAGACTGTTCATAAAGCCACATTATCCATGACAATGTTAACTGTGTGTCTCTCCTCCCCCAGCTAACCCTTCTCGTCTTCTTCCCATAAAATGAAATGGCAGCACATCTCCTGGCACTGGCTGTTCCTTAATTCAGTAAGCTCATCGCCCCTGGGCCTGAGAGGACATCAGTCCTCCACCCTTGGGATTTCCCAATGGGATGGAAGGCGCTTTACATGAGGATCCTCAGGGAACTGCCAGCCTGACAACTGGGACAAATTGTTGCTAACTTGGTGATGTGCTCAGACTAAGAAGGTAAAAACCCACATGCTTGCCAGAGGGAGATACTGACCGTGAGCAATTCACCCTACAGAGCCCCACAAAGCTAAGAAAGTAGAGGTGACAAGCCTCTCAAAAGAGAGCAGGGAGGCAGGTGACTGAAATAAGGGAAACTAAGTCAGATCCCCAGGTCCTCTCCTCAAACTATAGGGTCCACCGTTCTCCCATCTCCACAGAAAATGGGAGAGTTATTCTCTGGGAAACTGTACCAGACTCAAAACACAGGAACAGTGCAAACCATGAAAATGTGAATTAAGAAAAATTCTGAATATCATATATAGATATGGAGACCGCCAGCCCCTTTCTGCCATCTAGCTCTTAGGCAGCCAGGCTTATATGCTCCTGAATCGGGTGTTAGTAGATCCTTTCCAGAGAAATCTAACATGCCAGAGAAGACTTCTAACAGTGACATCTGGAGGTTGCCACTAGTTCCTGACCCTGACAGGGAAGTCAGCCAGTCAGCAAGTCGCGCCCAGGAACACAGACTTCCCCGCAGTTTTTTAGTGCCTCTCTCATAACATGGCAGTCAAAACAAAAACTCAATAGAGAATGGGAGTTGAGAGACTTTCCCAGAGGTAGGATATAGACAAATACATGCATGTACCAAACCAAAGAAGAGAGGAAAAAAAAAGAAAATTAGAACTGATCCTTTAAGTCCAACATCATACTAACAGGAGTTCTAGAAAAAGAAAAGAAAATTATATTAAAAATTTTAGGGCTTCCCTGGTGGCACAGTGGTTAAGAATCTGCCTGCCAGTGCAGGGGACACGGGTTCGAGCCCTGGTCTGGGAAGATCCCACATGCCGTGGAGCAACAAGGCCCGTGAGCCACAACTACTGAGCCTGCGCGTCTGGAGCCTGTGCTCCGCAACGGGAGAGGCCGTGACAGTGAGAGGCCCGTGTACCGCACGCGCACCGCGATGAAGAGTGGCCCCCGCTTGCCGCAACTGGAGAAAGCCCTCGCACAGAAACGAAGACCCAACACAGCCAAAAAAATAAATAAATAAATATATTTATTTTTTAAAAAATTTTTTTTAAGATCTGATAAGGGGCTAGCATCCAGAAGATACAAAGAACCCTTTCAAAAGTTACCCTTTCAAAAGAACCCATTTAAAAGTTAGATAATTAAACTTTTAAATGGATAAAGACTTCTGATTCAATATTTCTCCAAGGAAGATTTATAAATGGCCAATAAGCACATAAAAAGATGCTCAACATTACTAATCATTAGAGAAATGCAAATCAAAATCACAAAATACCACTTCACACCCACACCCACTAGGGTGGCTATAATAAAAATAATAATAATAAGTGTTTGTGAGAATGTGGCGAAATTGGAACCCTTATATTGCTGGTGGGGATGTAAAATGTTGCAGCCACTTTGGCTGTTCCTCATAAAGTTAAAACACAGAGTTATCATATGACCCAGCAAGTCCATTCCTAGATATACACTCAAGAGAAATGAAAACATATGTCCCTACAAAAACTTATATACAAATTTCATAGCAGCATTACCCATAACAAGACAAAAGTGGAAACAACCCAAATGTCTACCAACTCCATATGATGGAGTACTATTCAGCCATAAAAAGGAATGAATCCTTGATAAATGCTACAACATGGATGAACTTTGAAAACATGCTAAGTGCAAGAAACCAGACATAAAAGGCTACATACTGTATGGTTCAATTTATATGAAATACCCACAACAGGCAAATCTAGAGATAAAAAGTAGATTTGTGGTTGCCAGGGGCTTGAGGGAGGGAATGAATGGAGAGTGACAACCAATGGGTACAGGGTTTCTTACTGGGGCGATGAAAATGTTCTGGAATTAAATAGTGATGACAGCTGTACACCCTTGTGAATAAACTGAAACACCACTAAGCTGTACACTTTAAAAGGGTGAATCTTACTATATGTGAATTATATCTCAACTTAAGAATTGGAAAAGAAAAAAAAAACCACAGTGATACAGAAAACTTTCCCAGAACTTAAGGATCTACATTTCTGGATTACAGGAGGTCAGCACAAATAAATGGAAAGAGAGTCATACAAAAGCACATCATTGTGAAATTTTAAAATGAAAGGGATAAAGATAAGATCCTTGAACATATAAAGAAAAGGAAATCAAAATAACATCAGACTTTCCAACAGCAGTAGAGGCCAGGTGACAATGGGAACAACAACTTCAAAATTCTGAGGTGTTTTTTTTTCTTTGGCGGTACGCAGGCCTCTCACTGCTGTGCCCTCTCCCTTGCGGAGCACAGGCTCCGGACGCGCAGGCTTAGCGGCCATGGCTCACAGGCCCAGCCGCTCCATGGCACGCGGGATCCTCCCAGACCGGGGCACGAACCCGTGTCCCCTGCATCGGCAGGCAGACCCTCAACAACTGCGCCACCAGGGAAGCCCTCTGAGGTATTTTTTACCTAGAATTCTAACCCCAGATTAACTACCAATCACACGTTAGAGCAGAATAAAGTTATTTTCAGATATACTAGGTGTGCAGAAAAGAGTTAACCTAGCAGGCCTGAGACTGCGATCCTTGGAAAAGCATGCTTGCGGTGTTGGCCCTGGCCTGGTGTCTGGGAACTTAGACTTCAAGAGGGTTCCCACCACTCTCAGAACTGAGTGGCTCACTGTACCTAAACTATTTGTGCAAACAATATGGTTTATGCTAAACACTCGAATTCCTTAGGAGAGTCAGGAATTTTGGTACATGACAGGCAGCAGGTGGCTATGTGACCAGCCGCAAATAAAAACCCTCAATGAGCTTTGCTGCTAGACAACATTCACCCATGTTGTCATAACCTGCTGCTGGAGGAATTAAATACACCCTTTGTGACTCCACTGGAAGAGGATTCTTGGAGGCTTGTGCCTGGTTTCTTTCAGACTTCATTCCATGGGGCTTTTCCCTTTGCTGATTTTGCTTTGCCTCCTTTCACTGCAATAAATCACAGCCATGAGGGCCACTATATGCTGATGGTGTGAGTCTTCCTAGTGAATCATCAAACCTGGGAGTGGTCTTGGGAATTTTAAGACACATGAGGTGAAGAAATTAACCTCCCATCTGCTTTTCTGAGGATGCTTCTGGCGAATGTGACACATTAAGATGAGTGAGTAAACCCAAAAAGAGGAATACATGGAATCAAAGAAGGTTCTATCCAATACAGAAGAGTGGAAAAGGATCTGGGATGACAGGGAAGGGAGCCCTACAGAGCAACCAGTCCAGACTGGAGCCGGATGACAGTAAAAGGGGCTCCGGGTAGGGGAAAAAAGTAGCAAAGATTATTTAAAGGGTTTGAAAACACAGAAAATAGTGAGAGAAAAATAACTACAGGATGTATGAAGAAATAGTGAAAGGCAGGAAGAGAATTCAGCAAATGACAAAAACAAAGCTGATTAGCAACTCCAGGAAAAAAAGCTGTTCAAGAAACAAATTATATTACCTAGCCCAGCAAATAAATAATATCTATGTAGTCATATAATTTAAACGCTGAGTAATGATTTAGCCAAAATTTTAATATTCCTTTGTTGAAAGGTTGGGAAAAGGTAAGGATAAGAGAGCCAAAACTTTATCTACCTTGATAAGAAGTTCAAACCCAACGCCTCAAAGTGATAAGATGCAGCAGAAGTTTATTATTATACTTCAAAACACACAGGTAAATTTCAAAAGATAAGCCAAGAGTTAAAGATGGGGGTTAGATGGGATGAGAGTTCTTCATCATAAGCCTTTTAATACCATTTGATCTTTTAGATCAGCACTGCCCAAGAGAAATATAAGCCACATATGTAACTTTAAGTTTCCTAGCAAGTCACATTGTAAAAATTACAAAGAAACAGCTGAAATTTATTTTAATAGTTTATTTAACCCAATATAGGCAAAATATTATCATTTCAACACGTGGTACTGGCTACATTTCCAGTGCTTAATGGTCACATGGGACCAGGGGCTACCCCACTGGACAGCACTCTTTTAGATTGTGTGCACGTACTACTTTAATAAAAATTATTTTTATTTTAGAAAATAGTAGTAACAATGAATGGCTTACCTTCTGTACCTGGGCTTTGACTACCAGTCCTGGTAGCAAGCTGTTGAGGGTCCAGTTTTGCTCCTCAGTAGCAATGGCAGCAGAAACTTCTGAGTAACCAACAGACAGACTAACAATTCCTCCATTGCCTTTCACCTCTTCAATAAGGCAGTTCAGGTAGTGACCTACCTTCAATTTAGCACCTGCAAGTCCAGCCCCCAAAAGGAAAAATACCTATTATGAGAAGGACTTTGAACTTGGGCTCGAGTGATACCTGAAAGATCCATGGCCTACCTGCCCAGTTACCATGCAATACTCCCCATATTCCCAATTTCTCAGGGACCAACTACAAGAAGGGCGTGAAATGACCCTGACTGATCTGGAATCAACTACCACAAAAAAATATGAAAACCTCAACAAGGCGAGAGAGTACTGGTTCAGAGGCTCTGGGGGCCCAAATTTCAGCGGAATCTTCTAAGTGAGAAAAAGTGAAACTGGTCCATCAGATCTTAATGAGACAGCCACGCCCTGACCCTTCATACATCTCCCTTTTTCTATCACCTAAGATTAACAGTTGATTTTAGCAAAGCCAAACATGCTTCAGGGTCAGCATTCTGCATTTTACTCACCAAAGTGGCATTTAAATATAATCCCCCATACACCACCTCACTACCATGGACTGGTCCCTCTTCTTCCTCTCACCTTTGTTCTTCTGTTGGATGTACTCCTGGGCTTTCTGCAGTGGCAGAAAAGCTCTGGCCCCACTAACACCAATGTCCACTAGATAGCCATGGTCTTCCAGGCTGGACACAGTGCCCGTGAGCAGCTGGAGGAAGGCAAAGCATTCCCAAAAGTTCAAAAGTCAAAGGTCATGGGACACATAACAAACATCCACTACCAAACATGACTGTTCCCACCATCCCATAATCCCACACATCCTCTCACTTTTAACTTTAAACCTCAATCCCTACAACACAGGGAATATAGCCAACACTTTATTATAACTATGAATGGAGTATAACCGTTAAAAATTGTGAATCACTATAACGTACACCTGTAACTTGTATAATATTGTACATTAATTATACTTGAAAAAAAAATTTTTTTAAAGAAAAGAAAAAAACCCTCAGTCCCACTACAGGATAGAAGAGGGAAAGACATCAACTTTAATTCTCCCAGGGTTTGAAGGATCTTATAGTTTGTAGACAGAGAGGAGTTGAATAATGGAATGAGAGAGGGGATTCTCCCCTGGAGGATTTTCAAAAGATAGGAAAGACTTTCATGTTATGCAAAGAGATAAACCAGATGGCCTTGCAGTGCCAGCACTCTCAGCACCATGACTAATGAGAATCCAGAACTACCCTTCTAGCTGTCATCAAGTCTTTTCTAAGCACCTCCAAGATGTCCCCCCCCAAATCCTGCCAACCTCCTTTACCTTTCACGGGAAGCACTGTGGCATTCAAATCTGGCTCTGACACTTACTAGCTATTTGGTGTTTGGCCACTTAAGTCACTTAAACCTTTTTCAGTCTGTTTTCGCAAATGTACAAGAGGGACACCTATCAGCCTCACAGGGTTGCTATGAAAATTTCTTCAGAGAAAGTGTCTAAAACAGCACCTGTCAAACAGTGGCCTCTCAATACCTGTCAATTTCCTACAGCTTGGCTTACTGTTATTCCCCACTCTACCCAACGTTCAGGGCCTGGTCCAAACTCCACCACTTCTAACCAAACGTTCCAAGATCATACTGATCTCCTTCCTCTTAAGTGAGTATAGTTTATATGAGTGTGTTTTGTACCTACTTCACTTGGAGGCACTGAGTGGGGATACATTTCTCCTGAACCTCCACAGGACTGGGAGACTCAGTAGTGGATCATCCATTAGTACGGCTGACAGTCTAATTGCCCTGTCTACCCTGTCTCTCGCTCTCAGAGAGCAGCCCTCAAGCTCTCCCCACAAACGCCAGTGGCCTCTGAAAAAGACTTAATCTGTGAAGAAGTCTCGGTAACGAAGGCACTTCAAGGAACTCCTTCTTACCCTTGCTAAGATTCCTTGGAAGCATTTTTTTCCCCCTACCAGCAAATCTTGGGCTTGCTTTCCCTTTATCCCCTCCAGGGTAATGTGATTAGGTTCAAGTCTTCAATTTCCATTAAGTACCCAAAGTACCCTGGCGACCTTCCCCCCAGGAAAAGACTCACGCCCATGTGTAACAGTTAAGCTGAAGTGAAAGGTAGTCTAGACACACCCCAGGAGGCAGGACAGGGAGAAGGCATATTGCCTGCTCCAATGCCCTGGCGCCAGAGACGTACCATGCCGGGTTTCAGGGCCTCAGCACTCAGCACTTTGTTGACATTTCTGGGGTTCAGAGACAGCTTGACATTCTTTTTGCCCCTCTTTGTGATGTCCAGACTGCTCACCACACATCTCACCAGCATCCCAGGTGAGAAGAGCTCAGGCAAGCTGACCAGGTCCTGCAGAATACAAATGAGAAAAACCTGATACGTACCCTTCCCCTGCACTGAGAGTTCATTGCCTGGTCCTGGCTCAGCGGTGTCTCATCCTCAGATCTCAAAGAGCCCAAGAGGCAGATGAAGGGAGTAACTGCTCACCCACAAAGGAAGCGGCCTGTGGCCATATCACAGTCTTGGATTACAGCTTAAGGTCTCCAAACATTTCCACGCAATGGGCAGATGTAAAATGACGTGTTAAAAGAATCGTCTACAATTACTGTCTCTACTTCCTCATCTTCTCCTCACTCTTCAGCTCACTGCAATCTGAGTTCCACCCCCATCACTCCATACTTGATCTCCCAACAAAACCTCCAATGACTTCCATGTCGCTAAACCCAACAGTCCACTTTACAGCCCTTCTCTCACATGACCTTTACAAAGCATTTAACTCTGGTGCTGCTTCCTTAAGCATTTCCTCCCGGCTTCCAACCCTTCGTTCACCATTTTTCTTCTCTGTGTCTCTGGTCCCACCTTCTTCTGACAGCAACTCTCCTTTTATTCAGCAACTAAAATATAGTATTTGCCCCAGGCTCGGTCTTTCAGTCTCTTCTCCCTCTGTGTGCTCCCTCTAAGCAACTTCTTCCCTCTCCATAGCTTCAATTACCACCTATACAAAGAAGTCTAACACATTCATGTTTCTAACCCAAACGTCCCTGAGCTCCAGCATCACCTATCTACTGGTTGTCTCAACTGTACCTCAAACTCAACGTAACAGAAAATCAAATCATGATCATCTCTCCTAATCCAGGTCCCTTTCAGGGTTTCCTGTCTCAGGATGGCATGGCCAACTGTCAAGCCGTGCTCAACAGAAACCTAGGACTCACCTCTGACACGTCTCTCGGCCTTGCCACCCATATGGAATTCGTCACTAAGCGCTGACTTTACCTCCTCAGCCCTCAGTAAATCCATCCATCTCAAGACCCTAGACTACAACAACAGCCTCCTAACTGGTCTCTAGGCAGCTACGCATGCCTCTTCAATTCAGTCTCTGTGCTGTCTACATGGCACCCACACCAGTGAGGACATTTCAAGGGCTTCCCACTGATTCTAGAAAAACAATCCTAAACATGGTCTGGCCTCCACCCAGCCCTCCAGCCCCATCCCACTCCACTCTCCCCGGCTCTCTCTGCTCTAGCCACACTAGCCTTCTGCTGCACATCGGGCTCCTTCTGCCTGAACTCCCTTCCTTCCTTCTCTAGCATACCCTCATCCTTCCTACCTCAGCTCAGGCATCCCTTCCTCAGGCAAGTCTTCCAGGTTCCCTGGGCTAAGTCAAAATCCCCCTTATTTAAAAAAAAAAAAAAGAAGAAGAAGAAGAAGAAAAGAAAAAAAAATTTCCCTATTATAAACTCTCTTGGTACCTTGTACCCTTCCTTCTTAACACTTAGCAAAGTTGTCATTTTACATCTGTTGGTGTACTACTTATTTCCAGTTACAGATTTCATGCGGGTTTCCCATACCTGCAGGGGTTCTTCTTGTGCCACCTGCTCATTCAGCTTTTCAGTGTAGGCATCACAGATTTCAGTCACTTGCACACACCCCTGGAGGCCGTTGGGGAGACTAATCACCAGTTCCAGTTCATTTACCTCTTTCACGCAACCCAAGATCCGCATCCCCTCACACAGGGACTAGAAGAGAAAGAGTGAAATGTATACAACAGGGAAGAGAACAATGATTGGGGAGGTTGGGGGGGTTCTGGCTTCTAGTCCCAACTCTGACATATAAAAGCTATGAGACACATATGTGTACATGTCAGTACACTCATCACACATCTGAGCACCACAAAAGATCGAAATTATACAACAGTGTTTCCAGCAGGGTGCTGGAGGGCACGCTCGCCTTTTCCTTTATTCCAAGCAGCCCAAACTCAAAGGCCTAGCAGGCCAACACAATGCAGGACAGAATGTCAGTGGAGACAGAAGTCAGTCTGGAGGGTGCATGCCAGGTCTAAAGGGCGCAACCACTATTCAGCTCTGTGTCCCTACAAACATGAGGGAGTGCGAGCTTGTACTGTCAGCACTTTCAAATTTTTACAAAAAAGCCGGAAATCACATTTTTATGGAAAATTTTTTAGTTTTCTAATGTTGGCATGAAGTTAAACAATTATTTTTTTTAAGTAGCACACAGGACAAAGAAAATAATTCTGCAAGCTGAATCTATGTTTCCCTTCACTATCATTTGACTTTTTTTTTCTCTTTTTACAACTAATGTGTATCAGAATTATCTAAAAATTTAAGGAACATAATAAGACTGCTTCACTTCTCTGAGATAATTTCCACATCTATGAAATGAAAGGGAAGAATTAGAGTGATTGCTAAAGTTATTGCCAGTTCTAACCTATGACTCTACTAAAACACAAGTTCCATGAGGGCATCGGCGGGATGAGGGACTCAGCAGCTAAAAAGAAAAACTAAAAAAACAACACATGATCACAGGCACTGGTTAATAATTGAAGGAAATAATGCTCAATTCTGAACAAAACTGGAAGAAGTTCTAAAGACATAAGCTACACACACATATTTATATGAAAAGAATGAAGGAAAAAAGGAAAGAGGAAAGGAAGAAGAACATATACAGACTTAAGCAACTCAGAGAGTTTGTTTAAAACAAAACCAGTTATAAAACAGAAACTAACACACCATTGTAAAGCAATTATACTCCAAAAAAGATGTTAAAAATAAAAAAAAACTTTGACAAACCTCCACACTAAGGATTTCAAACTTCTCTCTTACAAACTTGTTGCTTTCTCTCTTTTCAACTTTCAACTTTTTTGTTTTTGCTGGCTCTTTCTGGATCTTTTTCCTTTTGGTGGATTCCTCTTCAGTAGAAATCTAAAGGGGGCAAAAGACCCAAAAGAATAAAAACCAGTAATCCTGGCCTTTCCCTCCAACTTCAGGTCATCTGTCACCTTGCTTTGTCTTCCCTTCTACTCCACCCCACTCCCAATTGTTCCTTTAATTCCTGCCTCAACGCCAATCTCCTGTTCTAACAGCAATTCTCCCTTTGACCAAAATCTGAGCTCTGTTCTCAAAGCCCCTTCTCTCCTGTGTTCTTCCTCCCTTGACTGGGATGAGCACTGGGGTTCCCCGCTGGGAGAAGCAATTTGGAACAGTGAAAGAAAATAAAAGGTGGAGTCACGAAGACCCAAGTTAAATTTCTATCCCCATCATTACAAGCTGTGTGATTTCGGCTAAATTATATAACCTCTCTGAGCCTCAGTTCCTCACCATGGAATGATGATCTCTACTACACAGTACAGTTGGAAAGATTACATAAAATAGACATGAGACCATACAATCAAGTGTTAGTTACCATCCCTCTAGCATTTGGAGCGCAACCTACTCTAGGTGAAGATTTCAAATTCTACTGCAAATTATGATCACTTTACACAGCAAGGACCTCATTCAAAAATGCAGTGATCAAACTGTTTTCTCTCCATCCTTAATCAACATGGTAAGTTTCTAAGAATAAGAAACAGGGAATTCTCTGGTGGTCCAGTGGTTAGGACTCCATGCTTTCACTGCCAAGGGCGCGGGTTGGATCCCTGGTCAGGGAATTAAGATCCCACAAGCTGGGTGACGTGGCCAAAGAAAGAAAGAAAGAAACAACGGCACTGCAAACTCAAATATTAAATGCCATGCTTCAAAGGATATAGTCTTGTGGTGGCATGGACTCTCTAACAAGTTTAATTTATAAAAGTTGACTTCAACAAGAATCCAATCTGGAAAACCACACATTCTCAAACAAGGCTCATTCTCCAAAAGGACACTAGAGAGAAAGTGTTCAGTGAGTCTTATCAAAAAAGCACACCACTTACATCAAATAAGTTGTCTTGTTCAAATGACTGCTGGAAAGCTTTCTCTTTCTCTGATTTGTGGGTTTTTCTTGTACCCCCTCGGGGGAAGCTTTCTTCCATGGTTGCCGTGTTTGGGTGTCCTAAAAACAATGCAAAGAATTGGTGAGTTGTATCCTTAGTGTCAAGGTTGTGATCAACGGGCAAGAGATAGAGCCTTCTAGCACCAATGTGCTGGACAGCATTCAGGACTAAGAAATGGATGGTTTGATGCCAGGCAACAGATAATCCATAATTCGTCTTTCCAAAGGTCTTTGTTTCAAAACCACAAGTCTACACATTTTTCTCCAGCAAAAGAAGTTAGTTTCAATGTATTAAATATCATTAAGCAGCTTCAGTTAAGTCACAGATACACAGATGAATACATAACCCCCTACCTTCAAAGAATACGCACATTTTTAAGAAGATAAAACAATTATGCAAAGGATCTAAAATACAAATCAGATTATAAACTATCAACAAGGAGGTAGGAAATAATGAGGCTTCAGCAAAGGAGGAAAGCTTCCTAAAAAAGATGCTTTTGAGCTGAATGTTAAAAGATTAATAAAATTTTGACAGGTGGAAAGGGAAAAACAGAAGGAATACGAGAAAAGGCATGGAAATAGGAAAAAAACAATTATTTTGATAAGCACCAGCAATATGTCTGTCAAGCTGCTCAAAAGCTTGCTCTTGCCTTTCTTTGAAGAATTGTTCAACTAGATTACAAGGTGAATAAACCATAATAATTGGAGTTAAATTTTAAAAGACACGTTGGGTTTTTTGTGTCAGATCTTTCATCAGGTGTGAATAGATTAACGTTCACTTTGGCAAGTCAGAGCCTTAAGAAGAGGGAAAGACAGAACAGTAACAAAAATATATATATACTTCAGGCTATAGATTGGACAGGGAGATAGGACTGAAGGAAGGTACACCGGGTACAAGGATTCAACTGCAGTACAACAGAGAAATCATGAGAACCAGAACTACTGAATAGGTATAAGTGAGAATAGAAAATAGGAGGGGTTGGTTCTGAGAGACACTTGGGAACAGGAATCTAAAAAGGCTTGAGACTGTGAAAGAGGTGAAGACCTAGAGGGAGCCTAGGAGTTGGAATCAGGAATGGATGTGTTTGGTAGAAATAGAACAAGCAATGCCGTCCAGTTTGCTAGGCATTTGACCCTTAATCTCATTTCAGACAAGGTGAAACTGAAGCTTCAAAGAGTAAACTGATCCCGCGACAAAGAAGGGTCTTGAGCTACTTCCTGGGGACATATTCTGACGTTACAGGGACCACTCCAGCAGAGCCAGCTTCGGAACCCAACCACTCACCCGGCACTGCGGGTGCATGGCAGGGATCCAGAGGACCTAGTCCTGGGACAGACCTGGAAGCCACGAAGTTTCCACCCTTGTCGCCTTTTCCCCCACTCACCAGCCCCGGGACGCCAGCACTTCTACTTCGGAGGCCGAGCCACTGTAATCACACACGCGGAGTCTAGAACACCAGCAACCCAACTCGGCTCTTCCGGAAGCGTGGGCGGGCTCAAAGCCTACTTCCGTTAGTATGCGGTACCGAGTCCTATAGGGCGGGGTGGGGTGGGGGAGAGAGATTTAGAGACAGGAAGCGGAAGGGCGGGACTTAGAGCCGTAGGCAGTCGGCACAGAGGGCCGAATCCGTAAGGCCCGTTGAACGTTTGCGGGGGAGGCGGCTTCTTCCGGTGGGGCAGAGGAGCAGCTTCGTCAGCTGAAGGACACCTGCAGCGGGGTCTGTGCGTTTTGGAAGGTGGGTGTGGAGGGGAACCCGGGCTCGGACCTCGCGGCTCCGCTTTGTGGGGCTGGCCTAGAATCCGACCGTTTCCTGGTCCGGGCACATCGCGAGGTCTTCGCTTTGGGTGGGGGACGTGGGGGGCGGGGAGAGTGATGGTGAATGGAAAAGAAATTAGAGAAAACGAGGGCCGGGCGTGAGGGTTCGGACGGTGGCTGGGAAGCTTTGGTGCGAGGTAAAGGCCCCCTTCCCCCAGTTTATAAAGGCCCTTAGAATGCATTTTCCAGTGGAGAGAAATGAGGCCCGCAGCGAAGGGAGTGTCCCAAGGTCACCCAGTGACGTAATATTGGATGAGAACTCGGGCTTCTGACCCTCTCTGGTCATGTTAACCTCTTTCCCACTGTATGCCCAAAGCAGTTTGTTTGCACTGAGCTGTGCTTAGGAAGCTGTCCAGCCAGGCCTCCTTTAGCTGCGCTGCAGCCTTTGTCAAGCGCGAGTGAGTGTAGCCCGCCTTCTGCGCTTCGCCGAGCCCGCGATAAGCGGGTTAGATTTCAATCTGTTCGATCAGTGGGGAAGGCCTTTCCTAGGAGGTAGGCAGAACAGAGAGCTGTAAACTCCTTTAAGTGCAAGAGGCTGCTTCTGGTACGTGAGCGGCTCTCCCTCGTCTTTGCCTCCTTTACCGCGTCATCTCACCAATCCAGGTAGGTGTCCGGTCCGACACAACAGCGGTACCGAGAAAAAAAGTAGCGAGGGTAGTTTCTGAAGTGCCCATTTTACAGGTGAAGAGAGGCGTGGAAAGATTAATTATATTTAATAGCAGTTCGCCGCTTAATTAGAAACAAGCGAAGACCCCGTCGCTTAGACTTTGCCATAGGCTACAGTTTAGCAATTAGTACAGTTTAGTCTAGGTATTTTTCATTAATGTCTTTCTAAACTGAAGTATGACTCAGAAGGAAAGCAAGTTTCAGTTCAGTTATTCCACAAAGTACCATCTAACACAAGGATTCCTGATGTTTGCCCAAAAGTAACCTGCAGTTTGCTGAGGAAGCAGACCCAAGTGCTTGCAGGCTTTGCTCCAGTTTATCTGTTTCCCCTCCATCTCAGCGTTTTTTAAGAGTCTTTCTTTACAACCTAGACTAAATTGCAGTTCCTGTACTGTGCCTTTCCCTGCAGTCAGAATTAGTCCTCTGTGTAATATTGGAAACATCAGCCTTCCTTCCATATTGTGTGGAGAGAAGTTTAAAGCACCTTAATATTGTTTCAGTTGGACACCATTTCACCTTCTGAAAATGTTTGTTAAACACAAGGTAGTGGGAATTATCAGTTAATAATTGGACAAAGTTAAGGCCTTGTTTTCTGTAGGGTTTCTCCGAGAAACCTACTTGATACTGTGAGAATCCAAAAATCTGTTCTGAAGATGAATGGGAAAGCATGTGTTTAATAAGTTTACTAAAATAAAACAATTAATATGAAAGCTATATCATAAAGATTTCTTTTAATGGAGATTTTCCTACTTGGCCTGAACTGGCCAAGGCCCCTAAGGTGGCCCAGGGAAGTTTGGAATCCTTCATTGCTACAAGAACTTTCTTGAAACAGTTTTCAAAATTAAGGTCATTTGTCCAAAGTTTCATTGCCAATTCTACGCACGTGAATGCCTCTGAAGGCCTTTGAATGGTAAACTGGAGAGTGCCAGTTTCCATAGCAACAACTTCCTCGCAGGTCTCTCCCCGCTTCCATTTCATCAAGAGCCAACTGAGTCACTGCCACTGCCTACCAATCTCGACCGGACCTCGACCGGCTCGTTTATATTGCCAATCGACTCGGCGTGGCGTCGGTCGTGGTAGATAGGCGGTCATACAGACGAATTTTCGAGTGTTGTTCTGGTGACCTTTGAATGTGCCTTTACTATTTTTTATTATAAAAGAAATACACGCCTTTGTGAAATACATAGGTTCTATAGCTGTAACACCGTTTTAAAGTTTGCTATATATTCTTTCAGGGTTTTTTCCGAATGTAATTACTAATAAGCATCTCGTTTTGTTTCTGTTACTGCAGTGTTTTTCAAACTTTTAACATACATCAGAATCACTTAGAGGGCATATTAAAACAGATTGTTGGGACTCAGGTCCTTCTGATTAAATAGGCCTGAGAATTTGCATTTCTAACAAGTTGCCATGAATAGTGACAGTGTGGGGACCAGACTTTGAGAACCATTGATGTGCTCTATAATGTCCAGAAATAGGATTTTTTAAATATTTAACATGACATTGGGACGTGTTTCCATGTCAGTACATAAAGATCTGCGTGCATGGGGACATCATTCCATGTCTATATATAAAGATCTCCATGCATTCTGTTTCCTTCAGTGAAAACCATCACTTATTAGTCTTCTGTAGACGGACTTCTAGTTCTTATTTATTCTCATAAACTGTATTTCATTTACCATCCTTGAACCATACTATACGTTTCTACTTTGTAATATTTCTATAAGGATAAATTTCTGGCAAACAAATGAACCACCTAGGTAAAAGGGTATGCTAAGTTTTTAATTTGATAGCTGTTGCAGAAGAATTGCATATTAGGAAGGTTGTACCAGTTTACACTCCCTCCAGGCAACAGAGAGAATCCTTATTTTCCCACATTCCCACTACTACTGCTAATTATCATAAATTTATCTTTGTAGTCTGATGGCTAAATATTGGTCTCATTTTACATCTTTGATCATTAGGTGATGTATGTTTTACCGTTTTGCGTTTGGCCACCTTTATATTTTCCCTTCCCTAAGATGATTAAAATATTTGCCCATGTTTTCTTCAGGATATCTTGGCTTCACTTTTACATTTAAATCTTTTGATCTGTTTTGGTGTAAGGAGTAAGGATTTCAGCTCCCCCCACACACACACCAATAGTTAGTATGTATCAACTCCATTTAGTAAATGATCCCTTCTCCCCCTTCCCATGGAGGTCCTAAATTTATAAGAAAAACTGTAAAAAGAGGGGTTGCAAGGTGAGCTGTTTAGTTGGTGGTTACCCCTCTGAGGAACTTTGAAAAGTATCACAAGCTCCAGCTTTCAGCTAGTCTTAAAACTGATTAATTCCAGGTACAGTGTACTGTGGTATAGATAGAGCCAGGAATGAAAACATCAACCAATATTGAGTCAGAGGATGGACTTAAAGACTACTGTGTTCTCTTCCTGTGCTGAGTGATTTGATATATATTCTGGAGTGTTGTGTGATAACAACCAAGATAAAGTCCTCTTTCCAAACGTTTCTCTTATCAGCAAGGTTTTTTCCACCGTTTTGCTGCTGCTTTGTTGGGTGAGGCATACATAAAATTTACAACATTTATATGCAATGAATTTTTTTGGATTTTTTAATTAAAAATTTTTTTTCTTTTAAATTGCATCCAAACCAATTTGTTGCTTTCTTTCTTTTTTTAAAAGATTGAAATCATGGCAGGTCCAGAAACTGATGCCCAGTACCAATTCACTGGTATCAAAAAATATTTCAACTCTTACACTCTCACAGGGAGAATGAATGTAAGTATTAATGATACCTTTAAGCAGTTGTTTTAGAATAAGATGTGACAACAACTCTTGTTTACTTTTTCCTTTCTTTTTCAGTGTGTACTGGCCACATATGGAGGTATTGCTTTGATAGTTCTATACTTTAAGTTAAGGTCTAAAAAAACTCCAGCTGTGAAAGCAACATAAATGGTAAGAAATTAACATTTAAAACTTTATATAACTTTGCCATTTTGATCTTAGGGGTCCCCCCCCACTATACAAGTATATTGTTCAAAATTTATTACAATCAAGAAAAAAGAAAAATATTGTCCATGTCCCCATTACCCTGACAATTTTCGTTAACATTTCAGTTTAGCTCTTTTTTAATATATTTGTTTGGTTTCCAGTGGCTATGATCCATATCTGTAATTTTATCTTATAACATGCATGTTCTCTATAATTTGAATGCATGAGTGCTCATGGGTATATGATTTATTTCACAGAGGAAATGTCTCCTACTAGAATTTTTTCTTAATATAAATAACATTACAATGAATGCCTTTGAGCATGAAGTGTTTGTATCTGTGATTGTTTTCTTAAGGTGAAGCGCTTTCCCAGAGGGTTGTGGGGCGCCTAGCTTTCTTCCCCAGGCAGTGTTGAATAACATCAGTTTCTGATTTTTGTTAATTTGAGGAGTAAAAATAATTTCTTTTTGATAAAGTTGTATGTTTTTTCCATTTGTTTACCACTTGTATTTTTCTTAACATTCTCTGTGTTCTTCTCATTTAACATTTCGGACTTTATCTTTGTGAAGACCTTCTCTCTCTTGTATAAGCTCTCTTAATAGCTATTAACCAGCCTTTTAAATCAGTTGCAAATATATCTTGGTTTTTGCTAGTTTCAATTTTTATGTAAGCCATTCTGTCTTTTCCTTAAATCCCCCTAGACTTCATTTTCTTCTTATAGTGCCACCCAACCCCCATTTGCCCTTGCTTGAGTAAATATTTTTTGTGTTGGTGGTAGATGAGGTGCAGAAAACCCAAAACCCAGATCTTTATCTAATGTAGCCCTCCATGACAGAAAATTTTTTCCTCTCCTCTTAAAAACTTTTCCAGTCACAAAACTATTGACCTTAAGGGACTGACTGCATATCCCAGAATGCAGTGGTCCATGGCTTGTTCCTGACAAACAGGTAGTTTTTTGCCCAATTTTTCATGTTAGGTTCCTCCTAACTTTGTTTTTACAATGGGGATAATACCACCCTCCTTGTTTTCTACTGTTTAAAATACTACTTTATGAAAAAAGATGTTACTCTATGTACTAGGCTTTTCTAATGGTATACATTTAGCATCATACTGAATTATTGGCAGCTCTTTTGTTAAAGGGGGAGTGTTAAATTGTATTAAGCTGAGAGACACCTAAATTTTGGGGGGTTACTGACTCCTTTGAGAATCTAATGAATTTGCATTCAATTTCAGGGGGGTTCACGGATAGTCTTGTACTAGTAATTACTGAATGTCTTAAAAGTAGAGTTGAACACATTGGTGTCTAAACAATTTTTGTTTTGTTTATAGGATTCTCAACTGTACGTCATCTGTTAAGTTCCCATGCCTGAAGAAGCTAATGTCAGCTCATCATGTGATACCCAATTTGTACAATAAATTATGAACCTGGAAAAGCTGGTTGTCTTTATTTACAAGATATCAAAAATATAAAAACTGTACAAAATGCAACAAAGGCAAAAAACTGGCAGTGACTTGGTCTAAATCTTTTAGTTTCCCAAAGCAAGGCTCAGTACTGGAGGTAAGCAATTGAAATGTCTGACTTCAAGTGTACTAGGTTGTATGTAGCCATTTTAGCTGAAGTAGAACATGGAAGTTAATTTCTTCACCTGGTTTATAGTGTTTGCGTGCACTCAATCCAACCGGTATAAATTCAGATGTCAATGGATGGTTGTACTTCATCTATTTCTCAAAAAGTAATTGTAGTTCACCCTACCCAGTTAACGTACATTCCACTAATCATGAGCCAAGCAAAAATGCTAGTGGATCATTTAACATAGTACTTGAGTGCCATACAGTAACTACATTTTTACAGCAGGAACATACATGCTCATAGAATTCTTCAGCTAAAATTCAGGATGGTATTATATTACTCAATTTGAACCTTGAAGCAGGATGAATTACTGAAATCAACTGATTTTTTTCTAAACATAATAAATTAAAATAGCATTTGAACAGGCGATGCATCGTTTCCACAAAATCCAAAGCACCATAAATGTCCCCTCCATGAACATAATACCTCTTATTCAACTAACGGAAATTAGTTAAATGTGGTTGCTATAGAAATGTGGAACTATCCTGTTCAGATTTTCCAAGCAGCATACTTCCAGATCCATATAGACAAAACATTCTTTGTAGCTTAAATATTAATCACTGAGGTATTTGCTTTTAGTCTCCCTTTTTCAAACAGTAGCTTCCAAAGGTCTTTAATACCGATGGTTTATTGCGGACTATAAGCTCCTGCAGCTAGAACCAAGTTTCTTCTAGTAAAATGGAGGTGTACAACTGGTGTTGATTTGGTCATATATGTTCCCAACAATAACTCCTGTGAATTCTCAGGTAAATTTATATGCCCAGTGGCTGTAGTAAAGTCATCAGTCTCTAAATCTTCAAATGCTTTGATAGCATCCCATAACCGTACTGTATTATCCATTGAACCTAAGGGGAAATCAAAGGAAACCATTTAGTAGCATCTGCCTTAGTTAGATTCTGAGATTCTGTCAAGTATGCTTTATGCATTTACTTTTTATTTCTGGTGAAAAAAATCTGAACTTGATTAATAACTATTATTCCCTCTAAAGAAGCACTTCAAGCAGTAGTTTTAACCTGAGAAGTCAACATACATATAGGGTAACAATCTGGAATCGTGGCTAAGGAGAAGCAAAACTTAGAAAACAGCAGGACTTAATTTTGCAATGGTCATTCAGTGCTTCCTTTAAATATACCATTGACCCTTTACCACAAAGCCATATCTAGTCATTTACCTGATGCCAAAATTTCACCATCTCTACTAAATCTAAGTGAACAGACTGTGTCACTGTGGCCTTTTAATTCTCCAACCATCAAACCATGTCCAATATCCCAAAGGAGTACTCTGCCATCTGTTGCTCCTGTAGCCAGGAATCTCCCATTGGGAGAAAATGTCAAGGAATGAATTGGTCCCTAGAAAAGAAGTCCATGGAAAGAATCAAAAATAGGGTTAAAAATACCTAAGAAAATAAGACAAAAGTTAGAATTATAAAGTTTAGTGGTGCGAATAGTATCTTTAAAATGTGTCACTGGTTAGTTTTTTTTTTAACATCTTTATTGGAGTATAATTGCTTTACAATGTTGTGTTAGTTTCTGCTGTATAACAAAGTGAATCAGCTATATGTATACATATATCCCCATATCCCCTCCCTCTTGCGCCTCCCTCCCACCGCTCTAAGTGGTCACAAAGCACCGAGCTGATCTCCCTGTGCTGTGCAGCTGCTTCCCACTCCCTGTTTTGCATTTGGTAGTGTATATATGTCAATGCTACTCTCTCACTCTATCCCAGCTTACCCTTCCCCCCCCCATGTCCTCAAGTCCATTCCCTACGTCTGCATCTTTATTCCTGTCCTGCCCCTAGGTTCATCAGAATCATTTTTTTTTAGATTCCATATATGTGTTAGCATATGGTATTTGTTTTTCTCTTTCAGACTTACTTCACTCTGTATGACAGACTCTAGGTCCATCCATCTGGTTAATTTTTAAACTTTTTATCTCAAAAGAACCTTGTGCGCTGGAATAATGAAGGTATAAAATACCTTGTGTCCAGTGAAGATCCTTACACAGTTCCCATTCAGGACATCCCAGAGCCGCACAGTTCTGTCTGCAGAGCCCGTAGCAACATAATTAGAATTGGGATGGAATCTGGTACAATTCACATCAGCAAGATGGCCAGCAAATATCCTTAAAGGCTGATAGTGATCTGTAGCCCAGAGCCTTTTAAAAAAAATTATTGAAAACAAAAGAAGGTAATTAGTTAACTGTGAAATGCCAAAATCAATATAGAAACAACCATGTGAACTGTTAGCTCCAAATGGGTCCCACTCACTAGTTACCTGAGGGAAAGCAGATGGAATGACTGAGCCTAACATTCTTTTTTTTTTTTTTTTTTGGCCGCAGTGCGGCTTGCGGGATCTTAGTTCCCTGACCAGGGATTGAACTCGTGCCCTCGGCAGTGAAAGCGCAGAGTCCTAACCAGTGGACTGCCAGGGAACTCCCTAAACATTCTTAAGAAAAACTAATTGACACGGTACAAAAAATTTTTAATTCTATAATCCTTTAGTTCTCTGTATGTACACCCCCCACTCCAACTCCTAGTCTAACTTATAGAAGAGTATTTTTCCCTAGTTTTGGCCACTACATAATTAGTTTCTAACCCAAGACACCTCATCCTCAACTTCTAAGGAGATGACAGGGAAATAAACGTGCTCACAGTGGTTCTAAAAGACAAGGTTTAGCATCCGGTTGGGGAAGGGGAGGGCATGGACTCTTGGTATAGACATAATTGCAGACATAGTAATATTCCTGTCCCAAATTCGTTTTCAAATAAGGACCTATAAATGCTGACGTTCTCAAAATGTGATCCTGAATAACAAGCAAAAATGAGTTTGGCTGGAGTTTCTAATTCCCAACAAGAAACCATTCTGTTCCTTGAATAGGCCCAGTCCTAAGCTCATAATGTTCTTACCGAGCTACTCGGTCGTGGCCCCCTGACACAAAATAATATCCATATGGAGAAAACTGTGTGTCCCACACTGGATAGTTGTGTCCTTTATATCCCACCAAGCAGGTAAATGTTTGAAGACTCCACAATCTAACAGTTCCATCTTCTGAAGAGGAAAGCAGGTAGTTCCTGAGAGAAGAGAAGGTAGTACATTCGATTCCTAGAATAACTTAGTTACCTGTCCAGTTTCTCTGTACATTTGTATATATTAAACATAGCTAACTGACATGCTACATCTCACTTTTAATTTATACATGAAATTCACAGTAGATAACAAGAGTTGAAAGTACTAATGTTAGCTGTGACACTCTACATCTACCGAGCACCTACTGAATGAGGCTAGATTATTTTAAAAACATCTATTAAGAGGAAAATCACAGTTCTTCGAAAAAAAAAAAATACCGAAGAGGTAATGACAAAAAGTATGATCAAATAAGGTCACCTGAGAAAGGCTTCTAAGAAATGCGATATGTCACTTAAAACTTCATTTTTTACTTTAAAATGGAGATGCTATTTTCATATCCTGTAAAAGTTGTGTAAGAATTTAAAAGTAAACATCTTTTGGACCAAAAAAAAAAAAGCCAAAACAAAAAACACTATAGACGCGAGATAATACTCTGCCTTCTTCAGGAATGAACAGAAAAGCTGAACTACTCAGAAAGTACTATGGTTTTCAATGAAATCAGAAGTTTCCCTCAAGTAAAAATGTACCATCTGGCTAAATCCTATAAAATAATAAAAATCCTCATTCTCTAAGTTTCATAAGGATAAAAATCTTGATGGTTTGAAAGCTATTATCTGTAAAATAAGATACAGATGGTATTATGATAACAAAATACCCTCCCTGCATTTCTACAGAATGTTAGAGATCATGAAAAATAGGCAAACACATATTTGTGGCTTTCAAATTCCCTTTTCAGTATTCTCTTAGTTCTTTTGATTATACAAAGATAAATCTTCAATTGATAGGTAATATGCCTTTAATATCAGTAATCTGTTGTGAATTTGGAGATGACAGAAGACAGCAGTAGCCACAAAACCCAAAGAAAGAACCCAAAGAAGCAATTCAACCCCTACTGGAGTTACACAAAACTAAAGTTGATTTTTATAACCAGCAAACACTGAAGCTATGTATCCTGATTCTGTAAATTTGGGTATTATACACTAGTACCCCAAGATAAATCAGCAGAGGGCAAGATGCTAAAAGATAACGCACTACTATGTATAAAATAGATAACTAACGAGAACCTACTGTATAGCACAGGGAACTCTACTCAGTGCTCTGTGGTGACCTAAATAGGAAGGAAATCCAAAAAAGGGGATACATGTATACATATAGCTGATTCACTTTGCTGTACAGCAGAAACTAACACAACAATGTAAAGCAACTATACTCCAATAAAAATGAATTTAAAAAAATTTTTAAAGGATAATAAAATAGTTCTCTACACAAAAATACTAATAATAAAAGATAATGGGGCTTCCCTGGTGGCGCAGTGGTTGAGAGTCTGCCTGCCGATGCAGGGGACACGGGTTCGTGCCCTGGTCTGGGAAGATCCCACATGCCGCGGAGCAGCTGGGCCCGTGAGCCATGGCCACTGAGCCTGCACGTCCGGAGCCTGTGCTCCGCAACGGGAGAGGCCACAACAGTGAGAGACCCGCGTACCACAAAAAAAATAATAAATAAAAAAAAATTTAAAAAAAGATAATGAATGATAGGCAACCACAAGATTTTTCTAAAGGAATTTTCCCCAACATTCTCATAATGTTCCCAGTAGTTAACTTTCATATAATCTCAATGTAATACAGCAGTATTTAATTTTTTTGTTTGTATTTTACCTATCTGGACTGAAGCTGGCTCCATAGACGGGCCCACTGTGACCATACAAAATCTTCAACTCACTTGCTGTTTTCTCATCCATGATTCTTTCTAAGACATCATCAGATTCTTTATCTATGAGGCTAAGATCTAAAATGGTCCAGAAATGTTAATTTTTTTAAGTACATTCATTAAAACATTTTAAGGCAATTACATCACAGTTCAGGAGAAGAACTAACATTTGAACTGTTCCTCCTACATACCAACCACTGTGCTAATGCCTCTAAATTAGGTGCTATCATCCCAGTGTATAAGAGAAGAAAGTGAGGTTCAGAACAGTTAATAATATGCCAGAGTGCACACAGCTATTTAGTGTTGGAACTAGGGCTGAAACTCAAATTTATCCATTATATCACCATGTTTCACAAAAGGAAACTACAGAAATATTAAAATAAATTATTGAAAATGTATTATCTTGTTTAACAATACAGTTAGCAAGAAACTTTCTTTAAAATGTAACCCTGGTCTTAGTTCATTTTAGCCATTTTTATGGCTAAAACAGAAAGTACTCTCCCACTATTTAAAGGTTTTTTTTTTTTAATTCACAAGCAAACAATCATAAACTGTTAGATTTTTAACCTTAGGGAGTTTTCTAGCCTAATGCCCTCATTCTACAGATGAGAAAACTGAGGACC
Organism: Tursiops truncatus; assembly: GCF_011762595.2. Taxonomy (NCBI): domain Eukaryota; kingdom Metazoa; phylum Chordata; class Mammalia; order Artiodactyla; family Delphinidae; genus Tursiops; species Tursiops truncatus. Next base: position 25,080,221 of record NC_047049.1, read on the forward strand.
AGTGAAATTAAACCAGACTAGCACCCCAGTCTCCTGATTGCCACTCCAATGCACTTTTCACTGTTGGCAATGTTATTAGCCGTTTTGACTTAAAGTAAAATCAAGTGAAATTCTGCTAAGATCACAATGTCTTCTGTATATTTCTTGGAATCAAGATTGGTGTAAACTAACAATGAGCTTATATCCTGACAGGTCATGTCAGTTACCTGCTGCTTGTTTGACACTACGAAGCTTTTTGGGTGTCACAGACCACACTCTGACAGTTGAATCTGCAAAACCTCCAGCAATCAAACTAGAATCATCAGTGACATCCACTGCAGTGAGGCCCTGCCAATTAAAAAATATATATGTATATATAATACACACACACACACACACACACACACACACACACACACACACTAAATGATACTGTTTTAGGGAAAAAATTATAATCACATCTTAGAGAATATATAATGATAGCTATTTTTCTCATATAAAAGATCATTTGAGATTTCATTCTCCTTTGAAATCAACTGTTCAAAAGCACTTACTTTGAGAACATGTCATTTACCCCTTTTTGCCCTCTGAATTTGGAGTGCATCATATAAAGCAAATGTTAATCATTTTTGTACTTTACTAAATATATCCTCAGCAGCCTATTATAAAGCCTTATGTCTATAGAGGCTTACAGACATAAAGATATGAAGAATTCTTAATAAAAAATATTAAGTTTACATAAGTACTTAAGTTCAAGAGAGATGAACCACATAGCTTCCTCCTTTTTCAAAGGCTAGCAGAATTCTGATCAGTGAAATGAAGGACACATACAAGCAAGATTCTGGTACCTACAAGTCGCTAAAGGTCTTTTAAACATTGCCTTCTATCTATTCTGAGCAATGTCCAATTCTCCTTTCCTAACTGCTGTCTTTAAGCCATATTTATATCAAGAGTTTAAAGAAGAAATCTTCATTTTAGTTAAGACATCTAAGTTACTTTTAATGGTAATCACTGTTTTTCATGACTCCTAATTTTCTCCCAGAAAGTGCCAAATCATTTTACCAACCTGGTAAGCATTGAGGAATGTATAGAAACAAATTGAGGGTAAACAATCTGGCCCAAGGCGTACTCGTTTGGTGGTTTCTTTCATATTCATTATCTTATCCAATTTATCTGAATCTTTCAACTCAGGAAGAGGGATTCTGTGAAAGAAAAATAGACTGGAAATTACTCTGAATATTAAATAACTTGAACCATCTATAACATTGTCTTAAACTTCCACACATGTTCCTGAGGTTTTTTTCCTCACCTGTTTTGAGGTGGAGCATTGGGATCTTGTTTTTTGCTTTTGGATCCGATACTATCTTTTTTAGGCTTCTTCTTTTTAGGTTTTCCTTCTTCATTTTCTCCTTCTTCATCCTCATCATCCAAAGGCACCTCAATTTCTGGCTCTTTTAATAAACCAAAAAATACCTACAAGTCAAAGGAGCCAATTTTTTAAATTACTTTTTTGTTCATTAATACATCCTTTTCATATCTTGATAGGAGGAATCACAATTACAACAGGGTCATGTATATCCTGAAGCAGATTCTGTACTTGTCTACCCAATAGCCAATCTCCCCTTCTTCCTTACTAACAGAACCCTGATTTTGTTGGAGCAGCAGTATGCTCAGATAAAATCATTTCTGTTGCCGGGCTCCCTTGAAGCCATACAATGGCCATATAATATCATTCTGGCCAATAGATGTACACACAGATATACTGGGTAGTGTTTTAGAAAAAAATACTGTTTTCCTGATAAAAAGGGAGAGATTCAGCAGGTATGTCTTTCATCCTCCCCCTTCTGCCTTCCTCGAATACAGATGCAAAGCTGGCGCTGCAATAGCCACCTGTGAGCACAATGAAGAAAGCCACATTCTGAAGATGGCAGAGCAGAAAGTAGAAGGAGCCAGGGTCCTTGATGGCATTGTGGAGCCCTCACACCAGCCTAGGAGGGCCTTCTGCTTTAATTCATTTTATGTGAGAAAAAACTCTTACTTGTTTCTGCCAATGTAGTCAGGGTTCTGTTAAATGCATCCATTCCCAAATTCTCACTAATATATACATCATCCTTAGAACATGAAACTTAGTATACAGTGTAATATTATTCCCAAACTAGCTATAAGAAAAATGTGTAAATTATGTAGATGGAAATGCTACAATTTTTCATAATCTGCATTATATAGTTCTTAGGTTTATTCCCATACCTTTGATTTGTTTGCCTCTCGTTTAGCCTCTCCTGCCAAACTTCCCACCATCGCATCTATCTGTTGCTTACTACGCGGCATCCCATCAAAGATGTCAATGTAGAGGTGCTCCTGAACTATGTTCCATATCTGATTGTTCTGTTTCTCCTGAAGATGCCTCTTCAAGAGTTGGTACGAGTCTCGGGAAATACGCAGAACAAATTTACTTGTTCGAAAATCCAACATGGTCTCATTCCCTTTCATGTGTTCCTTTTTGGTAAGACTAGATAATACTCGTAGGTCATCCTGGTAATAACATTCCTGATCTCCATGGAACCTGTTTCAGTGATTTTAAAAAGTCATTTTTCAATGTAATCGTTAAGGGATCTGCCTCTCCCCCATATATTTATAAACATCCCAGAATATTTTCAACGTAGTAGTCTGAATAATCGTGGACTAAGCTGTAGGATAAGAAGTAACGCATTTCAAAATGATTACAATTCAGTTCTGAATTCATCCTAAAAATGACCAATTTAATTCTCTAATGAAATAAACGCATCATAAACATTTTAAGAGAATTTGAAATAAATACCATAAATGAATGAAAGATAAGCTATCCACCATTGGCAGACAGTCTCATTTGAATGCCACCATTGGTAGACATTTGAAAATGTTAGAAACTTTGCTCTACTAAATTTTATGTTCTCTCAAAACTCACTTTTTAAAACTTTTTATTATGGGAAATTTCAAACACATACAAAAGTAGAAACTATTATAAGGAATTCAGTGTACCTATCACCCAGCCTCTCAACAATAATCAACACATGACATTCTCACAAAACCCATCATTTTTAGTGATTTCGCATATTCTTAATACCAGATATAAAGATTAAATATCCGTACTTTAATAACATGACTAAAGAACAAACGTGTTGATATCAAACAGTGAGCACTCCCATTTACTCACCATTACCAAAGGCAATTAAATAAAGCTTTCAGCCTTGGTGACAATTACTAAATTTAAATGTACTTTTGTTTCTACAAATCTTAATTATCCTAATAAAATAAAATGTAAAGATCATATATTGACACTCACAAAGAGCAGCAAGCAATGCAAAAACATTTAGAAAACAAATTAAACATAAGATATTAGGACTGTAGCTCTGACACATAGCCAATAGATTCCTAAACTGTTACCTGTGCTACACTATTATGACTCATCAAGACATGAATTAAGAGTTTCTGTCTAAGATTTGAATGAAATTAGAAATCTCAGCCTCTTGGTGTTGTATTAGTCGCCACCAATAAGTTCATCTGAGCATGGGTCCTGGCAAGGGCTGAGACTGTCCATGACAAGGACACAGAAAGTCAGTCCCCTATGATATTCCAGCTTCCTATGTGAGGAGATGGCTACACCATGAGACTGGAAGAGAAGGTTTTTTGATGACAGTACTGTAAGAAAAATTAGCTTAGAAATTCTGTCACCATCAGCCATAATCTTTTCTTTCAGAAACACTGAGCTACAGAACATTTGCCTTATATACTTTCTATTAGGCACTGTAGAATAATGAATGAATATAATGACACAGAAGCCAGGAGTCCTGAGTTCTATTGTTCCTCTATTACCACTACCTGTGTTACCTGACAAGTTCTAGCTTCTGGGTCTATTGCTTGTACCAAAGAGCTCTCATTTAAACTGTTAAGCACTGCCTCCTTCTTAAACACTCCTTTTCTTTGGCTTCTATAACTTAACACTCTCCTGGTTTTCTTCCTACTTCTCTGGCCTCTCCTTTTATATCTCTTCTACTTGGTCATCTCTTCTACTCCTTTTATTTCTCTTCTACACCAAATGCTGGAGTTCCTTGAGGTCCAGGCCTAGCCCTCCCATTGACTTATTTCATGCTCCTTCCTAGACAGTCTCATCCCTATCCATCAATATTGCACACACTCCAATTTATGGCTCCAGTCCCTACCTCTCCTCTAAGCTCAGAGCCTTATATATCCTCCATCTATCAACTTGACATCTCTTAAATAAGTCAAAGGCATAAACAAATCTGAACTCAAGATTATTCTACAACCTGACAAAACCAGTCCTCTTCTAGGGTTTTCTACCTCAGTGAAGAGCACCCCTATCCAGCCAGGGGAGCCAGAAACCTAGGGATTATCAATTATACTTTCATCTCCCTTACACCTCCATATCCAATCACTCACCAAGTGCCTCAGGAATATGTCTACTTCCCTTCACCAACGCTATCACACCCTAGTCCAGTGTTTCTCAACAGGGTTGCGACTAGTATCTGGGGCAAAACAATTTGTTGCTAAGTGGGACTACCTGCACGTATTGGAACTTTTGGAATCCCTAAGACACCTGATCCTCCAGCCTAGTCATTACGACAACCAAAATCACCTCCAGTTTCAAACAGCCCAGAGGAAGGAGGCATAATATTACCTTCAGTTGAGAACCAGTACAATAACCCCCAAAATGGTCAATCTATAATCACTGTCCCCCACCATCTGTTCTCCCCACTGCATAAAGGTCCTTTCAAAATGTAAATCTAATAATAACATGGTCCTTCAATGACTTCTCTGGCAAAGATGTCTCACTGTCCCCAAATATCCATTTTTTTCCTTCTTCCTCCACAATAAAACACCTGAATACTAGCTGTCACATAGACACCTAGGTAAAGACCATATTTCCTACCTCCCTTGGCCATTGACTAATGACATAAAAAAGGGAGAAATATATGTCACTTCCAGGAAGGATGTGTGCCCTCCCTGCTGACTGTAACACTGATATGATTTCTTAGAGCCAGAGAATCACCTTGTACCACAGGTGGAAAATGCATGACAAGGATGTCAGAGCTACAAAATCAACAGAGCCTGGGTCCTTGATAATCAAGGACTCCATACCAGTCCTAGACTGCCTACATTCATGAGAGAGAGAAATAAACTTTTATCGTATTCAAGTCTCTACTGTTTGGGGTCCAGTCACTCTCAGTCTAATCTAATCCTAACACAGCTTCATATTGCTCTTAGGATAAAAGTAAAAATAAACTTTTATTTATGCCACTCTTGTTTTGACTTTTCGGTGAATCTCAGCCAAATCTAATCCCATCCAATACAACCTCCTACTGCTCTGAGGATAAACAAAGACCCTCAATATGGCCCAAGAACCGCCTGCTCCAGCCCCTAATCAACCGGCCAGCTTCCTGTTGTACCACACCCCACCCTCACACTCTGCTCCAGCCACACTTGCCTTTCATCTCTGTACCTACCATGATCCTTCCTGCCACAGAGCTTCTCCTGCACACATGCTTCTCCCTCTTCTCTTCCCCTGGTTAACTCCTGTTCAATCTTCAGATCCTACCTCAAGCATCACTTCCTCTGGGAGCCTTCCCTGACTTCTGCAACTAGATCAAATCCCTCATTTTAGGTTCTCATAGCACCAGGTACCTCTCCTTCATAAAGTACTTTTTGAGTTGCAGTCTTACATTTGTGTAGTTACAGATGCGTGTATTCATTATATATATATAGCTATATATACATATTATATATATACATAAATTCACATACTTCTCAAAGAATGATTTTGCTTCATTCTCATGTTGATTGTAGACTAGTTCCAAATACATGTGTACAAACAGGGGATAAAAGAGTTGGGATAACTCTGCCCGATGGCAGTCCAAGGAACATTCAATGAAGTGTTTCAGTCCACTATAGTATTCTTCATACATTGTGGGGTCTCCTTGTTGGTTGTAGGCTGATAGCACGGCACTGACATCCGGCTGGTCTTCCACAGCTACACTTCCAACTGTTTAAAAAATGAAAAATAACTTTCAGGAAAGTGACCTGACATGCACCAAGAGACTAAGGCTGTTTTGCTAAGGTCCAGAGGTGAATTGTTTCTCAGATGTCTGTCCTTCTCCTCTCAAACGCTCTTCCCCAACTCAATCACATAATCTTTTAATGGGATTCACTTTGTTTCAGTCACCCATCCAAAATTCCTTCGGCTTGTCCATATCTTAAAATAAAATTTTCAAATCAATAACAGAAAGATTCAGTATTTTTCCTAGAGGTACCTTATTTTAAAGACAAATTTTATAAAACACGGTATGTGCAAATCAAACAATTATCTTAATCTTCTCTCAAGGCTCAGTGCAAATGGCACCCACCACCACCAAGCTATGCCCTGGAGTAACATTTCCAGCTCTCTGAACTACCTAAATATTTTGTAACTGTCCAGCAACACATCCTATCCTGTTACCTTCATAGATGTACATCTATCACTCCCTATAAAATATAAGCATGTTAATGGTGGGAAGGACTTGCCTTATTTATATTTCCAAAAGGCAAATCTATTTTATATGCTTAAAACAATTTCCATAACCATTATTTCAAGGCAAAAAGCATGAGTATTTATTTGTAATATTTCTATCCCAAACAATGATACATCTGTCAATCGAATCAGAGTTTGTTGGAAATTTTTAAGTTGCAATTATAGTACTGTTATGCTTTTTACTGCACAAATTTTAGAGAAGTTCTTTAGAAGTTTACTCTGATGGCCTCTTTTCCTCCCTACTGGTTTCTGAGTTACAATCTAAAAACTAGGTCAAGTTTCTGAAGAGATGAGAGATTACAGCAAAATAACCAACAACATAATTCATCCATCTTATAGTTCATTCACAAAATTCAGCATTCAAAAGATTCCTCTCAATCACATTTGCATACATTTCCACTTATGGGTTACAATGCTACATATTCATACTTCACTTCTGGCAACGCTGCAAAGTTAGGTCTCATAAATACAAAAGGGGAGGGGGGAAGCCTCAGGTGTCAGGGATGGATACCTAAGCATTAACTTATCAGTGCCAGATATTTTACATATATTATATCTAAATCTCACAATAACCCATTTAATAGAGAGGGAAAAAAAACTCTCAAGCTTAGGAAGAATAACAATCAGCATCACACAAGTAAAAGCAATAGAGACAGAAACTGAACTCAGGTCTGCCCAACGCCTGTTCCTAAGTGAATGATTCTCAAACTTTGCCCTACACCAGTACCCCTTGGAAGCATTTATTTTAAAACGCAGATTCCCGGACTCCACCTGCACAGGGTCTGATTCACTAAGTCTGAAGTGATGCCCAAGAATCTGCATTCCTCTAAAAGATTTAAAACCAATGTTACTTAGCCTATATTTTGAGAAAGACTGGCTACACTATATTCATCATTCCCTGGCTGTGTGTCCAAAGCAAGTCCCTTGGCCTTTCTCAGTCTGTTTTCTCATCTCTAAAATAGAGGTACTGTCTACCTCACAGTGGAACTGAGAAAAGTAAGATACATAATAAAGTATTTATAGTAAAAGTACGTTAGTACAAAACTGTACAAATATTGCTAGTGTTAATGTATCCCTGCCCAAGGCTCAAGAGCCCAAATGAGAGGAAAGGGACCAAAAGCCTGAAGTCCCCGCCTCTTCGCGCCCACCGTCCCCATACATCCCTCAGCTCAACAGCTCTCCACAGCCTCTCGCTGGAACTGACAGCTCGGAAGAGGGTTTGACTGCGCAGCCGGCGCACCAGGGAAAGGGGCGGGCATGTGGCCCTAGAGGCGGGCCCAGGAAATTCAAAACAAGCCCGCAGAGGTGCAGGCCTGCCAGCCTCTGCCTTCCCGGCTCGCTCCCCTTCGTGCCGGCCCTGCCTCCCCGGGACCCCGCGGCTCACCTTTCCCCGGAGCCGCAGGACCTGTCGCTAAGCCCGAGACGGCGGCGGACCCCGAAGCACCGCTGACCGGAGGGTCGGGGGCCGCAGGGCCGGGGGCCGAGGCGGTGACCCGACTAAGAAGCGCGCTAGCCGTCTCAGCGCCGGCGCCGTCCGCCTCTCCCGGGGCTCCGGAGCCCGCCACTGCCTCCTCCAGCAGCCGGGCCTCACGGCGCAGCGCCTCTTCGGCCTCGCGGAGGTTGCTCTGCCGTAGAAACTGCAGCACGGCCAGCAGAGTCTGTCGGTCGTGGGGAGCGCCGGCCTCCGGAGCAGCGGCGGGCACCGGGGCCGCCCCCGCCGGGGCAACGGCGGAGACAGCCACCGAGGGTTTGGGGGTCCCACCATCCCCGCCGGCCGACGACGACGACGCCGCAACGTTCCCACCGCCGCCGTTGGGGCCGTTGTTGGTTGTGCCGCCGCCACCCTCGCCAGCGCTGTCCCCCGTCTGCGGAGGTAGTAGCGTCGGCGGTCCCTCAGGCTCTAACTTGACCGCCACCTCCGTCTGCTCCTCCGCCAGCGCCGCCATCTTGCGGCTGAGCCACCTTGCGCCGTCAAGCGTGATTGCGTTTTCGCCACATGGAGGGCGGGGAGGAACATTTTACGACAGCTCTGGAGGGCCATTTACGGCAGTAGGAGGGGCGAGAAAGGAGAAGAAAAAGGAATAGGAGCAAGAGCAACTTTCAAAAATGAGTGACAAAAAGACAGGAAGTGAGAGTTGGCGACTGCCTTGTGCTTTTGCCCGATAATAATTACGTTTATTATAGACCAGATATATTCAGGCACTGCGATAGACATTTTACATTTTGTGACCTTTAATTCAACAGTTTTTTAAGGTACTATTATCTTCACGTTACAGATGACTCAACCAAGACCTAAAGACAAAATGCCAGATCAAGATTCGAATCCAGGTCTTTAATTTAAAAGCATATACTATTTACCACAGGGAGGCTTCTGAGATACTGGTAAAGTTTTATGTTTTGATCTGGGTGGCGGTTACTTGTTTTTTTTCAATTTATGCTTTGTAAAAATTAATTGAGCTGCACGCTTACGTTTTGTGAACTTTACAGCATGTATGTTATATTTCAATAAAAAGTTTTTAAGGACCTGAATTTTGTGATTGTGAAATGTATATGTTCTGTAATCGTGCTATGTTACCCATTATTACAAATAGACTGTATTTTAATTGTATATTTTAAAATAGTATGTGCCATTTTGCAATACGCTTCATAGGTTTAAAAACCTGCTGCATATTTTATCTCGTTTGAATCTCACAACGCTGTGAGATAGGTGCAGACAAGAAAAGTGAGCCTAGGACACGGGGAAAATCTAGCAGTTATTCGGGTTGTTGGTTTTGAGGTCTTACTGGCTTCCTTTGACCCTGCTTACTAGCTGAATAACCTGGAGCAAGTTACTTAACTTACACTACCCCAGTTGCCCAACTTCTAAAATAGGAATAATAGTACCTACCTCATAGAGTTGTGTGAGGATTAAATGAGATAATGCATATATGATACCTAACATGTAATAACTATTGGTTATTTTTACTTAACCAACCTAAAGAGGTGTCCTGCAAATGTTTGATAAGAAAGTCCAATCATGATGTTCCTGGTTATCTCAAGACTGAAATATAAAACTAATCTAATTTGACATAATGTAAGATTGTGAAACATGGGGAGGGGCAGGGAGTAGAGAGTGGCGGGAAGATGAGCAAGAATTGGTTAGCATTTAATCATCAGTGGCCAAGAGAAAAACTGAAATAGGATGATAACACTAAAGAGATGAGGAAATTAATCCTTTTCCTCATGATCATTCAACTAATTTTTCTGACTCGGTATTCACTAATTGATATGTAATTCATTGGTAATTAATTGAGAACTTAGATGAGAAATGCCATGAATAACAAGCCCAGGTGTATTTATAATTCCCTGGAAAGATGTTTTACCCATTATGAATAGTAAATTAACATCTTGATGCATACATCAGTCTCATGAATCAGGTCCTAGGAACTGGATCCATCTGTACAGCTGAAGCCCAAATACTGGGACTACAAAAGTACAGCCACCCCGTTTCCTTCCGTGGAGTCTAACTTTTTACCTGGCTTTGTGTCTTAAGTGCCAAAGAGTCTGGGTTGGGACTTCAGCCAAGGTTTCTTACACCAAGCTGAGTGGTTTTTCTGTTACACCGCAGTAGAGATAAGTTTATTGAATGATTACAAAGCCCACTTTTAATTTTTGTTTCTCTTTTCCCCTTCCTTCCTGATCCCTACTTCCTTTCTCCTACTCTCGCCTTAGAATGCTTTAAGAAGTCTAGTGTCAATCTCTATCTTGTTCCTTCATAGGAAAGCTGCTCTTTCTCTCTGGATGTTGCTCTTCCTCTTTGATGTTCTTTCATTTCACTCTAATGTATCTAGGATTAGATTTTTCCCATCTCTCCTGATTGGCCCTTTATGTACCCATTCAATCTGAGAATTTTTTTTTTTTTTAGTTCTGGGAATTTAGCAAACATTGTATCTACAAATATTTCATCCCCTCTATTTTTCCCCTTCTTATACTCTTTATGATGTAGATATTGATACTTCTATCCTCCAGGTTTGTTAACTTTCATATTTTCATGTTTACCCCTTTCTAATACCTTCTAGAAGACTTCCTATACCTGATTTTTCAATTCGATAATTCATTCTTGGCCTAGATCCATATTGCTACATAACCCATTTACTGAGTTATTTACTTCAACCATTATATTTTTCACAGTATTTTGAATTGGTTCTTCATGATTTATTGTTCCTGCTTCATGTAATCCAGTTGGGTGACTTTGTTACCCCCACCGCCAGAACATTCAGCAATGTCTGGACACTTTGGGTTGTCACAACTTGGGGTAGTGTTACTGGCATCTAGTGGGTAGAAGCCAGAGCTGCTGCTAAACATCCCATAATGTACAGGACAGCCTCACCCCACCCCAACAAAGAATTATCTAGCCCAAAATGTCAAGGGTGCCAAGGTTGAGAAACCCTGATGTAACCAATATGAATTCTTTTCACTTTGAGGATATTTACTATTTTATTTAAATTATCTTTCCGTATGATGCATTTAATCTGTTTCATCTATTCTAGGTTGTCCAGTTTCTTACTTTCCTAGATGGTGCACCTCCTTCTACATCTCATTACTTTTCTACATGCATTTGTATTTCCCAGAAGGTATCAGCTACCTTGACTGATATGTATGCCCATAGGGAGAGGCTGAAGCCCAGCATTGGGAAAAGGTGAAGGATGCACCAAAAACAAGAAAACTTGTGATGTCATTGGCCCCATCACTCCCTGTTTGTCAACATACATGCACACATGTACACACACACATATCCTCAGGGTTTTCACAGTTTTTACAGATCTATCAATTTCTGTGCCATCTCTAGGGTTGGATATGATGGGGGATCCAGCCACTGGTGTGAGTTTACAATCTTGTTTAGTTCCTAAGTTTAAGTTCACACTGCTAAGAGTGGATTTAGAGTTTGCCACCTAAGGTAGGTAGTTGCAAAACCTGACCTGCACTACCTACTACAGGAGCCACCAGTGTGGCTCTTGACCCCTGCCACTGAATGTGGCTAGTCTGAGCTGAGATGTTCTGTAAGTGTGAAATACGTCCTGGATTTCAAAGACTTAGTATAAAAAGAATGTAAAATGGCTGAATAATTTTTATATTGATAACATATTAAAAGGATATTATTTTTGATATGAGTTAAATATTTTATTAAAATTAATTTACTTTTTTCATGTGGCTTATGGAAATTTTTCTTTACATATGTGGCTCACCTTATATTTCTGTTGGACAGCACTGATCTAGACCAGTAGCTTTCAAGCATTTTTGGCCATGATTCACAGTAAGAAATATATTTAACATCAGAACCCAGGACTCACATATGTATGTGGATATTTATTATAAGTGAGGCAGAAGTTGTAACAATAATATGTATAATTATTACATGAAATGCACTCTGATATTTGATATTCTTTAAATAAAATGTTCAGTATGCCTCATTAAATTTAGTTTAATTAATTTTAGATTGATCTGCAGTTTGAAAACCCCAGACCAGACTAATTATTATTAGCAGTATTAATATTGGAGGAGATGTGAATAAATTCATAAAATATATCAGTTTTGGAAACACGGGACTTCATAGTTGAATTTGGGGGATGAGGGCAAAGATTGGATTTGGCAGACATCCAGGCATCTGGCTTGGGTGTCTGAGAGGATGGAAATATAATTCCCTGAGAATTGAACCCAGATGGGGAGGAAGATTATAAATTCAATTTTTGACTTGCTGAGTTTGAGATCCCTGGAAGTGTACAAGGGAGCTAGCCAGTAGACAGAAACACATATGGTTTAGGGGTAAGGAAAAAACGTCTGGACAAGAGAGAGAGATTTGGAAATTAGCATATAGGTGGTAATTGAAGTCATATGAGTGAATAAGATTACCCCAGATAGTGTATAGGGCAAGAAATGAAGATCTAGAATAGAATTCTGAGGAACAATCATACTTAAAGACAAATCCAGGGACCACTCACTCACACGTTCTTGAAACTATCTTTTCTCTTGGATTTTGGAACCCAAACCTTTCCATGTTTTCCTCCTCCTTCTGACCACTCCTTGACTTTTCCCTTGCCACTGCCTTCTATTCTACCTCACTTTAATTTTTTTTTCCAGATTTAATTTATTTTTAAAACTTTTAAAGTTAACAATTTCAGATTTATAGGAAAGTTGCAAAAGTAGTACAAAGAATTCCCAATTACCCTTCACCCACATTCCCCAAATATTAACATTTCCTACATATACTTTATCCTTCAGTAGATAAGATAGACAGATGGATAGATCTCTCTATATATAGATATATAGAGTTCAGACTTACTCTCAGTGGTTCGGTTTAGTTCAACTTACTCTTCGTAGTTCAGAAAAAAAAAATATATATATATATACACAAAAAGTTGTAGACATGATGTCCCTTTGCCCTTTAAATATCAATACTTCAGTGTGTATTTGCTCAAAACAAGGCATTCTCTTACATGACCACAGGACAATTACCAAAGTTAATAAATAAACATTGGTTCAACACTACTGTATAAATAATTGTCTACACACCTTATTTTGATTTTTCCAGTTGTCCAAATAACATCCTTTATAGCAAAAGAAAATCCAAGATAATTGATTACATGCAGTTGTCATATCTCTATAGCTTCCTTTAATTTGAATCTGGTTATATTTCAAAAGTTTGACATTTTTTAAGACTATGGGCCAGTTAATTTGTAGATTGATCTTCAGTTAGAATTTGTCTTATGTTTCCTTATGGATAGATTCAGGTTATGCATCTTTGGCAGGAATATTATAGCAGTCATGCTGAGTTCTTCTAGTGCATCACATCAGGAAGCACGTGCTGTGGATTACTGCCATTACTGTCAATGTTAACTTTAATAATTTGGTTAAAGTGGCAACTGCCAGATTTCTCCACTGTAAGCATGTTATAGGGAGATATTTTGAAACTGTAAATATCCTGTTATCTCTCAAACTTTCACTCACTAGTTTCAGCATCCATTGATGATTCTCGCCTACATAAATTATTAATATGATGGTTACCAAATGGTGATTTTCTAGTTCCATCATTCCTTTTACTTTTTTTTTTTTTTTTTTTTTTTGGCGGTGCTGTGCTACTCGGCATATGGGATCTTAGTTCCCTGACCAGGGATGGAACCCACACCCCCTGCACTGGAAGCTCAGAGTCTTAACCACTGGACTGCCAGGGAAATCCCTCCTTTTACATTTATCAGTTGGCTTTCTAATATAAGAAAGAGCTTTCTCTTCTGCCATTTATTTAGTTAGTTGTATCAATGTGGACTGATAGGTTCTTAGTATATTCAATACATTATCATCTGTTACTATCATCATTTTTATTTTGGTGTTCAATTTATTCAAGATTTAACCATTAAAAACTCCTTTGAACTGGCTCCTTTGTTCTTTTGACATAGCCCATCTTACTTTTTAGCACAATAAGAGGTTCTAGGTTCCCTTTGTATTTTCCCTGCTCCAGAGCTGGAATCAGCCATTTCTCCAAGGAAACTTGGTTCCTTTTAGTGGTATTAGAAACCACGAACAGGGTGCTAGGTGTGTCACTGCTTCTAGGCCTTCTCAGGTGACAAAGCTGAGAAATACACGTATGCATGTACATATACGCATACATATATCTATATTCATTTATATCTATATATCCCTGAGTTCACCTTGAATATCTCCAATTCCAATACAACAAAGCAAGGTTTATTCTATTTATGTTAACTTTCCTTATTTTTAACACTCTTTTCCAATAGTGAGAAATCTGGCTTTCAGCCTTCACAATATATTTGCTTATTTGCTCAGTCCTAGAATATTTAGAAAGCAGCTTCAGAACTGCTAACCCATGGCTCTAACAAAACTAGGTCTACTAATTAGAGTTTAGAATACTGTCAATTCCCACTTTGCACAGTAGTGTGGGAACACAAAAATAAGTATGCATGTTGAAACCATGCAAATCGATCTTAATAATCCATGGGAAACATTACAATGTTCCATTACCCTTAAAAGTTTCATCAAAATATTAAACACTCTTACTGTTGGCTATAAGTATATGGAGAAATGGAAAATCGGATAAAACTATTAGTTACTTGGTACACTGTCACTTAAAACTTTAGAAATATTGAAAATTAAAGTGCTTTATTTCTTTATTTAAAAACAAGACAAATAAACTTTAGTATGAAGGAATTCCCTGGCAATCCAGTGGTTAGGACTTCATGCTTTCACTGCCGAGGGCACAGGTTCAATCCCTGGTCAGGGAACTATCATCCCGCAAGCCATGGCAAAACATAAATAAATAAATATTTTTTAAAAAGCTTTAGTTTGAATAATGTTTGCCTTCTCTCATATTACTTACAATACAGAGTATCTTTTCTATGCCTTAGCAAATTGTCATTCTTTCGAAGTTTGGATCAGCTTCCAACTTTTTTTTTTTAATCTTAAGTAGTCATTTATTAAATGTCAAATCAGGGGCTTCCCTGGTGGCGCAGTGGTTGAGAGTCCGCCTGCCGATGCAGGGGACACGGGTTCATGCCCCGGTCCGGGAAGATCACACATGCCGCGGAGCGGCTGGGCCCGTGAGCCGTGGCCGCTGAGCCTGCGTGTCCGGAGCCTGTGCTCCGCAACGGGAGAGGCCACAACAGTGAGAGGCCCGCGTACCGCAAAACAAACAAACAAAAAAATAAATGTCAAATCAGTCATGCAGAATAGAAATCAAGTACTATTCAAAAAAGGGCAAGAAAACTGGGGTTTCAACTCATCAGGAAATTCTTCACGACTAAGCATGGTTTAAGAAAAAGTATAGACTCTGCATCAGACTCTGGGGCCAGAATTCCAACTTTGATATTTACTCCCTGCATGAATTTGGGTAAGTACTTTAACTTTTCCAAGGCTCCTTTTGCCTACCTGTAGAATGGGAATACTGATACCTACTTTGAAAGGTAAGTAGAAAGGATTAAATGAGGTTATGTATGTAAAGTATCTGGGAGAATACCTGGTTCATGGCAGATGTTCAACAGAGTATCTGTTATCGGTATAAAGGAAGAATAACTTCAGCTGGCCTTTGAAGGATGGCAGGGGTGGGGGAGGGAAGGTAGGCACAGGGTGACCAAGGCCTGGAGGCGGAAATATCTATGGTGGGTTTTGCAGTAAACAGTTCAGTGAGTCTGGCAAAGAGGGTGAGAGTAGGAGGCATGATCAGCAAAGTGGGCACATTTAAGAGGGTGCAGCCTTGAATGCGTGGCTAAGGAGGCTAGCATTTATTCTTTTTTATTTATTTATTTATTTATTTAGCTGCGTTGCTGCGTGCAGGCTTTCTCTAGTTGCAGAGAGTGGGGGCTACTCTTCATTGCGGTGCACGGGCTTCTCATTGCGGTGGCTTCTCTTGTTGCGGAACACAGGCTCTAGGCACGCGGGCTTCCGTAGTTGCAGCACATGGGCTCAGTAGTTGTGGCTCGCGGGCTCCAGAGCACAGGCTCAGTAGTTGTGGTACACGGGCTTAGTTGCTCTGCGGCATGTGGGATCTTCCTGGACCAGGGCTCGAACCCGTATCCCCTGCATTGGCAGACAAATTCTTAACCACTGCGCCACCAGGGAAGTCCCCTAGCATTTATTCTGGCTAAGAAGACAATGAACGTGGAGCAGTCCTAGACACAACCTAGGTTAGAACTGAATGCAGATGAGCCCAGCGAGAGCTACAGTCCTCACTGCTCTAAAGAGCTGTGTTCTGCACCACGTGTTTCTCACACTGCTCTATGCCTCAGCTGAGGTGAACTGAGGTGGCCTTGGACTGGCTCGCTCGCGCTCTCCCTCTCTCTCTCTCTCTCTCTCTCTCTCTCTCTCTCTCTCTCATCCCAGCCGCGCATGAACCGGCATCCCCTAAATCGGCAGGCGGACCGTCAACCACTGCACCACCAGGGAAGCCGCCATGTAGCTTCTTGATACCAGCTTCTTTCACTCAGCATAATGCCTTTGAGATTCATGCATGTTATTTCATGTTTCAATGTTTCATTTCTTTTTATGTTAAATAACATTCCACTGTATGGATGTACCACAGATTATCTTTTTTACACTTTACAGCCTACCACATCCCCTCTTTTTCACCCTGTAGCTAGAGTGATTTTTTGAAATGTAATTTTATTTAAAATTTTACATGCCTATAACCCTTCAGTGCCTTCTCACCCCAGTTATAATTATAATAATATACAAATTCTTTCCCTTGATCCCCAGGCTCCTGCCTAATCTGAAGCCTCTCTCTCCAATCTCATCTCCCATTCATCTGCTACCCACTTTACCTAGACAGCACTTCCCCCAACCTCCATTTTCATACGGTTTACTCCTATTATAGCTTCTCTCTCCATAGGTTAGCTTATCAGCTGGTGTGGGAGTCCACACCTAATTCTAGGATGTTAGTTGTTCTACAGCAGGAGTCAGCAAACGTGCCTTTTTTTTTTTTGGCCGCGCCACGTGGCTTGTGGGACGTTAGTTCCCTGATCAGGGATTGAACCCACACCCCCAAGGTGACGGCATGGAGTCCTAACCAGTGGACTACCAGGGAATTCCCAAACCTGCCTGTTTTTATAAATCAAGTTTTATTGGCACACAGAATTCTCTGTTTATGTATTATCTATGGCTGCTTCTGTGCTACAGCCGCAGAGTTGAGGGGCTGCAACAGAGACTGTATGGCCCACAAAGCCAAACATATTTACTACATATGGACCTTTCCAGAAAAAAAATTTGCCAATATCTGTTCTAGGGTATTAGTTTCCTATTTAGTGCTCTCAGGTCCACTATTTGGTTTCCTCAACATCTTTCCAGGTGCTATTGCTGCCTCCTCTAGTAAATACTCTATGTTTTCAACAACTTGTGTTTATTGTAGATTGTGTTGCTTGGTCTATTAATAGGACATGGTGTGACTTGTGGAACAGGCAGCAGACATCAGGCAGCCACTGATCTTCATCCATGTCAACGCAGCCCTTCATAATAAAGAGAAGGGGTAATCTCGCCCATCATGAGGGAATTTAAATGACTAGCACATATTTATCTTATAAAGGAGTGACCATTTCTCCACTTCTCCAGCTCCTGTGCCTGGGTCTGTGACAGGCCCTGACTTATGAAAGAGCATGCCCTGTTTACTATGCCCAGCAGGTGCCTATATCCAAAGCCAATGTTGCTGGCCTGCAGACTCGGTACTTGCATCAAACTCTCTCTCTCTCTCTGTCTAGATACACTGTTCTTCATGGAGCGAGATAAGCGTGACCCACTTCTCCTACAATGCTGGAGCCCTGACCTGGCTCTTCTGTGGGAGCCCGTCCTTGCTGGGGTGTGTGGCTGACTGATGCTTTGTCCCCTCCTGCCTGAATATCCTGCAGGGCATGGACCACTATGCTCCAAAGTGCAAGCTCTTCTGCCATTTACAAGCATTTATAGGACTTGGCCAAAGCCATGTCTGAAAGGAGGCTATCAGCTCTTCAAGTCTTTTCTGACTCCCACCTGGTAGAGGTTTTTCCTCAGAATTCCAATATTTTCCAGTGGAACAACAGCATATCTTCTTACAAGGGGAAAATGAAGTGAAAACAAACTCCCAAACCTGAGAAACTGCTGCTTGGATGACTAATACAGGATATGCAAAAGTATTCACTTTCAGCTGTTGGTTAAAGTGTTCTCTACCTATCTGGACCCAAAGTGATCTTAAGGAGATTGTTGCTTTACTTAACTATCTTGCAGTGGTTTACCACAAACTGGCTCCTTTTCTTTCCTCAGCGGGCCCTTCTGATAGTAGTCTCAACCAAGAAGCCATGGGTTGCTTTATCTTGCCGAGTATCTAAGTATCTTGCAGAGCATCTAAATTAAGCTAAACCAACATTGTGTCTACCAATGTTTCCACACGCCAACCCCAAATGACGAGACTCTTCCTTATACACTTTAAAATATTTGGATCTCAGAACTATCAGTTGGAGACATTTCATTTCATTAGCACACACACACACAAAACCCCCTTTAACTGTTTTATTTATTTTTTAAGAACAAGAAGGGGCTATCTAACATTTCTTAACACATGATGATGTGTACCAGACATATATCTGTGGGTTCACGAAAGCATGTTAGAAAAACTGTGCTTAGTCTTATTTAGTCTCTGTTTCTTTGGTCCAGTGCCATCTTATGTGAAGACTTTTTTAAAATTCGGGAATTATTTCTATTACACAATTTTAATGACCTCTTTTTTGAACATAATTTTGAAGAAAAAGTTTAATGTAATCATAATTACTATTTTCATATTTGCCATTTTACTCTCACTTTTAACTATCTTTATTGAGTATATTTCACATACCATACAATTCACACATTTATAGTATACAATCCAATGTCTTTTGCAGCCATCATCACATTAAATTTTCATGCTTTTCATCACCCCCAGAAGAAACCCTGTACCCATTAAAAATACACGCCCCATTTACCCCCATCACGTCAGCCATAGGCAATCACTACTCTATTTTCTGTCTCTATGGATTTGCCTCTTCTGGACATTTCATATAAACAAAGCCATACAATATGTGGTCCTTTATGACTGACTCCTTTCACTTAGCATAACGTTTTCAAAGTTCATCCGTGCTGAAGCATGTATCAGTACTTTATTTCATTTTGTGGCTAAATAATATCCCACTGAATGGATACGCAACATTTTATTTATCCATTATCTTGATGGATATAGGAATGTTTTTTGCTACTGTAAATTATGCTGCTATCAACATTCATGTAAGAGGCGTTGTGGGGACATATATTTTCACTTCTCTCGAGTATATACCTAGGAGTGGAATTGCTAGGTTATACGGTAACTTTATTTTTTGGCATGCATGCGGGATCTTAGTTCCCCAACCAGGGATTGAACCTGTGCCCCCTGCAGTGGAAGCGTGGAATCCTAACCACTGAATGGCCAGGGAATTCCCTATATGGTAACTCTTAGTTGTTTTTTTTTAATTAATTAATTAATTTAGTTTTGGCTGTGTTGGGTCTTCGTTGCTGTGCACGGGCTTTCTCTAGTTGCGGCGAGCCAGGGTTACCCTTCGTTGTGGTGCGCGGGCTTCGCATTGCGGTGGCTTCTCTTGTTGCAGAGCACGGGCTCTAGGCGCGCAGGCTTCAGTAGTTGTGGCACGCGGGCTCAGTACTTGTGGCTCGCGGGCTCTAGAGCGCAGGCTCAGTAGTTGTGGTGCACGGGCTTAGTTGCTCCGTGGCATGTGGGATCTTCCCGGACCAGGGCTCGAACCCGTGTCCCCTGCATTGGCAGGCGGATTCTTAACCACTGTGTCACCAGGGAAGTCCCTACAGCAGACTCTTAATAAGTGTTCGTTGAATCAAATATAATTGACTTTTTATAATCAAATATAATTGACTTTATGTGATGAGGAATTATAGATGGCCTTCAAATTGTGATTAAATTTCCACCCTGTGGCAATACAAGCGTTAATTCCTCCAAATAAATAAACTTACGTATTTCAAAATAGAAACTAAATACTTCCTAACGGAAATAATCTTGCATGGAAGAAACGCATAATTGGTACTCAAATTGAAATCATTATTATTCGTAATGCAGTATGGTTATAGCCCCTATTTCAGTGCTCTGTGCATGTCAGTGCAAACAGAATATTGTTGTCTAAAAGGTACCAATTCCGTTGTTTTCAGAAGGCAGTGCAGAGAGCGACAGGCTTTCAAAGGAAAAAAAATGGGTGAGATTCCTCTAAGATGCGGCCTGCAAGCCCCGCCCCATATACCTGAGCGGCTCCGCCTACGCCCCGGCTTAGGTGCGGGGTGGTGAACCACATTTCCCAGCGGGCCTTGCAGGCCTCTCACGCCTGCGCACTGTCAGCTCAGGCAGGCGGGCGGAACTCCCGCGCTATCCAGCCACCTGGTCTCGGTCTCGCCTCGCCTGGTCTCTACCCCTGGCATGGAGGGGGTCCCTGTGATAACGGCAGGCACCGCGGGCTCTGCCAAGGCTGAGGGAGCCGCAGCCATGCCGCCCCCGCCTCCCGTCTCCCCGCCTGCCCTTACTCCGGCGCCGGCAGCGGGTGAGGAGGGCCAGCCGCCACTCTCCGAGGCGGGGGCTCCAGGCTGCTCGGGCTCCCGGCCCCCTGAGCTGGAGCCGGAGCGCACCCTGGGCCGCTTGAGGGGCCGCTTCGAGGACGAGGACGAGGAGTTGGAAGAGG
Source organism: Tursiops truncatus (assembly GCF_011762595.2). Taxonomy (NCBI): domain Eukaryota; kingdom Metazoa; phylum Chordata; class Mammalia; order Artiodactyla; family Delphinidae; genus Tursiops; species Tursiops truncatus. The sequence continues at coordinate 25,100,972 of NC_047049.1, forward strand.
ATGAGGACCTGGAGGAGGAAGAAGAGGAGGAAGAGGAAGAAGAGATGAGCCACTTCTCGCTGAGGCTGGAGGGGGGCCGGCCGGACTCCGAGGACGAGGAGGAGGTATTGATGGCCCCTGTTTGACCACGCCGGGCCTCCTCAGTTAGGGCCGGGTTCCCCGCTCGCCGCTGAAGCCTTTGGCACTTGCACGGACCCTCACCTCTCCTTGCGCTGCCTGCTTGTGGCGCGGACCGGCCTCTGTCCCGGCCCGGTTCCCTGCCGACTCATATTGTAACGTTTCTGCAGTCCCTTAAGCTCTCTGGGTCCGACTCACTCATTATTGAAGCTACTGCGTGCCAGGGATGTAGGCGCCAAGGGTACCGGCCTGCTGCCCTCCAGGAGCTTACAGTGGGCCAGGGAAACAGTCCATTTCTACAGGGTGTTGAGAGGATGGGAAACCCTTCCCCACCTAGTCAGTCTCTAATTGGGAGATTTTTTTTTTAATGGGGCAGCGCATACTTCATAAAGTTAGACAATATACCTAGTTACTCAGAATTAATATTAAACACCAGTATCTGGAAAGTTTGTCCATTTCGCGATAATTCATATAGTAAGATGCCCCTCATCTGGCAATATACAATATCTCCAAAAGAATGAGATCTTTTCGGAACATTGGTTTATATTGTGTTATTGTAACTTTGATGAGAGTGTTTGAAGGGTTGGAGGTAAGGTAACATGTTTCCATGTTGCAAAGTAAGCTACACATTGTTGATAATAAAATTTGGGGATTATCGCTTAAGAATTTGAAAAGGCAAGGACTTGTATTTTAAAACTATTTCCATTGTATTTGCAGCGCCTGATAAATCTCTCTGAGCTGACCCCATACATCTTGTGTTCCATTTGCAAAGGTTACTTAATAGATGCAACTACCATTACAGAATGTCTTCATACATGTAAGCATATAGTTCATCATATTTCCAAATAATATGTTGATTTTTTGAAATGTCTTGAAAGTATCCTAATTTCAACATTTTTTTTTCAACAGTTTGTAAAAGCTGCATTGTAAGACACTTTTACTATAGCAACAGGTGTCCAAAATGCAACATAGTAGTACATCAGACACAACCTCTTTACAACATAAGGTAAGAAGAATATATAAGTAAAATTTATATTTTAGGTATACTTTTTCTGAAAGCTTGAAATTGTGTAGTTGGTAATAAATTCTTGACCTATCTCAAAATGACAAGAAAGGGAAATACATATTCTTTAAAGAAATACATATAGAGCACTTACTGTGTACCAGGCACTGTAATATCCACTGGGAACTTTAAAAAAAAAAAAAAGGCACAGATCTCTTTTCTTGAAGATTTTAATCTCATCAGTCAAGTTGATGAGGCTAGTTTAGGCTTATCCTTTTCTGTGTATCTAGAATTCTATTTTTAAAACTAATACCTGAAATAACTGGCCTCTTTAGAAAAGCCTGTCTGTCATAGGTCATTGTGGCTTATTAAATTTTCAGTTCATGCTCAGTTTCCTAAGGGAAGAAAAACACTAAAGGTGACCTGCTTTCATTTGTTTAGCAAATACTATTATGTTTTTACTACCTTCATAGAAGAGTGTTTTGCAGATGATTCACAGAATTTCAAAATACAGTCTCTGCCCTCAAGCTCACATTCTTATTAAGGGAATAAGACCAGTTCACATGGAACAATTTAGCAAATAGTTCAAGAGTCTATAATTACTTGTAATTATGACCACATACAATTACTTGAGGTTCTCTCAGATGAGAACCATGAGTGCTACCTAAAAGTAACTCAGCTCTGAGAAAGGAGATAGTCACCCCTAAGTGAAAACAGTTACTTACAAAGAACATCATTCACTCTGTACCAAATGCATTTTTCTGAATTCTGAGGTATTCTCCATCCTTTCCTTTTATTAGGTTGGACCGACAGTTACAAGACATAGTGTACAAATTAGTGATCAATCTAGAGGAAAGTAAGTTTATTTTATTACATAGTTGTGAATCCCAGAATCTCTTCTGACTCTGCTAGTTACATTTTAAGTGTAATTTAGTCTGTGTTTTATCATTTTTTAGGAGAAAAAAAGCAAATGCATGATTTCTATAAAGAAAGAGGTCTAGAAGTACCTAAACCTGGTAAGTTTGGGTGTATACCATAATGTATTTATAGATTAAAGAATACTAACTTAATAAAATTTACTCCCTTTGAGGTTCTTTTTGGTGATAGCTGGTTATTTTATGATCAAAGAGAGAGAAAGATTTTGAAGGTCATGATTTACTGTAATCCAATTTAATTATTTATAAGGATTAAAGAGTACAGGCTCTGGAGCTATATTGAGTGTGATCCTAGCTCTGCCACCTTACTAGGTGTATGACTTTGGCAAATTACTTCAATGTCTCAGTTTCCTCTTCTATAAAGCAGGGATAATCATAACACTATAAATTGTAAGCATACATTGAATAATACAAAGCACTTAAAACAGTGCCTGGAACATAGTAACTGCTCAAATATTAGTTTTTATGATGATGGTAATGTCACAGTATGGAAGTTAGATTTGGGTGTAAATCTTCATTCTTCCACTTACTATGTGGGTGACTTTAGGCAAATTGCCTAATCTCATTAAACTGTAATCTGATTTTCTTTACAGTTAAAGTACACAAAATTGTAAATCAACTCTACTCCAATAAAATTTAAAAGAAAAAACCATTAGTACCTATGGCATGCAATTATAATAAGGGCTAAATGAGATGGTGCATGTAAAGTGCTAAGCATGAGCCCTGAGCCCTGGCACATAGTAGTGCTTATTAAGGGCTACCTATAGCTATTGTTGCTATTATGCTGAGCTCTCTCTGTGGCCCTGATAAACCAGCCATACATGTCTGCCTTCCATTGTGGAGTGCTCCCCAGGCTTGTCACTAATTTCACTGGCTTTGACAGATTAACTGATATTATTTTAAAAAGGGAGAGTGAGTGCTTTATGATCTTTTAAATAGTCAACATAGTTAAATTTCTGTAATTATTTTCCAAAGATCTCAGTTTATGATATTTATATTCTAACTCAACTTTTTTGTTTGGCTATCAAATAGCTGTTCCACAGCCAGTCCCTTCGAGCAAAGGAAGATCTAAGAAAGTCTTAGAATCAGTGTTTCGTATTCCACCTGAACTTGACATGTCTTTATTACTAGAGTTTATTGGGTGAGTACCCTAAACCTCTACCTCTAAACTTTAAAATAAAGAATTTTTTAAGTCCCAACAGTTACAAAATCATCCTGAACTAAGGTCATATCGAGTTTTTCTGATATCCTTTTAAAGAATAATTCTGAAATATTTAAGACTTAGAAAAAGGTACTAAAGAGTAGTAAAATAACCACTTGTATCTCCATCATCTGGCTTTTGAATTAAACCGTGCTAATATGGCAGAAGGCACTTGGCTACCTCTTCCTGTTCATTCCCCCCTTCCCTTAGAGGTTAATAACTACTCTCCTAAAAGTAATGATTATCATTCCCATGCATTTTTTTATGTGTTTGCCACATGTGTATCTATTTCTAAACAATATGTAGAATTGTTTTTGGCCACTTAAAAACTTTAAATGGTATCATACCATGTTTTCTAACTTGCTTTTCTCACTTAGCATTGTATGATTCATCCATGCTAAAATGTATAACTAGTTCAGTCATTTTCACCATTGCCTGGTATTCCCTTAAAATAAATATACCATAATTTATCTTTTCTTGTACTGTGGAACACTTTGTTTCCAATTTTTTTCCTATTATAAACACTGTTGCTTTAAGCATTTTTTACGTATCTCCTTATATATATATGAGATATTTTTCTAAGAGTGTAGATTTGCTGTGTCTTGGGATATGTTCGTCTTCAGCTTTACTTGGTTTTGCCAAATTATTTTCCAAAGTAGTTGGATATCTCCCTAATTAATAAAAATTGCTTCTTTCAAACACTGTAGCATATGGTGTACTCCATTATCCTGCAATATTGTTAGGCCGACTGTCATCATAGAGTTGGCCTGTATCAAACTGTAGTTTTCAAAATAATTCCATAGTTTGCAGGATAAACTAAAATGCCTTTCTTGGAAGATCTAGATCTTCCATTTTATGTCACTGATGACTATTTGACTTCTCAGTCACTTCCTCCTTATAACTCTAGGTTGCCTGTATTATTTATTTAGTATCTAGCTTGTACTATGTTGTATTTATCTCTTTATGTATTCATCCTGTGTTCTCAACTGATATTAAGGATCCCTGAGAGGCGAGAAACCTTTCTTATGCCTCCACAGAGCCCACGTAGTAGTGGTTGATGATAATGAAATAAAGATCTCTTTAGAAGAATGAGAAGAAATCATGTAATACCAGACTTTAAACCAGCAATTTCTGTTATTAAAGAATGTGTTCCAACCTAAATGTCCAAAAGGGAACTGGTAAAATAATGGTATATAGCAATGAACATGTGCTAGTAACATATGTGCTAATATGGAACAATTGCCAAAATTCACTTTCTCAAGTGAAAAAAGCAAGATGCGGAAGAGAATATATAGCATGTGCTCTTTATGTTTTTTTTAAAAAGCGGATGGTGGGCATATATACATATATATATATTTTTTCCCCACAGGCACAGACCATTCCTGAAAGGACATATAAGAAAATGTTGATAGCAGTTGCTTCTAGAAAAGGGCACTGGAGTGTATGAGTATAGAATTGGAAAAGGTCTTACTTTTCATTGTATTTGACTTTTTACCATGTAACTTGATTTTTAGTAAGTCTAGTTAATTAAAATTTGAAAATTGAAAGGAATTTATATTTCTAAAAATATTTTCGGGAAATGTAACCTTTTCCACTAACGCACAGTTGGAACTGACAGTTTTTTTATACCTTTTTTGAAAAGTGGCAGTAATGCAAAGATGGCAAATATGTGACAAGTGTGCTACATTATCTCTGTCTGTCCAAAGGAGAAATCAATACTTAATCATGGCAGGCTTTTCTAATGAGTGAGACTTGAGTACTCTGGTCAAAGCAGTCATTACCACTTACTGGAGTTGTTACATTGTTAACACATTCCCTGCTGTAGAAAAAAAGAGCCCTCACTTGGAATAAGAAGATCTCTATTTAAGTCCTAGCTCCTTTGTTATATAGCTTTGTAAAATTGAGGTAATCGCTTTCTGTTTATTCATAAGATGTTTATTAAGGTCCTGCTGTGTACCAGCACAGCACTCTGCTAGCTGCTGGGAATGTAATTGGAGTAAGTCAGCCATGGCTCTTGCCCTCGTGGAAATTGTATTTTTAACTTCTCAGGGCTTCAGCTTCCCTATCTGTAAAACAAGAGAATTGAACCTTATATGTTGAAGATTATGATGAGTAGTCTGTCTACGTCATAAAATAGTCTTTTATCTGTTTTCAAATGGTTATGGGGAAGAAAGCTTCCAATGTGGCAAAGAGTTCTTTTGAAGAAGTCGCCAGCCCCCAGAGTTAAATCCCCACATGTTTACTACATTGAAAAGCTTGGTGTTACCACTGAAGTCAGGCTACTGAGGGTAACCCATAGAAAGCTCTTTCATGGCAGGACAAATGGCAGGTGAGTTTTAACCTGATGCAAGTACAAGGGCAAATTTGGTCCAGCTGGTGACCCTGCTTGAATTGGATTAGCAAAAATCCTGAGGTAGGTTCAGCCCATGGAAGTGATTTTTCAACCACTGGAATGAATATGATATTCCCGGCCCCCCTAAATTTGGTATGCATGTTTTGTGATCTTAAGATAGTCTTGTACAGTACTTCTCCTTTTTGTTCTTCAGTTTCTATGTGTAAAGTAGAAGATTATAAAGCCTTAGGCAGTATAGTGTATATAGAAAGAGCATAGACTTTGAAGAGTATAACTGAAGGTATGTAACCCCTAGGATGTAGCTTAACTTCTCTGATCATCAGTTTCCATATTTCTAAATTGGGGATTATAATACCAACTCACAGGATTGTTATAAGAATCAACATATGGTATTTCTAACATGTCTAAACTATTATCAGTATATGAATATTGAAATAATGCAGGGTCATTCAGAAATAAAGGTTAAAGTAGTCTGTGGTGCTGTAATGTGTACAATATCTGCCTAGTAAAGAAAATGGACTCACATGAAATAAGTGTATGAGAGAAGATATGGCAAAAATTTAATGCAATCTTAAACTCAGTGGTGTTTAGTAAACCAGGGAGGTGCTATCCCACTGTATGCTATGTTATCCAACTGGGGTCTTATGTTCAGCTCTAGGCACTACATTTTAAGAGAGATGTTAGTAAATTGAGGTGTAATCAGAATAGTAAAAGGTGTGAAAACTATGTCATGTGTAGTAGCAGAAAGATTGAATCTAATTCACAAGAGTACCAAAAGGCAAAACTAGGACCAATAAGTATAAGTTACAGGGAGAAACATATTTGATTCAGTGCAAGCAAGCAATATCTAACAAAGTTGCCCACAAATGGAATGAACCGACTTGTAAGTTAAAAAGCTATCTCAAAAAAAAAAAGAAGCTATCTCTTTAGATATTCAAGCAGAAGCCAGATGCCCATATATCATGGATTCTATAGAGATAATTCTTATAATGAAAAAGATATTTTATTTATTTATTTATTTTGGCTGCGCAGCTTGCAGGATCTTAGTTCCCCAACCAGGGATCGACTTGCGTCCTTGGCAGTGAAAGCACGGAGTCCTAACCACTGGACCACCAGGGAATTCCCAAGGATATTTTATTTTGTAGCTCTTAAGATATTATAACCTTAGATTTACATCTATATATAATGTGTATACATAACTTATGTTTTATGTTTGTCAGTATAACATATTCTATAGATATTTATACTATCTATATTGTATATTAATATATTTCTCTATATTTGTATTATAAGAATACTCTAGATGATGCAATTGTGATCTTGCCTATTCTTCACAACGTGATAGGGGAGAAAGAATGTGAGCTTTGGGAATTCCCTGGCGGTCCAGTGGTTAGGACTCAACGCTTTCACTGCCCTGGCCCAGGTTCAATCTCTGGTCAGGGGAACTAAGATCCAGTGCAGCATGCCCGAAAAAACCAAAGAATGTGGGCTTTGATATGTACACCCGCGTTTGAAACCCAGCTTTATTACTTACTAGCTGTGTGACCTTAAGCAAGTTATTCAGCCTCTCTGAGCTCAATTTTCCTTATCCGTAGAATGGTGATTCTAATGCCTGACTTAAAGGGTTACTGTGAGAACTGAAAGAAACACATGCATAATATATGAAGACCTAATATAATGCCTGGTGCATAGTAGATGGTCAAAAAAAGTTTGTTCCTTGTCTCCTCATGATATAAAAGTAATTGATTTAATCAAGAAATCTCTTCGTACTTTTAGAGGAAAAGCAAACTGAGTAAATCATGCCCAGGTGATTATGTTACAAGTAAAACAACAGGAAATGTAGCAGCTTTCTTGTAAGGACTCTATCTTGTAAACGTTGCTATCAAGAAAAAAACACATTAATTATGACAGAAAGAAAGAAGTTTTACTTTAAGCTAGAAAATGTTAGAATGCTACATGTGGGGGAAATATAAATTTTAAGAGTATACTTTTAACTCCTGGAAGTAAATATACAAAGCAATGTAAAATACTGTATAAAACTGCCTTTGCCTTACCACTAGGTGGCAGATATGACAATTAACTACATTTGTTTATTTCATAAAGGGTTAGGTGACCGTGTTTTAAAATTAAGTTGATGTTCCTCAAATATGTGTATTTATGTTATTTTTCTGTGTTATATAATTAAACATATAGTTCAAAATTGATTAATTTTGCTTTCGTTTTTCAGTGCTAATGAAGGCACGGGACATTTTAAGGTATTTTACTTTTATTTTTCATTTACTTTACAAGAGGACCCTGTAGCACACAAATTTAAGATTAGCAATCATATGGAGACTGTCTTCAGTTACAGTCTATAAAATTTGTTCTGTAAATAAAACTTGTTGAAATATGAAGTACATTCAGTAATGCTCTCTTATAATAGGTTTATGAGAAAAGAGTTATTAAGTAGGGATTTGTTATTAATTCAGAACAGTGGTCTAAGGAAAAATAAGTGAGTAATTTTTAAAACTGAAACCAAATGCTGTGTTAATTCGTTGATTAAAAAAATGTTTCAAAGCATTTTTTGCATATTTGGCATTTAGAGTTAAATATGAGCTTAAAATTTCATTTGCATGTAACATCTTTGGTTGAAGTTAGCCTGCCCCAACTTGTTACTTCAATCATTTACTGAAACTTTAAAGGTAAGAATGAACTCTTTTGTAACATACTTAAGTTCAGAGTTGTCTTAAAGGCTTCAGCATCACAGGTGCCATTGTACACAGTGTTGCTCCTATAGTATGAATCATTCAGGAAAAGGTGACTTTTTTAAAAGGGGTAAATCAGGCCTATAGTTACTTGGGATTATAAATGTATAAGGAAATAATTGACTTTGATCTGGTTAGATTTTCAGTGACTTTGTCAAAGTCTATACTAAAATATGGGTGGGGCTTCCCTGGTGACGCAGTGGTTAAGAATCCGCCTGCCAATGCAGGGGACACGGGTTCAAGCCCTGGTCTGGGAAGATCCCACATGCTGTGGAGCAACTAAGCCCATGTGCCACAACTACTGAGCCTGCATTCTAGAGCCCGTGAGCCACAACTACTGAAGCCCACGCGCCTAGAGCCCATGCTCCGCAACAAGAGAAGCCACCACAATGAGAAGCCTGAGCACCGCAACCAAGAGTAGCCCCCTCTAGCTGCAACTAGAGAAAGCCCGTGCACAGCAATGAAGACACAGTGCAGCCAAAAAAATAAATACATAAATAAGTTCAAAAAAAATAAATAAATGAAAATAAATTTTAAAAAAAACACCTAATAAAAAATAAAATAAAATAAAATATGGGTGAATTATACCTGGTTGGGCATAGTGTTTTGTTTTGTGACTATAATGGCTTAGGAGGCATAGGAATTGAATTGAAGCATAGGAATAAATGAGTACTTTTCTGGATGAAGTATATTATAGGTTTTTCCCAGAGATCATTGTGATGGAGGGAATGCAGTGTTAGGTTTGGTAACTTTTTACCTCTTCTAAGTTGTAAAATAACCAAACTTATGGTGATTAACTTTAGGAAGTCCTTTCATAGTGTACTGGGTGGGAAAGTAGCATGTAAGTTTCTATATGGGACAACTGTAGAGTCATATGCTCCTAGAGTTCACTGAAGACACCTGTCCAGTGACCTGTAGTAGCCAGACGAGCCAACAGAGTATAAGAATGTCGTGAAGAAAGAACTAAAAATTAAATTAAAATATTAGCCTATTGCTTCCGCGAAAGCACATATGCACTTAGAATATTTATGTAGTTCTGATCCTCGTACATCAAAAAAATATGACACTACCACCTATGAAGTGTTCTTGCCAAAAGAAGTGTGAAGCTGATCATACCCCTAGATTACTAATTTACAGGAAATCCAGGGGACACAGGAACTTATTAAATTACTCTGTAAGAATATATAATAAGCCAAATCTAGACAGTGGAAAACTGCAGGACAAACAGTTCTGTTTCTCCAGCAAATAAAAGGGAAAGATGTAAAGAGGGAACATGTAGATAGAACATACTGATTAAAAGAGACTCAAGGGACATCAGTGTATGGCGTTTATTTGGATTGGATTTGATAATAAACTAAAAAATTTATGAGATGATAGCCCCAGATTGTAAGTAACCCAAATATCCATCAACTGATGAATGGGTACACCAAATATGATATATCCATACACTGGAATAGTATTTGGCAATAAAAAGGAATGAAATATTGATACATGCTACAACCTGGATGAACCGTGAAGACATGTTAAGTGAAAGAATCCAGGCACCCAAAGACCATGTTATATGATGCCATTTATATGAAATGTCCAATATAGGCAAAAGCATAGAGAAAGGAAGTAGATTAGTGGTTGCCAGAGGCTTGGGAGAGAGGGGAAATTGGGAGTGATTACTAATTGGTAAGAGTTTCTTTTTGGGTGATGAAAATGTTCTGAAATTAGATAATGGTGATAGTTTCACAACTTTATAGATGTACTAAAAACCATTGAATTGTATACTTTAAAATGGTGAATTTAATGGTATGTGAATTATATCTCAATAAAGCTGTTAAATTTTAAAAAACAAGCCAAGATCCAATAGAAACTTCGAATAGAAGCATTATTTGTAGTATGTTTAGTGTATACATTTGAGAGTACAAAAATATATCTGATAAAAATAATATATGCATAAATTAGAATTTTAGCTTGAGTCCATCACTGGTTATTACATTTTGTGTGTGAAATCTTTGTTTTATTTTTATTTTCTCTGTAATAACAACCCTAAAAATAATAAAATCATTTTCTACTAGGTAAGAAAATTGAGATGGTGAAATTTGTACATTTACTGTCTATTTTCTGATATCAAGGAATTTTAAAGTATGATAGTGGTATTATGTTTTTAAAAAGAGTTCTTATTTTTTAGAGATACATACTGAAGTATTTACAAATGAAATGATGTGTCTGGGGTTTGCTTCAAAACAAAACTGGGGAATGGGGGCCAGTAAGCAGTTGGGGTAGGAAATGGATGGGGGATACTTAAAACAAGATTAGCTGTGAGTTGATAAAGCTAGGTTTATAGAAGTTTATTACACTGTTGTTATAGTTTTGAGGCATTAAGTTTTCAGTGTTAACTAATGATACTGATGTTAGTTTGCAGGCTTATGTCTATAAGAGGTAATGAATATATTGTTTTAGAAACAAATGATCGTATTTCTGCATATTTTGACTTTTTATTTTGCTAAAACAGTCATTTTTTAATATTTTCTTAGCTAACACATTGGCAATCTTAACATTTTTCTTTTAATTCTGTATTTATAAGGGAATTCTAGCTTTTGATATTATAGCTCAGCATTCTCTACTACTTAAAAAGCTGTTTTTATGCCTTGTCTTTTATTTATTGTTCAAATAAATATGTCTGACTAGGATGATGCCTAGTTAAACTATTCACCATGTACACTTATGGCATGAAAATCATAAAGTCTGTTTGTTACATTTAATTTAAAAGTGTTTCACCAAGCAGTCATTTAGTTCAGAAAATTTTTTCTTTCACTTTTAATTATGAAAATGTTTAAATACACTGAAGAGTAGACAGAATAGAACCTCCATGCATCCATCACACAGCTTTGCCAATTAACTAATGACCAATTTAATTTCTTTTATACCTCCATCTACTTCCCTTCTTTCTTTTTTTTTTTGGCCTTGCCACACGGCTTGTGGGATCTCACTTCCCCACCAGGGACTGAACCCGGGCCACAGCAGTGAAAGCGCCAAATCCTAACTACTAGGCCACCAGGGAATTCCCACACTTCCCTTCTTTCTTTCTTTTTTTTTTAAAATTTATTTTTATTTATTTATTTTTGTCTGTGATGGGTCTTCTTTGCTGCGTGTGGGCTTTCTCTCTAGTTGTGGCGAGTGGGGGCCACTCTTCGTTGGTGCACATGCTTCTCATTGCGTTTGCTTCTCTTGTTGCAGAGCATGGGCTCTAGGTGCATGGACTTCAGTAGTTGGGGCTCACCGGCTCTAGAGTGCAGGCTCAGTAGTTGTGGTACATGGGCTTATTTGCTTCCTGGCATGTGGGACCTTCCCAGACCAGGGGTCAAACTCGTGTCCCCTGCATTGACAGGCGGATTCTTTTCTTTTTTTTTTTTTAATTTATTTATTTTTAATTTTTATTTTTGGCTGCATTGGGTCTTTGTTGCTGTGCACGGGCTTTCTCTGGTTGCGGCGAGCGGGGTCTTCTCATTGCAGTGGCTTCTCTTGTTGCGGAGCACGGGCTCTAGGGGCGCGGGCTTCAGTAGTTGTGGCTCGCAGGCTTAGCAGTTGTGGCACGTGAGCTCTAGAGCACAGGCTCAGTAGTTGTGGCGCACAGGCTTAGTTGCTGTGCGGCATGTGGGATCCTAGATCAGGGCTCGAACCCGTGTCCGCTGCATTGGCAGGCGGGTGCTTAACCACTGTGCCACCAGGGAAGTCCCTTCTTTCTAATATTATTCTGAAAGAAATCCCTGGCATTTTGCCATTTCATCTGTAAAGTGTTTCAGTACTCTTAAAAGATGAGGCTCTTTTTTTAATGACCACGTAGCATACCAAAAAAAAAGTTACAAAATGTCAGTGTTGAGAAAGATAAAAATAAAGAGACAGACCTATTCTAGATTAAAGGAGATTACAGAAACATGACAACAAAATGCAGTGTGTAATCCTTCATTAGATTCTGGATTGAAATAAGAACAACTTGTAAAGGACATTATTAGGACAACTGGAGAAATTTGAATTTGGACCCATTTAGATAATTGCACTGTATTAATGTTATAAATTTCCTGATAATTATATTGTAGTTATAGAGGAGAGCCCCTTTATTCTGAGATGATAACTGCTGGTATATTTAGGGGTTAAATATCTCAATGTCTGCAAGTAACTTAAATAATAAATGTACAGGTATATACACACATATTACATACATTGGAAGAGGTGAAGCAAATATAGCAATGTTAATCATTTGTAAAGTAGGTGAAGGCTATCTGGATCTTCATTTACTAGTGTAACTTCTTTGTAAGTTTGTGATTTTTCAAAAGGTTGAAGGTGGTGAATAAAAAGAAAATGAGTTTCTTACCAAATATCTAGTCAGTGTACAAGTTTTTATCTCAGCTGTAGTGGGTGTTTTGTTTTGTTTTTTTAACATCGTCGTAAATCAGGATCCAAATAATGTTCACACATTGTGATTGGTTGATAGGTTTTTAAATCTGTAAGTTTTCTGTTTCTTTTTTCTTGCAATTCATTGTTGACAAAGCTGGGTCATTTGTGCTATAGTTTCCTACAGATGGGGTTTTGATGTTGCATCTCTGTGCTGTGATTTAATGTGTTCTTCTGTCCTCTGTCTTTCCCATAAACTAGTAGTTAAGTCTGAGTGTTAATCAGACAGGTTTGATTTGAGGGGACCAAGAATACTTCATAGTCGGTAGTGTTTTTGTCCATCTGGAGGCACATTAATGTCTGGTTGTTTGTGTCTTTGTGTTGTTAGCAACAATTGGTACTCAATGTCTAAGCCCATTAACTTAATAGGGTTTGGAAAATGATGCTGTCATTCCTCCTCCTTTTATTAAAATACTTCAATAATGAGGAACTTCTATTTGATTAGCCAGTGGTACCATTCATATAGGAAAGAAAGAATAAATGCTGATTCTTTCCCTTGACTTACAAGGTTCAAAATAATGAGTTGGTTCATTAGCATGCTCCAGTCCTAATCAATTAGGTATTTTTGATTTTGTTTTTACTTTAATATGAACTCATGCATTTAAATATATTTGTGGTTTAAACCCCTTTTAATTATTATCTTTATTGATGTTCAAATTGTCTTATCATAGATAATCATGGTCTATAATAGCTTCCTTGCTATCTCATATGACAAGATGTTCCATGCTCAACTCGTACATCTCTTGCCCCAGACACAGAATCTGTCATTTCTCCAAGGTGTCTTTTGGTGGTATTTCAAATTCACCATCTGGTTGCTAGGGATTTACCTTGTGACTGGGTTGGTAACTATTTTCAGTTGACAGAGGTAGGAATTTTTTCAAGGTAAAATGAGTTGATACCATCTTTTTAAAAGATATTGGGTTGGCCAAAAAGTTCACTTGGAAAAACACAACCAAACTTTTTGGCCGACCCAATATTTTTAGTGGTATGCATTTTCTATAGTCAGAAAATAACTGAATGTCTCTTAAATCGCCCTATAGATTCTACCTTATTGTTTCAACTTTCTTCTCAAATTGACCTGTGTTATAGATGGTAGGGAAGATTGCTGTGCTTAATTTCAAAGAAGTAAAATTCTTCTGTGGAATTTTTCTTTCCTGTTTATATGCAGATGGTAGGAGGCTATTAGATGCAGCAGGAAAAAAAAATGAGTTGACCATTTAGGTGAGAACCTGCTTTGTAGCTTAAGAAAAAAAAGAAAGGCAAAAAACAAAAAAAGCAAATTATTAAAAAAGCTGGATCTGAATTATATCGGAAAAAATTTCTGTTAACTTGTGAGCCTGCGGTATGAAGACTAAGGTTAACCACGTGAGAAGCCAACTTTGAAAGCCAAGGCCAATGTTTTTCTTTCAGTTACTGGCAGATCTCATAATTCTGTTCTGGGTGGTCTAAAAAGTACAGTATTGATAACTTTAGCTAAGTTGGATTAATCTTAATAAACACTTGGGGGTGAAGTGCTCACCAAGAACAAGAAATGATGAATATTGAATTGTCCTCTGTTGGTATACCTGAAGCCTACTATTGAGATCGTAAGCCCCAGAAATTAACCTTCAGAAATGCACTGGTTGCCAGGCAGGCATCTAGCTAGATTACCCAGAATAGCTTCTCAAGGCACATGATGGGATTCTCATGCTAATCAGGCAGTGCCACCTACAATGCGGTACCTTCATCAAGACTTCACCTGGAGCACTGCTGTATCTGCTCCTTAGTGAGAAAGGCTGCTTTCGATTTTCAAGATGATTCTTAAACCTGCGTTTAAAGAACACGAACCTTTGCCATTTTTGTCTAGATTATATCAGTATCCATGATGACAACTAGGTCCTCTAATTAGATTCCTTTACATAAAGAACAGAATAAATCAATACACTAGTAATAACTAAGTACTTACTATGTGCCAGGAATTATTAATAGTTATTTACGTATATTAACACACTTTCCTTATGATAATTCTATGAGGTAGGTGCTATTAGTATCTCTATGTTAACAATACAAATGGGGAAATGGAGACACAGAAGCGTTCAGCAACTTGTCCAAAGACTTGCAGCTAGAAAGTGGCAGAACCACGGTTTAAACCCAGGCAGTCTCTGGAATATCTGCACTTAACATGCTATCTGCTGCACTGTGGTAATAAGGGATAGATCTATTTTTAGGAAAGTTCTTAAGAAACCAAATTACAGATAAGAGAGCTGAGTGCTGTTATATGGAAGAAATGTGTGCCTAACCTGCCTGGGTCCTCTTGGTAGCAATTCTGGGCTCCCTCTCTGCTAGTGCTAGAAAAACATTGTTCACATTTTCCTAAAAGGTACCCTTTTAGTTCTTATTACCCCAACTTTTCATTTTTATTAATAGTAGTATCCTTAAAATTGCCTCAGAGAGAGAGTGGCTAGGTAAGCATTAGTTTCTACTTTAAAACGCTATGGTCTCTCTACCTATCACCTTAGACTGTTGGATCAGATTCCAGCCATATACATCTAGATGTTAATCTTTCTTTTTTCTTTTTTTGCGGTACGCGGGCCTCTCACTGCTGTGGCCTCTCCCGTTGCGGAGCACAGGCTCCGGACACACAGGCTCAGCGGCCATGGCTCACGGGCCCAGCTGCTCCGCGGCATGTGGGATCTTCCCGGACCGGGGCACTAACCCGTGTCCCCTGCATCGGCAGGCGGACTCTCAACCACTGCGCCACCAGGGAAGCCCCGATAATCTTTTTATTTTCCACTTTTAAAAGAAAATTTCAAACTCATACAAAGATAGACAGAATAGTAAAATGAATGCCCATGTACACATCACTTAACTTCAATAATTATAAGATCATGGCCAATCTCAATTCATCAATACCTTTAACACTTCTCTTATATAATCTTGAAGCAAATCCCAAACTATCATTTTATCAGTAAATAATTGTTTCTAAAAGATAAGGACGTTTTATAAAAACATAATAATGATACTATAATTTTTATTTATTTTTATAACTTGTATCTGAATGTGTAAAGCAGCTTTTTAAATATTTATTTATTATTTATTTTGGCTGCACTGGGTCTTAGTTGCAGCATGTGGGATCTTCGTTGTAGCATGCGGGATCTTTTTTTTTTTAATATTTCTTTATTTATTTGGTTGCACCGGGTCTTAGTTGCAGCACATGGGCTCCTTAGTTGTGGCGTGAGAACTCTTAGTTGCAGCATGCATATGGGATCCAGTTCCCTGACCAGGGACTGAACCTGGGCACCCTGCATTGAGAACATGGAGTCTTACCCACTGGACCACCAGGGTAGTCCCAATACTATCATTTTTTAAATTTACAGTAATTCCTTAAATATCCACATGCTATTTAAATTTCCTAGATTGTCTTATGAAAATTGTTTTAAAGATTTTTAAAAATCAGGATCCAAATAAGATCCATATATTGTAATTGGTTGATATATCCCTTATTTACAGGCCTTGTATCTTTTTTAGTCTAGCGGTTCCTCCTCAGCCTTGGTTGGTTGTTTTTTTTTTCCCTGAAGTTTTTTTGTTGAAGAAACCAGGTTGTTTGAGACATTGAATCTTGGGTTTTTGCTGTCAATAAATTTTACTCTAAGTTTTATTCTTGATGAGGTAGTAAAACAAATCTGTAAGCCGTTCTATTAAAAAAAATTGTTGACATACTTTTTGGAGAGGTGAAGCTAAGCAGGAATTCTTTTTTTTCTTGTTTGATAGATAAATTAACTCAAATTTCATAGTAATTTTTCTTTCATAAATCTATTGAATTATCTTTGCTATAAAATGTGCTTTAAGGTTTATACATTTTATGTATATTTAATCTGAAATTGGTTTGTTTGTTTACTTTTGTAGCCATTGGAAAAGAAGTTTGTCCGAGTTTCAGGAGAAGCAACTATTGGACATGTAGAAAAATTCCTCAGAAGAAAAATGGGTCTTGATCCAGCTTGTCAGGTAGAGTATATGTGTGTAAAAAGACAGGAAGTTGTGAGATTACCTTTAACATATTGAAGAAAGAACCGTCTCTAGGATTTCATGCAGTGGCTTTTGTTTTATGACATTGTAGATATTGTAAATGTTAATTGAATATTGGTACACAGTGATCCCCACCCCCAAATTTAATCACATTTGACTTGCTGCCATTGGTGACCATCTATGGGTGTCAGAGAAAAGCTGAGGGTGTGAGAACGATTAAAGAGCTTTTAGAGCTTCAGCTCCAGCTCTTTTCTTTTTGATAGTAGAGCAGAAGTTTACTTTTCCATCCATTCACTTCTCTTCAGAGGACATCCTTGGATTTATCAATGTTTAGCTCAAGACACCTAGAAAAGTGAAATAGCTGTCTAATATAGACTCTGTTAGTTTCCTAAGGATTGAAAAAGATCTCTTATTATAGCTATATAATACTTTCTTGTTGTAAGATGGAAATCTCAAACCTCATGTATTGTTGCATATAAAGTGTAAGTAAACTCATAGTTTAATAATGTGGGCCAGTGAAAATGCACGTTTGTATAGCTCTGCTTTTTCATTAGTCAAATTTAAAAGGGGTTTTTGTTATTCTCCATCATATGTAAAATTTTATAGAATAATTTTTATCTAAAATGTCTATTTGCTGTAGATCTGAAATTTTGCTGATGTTTTTAGTATCAATATCTGCCAGTACTAAATATATATTAAATTCAATTAAATGTGATTTCTCTTACTGATTTTGACATAATGCTAGCTGTATCTCATGGCAACTGAAAATTGGAAATGACTTATCTATCACCTTGTAGCCAAAGCATACTTGAGGTTATTCTTAGCCTTTTGGTTAGAAATAGATAGCTGTTTAGGGACTCCTGAACAAAGAATTGTGAGTAATCCCATAATAGTCTATTATTTCTAAAAGCAGAAATCAGAAGACTTGCACCTGATTATATAGAATAAGAAGTGGCACCCAAGAGGGCTTTCTTTAGGATATAGATTACTTCCTCTGTGGCTAGATATTGATCAGAGCCATTTATAAGTTTCACACTGGTGTTTTAAGAAATTTGGTTGCCAAAGCTCTAAATTGGTTTTATTGTGTAAAAATGTGGGTTTATTTTTTCCTCCTATCACAGAATTCAAGGCTTTTAACATTTTGAAATAAAATGATGTAAAATTTGTTTCAGTCACGGGGGTTTGTTTCAGAAACACGGGGGTGTTTCCCCGTACCTAGATTGTACAAACAATGGGTCTATGATGAATAACTGCTTTGCTTCTGGGAGTCTGGTATTTGGTAGTTGCTAGGCAGAGAATGCCAACATGACCATCCCTCAATAAAAACCCTAAACTCTGAGCCTCAACTGGGCTTCCCTGGGCAGAAACACTGCACAAATTGACTACATTTTCACTGCTAGAGAAAAGAGTATGTGGGTGTTATCTCCTCTTGGACTGGGAGGGAAGAGCATAGGAAGCCTGTGCGTGGATTTCTCCAGACTCTACCTACATCTTTTTACCTTACTGATGATCTGACTGTGTATCCTTGCTGTGTTGCTGTAATTACTCATACCTGTGATCATGCTGAGTCCTGTGAGTCCTTCTAGCAAATTATCAAATATGTGGGTCATGTTTGTGGCACCCTCAGAGATGTGATTCTGTTTGAATGAACTAATTTATGAAGTATTTACAGTCAAGTAACTTAAAAATCAGCATGTAAAATGAGAAGTAGTTTAAATGTTTATCAGGAGGATGGATAATATAGTTTATGATATATTCATAAAATGGAACACTATGCAGCTATTAAACACAGAGAGCTAACTGTGCATTCCAAAAGATTCCATAGTATATTAAGTTTTTGTTGTTTGTGTGTGTCTGTGTGTGTTTTAAAAATATGTAGAACAAAATATGTGACATGATCCCATTTCTAGAAAAACAAAACCAAAATCCCCACATGCACACATTGCATTTAGGAGCATATGCATCAAACTGTTAGTAAATGGCTAATCTCTGGGGGTTAAGATTAAGTTGAAAAGAAAATTGTAGTAACCAAATCATAAATGTATACCATGTGGTGAAGCCCACTAAGGGTGGTGGTCTCTGGATAGTTGGATACTTAATAAAAACATAATGTTAGTTGCCAAGTTCTTTAATTTTTCATGGACCTAAGTTCTATGCACAAGATCTGCTGTTAGTGCACAAGATCTGCTATTATTGCTTTCAAGTCCTTTTGCAAACAAGTATTGCTTTGCCAACTTTAAAACTGGTAAGCATAAAACAAAAGTTGTTACTAATCGGAGGTTATTCATTGTGAGATACCACAGGGCTTGACTAACTGACCTATGGACCAAATCTAACCTGCCATCTTTTTATGAATTATGTTCTATTGGAACAGCCATACTATGGCTGCTTTCATGCTACAGTGACAGAATTGAGCACATGTGACAGTGATCCTGAGTCCCACAAGCCTAAAATGTTTATTATCTAGCTCTTTGTAGAAAGTTTGCCAACCCCTCACATGCACTTATCTTTGGAGAAAGATAGACCTGGGGACAGACCTGGGTTCCGATCTGAACTTTGCTACTTACTATAGCCTTGTGACCTTAGGAAAGCTTAATGTCTTTACTTCTTAGTGTCCTATCTGTAAAATGGGAATTACAATGCCTAGCTCACGGGAATGTGAAAATGAGACGAGATAACATATGTCAAATATATAGTGTAACAAATGCTGTGCATAGAGGCCGCTCAGTTAAATGCAACTGCTTTTACTATTCTTACCCAACCATGCTGAAGGTTTTAGGGAAACTAACATGTTGGCAGTGCATAGGATTTTTAGAGTAAACAGAATTTGAAGGTCGGAAATCTGGTTAGGAGACGGTTTCAGTGGTTTAAGCCTAAGAGCAGCAGTTGAAAGAATGATATGAACTTAAAAGGCAGGGTGAAGAAGGAAGCAACAGGACTTGGTAACTGCACGTGAGAAGAAAGGAAAAGGAGAAATAGGAGTTAGAGCTGGTATTTTGGTTTGGAGCAAGGAGAAATTTCATGCTGTAAGCTAAATAGGGACATTAGGAGGGGGAGCCTGTTAAGTGATATGTTATTAATAAGATGTTGAGGACCTGTTCCCACTTTAAGGCAATGGGAAAGGAGTACTTAGTGAAAGAGAATATAAGGATTTGCATTTCTATTTCTAGCAAGTGAGTATACTGGAATCATATTACAATATAGTATATAACTGTACAACCATATCGTTCTTTCTAGAGCATTCTATATAAAAGTAGATTTGTCTTAGAGCTTTGACCTTACTAAAAGGGCTGAAAAGACCTTGTTAAGATTGTTCCATCTGTAAAACAGTTCCCCTATTGTGTACTTTATGTCAGCAGTAGACTTTCCACTGTTGGAAAATGAGATATTCCTCATTAAGAAAATTATTCAAATAACTAAAGATTGCCTTTTTAAGCATTATAAGCCCTATTAATCATTGTGTCATGAAACTTTTTAAAATAATAGACTTTTCTGTGCCTTCTTGTGCTGAACATATCAAGTATGATTTAACTTGTTCTCAGAGATTCAAGGAAATCATTCTGAATGCCTGTTGTCTGCCCTGCTATGTCCTCTAATGCTCCTTCCATTTTACTTTATTTGTAAAAAGTTTCTAAAATCTTTCTTGAGAACGTTTAATCAGTCTAAAATAGCAAAGACTAGTCTAAAAATAATTATGTTGATCTTCCTCATTTTGTCATATGGTTTTCTGAAGCAGGAAAGCAAACTTATACTCTTATTTGCCTGTAGGTAGATATCATCTGTGGTGATCACTTGTTAGAGCGCTATCAAACTCTAAGGGAAATTCGACGTGCAATAGGTGATGCAGCAATGCAGGTAGGTCTTAGACTTTACCATATTTATGCCTAATGGACAAGTTATTTAATGAAAGAAAAATGTTCCATGTTATCAATAAATTTTTAATAAATATTCTATAATTTTCTTGAAATTATCTGGACTGAAAATAAGAAAGCTAATGTTTATTGAATGCTTGCTGTGTGTCAGGCATTCTTCTAAATGATTTGTATCGATTAGCTCTCTTATCCCTCATAGTTTTATGAGATAGATATTCTTTTTTTCCCAGTTTTAAAGATAAGGAAACCAAGGTACAGAGAGGACATGTAACTTACCCACAGTGAGTGAGTGAGTGAGCCAGGGCTCAAACCCCAGGCAGTTTGATTCTAGAGGCCTTTTTTTCTTTTTTCTCTGTCCAGTATTGCAGTAGAGCTTTGAAGACTACTGGGCAAATGTATCTGCAAGGACATTTCTTTAAGAAAAATTTGTAGAGACTCATTAGGCTATAGAGATTCACATACCATTCCTTGCTCAATTGGTAAGAAGCCATGGTAACCGTTATGATGTTTTAATTAGCCTATAATGTGAGTGGGAATATAATATGAAATCTGGTCAGGATACATGAAAAGCAAGATAAGACTTACAATTTTAATGAAGAGAAAGATCCAGTTTCTCCTGGAACTTTACCCTCTAATTCTAAAATCCGTTGGTGGATCATATAGATGAGGAAACTGGTCTAGACAGATTAAGTAACTTGCCCAAGGTCACTTGGCTAGTTAGTGGTAGAATCAAGGTTCAGCTATTAAAAAATTTGAGCTTAAAGCTTAGAATCTTAACAAAAGGGTAGCTGAATACTTATTTAGGTGATTATTTGATTATTCTTACATGTTTTTAGAAATATAGCACCATACCAATTGTCTACATTTTGGTAACAAATAATTCAAAAGATTCTTCATAAAATACAAAAGCAAAATTGTTTCTTGGCTAAGTAAAGCATACTTAGAGATATAAACAAAACATTTCTTAAAATTTTTATAAGGTGAAACTTCAGAAATCTTAGAAAATGATTGTCTTTTTTTAAAAAAAATAAATTTATTTATTTATTTTTGGCTGCGTTGGGTCTTTGTTGCTGCACACGGGCTTTCTCTAGTTGCGGCAAGCGGGGGCTACTCTTCATTACTGTGCACGGGCTTCTCTTGTTGCAGAGCATGGGCTCTAGGCGCTCAGGCTTCAGTAATTGTGGCACGTGGGCTCAGGAGTTGTGGCTCTTGGGCTCTAGAGCGCAGGCTCAGTAGTTGTGGCTCACGGGCTCAGTTGCTCTGCAGCATGTGGGATCTTCCCGGACCAGGGCTCAAACCCACGTCCCCTGCATTGGCAGGCGGATTCTTAACCACTGTGCCACCAGGGAAGTCCCGATTGTCGTTTTAAAAGTTAAGCTTGATTAGAAATGTAAGAATCTAGGAGTAAAATTGCAAAGTCAGTGGAGTGGGTAGAAAATATGACTTCAATTCAAAAAGTATTTACGGAGCACTATTCTAGACATGGGGAGATTCAGAGATGAGCAAGTCCCAGAACTTAAATAACCTGAAATATAATTAATTAAAGTCCTCATTGATAACAATGTGTCATGTAATCTCAGGACCTCTTAGCTAAATGAATAACATATCTCTGCAGTGAAAGCTAGGAGGTAGCAAGTGAGGGAGAGAATGGTAGGAGCTGAGATCTGAGCAGCTGGAATAAAACCATGCAGGACTTTATAGGCTATAGTATGAACTTTGGATTTTAATTGAGTGAAGTGGGAAAGTACTGATTGGAGAGATTTGAGCCAAGGACAGAAGAGACATAAGCTGACTTAACCTTTTAGAAGATTCACTCTGGTTGGATAGTTTAAGAAGACCATGAATGGAGACATCTAAATATAAAATATAAATAATATAAATAATATTTATATATTTCTGTCTATTTATATGGAATATAAACGTAATAGACATAGATTTAAATTTGAATTATAAGGAATTATCTCATTTCATAAAATGCGATTTTATACATGTATTGAAGTTTTGAGATTTTGAAACAGCTTGTAATTGTGAAATATAACTATATGCAAAAAATTGACATTATGTAAAATGTAATTTGTATTCATGTAAAAATGTTAATAGGATCCTTCTGTGTGTGTTAGAATACAAATTCATTTACTTTGATTAGACTAGTTAGTCTAGAACAGGTCTGATGGTCCGTGGGCCAAACATGGTATGGGACTATACTTTATTTGGCTTATTCTAATTTTTGAGTTTAAATTCCTTTAGCTAAGCATCTGCTCTCTGGTTTACCACTGGTCTCAACATACCCTATTTGACTACATACGTGATTCACATATTCATTTATGTTACTTTTCTGGCCTTTGTGGGCATTTGAATTGGTGAACCCCTTTCTAGAATTCTGGTGAGTTTTCACCGAAGTTGCCAGTAACAGAAGCCAGATTGCAGTGAGTTGAATAGCGAATGAGAAATGAGGAAGTGGAGCTATGAAAAAGCTTAATAAAGAAGAAAGAGAGAGCGATAGCTAGCGAAGAGTTGGAAATGCAAGGCGTGCATGCCACCACTCCCTCTATATGTTGCTCAAAGTAGGCCCATTGCCCATGGCATACTTCCCCAGTGAGCCTTCCTTTTAAGCTAGTTTTCCAGTTCATAGTAGATTAGAAATAACACCTTAAAAACACTCTTTTAAGCAGCCTTGGTGAGAGCACAAAGAATTAAGACCTGATATCAAGAGAGGAGACATAAAAAGACTCAGAAACAAGTTATCTGGAGTCATTTACTGTCAGGTTAAATTTCCCACGACCCCAGAGGACATCACTGTGTTACAGCACAGTGTAGTTACTGTTCATAATGATGACTCTGGATATCAAAGAAAGGGTAAATTGTATTGAACAGACTTCAAGGAGGAAGTAAAATGTATGATACATTAAATGGGTAAGAGTTCCAAAATTTTCTCACTTGTTTTAGTTGTAAGCTGCATTTATGTAGGAAATAAATGTTTTATTTTCTTAGCAGATCCATGATATTTTATGATAATTGAGTCTTTTTTAGAGAAGTCCAGTGCTTGGGTGATATATTAAGTAATCTGTGCAGAATGAAATGTGTATCTTTTAGTTCTTTTTGAAGAAATGTTTTGCCATAAACAACCGTGACTAACTGTGGATACCTGGTAGTTTCAGAATTTTCTTCTGAGAGTCATTAAAAAGGCACATTAACAGGGAGTGTTTAGTAATGAAGTGAGTGAACAAGCAGGTTTATTTATCTTGGACTCTTTATTCTCTTTAAATCAAAGAATTTCACATTCGTGTTGGGTTACGAAAAATAAACTATCTTTGACTTGATCATTTACGTAACTGATTTTTAAATAACTGCAGAACACTTATTTTCTTTTCAGGATGGTCTGCTGGTCCTTCATTATGGACTTGTGGTTTCTCCTTTGAAAATTACTTGAAGATTCTAAGGGTATTGTGAGGAGGGAAACAAAATAAGGAGACTTCTGCAGGATTGCATCTCACCAAAGAATTCCACAGAATGTGTAATTGTTATCACTTTGTGCTGTTTGAGACATAACTTATCTATTTTCAGCACCAAGAATCATAGGATTTATAATTACAACTTGGTATTATAGAATGCATCTGTTTTACTAGAGACTATATATAAAAAAGCATCCACAGCTCAGGGGGAAATTTTTAAAGCAATGAATTTTTATGATTTCAAATACTTTGACATTGATTTTGTTTCGTAATCTTTGAGGTAAATCAGTTACTGTTTTTGTTTTTGTCTTCGTTGAGCCATACCCCTTTCAAGTTGGTGGTTAGGATTCTGCTCTCTGAAATGGCATCAGTTGGTCAGTCACCCTTTCAGAAAAGAAGTGTGCTTTTGAACTGAAGATTTAAAGCCAGTCTTTGTTAAATTACAGAATGTACCTCTTAGACAAAGACCAAAACTATGGGCCACTTTTTGTATGTTGCCATCTTATTTCGAACTTGTAACTTTTTTTTTTCAACCAACAACACTACTAAAGAGATATTATTCACTTCTTAAAGGGATGGATTATAATTTTTCTGTGTGAAGAGACTGTCTCCTGTAGGGTTTACGGCCCGTACCATAAGCCTTCAGTGTAATAAACACTCCTTTAACATACCTTACAGCAAGGGGTGCCTCTTTGCAACAGTATTTTTATTTTTTGAATGTTAGTTTGATTAACATTCATTTTGAGTACGTAATGTGATTGTCAGTACCTTGTAATGGCACTGCTTTTGAAAGTAATTTAAAAATTTGAGTGAATTTGAGAAGTTTACAGAATACTTGTTCATTGTTTCCTCAGTAAGTCAGTTTAATGTTCATTTTCGCATTACTTTGTCACTGGGATAAAGAATACGGGTGTTTGAGAGCTCACTCACTTGCATGCAAATATTTCAGTTTTAAAGACTATTTTGCCTAAAATTATCATTGTGATGCTTTCTAAAAGAAATATTTTGTAGACCTTATTTCACTGCAAAATTTCCAAGTCTGCATAAAAACAATTACAATTGGAGAAAGATTGGCAATGTTTTATAAAGCATTTGTGAATTGTGTATAAATCTCTTCTAACATTTAATACAATTTTTTTAATAAAAATTTATTTTAACCTATTTTGAAATGTTTGTGTTTATTGTGGAATTTTAAGAAATAACCAAAACTCTTTAAGAGACGACATAGCCAAATCAAAGTTAAACTGTGCCATCAGAATAGATATTTTATAAACATCTTTACCTTCACTGGTTATACTAGATGCCTTTATTTGACAATGGACAGAATAGCAACTATGGAGCTCATTGCCTCTTAAATGTTTCTTGCACAAATTACTTACTATTTTTATTCTTGTCCCATGTTAACATCTGTGTTGGGGATCCCCAAGACCACTCTCAGGTTTAATGGTTCACAAGAAGGACTCATGGGACCCAGAAAGCTATTATACTCTTGGTTATAGTTTATTACCGTGAAAGAAGACAGATTAAAATCAGCAATGGGAAAAGATGTATAGGGTAGAGTCCAGGAGAAACCAGGCATGAGCTGCCATTTGTCCTCTCCCAGTGCAGATGCAGGGAGAGTGTTTAATTCTCCCAACAGTGATGTGTGACATGTGTGAAGTGTTGCCAACCAGGGAAGCTCACCTGAGCCCTAGAGTCCAGAGTTTTTATTGGAGTTAGTCACATAGGCATGCAGCATTGATACCTCAGCACCCTCCCAGTAGTCAAACTGATATGGCATGTCCCAGAGCCCCAGGTGTACAAAAATAGGCATTCACCATAAATCACATTGTAGCATAAATTACATAAACTTACTTAGCATAAACTAAGTAAGAATGCTGATTGACTGGTTTAAAAATCTGTACTTCCAAAGCCAATGTGACCTTGGCTACATCAACAGAAATACAGTTTTAGATCAAGGGAGTTGATACTTTTAATCTCCAATGCATCTTGTATCCAGTTCTGGGTAGCATACCTCAAGGATACTGACAGATGGGAAGGCAGTGGGATAGGGAACAGTCAGAGGGAGAGACTCAGGAACAAAAAAAGAGCAAGCATTGAGCAATTGCTTCTATGTTGGAGAAGAAAAAACAGCGGTGAGAGGCAATACATGACAGCTGTCTTCAAATAACCAGAGGGTCAAAGACTTAGATGAGGGGAAAATCACAAGCAAGAACAGACAAATGCCCTGTCTTGCCTTGAGTTAGTCTTACTGCCGTCACCAGCAGCATGCATTTACTTTAGTTAAGATCAAATTTTTTTCAAGAGGGATTTTTGCTAGGAACATAAGCAGAAACAGAACTAAATACCCAAATCTGCACAAGTAAGACTATATGAAGTGCAGACTCCAGAGCCTAACTTCAATGGCTAGAGAAAGATTTGTTTGGTTGGTACATCTTGCAGGTCCCTCTGTTTTTGTTTAAGCTCTCTGAGCAAAGATGCCCAGAGGGCTGGGCTGTGGTAATAGTAGTTCGGCAGAATGTGCGCTTGGCAGGTTTCTCAGTTCCTCCCTAAATGCCATCCCAATCTTTTCTCTCTGGTATCGTCATTTCCTCTGACCTTGGGCTTCACTGAGCTTCCCCTCTGCTTCCACTGCATTGCCCTTCCTTCCTGATTGAGTGAAATACATCCTTATCTAGTCTGACAATCTTCTCTGGACTCAAAAGTTGACACAGACCTTGCACACACTCACAGTGACTCTCCTACAGCAACTTTGACTTTGAATTCTTGAAAGTAATGCCGTTGACCAGTTTACTTGTCCTATTCAGTCTACCCAAAGTATAATCTCAGTGATTCAATCCTAGATGAATATTCTTATAGGATGACCGGGTCATAATTGCTTATTAGATATATGTGTGACTAATTAAAAATTTTTTTCCCTTTCAAGTTCTAATAGTTGCAACCTCTGTGGTGTATTTTGTTATCTTGGAAAGCCCTAGGAGTAGAGAAGATTCAAGCAGATGCTGGTTCTGAATGTTTATTTTTGCTGTCTTCAGCAGATCATGACCAAAGGGTAGGTCCTCATTTTTAACCTTTTTCAATATGTTGTTGTGTACATGAGTTTTATTTTTAGCCTCTCTTCAAAACTGGACTGATGAAATCTAAATTTTATTATCTATTGACATTAATAGTCCATGAATAAATGAAATGCCATATTGATCTTCTGAAAGCTTGCCAAGTATTTACTTACATAGAATGGATATTATGGTTTGATCTTTACTGAATTTTGATTTCAGTTTGTTGGTGTCTATTGTTTTACAGAGGTTATAATTGTGATACTATTTTCTTTTAAGTGAGAAAAGTTTTTTTCTTCTGTTTCTAAGAAAGTGTTCTCCCAAAAGAATATCTGGTTAAATAACATTTTAAATCAGAAGATGAAGAAGACAGTATTTGCCCAGAACAGATTTTACCCCGCAAAAGACACAGAGGCAGTATTGCACACTGGTTAAGGACATGCATTGTGAAGCCAGACTCACAGCTTTGACTTCCAGCTTTGCTATTTTCAAGCTGTGTGATCTTGAACATGTTATATAACTTCTCTGAGCTTTAGTTTTCCATATCTATAAACTGGGACATGGTACCTAACTCAAAGACTTATGAGAATTAAGGCACTCAGAACAGTGGCTGGCATATAGTCTATTTTCAAATTCAAATATGGTCCCTATATAGTCACTTCTTAGATTACTTTGCTGAGTTAGCTTCTAATGAATAAGTAGGTCCATTATTATTAAAAGATTGATGTTAAACCATCTTTTTCCCCCTTTTTTCTTTCTTACATATTTTCTCTATTCACTTCCTTCTATTAATTACTGGACGAGGGGTGGGGATACAGGCTCTGAAGCTGGACTTGAATTCTGCTTTCAGCTTAATTCTAATCTTACCTCTGCTGTTTCTACTTCACAGACTAGGTCAGTCCATGGACAATTTCAGTTGCCAGAAAGGAGTTCCTTTTGCTGAGCTTACATCTGGCTTAAGATAAAGATAAAAGATTGTCTAGCCCTAAAGGACATCAAGAATTCTGTATGTCATGTATGAGTCCTTATGCCAGGAAATCATGGGAGATGGAAGTTACCCCTTTCGTTTATTCACACTTATGGCATAGCAGATAAATCTGAGTTAAATTTGTTTTAATAAGCCCTTCTAAGGAAAAATGCTTTTTTTGCCCTGCGTAATAATCAGCAATTAACTAGACCTGCTACTGATTGTATTCCAAAATTCCAGCCCTCATGTTAATGATTTTGGTTACACTCTGCTGAGCATTCTCTAACCCCTAGGAGAACGTGATAAAACTGGGATGAAATGTCTCAGAACAGAGACCACTTGTCTCATCAGGGGAGAGAGTAGCCATGTGGTGATCTACAGTAATTAATCAATGAGGAAGGGAGCCTGGAGACCCTTCCAAGATCAATCTTCATTTTTCTTTGTAGCCTGAGCTTTCTCTATTTTGTTTTATTCAGAATCACTGAAGCACTGTAGAAACATAATTCTTCAAATATCTGTGGTGTGACTCACTGTTTTATGACAATCCTGGTGTGTGTGGATGTGTGTGTATGTTTCAAGGGATTGAAACAAAGAATTTATAAATCTTAGCTCGTCCCCACCCCCACCTAGTAAGCTTGTGAAATAGCATAAAACATGAGGGCAACCAAGTCATCTTCTAGGAGATGGACAGAGGAGTAGAGAAGCCTTCTGATCTACATAGTAACCATCCCTTTCTCCCTTTAAGTGTATGGGGCAGGGTTTGGTAATGTAATAAAAACCGTCCTTTGTTTGGCTGGATTCACGAGCACTCACCCCATTTGCAAATAGCATAGCCATGTGAGATATTGGAAAATAGCAAAGGCATGGGTGACATCAATCTAACCTGTACATTAAATCTGAATATGCAGCAAAGCCAGTAATGTATTGTCTATAAAGAAAAATAAAATTTCACATAGGAGCTCTGTTTTAAGATCCTGCAAAGCTCCCCTCAGTTATTTCCATTTTAAATTAGTACTGTGCTTTCAGGTATGCCAATTTATTTGGTTCTAAGAAACAAAATGTATTCTCATGATTTAGATGTTGCTTAAAAGCAACTTAGAGATTTCTGGCGATATAATAATAAAAATAAAACTAGTTGGAAATCAGTGATCACCACTCATAAGCAAGCAACATTTCTAGCTATTCTTTCTTTCGTTTACATCTAGGGAGATTTCTGGCTTTTTCTCCAGGCTCTGTTTGGAAATCAATACTACTCTTATTAGATCTGGCGTATGTGTTCCTAATGGAATTGCTTCTAACTGGGTTGACCCAGGTGGCTGTACATAATGGTCTCAGCTGGAGCAGAAGGTATGGTAGACTTCATAATTATATTTTTCTGATAGTTTCATAAATCGTCTATCAATGGATTTTTAAAATTGAGGTGAATTTACATGACATAAAGTTAATCATTTTAAAGTGAATAATTCAGTGGCATTTAGTACATTCGCAGTGTTGTGTAGCTACCACCTCTATCTAGTTTCAAAACATTTCCATCATTCCACAGTAAAACCCCATCCCTATACCCCTTTTTTCCAGCCCTAGCAACTACCAGTGTGCTTCCAGTTCTGATGGATTTTAAATACATTTCAAAAACTGTCTCATGTTTGCCTTTAGATCCATGAATGGTGGTTCTGGGCTCCCTGCTTATGTTCACAGGTAAGTTCTAGAAGTTCATCCCCAGGACTTTGTGTAATTTGCATTATCTCTGGAGGTAAAATTTGGACTCTAGCTTCCAGACTATTGTTCAAATCTTGCCCCCCTCTTTAGCCAGTACAGTAGAATGAATTATAAGTATCCTGGATTTATTACCCCTTGAGGAGTGGTCCCTTCTGTAATATTCCCTTATTTCCAGGCTCTTTGATACTGAGCTACAGAAGTCCTTTAAATTATTTTTTAAAACTCCTTTTTAAAAAATAGGTAAATAGCCCCCAATTCTATATAACTTTTAGCAGGAGCAAGGGGAGACTCATGATTGGATGGGCCCAGAGCCCAGTTTTGGTCTGCCACCACCTTACTGCAATACAGGAAGGCAGTAGGCTCAGGAAGTCTGCAAAGTGTAGCGGTTTGCCTTTGAGACTTGTTGTTGCTAAGGATTTCTGGGGCAGAGAAACCTTAAGTGAAACCTGGTGAGGAAGGGGTGAAAAAGAAGATAAAAAGAAAGATTTTTATTCCCTCAAGTGAGTGGACTTTCTTTTACATAGAAAGACAACGAAGGAAAGAAAAGCAAGCATTGTAGAGTCAGAAGACCAGGGTTCAACTCCCTGCTCTGTTGCTCACTATGTGGCATCAGACAAGGGTTTTAACCTTGTCATTCCAAGGATCTATTCCTTCATTTGTCCAATGGGTATACAAATACTACACCTAATGAGGGTTGTGAGGCTTAAATGAGATCATTCTATGTTTACTGCCTAGTACAGTGGCTGGCACATAGTAAGTAGGTACTGAATAAATAATAGCTGTTATTAATACATCTCAGGATGCAGAGGATCACATTGCCTAGTGACTCTGAAAGTCATATTGGATATCATTAATGTGCTTTGTGGACAGGCTTCCCCACAATTTCACAGACTCACTTTCTTGTCCTGTTCCATCATAACAGTTGATGTTGCTGCTCCCCATTCCTTCTCCATTATGAGAAGGACTTATGAGTCTGAACACCATTTTTCCCTGTTAATATAGTTGTTCTGATTTAATAATTTATCAACTCCATAATATGCTTTTTTTTCTTTAAATCACAGTGTTACTTCTGCCATTCTTTCTCTCTTTTTTTACAAATACACTTTTTTTTTGGGCTGCGTTGGGTCTTTGTTGCTGCGGGCGGGCTTTCTCTAGTTACGGCGAGCAGGGGCTACTCTTTGTTGCGGTGCGCGGGCTTCTCATTGTGGTGGCTTCCCTTGTTGCGGAGCACAGGCTCTAGGTGCACGGGCTTCACTGGTTGTGGCACGAGGGCTCAGTAGTTGTGACTCGCGGGCTCTAGAGTGCAGGCTCAGTAGTTGTGGCACACGGGCTTAGTTGCTCTGTGGCATGTGGCATCTTCCCGGACCAGGGCTTGAACCTATGTCCCCTACACTGGCAGGCGGATTCTTAACCACTGCGCCACCAGGGAAGTCCCCCATAATATGCTTTTAATGTCTTTCTTTTATAAATGAGCTCATGGCAATTAGTGGCGACTCATTGAAAATAGGAGATACAAATGAGTCAGAGCCAGAAATTATATAAATTAATGAAAGGACTCTGGTCTTGCATAGAGAAGGATCCATTAACCATCTAGTACTATTCTTAGAAGCGGCAACCAAGATCTACATTACAAACCCGTGTATTGATGAGACTGTTGTTCTTTAACAGGCCCTGAAAGATGTTTTGATTACTACAAAACTCTCATTGTTAGTGTGCAACTAACATCTTTTTCACTAGCAGTACCACTAATGTATCTTCAAGTGGCATGAAACTGCCCTTAGCCAGATGGACTAAGAATGACAGTATTGTTCGGGATTCAGCAAGCTCCAGCTTCAACCACTAGCACCAGCTGTGAATTGCATCCATATATCCCCTCATTTGCAGTCTCCATCCTGGAACCTGGGATGGCATTAGGGAATCTCAACTTGGCGTCCATGGACTCCTGGATACCCCAAGTAGATAGTCCTAAAGGAGTCACAAGCCCCTTGATCTTTACAGTTTTGTGTGTGCATTCTTTTTTTGGGAAGAGGATCCATAGCTTTCTCCAAGGGGTGTTTAATCCCAAAAAAGGTTAAGAATCATTATAGTAGAGGAAAATTCTATTACTGCTGCTCATGTTCTACCTAGACAT
Organism: Tursiops truncatus; assembly: GCF_011762595.2. Taxonomy (NCBI): domain Eukaryota; kingdom Metazoa; phylum Chordata; class Mammalia; order Artiodactyla; family Delphinidae; genus Tursiops; species Tursiops truncatus. Next base: position 25,132,961 of record NC_047049.1, read on the forward strand.
CTGGGTTCTGCAAAAGTATAGCCTCATTTGCAAAGAAGGAAAAGATTCTTATCATTTTGAAGAACTTTTTATCATGTGACTTCTGCCAGTTCATTCTCAGAAATCTTCACCAAGTTAAGCTAGTTAAATTATTATCCAGAACGCGATTGGTTCAAGGTGGCAGAGTAGAAGGACGTGTGCTCACTTCCTCTTATGAGAGCAACGGAATCACAACTAACTGCTGGGCAATCATCGACAGGAAGACACTGGAACTCATCAAGAAAGATACCCCACATCCAAAGACAAAGGAGAGACTGCAATGAGATGGTAGGAGGGGCGCAATCACAATAAAATCAAATCCCATGACTGCTGGGTGGGTGACTCACAAACTGGAGAACAATTATACCACGGAAGTCCACCCACTACTGGAGTGAAGGTTCTGAGCCCCATGTCAGGCTTCCCAAGCTGGGGGTCCGGCAACAGGAGGAGGAAGTCTCAGAGAATCAGACTGTGAAGGCTGGCAGGATTTGATTGCAGGACTTCAACGGGACTGGGGGAAACAGAGACTCTACTCTTGCAGGGCAAGCACAGAGTGGTGTGTGCATGAGGACCCAGGGAGGAGCTGTGACCCCATAGGAGATGGAGCCAGACCTACCTGCTAGTGTTGGAGGGTTTCCTGCAGAGGCAGGGGGAAGCTGTGGCTCACTGTGGGGAGAGGGACACTGGTGGCAGAAGTTCTGGGAGGCGCTCCTTGACATGAACCCTCCCAGAGTCTGCCATTAGCCCCACCAAAGCACCTGTAGCCTCCAGTGCTGGGTCACCTCAGGCCAAACAACCAACAGAGAGGGAACTCAGCCCTACCCATCAGCAAACAAATGGATTAAAGTTTTACTGAGCTCTGCCCACCAGAGCAACACCCAGCTCTACCCACCATCAGTCCCTCCCATCAGGAAGCTTGCACAAGCCTCTTAGATAGCCTCATCCACCAGAGGGCAGACAGGAGAAGCAAGAACTACAACCCTGCAGCCTGTGGAACAAAAACCACATTCACAGAAAAACAGACAAAATGAAAAGGCAGAGGATGATGTACCAGATGAAGGAACAAGATAAAACCCCAGAAAAACAATTAAATGAAGTGGAGATAGGCAATCTTCCAGAAAAAGAATTCAGAATAATGATAGTGAAGATGATCCAGGACCTTGGAAAAAGAATGGAGGCAAAGATTGAGAAGATACAAGAAATGTTTAAGAAAGACCTATAAGAATTAAAGAACAAACAAACAGAGGTGAACAATACAGTAACTGAAATGAAAAATACACTAGAAGGAATCAATAGCAGAATAATTGAGGCAGAAGAATGGATAAGAGACCTGGAAGACAGAATGGTGGAATTCACTGCTGCAGAACAGAATAAAGAAAAAAGAATGAAAAGAAATGAAGACAGCCTAAGAGACCTCTGGGACAACAATTAAATGCAACAGCATTCACATTATAGGGGGTCCCAGAAGGAGAAGAGAGAGAGAAAGGACCAGAGGAAATATTTGACGAGATTATAGTTGAAAACTTCCCTAACATGAAAAAAGGAAATAGCCACCCAAGTCCAGGAAGCACAGAGAGTCCCAGGCAGGATAAACCTAAGGAGAAACACACCGAGACACACAGAAATCAAATTGACAAATATCAAAGACAAAGAAAAATTATTAAAAGCAACAAGGGAAAAACCACAAATAACATACAAGGGAACTCCCATAAGGTTAACAGCTGATTTCTCAGCAGAAACTCTACAAGCCAGAAGGGAGTGGCATGATATATTTAAAGTGATGAAAGGGAAGAAACTAAAACCAAGATTACTCTACCCAGCAAGGATCTCATTCATATTCGATGGAGAAATCAAAAGCTTTACAGACAAGAAAAAGCTAAGAGAATTCAGCACCACCAAACCAGCTCTACAACAAATGCTAAAGGAACTTCTCTAAGTGCAAAACACAAGAAAAGAAAAGGACCTACAAAAGCAAACCCAAAACAATTAAGAAAATGGTAATAGGAACATGCCTATTGATAATTACCTTAAATGTGAATGGATTAAAATGCTCCAACCAAAAGACAGAGGCTTGCTGAATGGATACAAAAACAAGATACATATATATGCTGTCTACAAGAGACCCACTTCAGACCTAGGGACACATACAGACTGAAAGTGAGGGTATGGAAAAAGATATTCCATGCAAATGGAAATCAAAAGAAAGCTGGAGTAGCAATACTCATATCAGATAGACTTTAAAATAAAGACTGTTTACAAGAGACAAGGAAGGTCACTACATAAAGATCAAGGGATCAATCCAAGAAGAAGATATAACAATTATAAATATAAAAGAGGAAACCGACAGTAACACAATAATAGTGGGGGACTTTATCACCTCACTTAATGGACAGATCATCCAGACAGAAAATTAGTAAGGAAACACAATCTTTAAATGACACAATAGACCAGATAGATTTAATTGATATTTATAGGACATTACATCCGAAAACAGCAGATTACACTTTCTTCTCAAGTGCACATGGAACATTCTCCCAGATAGATCACATCTTGGATCCCAAATCAAGCCTCGGTAAATTTAAGAAAATTGAAATCATATTAAGCATCTTTTCTGACCACAATGCTATGAGATTAGAAATAAATTATGGGGGAAAAAACCCGTAAAAAACACAAACACATGGAGGCTAAACAATACGTTACTAAATAACCATGAGATCACTGAAGAAATCAAAGAGGAAATCAAAAAATACCTAGAGACAAATGACAATGAAAACACGATGATCCAAAACCTATGAGATGCAGCAAAAGCAGTTCTAAGAGGGAAGTTTATAGAAACAAGAAAACTCTCAGATAAATAATCTAACCTTATACCTAAAGGAACTAAGAGTAACAAGAACAAACAAAACCCAAAGTTAGTAGAAGGAAAGAAATCATAACGGTCAGAGCAGAAATAAATGAAATAGAAACAAAGAAAACAATAGCAAAGATCAATAAAACTAGAAGCTGGTTCTTTGAGAAGATAAACAAAATTGATAAACGTTTAGCCAGACTCATCAAGAAAAAGAGGGAGAAGACTCAAATCAATAAAATTAGAAAAGAAAAAGAAGAAGTTACAATGGACACTGCAGAAATACAAAACATTATAAGAGATTACTACAAGCAACTCTATGCCAATAAAATGGACAACCTGGAAGAAATGGACAAATTCTTAGAAAGGTATAACCTTCCAAGACTGAACCAGGAAGAAATAGAAAATATGAACAGACCAATCACAAGTAATGAAATTGAAACTGTAATTAAAAATCTTCCAACAAACAAAAGTCCAGGTCCAGATGGCTTTACAGGTGAATTCTATCAAACATTTAGAGAAGAGCTAACACCCATCCTTCTCAAACCCTTCCAAAAAATTTAAGAGGAAAGAACACTCCCACACTCATTCTATGAGGCCACCATCATCCTGACACCAAAACCAGACAAAGATACTACAAAAAAAAAATTACAGACCAATATCACTGATGAATATAGATGCAAAAATGCTCAACAAAATACTAGCAAACAGAATCCAACAACACATTAAAAGAATCATACACCATGATCAAGTGGGATTTATCCCAGGGATGCAAGGATTCTTCAATACATGCAAATCAATCAACGTGATACACCATATTAACAAATTGAAGAATAAAAACCATATGATCATCTCAATCGATGCAGAAAAAGCTTTTGACAAAATTCAACACCCATTTGTGATTAAAAACTCTCCAGAAAGTGGGCATAGAGGGAACCTACCTCAACACAATAAAGGCCATATACGACAAACCCACAGCAAACATCATTCTCAATGGTGAAAAACTGAAAGCATTTCCTCTAAGATCAGGAACAAGACAAGGATGTCCGCTCTCGCCACTGTTATTCAACATAGTTTTGGAAGTCCTAGCCATGGCAATCGGAGAAGAAAAAGAAATAAAAGGAATACAAATTGGAAAAGAAGACGTAAAATTGTCACTGTTTGCAGATGACATGATACTATACATAGAGAATCCTAAAGATGCCACCAGAAAACTACTAGAGCTAATCAATGAATTTGGTAAAGTTGCAGGATACAAAACTAATGCACAGAAATCTCTTGCATTCCTATACACTAACAATGAAAGATCAGAATGAGAAATTAAGGAAACAACCCCATTCACCATTGCAACAAAAAGAATAAAATACCTAGGAAGAAACCTACCTAAAGAGGTCAAAGACCTGTACTCAGAAAACTACAAGACTGATGAAAGAAATCAAAATGACAGAAACAGATGGAGAGATATACCATGTTCTTGGATTGGAAGAATCAATATTGTGAAAATGACTATACTACCCAAAGCAATCTACAGATTCAATGCAATCCCTATCAAATTACCAATGGCATTTTTTACAAAACTAGAACAAAATATCTTAAAATTTGTATGGAGACACAAAAGACCCCAAATAGCTAAAGCAATCTTGAGGGGAAAAAACGGAGCTGGAGGAATCAGACTTCCTGAGTTCAGACTATACTACGAAGCCACAGTAATCAAGACAATATGGTCCTGGCACAAAAACAGAAATATAGATCAGTGGAACAGGATAGAAAGACCAGAGATAAACCCATGCACCTATGGTCAACTAATCTATGACAAAGGAGGCAAGGATATACTATGGAGAAAAGACAGTCTCTTCAATAAGTGGTGCTGGGAAAACTGGACAGCTACATGTAAAAGAATGGAATTAGAACACTCCCTAACACCATACACAAAAATAAACTCAAAATGGATTAGAGACCTAAATGTAAGACCAGACACTATAAAACTCTTAGAGGAAAACATAGGAAGAACACTCTTTGACACAAATCACAGTAAGATCTTTTTTGGACACACCTCCTAGAGTAATGGAAATAAAACCAAAAATAAACAAATGGGACCTCATGAAACTTAAAAGCTTTTGCATAGCAAAGGAAACTATAAACAAGCTGAAAAGACAACCCTCAGAATGGGAGAAAATATTTGCAAATGAATCAACGGACAAAGGATTAATCTCCAAAATACATAAACAGGTCATGCAGCTCAATATTAAAAAAACAACCCAGTCAGAAAATGGACAGAAGACGTAAATAGACATTTCTCCAAAGAAGACATACAGATGGCAAAGAAGCACATGAAAAGCTGCTCAACATCACTAATTATTAGAGAAATGCAAATCAAAACTACAGTGAGGTATCACTTCACACCAGTTAGAATGGCAACATCAGCAAATCTACAAACAACAAATGCTGGAGAGGGTGTGGAGAAGAGAGAACCCTCTTGCACTGTTGGTGAGAATGTAAATTGATACAGCCACTCTGGAGAACAGTATGGAAGTTGCTTAAAAAACTAAAAATAGAATTACCATATGACCCAGCAATCCCACTACTGGGCATATACCCAGAGAAAACCATAATTCAAAAAGACATATGCACCCCAATGTTCATTGCAGCAATATTTACAATAGCCAGGTCATGGAAGCCACCTAAATGCCCATCAACAGACAAATGTATAAAGAAGATGTGGTACATACATAGTGGAATATTACTCAGCCATAAAAAGGAACCAAATTAGGTCATTTGTAGAGATGTGGATGGACTTAGAGACTGTCATACAGAGTGAAGTAAGTCAGAAAGAGAAAAACAAATATTGTATATTAACGTATATATGAGGAATTTAGAAAAATGCTACAGATGAACCGGTTTGCAAGGCAGAAATAGAGACATGTAGAGAACAAATGTATGGACACCAAGGGGGGCAAGCGGGGGGTGGTGGTGGTGGTGGGATGAACTGGGAGATTGGGATTGACATGTATACACTAATATGCATAAAATAGATAACTAATAACCTGCTGTTTAAAAAAATATAAAATTCAAAAAAAATTATTATCCAGGTACAGAATACACTGTCTTTCATCATTTGATTGATTTGATTTTCCCACTTCCTGCCATGAACTGTCCACTTAGTGCATTATGTGTTTCAGACCAGACAGTCTGCAGACTGCCGGAAGGCCTTGGCAGGGAAAAAACAAACAAACAAAAGAACATTAAACGAAACTAAATGTGGATGCAGGAAACAGACAACATATGGTTTCTGAATGACTTGGGGGTACCCCTGTCTCATTGAACCAAAACAGTGCTTCTCTCAGTTAAAGCAGCAAAAACCACGAAACACAAGTTATGTTGGTGGGATTCATGTGACTTTTAATTCTCATTTTACTAACATTTTACAGTAAGTGTGGGGAGTAAAGATGGGGTGGAGTAAGGGAAAGGAAGAAGCGAAAAGTATTCTTTCAAGTTCCGTGAACGACTGAAGCATGTGCTAGGATAAGAAAGTTCAGTAAAAGCATCATGTCCTTTTCAGCACAGAGTTCCTAATGGAGATGTGTGACAGACATATAGCAACTCTTTAGATCTGGTGCAAGTGACTCCAACAGAGAATTAATTCTGCATCAAACTTGGCACACATGGAAGACTGGGCAATGCAGCTGCTACACAGCTGGGCAGATGAAAACTGAACTCTCCAGAATCTACTTCCTAGCATGTGAGTAGGAGCATGTGTGCCTCTTCTCTGGTCTGAGTATCTCTTCGTCTCCAGCAGGGAAGGGAGACCCCACTAACCATGCAGCAGTGGGAAAACTGTTTGGGCAAGACTCTTTTAGAAAAGAGAAATATTTCTTTTTTGTATTCGCTGGTGGTGTTGATTGACCAGAAGTGTCTTCTTTTACTTTTGGGCAGGAGCATTGTGTCCTGGTGATAACATAATCTATACTTAGCACTCTTAAAAGGCATAAGAGTGAAACCAAGGCCTCCTTAGGACCTAGACTAGTGGGAAGGGGAATATGTGGATTCTGTCTAAGGGTAAAGGCATGAAACAGCTAATTCTCTATCACCACAAATGAATTGCCACAGATAAATGAGACCTTGGCTTTTCCCCTTCATACAAATACCTCTTCTAGCTTATACTACTAAATCTAAGGTCAGCTTAATCACAGTTTGGGATTAACTATGACTGTGCTTCTAAAGTTAAGGTGAAAAGCTACACTCAATAAAGTATTCCTTTTTCCTGATTAAGTGGATTTGAATAAGCTAAAAGCCTAAAATCTAGGGACTTTTTTCAGTATTTTATTTGTTGGGGGCAACCCATAAAACTTATCACTGCCATTTCTTTTAAACTATAGCAATAGGACATGAAATGGACAGGGAGAAGTCACTACACAAATCACAGAAATGGTCAGCATGCATCTAATTCTACCTATTGAGCAGAGAGAGCTAAAGGGGGTAAGTTCTTTTGAGAAGAACCGAAATGTATTTCAAAGGGATAAATACTACACTAGCCTTTTTTTTTTCTTCTGAATGGAAGAAAAGGATATATGGAATTGAGGGGGGATGGGAGGGAAAGAGTCCATTAAACAAACACCTATCATTTGTGAAACAGTTCTATCAGAGTGGTGTCAGGTGTGGACCGTGGGTTTATCTTTGGCAGTGACCTTATGTTTTAGGTATCTAGAGTGAGATTAAATAGCTGGGTAATGGCTGGGTATGGTGAGTGAATATAGGTTTTAATTTCAATTCACAGCAAAATGATGACGATCACAGATTTAGTACCTTAGTTTGTACTTCCTCTGTACCTGAATCATCTATTGCTGTGAAGCCTAAGGTTTAGGTGAGAAAGCTGCATTCTTAGATAACTCCTCTGTGATTGCTCTAGGACTGTGGTTTGCTCCAATCTAAGGTGTGGTTTTCTTATTAGAGAAAGTAAGTATTCAATGCTAAATATGAGACTGAAGCCTTGAAAACATTGTATAGTGGCGACAGGTGTTTTGGATCAGGAATAGGCTGTTTAACAAGTCAAATGCATATTATCCCCTCTTAAGCATTAACTTTTTTCAAGCAACAGAATTATATTTTTTGGCTTGAAATGGTGCTTTCTTCTATATTTGATTTCTCGGTTTTCTTAGCAGATATCACTGTCTCCTCCAATATTTCTTCAAAACTTTCCCCTATCTGGGAGGTTTTCTTTGTGGCTACCTTAGAAGCCTCCTCTTCCTCCTCCTCTTTCTTAAGAGACAGCCCAGTGGATGAGACTTTGGAGGTGGTGGAACTGAGGATTCTAGGAGGGAGCAGATAGCTTGGATTGGGAAGTGGATTCAGCCCTGAAATGCTTAATCCACTGGTGCTAAAACGTGTCTCTTCGCCTTCCAGCAGTTTCCTGTAAATCCAACAGAGAAAAACTCTCAGGAAGTCAACTTGAAACTTTTAAAGAATTTAACCCTCCAGCCTCTATTCATTTTAGAAAGATTAGAAAGATTTCGCAGTTTCTTCATGAGATTGAGGCCAATAAATATTGAATTTCAAGGCTCAAAGACCTGGACTTTATCCGGCACGTGCACACACACACTCAAACACACACTCACACACACACACACACACACACTCACAAATCTTTAGCACAAGCTGCGTTTAAAGCACTGTCAAGGGGAAACCTATCCTATTCGCAAATACATTTAAAAAAACCCTACAACTCCCCTTGGTTTCATCACACCCATTTTTGGCACTTAGAGTCTACAAAGCTCTAAGGAGAAGTAATTTTACTAATTAACACCTTAAGTGCAACAGGGATAAGAAGGTAAGAAGTCCACAAAGGAATTGCCTAATCAGCCTGAACTTGAGATTTGTATTTTTTTCAACGTGTAGGGGTACAAAGGAAATGGAATCAGCAATAACAGAAACCAGTGAATTAAACTGTTTCAGATACCAAGCTTTTTCCCAGCCTGGCTTAAACAGCATCATAAAAGCATGGCCCCAATACCTTTTTTTCTCATAACTCTAATAATTTTTATCTTTTTTTTTTTTAAAAATCAGAAACTCAAAACACTATCAACTCCTCTTGGAGCTTTGTTTTGAAGTAGTATACATAGTGTAAGGAAAAAAAGAAAAAATTTTCAGACAGATCTGGGGTTGAGTTTGAGCTCTTCCGTTACCAGCACTGTGACTTTGAGCATGTTGCACAGTCTGTGGTTCAAGTTTTCTCATCTGAAAAAATGGGAATAATATGACTTGATACCTAGATAATTTATATGCAGTATCTACTATAGTGCCTGGCACGCAGTAGTCATTCAAAAAATAGTAGCTGCTGTTATTTATTTATTTTGAATTTTATTTTATTTATACAGCAGGTTCTTATTAGTTATCTATTTTATACATATTAGTGTATACATGTCAATCCCAATCTCCCAATTCATCACACCCCCACCACCACCACCCTGTATTTATTTTTTTTAGAGGTAAATGTTCACTTATATATTGCTTGAGTAGGAATCCAGGGGGATACCTCACCTGTTGGGACTTTCTATGTTACACAAACCTTATTTTTAAAGTTAGAGTCTGATGGATTTTATTTCAACCTCTGTGCACTCACATTATCCCCTTAAATCCTTGCAGAGGTAGGTAGACCACTCCAGGCCTAGTAAGGTGGAGCTGGGATATAACCAAGTCGAGGGACATAAGGGTCAGCTCACCTGGAAGGAGCCCGTGATGCTTTTCCTTAACCCCCCCCCCCCCCACCCATCAGAAATCAGAGAGACTAAAACCACTTATTTGGGTAGAGATGCCCCAGGTGATGGGATCTGCTTGGGTGAGCATGCCCTGTGACATACCTGTAAGCTGCTATCTCAATGTCAAGAGCCATTTTGACATTGAGCAAGTCCTGGTACTCCCGAAGGTGACGGGCCATCTCACTCTTGGTGTTCCTCAGATCATTCTCCAGCTGCCCAATGTTATCCTGAAAAGCAAGACATGTCCAACATATTTAGGCCAAAGCAGCTGGCATTCATGGAGACTGAGACTGAGATTGAGAAAGCAAGGATTCTCAACCCTGCCTACACATTAAAAATCCAGACCTGTCCCCCAGCCCAGATTCTGATTCATTTGTTCTAGGGTGGGGTCCCAGCATCTGCATTTTTTCATAAAGGTCCCCAGGAGATTTGGATACATTTCTACCACGGAGCACATGGTTCTAAACTGAATACTGGGGAAATATTTATTTTTTACTTACTTACCGTCCCTCCCTTGCTTGTTGTATTACTGCTGAATCACTCAGTTGTTACATGTACTTTCCCAAACCAAAGGCTCAGGTTAGGAGCTCAGATTCAGAAAATTCCAACTGTGGACAGCACAGAGGGGCTGGCAAGTCTTCTCTGCCTCCATTTGTTTTGATGGTTTCCTGGAAGTCTGCTACTCAATCACTTTACTGAAAGCATTTTCATGACAGATAGGAGGAAGCATAAACACTCCAAGGAATTTTTTTTTAATCCAAATGGCAGATTGAAATTATAATATTTTTTTAAAAGGAAACTAAGTTCATATAATACTTTTGCTTTAAGTTCCTCCAGGTGCAAACCCAGGCACAGAAGAAAAATAGCTTTAAATCTGTGATTCTTGAGAAACCAGAGGATCTTTTAAAAACACAGTAGATCCCATTGCTCATCTTCCTAAAACCCTCCAACAGCTTTGGAATTAAGTCCAAACTCCTCAGCATGGCCTCTACTCTTCCCCTTGCTCAATGTGTTTCAGCTACCCTGGCCTTCTCTTTTGCTCCTTAAACTTACCAAGTTCATTGCTATCCCAGGCCCTTCAGGCTAGCTATTTCCTCTGTTTGGAATGCTCTGTGGTGGGTCTTCACATGACTGACATCATGTCATACTAGATTCAGTTCAAATGCCCTCTACTCAGACAGGTCTTCCTCAGCATCCAGTTTAAGTACCCTTTCCACACCGATCTAGCACGTGATTTTACCTTAAACCAGGGCAGCTGCTAGCCCATGAAGGAACTTTGTGTAAATTAGAAAAAGGCACCTCCAGTGGGAAGACAACTTAGAAAAAAGCCCCCACTTGAAACTGGCCACTCTGATTTTTATTTATTTATTATATGTAAAAAATAGATTTATTTATTTATTTTTGGCTGCGTTGGGTCTTCGTTGCTGCGCGCGGGCTTTCTCTAGTTGTGGCGAGCGGGGGCTGCTCTTCGTTGCAGTGTGCGGGCTTCTCATTGTGGTGGCTTCTCTTGTTGCGGAGCGCCGGCTCTAGGCGCGTGGGCTTCAGTAGTTGCAGCACGCGGGCTCAGTAGGTGTGGCTCGTGGGCTCTAGAGCGCAGGCTCGGTAGTTGTGGCGCACGGGCTTAGTTGTTCCGTGGCATGTGGGATCTTCCCGGACCAGGGATCTAACCCGTGTCCCCTGCATTGGCAGGCAGATTCTTAACCACTGCACCACCAGGGAAGTCCCCACTCTGCTTTTTAGCTCTTCTCATTATCTGGGTAATTCCTTGTTGTGGGGGGCTGTCCTATGAACGTAGGATTTTTAGCAGCATCCCTGACCTCTATCCACTAGATGCCAGTAGCACGTGCCCTGCCTCCCAGTTGTGAAAATCAACAATGTCTCCAGACACTGCTAAACGTCCCTGGTAGGGTGAATCACTATTAGAGAACAATTGAACCAGGATGTAATTTACATGGAAACCTGGACCCCTTCTGTCTAGTTCACCTCTGGAAGCCCACAGCCTAGCACAATGCACACTGTAGATGCTCAATGAATGACTGTTGAATGAATGAATGATGCTACATAAGCATTTATTTTCTTATTCTGAGCAAATAATTTATATAATTCAGTTGCAACTCTGTCAACATGAAGAGCACAATGACTGAGAGTTATTTTTATGAAGTAGTGATGCAGATAAAAATATCAGAAACCTCAAGAAAGTAAGAGCTGAGGAACCTTTGAACTTCCCTTGTGGGGATGTTGAAGCAATGGTGAAAGGCAGGGCTGACACATTGGGGGTACAAACTTCCAAATCAAGAGAATCTGCAGAAAGAACAAAAATTCATACCACCTACCTGTTCTATAAATATTGACAGGAATACCACAAAGAAGAAACTCAATTAACTGATGGGTACAGAGCAAGGGATGATAAGCAGTGGGGAAAATACATAATACACTGGACAGTGATGAAAATATTCCAAAGTGTGTTAAGAGATCATGAGAGTTTAAAAGGATTTTTACCAAGAAATTTTACTGGATGGTTGCTATATTTGAGGTTAAACTAGCTACAAGCAAGTCTGCTAGTGACGCATTAGAGGTAAGAGAATCAATATTATTGTGGTAAGGGGGAAAAGCATCTAGGGTGAAGGAAAAAGGAGAAAGGGGAGGGAGTATACTCATTATGCAAAGGAGCAAGAGAAATGTTATATGAGGAAAAAAAGAGGATTTCATCAGGATCTTTGGGTTGCATTTCTTGCCCTGCCACAAACATCTAACATACCTCAGTCAGTCTTCTATATTTTAGTTTCTTTGAAACTTCCATTTCTGTATATGGGAAATTACAGTGTTTATTCTTTTCTGAGGTGTTCTGAGATCCTCAGGTTAGGATGCCAATTTAATGTACCTCACATTATTATGTGATGAATCCATTATCTGTTAAATTAGATAATAGGCATTAGAACAGCATTTGGCACCTAGGAATGCTCAATAAATTTTAGTGATTTTTAATATTGTTAATATCTCTACCCTTGTTAACTCTCTACCCTTATAATGATATGGACAAATTAATCACGAGCCCTCCCTACAGCCCTTTAGATAACTAAGGAAGGCAACGTAAAATAAAATTTTAATGTTGGAGAGTTGGAGGCAAACCCCTTAAAGCACCACGTTATTATTTTTTGTTTGTTTTTCACGAAGATGTACATCTCCGTAACAGATTTTTTAAAAATCACAATTTTAAATAAAAACCTTTCTAAAGTGGTTTGTAGTACTCTTACCTAGGACACTAAACACAATGCAACCTTTCTCAGCAACTAAGGATTAAGATAATGATCAATTATTTTTCTATAATACTGTGATGTGATTTTTAGGTCAACTAAGATATATCAGACTGTTTATTTCTATCCTAAATGGCCCCTTAGAGCAGTATTTTTTATAATTTTTAAAAATTTTTTAAAATTTTATTATTTTTTATACAGCAGGTCCTTATTAGTTATCTATTATATATATATATTAGTGTATATATGTCAATCCCAATCTCCCAATTCATAGAGCAGTGTTGGAGTTAGTGTTTGCTATGTATTGGTTTTCTTTGTCCTGAAAGTTTAACTGATCTGTTTCTACTCATTCTTGACAATGCCTGACTCCAGTGGCTCCTCTTCTTTATCTTGCTGCAGGCTTGAAATCCAAATAGCAAAGTACTTTAGAATCATGTAAAGTTAACAATAAACAGGCTGGGAGCAGCAAAAGGGCCAACTTCCCAATATGTGATTTAGAGATAGACATTTTGTCACATCAGCAGGTTAATTAGGTCCTTTTTAAAAAAATTATTTTTGTTTCACAGCTGTGTTTTCTGAATGAGAGGTTGTTGGGGACCTGAGTTCCAGATAGCTGAAATTTCCTTAAACTTTTCTGTTACACATTTCACGTCTATTTTATGGATCAGTGTAGACAGAAAGCACGACTTTGCTCCTGTTAGAAGGAACTGTGCTGACTGCTGACCACTGCTCCTCAGTGTCCAGTCTCTTGTTTGCACTCTCTTCCCCACACCAGGCTGTCTTGCATTGCCCTTCAAAAGCCCTGCCAAAGATGGCCTCCAGCTCGGAATGTGAGCAGAGCGCTGCAGACTGCTCCCTCCCCCAACCACGCAGCTACTGCTGGATTAGCCTGAGGGAGTGGGAGAGAGGCACTCCCAGCTCCAGCGGGGGTCTCTCCTGGAATGGCTAAACCAAGTGCTGAGCATCTTCCTCAGGGCCGGAAGGAAGGATGCGGGCTGGGAGTAAAGAGAGAGAACTGGCCACACTAGCATCTGCAGTGGAGCATAGGAACAACAGACAGTGCTGTGGGTTTCATCACTTTGAGGGGCCCTCAGCCAGGTGAGCAGTAATGAGTGCGGCACTTACTGATTGAAAGAGGCTGTTGAGAATTACTGCTCTGCCTGATAAATGAAGGTGGGGAGAGAGGATTTCTATATATGGTACACTCACAGGTCACTGTGCTGCCTTTTCTCACGCCTATCTTTGCTTCATCCCATATTTTTATTTCCTACCATACTTTAAAATGTTGCATTATATGTATTTCTATAGGCTGATTTACACTGGGAAATGTGGTTTAAGTCAATGCACACCCAAATCAGTCTGAGGAATGACGGTGCTTTTATCGAAATTGCATATTCCTGGGCCCCACCTGCAAACTGCTGAATCCCTATCTTTGGGAGTGGGCCTGAGAATCTTTCTGTTAAGCGCCCAAGTAACCTTGGTGGGTCAATGGGTTTAGGAACCACTATTTTTTTTTTTTTCTGTAAAGGCTCTATCAGGATGGCCCAGGTGACAATAATACAGTGAGGTAGAGGGGGCAAAAACAGAACAAAAGAAAGCAAAAAGCACATGGATGAGTTGGAAAAAAAAAAAAGAGAGGGACCAAATGAAGCTTTTTTCTTGAATTCTAATTTCAGAAATGGATCTATCAAGCTATAGATTTTTACTCAGCCACTGCCACCCCCAATCTCCAAGGGGCCAGCCCCTTCCTCCTATTTAATTAGGCTGCATTCCAATCTCATACTGGAGAGAAGAGGGCAGACTTGGCTCATCTCCCTGGAGAGCATTAACTAATGGTGTGATCTTGATTGTTCAGCAAGGTCTTTCAAGGAAAGCTTCAGCTTTCCAAGACTGACCACAGTATAGGGCCAGGGCCCCCAGTACCCTGCAAAAATGTCCTTCGACATCTTTGGCAGAGCAACAACTCTAATGGTGGTGAAGCAGCTATGCAGGAACCAGAATCACCCTGTGTCAGAAATGGAAAACCTTCAGCTAAAGAGGGTGGCTCTGTTTGGCTTCTGAGGACAACAGCCCTAACTCCTCATAATTTTTCCTGTTACCTTATTCAGGCTCTCTCATACACCACTGTATACTTACTATGTCACCTTGAACCATTCATCACCCTTTCAAAAGTGTGATAAGCTTTCTTTCCTCAAATAGGCTGTTAGCTCTCAGGAGCAGGGAAAATGTGACTTTAATGGGGCCCTCCTCTGCCTCTAAGAGGGTGGCAAACTTGCAAAAGAAGATGAGCCTACCACTAATCTCTGAAACAGAAGAAAGAACAGCCTCCATTACTGCAGTGAAAGGGGAGGGGGAGGGGGTTAGAGGGCAAGAAAACAATGGCTGAATCTCACTGTGGAGGAGGCTTTTCATCTCAGTCAGCACTGCTAAGACTGCTACAGAGAATAGCCCGATGACTCCCTTGTGGCTTCAGGACTTCAGGATCCTTAGGTGAAGATGTGAGCCCCACCTCAGCCTTAGGTCCTAAGAGGTAGGTAGGATACACACACACACACACACACACACACACACATATACATATATACATATATATATATGTATATATGTTGTCTGATCTTCTCTTCCATTCAAAGCAGGTCCACTGAGGCTCTGAGGCTAAAGCTGACGGGGGCAGCACTGCAGAGCTGCAGAGGCTGCAGTTTCTGGTGTTTTTTGTTTTCTGCAGACTACATCTCCATGACCCTACTATTGTCTAACACTGAAAGCCTTTTAAAGCAAACAAAACAAGCCAGACAATACTGTCACTACCTCTCAGAATACAAGGGCTATAATGAGCAAACAGAGGACATGGCAAAGCCCAATTCAGATGGAGGTTGTGGGTAAGTTATCCTTTTTAGAGAAATACTGGGCTAGCCCTCCAGAAGACCACCTAACTCATCCTTTGAAGCTTCTAGAAGAAAACATGAAGTCTCAATTAACTAAATGTGATTAGTTCAGGCCGTCTGGGACCTAGGCCACAGAGTGAAAAGTTCAAGTTACAGATATTGAAGTGGAATAGAAGTATTTGAATATTACTGTAATTCCAAACACCAAAACAAATGGTCTAAGCAAGCTTCCTTCCTTTATCAAAGGGAGTAACTTATAATGAACAGCAAATACTGCACATCAATAGCTCCAGACTCAAATAGCATTTTGAGGTTTCACTCCTTTCTTGATTGTATTTTATTAATGTTCCCAAACCCCATTAATTTTATCAAATGTAAACTTTGATCTTGGCTAGAATGAATTATTGCAAGTTTCCGAATTATTAGCATTCTATCCCATGGAATTTTTATTGCACCTTGAAACAGAACCACACTATTTAGATTCTTTTCTACACTTTCCTCCTGCCTCTGTGTCCTTTGTGGTCATAAGCCCAGAATGTTCTATGTGGTAAAACTGAAGAGGCAGTGGCCTTTGTTTGTAGAGAAAAGGAGGAAAGAGCCAATCGATACCTTCACAGGGGCTTAGAGGACAGGCAAAGACGGAAAAAAAATAAGTGACCTATAACAAAGATGAACCCATCTCTGTGATTTATCACATGCACTTAGGATGGAAGAATGTTAAGGAAATGGGCATGTTCGAGTGGGATTTCACTGCTGCTGAGCAGATTAAGTGGTTTTTGATAAGTGCTAAGCCATCCATGAAAGTGAAAATTGATGCTGTCCACGAGGTGACCTTTTTGATTGCAGGTAGCCAAGACTGATGTGTTGGTGTTGCAGAAGAAAAAAAAATCAAAGCAGTTAATTGCCTAGAGACTCATAACTGGGACATGAGACAAGAGGGAAATTCTGAGATGGGAAGAACGAGAGATCAGCACCGAGGACAGCGACCGACCACTCTCATTTGCTGACGACTGCAAAGCTTTCTTTAGGAAGTAGTAACATTACTCCGTGGAGGAGGGAACCGTGTATCTGTGTTGGGGGAGGACAGAGCAGAGCGGTTATTACTAGCCCAATCACTCATCTTGTTGGCTCCCAATCTCTACTCCTTTGAGGGCAAAAGTCAAGACAATGGGATAGAACCCTTCCCAGTTTAGTCCCTCATTCTTCCCCCAACCCAAGGGCAGGACTATTTCCAGGGCGCACAGAAAGCCTTTCAAAGTCAATCAAACAAGCCAGACAGCGGAAACAGCACCACGAGCCATGGAGAGGCTGTGACCCACCCCCGTTGGGCTCACTCCTACTTTGGGTGGGTGTTGTTCTTCAGGTCGCCAGCGTGTTTATGCCCACTTGCTGACAGGGAGGCATGAGGTAGATTTTAAGACTCCGAAGAACAGAAGCTTGAGGGCTTCTTTGTTAGAAGGGCTTGGATAGGGACGTTAAGTGAGGGGCAGGGAAAGAGGGCGTCCAGGCCCCTAAAATTAGCGAGAGAGGCTCCAGGGCTTTTTGTTTGCTAATGCCTCCAGGCGGGGCTCTTTCTGTCCCCTCCCTTATCCTCTCCTTGGTTTCTAGAGCCCCAACTGTGCGGGAAGTATGCGCGGGAGAGAACAGGACTCCCCTCCCTACGCAGCGTTCCAACCTTTACCTGGTAGCTGGCCACCTCGGCACTGTGACGCTCCTCCAGCTCCAGGATCTGCCTTTCCAAGGACTCGTTGGCCCCGCGCAGCCCCTCGATCTCGATGGTGCGTGCCTGCAGCTGGCGCCGGTACTCGTGAATCTCCTCGCGGCTGGCCCGGATGGCCTCGGTGCTGCGCGCCGCCTGCTCGTTCAGGTTGGCAAACTTGGACTTGTACCACTCCTCAGCTGACTGCAGGTTCTTGGCGGCCAGGGACTCATACTGGGCGCGGATCTCCCTCAGCGCCGAAGTCAGGTCTGGTTTAGCCACAGCCACGTCCACCTCGGCCGCGGCCTGCGACGACGCCTGCAGCGTGGCCAGTAGCTCGGCCACCTCCTCGTCGTGCACCTGGCGCACGAAGGCCAGCTCGTCCAGCAGCGACTCCACCTTCTTCTCCAGATCCAGGCGGGCCAGCGTGGCGCCGTCCACGTCGCGCTGCTGCGCCTTCAGGGCGCGCTCGGCCCCTTCGCGCCCTCGGCTCTCCTCCTCGCAGCGTGCCCGTAGCCGCTGCACCTCCTCCGCCAGCCCGTCGCGCTCCAGCAGGGCTTGCGCGCGCGCCGAGCTCGCCTCCTCCAGCTGCGCGCGCAGCTCGCGCAGCTCGCGCTGGAAGAGCTCTCCGAGGCGCGACGGCTCGGCGTGGCGCTGCCGCAGCGCGGCCAGCTCGGCCTCGAGCGCGCGGTTCTGCGTCTCCAGCTGGTGCACCTTCTCGATGAACATGGCGAAGCGGTCGTTGAGGCCCTGAAGCTGCTCCTTCTCGTTAGTGCGGATGATCTTGTACTCGTTGGTGCGCGCCGCCGCCTGACTCAGGTCCAGCCCGTCGGACGCCGGAGACCGGCGGTAGGCCAGGCCCAGGCCGAGCGACGAGGCCGAGGAGCAGGCAGCCGAGGAGGCCACATTGCAGCGGGACAGCGACTGCGAGCGGAAGCTACCCGCGCCGCCGGCCCCGGGGAGACGCGAGGACAGGCGCGAGCCGTCTCCGAACACCTTGCGGTAGGAGGAGGCGGCGCCCAGGTAGTGCTCCGAGCCGAAGCTCATGGTGCCGGGACCAGGACCGGGGGAGCGGCTGCGCTGGAGCTGACGAGGAGAAGAGAGGTGAGCCGGCCGGGACGCGGCGGAGCAGTGTGCACCGGCTTTTAAGGCGTGGGGTGGCGGGGTTGGGGGGTGCCTGGGGCGGCGCGTTGTGGGCGGAGCTCCTGCTCCGGGCCTGGCGGAGAGAGGGAGGGGGGGCATCCAGGAGCGGGGGCGGGGAAGCGCAGTGACTACCGCAGCTGCGCGCGCCACGGACCGAGGGCGCGGGGACAGAGCCATTTGCGTAGGAGCCACCGCCTGTCTGAAGCGCCCGTCCCCGAGAGTTATCTGGTTTGGAAGTGACTTGTGCGGAAGGGTGCCTAAACGATGGGGGTTTCCCATCCGGAAACCACACGGCTCCATCGCGTCCTTTGACCCTGTCCTCCTTGCCCCCTTTATTCCACTGGGAGGTTAGTGTTTTCTGGGAGGTATGCTGTACGCTCATCGCCACCCTGGAGCTCCCGAGCGTGAGGCCCTGTTTTTCCAGACAGAATGTGGACCCTCAGGGCGTGGCTTTGGCCCCTCCCTCTGCCCGCTTGGGGTTCCCAGGGGGGAAGTGGGTCTACGTCAGAGAGCATCTCATCAGCTGTTCCTCTGCAGCTCTCCGGAGCGCCCGGGGTTGGGTGGCTGTGCTGAAAGCCTGCGACGCCCGGGAAGAGAGGGGAGGAAGGAAAAGGGAGTGGGCCTGAGTTGCAGAGACTGGAGAGAAGCGGAGGAAAGAGCTGGGATGGCCACGATGGACAGAGCTGAGGTGCCCCTGCCACTTGTATAAGCGTGCTCTCCTGTTCACCACGGTCCCCCGCCACTCTCCATTGAATAACGTCCACCTTCTTAATTCATTTACTTTACCTGTCTCGCCCTGTAGGCAGGCATTTGAGATTTCAGTCTGTGTAAATGTTCATCTGGTTTAGGGAGGGCCCCTTCTTGTGGAGATCTGTCTTTGGACAAAAGAGGTCCCTGCAAACAGATTAAACTCCAAAAGTGGGGAAGAGTGCTGATGACTGAGCTGGCCTCCTTCACTACACAGTGGTGGGTTTCCAAGAATGAGATCTGTAAAGATGAAGGCTGGGAGGAGGTCGGGTGGGGTCTTCAAACTTATAATCTCTCAGGATGTGGCTATGGCTTTGAAGAGGGAGGATGAAGAACTTTTTAGTAGATTCCAGAATTCCAAACTGAAGGCCTTTCTTGATCTTGGAATCTCAAGGATGTAGTTCTAGGATGTTTTACTTTCATGGAGGAAATATTACCTGAGACAGGCCACTAAAGGAAGGGGGGGAATAGAGGCCTATGGGACTTTGGAGCATATTCTTGGCTTTGTGCTTTATGTCATGTAAGATGGTCAGGCCCTGCCACAGCCTGTCTCTGTGGTTCCTCATCAGAGACCAAGACCTGAGCTGGAGGGACTCAATGCTGAGTTCAGTGGGCTCAGAAATTCCTGGTGATGTGATGGATGGAAGAGTGCTAACATCACAGAATGAATATTCTCTGCCAGCCTTTGTGCCAGGAATTTTGCATAGGTTTACCTCCTTTTGGCCACTCTTCAAGGTAGCCCTTACCCCCATCTTACAGATAAGAAACCAAGGCTTAGCTGCAGCACTCTGCATAAGGTCACTAGCAAGCAAACATACATTCTTTCCTCGCTGCATAATTCTACTTCTTAGAAAAATGAGACTCTTGAAGTCTTATTAATTTCCATGCAGCCAGAATAAGGCTAAGTAGCCTTCAGGAAAGTTTTGGCCAATAACAAAGTAGCAGGCTGGTTTGTAATTCAAAGAATCAGAGGTGATGGGCTTGAATTGTGGCTCCTGCCACTTCCTAAGCATGTGGGGATAACAACGCCCACCTCGCCAAGGTCATAAAAAACTGAGTTGATGCATGTGAAGGTGCTTTGTTCAGGTATAAGGGGTTATTGTCATCATTGTCCTCTTTCAAATAACAGACATTCCTTTGCATCTACTGTCAACAGCAAATGAGTTGGGTTTCGTGATGGAATTGTCCACAGTAACCTTGCACAGGCCTCCAGGCTTTCCCCCTGGGAGTGAGAATACAGCCCACTTGACTGTGCTACCAGGGACCAACATGAGTGTGGCTAAGTGGAAACAACCACAGATAATTAGAAGATCTTACATCTGGGCTGTTGGTCCGATCTCATTTTAACCATGTTATCAGGACTACCAAAAATCAGCAAAATGTCCTAGTTGGAGTTTCACCTTTCTTTTCCTTTCCATCCTCCAATAGAAGCAGTAATCCGAAGGCAAAACACACATAGAGCAGGAGGTGAGGCAAAAGGCCTGAATAATCCATCAAAGGGGTAGTGGCCCTGGAAAATCTAAAGCGGGCTGCATTTTGCAATTTCTGAATAGCTTACCTGAGATTCCATGCTGAGATTCCCCAGTGAGACTTGTGTCTCCCTGCCTCCCCTTTCTTGACATACCACTCTGTAGGCCCAGATGTTTGGCTTTAATCATTTTAGCACAAAGCTGTACTACCAAGGAGTGATCTTGGCTGAGGCTCAAACCACAACTCCTTCCAGCTGGCCAGGTCTCCTGAGGGAGTGCCCTGCCCTATGCAAGGGGTGTGTATTCATCTTCCTGTAATGTCAGACTCAGGCAGACACATTGTTCAGTTATCCCCAGGTTCTCCTTCATGCCACATCCTCTGTGGCCTCTGCATTTGGCAGTGCTCACTACTCTCCTGGGTTTCAAGGACTTAGTCTTTGGCCTCTGCTCTTCCCTCATAAATTCTTTTTTAGGTATGATGCCTCCCAGAGGCAGGGAGCCTTGTGATAAAGTTCTGTCCATAAGAGCTCTAGTTTTGCATCACAGTTCTTCCTAGCCATGGGACTTTGAACAAGTTGCTATTATTTGCTGAACCTTAGTCTCTTCATCTGTAAAATTTCAATAAAACCATCCACCTGAGGGGTCTCCAAACCTGACTGCTCATTAGAAGTACCTGGGAACTTAAATTCAGATTCCCAGCCATTACCCCAGACTCATTGAATTTAGGTTTGAGAACCCTTGACCTCTCTCTCATGAGATTACTATGAGGTGTAAATGTGATTATGTATACAAAGTGGGTATCACAGTGCCTGCCATGTGCATGCTCAAGAAATTTCTTGGAATTTTTTCCTGTGCCCCCACTTCAGCTGTTGAAATCCTTAAGGCTCAAATGCTGCCTCCTCCTTGAAGCCTTCCTGATATTTCCAATGTAAAGTGATCCTTCCCTCTCATGAACTCTCCTCCTCCTACCCACAGCCTTTGTAGTATTCACATGACATAATTGCCTCCCATCTTCTGCTGTAATTATTTGTGTGTTTGTATATCTGAACTGGAAGCTCCTTGAGCACAACTTCTACATCTATGTATCTCTCTCAGCATCTGTCACAGTATTAAACACATGTGAGGAGAAAAAGATGGTTGCATTTTTTCCTCTACAACCACTTGGGAAAACTCTTTGGCATGACACCAAGGGTGCGATCCATAAAGGAAATCAATTTCATAAAAATTAAAAAATCTTTTGCTCTGTAAAAGACCCATTTAAGAAGATGAAAAGACAAACCACAGACTGGAAGGAAGTATTTGAAAATCACATATCCAACAAAGGATGTATATCCATAGTAAATAAAGAACTCTAAACATAGCAGTAAGAAAATGAACATTCCAATTAGAAAATGGACAAAAGACTTGAGCAGACATTGTACCAAAGGGAATATACAGATGGCAAATAAACATACGAAAAATATGTTCAACATCACTAGCCTTTGGGGAGATGCAAATTAAAACCACAATGATATATACTTATTAGAGTGGCAGAGACAAAATACTGACAATATCGAGTGCCTACAAGGATTCAGAGCATCTGGATCTCTTATCCACTGCTGGTGGGACTGTAAAACAGTACAGCCACTCTGGAAAACACTTCGGCAGTTTTTTATAAAGTTAAAAATACACTTACTGTATGACTCAGCAATCTCACTCCTGAATAATTAGCCTAGAAAAATGAAAACCTATGTTCACAGAAAAATTTGTATACGAATGTTCACATTAGCTTTCTTTATAATAGACAAAAACAGAAAACAACCTAAGTGTCCTTCAACAGGTGAATGGATAAACAAACTGTGATACGTCCATCTAAAGGAATGCTAATCTGTATTAAAAAGAATCAACTATTGATGAATAATTCTCAACAACTTGGATGAATCACAAAGGCATTATGCTGAGTGAAAAAGTACTCCATATTATGTGATTCCATTTATGTAACATTCTTGAAATGAAAAAATTGTAGCGATTGAAAACATCAATGGTTGATGGATTAGGGTTAGGGGGAGGATACGACTATAAAGGGGTAACATGAAGGTTGTTTTGTTCTGTAACTTTGAGTTCTGTTACTCAAATTTATACACGTGATAAAAATTCATAGAATGAGAGAGAGAGGGAGGAACCTAGTGAAATCCAAATAAAGTCTGTAGTTGAATTAATTTGTTGTGTCAGTGTCATTTTCTTGTTTTTGATAATGTACTAAGGTTAAGTAAGATATTATCATGAAGA
The DNA here is from genome assembly GCF_011762595.2 of Tursiops truncatus. Lineage (NCBI taxonomy): Eukaryota > Metazoa > Chordata > Mammalia > Artiodactyla > Delphinidae > Tursiops > Tursiops truncatus. The sequence goes on from NC_047049.1 coordinate 25,156,044, forward strand.
GTGAGCTGCATTCATGGTACCTGGGAACTTTCTGTACTATTTTTTCAACTTCTTTTGGGTCTTAAACTATTTCAAAGTAAGAAATTGTTCTTTGAAAATTATATACATATCAAAAATAGGCAAATGTTCTTTGTAGGTATATGCTGAAGTATTTAGGTTTGCAATGTCATGATTTATATAACGTACTCTCAGATGGTTTGGCAATAGTACACACACACATACACACACACAGATGCAGAGGATATAAAGCAAATGTGGCAAAAAGTTAACAGTTGGTGAATGTAGATGTTTATTGTATTAGTCTGACAACTTTTCTATAGGTTTGGAATTTTCAAAATAAAAAGTTATGGAAATTGATTAATAGATAGGTAGAAAGATAAAATAAGCAAAAAAGAGTGTATTATCCAGAGCCTTCAATCTAATGCTGTACCAGCTTTGTCTAATTACAAAGTGCTCTCCCCACTCCCCTCCTGCCCAACAATAGGAAAATCCTGCTTGTTCTGGAGTAACAACAACAAAAAAAAGGTCAGAATTTACACTCTGTTGGGAGTATTTTAAGTGCTATACTGAATCCTTGGTGTTACCATAGCTAATTAACAAATATTTACTGAATCCTGGCTATGTGCCAGCTGCTGGAATTATAGCAATGAATATAGCTAGAAGTGATAAAAAGTGTCCTTTTCTCAGATTAATTTTTTTTTAGTAAATATAGAATCATACGCATTTTATATATGTTCTACAGCTTTCATTTCTTACTTCATAAATTGTAGCCGTTTACCACATCAGTTATGTAGATCTATTTACTTCATTTTACAGTTCGGTGTGGTGTGCAGTTATATGGATGTGCTATAAGTTGTTTAATCAATCTCGTGTTGGACTCTTACACTGTTTTTAATTTTTCCACTATTAAAAACACCATAATTTTTTTAAAAGAAAGAAAAATACATGACCTGAAAAAAAAAATATTACCTGAGTGAAATCCAGCCTCCACGTCTATTTTGCCTTAAACAGCCAACCAACCGACATTTATTGAACACCTACTGTGTGTCTAGTTAAATGTTTTTGCTGCTTGTGTCTGTTTGTGTAGGAAAAGACATGTGATGTGGTCACTACCTCTAAGGAGTGAAGTTGAAGAGTTATGGCTAATTTGAGATCCTAACTTATGGACTACGATAAGGCAGGGCATATTTGACTGCAGACCATGTGTGTTAAATACTTAGAAGCCCACCCCTTTTCTGTGTCTGGTTTTATACTAGTAATATTTGTTCAGCCTAGTTTCTTCAGCCCCATGAAAACATGCTTGCGTGAGCATGTCATTAAGGCAGGTGGGGAGGATTATGCCCCAAACTTTCTGGAGAAGCGGGAAATTTTTTTAACGAAGACATGTGAAAGAGCATGAATGACATCAAGCTAAGTCATATGCTTATTTGTCCTCTGTCCATAAAAATTAAACTGTTTCTATCTACAAGAAAAGGCAAAAGAGCTCTGAGTCCTTTGGTATGGCTCAGTTGATGGTGACACGTCAATCTATGTGGTTGTAGTTTTGCTTACAAATTGGTGTTTACACAGTTTTGCATTGCATTGTTTGTTGCACAGCTTTTTGTCCCCTTGCACTTGTTCCATATGTTTGCTTAGAGGTTTCTTGGTGACCATTCTAATTTAAAAATAAAATCAAAAGTTTCTATGTTTTGGCCTTAGCAGTCTCTCCATGCTTAAGCTGATCCAGAAGGCTCTGTGTGTTTACATACTTCTCTCTCTCATCCTTTCTCCCTTCCCAGAATTAGCTCTTTGTTTACCTCTTCTAAATCCGAGTTCAGGCTGAACCAGAGTTGCCAGAGCCCCAGGGTTAGGAGAAACAGGGAGGCTTGCCCGCTCAGTTGCACTTCAGGACCTAGGACAGCTCCTCAGCCTTCCTGGTGTGGGCGCCTACTTTTTTAGACCTCACAGAACGTCAGAACGCAATCAAGTTTGAGAAGCCATTTGGTCCCCCACCCCACCCCCGCCTTTTGATGATGCCTAGAGAAAGGATCCCACTCAGCAAATGTTTCAGGATTATTAACTGCCTGGCTGTGGGAGATACAAAGGGGTTGGAGGGCTCCCACACCCCCGGCATTTCCTGTACCTACATGTCTGCTGATGCCTAAAAAAATCCTTCAGTTCAACTCAGCAAAATTATATGGATCAAGCTTTTTCCTCCCTGGAAAGAGGTATGGCCTAAATACAGATATGCTGTGGGAAGGGAAACAAAGGGACTCCAGTTTGAATGAGAAAATAATCCCTCCTGAGGGCTTGTCTCCAAGGGTACTAAAGGAAGAGAGAGCCCAGAGCATTGGGAGCCCAAAAGGGGCTGGAGAGGAAATGGCAGGAGGAAGTAAAGAAGAGAGGCATTCAGAGAAGTCTGGGCAGATGTGGTGAGCTTCACACTGTTGGCCCCAAGTGTACCCTGAACACACAGTCCAAGGAGAAGCCTCACACTTTCTTAAGAAGAATACAGAGGCCTGTTGTCTCCTCTTCCAAATACACATAGCAAAAGTCACCAGACTCCTTTTCAAAAGATATTTATGTAATGGTTTAATGCATTTTTGTCTTCATTGTTCCTCACAATAAACTTAGAAAGGGTTTGTTTGGGGTTTTTTAATTTATTTATTTATTTATTTTTGGCTGCGTTGGGTCTTCGTTGCTGCACACGGGCTTTCCCTAGTTGCGGCGACCAGGGGCTACTCTCTGGTGTGGTGTGCGGGCTTCATATTGCGGTGGCTTCGCTTGTTGCGGAGCACGGAATCTAGGTACCCGGGCTTCAGTTGTTGTGGCTCGTGGCCTCTAGAGCGCAGGCTCAGTAGTTGTGGCACACGGGCTTAGTTGCTCCGCGGCATGTGGGATCTTCCCGGACTAGGGATCGAACCTGTGTCACCTGTATTGGCAGGCAGATTCTTATCTACTGTGCCACCAGGGAAACCCTAGAAAGGGTTTTATTATTTGCATTTTTCAAATGAATAAACTGAGACCCTGAGAGGTTGGGTAACTTGCCCAAAGTGACACAGCTGGAAAATGCAGAGCTGGGTCTTGAACTCAGTTTCTCTGACTCCAAGCTGGTGTTCTTTCCATCACACTGCGTCTCTAACAGGGTCTTTGTGTGCATGTGGTAAAATATATATAACATGAACTTTACTGTTTTACATGAATTCTACTGTTTTAGCCATTTTAAAATGTACAATTCAGTGGCATTAATTACATTCACAATGTTGTGTAATCATCACAACTATCTATTTCTAAAACTTTTTCATCACTCCAAACAGACACTCTGTAACCATTAAATAATAACTCCCCCTGCCACCTCCCAGACTCCAGTCTCTGGTAACTTCTATGTTTTGTCTCTTTGATTTTGACTATTCTAAGTACCTTATATAAGTGGAATGATAGAATATTTGTTCTTTCGTACCTGTTTTCAAGGTTCATCAGTGTTGTAGCAGTCACCAGAGTTCCATTTCTTTTTATGGCCTAATAGGGTCTTGTGGTTGCAAAGGACAGATTCACTCAGGCCACCAGAAGTAATGAGACGTTATTGTAAGCAACCTTATAGAATTAAGGAAGACAGAAATCTCAGCCACAGGCTAGAAGATCAGGAACAGCCATATGGCTGGGCTTACTTTGGACTTAAATACAATTTAGGATCTGATCAGCACAGCTCTAGGGACCAAAATATCTCATTGCCCCGATAGTGGCAGGAGTTTGCTGTTTTCTGATACTTGGCCATTTTGCCATCTTAGCAATCTGCTTCCACAGCTCCTGTATGGTCTGGCACTACAAACCACCAACTGCTTACTCTCTGAAAAGCAATGCTCAGGCTTTTGCTGACTCCAGATTTCTACCACTTCAGTGATATGCTATCTTTTATCCCTCTGTGCCCTTCATCTTCTGTGCCCACTGTCAACTGACAAGCTTTCTCCAAAAATCCGATTCTCTTTTCTGTTGGCCTTGTTAGTCTCCAATCATTTCATATCTCATAAGCCACCTGCCTGCCCAGAAATTAGCTGCCCTTGAGTCAAGCATCTTCCCCTGCTCTGATCACTTGTGGCCAGCGTGATAAGTCACGTGCTATTAAAATATGGTTCTTAATGGTAAAGCCCTGCCTCTCTCAGGAGGAGGTTGAGAGCACCGCAGGCAGGCACCCAGAGAATCATTGACTTAATTCTTCTACATCAGCTCTCCCACACTCTGCTGTGGAGCTGTCTATTGTACTTTAACCCTATGGCCTGCATCTACTTCTGTGACTTCTCAAGTCATGGATCAGAGGTGTAAATGTCTGGGTTAGTGTGTACTATGCAGATATTTCTACACATATTTTTAGAATATACAGGCATAGCTCAGAGATATTGGGGGTTCAGTTCCAGAACACTGTAATAAAGTGACTATCTAAAACTAATATCACAATAAAGCAAGTCACACGAATTTTTTGGTTTTCCTGTGCATATAAAAGTTATATTTACACTATTCTGTAGTCTATTAAATGTGCAATAGCATTTTGTCTAAAAAAAAAACCAATGTACATACCTTAATTAAAAATATTGCTGGGCTTCCCTGGTGGCGCAGTGGTTGAGAGTCCGCCTGCTGATGCAGGGGACACGGGTTCGTGCCCCGGTCCGGGAAGATCCCACATGCCGCGGAGCGGCTGGGCCCGTGAGCCATGGCCGCTGAGCCTGCGCATCCGGAGCCTGTGCTCCGCAATGGGAGAGGCCACAACAGTGAGAGGCCTGCGTACCGAAAAAAAAAAAAAAATTGCTAGGGACTTCCCTGGTGGTGCATGGTTAAGACTCTGTGCTCCTAATGCAGGGGTTCTGGGTTCGATCTCTGGTCAGGGAACTAGATTCCACATGCATGCCGCAACGAAGAGTTTGCATGCCACAACTAAGGAGCCAGCGAGCCACAACTAAGGAGCCCGCCTGCTGCAACTAAGACCTGGTGCAACCAAATAAATGAATAAATATTTTTAAAAAATAAAGTAATAAAAAATATATTGCTAAAAAATGCTAACCATCATCTGAGGCTTCAGTGAATCACAATCTTTTTGCTGATGGGAGGTTTTAAATATTGTGAGAATTACCAATATGTGACACAGAGACATGAAGTGAGCAAATGCTGTTGGAAAAATGGCACCGGTAGGCTGGCTTGATGCAGGGTTGCCACAAACCTTCAGCTTGCCCCAGATAGTCTCAAAGGTCGCCTTCTAAGATTCTCTGATTGCTAGCTGACCATGTCCTGTTGACTTCTCCTGGGAGAGGTTTCTGTCCATTTCTTTCCATTCTTACTGCCATTGAGGTATATTATTTCTCACTCAGGTCATTCCAAAAGCCTTCTAATTGCCCCCTCCCCACCCATGTCTCCAGGCTCATGCATTTCAGCCTTCCTAGTTTTTCATTATAGATTATGTCATCTTCTTCCTCAAAAGCTTTCACTAACTGCCCACTGCCTACTGAACAAAATCCATGTGATGTCTGACATTTGAAGTCCTTGATTATCTATGGTTGGTTATTTGTGCAGAGCTCTCTCCCCGTAAGTGTACTGTGGACTCCTTGGGTTTCAGAACCATGCATGTCTGACTCACTTTATAGCCTCCCACACAGTTAATGACTATTGACATAGAACATCAAATATCTCCAAACTAGGAATGAAACCCTAAGAAAGTGATAGAAACAGCCCAGTGAATTTCAGTGATGATGTTTGGCAGTTAGCACGCCCATGTTCTGCATGGTGGAAACATGCAGACTATGTGTATGTTCAGATTTGCATTCAAGGTTGATGAAAGACTATCTGAAAGTCATTGTGCAGTAAGGGATGTAAGGAAGTTATGAAAGGTGTAAGGCAAGGTCCCTGCCCTCCAGGGGATGAAGGGTGCAGGGCCCAGGTGTGCAGGAAGAGGTCTGCTTAGAACAGCAAAGGAGTCCTTGAAGTGGCTTCCTGGGGACACAGCAAAGGGAAACTGGTTATTTGGGCTGAGCTTGGTACAGCCCTCCTTCAAAGAAGTGCTGTGACTCAGACCCCACTGGCTTCAGCCCTAGTGTCACAGGGGACCCCTGGTGGGTGCAACACACAGGCTGAGGAGGAAAAAGGAGGAATGAGAAAAGGGGAAGGAAAGAGGGAGAGAAGGAAAGTGAAGAAGGAAATGGGAGTAAAGGAAGTACATTACCAAAGAATCTAACATTTATATCCTACCTCCTAGTTCAAACAGCATTTTCACAAGAATGCTGTGAGGTGGCTATTAATATTTTTATTCTGATGATGATAAAAAGAAGGAGAGGTCAAGGGACTTGCCTAAAAATCACATTCAGGGTTCTAACATAAAACCTCCAACAAGAGAAAGTACCTCAACTCCCATGCCATGAAGTAAATTATGATAGTAATGGTTATGACCCAAAGAATAAAATAAGTATCTGTGAGCCCATACTGATGTAATTAAAGGATTGAGTAAATAAATAAGTGGGGAAGAAGAAACAAATCTCCCTTACAGAAGAATTCAAATTAAGACATGTAAAAGGAATGAGAGAAACAGCAAATCATGATTAGAGCACCACAGTAATAATTGCTGTAGGTGAGACCTACTGATGAAGGAAATATTAGTGAGCAAAAGTTTAAGGAGAAACATGATATTTGCATGGCCTCAAAGTATAGACTCCCAAACATTTAATTATCTTGATTTTAACATATGTCCAAAAATGCTTGGATACTGCTCCCTCAGTAAGGTAAAGCTTAATTCCTCTCCCCTTGGATGTGGGCTAGGTTTAGTGATATGTTTCTAACAAATAGAGCAAGAGCCAGCGAAGAACCAAAGAGGAACTATATTAGTCTCTGTGAGCCATACAGCCTTTTGCACAGCAACTCATCTCTGGTGTTGTAGCATGAAAGCAGCCACAGAAAATATGTTTTAAAAAAATGAGTGCAGCTGTGTACTAATAAAACTTTATTTACAAAAACAGTCAGTGGGCTTGATTTGGCCTTCCAGCCATAGTTTGCTGACCTCTGGAATAGTGCATGGAAAGGAAAAAATAGTAACTTTGCAGTGGAGAAACCTGGCAGACCCCACCTTAACCAAGTAATCAAGGTTAACATTGCCAGTAATAAGTCATATTGAAGTGGTGTCAGCAGAGCAGCAAAGGAAGAACACCAAAAGTTGATCCCTTCATAATAGTAACAAAAAATGCAGCAAAAACTTTTTCAGAACATTGGACACTAACTAAAAGCCTCCAACAATCGGGAACGTTTTCAAGAAAAACCAGCTGAATTTCAGTAAGAATAGCAAGCTTTGTGTGGTGTTTCTCTTTTTAAATTTATTTATGGCTGCGTTGGGTCTTCATTGCTGCTCTTGGGCTTGCTTTATTTACGGCGAGCAGGGGCTACCCTTTGCTGTGGTGCTTGGGCTTCTCATTGCGGTGGCTTCTCTTCTTGTGGAGCTCGGGCTCTAGGCGCTCGGGCTTCAGTAGTTGTGGCTCGCGGGCTCTAGAGCACAGGGTCGGTAGTTGTGGCGCACTTGCTTAGTTGCTCCGTGAGATGTGGCATCTTCCCGGGCCAGGGCTCAAACCCGTGACCCCTGCATTGGCAGGCAGATTCTTAACCACTGTGCTACCAGGGAAGCCCCTTTGCGGTGTTTTTTAAATTTTATTTTATTATTTTTATTTATTTATTTATTTTTGGTTGTGTTGCATCTTCATTGCTGCGTGCGGGCTTTCTCTAGTTGCGGTGAGCAGGGGCTACTCTTTGTTGCGGTGCGTGGGTTTCTCATTGCAGTGGCTTCTCTTGTTGCGGAGCACGGGCTCGAGGCACGCGGGCTTCAGTAGTTGTGGCTTGCAGGCTCTAGAGCGCAGGCTCAGTAGTTGTGGTGCATGGGCTTAGTTGCTCTGCAGCATGTGGGATCTTCCCAGGCCAGGGCTCGAACCTGTGTTCCCTGCATTGGCAGACGGGTTCTCAACCACTGTACCACCAGGGAAGCCCCTTTGTGGTGTTTTAACTTATCCTGGTCCCATCCAGGGTTGGCAGTGGCCTTGAAGAAAATAGCTGCATTCCCCGTACAGGTATTGGGAACAGAAAGAACAGAATGGATCTCATTCACAAGAAATTGTGGTTGTTTGTTTTGACCTATCTGGTGGCTCCCTCAAGAATTGGCTCAAAGGACTTACCTTAATTTGAAACCACATGAAAAAATAAAGAATACCATTAAAGGTAACTCCATAGGTAAATACAAAAGACAGTACAAACGTATTTTTTGTAACTCTTTATTTTCTACTATCTTATTTAAAAGATAACTACATAAAGCAATAATAATAACTTTGCATTGATGGGCACACAACATATTAAGAGTGTAGTCTGTATGACAATAATCGTACAAAGAAGGGGAGAGGGAACAGAGGTATATGGGGGCAAAATTTTTGTATAATAGTGAAATTGGTTGGCATTAATCAGAACCAAATTGTTATTAGTTAAGATGTTCATTGTAATTCCAATTATAACTGTCCAGTTATACATTGTCCATGGTCAAACAACAATGACTAAGAAATTAACCCAAAAATATAGTAAACAAGGGAATTAAAATGGTACACTAGGACATAGCTAATCAACAAGAAAGAAGACAGTAATGGAGAAATAAGAGAAACAGAAAAGATATACAACATATAAAAAACAAATAGAAAAATAACAGATAAAATTCCTACCTTATGACCAATTACATTAAATGTAACTCCAATGAAAGGGCAGAGAGTGCTGTAGTGGATTTTTAAAAAGTGATCCAACTATATGCTATCTACAAGAGACTCACTTTAGATTCAAAGACAGGAATAGGTAGAAACTAAAAGAATGGGAAAGATATTCCATGCAAATAGTAACTAAAAGAGAGCTGGAATGGCTGTTCTAACATCATATAAAATAGACTTTAAGACAAAAATTGTTACAAGAGACAAAGAAGGACATTATATAATGATATAAAGATATAACACTTATAAAAATATATGCGCTTAACAACAGAGCCTCAAAATAAATGAAGCAAATATTGACCATATTGGAAGGAAAAATAGTTCAATAATAATAGTTGGATGCTTTATTATCCCCATTTTCAATAATGAATAGAACAACTAGACAGGTGCACATGGAGTATTCTCCAGGATAGACCAAATGTTAGGCCAGAAAACAAATCTCAGTAAATTTTTTAAAAATTGAAATCATATAAAGTATCTTTTCCAACCATAATAGGATTAAGCTAGAATCAATAGCAGAAGGAAGTTTGGAAAATTCACAAATATGTGGAAATTACATGACACAGTCCTAAATAACAAAAAACTAAATCACAAGGTAAATTAGAAAATCCTTCGAGATGAACAAAGAAGAAAACACAACATACCAAAACTTATGGTATGTAACAAAAGCAGTTCTCAGAAAGAAATTTATAGCTGTGAATACATACATTAAAGAAGAATGATATCAGATCAATAATCTAAACTTCTACCTTAATAAACTACAAAAAGAACAGCAAACTAAACCCAAAGCAACAGAAGGAATGAAATAATAAATATTACAGGGGACTTGAATGAAATAGGGAACAGAAAAACAACAGAGAAAATTAACAAAACCAAAATTTTGTTCTTCAAAAAGATTCACAAAACTGACAAACATTTAGCTAGACTAACCAAGAAAAAAAGGGAATGCTCAAATTACTAAAATTAGATATGAAAGCAGGGACATTACTATTGACTATATAGAAATAAAAAGGATTTTAAGAGAATACTGTGAACAAGAGTATGCCCACAAATTAGATAACTTAGAATAATTGGGAAAATTCCTAGAAACATACAAACTATCTCAATTGATTCAAGAAGAAATAGAAAATCTGAATAGACCTATAAATAATGAGATTGAATCAGTAATCAAAAAAACTCTTAACAACAACAAAATCCCAGGACCAAATGGCTTCACTGGTGAGTCCCATCAAATATCTAAGGAAGAATCAGCACTAATTCTTCTCAAACTCTTGCAAAAAATAGAAAAGGAGAGAACACTTCCTAACTCATTATATGAGGCCAGTATTGTCCTGATACCATGCCAGAGATAACACATAAAAAGAAAACTACAGACCAATATCCCATATGAATACACATGCAAAAACCCTCTACAGAATACTAGCAAACTGATTCAAGCAGTACATTAAGATTACTCCTCAAGACCAAGTGAGATTTATCCCAGCAATGCAGTGGTAGCTCAACATATGAAAATCAGTCAATGTAATACACCACATTAATGGAATAAAGGACAAAAACTACATGTGATCATTTCAATAAATGCAGAAAAAGTATTTGTCAAAATCTAACACCGTTTCATGATAAAAATACTCAACAAACTAGAAATAGAAAGGAACTTACTCAGGTTATTAAAAGCATCTACAAAAACTCATAGCTAACATCACAATGGTGAAAGACTGAAAGCTTTCCACCAAAGATCAAGTACAAGACAAGGATATCCACTCTTGCCATGTCTATCCAACATGTACTGGAAGTTCTAGCCAAGGAATTAGGCAAGAAAAAAGAAATTTAAAAGCCTTCAGATTAGAAAGGAAGAAGTAAAGCTACTCCTATTCACTGATGACATAATCTCAGATATGAAAAATCTGAAAGAATCTACAAAATACCTATTAGAGTTACTAAACAAGTTTGGCAAGGTTGCAGGATATAAGATCAATGTACAAAAATCATTTGTACTTCTATAAACCAGCAATGAACAACCTGAAAATTAAATTTTAAAAATTTCACTTATAATAGCATTAAAAAGAATAAATACAGTTTACCCTTGAACAACATGGAGGTTAGGGGTGCCAACCCCTGCCCCAAGCACACAGTTGGAAATCCATGTATAATTTTATAGTTGGCTCCATGGGGTTCCACATCCACAAATTCAGTCAGCTGTGGATTGTATAGTACTGTAGTACTTATTGAAAAAAATCCATATGTAAGTGGATCCATGTAGCTCAAACCCATGTTCAAGGGTCAACTGTACCTAGAGATAAATTTAACAAAAGAAATTCAGGGCACTGAAAACTACAAAACATCATGGGAGGAAATTAAAGATCTAAATAAATGAAAAGATATCCCATGTTCATGTATTGGAGGTCTTAACATTGTTACGATGGCAATACTCCCTGAACTGATCCACAGGTTTAATGCAATCCTTATCAAAATGTCAGCTGCCTTTTTTGCAGCTGGACATGGACAAACTGATTCTAAAATTCATATGAAATTACAAGGAACCCTGAATAGCCAAACCAATTCTGAAAGAGAAGAACCAAGTTGGAGGACTCATGGTTCCCTATTTCAAAACTTACTACAAAACTACAGTAACTAGAACAGTGTGGTACTGGCATAAGATAGACTTATAAATCAGTGGACTAGAATTGTGTCCAGAAATAATCGCATACATCTCAGGTCACTTGATTTTGACAAGACCATTCAATGGGGAAAAATAGTCTTTTCAACAAGTGATTTTGGGTCTACTGTATAGATGCATACAAAAGGACAAAGCTGACCTGTATTAGTTTGCTAGGGCTGCTATAACAAATACTACAGGCTGGATGTCTTCACACAACAGAAATGTATTTTCTCACAGTTCTGGAGGCTAGAAGTCTAAGATCAAGATGTTGGCAGAGTAGATTTCTTCTCTCCTTGGCTCGTAGATGGCTATCTTCTCCCTCTGTTTTCCCTATATGCGTCCCTGTTTTATTATCTCCTCTTCTTATAAGGAGGCCGGTCATATTGGATTAGGGCCCACAACAATGACGTCATTTAACCTTAATTACCTCTGTAAAGATCCTATCTCCAAATACAGGCACATTCTGAGGTACTGGGGGTTAGGACTTCAATACATGAATTGTGGGGAAGGGGTGCACACTTCAGTATGTGAGGGTGACCTTGGGAGCCCGGCACGGAACACCACAGAGATCCGGAGCAGCAAGCTCCCTGCAGCAGGAAGAGGCAGGCATGTGTCAGGCTGTGCATGGAGGGTTTTCATCAGCCACACGTGTAGCAGTGACAGAGGCAGCTGCTCCCCCAAACAGGTTCTCTGGTGAATGGAAATGTGTCTTCCATTCTCTATCCTTAGCAACACTGGCCACTTTGGTTTGTGTAGAACCAGGGATACAGGACAATTCAAAGGGAGAAAGGGATATTGGACTTTCTGTTTGTCTGGCATGTGGGTAATCAAGCTGGTTTTCTTTTGAAAAGTAGAAAACATGTGACCTTATGTGTCTTCCAGGCTGGTGATTCTGGCTGTTTCAGGTTATGCTGGTTACATAAATTCAAGCTGGGCTTCTGAGACAGAGTTGCTTCGTATCTTTTGTCATTATTTCTTTCCTTGTTTCTTCGGAGAACAGGGCTAGGAGAGTGGAAAACCAGAATTCTAAAGTGAATAGAAGGGCCCTTATCCTTCAGAGAGGACTGCCCCCATGTATCTTAGTATCCGGTAAAATGTGACTGCGTCCCCTTCCCACTCACCACGGATGTGATTTTCTCATCATCTGAGACAGTTTGCTTCCCAGCCTTTTCATCCTCATTGCTTCTTCTCAGTCCCCATAGGTGGACACATGCTTGGTGGCCTGTAATGAATGTTTAGTGATCCATCATTTCTATTGCTCAAATAAATTCATTTTTTAAGAAATTAATTAGGATGGATTATTCCTGCTCTAGGAGCTCATGATTAATGACTTGGTGCATTTAAAGTCCTGCACATGCAGGCAGTGTCAGGCTCTAATTCAAGAGCTTTTTTCCCCTCTGTTTCTTCATTTAGAACAATGTATTTCCTCTCTCTCTCTCATAAAAATAGGTTCAAAGTCATAAGTAGATTGTAGCTACTCCTTCAAAGATTCTCTCAGAATTAGGGCTTTTTTTTTTTTTCTCTCTTTTGGCTGCGCCACGTGGCTTGCGGAATCTGTTTCCTGACCAGGGGATGAACCGGGGCCACGGCAGTGAAAGCCCAGAATCCTAACAACCATTAGACCACGGGGGACTCCCAGGGCTCTTGTGATAATTAGAGAAATAAGTCTCAAACTGAGCTTCCACCCAGTCTTATGAAAAGAACAAAATTTTATTTTTTCCTCCCATTTCTTTGTTCTAATTCTCTCTTCTGCTTTTTAAAAATTTAACTTGTACTTCCTATTTCTCATGTTGCTGTATAGTCTTCAAATATTTTAAGATTATTATTCATAATTTTCACTTTTAATAGCTGCATTATAGCCCATCAGATTGGTATAGTTTACTTAGTCATTCCTCAATCGCTAGACATTTAGGTTTTTTTGTTCTTCAGTTTTTACCGTTGTAAAAAACACTGCAGTGAATACTTTTCCCCATTTTTTTTTCTTTTCAATTACTTACTTAAGGCAGACTCCCAGAAGCAGAATCACTGTGTTAAATGGCGCACTCCCAGAAGTAGACTCACTGTGTTAAAGTGCACAGACATTTGTTGCAAAATTATTTTCTAAAATGGTTGTGCTCGTGTATCATCTGGAATTTATTAGTGTGTTTATTTTACCATACCCTGACCAACATGAAGCATTATAATTTTAAAACTTTGCTAACTAGAATATATATTTTATTCTTGACTTTTTATTTTGAAATATTTCAAATCTTCTGAGAAGTTATGAGTAATACAATGAACACTGGATGCCCTTTCCTTAAGATTAAATTGTTAACATTTTGCCATATTTGCTTTAACTGTTTATACAGACACATATACATACATACAGCTTTCCCTAAAGCATTGAGTTAGTTGTAGGCATCATGACACTTCACTCCAAATACTTTAGCAAGTATCTCCTGAGAACATGGACGTTCTCCTATGTAGCTGAAACATAATTATCACCCTTGGGAAATTTAACATTGATGCAAGGCTATATTTAAGATATATCCATATTCTAATTCCCCTGATTGTCCTTTATAGCTGTTTTTTTTGTTTTGTTTTGGTTTTAGATCATACATTGCATTTGGTTAATATATCTCTTATATTTTCTTTAATCTAGAACGTTGTTTGTTTGTTTTTTTTCCTTACATTGATCTTATTGAAGCGTCTAGGCCAGTTGTTTTGTCTTTGTCTGATTCTTTCCTTGTGTTTAGATTCAAGTTAGACACTTTTGGCAGGAGTACTACATAGACAATGTTGTGTCCTTCCTGGTGCATCACGTTTGGAGGCTAGTGATACCAGATGGTCTCATCAGGTTAAAACATTTATTCTGTGACAGTTTTGACATACAATTATTATTTCCTAGGAAGGACAGTGCCCTCCAAACTACTGCCTAAGAGGAATCGGGCTCTCTATTTCTAATAGGAAGGGAGAGAGAAGTAACACCAGTTGAGCACTTACTGTATTCCAGACACCATGCCAAGGGTGTTTACAGAATTAATCCCATTAAACCCTCATAACAACTCAGGGGTTATTATAAACATTTCACACATATGGAATCTAAGGCATAAAGAAAGGACCAACTAACGTTTCAAAGTTCCAGAAGCTGATGGAGCTTAATTTTAATACAGGTCAGTCTTACTTTAAAGCACATGCTTATTCAACATAGTATGCCTTCTTAAAACCATGTTCAGAATAAGGTGGAGTATCCTCACGTAGACCCATCCAGCATGGGGTAATGAAAGGATGGCAAGTACAAGGTGCACACATCACCACTCATCATTCATCACTCATGGCAGACATTGCTAATCAAACCCACCATGTAACCCTCCAAGCCTAGGTGTTTTGAATTTTTTCCCAAGTCACTGTTCCAGGCATGTGCCAACAACCTGAGAGGAGTCAACAGGGGAGATAAAATTTATTCTGTGAATTTGTAAGCAGGCACACATAGGTTCAAACCCATACTCTACCACTTACTAGCTGTATGACTTTGGGAAAGTCACTTAACCTTTCTGAGGTTCAGTTTTATTACCTATAAATTGAAATAATATGTAATTTGCACTAGAGTTGCATTAGAATTATCATGGGATTGTTATGTTTGTAAAAGTACCAAGTACCCAGTGCTGTACCTGGTCTGTATTTTGAACTCAAAAATGTATAGCTTTTGATGCTCAACATTGCTAATCATAAGAAAAATGTATTGATAAATCAAAACCACAATGAGATATCACCTCATATCTGTCAGGAAGGCTATCATCAAAAAAACAATAAATAACAAATGTTGGTGAGGATGTGGAGAAAAGGGAATCCTTATGCACTCTTGGTAGGAATGTAAGTTGGTGCAGCCACTATGGAAAACAGTGTGGAGATTCCTCAAAAAACTAAAAATAGAACTCCCAGTGATCCAGCAATTCCACTCCTGGATATATATCTGAAAAAAACCAAAAACACTGATTTGAAAAGCTATGTGCACCCCAATATTCATAGCAGCATCATTTACAATAGCCAAGATATGGAAGCAACCTGAGTGTCCATCAACAGATGAATGGATGAAGAAGATGTGATACACACACACACACATGCACACACGCTGGAATACTACTCAGCCATAAAAAAGAATGAAATTTTGCCATTCACAGCAACATGGATGGATGGACCTGGAGGGTATTATGAAATAAGTCAGACAGAGAAAAAGTGTATATTATCACTTCTATGTGGAATCTAAAAAAATAAAACAAGTGAATGAATATAGCAAAACAGAAACAGAATCACAGATATAGAGAACAAACTAGTGATTAACAGTGGGGAGAGGGAAGGCAGGGGTCAAGATAGGGGCAAGGGCTTAAGAGGTACAAACTACCATGTATAAATAAATAAGCTACAAGGATATATATTGTACAGCACAGGGAATATAGCTGATATTTTTTAATAACTTTAAATGGAGTATAATCTATAAAAATTTTGAATCACTATGTTGCATACCTGAAACTAATATTGTAAATCAACTGTATCTCCAAAAAAATATATAGCTTTTAAGGAGCTCTATCCATCACTTCAGTTCTTTCTCTGTAGACCTGGGAAACATTAGAAAACAAGGCAATTATATCAAGGAACCAAAGTTTGGAGAGAAATACACACAGCACATAATTAAGTACAGGCTGTGAGTTCTGTAGAGGTTAAAAAAAGGAGTGAAGGAGAGCCTGGCTGGAGTTCTACAGGGTGGCCTTCTGGAGGAGGTGAGATTTGATAGGGTCTGAGGGAGATTTAGGGTTTGAAAGAGCCACCGGTGGGAAGGTGGTGCAACATGAGCAAAAGCGGTAAGAGTAAGTCAGCAGTACGAAAAGGAGACCAGCCCATTTGGAAAATAGAGTTGAGCCTGGAGGACGTCTTGGGATAACGAGAGTCTTCAGGAAAAGCCCCTCCAGGCAGTAACCTTTGGTTTCCCGCGCGTTCCCAGACGGCCCCGTGGTCTTACCCAATTAGCCCCAAAGAGCACCGGGGAGGCCAGAGACGCTGCACCGTTTTGGGCTACCACCAGGGGGCAGTATGGCTCAACAACTTAGAGCTTCTCCGGTTCGTTTAGAACTTTTTCTGAGTTCTTATTTTGTGCCAGGAGCTGAGCTGGGAGCTTAAAAGTATCTATCCACCAATCTAAGGGTCTAACGTTTGTGGAGCTCTTTGCATGGAGGTTGCAATGTACCTTTTCCTCGGTGATCTCATCTAATACTAATCACAATCCTGTGTGATCTCCGTGTATTTGTCTCATCCCCATGGAGGAACTGATGTTGAGGGGTTTAAATTCAAACCGACTGTGAGGGAGTCTGAATTTAAACTCAGGGCTATGATCTCCAACCCGTGCCCTCTGCTACAACCTACAGCCTTTTGTCAAGGGGATAGGAACATATAGATATTTAGCATAATAATGAGTTGTATTAATAATTATTAAAAACCAATGGCAGAATTTCAGTTGGAGAAGATGAAAAAGTTCCGGAGATGGATAGTGGTGATGGTTGCACAACAGTATGTTATGTGCTTAATGCCACTGAACTGTTCACTTAAAAATGGTTAAAATGGTAAATTTTATGTTATGTATATGTTACCACAATTTTAAAACATTCATTAATAACAGTAGTTAATGTTATATATTAGTAGCTGTCTTTTTAAAGCACTTATGAAGGTGTTAATCATTTAATTCTCACAACCACGAGTTGAGGCAGGTACTATTCTTATTCCCATTTAACAAAGAATTTCGGGAATTCTCTGACAGTCCAGTGGTTAGGACTCCGCGCTCTCATGTGTTCCATCCCTGGCTGGGGGAACTAGGATCCCGCAAGCTGTGCGGTGCAGCCAAAAAATAAAATAAAATAATTTCATCACTTGGTCTGTCCTTCCTCCCTCCCTCCTCCACAACAACTCCAGTATAGGCTGTGATCTGCACCTAACTAATCCTTGTTTGACCAGCATTTTAAAGTGTGATGGAGTGGAAAGGCCATGGTCTTTGAAACTGACCGACCTGGAGCGGATATGGGCTCTGCTGCTTTACCAGCTGAATGTTCTTGGGCAAGATACTTAATCTCTCTGAGCCTCAATTTTCTCATTGATGCAATAAAGATAATAATAGTACCCTCTTCATAGGGTTGTTGTGATGGGCAAAGAAGTGTAAAATGCTTAGCATAATGCCGGTACATAGTAAGCACTTGAACATGATGGCCGTTCTTATTATTTGCACATAGTAGTGTGTTCAGAAAATAATAAGTAAATGGATCGATGTGTCTTGAGAGTACCTGAAATAGCTCCTGGCCCTCCTGGGCACGTTAGAGGGAGGGTATTCTGTCCCAATCAGTTTAGCCCAATCAGTCCAGGAATGATAGGACTGGATAAGCTTCTTTGAGTCCAACTCCATCATTTTACAGAGGAAGCCAAAGCCCAAGAAAGGGAGTAGTTTTGTGCGAGGTCACCCTTTGTGTCAGTCAGCCAGGAAGTTACCCTGAGAAGGAGTCTGGGGGTGAGAGCCCCGCCCCTGGGGCCAGGCCTGGGTGGCGATGATCGAGCTTCACATTAGCCAGCCTGGGGCCTCTCCCAGAAAACAGGTTGTCATCAAGTCCCTTCCAGCCCTGGGTTTGTTCTGAGAGGCGCTCGCCTCTGCCCTTTTTCTGCAGGAGCAGCCAAGAGGATCGTGAAACTGGGAAATCAGCTGTTTATCCTAGCTTCTAGGGTAGGGAGTGAGGGGAGAGAGGCAAGGGGAGGGGCTCTGGGCACCTAGCCTTAGCAACACCTTTGGCTGATATTTATTCTTTCTCCTTCCTTGGGCTGGAAACCAAGGGGAATCCAAGCAGCACCATGTGAAGCAAGATCCCAGGGGCTCTGAGAAGCTTGTTGCAGTGAGAGGTGACTCAGCACAGGCCTCAGAACCACAGGGAGTGTCCCGCAGCCTGGATTCTGCGTAGGCCTGTGCACACTATGTGGGCCACCGTGGCTGTTACTGTAGGTCTCCTGAGGGGAGGTTTTGTCTCCTAGGAGCCCGAGGAAGTCCTGGCCACCCCCAGCTAATAAGTGGGCGGTAGGACCAGGGTCCTCGTTATGGTTTCATCTCTAAATAATGTACTTTCCCTTGAAGAAGCCCTTCATGTTTTGTCTGGATACGGAACCCTCCTTCTCTGCAGGCTCTTGTCAGTGCCATCTCCAGACTGGGATTTCTAGAACAGGTGTCATCAGGGCACTCCCAAAAGATGCCTCACTGCTTGTAAATTGAGCTGTCATCCTTAGCACAATGTGGTCCTGACCAAAATTTCTGCCTCATCACAACCCCCACTCCTTCATCCCACCAGGTACCCTGTACTATACCCCAGGGTTTTTTTACATCTTTATTGGAGTATAATTGCTTTACAATGGTGTTAGTTTCTGCTTTATAACAAAGTGAGTCAGTTATACATATACATATGTTCCCATATCTCTTCCCTCTTGGGTCTCCCTCCCTCCCACCCTCCCTATCCCACCCCTCTAGGTGGTCACAAAGCACCAAGCTGATCTCCCTGTGCTATGCAGCTGCTTCCCACTAGCTATCTACCTTACGTTTGGTAGTGTATATATGCCCATGCCTCTCTCTCACTTTGTCACAGCTTACCCTTCCCCCTCCCCATATCCTCAAGTCCATTCTCTAGTAGGTCTGTGTCTTTATTCCTGTCTTACCCCTAGGTTCTTCATGACATTTTTTTTCCTTAAATTCCATATATATGTGTTAGCATATGGTATTTGTCTTTCTCTTTCTGACTTACCTCACTCTGTATGACAGACTCTAGGTCCATCCACCTCATTACAAATAGCTCAATTTCGTTTAGCCCAGGGTTTTGCAGCATGAACTGTCTTCAGAAGCATCGAGGACACTTGTTTTCTTGTTTTTTTAAAAAATAAATTTATTTATTTATTTTTGGCTATGTTGGGTCTTCGTTGCCGCACGCGGGCTTTCTTTAATTGCGGTGAGCGGGGGCTGCTCTTCATTGCTGTGCGCGAGCTTCTCATCATCATGGCTTCTCTTGTTGTGGAGCACGGGCTCTAGGAGTGCTGGCTTCAGTAGTTGGTGGCTCGCGGGCTCAGTAGTTGTGGCTCACGGGCTCTAGAGTGCAGGCTCAGTAGTTGTGGCGCACGGGCTTAGTTGCTCTGCGGCATGTGGGATCTTCCCGGACCAGAGCTTGAACCCGTGTCCCCTGCATTGGCAGGCGGATTCTCAACCACTGTGCCACCAGGGAAGCCCGAGCACACTTGTTTTTAAAAATGCAGATTCCTAGGCCTACCAGATCCATTGCTCCCGGGGCCTGGGAACCTGCTTTTTAATGATACCGAGGCTGATTCTTGTGCAGACTGCCATTTAAGAACTACTGCTCTGCCAAACCAGATTGTTATTTCATGACTATCTGGGCCCTCAGTGCCCTTTCTCATGCTGTTCCTCTTCCTAGAATGCCCTTCCTATCCTTCCCAGGCTGGTGCACTCTGCTCCTTCTTTAAGGTTTATCTCACGTTAGCTCTTTTGTGCTCCTTCACCCCAAATCTAGGTTCCTTTCTTTGTGCTCACACAACCCCACTGCACTTTCTACCTACCTCTGCCCTAGAATTTTCATACTGTCAGGGTTGTTTGTGAGTTCCATAAAGACCATAGATAATTCGTTTTTGAATTCCCGAGACCTAGCAAAGTACCTGGCAGACAGAAAGCATGTTTGCTGAATGAATGTGAATGAATGGAGACCAGGCTCCAGTCTAATTCAGAAAGTTATATTTAACCCATTTTGTAACTGACAGAGTCAGGATTAATCATGCAGGTTTCCTGCTTCACAGTTTCAGCCTGTTTCTTGGTCTAAATATTTGGTCTACTCTTGAGGAAGCTACAGATTTAGGTTTTGGCAAGAGCTGTTTAGATTAGCCATGAGTTAAGACTTAGAATTACTATTTTTTTTAAATTTCAAAATGTGATTCTGTCTTAAGCCAAGGAACTGCTCTCTCCTGATTGCTTTGAGGATAGAACTCACCGGACTTTTTCTCCACTTCAGATCTGTTCCTCAGGGTCATCCAGCTCATAATTCTTGACCTTTTAACTCTAGTGCCATACCTGCCACCTCAGCCAGGCACACCCCGGACCTTGTCATGACTGCTTCAGCTCAGAAATGCCACCATGCCAGTCTCTGGCCAAACCTTCCTTGTCTTCAGCTTACTCACTTCCCCCACTCCCAGTTCACCTGCTCTCTGACATCATGACTCCCTGATCTCTTTCCTAAGCCCCAACCCACAAGTAGCCTCCTTTCTTCTTCCCCTTCCACAGGGAGGTGCCCCTCCTCCCATCCCAGGCAATCCCTCGTCTGGGCGCTGGACTGCATCCCTCCCGATCCCTCAGCACTGCGTCGTGTAGTCACCTCCCTTTCCTCCATCTTCAGTCTCTCCCCTGCTGTTTTCCTACCACACATCAACACAGTCAAGCTCCTCTCACCTTTGTGGCTACCTTCCTCTAGGTATTAGTCAGTTAAGGTCTGGGACCAGTTCTGATTGTGTGGAGGTTTCCCCACACCACAAAGCAATTCTTGCTGGTGTCCTACAATTCAACTCAGTTCCGACCCTATCTACCCAGAGATAGCATCAGATCCCACAGGTTAAGGGCTCAGTCCCACAAGACTGCCCACCCACCTTCAGATGCCAGTCGAAAGCCCAGGTTGTGCCCTGTGCTTCTGTCCAACTGGCTGTAAGTCAGAGGTTCCCATGACCCCCTCCTTCCTTGGGTTTGATTAATTTGCTAGAGTGGCTCACAGAACTCAGAGACACATTTTACTTATTAGATCACCCGTTTATTTTAAAAGGATATAACTCATGGATAGCCAGATAGAAAGAGATGTTCACCAACCTGGAAGTGCTCTAAACCCCATCCTTTTGGGTTTTTATGGAGGCTTCACTGTATACGCGTGATTGATTAAATCACTGGCCATTGGTGATTGATTCAACCTCCAGCCCCTCTCCCATCCCCAGAGGTCAGGGGCGTGGAAAGTTTCCACCCCTCTAAAAACATGGTTGATCCTCCTGGCAGCCAGCCCCATCCTTAGGTGTGGTCCAAGAGACCTCATTAACAAAAGACATCTTTATCACTTTCATCACTTAGGAAATTCCAAGGGCTTTAGAAGCTCTGCCGGAAACATATGAAGACCAAATATATATTTCTTATTATAAATCACAATATCACACCAATCTTTCAAGTTCCCTTCACAGCATAGCTTATCAAGAGTAGGCCTAATTTGCTACCCACTCATTCCCAGCCCAGTTTCTGTCCCCACCATTCTAGTGGTTCTTTCCAAGACCCCAGGTACTCCCAGCCTCCTAACTGTAAAATTCACTGAGCAGTTTTTAGTTGCTATTTTGCCTGCACTTTGTGTGGTATTTGACACAAGGAGCCACTCCTTTCTTCTTGAATCTCTGTTCTTCCTCGGTTTGCAAAGCACTCTACCTACCACTGTCTTTATGGGGTCCTTTTCCTATTCTCAGACGTCAGCAGTCCATACCTTTCCTTGTTTAGCCCTTCTAGCTTCTTGTTTTATTCGTTCCCTCTGATATACCTCATATAATCTGAAGCTTGCCACTTGGTATGCAAGACATCTGAACTTTAGTAAAATGAGAGTTGTCATGAAAAGTATAACATAGGCATGCAAAGGGCTCAGCAAAGTGCCTGCCACAGAGTAGAGACTCCCTAAATGGTAGTCCTTTGTATTATTATTGTTAATAATAAAATAATGTCTTTATCTCTGCCCTATAGGTTTACATCTCTCTTTATTATTTTTTTTTTAACTTACCTAATGGGTTTATATTTGATATATGGTACTTCTCACCATGGAGATGTTACCAGTTAATATAAAGATTTTTTTGGTTTTGTTAAACATTAAATCTCTTCTCCATTTCAATGTCAATATAAAGTATTTTTTTTACATTAAATTTTTTCTCCATTTCAACGTTAGATACATCGAATACATTTTCTAAACGTTTCCCCCACAAAGATATTTTTTTTTTTTTTTTTTTTTTTGGCAGTACGTGGGCCTCTCACTGTTGTGGCCTCTCCCGTTGCGGAGCACAGGCTCCGGTCGCGCAGGCTCAGCGGCCATGGCGCACGGGCCCAGCCGCTCCACGGCATGTGGGATCTTCCCGGACCGGGGCACAAACCCGTGTCCCCTGCATCGGCAGGTGGACTCTCAACCACTGTGCCACCAGAGAAGCCCAAAGACATAAGTTTTAATTTTTGACCAACTGTATTTAATATCTAGGTACAATATTAACTTGGGAGACAACAACACAAAAATCCATTAAAAATATGGAGAAAAGACTCCTCAATGATGCAGGAGGCAGTGATTATAACTTAAACAGTGGCAATTTCCCAGGATTCTGGGCAAGAGCTTTCTTCTTCCTATTGAGAATTCTGAAACTATGAAATATGCAGAGTTCAGCCATCTCACTTCTTTGACCTCCTTTCTAAGGCATTTTTCAGTGCATTATTTGTTGTGAAGAAAACGTTTTGTTTTCCATTTAACATAGTATATCAGTTTGTTCCTATTTATAGGGAAATAACCAAGACTATGAACTACCCTATTTACTGTTTCTTGGGAACTTTCAGTGACCAAAACTCAGTTCTGAACCTCAATAGCACAAAGGTTTTCAGGGCAAGGTTTGATTCAGGAGGCCCTTCAAAGTCTCATCCGTCCATTTCTCTTTCATGCATACACCCCCAAACAAGCAGAAATGCCTGTAATGCTGAGAACCACACTGAGCAAGAGAGCGATTGCATCTCCGGCTTCTACTGCTTCCACAACAGGCAGCACCAAAAGCAATGAAAAGAGAACTAGGAACAATTGTGTTGAAACTGAGATCATGATGTTGAGATCTTGAGGTGACTGGTTCTTAAAGGCTGAAGGTTTCAAAGAAAGTGGTATTTGTTTAATTCTATCAGTTCAGGATGCTGAGGCTAAGAGGTTCCATGTGACAGCACCTTCAAGGAAGCAGCCATTACGGGAATGGCGAGCAGGGCTATGATTGTTTTTTAAACTTTTTATTATGGTGATTTTTGACTGGTCCCCAGAGTAGACAGAATTGCATAAAGAATCTCTGTGTACCATGCCTCAGCCCTAACAACCATTGCCCCATGGCCAGCCCTGCCCCATTCAGCCATATTTTCTACAAAAGATACAAACTTTAAAAAATAACCATAATACTATTATCATACTTAAAAAAATATCCAACCTTCTGAGATCAATTTGTAGTGTATCTGATTCCTTTAAGATATTGCCACCTGGATATTCTCCAGGTACTTCAAACTCAGCTTGTTCAAAGCTGAACTCACCACCTTCTCAGAAACCTGTTCCTCCCCCACCAACTCTGTGGGCCTTGTCTTGGTGATGGACACCACTGTTCATCACTCCCTCAGGTCAGGACTTTGGGAGTAGCGTTTTGCGGCTCCTCATTCTTCCTGACGCCCCATCTAGCTAGCCACTCACCTCCTAGAGATCTCTAGTGTCTGTCCCCTACGTCTCCCCTGCCACTGTCTTACATTATCAGGCTCTTATTGGGTTCTTTGCCCCTGGGCATTAGCTTTTTAACTGGTCTCCTCATTGAGTTTTCACCTGCTAATCTTTTAATGCTATTGCCGTAATTTTTTTGTGGTAAAATCCACATAACATAAAATTTACCATTTTAACCCATACAGTTAAGTGGAATCAAGTATATTCACATTTTTATGAAATCACTACCACCATCCACCTCTAAAACTTCTTCATCTTCCCAAACTGAAACTCTGTACCCATTAAACAGTAACTCTCCGTTACCCATCTCCCTGGCTCCTTCCTGGTAACCATAATTCTACTTTCTGTCTCTGTAAATTTGTCTACTCTAGGTACTTCATACAGTATTTGTCCTTTTGTGGGTGGTTTATTTCACTTACCACAATAAGGTTCCACCTTGTAACATGTACCAGAATTTTCTTCCTTTTTAAGGCTGAATAACGTTCCATTGTATATATGTACACCACATTTTGATTATTTATTCGTTCGTCACTTGGGTTGCTTTTACCTTTCAGCTATTATGAATAATGTTGCTATAAACATGAGTAGACAAATATCTCTTTGAGACCCTGCTTTTATTTTATTTATTTATTTATTTATTTATTTATTGCGGTACGCGGGCCTCTCACTGTTGTGGCCTCTCCCGTTGCGGAGCACAGGCTCTGGATGCGCAGGCTCAGCGGCCATGGCTCACGGGCCCAGCCGCTCCGCGGCGTGTGGGATCTTCCCAGACCGGGGCACGAACCCGTGTTCTCTGCATCGGCTGGCGAACTCCCAACCACTGTGCCACCAGGGAAGCCCGAGACCCTGCATTTAATTCCTTTAGGTACATACCCAGAAGTGGAATTGCTGGACCATATGGTAATTCTATTTTTACTTTTTTGAGGAACTGCCCTACTGTCTTCCACGGCAGCTGCACCATTTTACACTCCCATCAGCAGTACACAAGTGTTCCAATTTTTCCACGTTCTCATCAACACTTATTATTTTCTATTTTTTTGATTATAGCCATCCTACTGGCTATGAGGTGATACCTCATTGTGGTTTTGGTTTGAATTTCCCTGATGATTAGTGATGTTGAACATGTTTTCATGTGCCTATTGGCATTTGTATATCTTTTTTGGAGAGAGATCGATTCAAGTCCTTTGCCCATTTTTGAATCAGATTGTTTTTTGTTGTCCCATTGCATGAGTTGCTCTTTTTCTCTGTTAAGAGTGTACTTTGATGCACAGAAGTTTTCAATTTTGATGTAGTCCACTTTATCTGTTTTTTCTTTTGTTGCCTGTGATTTTGGTATCATATCCTCCAATAACCTTTTAAATACATACATTTATATCCTTCCACTGTCCGTTTATAATCCTGCTATGGTTCCCTCTTTTAAACTCCTTAATGATCTAGTCTCTGTACTTCTTCAATCTCACCTCTTGGCAATAGCTCCACCCAAATATACTTATCAAGTCACTATGAATTACTGCGTAGCTCTGAGCATTCACCATTCTTTACACTGGCTGGTTCCAGTTTCTCTCCCTCTTCGTTTTTCACTAAACTACCTTTCATTCACCTTTTAAGACTTCTTCAATACCTCCTCCTCTAAGTAGACTTCTTTGACTTTTCCCAGAGTTAGGTGCCTTCCTTGTCTTTCCATTGTTGACTTTTACTGTAACACTTATCAGAATGTGTTTTAAATGTTGGCTCACCTGTGTCCTGTCCCTCCAGGTAGACTGTAAATTCCTTAAGGGCAGGGCCCTATCCCTGTCTTGTCATCTGCGTGCTGCTCAAACTTAGTTGAACAATTGAACTGGAATCTCTGCCACTGTTCAGTTGTTTTGACCTTGAGAAAACTAGTTAAACTCCCTGGGTCTCAATTTTCTCATAAAATCATTAGGATTTATTGACATTATATTTGTAAGGTGCTTGGTGCTTACTCTGGCCCAGAGTAAAAGCTCAACAAAGAAAGAGCTGTTATTATCATCAACTTGTTGAATTGATATCTCAAGCTCTAATCAGTTGTATGACTTCCGACAAAATTCTTAAACTCCCAGGGCCTCAGTTTTTCCTTCTGTAAAGTGAGGTGTTTGACCTGGATCCTCTATAGCAGTGGTTCTCAAACTAGGCTGCACATTGCAATCATCTGGGGAGCTTTAAAAATACTGATGTCTAGGTCCCTCTCCCAAATATGCTGATTTAATTGGTGTGAGGTACAGCCGGGCAAGGGTATCTTTTAAAAGCTCCCCTGGTGATTCTAATGTTTAGCCAGAATTAAGAACGACTGATCTAAAGTTTCTTCCAGATATAACACGTTGATATAACAAGTGGAGCTGCCAGGATTCTTTGGAGGCCAGGGGATGGAATGTCTCCCAGCATTCTTCTGCTATCACTCTTTGTTAGTTTAGCAGGAAGCATTACTGAACAGGCTCACTAAGCTGGAATTCCAAGAGTATTTGTGGATTCCTGAGTGTTTATACTTAGCAGCTCCCTCCATCCTGGAGTGACCTGGGGGACCAGAACTCTGAGAAGGAAAAAAATTGGCTTCTCCTTACCCCACTGCTCTAAACCAAGGCCCTGGAGTCTACCCTGCAATGTCGTACTGTGGAGTCCTTGTCAGGCTGGAGGGAAAGATCCTTGGTATAAACTTAGTGGGGAAACTTGGGGCCCTGACTAGAAGGGGGTGGAGGCTGAGAGTCACAAACATGCATTCCTTTAGGGTGCTTTAACACCACATTCACAGCCATTACTTATATGATTCCCAGGACAACCTTGAGAAATACAAAGCAGGTATTACTGCCCCCATTTTGTAGGAGAGAAAAACAAGTCTCTAAATGGTTGAGGACTTCACCAAAAATTACACGGTTGAGTTAGCAGCAGGACCAGCATGACAGCCCCTGTGTCCTGACTCCCCAAGCTGGCCTCTCTCACTATGTCTGCACACCCAGTGTGAGATAATAGAAAACACATATTGGTCTCTTCTCCTGGTTCCTGGCACAGAGCTCCCGAAACCCTTGGAGTTTCCTGGGTGATGGGAGTGCTTTTTGTTCTAATGAGGCGACTCTGGGTGGGGTCCTGAGGGGCTCCTGGATGACCTGACTGGATGACCTAGCTGGAAAGACCAAGCCATGAGTAGAAGCTTGGAATTTTCAGCCCTGCCTCTCATTCCCTCAAGAAGGGAGAAGAGCTGGTAGTGGAGTTAATGACCAGCTATGCCTATGTGATGAAGTCTCCATAAAAATCTCAAAGGTATGGAGCTCAGGGAGCTTCCAGTTTGGTGAACACATGCAAGTACTAGGAGGGTGAAACACCCCGCATTCACTGGGACAGAAGCTTCTGTGCTCGGACCCTCCCAGACCTCACCTTATGTATCTCTTCATCTGGCTGTTCATCTGTATCCTTTAATAAATTGGTAAATGTAAGTAAGTGTGTCTCTGAGTTCTGTGAGCTACCCTAGCAAATAATTGAATCCAAGGAGGAAGACGTCATGGGAACCTCCAATTTGTAGCCAAGTCAGACAGAAGATGTGGGTATCCTGGTGGCCTACTACTTGTGATTGGCATCTGAATCTTGGTTGTGGGGACGGAGGGAGGGGGCAGTCTCGTGGGACTGAGCCCTTAACCTGTGGGATCTGACACTGTCTCTAGTAGATGGTGTCAGGATTGAGTTAAATTGTAGAACACCCTGGTGTGTCACAGAGAATTGCTTGGCGTGGGGGAAAACCCCACACCTGTGGTGTCAGAAGTGTTGTGAGTGTGGTAGTGGTGTGAGAGCAATGAAACACAGGTGGAAAGACTGAGGTTTTATCTAAAACACCCAGGTAGCTCAGTCTTTCTTGGCTCCTTGGAGTTGGAGCTGTGGTTCTAAAAGGCCCCATCAAATGCTACCGCGAACAACTGACATAACTCTGCCCAATTCCCCTGTGATCCCTCGCCTCTGAGCATAGCAGTGTTAAATGGGATCATTAGCAAATGCCTTCAGTTCTGCAGTTTGGGGTGTTCAGTACTAGCTTTGAGGCTTGGACACTCAGGGAGGTGTTTAGTTATAATGGCCCATGTGTTCAGGGACACTCACAAGGGCCTGTAGAGCACTGTTAGTCAAATGCAAATGCTGGGTCACAGACAGGGGTTGGCCCTTGGCCACTGGCTCAAGATGAAATGGAAAAACCAGAACAGGGTAGTGATTTTTTTTTTAACTAAGCTCAATTTAATTTAAAGCCCCGTCTTTTTTTTCTGAGATTATGTCTTCCCTACTTTTTTTGGTCTTAAAATTACCTTTCATAAAATAGAGGTAATGGTAGATAGCAGTTTATTTTAATGTCCTGAGTGGCATAGTTAAAACAGCCACCCTACGTGAATTCCCAAAATTGCTTTTGAAATGTTATTGATCCAAGGAATCCTGAGTTTGGTAACACTCGCCATTTTGGAGGGCCATGTGATCTCAACTCTTCAGGGGCGTGGGGGGCCACAGAGAGCGCCTCACCTCGAGGGCGGTGGTAAAAATTGAACAGTAAAATAAGTAAAATGCCTGGAATTGGGCTTTGCCACCTATAAGTTCGCAGAACCACTTTGGTTTTATTTAACAGACATTTACATCGTGCCTCCTAGGTGCCCAGCCCAGTCTCAAGTGCTGCACAAACATGATCTCATTTCATCCTCATCAAGCCTTTGAGGTACATGCTATTATTATCTTCACTTCCATTTTAAAGATGAGGAAACTGAAATGTGAGGGCATTGAGAAACTTGCCCAAGGTCACAGCTACTTAGCAGCAGAGCCAGAAGTCTAAGCCAGGGGGTTTGGCTCTGGAGTCCATGCTCTTAATCCCTAAACCATGCTGCCTGGTTAGAAGCAATTTCAGACTTTTGTGGCATGTAATGATCTATTTTCAGCCTCTGACTCCATAGCCAGAAGCTGCCTGTGGACTAAGCTGCCTGATCTGTATTGAGCAGCTGTCAGTGATCTCTTTTGAGCCCTTCCACAACACCACTGGCAGAAGCAGTGGGCAGATGGCTCTTGGACAGAGCCTGGCAAGTAAGCAACTGTGAAAGCAGTGAACTTTGGATAAGGTCAGGAAGTCCTTGTAGCTTGGAACCTGGGTCTGTGCAAAGGCCTTCTGAGAGGTCCGCTAGAGCATAGACATGTGGTTTTCAAACACATTTTTTTTTTTTTTTTTTTTTGCGGTACGCGGGCCTCTCACTGCCATGGCCTCTCCTGTTGCGGAGCACAGGCTCCGGATGCACAGGCTCTGTGGCCATGGCTCACGGGCCTAGCCGCTCCGCAGCATGTGGGATCTTCCCGGACCGGGGCACGAACCTGTGTCCCCGGCATCAGCAGGCGGACTCTCAACCACTGCGCCACCAGGGAAGCCCCTCAAACACATTTTTTAAAGCAACCAAACCCTTTTCTCAATCATAGACACATGGGCAGTTAATACATATACACATACACCCCATCTATGTGAAATCCCTTCTTAAAGCAGATACAAGTGGAGGGTGTGTTGAAGCAGAAGTAGGGATCCAGTTGATCTTACTCTGATCCCTTATGCAGTATTGAGTCACTATCTGGGAACTTAGAGCTTTGAGGAGCACAGTTTGAAAACCATTGCTCCAGACCATGGTTTCCTGGAGCGTGTCCTACAAAATATTAGTCTTGTAAGATGCTTTGTAGGAAAAAAAAAGTTTCATGGTCAAATACATTTGGGAAACCCAGGTTGTTTCATCCTTGCCTTGTGATTTACAGTTACTTATTAGCGGGTAAAGAGTCTGAAAAATCTGGAAGGGGGTGAAACCACTTTGAATCCACGATTTTCCTCTTAAAAAAGTGGATGAATTGAAAAAAAATGGGTGAATCATTTTCTATTTACACAGTGCAATACTATAGAGCAATGAAAATAGACGAACAATTGCTACATATGGATGCATCTCACTACTATACTAATAAGTGAAAGAAGCCAGACACAAAGGCATGTATACTGTATGAGGTGGGAGGCGACATAGTGCATGGAAGGGGCCATGAGATGAGTTTTGAAGCTTCTGGTTATATTTTATATCTTGATTTGGGTGGTGGTTACGTAAGTGAAAATGATTTGTGCATTTTTCTGCATATATATATGTTTATGTTATGCTTCAGGAAAAAAAAGGGAAAAGCAAACGAAATACCAACATTGAAGGGACGAAAAAAGAAATGTACATGAATTTAACTCATAAAATATATATATATATATATTTTTTAATACTGCAGGTTCTCTGAATCAGGTTATCTGGTTCAAAGGCAGGCCTCCTGGAAAACTCATAGGATGAAGGGTTTCCCCTGGACCACCACTAGAGAAAAGGTATTATAGTATGCACTGAGCAAGGAGGCCCACATTTATTTGACTCTCTAGTCTGTATCTGTTTCTGGTCTTCATTCCTAATTCCCTGTGTACTAGTTTCCTATTGCTGATGTAACTAATTATCACAAATTTCGTGGCTTAAAGCAACACAAAAGTATTACCTAAATTCTGGAGATCAGAGAAGTCTGAATCGGGTTTCAGCGGATTAAAATCAAGATCTTATCCAGCTATGTTCCTACGTTCCTTCCGGAGGCTCTTGGGGAAAATCAGTCTCCTCGCCTTCTTCAGCTTCTAGAGGCTGCAGGTATTCCTTGGCTGATGGTCCCCTTCCATCTTCATAGCTAGCAATGGCCGGCTAACTCTTTCTCGCATCGCATCACTGACACTGACTCTTGTCCTTCCCTCTTCTACATTTATTTTCTTTTAAAGATTTATTTATTATTTATTTATCTTATTTATTTTTGGCTGCATCGGGTCTTAGTTGCACACACGGGGGTCTTTGTTGAGGGACGCCGGATCCTTCGTTGTGGTGCGTGGGCTTCTCTCTAGTTGTGGAATACTGGTTTGCTCTTCTCTAGTTGTGGCACGCAGGCTCCAGGGTGCATGGACTCTGTATTTGTGGCATGTGGGCTCTGTAATTTGCAGCACATGGGCTTTCTAGTAGAGGCCTGAGAGCTCAGTAGTTGTGGTGCCTGGGCTTAGTTGCCCTGCGGCATGTACTCCCTATTTAAGGTCAGCTGATTAGCAAAACTTAATTCCATCTGCTACCTTAATTCTCCTTTGCTCTATAATTGCGACACAGTCACAGGTTCTAGGGATTAGGCCATTATTCTGTTTACCACACCTGCTAAGGGATTAGATACAGATCCTAGTACTTAACCTATTCTTTCTTCTATTAGCATGGGTTTTCTTTCAGATAGTTAGCATCTGACCAAAAAATTAGTTGAAAATAATTGTTTTGGGTTTGCTGAAAGTAAAAGTAATGAACTCAACTATCCGTCACTCAAATGAGAGATTTATTTACTTTTAACCCAATAGGACACTTGTTACAAGAGTGCTATAGATGCCAGATAAGGGAGGACCCCAGTTTGTGACAGGCTTGGAAAACTGTGTGGGCCTCAGGGACTGCACCCTCTTCGTGCCAATGAAATGTAATCATTGAGGGCTAGTATCTGACATCTGAAGTGGAGCCAAGAAAGGGGATTAAAAGACTGGTGCTCTGAAGGTGAGGTGACATAGTTTGTAATCCCTGATCGTACAAGTATGAGTCAGTTTCTTTGTTTGGGTCAGTTGAATAATTTCCACAGTATTGAAAAACTGCTGTTCACAGTGGCTCCTTGGACTAGCAGAGAAGGAAGAGACCCAAAAAGTCAGTTGTTGCCCAGGCAGCAGGCAGCAGGAGGTGGCTCAGACTGGCTGCTGCCGTGGCAACATTGATTACTGTCACAGGCAGGCATGTGGTAGGTAGATAGCAATTTCAGAGAACACATGGACCACCTGCATCAGAATTACCTGGAGAGTTCGTTTAAATATGAATTCCCAGGCTGCACAGCCAGAGATTGGGATGAGATCTGGAGTCTGCCTTTTTGAAAGGCAACCCCTATTCTTTTTTTTTCTTTCAATTTATTTATTTTTATTTATTTTAGTTTTGGCTGTGTTGGGTCTTTGTTGCTGTGCACGGGCTTTCTCTAGTTGCATCGAGTAGGGGCTACTCTTCGTTGCGGTGCACGGGCTTCTCATTGCGGTGGCTTCTCTTGCTTCAGAGCACGGGCTCTAGGTGTGCAGGCTTCAGTAGATGTGGTGCGTGGTCTCAGTCGTTATGGTGTACGGGCTCAGTAGTTGTGGCCCATGGGCTCTAGAGCACAAGCTCAGTAGTTGTGGCACACAGGCCTAGTTGCTCCGCGGCATGTGGGATCTTCCCAGACCAGGGCTCAATCCCGTGTCCCCTGCATTGGCAGGCGAATCATTAACTACTGTGCCACCAGGGAAGCCCAACCCTTATTCTTGATTGTAGTTTAAGAACCACTGATTGAAGAAAATAATGCATCCCTGTTACAAGTCCCTATACAAACCCTTGTTGTATATCCTTGGATGAGGCCTCACCTCTTTGCTGTGAAAACCAGAGTCACTTTCTTGCTTACGAAGGCCCAATCTTCAAAAGACAAAGTAGATGTGCTGTCCCAGGAATTGATAATGACAAATGCCCAAGTTTTGCAAGTGCTAAGAGTTTAAATAATCCTTTCATGATTTCTGCAAGAATGGAACTATTTTTTTTCCCCAAGGAACAGCTAGTAACATCTCACAGAACTAGTCATGTCAAAATATACTTTGGGACTCCCAAAATAAATTTCCCAAATGGGTGAAATGCTGTTCAATATCACTGGGAAGGACTAGGGTGGGACCCAAGCAGGTTTCGATATGAACCCAGGACTGGAGAGGATGGCTAAGATGCAGGACTGGGCCTCTAATATGATGGAGAGATACCATTCTTTCTCTAGGAAGGTGGGACTATCACGTATACATAAAGAACACCACACAGGCTTCCTGATTTTTCCAAGAATCACTGATGTCATGAGCCACTGTTGCTGATGAGAATGTGTTCTTATCCCTTACATGAGTTAAGAACAAGTGGATTAGTGGATGTGTGAAATTCAAAGTGTTTTATATTTCTCTAATACTACTGCAATACTTGTAACTCAAGGTGTGGGCAAATTCTGATTTGCTAGTTGTAGTGAACACTCTTGACTGCCTACCTGGCATCCATTCCCCACCCCTTCTCCCTGTCAAAAATCCCAGTTTTGCTCAGATATCCTCTCCATCCCCAAAACCCAGGGACAAATCTGATTAATCAGTGTATGATCCTTCCTCGGCAATGATTATTGGTCCTGGGGGTCTGCATGTATCCTAATTCATCCCAGTGCGGTTGAAGGGAAGGACTTAGAATCTTTTGTTGACACAAACAAGGATACTTGTAGCCATCCTACAAGCAATGAGGGGGACATGTTTTAGGATGAAGGCAATCCTGAAGGTTGCAGGACAGAGAAATGAAACCTGTTCCTTGTGGCAATGTCAGTGACTGAATCTCGTACCCTGGAGTCCACAATACCTCTGGATTTTCGTATTGTTTAATCCTGTTTTAACTGGGTTTTCTGTTACTTATGGTCAAAAAAATCTCCTAATGTCTACAGTTGCTTGTTTGCTTTGTACTCTCTGGTTTATGCATTTTATATGTAACACGTAAAAAAGTAAAAAGAAAGAAGATTAGATTGTGGGCTGAGAGAATAATGATCTGTGGGACAAAACTTGTTTATATAAAAGCTGTTGTGAGTTGTGTGCTTCTTCCTGTATTATCACGCCTTTCAGTTCCCACAGGTGTCCACATCCAGAAGACAAATTCATTAAATCAGTTTCTTTTTGTATTTCTTGTCTCAAAATTAATTATATGTGTCTAGCTTCCTTTTAGCACAGAATGTTGTTTACTGAGGTTGATGCAGAGTGCTAAGATGGGGACATTGAGGTAGGAAGTGCTTTCATTGACTAATGGCATAAAGCCTAAACTTACCTAGGCTTATCAAAGAAGTGGCTTTCCCAATAAACGAGTGAATGTTCTTTCTCATTCTGACATTAGTATGCCTTACTTTTTGGTCCTAATATAGATGCTGCTTAACCTGAACACGTGAAATGGTCTATAGGGGGCTGGCAGGTCTGGTCCCACAGTGAAGAGCGGTTCCATTGTAAGCCCAACAACTTACCACTTAGAGACCAAGATTGGAATGGTTGGTGTTGTAGCAGATCTACCTGGAAACGAATTGTACTACTGTCTCACTCAGGTTCCTGCTCCAAGAGACTGCTGACGACTTCGCAAGGTAGAACACAGGGATATAAGCCCTGATGTACTTTTTTTTTGTTTTTACATAATTTAATCAAACTCAAAGCATTGTGAAAGGCATTAAAATTAAAAACAATCCTACCACACATTCATTTAGTTATTAATTAATTTATGTAAAAATACATATGGAATCCCCGATGTGCCAGACCCTGGGCTAGGTGCTGTATCCTCTCTCAGGGGATGAGACAGACACAGTGGACAAGACTGTCCCTGCTCCTCTCGAGCTTACAACCTAATGAAAAGGCAGATATTAAAGACATAATCACACAAATATTTATTTAATTGCAATTGTGGGATGGGAAGGGAAGGGAAGGGAAGGTATGGGCAACATGAAAGAATACTGGCGTAGGGAGATTGGGAAGCCCTCTCTGAGTTACATTTGAGCTAAGGCCGAAAGGATGAATAGAGTCCAAATGTAAAAAGAGCTTTTATGGAGGGACATGGGGACCAGCAACTGAAAAGTGGCAATTTGGAAGAAGCTCAGTGAACATGGAGGAAATGGTCCTATTTATGTATTTGATTTCTTTTAATTTTTTTTCCATTTTATTTAAAAAAATTTTTTATCTGTGTGATAAACACTTATTTTTTTTCTTTTCCATTATGGTTTATCTTAGGATATTGAATATAGTTCCCTGTGCTATATAGTAGGACCTTGTTGTTTATCCATTCTATATGTAATTGTTTGCATCTGCTAACCCCAAACTTCCAGCCCACCCTCCCTTGAATTTTTTTTTACTGTGGTAAAATATATATAACAGAAAATTTGCCATTTTAGCCATTTTTAAGTGTACAACTTAGTGGCATGAGTACATTCACAGTGTTGTGCAACCATCACCACTGCCTGTTTCAACACTTTTTTCATCATCACAAACAGAAATTCTGGACCCATTAAGCAATAACTCCCCATTCCTCCCCACTGCCCCAGTCTCTGGTAACCTCTGATCCACTTTCTGTCTCTATGAATTTGTCTGTTTTAGGTACTTCACAAAAGTAGTATCATATAATATTTGTCCTTTTGTGTCTGGCTTATTTCACCTGGCATAATGTTTTCAAGGTTTATCCATGTTGTAGCTGTACCACAACTTCATTTATTTGTATGGCTGAGTAATAGTCCATTGTATGGATGTACCATCCTTCGTTTATCCATTTATGTGTTGATGGCCATTTGGGTTGATACCGCCTTTTGGCTACTATGAATGATGCCACTATGAACCTTGGCATATGAGTGTCCGTTTGAATCCCTGTTTTCAGTTCTTTGGGGAATATACTCAGAAGTAGAATTGCTGGGTCATATGGTAATTCTATATTTAGCTTTTTGAGGAACCACCACAGAGGCTGCACCATTTTACTTTCCTACCAGCAATGCAGGAGGATTCCAGTTTCTCTACATCCTTGCCAACACTTACCTCCTTTTTTTTTTCTTCCTTAAAGTAGGTATGAAGTAGTATCTCTGTATATTCGATTCTAACTCTTCTGTCTCCTCAGGAATCCATCTATTCTGAAACTCAGAAGTTTTTCGGGACCACTAATCTGGCATGGGGCTTATAACGACCTGCCTTCATCTTTTGCCCAAGGGTTTAATTTCCTAAATAGATATTCAGCAACTCTGGGGTAAAGTGTGGGTGGGGAATCAATTTATTTATTTATTTATTTATTTTTGGCTGCGTTGGGTCTTCATTGCTGCGCGCGGGCTTTCTGTAGTTGCAGCAAGCGGGGGCTACTCTTCGTTGCGGTGTGCGGGCTTCTCATTGCTGTGGCTTCTCTTGTTGCGGAGCACGGGCTCTAGGTGCACGGGCTTCAGTAGTTGTGGCACATGGACTCCGTAGTTGTGGCTCATGGGCTCTAGAGCACAGGCTCAGTAGTTGTGGCGCACAGGCTTAGTTGCTCTGCGGCATGTGGGATCTTCCCGGACCAGGGCTTGAACCCGTGTTCCCTGCATTGGCAGGCGGATTCTTAACCACTGTGCCACCAGGGAAGCCCCGGGGGATCAATTTAGATTTCCAGTATTTACTACCTGGTAGATGTTTGATAAATAGAACAATTGTGATAGAGGTTGCAGATCTTATCTCTCTCATGTTGTAAACACCCAGTGGAAGTTCCCAACAGGCACCTCAGAGATCTTTGCTTGATTCAAATGAATTAATTTTCATGAGTATATGAGGCAATTGATCGGTTGGTTACATTCCATTCATTTGAACTGCAGACCTGATCTCTGCCACTCCTCTGCTTTATGCTGTCAAGTACTCTCCATTGCACTTAAGATAAGGCTGCAGATGATTTATATGGTCTATAGTGCCCTGTGAGGTCTGGTTCTGCCTCCTTCGGACTATTTTTTGCCACGTTCCCCCTTTCCCTCTAGGCTGCTGATCATTCTGCAGATAATACAAGGCTCATCCCTACTTCAGGGCCTTTGTGCCAACTGGTCCCCTTTTCAGGGATTCTCTACTCTTCCAAGTAAGCCCCTCTCTCACTTTTTTTTTTTACTTAAAAAAGTCCTATTCATCCTTCAGGGCTCAGCTGAGATGTTCCTGACCCTCTCCCTACCCCAAAGCCGAGCCCCTATTTTGTTCTCCCTCAAAGCATCTTTTACTTTTCCTGCATAGCACTTACTAATTGTAGTAAAATAATTATTTGTTTGTTTAAAGTCCATCTTTCCAGGCAGTCAGAAACCTACATGAGGGCAGAAACTCATGTCTTTATTGATCAGTGTTAGACATATGGAAGGAGTTCAGTGCACATTTTTGAAGACATGTAGGTGCTCCTAAGTCTTACATGGATGTCCTGTTTCTCAAATTGGACTAGATGTTTCTAACTGGACTAAATGTTTTCTGATTGTCTCCTCGAATAATGCATTATCACAGTAAGTGCTGACCCTATGCTGTTAGAGAGATGGATGAAAAAGAGAGGAGACTTCCAAGGTGGCTGATTGGAGCTATGACTGAATACTTCCTGGGAGAAGGATCTGGGGGCAGGCTGTTTCTAGGCCATAGGGCAGGGTATTGAGCAATGCTTGCGTTTCTCTAAGGGATTCTGCCAAGAAGCAGAAAACTGATGAGTGACCTGTAAATGCAGCTCACATTCTGGGTGACTCAGAGTTTATGGTATTCTAGGGGGAAATTGTGTTAATCAGAGGGGTAGGGTAGCCATGTGGGTGCTTGGGCAGGAAGTTTGGTGAGAAGCCATCCAAGGCCACAGTGGGATGGCCTTTCTTGCCAAGTACTGC
This sequence comes from Tursiops truncatus, assembly GCF_011762595.2. Lineage (NCBI taxonomy): Eukaryota > Metazoa > Chordata > Mammalia > Artiodactyla > Delphinidae > Tursiops > Tursiops truncatus. The sequence goes on from NC_047049.1 coordinate 25,193,462, forward strand.
CTGGGCCCTTCTGCCAATGTCAAGTCAGAGACACCAAGCAAGCCACTTAAGGCTCTTCATTGCTTCCTCAGGCTCCCCAACCCTCTGTTAGAAGGTTGTTTCGTAGTTGGCATGGCTTGTCTTACTCCTGAAAGTCATGAGACCAGGTATCTTGTCCTTTTGCATTTGTAAAATTAATTTTTGATTAAAAAAGCCATGCATGGGACTTCTCTGGTGGCACAGTGGTTAAGAATCTGCCTGCCAGTGCAGGGGACACGGGTTCAAGCTCTGGTCCGGGAAGATCCCACATACCATGGAGCAACTAAGCCTGTGCGCTACAACCACGGAGCCCGCACGCCGCAACTACTGAAGCCCGTGCACCTAGAGCCCGTGCTTCGCAACAAGAGAAGCCACCGCAATGAGAAGCCCGCGTACCTCAACAAAGAGTAGCCCCCGCCCGCCGCAACTAGAGAAAGCCCGCGCGCAGCAACAAAGACCCAATACCACCAAAATAAATAAATTTATTATGTTTTTAAAAAAAGCAATGCATGAGTACATTTATCTTCTAAAACATTAAAACTAAAGCTAATACCCCCTTTGAACATTATCCACAATCTTGGTCCTTTATCCCTGTCTTAAAGATAACCTCTGATAAAAGAGTTTGGCAGGTAGCCTTACAATCTGTTTTGAAAATCTTTTATAAACTTAATATGTAATTGTCTTAGTTCAGGCTGCTATAACAGGATACCAGAGACTGGGTGGTCTATAAATAATATAAATTTATTTCTCACAGTTCTAGAGTCTGGGAAGCCCAAAAGCAAGGTATTAGCAGATTCAGTGTTTGGTGAAGGCCCAGTTCCTGGTTCAGAGACAGCTGTCTTCTTGCTGTGTCCTCACAGGGCAGAATGGAGTGGGCAGCTCTCTGGGATCTCTTTTATAAGGACACTAATTCCATTTATGAGAGCTCTGCCCTCACGACCTAATTACCTCCCAAAGGCCCATCTTCAGATACCATCACATTGGGGATGAGGTTTCAGCATATGAAATTAGAGGGGACACAAATATTGTCTATAGCAGGGAGGATAAGAAATAATGGTATTTCTGTGTTTTATATTAACTTTTTATTTTGAAATAATTTAAGATTTACAAAAGAGTTACAAAGATAGTACAGAAAGTTTCAGTGTACCTTTCACTCAGCCTGTCCTAGTGCTACCAGCTTACATAACTCCAGTTCAGTCATCGAAACGAAGAAGTTAACATTGGAACAATACTATTAACTAAACTACAGACTTTATTAGAACGTCACCAGTTTTCCCACTAATGTCCCTTTTCTTTTCCAGGATCCAATCCAGGATCCCATGTTGTGTTTAGTTGTCTTGTCTCCTTAGTCTCCTTCAGTCTGTAATAATTCTCAGTCTTTTCTTGGCTTTCATGACCTTAACACTTTTGAAGAGTCCAGGTCAGGTGTTTTGTAGAATATCCCTCAATTTGGGCTTGTCTGATGATTTTTCATGATTAAACTAAAGTTATTCATTTTTGGGGAGAGTTTTTTAAAAATATCAAATCAGTCAATCAATCTCATGCTGCAATTTGCTGTTTTCATTCAACAATATGCTTTTGATAGCACAGGGAGATCAGCTCGGAGCTTTGTGACCGCCTGGAGGGGTGGGATAGGGAGGGTGGGAGGGAGCGAGACGCAAGAGGGAAGAGATATGGGAACATATGTATATGTATAACTGATTCACTTTGTTATAAAGCAGAAACTGACACACCATTGTAAAGCAATTATACCCCAATAAAGATGTTAAAAAAATTAAAATAAAAATAAACAATATGCTTTTGAGCTAGATCTATATTAACATACATAGATCAAGATCATTTATTTAAAATTCTCTACAGAATTCCATTTTATGAGTATTCTACATTTTATTTAGCCATTCCCCTATTGCTGGGCATTATGGCTGATTCCAAATTTTCTTTATTAGCAGTATCATAGTAATTATCCTTGTACATACCTCCATAACATGGAGCTATGGTAGATAACTAGAAGTGGCATTGCTGAGACACGGATTTAATAGATGTTGTCCAATTGGCCTCTAAATGGCTGTAACAAGTTACATTCTTTTGACATCATGAAGCTTGAAAATTGTTGCCAGTTTCTGTTTTAATTTCCATTTCCCTGGTTACTACTGAGGTTGGGCATCTGTTTGTATTCTTATTGGCAATTTATCTATTTTTTTCTGTGAACTGCCTATTTACATTTGCCCATTTTTCTAGTGAATTTTTTTCTTATTGATTTGTTGAGTCCTTTATATGTTCCACATACAAATCTTTTGTTTTATATATTACAAATGTTTTCTCCTAGTCTGTTATCTCTTAACATTTTTTCCCATTTTTTTCAAGTTATTTCATCTGTCTGATTAAAAAAAAATTTTTCTGGTTTCTTTCTTTTGGAAACAAAGTTCTTGATTATAAAAGTAATATAAACAGGGCTTCCCTGGTGGCGCAGTGGTTTAGAGTCCACCTGCTGATGCAGGGGACACGGGTTCGTGCCCCGGTCTGGGAAGATCCCACATGCCGCAGAGCGGCTGGGCCTGTGAGCCATGGCCACTGAGCCTGCGCGTCCAGAGCCTGTGCTCCGCAACAGGAGAGGCCACAACAGTGAGAGGCCCACGTACCTCGAAAAAAAAAAAAAGTAATATAAACAATGTAGAAAATCTGGGAAATTTATGAAAAAGTATAAAGAACAAAAGAAACCACCCCAAGTCTTATCGCTGAAAGAAAACCACTATGAACATACTTATTTACATATTTCTTTCTAGTCTTGTGTGTGTGTGCGTGCATGCACAGTTTTTGCCCAGATGAGATCACATTGCATATATATATATTTTTCTATTTGCTTAGTGCCATGGTCTTTAGACACAAACTCTGGCCTTTTTCCATGTGCCCTTGGTTTAAAGGTAGTGTCAGACTACCTTCCAACTCCTATTTCTTCTCCCCACATATCCTTGAAAAATCTAGTAGGTGAGAGCCCCAAGCCCTGTCCTCAGCTGACCTGAAGTTGGCTCAAAAACACAAGAGGGTAGAAATGCTCCAGCAGAGCACGTATTAAAAAGTCTTGGAGGTTTTAGCTGACTGTAAGTTCAATGAGTCAGTAGTGCAGGTACCAAGAACTTTATTGCTTGAATGCAAGGCAGTACAAGGAGGAAGCTACAGTCCTGCTCTGCTCTGATGGTACCACAAACATTTGGTTCAGTCTTGGGCAATGTACTCTAAAGTAACCACAATCAAACCGAGTAGGTGCATGAAAAGAATGAGGACAAAGACCCTCAAAACGAGGACAAAGGAGAAACAATGGAAGGAATGGGAGATACTGGTCTGGAAGAGAGAAGACCTTGGGCAGAAGTCTTCAAGTATCTGAAAAGTGGAAGGTGGGAGAGAGATTAGACCTGTTTGTTCTTTGAGGCACCAAGGGATAGGACTTGGGCTAGAGAGTGGACGCTTAAGAAACACCTTCTGGCTAGTCAGAGCTGCCGAGACTAAGGAATGCATTGATCTGGAAATAGTGGCTTTCTGTCACTGAGGAGTCTTCTTTCAGGTGCAAGTTGGTGGTGGGTGGGTGGGAGTTGATATAATAATGAACATTTCTTGAGTGCCATGTGCCAGGACTGTGCCGAGGATCTTACCTCTGTTATCTTATTTCATCCTGTCACCACCCCATGAGGTAGGTACTGTTGTTATCCATCCCTATATTGAAGATGAGGGAACGAGGTATGATGAAGTCAGGTGTATCACCCAAAGTGACACAGTTGGCGTGTTGTGGAACTGGGGTTCCAACCCTTTCTGACAAACTCCAAAGCCGGTACTTTCAGTCATCATTGGGATTCAGGCGTGTTATGGGAGTATGGACCAGAGGGTTTTTGAGGTCCGTTCGACTGTAAGATTCTGTGGCTGGGAAAACGGTTGCCCCCAACCCCCTAAGAGAAAGCGTAGGAGTGTAAGTGAGGTAGTCCAGGGCCCTGCACTTACACAGGAGTGTAAGTGAGGTAGTCCAGGGCCCCGGTAGAAGGCCCCAGGGATGGAGACCTAAAGGACATGGAAGGGTTGTCAACGTGCGTCACCCCATAGCTCAGCAGCGGGCAATGTTTTGTTGTTTGAAGATCCCCAGACCCACGCAAGGGACCGAGACGCAGGCCCGCCTCGCGGTTCCACTCCCGCAGCGCGGCCAGGGAGCGTCGCGGAGGCCGGGTTCTGCGGCGGAGCTGGGGGACGGAACAGCGCGCTGGTCCCTGGCCGGGCGCGAGCCGGGGGCGGTGCCGGGGCGGTGGGGGCTGGGAGGGCGCGCGCCCGGGCGGCTGCGGCAGTTGCGCTCTGGGTTTGCTGCCGTGCGGTGGGGCCGGTGAGTGCGGCGGGACCCGCGGGCGGGAGGGGAAGGAGCGGGCGGGCGAAGGAGCGAGGGAGGGTGAGCGGTGGAGCGCGCGACCTGGGCCAGGGCCCCCCTCCTGCCCCCGCCACTGCCCTACCCGGCCGCTACGCCCCTCAGGCCCCGCGCGTCCGGGCGCCCGCCTGCGAGCTCGCGGACCCCGCACGCCTCCAGTGCCAGGTAGCCCCCGCCTCGGAGCAGCCCCTTGCTCCGCTCCGCGGCGACGCCCCCAGCCCCACGTCACGCTCGCGCCATTGTTTCCTGGCCTTGGGCTCGCTGGGAGCCGCCTTACCCTCGGAACGCGGCCCCTCGCCTCGCCGCTTTCCGGCCCGGTGCCCCGCTTTTCCCTCACGCTGGTGGCAGCCCCCGTGCCGCCTCGGACGGACGCTTCTTTACTCAGTTGTGCTTATATTTTACGGCCGACACCTGGCCTCCTCCCGTCCGCACCCGAAGCCTGCCTTTCCGCCCTGTTAATGAACCTCCCCACCCCTTGCGCGTTCCCGGTCAACCCCGAGGAACTAGCTAGCCGCTGTGTTAGGATGCAAGGTTGACAGCGTTGTAGCAAGAACCACCAGAAATTGCCAACTGAAAGCCCACATGCCAGTTTTCGTCGTTTGCAGCACTTCCTGGAAAGCTCACACCGAATTGCAGGCCGCCGCAAAAAAACGTGCTAGTTGTTTCCCAATGGCTCCCAAGTCAGGGGCCAACTGTCCGGTGGCAGTCTATTCCTTTCCTTTTCCTGGGTTACGCCGAAGCCCTCGAGAGCCGAGAGTGAGATGCAAATCTGAGGCCTAAACCATTAGTTGTAAGCATGACGTTTGGGGGCTTTTACTTCGGTAGGCCTTAGCTTTTAAAGGCAGTAGGAAAAATAAAAAAATAAAAATAAAGGCCATAGGTGGAGTTGGATGTCAGACGTAGTGTTTTCCCGGCTTTGGGCCGTTATTTTGAGGATGCATTGTTAAGTGCAGTGCTCTGCAGTGATTAGTAACCATTATAGGGTTGTGTGTGTGCGTCTGTGCGTGTTCGGGTGCGGACAGGTTCTTCTTGATTGAACTTGTTTCGTAATGCGTATATACTGTTCATTTTGCCTCTTAAGGCAGCGGATGCAAACTCTGGTAACTGTAATGGGAAACAGTGCTATTTACCGTGGAAACGTAATGTTATTGAGGTTTTTTAAGATATTTACCTCGACACTTTTCAACACTGGTTAGAATTTATCCAGATAAAGACATCCAGGCCTGAAGAGGTTAAGTTCAAGAAGACACAGCTTGTAATTAAAAGCAGAACTCTACACGCTGGGCTGATGCTAGCACACACAGACTTTTTATTTTTGAAATGCATTTCTATTGCAGTGTAAGCCACTACATTTCGGTATAGGTGCTGCATTACTCTCATCAACCCAGACTTTAAATTTTATTTAATTAATTTTTAATACATTTTAAAAATTTATTTTTGGCGGTGTTGGGTCTTCGTTGCGGTGCGTGGGCTTTTCCTTGTGGCTTCTCTTGTTGCAGAGCACGGGCTCTAGGCACGTGGGCTTCCGTAGTTGCAGCACGGGGGCTCAGTAGTTGTGGCACGAAGACCTAGTTGCTCCAAGGAAGGTGGGATCTTCCTGGAACAGGGGTCGAACCCGTGTCCCCTGCATTGGCAGTCGGATTCTTAACCACTGCGCCACCAGGGAAGTCCCTAGACTTTAGATATTTAGAGTTAAGTGATTAGCTAATCTGTAAAATGAGAGGGCCAAAGGAGTTGTTTGCAAGGGTTCATTCCGTTCTAAGATTTGATTGCATTGTTTGCAAATTTACAATCAGCCTCAAGTTTCCAAAAGTTTATAATTGTAGGAAGATTTATATAGATATTTACATAGGGTATCTGCAAACCTTACTAGTGATATCAGGTGTATCTTCCTAAAGAAAGCCAGATTACAGTAGAATGTTAGGAGGAATGTTCATTCATCTGTCTCTAGGCTATTTCTACTGTTTAATGGGGGAAAGAAAGAACACAAAACATGTTTTTTTTTAAAAGTACATTTTTTTTTTTTTTTTTCGCGGTACGCGGGCCTCTCACTGCTGTGGCCTCTCCTGTTGCGGAGCACAGGCTCCGGACGCGCAAGGCCCAGCGGCCATGGCTCACGGGCCTAGCTGCTCCGCGGCATGTGGGATCTTCCCAGACCGGGGCACGAACCCATGTTCCCTGCATCGGCAGGCGGACTCTCAACCACTGTGCCACCAGGGAAGCCCTAAAAAAGTACATCTTTTTATTGCTTACCTCTCTTACCAAAAAGCTTAAATTCAATAGTAAAAAAAAAAAAAACAACTTTATCATGTTGTTTATGATAAATAAATATCATATCTTTTCCAGTTCTTATGTACATATAATTTTTATGTAGTTATAATTGCTGTGTACATATTTAAAATTTTGCAGTTCTGCACATTTTGGGGATGTCCATGTGTCTAGAGAATTCATCTACTTTTCATTTGCGGAGACTCTGTAACATGCTTTTATGCCCAGTAGTCAACAATGCCGGGCATACAGGCTGTCAGTAAATTTTTGTTGAATGAATGTAATATTTTGAGCTGCTTAGACATCTCGGAACACAAAATGTTAAATATCACAAGGCATATGTTAAATGACATGTGAGCAGTAAAGGCCATCAATGCAAAGGCACGTGAGCCAGGAGGCAGCATCACATATGTTTAAGGACCTGGGTTTTGGAGTCTGGGTTTGAGACCTGGCTTTGCCACTTAGCATCCATGCACCCTTAGAGAACTCAACCGTAGAGAGCTTCACTCAGTTTCTCTCACCATGAAAATGGGGAAAATAGAACAAATTTCAAATTTCACAGAGTTGTGTGAGGTGAATGGGATAATTCCATTGAAGCAATACAGGCACACATTAAATTCTCTATAAATGTTAGCTGTTATTACTGTTTTTTTTTCATTCAAAGTGGAGAGATTACTGTAGGTTGGCGGGATCAGGGAAAACATCATAGAGGAGGTGACACTTGAGAGTAGGGAGAGGATGCAAAAGTGGGCATATTGAGGGTTTACTGAATGGATTGTTCTCACTAAAGCAAAGGGTTTGGTAGAGCAATACTATGAGATAAAACTGGAGAGGGAGGACTTCCCTGGTGGCGCAGTGGTTAAGAACCCGCCTGCCAGTGCAGGGGACACGGGTTTGATCCCTGGTCCGGGAAGATCCCACATGCCGCAGAGCAACTAAGCCCGTGCGCCACAACTGCTGAGCCTGCACTCTAGAACTCGTGAGCCACAACTACTGAGCCCGCACTGTAGAGCCTGCAAGCCACAACTACTGAAGCCTGCACGCCTAGAGCCCATGCTCTGCAACAAGAGAAGCCTCCGCAGTGAGAAGCCCATGCACCTCGCCGGAACTAGAGAAAGCCAGCATGCAGCAACAAAGACCCAACACAGCCAAAAATAAATAAATAAATAAATTGATTAATAAAAAAAAACCTGGAGAGAGAAATTCTAGTAAACTGTTTCCAAGATATGCTACATGGGTTTCTTGCAGATAGAACAGAATTAATGAAGTAAGACAGCTCGTATTTATGAGTAGCTGATGTTTGTTTCGTTTTTTAAGTTCAGACCTGAAAAATTATTTGCTTTAAGGAAATTGATAGCAAATTGTTATGCAGTGCTAAGGTCCTTGTTATTTGACACAGTAAATCCTTTTTTTTAAAATAATTTTTTTAAAGCATTAAAAAAAATTAGTTATTTTATTTATTTTTGGTTGCGTTGGGTCTTTGTTGCCGCGCGCCGACTGGGCTTTCTCTAGTTGCGGCAAGCGGGGGCTACTCTTCGTTGCGGTTCGTGGGCTTCTCATTGCAGTAGCTTCTCTTTTTTGAGGAGCACTGGCTCTAGGTGCGTGGGCTTCGGTAGTTGCGGTGCATGGGCTCAGTAGTTGTGGCTCGCGGGCTCTAGAGCGCAGGCTCAGTAGTTGCGGCTCACGGGCTTAGTTGCTCTGCGGCATGAGGGATCTTCCCGGACCAGGGCTCGAACCCATGTCCCCTGCATTGGCAGGCGGATTCTTAACCACTGCACCACCAGGGAAGCCACACAGTAAATCTTATATGACTTCTTACCATTTGAAATTTGTGTTCTATGATTGGTTACCAAGGTTTGCAGTGGCTGTTTTTTCTTTTCCTTTCTGTGGAAAACAACTTTAGCAGCAACTCCCACCCCCACCCCACCCCCCACCAAATAGCAAAATTGCCAGCAGAGCAGCAAAATAGCCCCCCTTTTAGGTGGAATACATACTCCAAAGGATTAAATTGCCTTGGAGAGTGTTGAACTATTTGTTCCTATCTTTTGTGTTTCTTTTGGTTGGGAAGCATTATCAGGAGTGTGAGATGAAAAAGCCTGCTGTGTCAGGATCTCCTTGGAAAGAGAAGACTGAAATCTGGTGCCTGAAGTTTAATGGCTAAAAATACGTGTGTGTGTATGTATATATAAATATATATACATATATATTTATATACATATAGAATATACATCTCAGTAAATTTGTTGGGTACAGTAGGCCCGTCGTATCCGGATGCAGAGCAGGGGAAAAAAACAGAGGGGCGACTGTAGTGCTCCATTTTATGTAAGGAGCTTGAGCATCCAGGGATTTTGCTATCTGTGATTGGGGGGGTGTCCTGGCACCAACCCCCACGGATACAGAGTGACCGCTGTATTAGTATTTCTGTTTCCAATGTCCAGTGGAGTATATGTTTTTTAATGCTCCTTGGTTCAGTTTAATGTGGTTTCTTTAATGTTTTAATTTAAATTTATTCAAAAATATGAAATATTTCAAAATACAGGAAATAATGTAATGATCATCTTAATTATAGACCATCATATTTATTTTGTGGTTTTTTTACCCATTTTCTAATTGTGTAGTCTCTCTTTTCAATTGACTATATTTTTCAAAGGGATAAAATTACAGATACAGTTGAGGCCTGTATGAATCCTTGCTGATCCTATTACCCTCTCTTTCCCTATCATGAATTGAGTAATTATCATTCCCATTATGTTTATATACTTTTACTAATATGTATATATCCCTGAAAGTGCATATACTTTTGTTTAATGTATTATGCACATGATTCTGCAACTTGGTTTTTTATTCAACATTGTTTTTATTTTTTTTGAAGATATGATTTTATGATAAAGCACTGGTGAAAGAAGCTCAAATGAAGATTTTTTTGGGGGGAGGTGGGCAGTGTTTAACTTCTTGCCCATCCTGTGTTTCCAAGTCTGTCCCAATGTTGGGGCTATTCTTTCTTTTTTTAATTTATTTTATTGATGTAACATTGATTTAGAACATTATATAAGTTTCACAAGTACAGTGTTTTATTTCTACTTCTGTATACCCTTTGCTCACCACCAAAAATGTAGTGTCCGTCCATCATCATACAGTTGCTCCCCTTTACCTATTTTGCCCTCCCCCTCCCACTTCCCCTGTGGCTCACTACTACTCTGTTCTATGTTTTTGTTTGGTTTGGTTTGTTTATTTATTGTTTGTTTATTAGTTTTTTATATTCCACACGAGTGAAATCATGTGGTATTTTTCTTCATCTGACTTATTTCACTTAGCATGATATCCTTAACGTCCATCAATGTAGTTGCAAATGGCAAGATTTCATCTTTTTATGGCCGAGTAGTATTCTATTGTGTGTGTATGTATATATACCCCACATCTTTTCATCCACTGATGGGCACTAGGTTGTTTCCAATCTTGGCTATTGTAAATAATGCCGGGATGAACATAGGGGTGCATGTATCTTTTTTCAGATTAGTGTTTTCATATTCTTTGGATAAATACCCAGAAGTGGGATAGCTGGATCATATTAATTTTTTGAGGAATGTCCATACTATCTTCCATAGTGGCTGCACCAATTTACGTTCCCACCAACAGTGTATGAGGGTTCCCTTCTCTCCACATCCTCACCAACACTTGTTATTTCTTGTTTTTTTGATAGTAGCCTTCCTATCAGGTGAGAGGTGATATCTCTTTGTGGTTTTAATTTGCATTTCCCTAATAATTAGTGATGTTATTTAACATTGTTTTTGCTACATATCCATGTTGGTAGATATATCTTTAGTTCATTCATTTTAATTTCTCTATAATATTGCATTATATGAATAAGCCAGTTTGTTTATGAATATTTAGGGGTTTCTGCCTTTTTTGCTATTAGTAACAGTGCTGTAATAAACATTCTTGGATGTTTCATCTTGTTTACATGTGTGAGAATTCTAAGCCTAGGGAATTCTTAGGTGGTAGGATATGAGGATCTTCACCTTTATTAAATAAAGCTGAATTATTTTCCAAAATACTAAACACAAAACACCCATCAGCAGGTTGTGAGAGTTCCTTTTTTACCATATCCTTACAAACATTGATATTGCCAGACTCTTAAATTTTAAAATCAAATTAAATTTCATTTTAATTTGTTTTTCCATTTATTGTAAGGATTTATTCCATTTGCATCCATTTATTGTAAGGTTTTGTTTTCTATAAATTGCTTCATTCTTTTTCTGTTGGCTCATTTTCTTTTCCATCATTAGTTTGCAGCTCTCTTTATCTCTATACTAATCCTTTCTCAGTTATGATGTTGCAAAAATCTTCTCAGTGGTTGCTCTTTACTTTTTGTTGTGCATAAGTTTTACATTTTTATTCCAACTTTTTATTTGAAAAATTTCAGTCCTACAGAAAAGTGCAGTGATAGTTCAATGAATACACTTACATCTTTCACCTGGATTCACCAACTGTTAACATTTTGCCATATTTACTTTTTATTTCATATATACATTTTTTTCCTAAACCATTTAAAAGTAATTTGCAGACATCATGGCACTTCATCTCTTAAAAGATATACTTAAACAAGGATGTCCTACAAAACTACAGTATAATTATCACATTTAATATGAATGCAATATTATTATCTAATATACAGTGCATATTAAAAATTTCTCAATTGTCCCAGTAATGACCTTTATACTTAATCTCCAACCCCACCCCTGGTCCAGGATCATGAGTTGCATTTAGTTGCCATGTCCCTTTAGTTACTTTTAATCGACAACAGGTCCCCAGACTTTTGTTTGTTTTCATAGTATTGATATATTTGAAGAGTCCAGGTCAGTTGTTTTGTACAATGTCCTTCAATTTGGATTTGTCTGATCATTTCCTTAGATGTTTAAATTCAGACTAAATGTTTTTGGCAAGAAGAAGCTTTAAATTTTAACATAGATTTGTCTATCTTTTCCTTTATGGTTTGTGTTGTCTTTTATCCAAGAAAACCTTCCCTCCCTTGATGTCATAGGGCTCTTCGTCTCTGTTTTCTTCTAAAAGTTGTATGGTTTTGCTTTTTTTTATATTTAGGCTTATAAATGCTGTTTATTTTTTCTGCTTAGTGTACCTTTAATGTGGTGTTCAATTAGCATTTGTGTTACACATTCTTTTTCTACCATTGTGTTTGTCATAAAATTACTCTGTAAATTCATAAAGACTGGATGGCTTTTGTTATGCACTAAATTGTGAAAATTCTGAGTTATCTGGTCATGCTAAAGGTGTAGAGGTCGAAACAGCTGAAATATTCTGTGTGAAAATTGTAAAAATAAAGATATATTTGTAAGAATTTAAGCATGGTATGCTGTAAATAAGACCAAGATGAAACATCAGGATCTTTCACAAATCTGAAATCAGTAAATGCCATATTTTTAACCTTGGATTATTGACTTTTGCAGTAGGTTTGATGAGATAATCCTATGTGGAACTAAGCTTTTGGGAAGGAAAGAAACCTACAGATAGTAGATTAAGATTAGATTTAGGATACTTACACTGACATGAAAAAATGTGTGAAATTGTATAGCCTTTGCCACATAATTGACACTCTGAAGTTTTGACTCTGAAAGTAGAAACCTATTATAACATTCCTCCAAACATAATGTACTACATTGTGCAGAGGCCCCTACATTGTGTAGAGGCCGCAAGTAGTAAACACTGTGGGCTCTAGTATAATAAATAAAAATTTATTACGCACTGTGTCAGCCGCTGTTCTTAGCACCTTGCGCTTATTAATGCATTAAATCCTTGTTCCAACTTTGACCGTTTTGGAGTTGAAGAAACTGAAGTGATTGTATAATTTGCTCAAACATAGAGCTAAATTAGTGTCGGAGCCAGGTTTTGAACCCAGACAGAATGGCTCCAGAATCTGCGCCCTTCACTACAAGTATAATCCTGTGACCCTGGTCAAATTATTTAACTTCTCTATGCCATTTTCTTCTTTGTACAATTAAGATAATTGTACCTAATTCATATGGTTGTTGTGAGAAGTTAATTAGATAAAATATGTATAGAGTTTAGAATAATACATGAAAACAAGTGAGCACTCGATAAATGTTAGCCATTATTATGTTAGCATTACTAAGGCATTGAACTTATGCGTATCTCTGAATTTTTACCAAATAAGTGAAGTATGCCATAAATATTGAATATATATAAAAAAGTAGAAATACCATGGTGATTATTTCTGCCTTTCTGGTTTTTATCTCTTTATTATTTTGAAAGAGGAAAGATAACAGCTAAAACAAAATTGAATGGTGAACCAGGAGCTCATTGGTAAGAGAATGAGTTCTTTTTGAAATAAAGCAGAATTTTTTATCTGCTTTTTAAAAGAATATTCAAGAATGATTACTAAAGGTGCAAAGTGTTATATATTAGCTGAATGTAAAAACTTTTCAGCTTTGTTACCTTTATGCTTTTGAAATTATAGTTTAATTATAATTAATTAATTATAGCTTAGTTAATTATAGCAATGTTTTGAAGAAATAAAAGTCATATTGTGGTCCCACTTTATCTGCAGTTTCACTTTCCACAGTTTCAGTTGCCTGCAGTCAACCATAGTCTGAAAATATTAAATGGAAAATTCCAGAAATAAACCATTCATAAGTTTTAGACTGTGTGCTCTTCTGAGTAGTGTGATGAAATCGTGCACCATCCTGCCTGGGATCCACAATCACTGACATCCTCATGGCTCAGTAATCCAGGATCGCCCAAAGCTGCTGATCCTCCTTGTGACATATCGTCAGAAGGTCAATAGTAGCCTAACACTGTATCACAGTGCCTGTGCCATTCACCTTACTGCATCTCATTACGTAGGCATTTTATCATCTCACATCATCACAAGAAGGATGAATACAGTAGCATAAGATATTTCGAGAGAGAGAGAGAGACCACATTCATATAACTTTTGTTACAGCATATTGTTGGAATTGTTTTATTATTAGTTATTGTTGTTAATGTGCTTCTTATGTGCCTAATTTGTAAATTAAACTTTATCATGTGTATGTATGTATGTATAGGGAAAAATACAGTTTACATAGCATTCTGTACTACCCACAGTTTCGGGCATCCACTGGAGATCTGTACTACATATTCTCAAGCCCAGTCATTTAAAATGTTTTCTTTACATACTCTTTTGTTCCTTTTTGTCAACAACCATGTTATTGTTGAAGGTCTGGTATTATTCAAAACATTCAGTTGGAAGCAACCTTCATGCAGATGTAGAACAAATATTGCATTCTGTGTGATATGGCAGAGGTAATGGAATTCTAGGAGTAGCAGCAGTAAAGTGTTCAGGATAACATAAAATTCGGGTCTTTTTTGTATATTTTTGGAACTTTAGGAACGTATGCAATAAATTTACATTTTCTAGTTACAGTTTCAAACTAGAGATTGGAGCATGTTGTTGCTTGAAGAGGAAAAACAAATTGTCCAGGCAACAGGTATTACATTTCTTATTTGACAAGATCTCTTCTCAGCTTTGTTATTTTCTATCAGAGAACAAGGAACCTTTTGTTCCAAGGCCTGGTGTCGAAATGTTAGCAAAATACTACATTAATCAAGCTAAGAATCTTATTCGTTTTCTGAACCAAGAGTACGATTTCATGAAGATTCATTTAGAGCATTAAAAAGAACTTGTGTAATATTCTTGCATTTTCAGGCTTATACAGAACTTAGCTTTTGGAAAGCAAAGCGCTCCAAGTGTAGAGGTTTAGGAGTTTATTTCTGCCTGTATATATCAAGTCTGTAGTTCAAGGAACTGGGGATACAGCAGCGAACAAAACAAGTCTCACCCTCATGAAACTTACATTTTAGAGAAAAGGACTTGATAGTACCAAACTGTCAAATACATTATGTCTGGAAGTGTAAATGTGCAAAAAAGAAAAACAAAATGGGGTGAGAGGATAGCAAGTGATATGTGTGGATAGGTAAGTGTGATTTTATTAGTTGGAATTTGTTAGCCATCTGTATCACTTGGTGTGTAAGCTATGAATGTTGGTCTTTTACACAAATGTATAGTATAACTTGGGGCAAATGATATAAAGAACTCTGAATGAAAATAATGAAATGAAAAATGAACAAAAAACTGTTCCTCATAAACTAAAAGATAGGAGTTAATGAAACATTTAACACAATTTATATGTAACACACTTTTAGGAGTCTTACTTTTTGGGAAAAATTAATATTCCTCCATCTTAAAATATTTTATGTGATTATTTTCCTTCATGTATTTTATGATTAGAAGGAACAAAGGTTACAAGAATACTTTCAAAGCTAAATTTTATTTCAAAGTGCTGTTCTTTGAGTTAGGGGTGACCCTATTAACTACAGATACTGTGATTTAGGTTTTCAGCAGTATTGTTAGACAAATTAATCTAAATTTAGATCTGACTTCCCTTGTTTTCCAGGGAATGTATTTGTAAGTAAATTGGTTTGTGGTCTTGTTACAGAGGGGACCCTTGATGGCAACATAATGATATAACCATCTAATTTACCTCTGTATTTTCTTGGTTTTACTTGCTCATCTGTCAAGGATTAGGATTATCAGGGGCTATGCGTAATGATACCAGGCATACAGATAGACGATACAGCTTTAACTTTTCTCTTCCCATAAAGTAAAGTAGTTTAATATGACTAGTGTCATATGCAAGTAAAGTTGTATTTATGAAAATAAAATAAATTTCAGCTGGTGAGAAAATTCAAAAAAACCATTCAAAATTATCCTTTCCACTCAAGTCTCAGAGCAGTGTTCATTGTTCTTGGAATGACAGTGGTTGATTATAAAACTTATAAATTCCTAGTTTTATATTTCAAACACAAGATAAATTCCAGTGAAGTTTAGTAAAACACTGAGTGTTCATATTTACTTAACTGTTATCATTACCCTATTATCTATAGTGACACACTAATCCCATTGAAAGATGAATATTTGGTTCAAACTGCCATGTGTGTAAAACACTTTGCCTGATGGACCTGTGCTACATACTGTGTTTAAGTGCTACTTACTTCTTTCTAAGTGAGCTACTGACATGACCTGAAAGAGACATTAAAACGGCCTTGCTAACCAGGCTGCAGATTGCTCACCAGGCTTACTCTGCAGTTTCAGTTACTCTTTGCTTCCTGTTTTCAGAAGTTACCTGAAGCTTTTGGGGCAGCTGGTTTCCCTTTCTTTGGGGGAGGATGATGTTAGTGGTGAAGGGAACTATGTATGTTTTGCCTATGAAATATTTTTAAAGTGTGAAACTAAAATATTTTAAATGCCTGAGAGTTCATTTCAGTTGTTACTCTCCAGATACAACTACTTTGCAGGCTGGGTATTTTATATTGAAACAAAGGACTGTTTCAATATAAACTGTACCACTATTGCTTGGAAGGAATTAAAATTTGAGCTTTTTATTCAGCATTAGTCACTGCTGTACCTTACTGAAAAAACTACTCTTAAGCTTGACACTGTAAACAGGTGACAAATAAAATGTTTACCTACTTATTGGAACATTTTTTTTTTTTTGCCAGATGATAATGTCTATAATTTTACTGTCACTGTAAAAAATAAACATTAGATAGACTGACTCTGTGAATAGAGTCCAAAAGTCTGTCATAGTAATGCTAACATGTGTTAGATAAGATCATAGGAAAACCAAATAAGGAACTTTTTGAAGATGATGATTTAAGAAAATCTCACCCCTGTACCTTCACATAACTTATATAGACTTCATGGCAAATTTTATTTCATATTAGTGATAATATGGTTATTTAATCATTTATGTTTACATTTTTAGCAGAATAAAATCTTGTGTTATCTTTGCTGAGACTCTGTAACTTGAATTTTTAAAATAAAATGTATTCTGTTTAGTTCATGAATTATCCAAGAAAGTGCTTTGAATTTTTCCTACAAATAATTTGAAGAAAGTAATACAAAAAGAAGTTAAAATATATGGGGGAAATCTTTTTTTTAGTGTAATTACTATCTCTAATTTGTAAGGAAAGAGGGAAAGAAAAGCCTGACTTTTAAAAAACAGTTTTATTGAGGTATAAATACATACAACAAACTATATATTTAGAAGGTACAATAAGTTTGACATATGTACATAAGCATGAAACAGTCACCATAATTGAGGTAATGAACATATCACACCCCAAAGTTTCCTTGGGCCCCTCCCCACCTCACGCCTCCACTCTAGGCAACCGCTGATGTGCTTTCTGTCACGGTAGCTTAGTTGGCATTTTCTAGAATTTTATGTAAACAAAATCATGTAGTATGCACTCATTTTTTTGTCTTCTTTCACTCAGCATAATTTTGAGATTTATTCTTGTTGTATATCAATAGTTCATTCCTTTTTATTGCATAATCATATTCCATTGTATGGATATGACACAACATGTATCCATTCACCTGTTCATAGACATTTGGGTTGTTTTCAGTTTCTGACTATGACACACAAAGCTGCTCTGAATATTCATGTGCAAGTCTTTATATGGATATATGCTTTCATTTCTCTTGGACAATTACTTGGGAGTAGAAAGATTGGGACATAGAGTAGATGTTACGTTTAACTTTTAAAGAAATGGTGGGAGTTCCCTGGTGGCCTAATGGTTAGGATTCCGGGCTTTAACTTCATGGGTCTGGTTGAATCCCTGGTCAGGAAACTGAGATCCTGCAAGACCAGCAGCGCATTAAAAAAAAACAAAACCGAAATGGCAAATTGTTTTCCAAAGTGCTTGTACCATTTTTATATTCTCACCAGCAGTGTATTGGAGTTCTAGTTGCTCTTTATCCTCATCAAATTTGGCATGGTCAGTCTTTTTTTTTTTTTTTTGGTTGCACCTCACGGCACACGGGATCTTAGTTCTTCGGTCAGACTTTTTAATTTTAAATATTCTAATAGGCATGTAGTAGAATCTCATTATGGTTGTAATTTGCATTTCCCTGCTGATAAATGATGTTGAGTATCATTTCATGTGTTTATTTGCCATCTATATATCTTTTTTGATGAAGTGTCTACTCAAACACTTTGCCCATATTTTAACAATTGGATTCTTTGTCTTGTGTTTTGAGAGTTCGTATATGTTCTGGATACATGTTGTTTTATCAGACGTGTGATTTGCAAATATTTTCCCTCAGACTGTAGCTTATCTCCTCCGCTTTTCCTCCCAAAGAGTGATAGAAAACATTTTAATGGAAATATAATGTGAAAATACAATTTTGTTTTGTTTATATTCCTCTGTTAGCCATGAAAAGGGACAAGTTGAGTATACAAACAAGGTTGAAGAGACAATATTTAAACTTCCTAAGGGAGTAAAATATTTTAAATGTTTTTACATCACTCGTATACCATAATGTGCAAAACCATATAAACCATAATGTGCAAAACAGATTAACATGACTTGTAATGCCAACCTAGTAGTAAGTTGATTTAGTTTTATTTTATCT
Source organism: Tursiops truncatus (assembly GCF_011762595.2). NCBI lineage: Eukaryota > Metazoa > Chordata > Mammalia > Artiodactyla > Delphinidae > Tursiops > Tursiops truncatus. Next base: position 25,211,641 of record NC_047049.1, read on the forward strand.
ATCATCCCCTCACTTTACTGAGGTCTCTGAACAAATATTGTTTCCTTATAGATACCTTCCAAGGTTTTCCTACAATATTATCATTGTCATTCTTTATCTCTTCACCTTATTTGTTTTACCTATACCATATACCACTTATCACTACCTGACACAGTGTGTTTGGTTACTGTCTTACTCCTCCACTAAGATGTAGGCTCCATGAGGCTGAGAATTTGTCTCTTCTGTTGTCGCTTGTTTTTTCCTCCTCTTATTGGTGTCTTCTGAAGAGCAGAAGTTTTAAATTTTGATGGAATCTAATTTATCAACTTTTTTCTTTTATCCATTGTGCTTTAGGTTTTGGAACTAGGAAATTTTGACTAACCCAAAGCTCACGAAGACTTTCTCTTATGTTTTCTCCTAGAAGTTTTATAGTCTTAGATTTTACATTTAGGCCTACAGTGCATTTTGAATTAATTTTTGTATATGCTGAGAGGTGCCTGATGGTACTGGCTAGGATAGAACCTCCAGTACAATTTTGAGTAGAAGTGGTGGGACTGTACATCTCTTTTTTCCTGATTTTAGGGGGAAAACATTCAGTCTTTCACCTTTTTAGTATGATGTTACCTGTAGGTTTTTGGTAGATGCACTTTATCATACTAAGGAAGTTACCTTTATAAGTAGTTTGCTGAGAGTTTTTATCAGGAAAGCATGTCGAATTTTGTCTTATACTTTTTCTATATCTATTGAGATGATCATACAGTTTTTCTTCTTCCTTTTTTTTTTTTTTAAGTCAGCTAATACGTTGACTGATTTTAGCATGTTAAATCATCTCTGCATTCCTGGGATTGACTCCACTTGGTTGTATTATTCTTTTAAAATATTGTTGGATTTGATTTTTATTTCTATGTGATCAGTAATAATTTCCCTGCTTTCATCTGATTCTAGTTACTTGCATCTTATCTCAGTTTCCTAGTCATTGTAGTTAAGGTTTGTCAATTTTGTTGGTCATTTCAAAGAATGAACGTTTGGTTTCATTGATTCTGTGTTTATTTATTCTCTATTTTATTTATTTCTTCCCTAATTGTTGTTATTACCTTCCTTCTGCTGGGCTTGGGCTTAGTTTGTTCATCTTTTTCTTGCCATTCTAGTTCCTCCAGGTATAAAGTTAGGTTATTGATTTGAGATGTTTCTTCTTTTTTAATGAAGGCATTTACAGCTGTAAATTTTCCTCTGAGTACATACGGCCTTCCCTGTATCTCATAAGTTTTTGGTGTTTTGTGTTTTTGTTTTCTTTTGTCTCTTAACTATTTTCTGGTTTTCCTTGTGATTTCTTACTTGACCCTGTTGGTTGTTAAAGAGTGTGTTGATTAACTTCCACATATTTGTGAATTTTGTAGTTTTCCTTATCTTATTGACTTCTAGCTTTATTCCATTATGATAGAAGAAGATACTTTGTATGATTTCAATTTTTTAAACATTTATTTAATAAATTTATTTATTTATTTTTGGCTGCATTGGGTCTTCGTTGCTGTGCGTGGGCTTTCTCTAGTTGCAGAGAGCAGGGGCTACTCTTCGTTGCAGCGCGCAGGCTTCTCATTACGGTGGCTTCTCTTGTTGCGCAGCACGGGCTCTAGGTGCGCAGGCTTCAGTAGTTGTGGCACGCGGGCTCAGTAGTTGTGGCTTGTGGGCTCTAGAGTGCAGGCTCAGTAGTTGTGGCACATGGGCTTAGTTGCTCCACAGCATGTGGGATTTTCCCAGACCAGGGCTCGAACCCATGTCCCCTGCATTGGCAGGTGGATTCTTAACCACTGCGCCACCAGGGAAGTCCCTAAACATTTATTAAGACTTACTTTATGGTTGAACATATGGTCTATCCTGGGTAATGTTCCATGTGCACTTGAGAAGAATGTATATTCTGTTGTTGGGTGGAGTGGTCTATATGTGTCTCCTAGGTTTAGTTAGTTTATACTTGTTCAAGACCTCTATATCATTATCAACATAAGTTTTAATAAATGTATTTATTTATTATTTTGGGCTGTGCTGGGTCTTTGTTGCTGTGTGCAGGCTTCTCACTGTGGTGGCCTCTCCTGGTGCAGAGTACGGGCTCCAGGCACACAGGCTTCAGTAGTTGTGGATCGTGGGCTCCAGAGCACAGGCTCAGTAGCTGTGGCCCACGGGCTCAGCTGCTCCGCGGCATGTGGGATCTTCCTGGACCAGGGCTCAAACCCGCGTCCCCTGCATTGGCAGGCAGATTCTCAACCACTGCACCACCAGGGAAGTCCCGGATCATGTCTTTTTAATCCTTTCTGTGAAACTTTGCCTTCAAAGTAATTACTAATTAGGAAGGACTTATTTTTGCCATTTTGCTATTTGTTTTTGAATGACTTAAACCCTTTTTGTTCCTCCATTATTGCCGCCTTTTGTGTTTAGTTGATGTTTTTAGTGAACTGTTTTGATTCCATTCTCACAAATTTTATTTTATTTTATTTTAATTTTTTTCTGGGGTGGTACGCGGGCCTCTCACTGTTGTGGCCTCTCCTGTTGCGGAGCACAGGCTCTGGACGCACAGGCTCAGCGGCCATGGCTCACGGGCCTAGCCACTCTGCGGCATGTGGGATCTTCCCGGACTGGGGCATGAACCCGCGTCCCCTGCATCGGCAGGTGGACTCTCAACCATTGCACCACCAGGGAAGCCCACAAATTTTATTTGTAATTAAAGAAATTTTTTTTTGGCTGTGTTGGGTTTTCGTTGCTGTGCAGGGGCTTTCTCTAGTTGTGGCGAGAGGGGGCTACTCTTCATTGTGGTGCGCAGGCTTCTCATTGCTGTGGCTTCTCTTGTTGTGGAGCACAGACTCCAGGAGCATGGGCTTCAGTAGTTCTGGTGTGCGGGCTCAGTAGTTGTGGCTTGTGGGTTCTAGAGCACAGGCTCAGTAGTTGTGGCGCATGGGCTTAGTTGCTCCTTGGCATGTGGGCTCTTCCCGGACCGGGGTTCGAGCCCATGTCCCCTCCATTGGCAGGTGGATTCTTAAACACTGTGCACCAGGGAAAGTCCTCACAAATTTTAATAATGTTGTATTTTCATTTTGAGTCAGTTCAAAATAATTTCTAATTTCTCCTTTGATTTCTTCTTTGACCCTTGGGTTATATAGAAGTGTGTTCATTTATTTGCAGATATTTGGGGATTTTCCAGGTATCTTTCTGTATTTATTGCTAATTTAATTTCATTGTGGCCAGTGAACATACTTTGTAAGACTTGATTCTTTTTCAATTTCAATTTATTGAGACTTGTTTTATGGCCCAGAACATGATCTATTTTGGTAAATGTTCCATGTGCACTTGAAAAGAATGTGTATTCTGTGGTTGTTGGGTGGACTGTTTTATGAATGTCAGTTAGGTCAAGTTGGATGATAATGTTGGTCAAGTCTTTTCTATCCTTAACAGACATCTTGTCCACTTGTTCTATCAGTTATTGAAATATTACTGAAATCTCCAGCTATAATTGTGGTTTTGTCACTTCCTCCTTGCAGTTCTACAAGTTTTTGCTTCATGTATTTTGAAGCTCTGTTATTAGATGTACATAAGCATTTATGATTATTATGTCTTCTTGATAAATTGACCTGTTTATCATTAAGAAATGGGCTTCCTTAAACCTGGTAATATTCTTTGATCTGAAGTATACTTTGTCTAATGTTAATGTAACCATGCCAACTTAATAAAAAATTTTTTTATTAGAGTATAGTTGATTTATAGTGTTGTGTCGGTTTCTGATGTATAGCAAAATGATTGTTTTATATATATATAAATATATATATTTTTTCTTTTTCATCTTTTCAATTATGGTTTATTATGGGATATTGAATATAGTTCCCTGTGCTATACAGTAGGACCTTGTTGTTTACCTATTTTATATATAGTAGTTTATATCTGCTAATCCCAAACTTCTAAGTTATTCTGCCCCCATCCCCTTTCCGGTAACCTCAAGTTTGTTTTCTATGTCTGTGAGTCTGTTTCTGTTTGTATCATATTTGTATCATATTTTAGATTCCACATATTAGTGATATCATATGGTGTTTGTCTTTCTCTTTCTGACTTACTTCATTTAGTATGATAATCTCCAGGTCCATCCATGTTGCTGCACATGGCATTATTTCATTTTTTTATGGCTAGTATCCTACTGTGTATATATATGCAACATTTTCTTTATCTAGTCATCTGTCAATGGACATTTACATTGCTTCCTTGTCTTAGCTGTTGTAAATAGTGCTGCTATGAACATTGAGGTGCATGTATCTTTTTGAATGACAGTTTTCTCTGGATATATGCCCAGGAGTGGGATTGCTGGATCATATGGCAACTCTATTTTTAGTTTTCTGGTTTTTTTTAAAACCTCAGGATGGAGGACAGACTTTATTTATTTATTTATTAACTTATGTGAACCATTTTATTTATTTTTTGGCCACACCGTGTGACATGCATGATCCTAGCTCTCCGACAGGGAATTGAACCTGTGCCCTTGTCATTGAAAGCGTGGAGTCCCAACCACTGGACCACCAGGGAATTCCCTATTTTTCGTGTTGTTGGGTTTTTTTAATATAAATTTATTTATTTATTTTTGGCTGCATTGGGTCTTTGTTGCTGCACCCAGGCTTTCTGTTGTTGCAGCGAGTGGGGGCTACTCTTCGTTGCAGTGCGCAGGCTTCTCACTGCGGTGGCTTGTTTTTGTTGCAGAGCACGGGCTCTAGGTGCGTGGGCTTCAGTAGTTGTGGCACGTGGGCTCAGTAGTGTGGCTCACGGACTCTAGAGCGCAGGCTCAGTACTTGTGGCGCATGGGATCAGTTGATCCGTGGCATGTGGGATCTTTCCGGACTAGGGCTCGAACCCATGTCCCTGCATTGGCAGGCGGATTCTTAACCACTGTGCCACCAGGGAAGTCCTAGATTTAGTTTTTCTAAGGAACCTCCATACTGTTTTCCATACTGGTTGCACCAGTTTACATTCCCACCAACAGTGTATGAGGGTTCCCTTTTTTCCACACCCTCTCCAGTATTTGTTATTTGTTGACTTCTAAATGATGGCCATTCTGACCGGTGTGAGGTGATACCTCATTGTAGTTTTGATTTGCATTTTTCTAATAATTAGCGATGTTGAGCATCTTTTCATATGCCTATCGACCATCTGTATGTTTTCTTCGAAGAAATGTCTGTTTAGGTCTTCCACCTATATTTTGATTGGGTTATTTTTGTTGTTGTTATTGAGTTGTATGAGCTGCTTATATACTTTGGAAATTAAGGCCTTGTTGGTCGCGTCATTTGCAAATATTTTCTCCCAGTCTGTAGGTTGTCTTTTCATTTTATGATTTCCTTTGCTTTTCAAAAGCTTATAAGTTTGATTGGGTCCCACTTGTTTATTTTTGCTTTTATTTTTATTGCCTTCGAGACTGACCTAAGAAAACATTGGTACAATTTATGTCAGAGAATGTTTTGCCTATGTTCTTTTCTGGGAGCTTTGTGGTGTCATGTCTTATATTTAGGTCCTACAGCTTTTTTTTGTTTGTTTTTTTGATTGGGGTAGATATTTAAACTTAATGTAATTTTAAAAATATGGTTGAGTAAAATTCTACCACCTTGCTATTTTTTTGTTTGCTTTGTTTCCCGTTTCTCTTTTTACCTCATGTTTTGGGTTGATTATTTCTTGTTTCCATTTTATCTCTTTTGTTGCCTTATTAGCTATAACTTTGTTACTGTGGTGATTGCTTTAAGGTGTATAGTATGCATCTTTACCTTATCACAGTCTGCTTTCAAGTGGTATACTACTTCATGTGTACTATAGGAGTCTTAAAGTAGTATACTTCTGTTCTCTTCTTACACACCTTTGGTTTATTACTGTCACATATTTTAGTTCTATATATGTTATAAACCTAACAATATATTACTGTTACTTTTGCTTCAAACAGTTATCTTTTAGAAAGACTTAATAGTAGGGAAAAATCTTTTATAGTTACCCATTCCTTTGTGTGAATTGATTTCCATCTGGTATTGTTTTCCTCTTACCTGAAGGACTTCGTTTAAAATTTCTTTTAGAGTCTGCTGGTGATGAATTCTTTCAGCTTTTGTACATCTGAAGAAGTCTTTATTTCTGAAAGATGTTTTTGTCAGGGAAAGAATTCTAGGTTGACACTTATTTTCTTTCAGTTCTTTAAAGGTGTTTCTCCACTTTTCTCTGGCTTCACTGCTTCAGATGAGGAATTTGTTTTTTTCTTCTCTATATGATGTCTTCTTTCTTTAGCTGCTTCTTTAATATTTTCTCTTTATCACTCCTTTTAAGTAATTTGATTTTGATGTGCCTTGGTGTAGTTTTCTTGTTTTGTGTGCTTGGGGTTTACTGAGTTTTCTTGGACCTATAGATTTATAATTTTCATTAAGTTTGGAAATTTTCCCCCACTATTTCTTTAAATAATTTTTCTGTCTTCTCACTTTCTCTTTTCTTTTGTGGACTCCAATTATGCATATATTAGAAATCAGAATACACTTGAAACTGTTGCACAGGTCACTGATCTGTTTTAATTTGGATAGTTTCTATTGCTATGTCTTCAAGTTACTAATGTTTTCTTTAAAGTCTAATCTGTCATTAATCTATTCAGTGTTATTTCTCATCTCAGATTGTAGTTGTCACTTCTAGATGTTTGAGTTGGGTCTTTTAAAAAGTTGTCACTTCTAGATGTTTGAGTTGGGTCTTTTAAAAAGATTCTGTACTTAACATTCTCAGTCTTCTAGTTTTTTGAACATATGAAATACATTCAATTATCAATTATATATTGAATGATATATTATTTGAATTACATATTATATATTGAATTTTGTCCAGTTATAATAACTTAGTGTCTTTGAGTATTCTATCATCTGGGTCATTTGTGGGTTTGCCTCAGTTGATTTTTTTAAAAAGATTTATTCATTATTTATTTTATTTATTTTTGGCTGCATCAGGTCTTAGTTGAGGCACCAGGGATCTTCATTGAGATATGTGGGATCTTTCATTGAGGTGTGCGGGCTCTTCGTTGTGGTGCACAGGCTTCTCTAGTTGTGGCACGCAGTCTCCAGGGCGCGTGGGCTCTGTAGTTTGTGGCGCGTGGGCTGTAGTTGAGGCGTGCCAGCTCAGTTGTTGTGGCACGTGGGCTTAGTTGCCCCATGACATGTGGGATTGTAATTCCCTGACCAGGGATCAAAACCGTGTCCCCTGCATTGCAAGGTGTATTCTTTACCATTGGACCACCAGGTAAGTTCCTGCTTCAGTTGATTTTTCTCCTCGTTATGTATCATAGTTTCCTTTTCCTTTGAATGCTGCTAATTTTTTAATTTTATTCCTAGATAATTTATTCTTTTTGTTGCAGTGGTAAATGGGAGTGTTTCCTTAATTTCTCTTTCAGATTTTTCATCATTAGTGTATAGGAATGCAAGAAATTTCTGTGCATTAATTCTGCATCCTGCAACTTTACCAAATTCATTGATTAGCTCTAGTAGTTTTCTGGTGGCATCTTTAGGATCGTCTATGTATAGTGTCATGTCATCTGCAAGCAGTGACAGTTTTACTTCTTTTCCAGTTTGTATTCCTTTTATTTCTTTTTCTTCTCTGATCGCTGTGGCTAGGACTTCCAAAACTATGTTGAATAATAGTGGCGAGAGTGGACATCCTTGTCTTGTTCCTGATCTTAGAGGAAATGCTTTCAGTTTTTCACCATGGAGAATGATGTTTGCTGTGGGTTTGTTGTATATGGCCTTTATTATGTTGAGGTAGATTCCCTCTATGCCCACTTTCTGGAGAGTTTTTATCATAAATGGTGTTGAATTTTGTCAAAAGCTTTTTCTGCACCTGTTGAGATGATCGTATGGTTTTTATTCTTCAGTTTGTTAATATGGTGTATCACATTGATTGATTTGCATATATTGAAGAATCCTTGCATCCCTGGGATAAATCCCACTTGATCATGGTGTATGATCCTTTTAGTGTGTTGTTGGATTCTGTTCCCTAGTATTTTGTTGAGGATTTTGCATGTATATTCATCAGTGATATTGGTGTGTAATTTTCTTTTTTTGTAGTATCTTTGTCTGGTTCTGGTATCAGGGTGATGGTGACCTCATAGAATGAGTTTCGGAGTGTTCCTTCCTCCACAATTTTTGGAAGAGTTTGAGAAGGATGGGTGTTAGCTCTTCTCTAAGTGTTTGATAGAATTCACCTGTGAAGCCATCTGGTCCTGGACTTCTGTTTGTTGGAAGATTTTTAATCACAGTTTCAATTTCATTACTTGTGATTGGTCTGTTCATATTTTCTATTTCTTCCTGGTTCAGTCTTGGAAGGTTATACCTTTCTAAGAATTTGTCCATTTCTTCTAGGTTGTCCATTTTATTGGCATAGAGTTGCTTGTAGTCCCTTAGGATGCTTTGTATTTCTTCGGTGTCTGTTGTAACTTCTCCTTTTTCATTACTAATTTTATTGATTTGAGTCCTCTCCCTCTTTTTCTTGATGAGTCTGGCTAATGGTTTATCAATTTTGTTTATCTTCTCAAAGAACCAGCTTTTAGTTTTATTGATCTTTGCTATTGTTTTCTTTGTTTCTGTTTCATTTATTTCTGTTCTGATCTTTATGATTTCTTTCCTTTAGTAACTTTGGGTTTTGTTTGTTCTTCTTTCTCTAGTTCCTTTAGGTGTAAGGTTAGATTGTTCGAGATGTTTGTTGTTTCTTAAGGTAGGCTTGTATAGCTATAAACTTCCCTCTTAAAACTGCTTTTGCTGCATCCCATAGGTTTTGGATCATCATGTTTTCATTGTCATTTGTCTCTAGGTATTTTCTGATTTCCTCTTTGATTTCTTCAGTGATCTCTTGGTTATTTAGTAACGTATTGTTTAGCCTCCATGTGTTTGTGTATTTTACGTTTTTTTCTCTGTAATTGATTTCTAATCCCATAGCGTTGTGGTCAGAAAAGTGCTTGATATGATTTCAATTTTCTTAAATTTACTGAGGCTTGATTTGTGACCCAAGATGTGATGTATCCTGGAGAATGTTCCATGCTCACTTGAGAAGAAAGTGTAATCTGCTGTTTTTGGATGGAATGTCCTATAAATATCAATTCAATCTACCTGGTCTGTTGTGTCATTTAAAGCTTGTGTTTCCTTATTAATTTTCTGTTTGGATGATCTGTCCATTGGTGTAAATGAGGTGTTAAAGTCCTCCAGTATTATTGTGTTACTGTCGATTTCCTCCTTTGCAGCTGTTAGCAGTTGCCTTATGTATTGAGGTGTTTCTATGTTGGGTGCATATATATTTATAATTGTTATATCTTCTTCTTGGATTGATCCCTTGATCATTATGTAGTGTCCTTCCTTGTCTGTTGTAACATTCTTTATTTTAAAGTATATTTTATCTGATATGAGTATTGCTACTGCAGCTTTCTTTTGATTTCCATTTGCATGGTATATCTTTTTCCATCCCCTCACTTTCAGTCTGTATGTGTCCCTAGGTCTGAAGTGGGTCTCTTGTAGACAGCATATGTATGGATCTTGTTTTTGTATCCATTTAGCGAGCCTGTGTCTTTTGGTTGGAGCATTTAATCCATTCACATTTAAGGTAATTATCGATATGTATATTCCTGTTAACATTTTCTTAATTGTTTTGGGTTTGTGTTTGTAGGTCCTTTTCTTCTCTTGTGTTTCCTACTTAGAGAAGTTCCTTTAGCATTTGTTGTAGAGCTGGTTTGGTAATGCTGAATTCTCTTAGCTTTTGCTTGTCTGTAAAGCTTTTGATTTCTCCATTGAATCTGAATGAGATCCTTGAAGGGTAGAGTAATCTTGGTTGTAGCTTCTTCCCTTCCATGACTTTAAATATGTCATGACACTCTCTTCTGGCTTGTAGAGTTTCTGCTGAGAAATCAGCTGTTAACCTTATGGGAGTTCCCTTGTATGTTATTTGTGGTTTTTCCCTTGCTGCTTTCAATAATTTTTCTTGTCTTTAATTTTTTCCAATTTGGGCTCCAGGCGTGTGGGCTTCACTAGCTGTGGCATGCGAGCTCAGTAGTTGTGGCTCACAGGCTCTAGAGCGCAGGCTCAATAGTTGTGGCACATGGGCTTAGTTGCTTTGTGGCATGTGGGATCTTCCCAGACCAGGGCTCAAACCCGTGTTCCCTGTAGTGGCAGGCAGATTCTTAACCATTGCGCCCCCAGGGAAGTCCTTTTTTTTTTTTTAATTTTTTTTATTTATGGCCGTGTTGAATCTTCGTTGCTGTGCATGGGCTTTCTCTAGTTGCGTCGAGTGGGGGCTACTCTTCGTTGCGGTGTGCGGGCTTCTCATTGTGGTGGCTTCTCTTCTTGTGGAGCACGGGCTCCAGGCGTGTAGGCTTCGGTAGTCGTGACACACCGGCTCAGTAGTTGTGGCTTGCGGGCTCTAGAGTGCAGGCTCAGTAGTTGTGACACACGAGCTTAGTTGGTCCGCAGCATGTGGGATCTTCCCAGACCAGGGATCTAACCCGCTTCCTCTGTATTGGCGGGCCAATTCTTAACCACTGTGCCACCAGGGAATCCCTCCTTAACTTCTTAAAAATAAAAAGAGGTAGACTTTTGTGAATACTATTAGAGGTTTTTTAAAAGTTGGAGTTCACTGAAGGCCTTAACAGTAAATAAACAAAATTTATTTCTTACACTTTACTATATGGACTATAATTGCAGTAGAGCTCAAGTTAACGTTTTTCTTTAATAGCATGACCATTCTGATTTAATTCGTCATAGAGTACAAATTTCATTTCTGAGTCTTATTTAAACTTATGTAAGATATAGTCCTGGTCCTTCCCTCAACCTCCACTCCTCCCCCCACCGAAAACCATTGAAGTTCCATTGTAATTCTTTACTTTTCAAAATTTCACCCTTTTTTGGTCCACAAAGTAGTCTGGATTTGCCACATTAATTTTTTAAAATTAAAAAATCCCATAGCGTATCTAGATTCAGTTATAGTAGCCTAGCAAATAACTTGTCTTAAGTTATGTGGGGTCCTAGTTCCGCTACCAGGGATCGCATCTGTGCCCCCTGCAGTGGAAGCACGGAGTCTTAACCATTGGACTGCCAGGGAAGTCCCTTAACTGGAGTCTTTTGCAAGTACCAGTACTTTTGTTATCTAAACAGTGTTTGGAAATCTTGATTATTTCAGAAACATTACAGACCTAAATATATATCCAAAAGAATTGAAAACTGGTACTCAAGTAAATACATTGTTCATACATGTTTATAGCAGTACTATTCACAGTAGCCAAAAGGTGGAAATAGTCCAAATGTCTGTCAGCGGATGAAGAGATAAACAAATTGTGGTACATGCACACAGTGGAATATTTATTATTCAGCCATAGAAAGGAAGGAAGTATCTGAAACATGGTAGAACATGGATGAAACTAGAAAACATGCTAAATGAAAGAAGCCAGATACAAAAACTCACATTATATATGATTCTATTTATATGAAATATCCAGAATAGATAAACTCGAAGAGGCAGAAGTGGGATTGGGGTGGCCGTGGGGTGGGGAGAATGGGGAGAAACTGCTTAATGGGTAAAGGGTTTTACTTTGGAGTGACAGAAGTATTTTGGAACTAGATAGAGGTGGTGGTTGCACTATATTATGAACATACTAAATGCCACTGACTTACTTTAAAATGGTTTGTTTTCTTATGTGAATTTCACCTCAGTAAATTATTATTTTAAAAAGCTACAAAGATAGCTTACTTTAAAATTGCCATAATGTGATAAACAATGTTAGCATTTTCAAAATTGGAAATAAGTTAGAATGAGGATGTTTTTACAAACATTGGTATTTTAATAAAATGTGAATAAACTTCTTAACTCTAAAAGGTTATTTTTCATCCTTATTTAAAGCTGCAGATGAAAACTGCAAAAATAGAAGTGAAACCTGTAACAGTGCCTATAGTAAAAATACAGTAAAGACACCTGCTCACCTCGTTTTAGATGTTTATTCTAATGAGATGAAATGTTTTAGTTTATTTCTTCTTCTAGTTCAGTCTGTAATACTAGCTGCAAGATAATTTGTCATTGAAAAATATAAAAGCATAATATAATTAGAAGTCAAATACTCATACATATTTGTACTACCATTGATTGAGTTTAGTATGTTTATCAGAATTAAAAAGTTGCTTACTTTACATATTTTGAACATACATTAACTGAAAATTATATATTTTCACATGTCTGTGGTCTCAGCCCCTTTTCTAGAATCTAGAATTAAAGTAAATTATTACTGGCAATCATGCTTAATTATTTGAAAGTGTTATATATGATCTTTCTGGATAGAAATTACTATATGAAATTATTTTCCTAAATTTACATAGTTTAGAAGTGTTAGTTTAATTTTTCAGTATATTTCCACATTCAATATATTTAAATAGTTGTATCAGACAATTTGCAAGATAGAGTTTTACTAATTTAAAAAAAAATCTGATTTCAATATACAGATGTTAATCTACTAAATTACTGATTTTCTTTTCTAGAATTGAGAGCATACAAATAAAATAAAATGACAACTTCCTGGAGTGATCGGTTACAAAATGCAGCAGATATGCCTGCTAACATGGATAAACATTTCCTGAAAAAGTATCGACGAGAAGCTTATCATCGGTAAGTATTTTGTCTATTTAATCCTCAAAACAGCTCTATAAAGTGGGCGTATAATATCTTCATTTTACAGATGATGAAATTAACGTGCAGAGTGGTTAGGCAATTTACCCTAGATCACATAGCTGGTTCATGGTTCAAACCCAGTCCAAAGTCCAGAATTTTATTGCCAGAATTTTACAACCACACTGTTGGTGCTTTTTAAAAAAAAATTCTTACTGCTTCTTATATCTACTAAAACAAGTCCTTAAGAGCAGAAAGTCTTCAGCTGCTAGAAAATTGTGCGTAAGTTATTAATCAGTTTGTTTTTTTCTGTTTTTTTTGTTTTAAAATGAGATATATTTTTAATTTATCACAATGTCAAAGATTCAGAAGGTTAGGTATTAGTATAGATATGGGGAAACAGGCACTATCTTTTTTTTTTAATTTTTGAATTTCATTTTATTTTTTTATACAGCAGGTTCTTATGAGTTATCCATTTTATACATATTAGTGTGTATATGTCAATCCCTATCTCCCAATTCATCACACCCCCCCTCCTCTTCCCCCCGTTGGTGTCCATACATTTGTTCTCTACATCTGTGTCTCAGTTTCTGCCCTGCAAACCGGTTCATCTGTACCATTTTTCTAGGTTCCACATATATGCGTTAATATACGATATTTGTTTTTCTCTTTCTGACTTAATTCACTCTGTATGACAGACTCTAGATCCATCCACGTCTCTACAAATGACACAGTTTTGTTCCTTTTTATGGCTGAGTAATGTTCCATTGTATATATGTACCACATCTTCTTTATCCATTCATCTTTCGATGGGCATTTAGGTTGCTTCTATGTCCTGGCTATTGTAAATAGTGCTGCAGTGAACATTGGGGTACATGTGTCTTTTTGGATTATGGTTTTCTCATGGTATATGCCCAGTAGTGGGATTGCTGGGTCATATGGTAATTCTATTTTTAGTTTTTTAAGGAACCTCCATACTGTTCTTCATAGTGGCTGTATCAATTTACATTCGCACCAACAGTGCAAGAGGGTTCCCTTTTCTCCACACCCTCTCTAGCATTTGTTGTTTGTAGATTTTCTGATAGTGCTTATTCTAACTGGTGTGAGGTGATACCTCATTGTAGTTTTGATTTGCATTTCTCTAATAATTAGTGATGTTGAGTAGCTTTTCATGTGCTTCTTGACCATCTGTATGTCTTCTTTGGAAAATGTTCAGGTCTTGTGCCCATTTTTGGATTGGATTGTTTGTTTTTTTAATATTGAGCTGCATGAGCTGTTTATATATTTTAGAGATTAATCTTTTGTCCATTGATTCGTTTGCAAATATTTTCTCCCGTTCTGAGGGTTGTCTTTTTGTCTTGTTTGTAGTTTCTTTTGTTGTGCTAAAGCTTTTAAGTTTCATTAGGTCCCATTTGTTTATTTTTGGTTTTATTTTCATTACTCTAGGAGGTGGATCATAAAAGATCTTATTGTGATTTATGTCAAAGGGTGTTCTTCCTTTGTTTTCCTCTAAGAGTTTTATAGTGTCCGGTCTTATATTTAGGTCTCTAATCCATTTTGAGTTTATTTTTGTGTATGGTGTTAGGGAGTATTCTAATTTCATTCTTTTACATGTAGCTGTCCAGTTCTCCCAGCACCACTTATTGAAGAGACTGTCTTTTCTCCATTGTATATCCTGGCCTCCTTTGTCATAGACTAGTTGACCATAGGTGCATGGGTTTATCTCTGGGCTTTCTATCCTGTTCCATTGATCTATATTTCTGCTTTTGTGCTAGGACCATATTGTCTTGATTACTGTGGCTTTGTAGTGTAGTCTGAAGTCAGGGAGTCTGATTCCTCCAGATTCATGTTTTTCCCTCAAGACTGCTTTGGTTATTTGGGGTCTTTTGTGTCTACATACAAATTTTAAGATTTTTTGTTATAGTTCTGTAAAAAATGCCATTGGTAATTTGATAGGGATTGCATTGAATCTGTAGATTGCTTTGGGTAGTATAGTAATTTTCACAATATTGATTCTTCCAATCCAAGAACATGGTATATCTCTCCATCTGTTGGTATCATCTTTAATTTCTTTCATCAGTGTCTTATAGTTTTCTGCATACAGGTCTTTTGTCTCCTTAGGTAGGTTTATTCCTAGGTATTGTATTCTTTTGGTTGCAGTGGTAAATGGGAGTGTTTCCTTAATTTCTCTTTCAGATTTTTCATCATTAGTGTATAGGAATGCAAGAGCTTTCTGTGCATTAATTTTGTATCCTGCAACTTTACCGAATTCATTGATTAGCTCTAGTAGTTTTCTGGTGGCATCTTTAGGATTCTCTATGTATAGTATCATGTCATCTGCACGCAGTGACAGTTTTACTTCTTTTCCAGTTTGTATTCCTTTTATTTCTTTTTCTTCTCTGATCGCCGTGGCTAGGACTTCCAAAACTATGTTGAATAATAGTGACGAGAGTGGACATCCTTGTCTTGTTCCTGATCTTAGAGGAAATGCTTTCAGTTTTTCACCATGGAGAATGATGTTTGCTATGGGTTTGTTGTATATGGCCTTTATTATGTTGAGGTAGGTTCCCTCTATGCCCACTTTCTGGAGAGTTTTTATCATAAATGGTGTTGAATTTTGTCAAAAGCTTTTTCTGCACCTATTGAGATGATCGTATGGTTTTTATTCTTCAGTTTGTTAATATGGTGTATCACATTGATTGATTTGCATATATTGAAGAATCCTTGCATCCCTGGGATAAATCCCACTTGATCATGGTGTATGATCCTTTTAGTGTGTTGTTGGATTCTGTTCCCTAGTATTTTGTTGAGGATTTTTGCATGTATATTCATCAGTGATATTGGTGTGTAATTTTCTTTTTTTGTAGTATCTTTGTCTGGTTCTGGTATCAGGGTGATGGTGACCTCATAGAATGAGTTTCGGAGTGTTCCTTCCTCCACAATTTTTGGAAGAGTTTGAGAAGGATGGGTGTTAGCTCTTCTCTAAGTGTTTGATAGAATTCACCTGTGAAGCCATCTGGTCCTGGACTTCTGTTTGTTGGAAGATTTTTAATCACAGTTTCAATTTCATTACTTGTGATTGGTCTGTTCATATTTTCTATTTCTTCTTGGTTCAGTCTTGGAAGGTTATACCTTCTACAAATTTGTCAGTTTCTTTCAGGTTGTCCATTTTATTGGCATAGAGTTGCTTGTAGTAGTCTCTTAGGATGCTTTGTATTTCTTCGGTGTCTGTTGTAACTTCTCCTTTTTCATTTCTAATTTTATTGATTTGAGTCCTCTCCCTCTTTTTCTTGATGAGTCTGGCTAATGGTTTATCAATTTTGTTTATCTTCTCAAAGAACTAGCTTTTATTTTTATTGATCTTTGTTATTGTTTTCTTTGTTTCTATTTCATTTATTTCTGCTGTGGTCTTTATGATTTCTTTCCTTCTGCTAACTTTGGGGTTTTTTTGTTCTTCGTTCTCTAGTTCCTTTAGATGTAAGGTTAGATTGTTTATTTGAGATTTTTCTTGTTTCTTGAGGTAGGCTTGTATAACTATAAACTTCCCTCTTAGAAGTGCTTTTGCTGCATCCCATACATTTTGGATTGTCATGTTTTCATTGTAATTTGTCTCTAGGTATTTTTTGATTTCCTCTTTGATTTCTTCAGTGATCTCTTGGTTATTTAGTAACGTATTGTTTAGCCTCCATGTGTTTGTGTTTTTTACGTTTTTTTCCCCTGTAATTGATTTCTAATCTCATAGCGTTGTGGTCAGAAAAGTGCTTGATATGATTTCAATTTTCTTAAATTTACTGAGGCTTGATTTGTGACCCAAGATGTGATGTATCCTGGAGAATGTTCCATGCTCACTTGAGAAGAAAGTGTAATCTGCTGTTTTTGGATGGAATGTCCTATGAATATCAATTCAATCTACCTGGTCTATTGTGTCATTTAAAGCTTGTGTTTCCTTATTAATTTTCTGTTTGGATGATCTGTCCATTGGTGTAAATGAGGTGTTAAAGTTCTCCAGTATTATTGTGTTACTGTCGATTTCCTCCTTTGTAGCTGTTAGCAGTCGCCTTATGTTCCTATGTTGGGTGCATATATATTTATAATTGTTATATCTTCTTCTTGGATTGATCCTTTGATTATTATGTAGTGTCCTTCCTTGTCTATTGTAACATTCTTTATTTTAAAGTATATTTTATCTGATATGAGTATTGCTACTGCAGCTTTCTTTTGACTTATATTTGCATGGTATATCTTTTCCATCCCCTCACTTTCAGTCTGTATGTGTCCCTAGGTCTGAAGTGGGTCTCTTGTAGACAGCATATGTATGGGTCTTGTTTTTGTATCCATTTAGCGAGCCTGTGTCTTTTGGTTGGAGCATTTAATCCATTCACATTTAAGGTAATTATCAATATGTATGTTCCTGTTAACATTTTCTTAATTGTTTTGGGTTTGTGTTTGTAGGTCCTTTTCTTCTCTTGTGTTTCCTACTTAGAGAAGTTCCTTTAGCATTTGTTGTAGAGCTGGTTTGGTAATGCTGAATTCTCTTAGCTTTTGCTTGTCTGTAAAGCTTTTGATTTCTCCATTGAATCTGAATGAGATCTTTGAAGGGTAGAGTAATCTTGGTTGTAGCTTCTTCCCTTTCATGACTTTAAATGTGTCATGACACTCTCTTCTGGCTTGTAGAGTTTCTGCTGAGAAATCAGCTGTTAACCTTATGGGAGTTCCCTTGTATGTTATTTGTGGTTTTTCCCTTGCTGCTTTCAATAATTTTTCTTTGTCTTTAATTTTTTCCAGTTTGCTTACTCTGTGTCTCAGCATGTTTCTCCTTGGGTTTATCCTGTATGGGACTCTCTGCACTTCCTGGACTTGGGTGGCTATTTCCTTTTTTCATGTTAGGGAAGTTTTCAACTATAATCTCTTCAAATATTTTCTCCGGTCCTTTCTCTCTCTCTCTTCTCCTTCTGGGACCCCTATAATGCAAATGTTGTTGCGTTTAATGTTGTCCCGGGGTCTCTTAGACTGTCTTCATTTTTTTTCATTCTTTTTTCTTTAGTCTGTTCTGCAGCAGTGAATTCCACCATTCTGTCTTCTAGGTCACTTATCCGTTCTTCTGCCTCAGTTATTCTGCTATTGATTCCTTCTAGTGTATTTTTCATTTCAGTTATTGTATTTTTCATTTCTGTTTGTTCTTTAATTCTTCTAGGTCTTTGTTAAACATTTCTTGCATCTTCTCCATCTTTGCTTCCATTCTTTTTCCGAGGTCCTGGATCATCTTCACTATCATTATTCTGAATTCTTTTTCTGGAAAGTTGCCTATCTCCACTTCATTTAGTTGTATTTCTGGGGTTTTATCTTGTTCCTTCATCTGGTACATAGCCCTCTGCCTTTTCATCTTGTCTGTCTTTCTGTGAACGTGGTGTTTGTTCCACAGGCTGAAAGATCGTAGTTCTTCTTGCTTCTGCTGTCTGTCCTCTCAATAATGCAGTTTTTAATTTCCATTTGCCACGAACTGATTATAGTTTTTAAATAGTTTTAGAATTGTGCCTGCTGATTACTGTATTAGATTGAATGTGGATAATTCTGGGTCTTAGCAGTGTTTTCTTATATTGATTTAAGGCTTTAATATTTTCTCTAAATCATTTTTCCTTTAAAAGTTTAAAAAGTAAGTATTTTCAATTCATTTGCCAGTTTTAATAGATTCAGTTAAATGGCTGCTTCTAAATCTTAATGGCTACCTGAATCTTAAGTGGCTGAGATACTTGGAAGTAGATAGTGCAGTTAGGAATCATTTGGTTTTAGACAGAAATTAGAAGTTTATACCTGTAGGATAGAAAGATCTGGGCCCTAGTAGAACTGTCTCTGCCTCTGTCCTGGGAAAGCCAGGAAAAGTGGAAATGCTGGTGTACTGGTAGTGCAGAAACGTTGCATAGGAACTCCAGGAAGTCTACAACAACTCATCATTACTCATCTGTTCTGGGATGGTTAAACTAGTTTATACAGATAAGTTCTTGTACGCAGACAAAAAAATAATTCCGATTCCATTCTTCTCTGTGTAGGAAAGCTAGGTCAGAATTAGGTAACATTTTAGTGCTTCAGTAAGCATTAATATTTTGAAGAAAATAGTTACTTGATATTGAATATTTTGAAAGTTAATTATTACATCAATAGTTGGTTTTTAAAGTAGGTTGGTGATATTTCCCTGATGGTAGGTCACTAGGTAGCATTTTTTCCAATTCATTAATGTTTACATTAAGAAAAAAGTTAATGTAAAAACAAACGTTGTAAATACTACTTGTACTAAAGAATAAAATTTTGGAAACATATCAGGAGAGAGTTCAAGATGAAAAATTAAAAACTGACTTCCAAAAGCAAAAAGGTTTGTATTCAAATCATTTAATTTATGATATACACAAACTTTTATCACTTTTAGGTGAAAAACACACCTGCCTGCCAGCTGGTGTCACATTCTTAGAAGGATGCAAAGGATGAATCCTGAATCTCACAAAATGTGCTGATTTTTGTACTCTGAGTTTAAAACATGGGTACTGCCTTTTCAAAATTCCAAGTCTTGTATTCTGCTTTTTCTGTTTGCTTGTTATGTTCATTGGGAACACCCATTTCTTCTACATTCTTGGTTCGGTTTGGTCAGAGGGGTTTTATGTTCTCTTACCATCCAGTATTTGTTGAACAACAGCTTCATGCAATATAAACTGTCCTTTCTTGTCAGTTTCATTTAATGCATATTTATATTTTACATAGTCCTTAGCTCAGTATGACCTAAATTAAGCACAGGAGCTGACAGGAAATCTCTGTCTTGGCAAGGTGGAATCTCCAGTCCATCCCACTGTAGGCAGTACCCATTTACCTTGTTTTAGGCCCCCATAAGTTTTCTATTTTGATCACTTGGTGGTACAAATCTACCAGAAAGAAAAATAAGCCATATTTATATTAGTAGTATACTTCAAGGAACCAAAACACTTATATTGAATATTTGTACATAATTTTAATAATCAAGATCAAAAAGAAATGTACACAAGTGATCTACTTTAAAAATGTAAATGTCTAGGAATCAAATACATTGTATATTTATGATACATTGGACCTAGGAACATAGTGAAGATGACAAAATATAAGCTTATAATGCTGTCTCTGAAATTTGTTCTAAGCAATGGAAAAGAAGTAAACAGTTGGAGTCAGAGTTGGAAGAGCTGGGTTCAGGTTTTGTTGTGATCCTGGGGAGACCAGTTAGCCTCCCTGGGTGGTGGTTTCTTTAGCTATAAGATGATGAGATTAAAGAGGAAGATCTTTAAGTCTTCTTCTAGCTTTAAAAATTCTATGCTCAATAAATGTTTGTTGCTTTGAACTTAATAATTGCTAATTAGTAATTGCTTACTTGGGAGTTTATGTTACACACTGCATATAAGAGTCTTTAATCAACTGATCCACAAGTGAAAACAAGCTGAGCATTTACTGAATAAACTCTCAGTCACTGGCCCAGCAGGTTGTGATTTCACCTTCTTGGCAGTTCTCTGGTGAATGTGTTTATATGAAGGAAACAAAGTATTCCATAACAAATTGATTTAACCCTATTAAGCAGAAACATCTGCTGGCTATGTAGCATTTCTAGATGTTAGGCTGCTGTTTTTTCTTAAACCCTGAAAGAGTAAAAACATTTCAGGTTCCCATTAAGATATGAAGACTCAGAATCAATCAGTGGGTACCAATGATCCCCTGCAGCGTGTGAGACGTGTTGCTAGATGTGCGTGGGAATTAAAATATAAAACAGAGTGTTTATGTGTGTATGTATAAATAAAACACATAAAACATGCATTTGGAAGAGATAAAATATAGAGGTGTTTTATACTTTCTGTTCAATTATTTGCTCAGTCTTTATATTCATGAAGTATACGTTTGGTTGTGATGTAATGTATTTATCAGTGGAAACAAGGGCTAGAATTATGCAATGAAGAGAGATCATCTAGGAAACATCAAGTGTCCTAATTGTATTTAATATTTCACAGCCTGAGAGCACTTCTGACTCATTTAGAATGATACTTCCTGGAAGATTCTGGACAGGCTCTGTACCCTACATTCTTCATATAGTAGAGTGGAATCTGAAACAATAGAAAGAATAGAAAAAGCATCTTGAAGGGTTTGAATTCTTAAGTCATTTAAAACTCCCCCCCCTTTTTCTATTTTTTCCCCTATTTCCCCCCTTTTTTTTTTACTAAAATAGAATTTTAATAAAGTACACATACCATAAAATTTGCCATCTTAACTGTTTTTAAGTATACAGTTCAGTGGTATTAAATACATTCACATTGTTGTGTAGTTATCACCACTGTCCATCCCCACAACTCTTTTCATTTTGTAAAATTGAAACCTTACACCTACTGAGCAATAACTTTCCATTCTCCTCTCACCCCAGTCCCTGGCAACTAATCACCATTATCTTTCTGTCTTGATGATTTTGGCCACCCTAAGTACCTCATATAAAAGGAATCATACAGTATTGGTCTTCTTGTGACTGGCTTGTTTCACTTAGCATGATGTCTTCAAGGTTCATCCATGCTGTAGCATATTGCAGAATTTCCTTTTAATATAAAAAATTAGGTTCTTGAACTCTTGCAAGTGTTTGCTTTTGTTAATTAAAATTTTTAAATAGAAAGCATTTAAAAGAAATTTGTTTTAGTTTTCTAGTTAAGTCAATTTGTAGAATGTTCTATTTCAGGGCTTTTTATTAAAGACATTTATTGGGGTTGCTAATTTATCATTGGTTAAATTAGGCAGGCTGTGATGATCATTTATCATAACTGTACATTGTATGTGATGCTTTAGAATTCCCTTTTAGAAGAAGCTAAATATTTTTAATTAAGTAAATAAATATCTAACTTCTAGCTTTTTTTCTTGCTTAATATTGGTCTTCCAAGTTTCAATATGGAAATAATGGTCATGTGTCACTATTAAGAAACTGGCCTTCAGAATGTATGACTTGTTCTTCTTCCATTTCCTTATTATGATTGTTGAGTCTTCTAGGCTGGAGCTAATCATCAGGCCAAACCCTTCTTTGGAATATATTTTGGTGTATGGTCAGAGACAGGCTGAGCTGCTCATATGTTACCGTCGCTTGAAGGAGGCAGGTTAGACACTTACCTCTTAAATAGTATCCTGTTTAAAATCTGATAGTGATGAGTACAGATCACAGTTTGTATCTACCATATCCAGGAATGGAACAATTAGAATTTTCGTTTGCTCTCCCTGTTGACAGTGTCCAGGATGCTGAAGTCAGGTATTTGGTTTTATCCTTTTAAAGTTTCGATGATTACAGTACGAAAGAATTTTTGTAAGTGAATTTGCTCTTTCTTTATGAACACAGCTTATGAATTTATCAGTGGTTTTTATCATGTTGAACTGAAATTTGGTAAGTAATCGGGCTTGTGAATTTTTGGTTATCCAGTCTTTTGCCTTATTTTTTTATTTTAATTTTTTTAAATTAATTTTTATTGGAGTATAGTTGCTTTACAATGTTGTGTTAGTTTCTACTGTACAGCAACAAAGTGAATCAGCTATATGTATACGTATATCGCCTCTTTTTCGGATTTCCTTCCCATTTAGGTCACCACAGAGTTCCCTGTGCTATACAGTAGGTTCTCATTAGTTATCTATTTTATACATAGTAGTGTATATATGTCAATCCCAATCTCCCAATTCATCCCACCCTCCCTTGCCTTATTTTGAAAGACACTGCAGTTACTTTGTCTTTAAAGTTCTTTATATATTTATCTGAAATTATTTTTTTAAATTGAAATTTTGGCCTTCATACCAGTATTTATTTAAATCTGTTGAATAATAATTCTCCAATCAAAATAAGTTTATTATATATGTTTAAGTAATAAAAAGGAATTTGCATGCCTATATAAAATTATTTTTTAGTACCTATAGCTTGGCACATTAGTAGAAGTAGAAATGTTTTTTTTTTTAACCTCAAATTAAAAGTAGGTATCAGGTTTTATGCAAAGATTACAGGTTGATAAATTTTAATTTTTTTGTCAACCACTTATCGATATCACATGAATGTCATTCAGCTTTTTAGTTGTGTCATCAATCAAGCCGAATTAACCTGCCATTTCAGTATGGTTTCAAATATTCAAATGGATAAATTGTTAACATTTCAGTAGCCATATTATAAATTGAAAATCACATGGAAATACAGGTCCTCAGGAATGCCAAGGAGCCATCCTTAAATAATGTACATACATCTTGTCAGAATAAGAGTGAGGGGCTTCCCTGGTGGCACAGTGGTTAAGAATCCGCCTGCCAATGCAGGGGACACGGGTTCAAGCCTTGGTCCGGGAAGATCCCACAGGCTGTGGAGCAGCTAAGCCCATGTGCCACAGCTGCTGAGCCTGCGCTCTAGAGTCCGCGTGCCACAACTACTGAAGCCCATGTGCCGAGAGCCCGTGCTCCACAACAAGAGAAGCCACGGTAATGAGAAGCCCACACACCGCAGCGAAGAGTAGCCCCCACTCGCCACAACTAGAGAAAGCCTGTGCGCAGCAATGAAGACCAAGCGCAGCCAAAAATAAATAAATAAAATAAATAAATTTTTTTAAAAAAGAATGTTTTAAAAAGTGAGCTAGAGTATCAGAACTGTACTAAATTTTTTTGTTAGTGTATCATTCTAATGCTTTGGTTAGAGTTTCATATTCCTAAGGAATGACAAATGGGGATTCAGGAATTGGTAAGATTTAAAATTTTTACTTATTTTGACCCAAAACATTTGATCGATGGAATACTCTTCAGCAATAAAAACGAATTAACTATTGATACACACAACTTTAATACAGGTCAGGTAAACTATGCTGAGTTAATAAGGCAAATCTCAAAAGGTTACTTACTGTATGATTCCGTGTCTCTAACATTCCTGAAATGACAAAATTATGGAGATTGGGAAAAGAGTAGTGGTTGCCAGGGGTTAGGGATTGGCTTGGGTGGTGGGAGGTGGGTGTAGCTATAAAAAGTTGTACAAGGAATCCTCGTGATGGAACTGTTTTGTATCTTGACTCGAGTGGTGATTACATGAGTCTACACACACACAAATGAGTGCATGTAAAACTGGTGAAATCTGGTTGGTGGATTGTGTCAAGGTCAGTTTCCTGGTTGTGATATTGTGATATTGTACTATGTTTATGCAAGATGTTCCCACTGAGGGGAAACTGGGTGAAGAGTGTAGGGAATCTCTCTGTATTATTTCTTACTACTGCATGTGAATCTACAATTATCTCAACATAAAAAGTTGAATTTAAAAAATTCTCTCAGTGACATACCTTTTCTTACATCATAGGTTTTGTCTGTTCTAGATACAAGTACGCTTTATAATGATCAGTGATACTACTTATGGAATACAAATTCTCTAAACTTTATTGTTCAAAAGAAGATGCTGGATCCTAAAACATGCTCAATTTGTTTCTCTGCTACCGTTCCCTCTGTGCTTCTTCCCAAAGCAGTATACCTAAGAGTAAAATGAAGCAGGAAGTAGCGGTGGTGGTGGCATCAAGGAAGAGAAAGAATAAATGATAGCAGATCTTTGATTTAATGAAATCCTGCAGTAAGAAACTCAGGCTGAGGAAATGTTAATCATATTTAGATAGTGTATTTCACCTTTAAGGAGTGTGTGTGTGTGTGTGTGTGTGTGTGTGTGTGTGTGTGTGTGCGCGCGCGCGCGCGTGTGTTGCTTTGCTTTGCTGCGCCAGGCAGCCTGAGGGATCTCAGTTCCCTGACCAGGGATTGAACCTGGGCCATGGCAGTGACGGCCCCTAATCCTAACCACTCGGCCACCAGGGAACTCCCTCAAGGATTCTTTTGGATATGGCTTCTTTTATTCAGTGTAATGTCTGAGAGATTCATCCATGTTTTTGTGTATATCAGTAATTTGTTCTTTTTATTACTATCTGGCATTCCATTGTATCATTATACCACAGTTTGTTGATTCATTTTCTGTTAATGGACCTTTGGGCTTTTTTCAGTTTTTAGCTACAGACTGAGAAAATATTTGTAAATCACATATCTGATAAAGAACTTGTATTCAGAATAAATGAAGAACTTTTAAAATTCAATAATATGAAAACAACCCAATGAAGAAATGGGCAAAAGACTGACATGTCACTTACAGAGGATATATGGGTGGCATACACGCATATTTGTAACATCACTAGCCATTAGGGAATACAAATTAAAACCACATTGTATATGCCTATTACAGTGGCTGAAATAAAAAATACTGGAGATAGCAAGTGCTGTCAAGGATGTGGAGCAATTGGAGCTCTGATACATTGCTGCAGCTACTCTGCCAAACAGTTTGGTAATTTCTTGTAAAGTTAGAGACCCTTAGCCAATGACCCAGAGATCTTACTCCTAGATACTTGCCCTAGGTAAAGGAAAACTTTATGCTCACACAAAAAACTGTACATGAATAATGTTTATAGTATATCAGTCTATAATTGCCTCAAACAAGGGACAACCCAAATATCCTTTAGTGGATGAATGCGTAAATAAAATGCAGTACATCCACACAATGAAATATAACTCGGAAAAAGGAACACTATTGAATATACAATTCAGTGGGGTTTAGTATATCGAGAGTTATGTAACCATCACCACTATCTAATTCCAGAACATTTTCTTCACTCCAAAAAGAAACCCCACACTCATTATTAGTTACTCCCCATTCCCTTCTCTCCTCAATCCCTGACAGCCACTGATCTACTTTCTGTCTCTATGGAATTGTCTATTCTGGACATTTCATATAAATTGAATCATAAAATATGTGGCTTTTTTTCTTTCTATCTCTTTCACTTAATGTTTTCAGGGATCATCCGTATTGTAGCATGAGCCAATACTTAATTCCTTTAATGGCTGAATAATATTACATTGTCTGAATATACCACATTTTGTTTATCTGTTCATCTGTTGCTTAATATTTGGATTGTTTCCACATTTTGACTGGTATGAGTAGTGCTCCTTCAAACATTTGTGTATACATTTTGTGTGGACATGTTTTCAGTGTTGGGGATTATATATCTAGCAGTAGAATTTGCTGGGTCATATGGTAACTTTAACTTACTGAAACATTATCAAACTGTTTTCCAGTGCAAATGCATCTGTTTCATTCCCTTCAGCAATGTTTGTGGCTTCCAATTTCTCTACACCCTTCAAAATAACACTTGTTATTGTTAGTGGGTTTTAAAAATTACTATAGCCATCCTAGTGTGTGTGTGGTGGTATCTCATTGTGATTTTGATGTGCATTTCCCTTATGATTAATGATGTTGAGCATCTTTTTATGCTCTTATTGGCCATTTGTATATCGTCTTTCGAGAAATATCTCTTCAGATCCTTTGCCCATTTCTTAATTGATTTTTTTTTTATTATTGAGTTGTATAAGTTCTTCATGTTTTCTAGATACTAAACCTTTGTCTGGTATATGATTTTCAGACATTTTCTCCCATTCTGTGGGTTGTCTTTTCACGTTCTTGGTTATGTCATTTGAAGGACAAATGTTTTTTAATACTGATGAAGTCCAATTTATCTATGGTTTTTGTTGCTTGTGCTTTTGTCATCATGTTTAAGAAATCATTGCTTAACCTACGGTCACAAAGATTTACACCTATATTTTCCTTTAAGAGTTTTATAGTTTTATGTTTTATATTTAGGTTTTGGATACATTTTGAGTTAATTTTTGTATATGGTGCAAGATAGGGGTTTAAATTCATTCTTTTGCACGTGAATATCCAGTTATCTTAGCTCTGCTGAAAGAGTATTGTTTCCACATTAAATTATCTGGTACTCTTGTCAGAAATCAGTTAGCCAGAGATATATGTTTCTTTCTGGCCTCCCCATTGTATTCCATTGGTCTGTTTGTCCTCATGTCAGTACTACACAGTCTTAATTGCTACAGTTTTGTATTAAGTTTTGAAATTGTGATGTAAGTCCTACAGTTAGTTTTTCCTTCCTTTTCAAAATTGTTTTGACTATTCTGGGGACCTTCTATGTACATAAGAATTTTAGGATCAGCTTGTCAATTTCTGTGAAAAAGCCAACTGGGATTTCGATAGGGAGTGCATTGACTCTATATATCAGTTTGAGGAGTATCATCATCTCAACAATATCAAGTGTTCCGATTGATGTACATGGGATGTCTTTACATTTGTTTAGACCTTCTTTAATCACTTTCAACAGTTTTTGTAGTTATCAGTATATAAGTCTTAACACTACTTTTGTTCAGTTCATTTCTAATTAGTCTATGATTTTTGGTGCTATAGTAAATGGAATTGTTTTCTTAATTTTATTTTTGGATTGTACATTGCTAGTTTATGGAAATACAACTGGTTTTTGCATATTGATCTCATATCCTGCAACTTTGCCAGATTTATTAGCTCTAATTGTGTGTGTGTGTGTGTGTGTGTGTGTGTGTGTGTATTCTTTAGGGATTTCTATATATAAGATCATGTCATCTGCAAATAAGGATAGTTTTACTTCTTCTTCTCTAGTTTGGAAACCCCTTTTCTTGCCTGATTGCCTTGACTAGAATGTCCAGTACCG
This sequence comes from Tursiops truncatus, assembly GCF_011762595.2. Taxonomy (NCBI): domain Eukaryota; kingdom Metazoa; phylum Chordata; class Mammalia; order Artiodactyla; family Delphinidae; genus Tursiops; species Tursiops truncatus. The sequence goes on from NC_047049.1 coordinate 25,238,871, forward strand.
TGCTAAATAAAACTCATGAGAGTGGACATCCTTTTCTTTTGCCTCATCTTGGGAAGAAAGGTTGCAGTCTTCTTCTTTTTTTTTTTTTTTTTTTGGCTGCGTTGTGTCTTTGTTGCTGCACGTGGCCTTTATCTAATTGCAGCGAGCGGGGGCTACTCTTCATTGCAGTGCACGGGCTTCTCATTGTGGTGCCTTCTCTTGTTGTGGAGCACGGGCTGTAGGCCTGCGGGCTTCATTAGTTGCAACACGCAGGCTCAGTAGTTGTGGCTCACGGCCTCTAGAGCACAGGCTCAGTAGTTCTGGCACGTGGGCTCAGTAGTTGTGGCTCACGGACTCTAGAGCTCAGGCTCAGTAGTTGAGGTGCATGGGCTTAGTTGCTCCGCGGCATGTGGGATCTTCCCGAACCAGGGATTGAACCTGTGTCCCCTGCATTGGCAGGTGGATTCTTAACCACTGTGCCACCAGGGAAGTCCCAAGGTTGCAGTCTTTAATGATTAAGTTTGATGGTAGCTGCAGGGTTTTCATAGCTGCCCTTTATCAGGTTGAGGAAGTTCTGTTCTTTACTTTTTAAAATTTTTATTGGAGTATAGTTGCTTTACAATGTTGTGTTAGTTTCTACTGTACAGCAAAGTGAGTCAGCTATACATATACACATATCCCCCCTTTTTTGGATTTCCTTCCCATTTAGGTCACCAGAGTGCTGAGTAGAGTTCCCTGTGCTATACAGTAGGTTCTCATTAGTTATCTATTTTATACATAGTATCAGTAGGGTATATATGTCAATCCCAATCTCCCAGTTCATCCCACCCCCTCTCCCCCCTTGGTATCCATATGTTTGTTCTCTGTTTCTGCTTTGTAAATAAGATCGTCTATACCAATTTTTTCAGGTTCTACATATATGCATTAATATATGATATTTTTCTCTTTCTGACTTACTTCACAATGTATGACCGTCTCTAGGTCCATCCACATCTCTACAAATGACCCAATTTCATACCTTTTTATAGCTGAGTAATATTCCATTGTATATACATACTACATCTTCTTTATCCATTCAGCTGTTGATGGGCATTTAGGTTGTTTCCATGTGAGGAAGTTCTTTTCTATCCCTCATTTGAGGTCCCTCTCTATTCCTAGTTTGCAGAACCAAGGAAATAGAGGGCTGACTGCAGAGTTATATGTGGATTTTCGACTCTGGGGTTTGGTGCCCCAACACCCTCCTTTTTCAAGGGTCAAAAATATGCAAAAGGCCTATCAGAAATGTCACTCTCACTAATATTCCTCCCAAAATTGGTAGGTAATAAACTTTGGATTTCTTTTTATTTATTATGCTTGGGAGTCATTGGAGTTTTTGATTCTATGCTTGTGTTTAAGTGGTTTATAAATTCTCAGCCATTATCTTTTCATTTTTGTACTTGCTCTATTCTCTTTCTCCTCTCCTACTGAACTCTAATAAGCATATGTTAGACTTTGGCACTGTGTTCCTCTCTTCTCATATCCTTTCTTTTGTATTTTCCATCCTTATTTCTCTCCATGTTACATTCTGGAAGGTTTTTCCTGACCTACCTTCCAGTTCACTAATTCTCATTTTGGTTGGGTCTGACCGGAATCTGTTCATCACAGTTTTTTTTAACATCTTCATTGGAGTATAATTGCTTTACATTGTTGTGTTAGTTTCTGCTGTATAACAAAGTGAATCAGCTATACGTATACATGTATCCCCATATCCCCTCCCTCTTGCGTCTCCCTCCCTCCCTCCCACCCTCCCTATCCCACCCCTCTAGGTGGTCACAACGCACCGAGCTGATCTCTCTGTGCTATGTGGCTGCTTCCCACTAGCTACCTGTTTTATTTTTTTTAATTTTTAAAATTTATTTAATTTATTTTTATTTTTGGCTGCATTGGGTCTTCGTTGCTGTGCGTGGGCTTTCTCTGGTTGCCGCCAAGTGGGGGTTACTCTTCGTTGCAGTGTGCTGGCTTCTCATTGTGGTGGCTTGTCTTGTTGGGAGCACAGGCTCTAGGTGCACAGGCTCAGTAGTTGCGGTGCATGGGCTTAGTTGTTCCGCAGCATGTGGGATCTTCCCGGACCAGGGTACGCGGGCCTCTCACTGTTGTGGCCTCTCCCGTTGCGGAGCACAGGCTCCGGACGCGCAGGCTCAGCGGCCATGGCTCACGGGCCCAGCCGCTCCGCGGCATGTGGGATCTTCCCAGACCAGGGCACGAACCCGTGTCCTCTGAATCGGCAGGCGGACTCTCAACCACTGCGCAACCAGGGAAGCCCTACCTGACTCTTTTTGAATTATGGTTTTCTCAGGGTATATGCCCAGTAGTGGGGTTGCTGGGTCATATGGTAGTTCTATTTTTAATGTTTTAAGGAACCTCCATACTGTTCTCCATAGTGGCTGTATCAATTTACATTCCCACCAACAGTGCAAGAGGGTTGCCTTTTCTCCACACCCTCTCCAGCATTTATTGTTTGTAGATTTTTTGTATTCATCACATTTTTAATTTTAGTTTTTATTATTTTTTAGTTTCTTCAGAATTTCATTTTGGAATCTTTTTTCAAATATGCTCTGTTACTTTTTGTATTTCCAGTTATATATTAAACATTTAAATCTTAATAACTTGGTTTAAGAATCAAAAACACCTGAAGTTTCCTGGCTCTATTTCCAACCACTTCCTTTTCAAAGCTTTTTAAAAGAGAATTGTAATTGTTACTCTTCCCGTTAGGAAGACAAACCATCTCTGAATGTAACTACCATAGATCCAAGAAATGGAGAGTAATACAATCATCAATCCCAAATTTTAATCTCTTATTTATTTTTTTAAAGTGTTTGAAATTATTTAGGTAATACACAAATAAATTCTTACTGTGCAATATTCAGAAATACAGAAATATGTAGAGTAAAATATGAACATTCCCCTTCATTTACCCTTTCACCTCTTTGTCACAGATGAACACTGTCAGTAGTTTGGAGATCATTCTACTAGTCCCCTTTCAATACATTTAAACACACATGCACACGTGTGCACTTTAATACAGCCTCCTAATCTTTCTAGATTCTGACCTGTTCTTTTCATTCCTGATGGTGCTAGTACAGGCTCTGGTCATCACTGTTGTGGTTTACAAAGGTAACCCCCATTAGGTCTCCCTGCCTTTAGCCTTGTCCTCTTCAGATCTGTTTTGTTAATCCTGTTTATCACTCTGCTTAAGACCTTTAGTGGCATCACATCCAGCATGCTATGGGATAAATTCTAAGCCCATTAATATAGCATTGAAGGCCCTGTGAGGACTAATCCTTTCCTTTGCACTTTCATCTTGAGCAGCTCCCTTCCTCAAACTCTGTATTCCATCAACTCTGAATTGAATCTGGGTTTTTTCCACACATCATAATGTCTGTGTCACTCTGCTTTTCATTCATAGTTTCTCTTCTGTTGGAATGATCTCCACCCCTCTTTTCCTCTTAGTCTGATTAACACCTGCTAATCTTTTTAGTGTGGTGGTTAGGAACCTGGGCCTTGGGTTAACATTTTGGATTATTTTGTTTAATTTCTTTAGAATCACAGTATTTAACTGCTGTGAACTTTGTTTTGTCATCTATGAAATTGGAATAATTTCTACCTCATAGAGTTATTTGAAGATTAAATGAGATAATAAATATATAAAGTGCTTAGCACAGTGTCAGTTTAACAGCAACAAGTTGGGCATCCTGTCTTTCAGTTAAGACTGAGGAGAATATAGATGCACCTCTCTGTTGTGCATATCTCTGATACTACAGTTACACACGACTTTTTCACAGATTTTGAGTGGGTCTCCTCCATTAGACTTGGAACTCCTTAAAATCAAGGACTGTCATGTTTGTTTCTGTATTACTGGTACCAGGCACTGGCAAGTAGATATTTAGTAAATATTTCTTAAATATATGAGTTTGAAATAGCTAGGCAGTGCAGTCTCTTTTGCGCAGGAAGCTCATATAAGTGTGCATACCCTCCGTTCAAGTGAGATTTTTGTTTTCCTTTCTCTTTACAAGTAGTAAAGTCTTAAAATAGTAATTACATTTATTTCTACCACACTGAGCTGTGATGCCACAAGCTGGAAATACAGGGAAGCCATGGGAATTTGGCACTCTCAGGGATTAGATCATTTTTCCATATTCAGTTTGTATTCTTGTATTTGTGGAATTTGGTTTGAGGATAGTGAAAGTTCTTATTCATGTATAATTTGAGAATTGGATTTTTAAAATGTATTTCTCAAGGGATATTTTGGTGAGATAATGCTTGACAGTCGAGTTGCTTTCCCTGTACCCCAACCCCCCAAGTTACAATAGTTCTTTGAGTGCTTACCAATGACAGACAACAACCCTACCAGATGTTATCTGTCTTCTATAGATGAAAAATCTCAGGCTTAGGTTAATTAACTTATTCAGCCAGAAAGCTGAATTCAAACCTAGTTGCTCTGGTGCTCGTTCTGTTTCCATTACACCATACTGTTTTTCTAAATACACTGAAAATAATTTTAGTTTGAATTTATAGTATTTAGTAGTGCTTTTAGTTACTTGGTGACTATTTAAACATTTTAGTAACTAATAGAAACCTTTTGGTAAGATATTTAGATACTATTTAAAGATAAAGTTTTTTAAAGTTAAAATTTAAATTCAACTAGTATTTCTTTAAGGTATATATATTTTATTTTTAATTTGAATCATCAATAGATGGATTTATTTGCCATATCAGTGTTCTTAGACGTTAGCACACACTTGTTTATTTCTTCCCATGTTGCATAATCCCTATGCATTATATTGGTCAGGAGGCAGGAATGTTGCAGATGTTTTTCTTTCGAGCTTCAGCTTGCTCTAAGATTTGGAATTAACTTTTAGAATGTTCTGGGTATATCCCCCACATGCCAAAGATCTGTAAATTTCTTTTCACATGGGCTGAAATTTTCAGACGTTTGGGTAAAATATATGTGAACACAGATGTTTTCCTTAAAAGCAGTTAATGATCAGAAAAAAAGACCACAGTGTGGAAATACTTTAGGTTCCTCCTGTAATATGATCGGCACATAAATACTTCCTTCTCTTGTAGTTAACATTGTTCATTTTCTAAGGGGAGGAAATAACTAAACTGATAATTAAAACATAGTATTATGTTGGTTTTTTGTTTGTTTGTTTGTTTTTTTCTCCCAGAGTAAACTAAATGATTTGGACTGACTAGGGCTGCTCCGTTCTGTGAAACTCACATTGTTTGCGTACTGTTGGCGGGCCTCATTAGGGGGTAAATTTGCTTTTTCTGTGTGTTTGCCAGTAACGATTCCTGTCTCTTACGGGAACTTACCATTTGGATTGTCTCCTTCCTAAACTGGCCAGTCTTACACAGTTCAGACCATTAGTTATTTTTCCTGCTCTCCAATTTTTTCCTATTATTCTTTGGTTTTCAAGTATTTAAAGCTGAGGATATTGGTCTCTGAGATATTGCCTGGTTAGGGTTCGGCATCATGCCCAAATTTGTTGGGCCTCTCAGGGCCTGAGTTCTCTGTGCTTTAACAAATGAGCTACAGTTCTCTAGAGATCAGTGAAGCTTGTTTGTTGATCCTGTATTCTCTTCCAGAGGAAGTAGATCTTTGAGAATGTCTAAGGAAGGGTAAGTGAGTTTATTATTCTTTTCTCCTCATTTTTCTCAGTGAAGAGATGTTCTAGTCATCTGAGTGAATTGGGAGATTAATAAGCAGTGCTACCAGTCTGAGAGTGGAGATGGGGGGGTGAGAGATTGAAAGAAATTCAGCTGAAAGTTTACATTGTTAGTGTTTCACATGTAATCTGCTGTAAAGTTACTGTTGCTATTTTGAAAGACTGCATTGAGGATGGATGATCTTAATAGAAATTTAGTGAGATACAAGCACCCTGTTTACCCTGTGGTAAACTCATTTTGTTTTTCAGTAGAAAGTGTGTTTGAAGATTGGAAGCAAGCAGTAGTATCTTACCAAAGAATTTTACATAGAAATGCATGAAGTTTAAAAATTCAAATGCATTTTAAAATAATTTGTACCTTTAGAAAGTGGTGTGAAAGATTGAAAAGCAGCCAGTGATTTTGTTTTCTTTCTGGGCAGTGTAGACAAAAAATAATTTCAAGTGGAATCCCCTATTCCTCTTTATTTTGCAATATAAAATAGTTCTGTGTTAGGTTTTATTGTTGTCTTTATATTATTTTCTCTTATGTTTCAGAGTCTGAATTATTATTGATATTCTTTTTGTGACCACTATAATAGGTGACATGTCAGTTAATAGCTGCATACTGTTAATTCTCTCATTTCTAGCCTTCAAGCATAACTAGACCTGGTTAATTTTAGAGAGACATTCCCTTTGATCACATAGGACATAGATTCCCTCAAAAATAAGTCTTTAAGAATACAGTGCAATTTAAATTTTTATTTTCTTGAAGCTCTTAATTTTTTTTCTAATAGAAATTTTGAAATAGTTTCATAGCCTCGTGTTTAGAATTTATTTTAATCTAATCATGTATTGATTATGAGCAGAATAAAATTGGCCCATTTTACTGCTATTTTAAAACCTCATTATTGGGTAAAGAGAACAGCCATGGGTATAAATAATTCTGTATTATTTTTAGACCTCTCATGACATCACTAGAATTTTAAGGTTTCTTTAAATGTGAAAATTATGAGAGGACTGCTTCTTCAGGTTTGTATGTTTTCTTTCCTTCCAGCACTGGCTACAAATTTGCAGTTTTTGTTAAACAATTTTTATGATAAGTATTATCATGGATGCTGGTAATATTTGTCAGGCTTGTACAAGTGGTTGTTTATAAAGCTGGTTTATAGATTTAAGAAGAACTATATTTCTAGATGCAATCAAAATTAGTACTACTTTCTCCCCTATGGTAAAACATATGCTAGAATTGGTTATTTAGAAAGGGCTCTGTATAAGTCAGAGGACACCATAAGGCCTGAGATATTCTTTTAGATTTATTTCTAGGGGCCCATGGGGCAGTTCTTATACTGCCTGAATAGGTAATGAACAAGTGCATTTGAAATGCATGGATCATATATATGAAATGGGTTAGCTTTTATTTTCCTTTGCTACCTTTAGAAATAAATGGATAAATCTTCTACTTTGGGATGAAAAGAATTCGTATATTCAGAATTTTGGTATGTGTGATATTTTGATATCTATAAAATATTTCCCTAATAGTAATGGGAAAGGATTGTTAATAGAGTTAAATCATCAAAAATTATACTTGAGCCTTATGTAAACCTGTGGTAATCAAGATAGTGTGGTATTAGTGTAAGGATAGATATATATAGATCATGAAACCTAATAGGGAATTTGTAGACCCACACATATATAGTCAATTGATTTTCGGTAATGAGGCTATGGTAATTCAATGGCAAAAGGTTAGTCTTTGTAACAGATGTGCTGAAACAACTAAACATTCATATAGAAAAAAATGAACCTCAACCTTTGCCTCAACCGTATATAAAAAATACCACAAAAAGGATCATAGACTTAAATATAAAAGTTAAAAGTAAAGTGTAGGTGAAAATGTTTGTGAATTAGGTAAAGACTTCTCAGAAAAAATACGTAAAAAAATTAAAACGTGGAAGACAAAATTGATAAATTGAGCTTCATCAAAATTTTTTTAAAACCCTCTGCTTTTTGAAAGACAACGTTAGGAAAATGAAAGGGCAAGCCATAGACTGGGAGAAAATATTCTCAGTACATATGTATCTGATAGAGGACTTACTTTATCCAAAATATATGAAGAATTCTTATAACACGATAATGAGACAAACCGGTTTATAAATGGTTCTTCACACAAAAAGACATGGCCAATAAGCACTTGAAAAGATGCTCTACATTATTAGTCATTAGGGAAATACAGATTAAAACTACAGTGATATATCACTGCAGACCCACTAGAATGACTAAAATTAAAAACACTGACATGTGGAGCAACTGGAATTCTCATGCATTTTGCATGAGAATGCAAAATAAAAAAACATTTTGGCAATGTCTTTTAAAGTTAAACATATACTTACTAATGAACTAATGAGTCCACTTCTAGGTATTTACTCCAAGAGAAATGAAAGCGTATACCCACAGATTTGTACATGAGTGTTCATAGCATTATTATTTACAATAGCCAAAAACTGGGAACAACTCAAAATATGCATTAACTGAATGGGTAAACAAATTGTGGTATATCCATGCAATGGAATACTACTCAGGAATAAAAGAACAAATTTTTTTAAAAACAAATTTATTTATTTATGTCTGTCTGTCTGTCTGTCTGTCTTGGGTCTTTGCTGCTGCGCACGGGCTCTCTGCAGCTGGGGAGAGCGGGGGCCACTTTTTGCTGCAGTGTGTGAGCCTCTCATTGTAGTGGCTTCTCTTGTTGTAGAGCACGGGCTCCAGGCACGCGGGCCGCAGCATTCATGGCTCACGGGCTTAACAGTTGTGGCCCGTGGGCTCCAGAGCGCAGGCTCAGCAGCTGTGGTGCGCATGGGCCGAGCTGCTCTGTGGCATGCGGGATCCCCCTGGACCAGGGCTCGAACCCGTGCCCCCTGCATTGGCAGGTGGACTCCCAACCACTGTGCCACCAGGGAAGTCAGAGCTAATTTTTGATACATCTAACAACATGAATGAGCCTCAGAAGTATTGTGCTAAGAAAAATGACCAGACACAGACTACATGGTGTTTGATTCCATTTATCTGAAAGCTCTAGTGACAGAAAGCATAGATCAGCGGTAGTCTGGGGCCATGGGTTGGGACGGGTATCGCAGAAGGACATGAGGGAATATTTTGGGTTGATTGGGGTAGTTGTTACATGAGTGTATACAATTGCCAAAACTCACCAAACTTCGCACTTAAGATGGGTGAATTTCACTTTAAGTAAATTATACCTCAATAAAGTATATACCTCAACTTGTTTATTTAGAATTCTGTAAATAAAACAGTTATTGTTTATGTATATTCAGGGGAATATATTTGGGAAGATACAGGTGCCCTAGGATGTGTAATGCAAGGAAAAATGCATTCTCCTTTCAGTGTCATGATTGAACTCTGGTCTTCTAAAGCTGTTAGAAAGCCTTTTATTACTAGAGTTATTGTCCTTTAAATGAGAGGCCAGAGTCAGTTTTGGCATTTGCTTTTATTTTAAATTCTAGATTTTGACCTCTCTTTTCCATTATAGGTACAGTCAGTACACTTGTTAATTTGACCTAATGATAACATGGATAAACATATTTTCTTCTCTAATTTTTATCCCACAGAATTCAACCTTAATATTTTGCTGCATTTTATAAATTATCTTCTATACACTGGTTTTTATTTTTAAAAATTGGGGAGAAAAAGTAAAAAAGAATTTAGGGGGAAATAGGAAAAAAAGATTGGAAAAACCTGTTTTTAATTCAACTGAGATTTTAGAACAGTAAATTTATTTTCAGAAGTACTGACATTGTTTCTGGTTTCTCCCTTAATTTATGTATTCTTCATTTGTTAGTCCTCTTTTTTATTCCCCACCATTCTGCTCTCATTACTGCAGTTTCTTCATTTGAGATTGAAGGTGAAGGGAATTTTAATGTCTATTTCTTAAAGAGAATCTCCTTAAAGTATGCTTTGAAGTCTTTGGGGGAAAGATAGCATGATCACTACTCTTAGTCTTTTATCGCTTTTAAGATACACATTTTTTTTTTCACATTTAGACATCTCTGAATTTGGGCTACATCTAGCAATATACCACCTAGAATTAAGTTGATTTCTTCTAGAAAAGATTTTATTTCTCTCAGTCACTTAGGGGCAGTGTTAACCACCCTAGTAGTGTAAATTCAGACCACAAACCTACCTGACTTAATTGTTCAAATTCTCAGGGGGAGGATTTTCCCCTTCCTTGGACTCACTGTCAAGGCTGAGATGTACAAATGTCCTTATATGCTTTTTCTTTGTTGCAGGTTTATTTCTCCTTTTTCCTTGTATTATGGGTATTGCCCTTTGATAATCCTAGCTTTATGAGGCTGACTTTTCTTGGGCATCCCCCCCACCCACCCCCCTTGCCCTTTGCTAGTGACATATAATATGGGTGAGTTTTACAATTGATGGCATCTTAAATTTTAATCATCTTTAATTTTGTTCTGTGCATGCCTCCACATTCTCTTCTTTTCTCTGGAACTTATTTATATTGAGTATTTGAGAAAAATTAATATTATAATTAATTCACGTATTATTTTAGAAATGATAATATGCTTGTTCAGACTTTGAAAGTACAGGGTACTATTCTCATGATATAATCTGATAAACAAAATGTATCCCCCCTGAGGATGATCCTCAGAGAAAATATTCAGACAAATTAGTAAGAAGTTATTGGCTGCAAATTTATGAAGACAAAAACTTATGCTTAAATGACTTTTGTTTTTATAATGTAGTCTAAAATTTCTTGTTGTGTCTGTATATCCATGGTATTTAAACTTTGAATTTTTAAGAATCCATTTCATAAATTAGAAAGTTTTTATCTTTCTTTTTAAATTTATTTATTTATTTTTGGCTGTGTTGGGTCTTCGTTTCTGTGTGTGGGCTTTCTCTAGTTGCGGCGAGCGGGGGCCACTCTTCATTACGGTGTGCGGGCCTCTCACTGTCGCAGCCTCTCTTGTTGCGGAGCACAAGCTCCAGACGCGCAGGCTCAGTAGTTGTGGCTCACGGGCCTAGTTGCTCCGCAGCATGTGGGATCCTCCCAGACCAGGGCTCGAACCCGGATCCTCTGCATTGGCAGGCAGATTCTCAACCACTGCGCCACCAGGGAAGCCCCCTTTTTCTTTTTCTTTTTTTTTTTTTAATCACTGCCATTCTTTTACTGAAGAATGGAGACATAAAGGCAGAATGAGGTCTTGCCATTATGTTTTTTTAAAGAACAGCTTTATTGAGATATAGTTCACATACCATTCAGTTCACCCTTTAAAGAGTACAATTCAGTGGTTTTAGTATATTCACAAGAGTTGTGCAGCCAACAGCACTCTCTTATTTTAGAACATTTTTTATTATCCCCCAAGGGCAACTCCCCATTCCCTCTCCCCAACAGCCTCTGGCAACCACTAATTGCTATTAAGGGTTTAGTTTAAATTTAATTTTTAGTTCTATTAAATACCGTGTCCGGTCTTTACCAGGCCCTATGCTAGTTTTTGGGAAGGCAATAAATCCTGGCCTCAAAGCTTATAATCCAGTAAAGAATAAGAGAATTAAACACATACTTTATGTATATGATAAAATATAGAAATAAATGATTTTGAGTATTCATACTGCTCACACGGATCACAACTTTATAGAATTTTAGTTGTTGGTGAAATCTCTTTCATTAACTAAAAAAGTAATCTGAGACCCAGAGGCATCACTGTTACATAGTTCTCTGGCATGGCCAGAATAATTTCTTAAAGAAATCACTTGAAATTGCTGGGTCTTGAAAAATAAGATAGAGATAACTGAGAAGGTCATTTCAGGTATGGGGAACAGTATAAACAAAACCTCAGGGCACTTTTAGGAAATAACAAGTAGTTCATTTTGATTATTAGAGCAAATGGTGCATGATGTAGAGCAACATGAGATAAAACTGATTTTGGAAAGATCGCCATCTTTCCAAGGCTTTGAACTCCTTGAAGATACAAAAATTTGTAATATATTAGTCTGGTGGTAGGTAGTGAGGAATGTCTAAAGGTTATTAAGTAGGTGATTATAGAGCTGGGCATTAGGACAGTGCTTCTCATGTATGTTAGAGGACCAGTTTTTTTTTTTTAATTCTATTCTGTTTCAAATTGATACACTTATAATAAAAATGAATTACTAGAAAAATGAAAACATAAAATGTAAGTATACATTTTTGTTACTGTGTTCAACAAACAAAAGTTTTTTGTCGAATTGCTATAAAAGTTTCTAAATACTTGCAATTTCTTGAATTACTAACAGCACTTCACAAACCAGCATTAGTCTGTGGACCACACTTTGAGTAGCACTACTTCAAAGCAATTAATTTGGCATTAGTGTGCAGGCACAGCAATTGGGAGATGATTGCTGGAGAGTTAATGAGGACCTGGACAAATTGTTAGCAGTTTAAGTTGAATGGAAGATCTGGATTAGAGACATTTGGAAATTTAAATGAAGGCAAGTGAGATGATATGGATTTGAGGGAGAGGAAAGAATCAAAAGATGTTAACTAGATTTTAAGCTTGAGGGGAAAATGAGAGTGCCATAGCAGAAATAGAAATTAGTTGGGGAGAAAAGATACTAAACAAAAATTCACATTATAGCATTTTTCTGTTAATTCACACACACACACACACGGACACACACCCCATTTGGTTGGTAATCTAAATTTGGCAGTCTCCAAAAAGCATTGTAACTTTTTCTTTTCTTTGATTGCAACAAACTTTGAGTAATATAATTACACAAACCCATAACCAAAACATGCCTAGGAAGATTTTTTACTTGTATCCTTATTCTCATTTATTGTTGCAGTAACTGTTATTGGGCCTTTGGCCAGGAACTTGTGACTCTTAGGCAGGGGGAGGAGCTAGGGATAAAGTTCACCAGTGCCAAAGAAATTCTATTCCAAATGGATTTGTGTGGAGCAACAGTGATATCCAATGACAAGTTAAATTAGACACAGAGGTGTTTTCTCCAACACTGTCTCAGAAGATACATGCTGTTGAGGGGGCCTGGTTCAGACTAAAACAGTCTTTTTGAAGTAAGGTTAAAGTCACACACAAAAAATTATACTAGGGTCTTGAAGAAGAATTTTGTTATGTGACTTCAAGAACTAGTTGACTCTGATAGTTGCACACTTTGCAGAACGGCAACCAGTGACAGATGAGGTAATACTGCTTTGAATTATGAGTTAAATCTCAAAACCATTAAGAGTTTGCTATTTACAAAATTCCAAATTTAGTAAATTGCATGTTCATTAAGTGTAAGAATACTAGATCCCTGTTCTTAAAGCACATTATATTTATAGTCCTGTTTCTTTTGATTAATATCTATATTTATTTGGATAGCATTTCTTCAAGTTTTATGCCTTACTGCAGTGTTATATGATAGTAAAAACGGTTACATTTGTCTTTGTGTTGAAGTCTGTGCCTGGTTTTATAGTGTTTCTGGGTCTGTCTCCTAAAGATTGTGTCTCTTGTTTTAATGCTCAAATCTATATCTTGCAAATGACTTAGTATGTAGGAATTTCTGGCTGATAATTGCATTTTAAGGTTGGATGCTTAGTTCAATCATGCTTTCTAGGGTGGCAACTTTGTGCTTTATTTAAAGCAAGCTTCGGAAAGTTTCACAAATATATTCAGGCTCTTGAAGATAGAGGTGGAGTATGTTCCACTGGTTAATAATTTAGAAAAGTGACACAAGTTGACTGGCATTGACAAAGATACAGTCAGGGTCCCGGGACCAATAGAAAGTTTTGGATTCCCCAAGCAGATAGGATATTTTCATTTTAAATGTGTGGTGGAACAGTGAGCCAGTCTTTTAATTGATATAGTACCTAACACTTTCTTTTATTATAATAATAAAGAATAGTTATGAGTTTGAGGCCAAGAGATCAGTTTCTCTTTAAGACTATGTTCTGGAGACGTGGTATTTCTGGCTCAAGGCTGCCTCTCTGCTGAAGTCAGTGCATACTTTCAGCATTTGCATGTTTATTATCTTTGTAAATCGTAGCGTATATATTACTACAGTTCTCTATAATGCAGCTGTTCCATTTTGTCATCATAGCTTTGCTTATGCACTTTAGATATTCATGTACGAATTAGATTTAATTCCCTGTTGGCCCCATCTCCCATGTTGTAGCATAAATTAGGGAAAGAAAAGGAGAGATGAGAATATATGTGAGGTTTTTCTTTCTGTTTCATAATAGGAATAAATTAGATGGGGAGACAGGAGTGATTGTTTCTTTTTTAAATTCAGGAGTTGCTTCTGTGGGTGAGGGTACTTATTTTAAATGAAAATGAAAAGATAAAGGATATTTGGTTTCATAGAAAAATGTGTTATTTTCTAATTTTAGACACCTAGAAAGTCTTTGATAGTTTTAGCTACTCCCTAAAGGACAGCTTCTAGGATATATGTCATAAAATGGTACTTGCTTTGTAATAAGCATTCAACAAATGTGTTGATTGAATCAAGTGACCAGTTAGTCAACAAGGAAAGAGTGTGATTTGATGGATATTTAGCAACGATTATTTTCACAGAAAAAACAGATTTTCTTATTCCTGATATATATCATTCCCAGAGTTTCTCTGGATAATACCTAAGGTACATTATGATCTCTATATCCTTAAAAAATATGAAAAGGAATACAGGCTTAACCTCTCTTCTGGATGAGAAAGAAACAGGTAAACTATCTAACTGGGTCTGTTGATAGTTTCTTTCTACCTTTATCAGTGATTGAGTGATACTAGCAAAGTATCTTTTTTTTCTGTGATTTTAGCTATGCCTAAAACCAGCTTGCATCATTCTTCTATCAGGATCAAAACTGTTTCTTTTATTATGTGGCTCCACATATATCTCTCCTGGAAAGAAAAATCTTCCCAGTCTGTTCCTGTCTGAATTCCCATAGAATATTTTAGGCATGTCAGCTGTTTGGGCTCTGATCAAGGATTTGATCCCGTTGGCCCCCTAGCCTGAATTGAGAGTGTGTTTGAAAAGCCTGAGCTTCAGTGTGTTTCCAGAGTTAAAACCATTACTCGGTGTCTTTTCCCTCTCTTGTGCCTTCATAAGGATTTATATAACTGGAAAAAGGTGATAATAAAGTAGATGCTCCAATCAGTAGAAATAGAGTGAAGTTTGATGAAGTGGTAGAAGGGTCATGGTGATATAGTTGGAGTTTGGGTTTTTTTTTTTTTTTTAAAGATTTGGGTAGGTGTCATTTATCCTCTAGTTCCCTGTATCTTTCAGCTATTCCCTACTCTTCCCCTCCCGTCCATTATTAACCTAATCAAAGTAAATGTTGATTTTACAGAATACCAGATTTTCTTAGGGAAAGAAAGTGTAGATGTTTTATATAACAGCTCTCTCAGGAACTAAGAGTTTTATAAAGCTAATCTAGTGTGCATAGCACACTATGAGGTAAGTAATGATTTTCATATTTTTTAGAAGATAACATTTCTGAATTCAAGGACCTATTGATTTTTAAGTCCCCTATTAAAATAAACTTTTTGTTGTTGGGGGTAGGAGTTTGTTTGTTTGTTTGTTTGTTTGTTTGTTTATTTATTTATTTATTTATTTATTTATTTATTTATGCTGTGTTGGGTCTTCGTTTCTGTGCGAGGGCTTTCTCTAGTTGCAGCAAGCGGGGGCTACTCTTCATCGCGGTGCAGGGGCCTCTCACTATCACGGCCTCTCTTGTTGCGGAGTACAGGCTCCAGGCGCGCAGGCTCAGTAGTTGTGGCTCACGGGCCTAGTAGCTCCGTGGCATGTGGGATCCTCCCAGACCAGGGCTCAAACCCGTGTCCCCTGCATTAGCAGGCAGATTCTCAACCACTGCGCCACCAGGGAAGCCCTATTAAAATATTTTTAAGCAAATATTTGATTATTTGTCTGCATTTAAAATTAGTGCATACCAGGGAACTCTGCTCAGTGTTATGTGGCAGCCTGGATGGGAGGGCAGTATGGGGGAGAATGGATACATGCATATATATGGCTGAGTCCCTTTGCTGTGCATCTGAAACTATCACAACATCGTCAATTGCCTATACTCGAATATAAAATAAAAAGTTAAAAAAATAATAAAATAAAATTGGTACATACATTCTGAGATGAGAGGAAAAGTTTTCTAATAAAGTTTAAAACAGTAATATTTGAGTTGGTGAAGTTTTTTTAAAAAGTCATTATATAGATTAGTGGTTTCCAAACTATTGAGTATTTCACAGTTAAAATATGGAGCATTCATCCCTGTGTGTGCTTATTTACAAATTACCTATACTACTATTCTTACTTGTATGTAGTAGAAAACATACACAAATTAGACATTTTAAAATGATGAGATAAATTTGAGTAGAAGCTGTAATATTTTCTTCTGTATCCCAGTGGAGTTTTCTGTATCCCCAGGTGCAGTCACTCCTCTTTGGAGACTACTGACCTATATTGTTAATGCAGGAAGCCCAGCCCAGGTATCTTTATTTCTACCAAGTTTCCTGGGTGATTTGTAGCATTCTCATTTCTCATAGCTACTTATGAAATGAAGGCAAAGAAGAGGTTTGGTAATAAGAGGATAAACCATTCAGTAATTTTGCCCACCATACTTTGGGATCAGATGGAGGAGGTATCCTTATTTTCAGAGATGATTAAAACTTGCCACAAAGCACCATCATGGTGATGATCCACCATACTATTATATGTTTAGTTTTCTCTGTGTCTTCATAGCGATCTTTCTGAAATTTGAATCTGATTATTTCATTTCATCAAAATCTGCTAATTTGTTCTTGCCTGCAGGATAAAGTCCAAACTCTCTAATGTGACATACAAAGTCTTCATTAATTTGACCCTTTTTTTACCTTCATAACCTTTGTTGCCTCTTTCCCTTCTCCTCTGGAAAACTTCCGTTTGCAAAAACAAACAAAAGTAAAACCAAAGAAAACCCAGCTCCAGCCTCAGTAAATGTTTTTTGGTTCATTACAAACCCTGTCTTTCCTTTGTCATTCCGTCTGGAATGCCCTTCTTGCTTTGTCCTACTGGAAAACTTCTACTAATTGTTAAAATCAGCTCAGACATCTCATCTGGTCTCTAAACAACTTGTTTTCTCTCCTGCATGTTATTTTATAGCATTTATTGAATTGCTATAATTATTTGCTTTTAAGTCTCTCTCCTGCTATGCTGAATTCCTCAAGGATAGAGATTGTAAGTTAAAATATAAGTTCCATGAGGGCAGGTACTCTTTTGTTCTCTTCCATATCACAGTATCTGGCATATAGTAGGCATTCAGTAAGTATTTGTCACATGAATCTGTTTATATTTGTGTCTTTAGTGTCTGGCATATGGTAGGCTTTAAATGAACCTCTGTTTATTAAATAAACTAAATGAATGAATGAATTATAAAATCTCAGAAATAAGCTTATTTTATGGGGTCTGACTTAGAAAAGGAGAGCTGATTCTCTGAAAACTTGAGTACATGACATCATTAAAATCAAGACACAATAAGGAAATTTACGTATTTTTGTATAATATCTGATGTCACTTATGGTATAAGGAGGACTTGAATAATTTATATTATGAATCTTAATATTGGTATTTAAATGCATTCTAGAAAGATAGACAAATAATTCCATTGAACTTAATTTTTGTTGTTGTTTCAGTGTTAATTGAGATATCATTTTTTGCTCCTTTCTTTAGGGTGTTTGTGAACCGAAGTTTAGCCATGGAAAAAATAAAGTGTTTTGGTTTTGATATGGATTATACACTTGCTGGTAAGTAGCACTTTCTGATTGCTTAAGAACTACTACTTTGGATATAACACAGTAGGCCATTCAATAAACACTTGTTGACGTAGTCATATATTTAGCTCAATCTTTTTCACTGAGATTTGTGAATATTGAAATTACCAGATGTCCTTGAGATCTAGATGGTAGAGATAGGTAGAACAAGTGCTAAATTATTTTAGAGACCCTGGTAAGAAATGATATGATGAAATTATACATTACTGTGTATATTTGGGCTCTTTTGGCTTTTACTCTATTAAGTTGTTCTTCAAGGATGGAATTTTGTATCTCTCTACCACCGGTAAACGTTTATCAGTTAAAATTTTTAATATTTTCTTAAGACAAATGAAAAATGTGTTGATTTTCTATTGAAGTGATTGCACATATACTATGTAAAGACTTTTTAAAAACTAGAGCTATTACTTTGTTCATTATCAAATAGACCTTAAACACCAGCACTCTGCTGTTTTTCCCTTCATATCTCTGAGATATATTTGAAATACTCAGTATATTAGCCAATAGTTGCAGCATCTGTTTTTTATTAAAATATTTGCAGTCTGACAAAAATGTCATTTAATTTAAGAAGGAGTAGGGATGAACAAGGATCAACTGTATAGCACAGGGAACTATATTCTATATTCAGTATCTTGTAGTAACCTATAATGGAAAAGAATCTGAAAAAGAATATATATATATATATAACTGAATCACTTTGCTGTACACCTGAAACTAACACAACATTGTAAATCAACTAACTGTACTTCAGTTAAAAAAAAAAAAACTAAAAAGAAAAGTAGGGATGAAGAACTGAGTTGAGCACATGTGCATATATGTATGTACACGCACATGTATACAACTGTGACACTCAGAAAAGAATCTTTCAGAAATTTTCTCTAAAAAATACTGTCTTTAAGTACACAAAAACATTAAGATGTATTAATTCACTTATGTTCAGAAACTTTATATAACATTATTAGAAGGTTTATATCATCTCAAATTAAACAAATCTCAATTTGATGTTCAATTTAGGCTATAAAGATAAGTGAATAATATAAATGTACAAAAATGAACACATGTAGTTTATAGGTACTTGCCACATATATGTGGGTATGATATTTTACTAAACAAGTTCTATATTGAAAATATACACTGACTTGATTTGAATTTCTCTTTCTTCCCTCTGTATTCTTTGTTATTTATTTGGTATTCTATTGCCTTAAAGCTGTTTTTGCAGCAGTTAGATTCTTTTATATTTTCCTAATTGGACACAGACACTTTTAGGTATACTTGTCAGAAAGCAGTTTGAAGCGCTATACTTTCTCAATGTAGATCTTGCTGTCCAAATTGGGAGAAAATCTTGCATTCTTTCTCCTTTCTAGAATTCTACTTTCCAGGGAAAAGAATGGCAAGGTAGTTTGGCAGCTGAAAGGGATATTAACTAAAGCAGAAGTAGAAGTTAATGGGGCTGAAACGTGACAAACTTTTTTTCTTGGTTATTAAGACAGTCTCACTGTATTGAAGTAGTTCAATTCAATAAGTATTTATTGGAAACCTGTAATGTGCCTGGCACATTTTGTTACTGAACATTAAGATAAATGTATATTCCCATAGAATAATTTAAAAAAGAATTCTCTTGTTTAACAAAAAAGTCACTGAATCTTAGTTTCTAAACTTTAAAGCTACCTTACGGTTTCTTCTTTTTATATGCTTTTTTTTTGTTTTTGTAATCCCACTTTATATTTTAATGCTTACTCTTAGTCTAGACACTAATATACCTTGCTTATATGTAACAATAATTATTAACATTTATTAAGTGCTTATTATATGCCAAGCCCTGTTCTAAGTGTTTTACATAGGTTATTTCATTTAATACTTAGATTATCTCATTCACATCACTTATTTAATATTTACAAAATCCTATGAGGCAGATACTACTATTATTGTCTTCATTTTACAGCAGATGCTGATTTTTTAAGGACTTTGTCTAAAAACATTTAGCTGTGATATAGCTGAACTACGATTCAAACTTAATTAAGCATTGTGTTTACGTATATGATATATATGTATATAATAAATTTAAATTATTATTTTGAATATTGACAGTTTATAGTGAGGTATAATTTCAAAGTAATAAGCACCCCCCCCAAACAAACCGAGATTAAGCACCCAAAAGGGCAAAGCTCTTTAAAGTAGCCCCCTTGAGAGACTATATATTCTTCCAACAGTTCTATGTTGGATGAAAAACATTGGTACTACCCTGTGGTATTGCCTTCACTTCATAAAGCATGTAGGAAAACAAGTTTATTGACTTCATACCTGTCACCTGTTTTCCAGAATGGTATTCATTAAATTTGTCTGTGAATAACTTTTGGTAATTTTAACAAACAAACTGCACCCTTGAAGTGCTAAGGACTTTTCATCAGAAAAATGTGCCATGAAGTAGAGAGACAAGACTAAAAGAAGTGTTTTTTGAAAGCTTCGATAAATATCCCTGAAATAACTGTAATAGCCTCACAGGGTGAATTCATGGAAAGGGGCTGTATTCTTTCTGAAGACTTTTCTGAGACATTGCCTTCTCTGTGCAGTGCTGACACCTTGCTATATCATTCCCCAGAGCAATTTGTATGTCACTTGCAGCTTTTGTTCACTTGCATGCCTCCCCTTTGGCCTGTGAATTCCTCAAGGGTAAGGGCTTTCTTTTTCACATTTATATCCTTTGTGTTGCCTAAAGCCTGACATATAGTAGTTGCCCAGTAAATATTTATTGAATGAACAATTTGGGTGCATAAGTTTTAATATATCAGTTTAAGAATCAATCATAGTATTTTAGTTTACCCAATATAAAATGTACACTAATAAGTCAAGTTAAATACTTTCAAATATGAACTTATTTTTAAAATTTTAATAAACTATATTGAGGAATAAGTTACATACAATAAAATACATGCATTTTAAGTATATAGATTGAGTTTGATAAAATGTATTCACCTGTGTAACCACTGCCACAATCAAGATATAGAATTTTTCCATCACTCCAGAAAGTTCCCTCATTGCCTTTTTGAAGTTACTTCTCTCTCCGGCCCCACTCTTTGCCTCAGGGCTTTTTGTCACTACAGATTAATTTTACCTTTCCAGAATTTCATGTAAATGGAATCATATTCTAATGTACTCTTGTTTCTGGCTTCTTTTGCTTAGCATAATTTTTTTTGTGATTTATTCATGTGTGTCTGTCCGTAGGCAGTTCATTCTTTTTTTACCCCTAACTTTTTAAACTTTTTATTTTCAAATATTTTTAGACCTATGGAAGAGCTGCAAAAATAAGAGTTTGCCTTTAGTCTCTCCTAATGGTAACATCTTACTTGACCATGGTTGACTGTAGTACAATTATAAAAACTAAGAAATTAACATTAGTACCGTACTGTTAATTGAACTACAGACTTTATTCAGTTTTTACACTAAAGTCCTTTATTCCAATCCAAGATCCAAACCAGAATCTCACATTGCATTTAGTTGTCATATATCCTTTGTCTCTTCTGTGACACTTCCTACGTCTTTCATTGCTTTGACACTTCAAAGAGTACTGGTTAGGTATTTTTGTAGAATATTTCACAATTCGGGTTTGTCTGATGTTTCTTCATGAATAGATTGAAGTATTATGCATATTTGGGAAGAATACCACAGAAGTGATGTGCCCTTCTTAGAGCATGATACCAGGGGTACATAATGTTGATAGGTCTTACTACTAGTGATGTTAACCAGTCAAAATTATGAAATTCTCCTTTCTCTTTAAACTTTACTTTTTTTTTTGGAGGGGAGGCCAAGTAGTAGTCCTTTGTTTTTATACTGCAATTTGTTTATCTATTTATCTGTTGATGAGCATTTGGGTTGTTTCCAGTTTGGGGCTATTGTGAGTAAAACTGTTAAGAACATTGGTGGTGTACAAGTCTTTTTGTGGATGTATATTTTTATTTTTTTCCTGGGAAAATACTTAGGAGTGTAATTGCCAGATTATGTTTACCTTCTAGGGAACTGACAAATGGTTTTTCAAAGTAGTGATACCGTTTTAAATTTCTACTCAGCAAACATGCGATTTCTAGTTGCTTCACTCCTTGTTTACACTTGACATTGTCAGTCCTTTGAATTTAGCCACTATAGTGAATATATAGTATTATTTCACTGTGATTTTACTTCGTATTTCTCTGTTAACTAGTGATGTTGAAAATCTTCACGTACTTATTGGCTATTTGTATTTCTTTTGTGAAGTGCCTATTCAAATGCGCATGGCTTAATTGGGTTGTCTTTTTATTTTCAAGCTATAGAAGTTCTTTATATGTTCTGAATACTGGTCCTTTGTCAGATATATACCTTCTGAATATATTGACCAATATATGTTGGTATGTCTATTGACATTCTATTCCATTGGTCTTAAGTGCCTATCACATGGTCTTGATTGATTATTGTAGGTTTTATAGTTAGTCTTTTTTTTTTTTTTTGCGGTACGCGGGCCTCTCACTGTTGTGGCCTCTCCCGTTGAGGAGCACAGGCTCCGGACACGCAGGCTCAGCGGCCATGGCTCACGGGCCCAGCCGCTCTGTGGCATGTGGGATCTTCCCGGACCGGGGCATGAACCCATGTCCCCTGCATCGGCAGGCGGACTCTCAACCACTGCGCCACGAGGGAAGCCCTATAGTTAGTCTTGAAGTCAGGTAGTGTTAAGTCCTCTAACTTTATTCTTTTCTCGAATGGTTTTGATATTCTAGGTCCTTCACATTACTGTATAAATTTTAGAATAAGCTTATCACTTTTTCAGAAAAGCCTGGTGGGATCTTGATTAGGATTGTCTTGATCCCTTGTTCCATTTGTGGAAAATTGACATCTTAACTACATAGAATCTTCCAGTCCATGAACATTAATACATCATTCCATTTACCTAATCTTCTTTCTTACCTTTTAGCAATTTTTTTGTGATTTTTGGTGTAAAGGTCTTATACATATTTTGTCACATTCATTTGTTAAGTATTTCATATTTTTATGTAGTTGTAAATGGTGTTTTAAATTTCATTTTCTGTTTTTTTTGTCATTTGCATTTGGAAATGCAGCTTATTTTTGTGTCCTGTGACTTGCTTGATTTGCTTATTATTCAATAGTTCTAGGAGCTCTTTTGTAGATTCCTTAGAATTATCTACATATATGATCATATGATCTGCAAATAATTTACTTTTTCCTTTCGTGTCTATATATATCTTATTTAAAAAATTTTGGCTTCATTGCACCGACTAAAACCATAGTACCATGTTGAATAGAGGTGTTGAGAATTGACCTCCTTGGGTGTTCTTGATCTTAAAGAGAGAATGTTTAGTTTTCACTATTAAGTATGATGTTGGTTGCAGGTTTTTTGTAGATGATTTTTGTTAGGTTGAGGAAGTTCCCCTTTATTCTTAGTTGTCTGAGAGTTTTTTTTTTTTTTTTTACATGAATTGGGTGCTAAATTTCATCAAATATTTTTCTGCCTCAATTGAGATGATCATATGGTTTTTCTTTTTTAGTCTGTTAAAAGGGTGAATGGCATTGATTGATTTCTGAATGTTAAACCAATTTTGCGTTCCTGGAATAAATCCCTCTTGGTCATGTACCTTTTATTTATTTTTTTATTGGCAAATTTGATTTGCCAATATTTTGTTGAGGATTTTTGCATTCTGTTCATGAGGGGTATTAGTTGATAGTTTTCTTGTAATGTCTGTCTAATTTTGGCTTTAGGGTAATGCTGACCTCATATACTGAGTTGGAAACCATTTCGCTTTCCCTTTTTCTTTTCTTTTTTTGTTTGTTTGTTTGTATTTTGGCGGTGCCTCGCAGCTTGTGGGATTTTAGTTCTCCAACCAGGGATTGAACCTGGGCCCTCCTCAGTAAGAGCACAGAGGCCTAACCACTGGTCTGCCAGGGAATTCCCCCATTTCATTTTCTTATTTTTGGAAAGCTTGGGTAGGATTGGTATTATTTTTTCCTTAAATATTTGATAGGAGTGAAACCATGTAGGCCTGGAGTTATCTTTTTGTGGGAAGGTTTCAAATTATACATTCAACTTTTAAACATAGATATAGGGCAAGTTTCTATTTCTTCTTGGATTAATTTTGATAATTTGTGCCATTTCATCTAAGTTCAAAATATATTGGCATCAAATTATTTTTTTATTATTCTTTTGATGTCTGTAGGATCTGTAGTAATGTTCCTATTTTCATTCCTGATACTGGTAATTTATGCCTTTTTTTTTTTCCTTTATCAATCTAGCCAGAGGTTTATCTGTGTTATCAGTCCTCCCCCAAAGAACCACCTTTTGGTTTCAGTGAGTGCATGAGAATGAGGAAGATTTAATTTTTATTATTATTATTTATTTTTGCGGTACGCGGGCCTCTCACTGTTGTGGCCTCTCCCTTTGCGGAGCACAGGCTCCAGACGCGCAGGCTCAACGGCCATGGCTCACGGGCCTAGCCGCTCCGCGGCATGGGGGATCTTCCTGGACCGGGGCTCGAACCCATGTCCCCTGCATCGGTAGACGGACTCCCAACCACTGCGCCACCAGGGAAGCCCTTGCTTCTGTATTCTAACTCGTAGCACCATTAACATTTTTTGTGTTGTTGGCCTACTTTCTTGCTTCAGGTGTTACTGGAAAATGTTGATTCTTTGTGCAGAATGAAATGTGGCACAATGCACTTTCTTTCAATTTTTTTCCCCCTGTATATTTTGACTTTAGAGTTCGGAGGATTAGGGAATTGGTTGTTTTAGACTTTTTTTCAGTATAATTTCAGTGTATATTAAGGGCTTAATAAATAGTAGCAGTTACAATAAATAGGTACCCTCGTGTATACTATTCCTAACTAGAGAAGACGTTCAATAACCATTTGCTTTTCTTTATTGGGGGAAGGAACAAGCCAATAAATGTTCATTTTATATGAAATGAAATTATTAGATATGCTATAAAATTGCTATTAGCATAATCTGTGAATTGGCTATTCTGGTAAACGACATTTTGAGTGATACAGAGTTATCATTTACAGCATAGATGGATTACTAGTTTTCAGAGTTAGAATGTAGTGAAATTGATAGTAAGGCTAGGATTGATGCTTCTGAAGTGTCTGGATAGGACATCACATCTCAAATGGCAGTCATGTTTTGGAACGGTACATTCAGTGAGAGAGGGTGGTTATTGGCTCAGGGCCTACCTTATCATGCTGTAAACTTTGCCTAAATTTCTTCTCAGAAAACAGTTACATAGGTTTTCTCAAAGTTTCTTTTCCCCTGTTTACAAATGTTTGAAATATACATGTCTTTTTCATGGAAAGTGTTTGGGTATGGGGTCTAATTGTGGAGACTTACGCTATTTTCATAAGGAAACAGTTCTGTTTTTGGTCTAGAAAATGGCCACAGGAGACCTCCTTTGGGAGGAGGGGTGTCATGGTTTGGGTTAGCTCTGATTTTTTGCCTTTAATTCATATTGATAGGTAAGAAAATTGGCTTTGAATAATTCTCATGTTATTCATGTCAGATGTTGGGGTTGATAGAATTAGTGATGAATAATCATTTAAAACTTTGATTTGTCACTAATAAATAAGGAAGAAGGAAGAAGATAATTGAGGAATACATACATGGACTCTATAAGAATGTTAAGCTGTATGTATATAATTATTCCAAACTTGTAATTTTCCAAAAGTAAATTATATGGACCTTTGGTAGAATGAAGTTAAGTTGTGGTGATTTTTGTTTGTTTGTTTAGTTTATTAAAAGAGAAATTGATGGCCTTAATTTTTTAAAATTTTATGATTTTGCTTACAGTTTGGTACATTTATTCCCCTAAATGAAATGAATCACAGTGTTCAGTATCAAATCCATTCTGATGGGAACCACATTATCTTCATCTGATCTGAATGTCAGCCTCATAGCCCAAACAGTTTTTTAGAGATGATCCCTTTATCATCAGCTATCCCTATAATTAAAGCAAGCTATACATTTTTGTTTTTATTAGTTTATTTGCAGGATATCTATGTAAGATTGACATTTTTATATAAAATAAAAATTAAAACTCCTAAACAAAAAACTTTTGGACCTAAATCAGTTTTAATCCTGAAATCTGCCTAGAGAATTAATGCCAGTATTGGTATTTATTTAGCTCCATGTCTGTAATACTGTAGATTAACACTTTATTTCTCTAATGGGATTATGTACGTTAATTATGGTCTAACCAGTTTTTCTACTAAGTACAGATTAGTTTATATATGAAAGTCAATGTTTAGAATCTAGGTCATACTTAGTCTTGTATATTAGCTTTGCCACTGACTAATGGTGGACTATGTTTTATATAAAAAGTACTTATTAGGCCTATTTATAATTCCTCTCTCACCCCAATTACTTTATCAACATTCTTTCCACATGATGTATATCAGAAACTGGTCCTTTGCATTTTTGGCTTCCTCTACAGATAAGTGTTCTTCTTTTCCCTTGGCTTCTCTTCCTCTTAATTAGACCTGTTGAGTGCTCTGGTTTCCTATTTTATTAAGTTGCCCTAGTGTAGGTCTTTCTAGACCTCAGAATTTGTTTGTGGTCTTTTTCTGAGAGTGATCTTTAGCCTTTTTGTGCTTAAGTGGGACAGACAGATGGATCAGACTTGTAAGTGCATTCTCCAGGACAAATCAAGCCAAAAAAGATCTTGATAGTCAACCTAAGATTAGGTCTTTGGACTTGTCAGAGAGCAAGAAAGTTGTTTTTAACCCAGTTACTCCCTCTCCAGAGAATGAAGGGACCAATCTATACTATTTGTGAATTTTGTTTCTTTGATTTTGTTTGCATAGAGGACTCCTAAAAATGTTATGTTGCTGAATTTGTTGTTACTAAGAGTGGACAGAAGAGTGAAAATAGAAAACAAAAGGAGGATTGGAGTTTTTAAGGTTTAGTGCTTGTTCATTTTTCAAGTGGCGTATAGGCATAAAAAGACCTGTGGTTTCCATTACTCTTAGTATTCTGTTACTTAGTTTTATAATATTATACCCAGAAATTTATTGCTGAGGTTTCAAATGAGAAAATCTTTTGTGATGAAATGAGTGACATAATGTACTTACATCACCTCCTCACAGTTACAGATCATCACTTTCTGACAGACTGCTAATCTACAAAATGTGGTTTCTTTAACAAGCAAAATGCTAGTCAATAGCTGTTAAGTGAGAGTAATCTGGGTATAAAAAAAGTGATTTAAAAAAAAAAGCCAGAATAACCCTCTTTCTGTTTTGAGGGATAAGTCCCATAACACTCTGAGTTTAGGCCCAGTCTTGTTCTTCATCTTTACCTTAGAGGCTATGTGGTTGGAGAAGAAGAAGAAACCTCAGAGTGTGATAGACTTGGGTTTGGATCCCAGCTCTACCTTTTACTAGCTCTTGGCCACCAGCATGTTACTTAGCCTGCCTGAATCTCAGTTCCTTCATTTAATCCAAAATGAAGGAAGGAGTGAGTATAGGGATAAACTATTGGTATAAATTTTGAATGGAATAATGTATATAAAATGATAAATGCAATGAAAGTAGTTTTCTTGCTCTGACTGGTGATACCAAAATATTAATATACTGAACTTGAGCATAAGGGAAACTCTAAGGAGAAAAGTGTCAATATTAAACTCATTTGTTTTGTACTCCTATATCTTGTGGGAAAACCTGGAGTGCTAAACAGATGGCAGTGGAATATTTAATCATTCTTTTGAATCTTCTTCTTAAGTATTGCAAATGATCACAAACATAACAGAAAGTTAAAGTTCTTTTCTGAGTAAATTTTTAATGACAAGGTATTTGGCATCAGATTATGTTTCCGTAGAAATTAAGCAGTGTTTTCAGTGAAGGGTTATTTCTTAGCAGGATCATGCTGAAGGAATAGATTTCTGAGAAAGGATCCTTACTTAAGTTAAAAATTTTTACTTGGGGCTTCCCTGGTGGCGCAGTGGTTGAGAGTCTGCCGATGCAGGGGACACGGGTTCGTGTCCTGGTGCAGGAAGATCCCCCATGCCACGGAGCGGCTGGGCCCGTGAGCCGTGGCCGCTGAGCCTGCGCGTCCGGAGCCTGTGCTCCGCAACGGGAGAGACCACAACAGTGAGAGGCCCGCGTACTGCAAAAAAAAAAAAAAAAAAAAAATTTTTTACTTATGACGAAGATATCACTGATATGCTTCTAATAAATGCAAGGGGAGTTACTTGCTTTTTTGCAACAATAAGACTCTTTTAAGTGGAAAGAACAAGTTGACCTTTGCAATTGCATGAAAGACTTAAACATGCAGTAAGTTCCATGGAATTAACATCAAAATTATATATGTAGAATTGTTAAGTTTTCGGAAGTTTTTACCCCAAGGGAGAGTAGTACAGCATTTTTGGGTGGGGGGCAGATTTGTTAATATTTACTTAATGCCCTTCACAAATACAGAGTGACTCTTGGTTTAGGATTATGAAAATGTATTACTATTTCTAACTTGGTTCATTTAGAAAATCATCTTGATTTTTCTTTTTTCAATTAAGAAGTCTGGTGTTTTTTTGTTTGTTTGTTTCCCTCTTTGGCTCAAAGATCCCAAAGAGACACATTCCAATATTTTACCAGCTTCAACACCTTCAGGTTCTGAGCCATTTAAGTCCAGCAATAAGTTCCTTATTTCTGTTACCATTTCAGAAATAGCGGATGCCATGGGCAGTGTCTAGTCTCCCTCATCTTTTCTGAAAAATTGTCAGGAGGAAGAGAATAAACATTTATTAAGCATGTATTATTATGAGCTAGAAAATGTACTTTATGTACAGTGTACCTTTTAATCCTCATATCAACCCTCTGAAGTAGGGATTATTAGCTCAGTTTTACAAATAAGGCCACCAAGTCAACAGGTAAAATGACCTGTATGTAGCTTGTACATTGGCTTAAGACTCATAGCTAAAATTTAAACCCAGGTCAGTTTCCATTTCTCATGCTGCTCCCAGCTATCAGAAGTATAGAAATTATTTACTTACCTCTAGATGAGAACTTAATAAGAGAAAAAAACTCATAAGCATGAAAGATCATCCTTCATTTTGTTCCCAAAATAGGAATTCTCCCTAGGGCGAAATCCATCTTGCTCTTGCATCTATTTAAATGTAATCCTCATTCTTAGACTGCAGATACAGTAGTCACCTCTTACCTACAGTTTCACTTTCCATGGTTTCATTGACCCACAGTCAACTGTGGTCAGAAAATTTTTTTTTTAATGGAATATTCCAGAAATAAGCAATTCATAAATTTTAAATTGTACGCTGCTCTGAGTAGCACGATGGAATCTCGTACCTTCCTGCTCCATCCCACCCAGAATGTGAATCATCCCTTTGTCCCGTGTATCCTCCCTGTTAGTCATCTAATAGCCCTCTCAGTTATTAGATCAACTGTCCTGATATCACAGTGCTTGTGTTCAAGTGACCTTCATTTTTTTTTTAATAATGGCCCCAAAGAGCAAGAGTAGTGATGCTGGCAATTCATATTTGCTGAAGAGAAGCCTTTAAATGCTTCCTTTGAGTGAAAAAGTGAAAGTTCTCAACTTCGTAAGGAAAGAAAACAATCATGCTGAGGTTACTAAAATCTACAGTAAGAATGAATATTCGCGAAATTGTGAAGAAGGAAATAGAAACTCGTGCTAGTTATGCTGTCACCTCAAACTACAAAAGTTTGGCCACCGTTTGTGTGATGAGTACTTAGTTAAGATGGAAAAGGCATTAAATATGTACAATAAGATATTTTGAGAGAGAGAGTGTGCATAACTTTTATTACAGTATATTGTTATAATTGTTCTATTTTATTATTAGTTATTATTGTTCATCTCTTACTGTGCCTAATTTACAAATTAAGCTTTATCAGAGGTATGTACGTATAGGAAAAAACATAGTATATGTAAGGTTTGGTACTGTCTACGGTTTCAGGTATCCACTGGGGCTCTTGGAACGAATTCACCAAAGATAAAGGGGGACTGCTATAGTTTTACACAATTTTTCTTTCTTTAATTTTTAGAAGCAATCTTAAGCCTTAAGAGTACTGTATAAATACTGTATTTTTAGAATTATAAAATTATGCTTTTTTTCAATTAAAAAATCTTGGGAAGGATTGAAAATATATTTTAGACTCCTTTTGAATTTTTCTGTCCTCCTCTCCTTTCTAGGCCATGTCATTAGCCGCTGGGGATAAAATTTAATTATGCCAAAGCTAAGCACTTCGCATTAACAAGCCTAAAGTGGGGAGAGAAGATAGAATAAAGCTATTAGGAGTATCAAGGAAGAAATGAAGAGAAACTAGTCCTTGGGTTTGGTAAATCTGCTACTAGCAGAAGCATCTCAGGACTTTTGATCTCTCATCCTGTCCTCTCAGGCATAGTAGATGCACTCTGATCTTGTTTTGTTGTTAACTGGAATTGACTCAATTCACTTGACATTTAAATGAACATTTTTTTGCATGATGTATTTACTTGGACTAAAGTCCAGAGCACTCAGATCATGTTTCTGTCAGCAATTGTATATTCCTACCAAACTTATTGGCATTAGGGGCATTTAAAGGGGTGAGGAAAAACAAAGTAACAAGTATTATATAGTATTGGTGTACTGTCACTGAAGACATCTCAAATGAGGTAGAGCACTTTTTTTCTTCCCTTTTTTTTTTGTGGTAAAATATTCATAACGTAAAATTTACTATTTCTTCATTTTTAAGCGTATAATTGAGTGACATTACATACATCCACAGTGTTGTGCAACCTTCACCACTATCCATTTCCAGAACTTTTTCATCATCCCAAACAGAAACTCTGTACCCATTAAGCAATAACTCCCCATTTCCTCTTCCCTTCAGTCCCTATAACCTGTAGTATACTTTCTGTCTCTGTGAATTTACCTATTCTGTATATTTCATATAAATAGTAGAGTCGTAGAATATTTGTCTTTTTATGTCTGGCTTATATCTCTTGTCATAGTGTTTTCAAATTTCATCCATGTTGTAGCATATCTCAGAATTTCATTCCTTTCTAAGGCTGAATAATATTCCATTATATTTATGTACCACATTTTGTTTATCCATCATCTGTCAGTGGATACTTTGGATGCTTCCACCTTTTGGCCACTGTGACTAATGCTGCTTTGAACATTGGTGTACAAGTGTCTGCTTAAGTCCTTGCTTTCAGTTTTTCTAGGTCTATACCCTGGAATGGAATTGCTGGATCACATGGTAATTCTATGTTTAACTTTTTGAGGGACTGCCACACTGTTTTCCACAGTGGCTGCACCATTTTACAGTCCCATCAGCCATGCAAGAGGGTTCCAATTTCTCCACATCCTGGCCAACACTTGTTATTTTCAGGTTTTTGTTGTTGTTTTGATAATAGTCTTCCTAATGGGTGTGAAGTGGTATCTCATTGTGGTTTTTGATTTACATTTCCCTATTGGCGGTGATGTTGAGCATCTTTCATGTGCTTATTAGCCATTTGTATATCTTATTTGGAGAAATATCTATTTAAAGTCCTTTTTCCAGTTTTTAAATGGGTTGTTTGTTTTGTTGTAGTTGTTGAGTTGCGGGAGCTCTTTAAATATTATAGATGTTAATCCCTTTTCAGGTATATGATTTACAAATATTGTCTCTCATTCTGTGTATTGTTTTTTCACTCTCTTGATAGTGTCTTTTGAAGCAGAAAAGTTTTTAATTTTGATGAAGTCTAATTTGTCTATTTTTTCTTCTGTTGCCTGTGCTTTTGCTGATTTCACATCTAAGAGGTCATTGCCAAATCCAACGTGATGAAATATAATGAAATACATTGAAATGTAATGAAATATTTCATTATATTGGTAAATCCAATATAATGAAAATGTTCTAAGTGTTTTATGTTTTTAGCTCTTAATATTTAGATCTTTGATCCATTTTGAGTTAATTTTTGTGTGTGGTTATAAGGTAAGGGTCTAACTTCATTCTTTCACATGTGGACATCTAGTTTGCTCAGCACCGTTGAAAAGGTTGCTCTTTCCTTGCTGAATAGACTAGACATTCTTGTCAAAAATCATTTGACCATATATGCAGAGAGAACACTTATTTTTTTTATTTCTTTATTATTATTTTTAAATTTTTATTTATTTATTTAATTTTGGCTGCGTTGGGTCTTCATTGCTGCATACGGGCTTTTTCTAGTTGCGGTGAGCGGGGGCTACTCTTCGTTGTGGTACGTGGGCTTCTCACTGAGGTGGCTGCTTCTCTTGTTGCGGAGCATGGGCTCTAGGCACGCGGGCTTCAGTAGTTGTGGCATGAGGGCTCAGTAGTTGTGGCACGAGGGCTCAGTAGTTTTGGCTCACGGGCTCTAGAGCGCAGTAGTTGTGGCTCACTGGCTTAATTGCTCCATGGCATGTGGGATCTTCCCAGACCAGGGCTCAAACCTGTGTCTCCTGTATTGGCAGGTGGATTCCCAAACACTGCGCCACCAGGGAAGTCCCAAGAACACTTTTTTAAAAAATGAAACATATGACAATGTAAACTTCTATGTCTCTGCTTCAACATCTCTCCTTAAAGAAAGATGAGCTCCTTGCAATAGTGATTAATTAAATTAATATGGAACATCAGTTGAATTGAACTTACTGTGGATAGTGTATAAACTGGATGGATGTTTGAAGTTCTTAGTGTGACAACAGAGTCTCTTAAAGGAATGCATTTCCTGAAAAGTTTTTTGTACAAACCAAGGAAGATAACCAAAAGGAAGATAATAAAAAAGGCCAGAGAAATTCCCATTGTCCTAGGTCATGAGATAGTAGTCACAGCATCCTTCTCATAACTTGGAAAATGTAGAACTTGCACATTACCGTACTCCACAGCCCTCCAAACAGATTGTCTATGTGCAGGAGGTTTTTGTGTTAGTGAATGATTGCATTCAAGTCAGTGAAAGTTATTAACCTGTGTGTCCTCTGACGTATTCTTGAGGGGTTTATCAGTTTGTGAATGGATCTAAATGTTCACAGTTGAAGATTAAAGGAATATAAAAATAGATGTAGTTCAGTAAGTGAAATGCATTCATTATCCCCCCTTAGTGATCTTTTTTCTTAAAAGAACTTTTGAACGGGTTTTTTTGTTTTTCTGAAACAGTAGAATAAGAGGATAAGCTGAGTGAACAGAGAAACTAGGGTAACAGATGAAAGGGGGGGAAACCTTTTCAAAAAGAGATAATCCCTTTCCATAAAAGAAAAAAACAAGGATGGTGGTTGATAAAATTATCAATAAAAGTAAATTGGAAAACAGCCTCATAAAACTAAGCAAAATAAAAATCTAATTAGAATATATTATGAGGACTCAACCCATAAAAGAGAATTGTGAAGATGAAAAGTGATAATTAGTATTAGAGTCCAATCAGTGATTTGTATCAAGGATCCAGTTAGAATAAGCTGAACTTCACAGGCCTATGGTTGAATGGGTTTACATAGCTGGAAGGTTTGCTACCTATAAAGCAATAAAGTTTACTTTTATGTAAATCCTCAAAAGAGATTTGAGGTGCCTTGCAAAATTAAACACATATAAAATGGGTCAAAAGAGTAATTTTATAAAAGAAAGCCTATAAGAAAATACGCTGCTAAATAGATATTATCCTTCATAAAGTCACCTTATTAGGGAAAACTTACTGCAATACCTCTGTCATTTCTTAGAATTTTAGGAATTCCTTTGGAACTGTTTCCACAGCCAGTTTATAAACCCACAAGAAAACCTGCTTCATTACTTCTAGTAGTCACACCTGTTTTTTAACCCGTCTCAAATTCCCCTCTTAGTTGCTGGTTGCTCTCAATAACTGCCCCCTACACCTTACATTAAATTCATCATCTGTTGATGAAAATGTGCCACCAGGGAGGATATATATCTAGAACAATGTGCTCTTGACTCTGAAAGTAATTTTGAAAGAAGAATTTCAGATATGTTTTGAGTAATGATTGCATTACTGGAATAAGTATCAATATATATTACCTCGGGAGTGATTGTTTTGAATGGGAGAAGGCTCACTTGGATGGTAAATTTTATTACATTTGCTTTTAAAAGGTGTTATTTGGGGAGAGGGTGGGGAAAAAATAAAAGGCATAATACAATTTGATTGTTTTAACTTCAAGATTGTTTTGTTTTGTTTTGTTTTGGAGGTTTTTGGTTTATTTTTCTGTTGTTTTGGGGTAGTTGTCTTTTAGAGAGAACTTACTTAGGAATAGATTCATTGATCCTTAGGTAGAAATACTTCTTTATTAGTTTGTTTCTTTAACTGAACAAAGCTATCCTTTTTTTAACTGAGCTATTTTTGATGGCATCCCTAATATAAAAATTTTCTCACATGTTTACACTTCTATTTTCTTTAGCCCAACATATCAGCCTATGTGTTAACTCTGATTTCCTAAGAGTTTTTTTTTTTTTTTTTTTTTTTGGTTGCAGGGAGCGCCGCAGGCTTTCTGTAATTGCGGCGAGCCAGGCTTCTCTTTGTTTTGGTGCACGGGCTTCTCTTATTGCGGAGCACGGGCTCTAGGAGCGCAGGCTTCAGTATTTGTGGCAGCGGGCTCAGTAGTCTTGGCTCATGGGCTCTAGAGCGCAGGCTCAGTAGTTGTGGCGCACAGGCTTAGTTGCTCTGCTGCATGTGGGATCTTCCCAGATCAGGGATCAAACCCATGTCCCCTCCACTGGCAGG
The DNA here is from genome assembly GCF_011762595.2 of Tursiops truncatus. Taxonomy (NCBI): domain Eukaryota; kingdom Metazoa; phylum Chordata; class Mammalia; order Artiodactyla; family Delphinidae; genus Tursiops; species Tursiops truncatus. The sequence continues at coordinate 25,273,039 of NC_047049.1, forward strand.
CAGATTCTTAACCACTGGACCACCAGGGAAGTCCCTCCTAAGAGTTTTAATGCATGGTAGTACTAAGCCAGTACTATAATACCAAAAGATCAGTGCTTTTGGTAGAACTGGTTTTCTCATCAAGACTATAAAATTGATAGCCATAGTATAGTTAAAATATTTCTGAGCAATCCTTAATTTGGAAGGCTTTTATTATAACTTATTGCTGATAAAAAGTCTGTTCTGGCATTACATTGGCCTCTAAATGGGAAGGATTTTTAAGCAGTTTAATTAAAGGATCACCTGATCTAGGTAATGAAATAATTCTGTAGGTGCATATATATGATACTTGCGTGCTATTTAAATATTCTGTTATAGATCAGTTTAAAAACTTTTTCATCTGATAAAATTACTCAATTGGAAAAGAATAAATTAGCGATGATAGAGGAAACAAGAATCCAAAATAGTGGTAATTGTTAATGGGTTTAAAGTAGCTCATTTAATATTCTATCTACTTTTGTGTATGATTAAAAAAATCCTTAATAAAGTTAAATTTAAAAATCAGATGGGGAAAACTGACCAAATACCAACAAAGTTATTTTATTTTTAAAAGGGCGCTTAAATTTAAAGTTCTTTTTTTAGTCTTTTCATTTCCATTTGAGAATATAATCTTTATTTTAGCTCCTCTTACTGCTTTTCCTTAAACTTAAGAATTTCTTACACTACCTCCCTCAAGAAATGAAATACAATTTCCCCAGCCGAACATACTTTTGAAGTGGTCTCTGTATGTTAGGGAAGAATTAAAAAAGAAATAATACTCCAGTGTATTATCTTCTTGTGGATTAAAGTTCTTTGTATTAGTTGAGATAAATACTCTCAAGGCTGTTATTTTTAGATATATATTTGTATTATATATTACCTGTGTTAGGTTTATACATTACTTTTAGGCAACCTATTTATTTATCTACACTTAGTTTCTAAGCTTTGATTTCTTTTATGTCATTTCTGTATCCCAGTAGAGTTTTCACTGATTTTAGATTCATCCTCTGAATTGCAGTAATATATGGCTTGTTCCTAGATCACTAGGAAATTTAAATGATTTCTTAATAAAACCCAATTCCATGTCCTCCATATTACACAGTGAGTGATAGAAATAATTCATCACCAGTGTTTATGGTCTTTGCTTTCCATTGCCAGGCATAAAAGCATTCAAATGTAAGCCAGATTTTTTGTGTGATTAAATATCATGTAATATTAGTTGCATCAGTAAAATTACTAAAATGAATCTTTTTTGTTTTAATATCCCATGCCATTTTCAACATGGATAAACTTGTTTTCAAAATAGTCCTAACATAAGAGCTATCTTTGATTCATTATTTCTTTTCTGCTTACACATTCTCTGAATGTTCGCTTTACCATGGGGATAATGGCCACTGAGAACAAGACAAATGATAATAGAGTTAAGCTGTGTAGGGAAGATTTAGGTTAAACGTAATGGATAAAACCTGCTGGGTCAGGGAACTCTAATAGTTGGTTACCTAGGCAGATCATGAGGTGATTGTGATTCTTTAAATCACTGGGAACATTTGTTTGCTTTCACAGTCATATGAAAGAATCAGATTCAGATAATTATAATTGTTATGGCATAATTGTTACCGCATTATGGTAGGGGACCAAATTAAGTGACTACGTAATGGTTCCTTTATTTCCTAAATGTTTTTTATCCACCCCCTCAGTTTTTCCTTGAGATGAATAGAACAACATTATCTAGGATACTCTGTGGTTGTTGAAGAATGGATTTTTCCACCTGGATTTCCAATTCATTAAGTACTTAAATTCTATTTCTTTAAGACTTTTTGAGGAGGGGAATTCCCTGGCAGTCCAGTGGTTAGGACTCCGTGCTCTTACTGCTGAGGGCTTGGGTTCAATCGTTGGTCAGGGAAGTATCAGTAAGATCCCACAAGCTGTGCGGCACAGCAAAAAAAAAAAAAAAAAAAAAAAAAAAGGCTCTTTGAAGAGGACAGTCAAACCATTTCAGTTAGATGGAGAACTTATGTGGAAGTATCTAATCTCAAGTATACACTAGAGGTTGCACACCAGTGGCCCATGGGCACACCTCAGACCACAGACCCATAGTTTGGCTCAAATAGAGTTTGTTGGTTTTTTAAATTGAGTCAGTAGTTAAAAATTGGGGGATTCCAAGTATAAAAATCTGGGCTGGTTGTTATCACATAAATGGCAACAATCGGCTCTCATTCCCACCGGGGAGTCAGCTACATCTGACAGCTACTTCCCCCTTTAGGCCAAGACATGTACCAACACTTAGACCATTTCTCACATTAATTAACTTGCCTGACCCTGATAGAGGTGTTTGGAACATATTACCTGAATCTGAGTTTCAGAAAGTTTGGTAAATGTTATAGTACCTTGAGATGCTGGTTATAAAAATGAATTATCCGTATAATCCTGAGTAAATGATACATATATATATATTTTTTAATAGATTTATTATTAATTTTGTTTTTGGCTATGTTGGGTCTTTGTTGCTGCACAAGGGCTTTCTCTAGTTGCAGCGAGCAGGGGCTACTCTTCATTGCAGTGCGCGGGCTTCTCATTGCATGGCTTCTTGTTGCAGAGCACGGGCTCTAGGTGTGCAGGCTTCAGTAGCTGTGGCACTCAGGCTCAGTAGTTGTGGCTCGCGGACTCTAGAGCGCAGGCTTAGTAGTTGTGGCACGTGGGCTCAGTTGTTCCACAGCATGTGGGATCTTCTCGGAACGGGGCTTGGACCCATGTCCCCTCCATTGGCAGGCAGATTCTTAGCCACTGCGCCACCAGGTAAGTCCCATGCATATTTTTTAAGAAGACTTCCTGGGCTGGGTTAATTGGCCCCGTTTCTGTCCCTCTGTACCTCCTTAGTCACATTGTATTGTGGATCTTCTAAAATTTATTATAAATATCTAATTGTATATCCCTGTAGCGCACTACGAGCTCCTTCAGGCCAAAGACCATGAGTTATTTTGTTTTCTGTTCTTAGCATCTAGTACCTGTATACAGTAGGCATCCAAATGTCTGTTATATTATTCTAACTTTAGTACAGGCATTTGAGTGTGATGATCTGTTCTTATTTGGTGGAAAAATTATATACTAGCTATTTCTTTTTTTTTTAATTACAAGTAGCTTCTTTGGTTAAAGAGGATTTTTAAAGTTATTTCAATAATTTTCAGTTTTCCGCATTTTAAGTTGAAAACAATAGCCGAAATACACATTCCTAGTAAGCATACAGGTTCTCAGAGGGAAAATTTTGAGTTAGGTAATTTTTTTCATTTTATTTTAAAATAAACATTCTTTTAATACTCTTGGTAATTTTTAAAACAAATCTTTTAATTACCATTTAATTTTACTTTTGCAATAAATTGAGACTGGCAGTCTTTCAGACTCTACTTGTTTACTTATTTACATGTCTAGCCATGTGGGAGTTGGTTTTATTTTATATTACTGAAAGTGTTGAATGGTATCTAGCTTTTGTATTTTAGGTAAATTAAAATTGAGGTAGTTTTTAGAATTTTTCAATATCTCTTTTTAGATCATTTATGATCTCTTATGTTAGAGAGAAAATTTTTGACTATGTCTGTGATATTGCATTGGGGTTTTCAAATAGTTGTGAAAAGTAGAAAAAGTCCTCTGGTGTCTGTTTATATGGGAATGGAAAGATTTAATTTAAAGTTTCCTTAATGAAAATGTGAATTATTATCTTTGCTAGTTACAGTCTCAGAGAGCTAAGATCACTTAGCCTAAATAAATAGAGAACACTGATGTTGATCACATTCATAGCATAAAAGCAAATAACTATTCTTGAGTGGTTGGGTTGGATTTTTGCTTTTCAAAGTGTGATTGGTAGTGCTGGTTTCTCCTAGTTGTAATGTTTTTAGAAATTTTCAACATTGTATTTAGTCATTTTTGCTCTTCCATTTAGTACCATCTCCCTTTCACAAAAAATCCAGAAGTTGGTGAAATCCAACCATATGTTTTCAAAAACCTAAATGTCTCGAGGAAAAATGACTCCCTATAAAGTTAAACACAATTCATATCTTAAAAGTATCAATATCTTGGGCTTCCCTGGTGGTGCAGTGGTTGAGAGTCCGCCTGCCAATGCAGGGGACACGGGTTCGTGCCCCAGTCCAGGAGGATCCCACATGCCGTGGAGCGGCTGGGCCTGTGAGCCATGGCCACTGAGCCTGCGCGTCCGGAGCCTGTGCTCCGCAACGGGAGAGGCCACACAGTGAGAGGCCCAGGTACTGCAAAAAAAAAAAAAAAAAGTATCAGTATCTTGAAAGGATTTATGTATCTTCAAGTCAGTTATCTTACTAGACTAGGTAGTTTCTTTAACTTTATGAAAGTAGAGTAGTATGACTCCATTTACTGAGGGCAAATATACACTCACAGAATCAAAATAAATTTTTACCCTCTATTTCATATGTAGACATCTGGTTAGATTTTTAGTAGGGTGATGTTGGTTTTTATTTTTATCAAGATTACAAAATTAGGTGTTAGAAGGGTAGAAAAGTAGGTAGATAGGTACAGGTAGACTTAGTTTAAGATGAGACTGCTCTGGTATATTCTTGTATCCTTTATTAGTCTGTTTCACTTACTATAGTTCAATTCTAAACGCTGTTTACCAGTTGCATTCAGTTTCTATCATATAAACCTGAAATGTGCTAGAAAAAATAAACTAAGACAAAAGAAATTTATTTTTCTGTTTGTCTTTTGACTTAACATTCAGGATCAGACTTGGCTTGTAATCCAGGCTCAGGGTACTGGAAAAGTTAAATAATGTATAATACTTAAGCTTATCTTCAATACCCTTGTTTTGTTGTGGCTAATTAGATGAATTTAAGTGATGGTCAGAGGCTTCTAAATAGGAGGCAGTAACTCCTATTAATACCAATTTCCAAATGGTATCTCTCTGTTCCAGCCCATCACAACAGTTTTAAAACCAGTTTTTGTTTTTGTTTTGTTTTGTTGCTTTGTTTTGTTTTTTAACAGGAGTGCCAGTGTAACTCCTTCAAGACTGGAGTGACACACTCTGCATCTGCATCTGCCTCATGTGAGTTCTCATTTTGGCAGCAGCATTCTGCTAGGCTGGAACCTCTGTAGAGGTTTGCCCTTCCTTTGTCTAAAATCTATAAACTACTACACAGTGTGTCTTGGTGGCAAAGGTAAAAAGTGCATGAGAATTCCAGACTTCCCTGCAGAAAGTTTTCAGCTCACCTAAAGGGACTGTCTCCTCTAATCCAGATTCTATCTTGTATGAACAAATTCTACTCAAAACAGCCCACAACTTTCACCCCCACAACATGCAGCTGATATTTTTTGAAGAACTGTTTTTCCCTCGCAGATTATGGAGTAAAGAATATCTTTAAATGCTCTCAGTAGCTTCAGCTTTCAAAGCTTTGGTTGTTCTCTTTATAGTCTGGTTACGTAACCTGAGAACACTGTGTGCTGCCCTGGTGCCTGAAGCAGTCCTCTTTTTTGGACTCTGGCCCTTAAAATAACCTCTTCCTTTGTCTTTGGATATTGGGTAAATTAGAATAGGCCTGAGGACCTTCTTGAAAGAGAAATAAGCAGTGAATGTGTGAGGCTGTGTTTACTCTTGAAGCTATTGGCAGTGTTTTGGGTCAGTTGTGAGAACTGAGTTTGAAGCTATGCATCATTTACTTGCCAGTTTTGCCAGACAAACTGAAATTAGAGCCTTTGCAGCTGTGGAGGGCATATAGAGCTCTAGTCTGAGGTGATATATATGATTCCCCACAGATGTCCAGGCCGGCTTTGAAGGGCCTGGTTGATTAAAAAAGAAATTTTGCTATCTATCTGTTTATTTATTTAAGACATGATGGTACTTTGTAGGGTTCAGGAATTGTCATTTTTACCACCAGGTCAGAACAAATTGTGATTTTTCCCAAGGGACATTTAGAACAAAACATCTAGATTCATGCTCTGTGCAGCTGCAATTCTGCTTCTCCAGCCCTGGTTGTACTGTACAGTTCTCTAGCAGCTGATTTAATGACCTGGGAGTTCGTGTTACTGAAATGATTATCCAGGAACCTTATGAGAAAATGTCAATACCTTGTAGGTCTTACTGATTAATATAGAGCTTAGTGAAATAGATAGTGTTGTCAGAGTGGAACTTGGACTCTCTTTGCTAAATCCATTCCCACCTGTGATTAGAGCAGTTTCTTTTGGACTAGTTGAAAAAATTGGAGGGAGAGTAGTGTGTTTCAACACCCAAGCTTAAATGTTGATAGCCTACTTAATCTAGAAATTCATTTTTAACAGTGGCACTATATGCCACCACAGAAAGCTTTGGATGAGACTCAGGGAGACCGAAATTCTGGCTTCAGCTGATGTTTCTACATGCTGTGTAACTTCAAGTTAGCAAATGGGGAAAATAACACTGTATTTTTTGGAAGCACCCTAAACTCATTGAGAAAAAGGAAATTTAAAGTATTTATTTCTGTAGGTGGAATTTCTAGAAAGCCATCTCAGTTGAACACTTGGAAGTTCTGCCTTGGAATAAACACAATGTGACAAGAGTATAGTGTTTTATTTTCTGTTATTCTATTCTTTATGGTGGCAAAATGGGGAATTGAGATCTCTGCCCTCACACATTTTTTTTCACCCAAAATTCTGAGTAAATTGATTTGGGTTTCAATCTGAATTGTCTCATAGAAATAGGTTTTAATCACTATTACTCCATCACTTCCCTAACTAGGGAAAATTATTCATTTAGGGGCGAGCCTGGGTGGAGGGTGTTTAAGTTTTGTTTCTGTCTCCCATTCTTAAGGCATATCCAGCAAATTATCTTTCTGAAAAATTAATAATTGAAAACATTTTATATGGGCCAAATCCTATGAGAATGAATGTCAATGGATTATCCAAATTACTGAGCTATACTGGAATTTTGTTCCATTAAATATTGTTTGACATAAGTGGGGCTTTGTTAGAACTGAGAAGTAATTTTTGTTTTATGAAAATTTTGTTAAAATGAAATTCACTTTCAATTGAGGTGGAAGCACGGGGTGGGGTGAGATATTCTTTTATACTCTCAAAATAATTCAAATTGACATCAGTGGATACCGTGCTTTCCTGGTTTTATGATAATACACCAGCTCTTATTCTGTTAGCATGTATGAATATACAGCACTTGCTTTACCACAGTGTACATCATTCAAATTTAAGAATTCCACACTTGAGGATTCAAAAAATTTTGTGGGCAGGGATGGGTGAGGATGGGGTTGGAATTGATGGGAGGGGAAAAATATAGCCAGTTTTGAAAATGTTAGCCGGGGTTAGCATTAGCCTTAAATTATTATTACCCCTGAGACCACAGACGAAATGACAGCTTCTTTTGGCATTGTTCTGGTGAGATGAGACTTAAGCATCTCCTAAAGGACCTTAAAATTTTGAGGCTTATAAATATGACAAATGTTTATTAAAGGATTTTAAAATCTCACCTTGTTTTTTTTTAATTTCAATTAAAAAGAATAGATAATACATTAATATGTCACAAGTTTTAAAGGTACAGAAGAAGGTACCTGAAAGTCTTCTTCCTTCCCCTATCTCTTAGTCACTCAGTTCCCTTCTGTGGAGGAAACCACTATTGCTGTTTTCTTTTATGTATTTCCAGAAATATTCTAAAGGATTGTTTTTGGAAAGGGAAAGTTGAATCATACTCATTAAAACATTAGCACTAACTTGGATAGGCAGACTAATTGCAATGAAGAATCAGTTTGAGCCATAGGCTATATATGTTAATTATAGGTAGAACTATAATAATAATAATAGTTTAATTATTATGAGACAAAAGAATAGGATGTTTGGGGGTGTTTTTTAATCCTCATTTGGCATTTAGCAAGATTGCAGGTATTTTTATTTTTAATATGGCTTACCCACCCTAGAGACTGATGGATGGTTGCCTGCCTACATCTTTCATTTGGAAGAAATGTGTTTAAAGGAGCATTTTCTTTATACTAAACTGCAATGATGATTCTGAAAAGATTTTTCATTGTAGAAAACTTCAGACATATAATATTAGAGAGAAACCCCTATATTCCAAAATCCATTTTATTTCACCTGTAAAAAACTCATTTTTCTTCTTTGGCAGATAGGAGGTATATATATTTTATATATATTATACTTGCTCGTACTCATTCTTCCATAATCAGGTCTAATAAAATGAGTTATAATTCTTCAATGTCTAATTCCCAATTCATATCCAGATTTTCCTATCTCAGACATGTCTTCTTACGGTTGTTTTAGCACTAATAATTTGCAAAATGCAATTTTGATGGCTATGACATTGTCAGGGCTGATAAAGAAAACAAGTAAATCCTAACAAATGGAATCATGCTGATTGGAGAAGGAATTTAAAGTAACTACTAAGCCAGATAGGAATTCTAAAAATAGACTGGTCTTTAAAAAAAGAAAAAACAACTAATTTTGAAGGATTCCTACACCAATCATGCACAACAGTGAGGACTTCAACATACATAGATCTGTCTAGTTTTATATTAATTATATTCTCATGGTTAATATCACAGCTGTGCATATTACATTATCCCACCTGCCTTTAGATTGTGGGCATGAAAGAATAAAGAGGAAAAAATTTGGGGATTAGGTTTCCTAAGAATGAAGGAACTCTTCTGAAATGCCTGATAATTCATTTTGTTGCTGCTCCTCCTACTATAATATGACCTATTTCCACAGACTGACAGTTGAGTTCTGTGATTACTCAGGGCGGTACAAAACATGGAGTTTGAAGGAAACGAAGAAAAATGGCAGATTTAGGAGGAGAGAGGAATTGGGAAAGTAGAAATTCGCTCATTTGCCTTCTATTTTAAGTGGCTATTCTTTTAATGAGAACCTCCTCTTTGTGCAGTGTACAAGTCCCCGGAGTATGAGTCCCTTGGCTTTGAGCTTACTGTGGAGAGATTAGTTTCTATTGGCTATCCTCAGGAGCTGCTCAGCTTTGCATATGATTCTACATTCCCTACCAGGTAATATTTCAAGATTATTTTTGGATTAAGACTCCTCCTTCTGTCCCCAAAATTAATAATTCCAAAAGCATCCTCAACCAAAAAACTTCCCCCAAACAAACAAAAAAACCAACAAAACATCAAAAGATTCTTTGGGGGTTTTTTGTTTGTTTTTGGTTAGTGTTGATTCTGAAATGACCATGAAACATTTCATGTACACCATATATTTTGTGTTCCTGACTTGAACTTTGAACTTAGTTTATTGTTATTAAAGAAGATCCATTTATGAGAAAGAAGAGGGATTATTAAAATTGATGGACAGTAATCGCAGATGCTCTTCTCTTATGCTATTGGAGAGCGGTTACATGTTTTGCTAATATATTTAACTTGGTAATCAGGAGGCTTCTTGGCAGTTTGCATTCCTGGATTTGATAAGAAAGATTTGACACTAAGAAAGATGATGCTAGGACTTCCCTGGCGGTCCAGTGGTTGGGACTTCGCCTTCCAATGCAGGGGGTGTGGGTTCGATCCCTGGTCGGGGAGCTAAGATACCACATGCCTCGTGGCCAAAAAAACAAAACATAAAACAGAAGCAATATGTCACAAATTCAATAGAAGACTTTAAAATTGGTCCACACCAAAAAACTCTTTTAAAAAAAGAGAAAGATGATGCTTATTTTGAGATGCCATCATATCTGTCCCATATACAACATGTGACAGAGGGAAATATAAGGCAGCTCAGTTGTCCAAGGAAATTAAGAGAGACTCTGTTTTAGGATAGAACCAGCTGTATTAAGAGGAACTATTGTTTACACCTTGTTTGATTAAGCTCTTATTTCTCACATAAAACAGTTGTGATTATTTATCTGGACAGAGTAAATATTTGTTAGTTGTTCTGAGATTCGTTTTTAAGATTTTATTCACTCACTTTAGCCTCTAGAGTTATATTGTTTGGGGACATACTTGAGCTGCCATAAAACCTGAATAAGGTGAGGGTTGGTTTGTGGTGATGGAGTAAATACTCCATTAGATTATTGCCTTTATTACTTTGCATGATTGGTGATGTCTTCATTTTTACATAGAGGACTTGTCTTTGATACACTCTACGGAAATCTTTTGAAAGTTGATGCCTATGGAAACCTCTTGGTTTGTGCACATGGATTTAACTTCATAAGGGGGTGAGTACAAAGAACCTTTAACCTCTTTCTCGTGTTTTTATAGTCAAACAATATGAAGATGATATTGTCTCCCCAAATACAATATACGTTCCTATTCCCTCATCATTAAAGATCATTTCCTTTACATAAGGATACTTAAAAATTATTTATTAGGCAGTGAGGACCCAAACTGACTTATAAATATAGTTAGCAGTTACATTTTGTTTAAATTAGTGCCTTCTAATTTTATATAGCATACAACAAAGCTAATCTTGAAACTTGCCCCAAAAGAACTGTAGTGGCTTTGACTTATTTGAAATTCTAAGATTTTTATTTTCTCCTTTGTAATACAGTTCTCAGGTAGCTGCTCAGAAGAGGTATGTATGTAAAAGTGCTTTGAAAAATTTAAAACTACAGCAATGTAAATGAGATTTTTAACAGCTAATACATTATTTTTTATATTACAATGAGTACCTTCAGGTATTTGATCATGTGGTTAAAATTTTTAAAAACATGGGGTTAAAAATGAATACAGAGTGACACTATTTAAAACAAATAAGGATACGTTTTATTTTCATAATTAGAATATTTCCACTATTCTTACTAATTTGGACTTTTCACCCCAGTAATAAACAGCAGATAAAATTTAGTATCTAGTGTTTTTTTGTGAAACATCTCAATTTTTTCTTTAAAAATCACAGTGCCATAACATGACAGTTTCTATAATTGTGGCTTTACAATTACAGTATATGATTTTCTCTACTGTTATATTACCTAATTTACTACTGACACTGTATTAGGATCACGGCAACTCTTAAAATCAAAATGGGTTAAGTGTCAGTCTGTTATTTATTTTCAGTAGCAAAGTAGTAAAAACCACAGTCTACAATGAAGTTGTTAAAGAGACAGTGTCTTTTTGGTAAATACATTTTGGGATAAGAGACACAAACTAACAGAAACTGTACCAGAGTTTCCTTTAAATCTGAGGTCACAGCAATGCCCTATTTGGAATTGAATCATATGTTACAAGACTCTTCAGCTGGCATTACACAGGCTAAACAATTTCCAAGTGTACATAGAACAGTATGAAGTGAACACCCTACCTTGACACACCTGCTTAGACCAGTGGTTATATCTATCTTCCTTTCACTGTTCCGCTCGTGAGGGGTTTGTTCAAGTTCATGAATATCAAAAGGCAGGATTTAGAATGTGAAGTGACTGCAAATAAAACTAAAAACCCAAGCTATTTTATGTATAGATATTGTCACTACAATTCAGAATCCCAATGATGATGAACCAAGGTTCTATTTATGAACGTCTGAAATGGACTTTTGTGTTACTGGGTAGGGGTGTAGTCAGAGAAGAAAAGGAAGAGAAGAAATTCTATATATTAGTACTACAATTAGATTTACTAACTCAAGATCCATAGACCTCCTTTCTTCCCCCCCAAATAAGCCAATAAAGTTTCCAAATAGCTCCTTTGGAAATACATTTAATATTGTTTCAGAAATAAGTCATTTATGAGTAAATGCAGAATCATTCAAACAGTACTTATTAGCACTGTACAGTCTTTAGAGTTAAATTTTAAAAAAAAAAAGTCCATGGAGAAGGACAGAATGAAGATGGAGGGAAAGGGAGATAATTATTGAAGTATAGTGGTGGACAAGGTTGGAAGGAAAATTAGGGCTCCAGCACGCATCACCTTATATGCCTTGCCAATTGAGTTGGAGCCTCTTTTCAGATTATGGTAAAGGCTTTTAAAGTTTTAGACTAGGATAATATTGAGATCAAACCTTTATTCTGTGGGTCACACATAGTTAGCAGTACTGTATTATAAGCGTTTTCTTCCCAACTCCAAGTCTAGCATTCCTTCCTTTATGATACATTACCTCCCCATGAATTAATTTTTATTTTAAATGTATACTAGCATGACTTGACACTTAATTTAAACAAAATGTAGGGAATTCCCTGGCGGTCCAGTGGTTAGAACTCCGTACTTTCACTGCCAAGGGTGCAGGTTCGGTCCCTGGTCGGGGAACTAAGGTCCCGCAAGCTGTGAGGCGCGGCCAAACGTTTAAAAAAAAAAAAAAAGTAAAACAAATATAGTAGGGGCTTCCCCGGTGGCGCAGTGGTTAAGAATCCGCCTGCCAATGCACGGGACATGGGTTCCAGCCCTGGTCCATGCTGCGGAGCAACTAAGCCCATGCACCACAACTACTGAGCCTGTGCTCTAGAGCCCGCGTGCCACAACTACTGAAGCCCGCGTGCCTCGAACCCGTGCTCTGCAACAAGAGGAGCCACTGCAGTGAGAAGCCCGTGCACCGCAACGAAGAGTAGCCCCCACTCGCCGCAATTAGAGAAAGCCCATGTGCAGCAACGAAGACCCAACGCAGCCAAAAATAAAATTTAAAAAAGAACATAAACAACCCAAAAAAACAAATATAGTAAACAAAATGTAATCACTAACTGTATTTATAAGTCTGTTTGGGTTCTAATTGCCTAATAAATAACTATATTTAGGTAAAGGAATTATTCTTTAATGATGAAAAGGTCGTCTTACTAAACCTGACTGAGGAAAGCGTATCATTACTATTCCCTTCTGCCTTAATTTTCATTACAGAAAATCGTGGAAGGCTAGAAGATATGCTATTCCATAAAGTTATTCTTTATTGGGAACACTTATTTCAGAAGGGTGACTAAGACAGGGAGCTAATGTGATTTTATATCCCTAACTAGAGTTTATGCCATTTGTAGTTAACAAACACAAGCAGGAATTTACCCAAGTTATTCTGAGTATGAACTTTAAATTTGGTGTCCTTTATTCAAAATAGTTAATCTTCATATTTTACTGTGAGGACTGTGCATTTTTATATTTTAGTTTTTCTCCCTTTTGGTTTCTCTGTAATATATATATATATATTTTAAACATCTTTATTGGAGTATAATTGCTTTACAATGAATGGTGTGTTACTTTCTGCTTTATAACAAAGTGAATCAGGTATACATATATCCCCATATCTCCTCCCTCTTGCGTCCCCCTCCCACCCTCCCTATCCCACCCCTATATATACTCTCTGTAATATTTTTATTAATAATATATCCCCTTCCTCTTCTTGCAGTGTTTTATTTCACTCTTTCAGGTTCTCATGCATCTCTAACTTCTGTTTTTTTTTCACTGTCTTTTTCTTTTAAACTCTGAATGTCTTCTGTGGATCTAGTCTCAGTCTGCTCTTCTTTCTCTGCACTCTTAAGTGGCCTCTTCTGCTCTAATAGTCTTGCTGACTTCATTTATTACCTGTGCAGAGATGATCCCAGCTATCTCTCAAGTTTGAATCTCTATTTTAAGTTCTTGACCTTTGTTTCTAATTGCCTGTAAAAATGTTTACTTTTAGATTAACATATCCAAAATAAAATTCCTCTTATATCTACTTTTTATCTAGTTTTCATGATTCTGTTTATGGTACCACCACCCTCTCAGAGACACCCTCTTAGTGTGAGCATCATCATCTTTGGCTCTTATGTTCCTCATCTACTACATCCGATAAGTTGCCTCGTCTTGTTCATTTTACCTTGGCAGTCTCTCCTGAATAATTCTTCTCTTTAATTTCCTTTGCGCCCACTCTAGGACATGCCCCTCCTGCTCTCAACTGGACTACTACAGTAATCCCCTAACTGATTTCCCAGGCCTCTGTCTCTGTGTCAGTTAGTTTTTGCTGCATAATAAAGTACTTCAAAACTTAGTGGCTTAAAACAATGGCCATTTGATTTAGCTCAAAATTCTGAGAGTCAGCTGGGCAATTCTGGGATTGCTCAGCTGATCTAGAATGGCCTCACTCGCATGTCTGGCAGTTGGCAGCCTGTTGGCTGGGGCACCTCATTTCTGCATGTAACCTTTTATCCTCCAGCAGGTTATCTCACTCTCATTCACATAGCAGTCTCAGAGTTCCAAGTGCAGCAAGAGTAGGCAAGCCCCAATACACATGTGTTTTCCAAGTCTCTGCTTGGATCCCATTTGCTGCCATTCAAGCCTGTATTCAAGGATGGAGAAATAGACTGAGCCTCTTAATCAGAAAAACTGCAAAGTCACATTACAAAATGATAGGAAGAATTTGTAGCCATTTTTGCAACACATCACATTTCTTCCTCCGTTTTATCCTAAAACGCCTACTAATTTAATATATTTACAATTCAGCTCTGATGGTTTTATCCTTCTGTTTAAAAGCTGTCAGTGGGGACTTACATGGTGGCACAGTGGTTAAGAATCGCCTGCCAATGCAGGGGACACTGGTTTGAGCCCTGGTCTAGGAAGATCCTACATGCCGCGGAGCAGCTATGCCATGTGCCACAGCTACTGAGCCTGCACTCTAGAGCCCGTGAGCCACAACTACTGAGCCTGCGTGCCACAACTACTGAAGTCCGCACGCCTGGAGTCCGTGCTCTGCAACAAGAGAAGCCACCACATTGAGAAGCCCATGCACTGCAATGAAGAGTAGCCCCTGCGTACCACAACTACTGAAGCCCACGCGCCTGGAGTCTGTGCTCTGCAACAAGAGAAGCCACTGCAATGAGAAGCCCATGCACTGCAACAAAGAGTAGCCCCCACTAGCGGCAACTAGAGAAAAGCCCGCAGGCAGCAACAAAGACCCAATGCAGCCAAAAAACCCCAAAACTGTCAGTGGCACTGTTGCCCCTGAATGAAGTATAAAAACAATAGCATAATTGCCTCAATTCGTCTTTCTAGCTTTATTTTTCTCTGTTCCCTTTTCTCAGACTAGTTTCTGGATTCGTCTATCTAGCTTTCAAGGGCCAGCTCATATGCTACCATTTTCATGAATTCTTCCAAGATTTTCCTCTCCACATTCCCATATTCACTTCTCTCTACCCCTTAAGTTGAAATGGTCTCCCCTTCTTCAGTTTTCTCATAGCTCTTCGCACCTTGCTTGTAGTTGTGATTTTTTTACCTTTTTGTAATTGTCTGTGTATGTGACTCACCTCCCTTACCAGACTGAGAACTTTTTAGGGGCTGGAACCAAGCTTCTTCCTTTTCAGAGCTACCCATGTGTTTTTTGGGTTTTTTAAATTTTTTTTTTTTTTATTTGGTTGCACCAGGTCTTGGTTGCAGCACGGGGACTCCTTACTTGCAGCTCCAGAGCTCCTTAGTTGTGGCATGCAAACCCTTACTTAGTTGCGGCATGCGTGTGGAATCTAATTCCCCGACCAGGGATAGAACCCAGGCACCCTGTATTGGGAGCACAGAGTCCTATCTACTGCGCCACCAGGGAAGTCCTGCCATGTGTATCATTTGGAACCCTGCCTTGCACATAGCCACCAAAATATCTGAATTAATTTTTGAATGATGAATATGTCTCAGAGTTATAATGTTATTTTTGAATGTCAGTTAATTTAAATTTTTTTCTTTCAGACCAGAAACTAGAGAGCAGTATCCAAATAAATTTATTCAACGAGATGACACTGAAAGATTTTACATTCTGAACACACTATTCAACCTACCAGGTAGACTCATTCTATGCTTATATATTCTATGCTTATTCTATGCTTATATATACTGATGCTTTCCCTTCTTTCCATGATCGTTTGTCTTTGCGCAAGGACATAATGAAACAAATTTCATTATCTCACTTCTAGCTTATGAATATCTATTCTTCATTTTTCAGAGACCTACCTGTTGGCCTGCCTAGTAGATTTTTTTACTAATTGTTCCAGATATACCAGGTATGTATATACTATCATTTTCTTTTTCCAATTGATTTTTTTAAAAATTAATGTACAGGGTTTTAGAGAACTGGCCACTGCAGGTCTTTTCTGCTTTTCTGAAGTGAATTTAGTGCTAGTGAAAGATGCCACATTGCCAGCCTGAGAGATGGGACAGCACCAGCAGCTCCATGCAGGCTCTCACCTCCCACACGGCCCTCTCCTTGCCAGTGTGCTGCAGCCATGTTTGGAAGGGACCACTTCTGATTGGCTTCTCCTGGGAATGAAGACGGCCAGCAGAGGTGCTAATTGTGACAACTGAGTGGGAGGTTTGTGTGATGATTATCTGTCCAAGCAGAATTGCACTAAAACCCCCCAACTCATTTCACAGCAGCTACCCAGGAGCCATTCAGGGATGGTAATTTAGTTTCATTCCCAGGCCCAGCAAGATTAATTGAGTAGTAAATACTGTTTATCCTCCCTGAAGTAAAATTTTGCTTAAGTCTTGAAAAAGTTATCCTTTCCTTTCTAGGGAGAATTGTAAGTTCAGCCGTATGTGCCAGAGTTTGCAAACTTCTTATCCTCTTTAGGCCTTATCCACTTCAAGGCACTAAATTTGGTGGAGCACTAAGTCACTAAGATAAACAGAAAATAGACAATACCTTAGTACCTAGAGACAATGTCAGAAAAGTGAGGGTGGAGAGAACCTAAATTACCAATTTTAAATGTTTCTTTGATGGGAACCTGTTTCTTAAAAGTGATAAAGGACCTGATATTTTTGGAACTGGCCTTTTAGCTTCCATTCAGTATATTCTTCTACCACTTTGTATCTGTTCACAGTTATTGTATTCCATTGAACACTGTAGTCATCTCTGGTGGTCAAAATGGGTTTTCATTAGGGAGTAATTATTTTCCAAATTAGCCACACGGCCTTTATTATGTGACAATGGAACCTTTGGGTCCCCTGGGCAATGTTTGATGTTCATTTTATTTACCCTCTTTTGGATTCCCTGTCATGTTCTTTTTATCTTTCTGTAGCTGTGAAACCGGATTTAAAGATGGGGACCTCTTCATGTCTTACCGGAGTATGTTCCAGGATGTAAGAGATGCGGTTGACTGGGTTCATTACAAGGTACCTAGGAGCTGCTTCTTCACCTGCTCACTGCCTGGCATGTGTTTTTTATGGTCTGACATTAACTTTCCAAGTGCAAATAGAGCAGAATTGTTCATCTGTTAAAAAAAAGGGGGGGGGGGCGTGGGATTTGCCGCTGGTGATAGCTGTCTAGAATACTTCTGTCCTTGTCTTTGGCTGTCCTGCTTACAGAGGTAATGCCGGTCTTTCCTCAGTGGTGGTGCTTGGCTTCTAGATCTTATTTCAGTTTGCATTTCCCAAACTTACTGGAAGAGATTTTAGCATTAGGATTATACTTACCATATCCTTTCAGGATGATTATGGTCCATTTGTTTTTTTCCAAATACCTCCCACTTGGCCAATAACATTAACTAAGTAATATTATGTTTACATTTATTATAAATTATGCTGAATAAAATATGAAATGCCTTTTGATTTCTAGTTTAAAATAAAAATAGTTTTATATTTTAAATACATTTTGGAGGTGGAGTTGCAGCACATCACATCTGCCACTTTATCCTGGCCTTGTTTAGTTTATCTACTTTTCTGGAAATACTTAAGAAATGCATTTAGGCTGACAGTAGTCACAGTTTTTATAATAAACTTAAAAATTGATTTTTTTCTCTTCTTGCTTCCTTTTTTCTTTCTCTAGGGTTCCCTTAAGGAAAAGACAGTTGAAAATCTTGAGAAGTATGTAGTCAAAGATGTAAGTAATAAAGGGAAAAACAGATCTGCATGATAGCTTCCTTTACCTATTAGGGAAATTAATAACAAGCTTATTTATAATGAAGTGGACAAGAGAAGATATTTCTCTGTCGTGGCAGTTTAACACACTCCGAGTATAATCACCAAGAGTTTTCAGCCAGAGCATGTGTTTTAGTTTTTCTTGTTTGTTATTAGGCAAGAAGACCCAGTATTTCATTTGTCCTTTTAGCTCTAATTACAATAACAGCAGCTAGAGTGGTTACTTTGCGCACATCACTGTGCTAAGTGATTACATTCATTATCCCATTCATTATCCCATTTAATCTTCCATATAACTGTGAGTTAGTTACTGTTACCTCTGCTTTATAGATGAAGAAACTGGGGACTTAAATAACTCGCCCAAGTTCATACAGTGAATAAGTAGTAAAGCCAAAGTCACACCTAAATGTATCCTGAATCATAACCACAGCGCTAGATCATCTAAAAAATGTACATATGGGGCTTCCCTGGTGGCGCAGTGGTTGAGAGTCCGCCTGCCGATGCAGGGGATGCGGGTTCGTGCCCCGGTCCGGGAAGATCCCACATGCCGCGGAGCGGCTGGGCCCGTGAGCCATGGCCACTGAGCCTGCGCATCCAGAGCCTGTGTTCCGCAACGGGAGAGGCCACAGCAGTGAGAGGCCCGTGTACCGCAAAAAAAACCCCACCATATGTGTGACTATTATTTAAATTGTCTTTAACCTATAAACAGGGAATAATGAGGAAAGCTTTAAAATAGTTCAAGTGACATTAGTGGAAAACCTAATAAAATTTTTAAATATCTGTAGTTTAGTTAAAAGCATTGTGCCAATGTTAATTTCTTAGTTTTGATCATTATGCTGGGGTTAAGATGTTAATATTAAGGGAAGCTGGATAAAGAATATATAGAAACCCTCTGTACTATTTTCACAACTTTTCTGTAAGTCTGAAATTATTTCAAAATAAAAAGTACACACAGACACACACAGCACTGAGATGAGATACTTCTTCCTTTTCTTACAGAGTAAAAGTAGAATGCAATTATTTTCTCAAAGTTCTTTGGTAAAGATTTCTTATTGTTTTCATTCTTTGTACCTCCTATTTCCCGTCCACTCCCACTCCCATGATTGTTGTTTCAAGAAAGAACACTGAGGGGTTCAGGAGGATTTAAGTGAAGGAAGCTATTTACTGTGAGAGAAGGAAAGGCTGTTTTTCTTGTCACATCAGGAGTTAGAATTTCCTCATGTATCTGCAGGTGGGTCTGGACATTTCTAGGTTGCTTCATGACACATCATGTCACTTCTGCAAGGTATTTCTTAAAATAAAAGTATATACAGTGAAGCCATATCTAATACTCTCCATAGAGTATTTAGCTGATGATGTTTAAAAATCAGCTTCTCCTCATCTCTCACACACTTAATTCACTTACTTTTAGAGATTACAAGGTAATTTAAACTCTTTCCTGAGGCAGACATAATGAGGAAGTTAGAGATATGTTTTTAATAGGCATATAATCATTTATATATTTTATATATAAATCTATTATATATACACCATGTATACACTACATACATGATACTTAACTCATGCATAGTGACAATGTGGTCTTATAAATGCAAAATTCTGAAACCAACCAACCAACCAACCAACCATCCCTCCCTTAAAGGGCATCCCCTATTCCTATTTCAGTGGACAAAAGTCCAGTGTCTAACTACTCCACAGTGTAAATGAATATATACAGATGGTCCCCAACTTAAGATTTTTTGACTTTACGATGGTGTGAAAACAGTACACATTCAGTAGCAACTGTATGTGGAATTTTGAATTTTGATCTTTTCCCAGGCTAGTGATATGCCCTACGATACTCTCGTGATGCTGGGCAGCAGCAGTGAGCTACAGCTCCCAGTCAGCCATGCAATCATGGGGGTAGACAACTGGTAACATCCATTCTACTTTTCACTTTCAGTACAGTATTCAATAAATTACATGAGATATTCAACCACTTTATTATAAAATAGGCTTTGTGTTCGATGATTTTGCCCAACTGTAGGCCAGTGTATGTTCTCAGCACGTTTAAGGTAGGCTTGGCTAGCTGTCATGTTTGGTGTATTATCGGGACATAACCCCAACATAAGTGGAGGAATATCTGTGTGTTTTAGTGTTTCGCTCATCATCATAATTATATTTCAGGGAAAACTGCCTTTGCTTCTAAGCCGGATGAAGGAAGTAGGGAAAGTATTTCTTGCCACCAACAGTGACTATAAATACACAGATGTAAGTGCTTAATATTCATATTTGTTTATTTATACAAAGGAATTATTTTGGACTAAAGAACTGCGACTATAATGAGGAAGATAGTTTACTAAGTGAGGGTATTTTATTGCCATTTCATTTTGAAAGCAGAATGAAAAAAGCAAAAATATATAGCATACATCAGAGCGGTTCTCAAATTTTTCTAAATATTTCTTTTGACTATTTTCCCTCATTACAATTGGCTACTTGAAGGTTTTCTCTTAGGGGTTATTTAAAACATTTGCGCTGATTAAAATGTCTTCGTTGTCTCTTTGTGCTTCATTTCTAAAACTTGAGAAGGTACACCCTTTATTATTGCACATGTGTACATATGTGCCCTCCCTGCTGTCGGGAGCCAGACAGAAATAGATGGTGCTAAGGTGTTTTGACTCTTAGCCATCAAAATTTACTACCTCTTAACTTAAAAAAATTTTTTGCCATGATTAAAGCATATAGAAAAGATGATTTAACTCCTTATCATGTTACTTTTGCTAAGACAGTTACAAGTTCCCAGTACTAGCAGGAAGCTCAGCACTCCCCAATCCTCTTTATGTAAAATGTTGATTTAGAAATTTGGTGATTTGGAGTAAGCAAGTAAGTTGGCTTGGTTGGTCTAGGAACAGTAGTAAGAGGGCCAAGGTATATTATTTCCATGTGAGTCATTAGTTATCTCTACACCCTTATCTCAGATACCCTTTACCTCCAAATACGTGTTCCAGTCCTCTAGGAGAACTGGATAGGAATATATGGATGTGAATCTGTACAAAAAAATCTAGAAGTCTGTGTTCTACTGAGAATGTCAGAAGCTTGCGTTTGTTTGCTATGATGAAGCATTCATTTCTGGCTTCTTCCACTGCCACGATTTCATAAACTTTAGAGGGAACAAGAATGTGATGAATCTTGTATTGAAAAAGACATGTCTTATGAAAAGCTTGTGTGTGATTTATTTAGGTGTCATATATCTCTCGCAGAAGTAGTATATGGACCTTATGTTGGATTTTTTTTTTCCAGAAAATTATGACTTACCTGTTTGATTTCCCACATGGCCCCAAGGTACTCTATGTAACTTAACAGACTGTTGCTTTAGTAACAATGAATGCATTTAATATCCTGGAATGTTGAGGGTAAGGAATTGGTCAGGAGCCATCCAGAAATCTTCATTAATATTAGAAGTAATGGGCTTCCCTGGTGGCGCAGTGGTTAAGAATCCGCCTGCCAATGCAGGGGACACAGGTTTGAGCCCTGGTCCGGGAAGATCCCACATGCCGAGGAGCAGCTAAGCCTGTGCGCCACAACTACTGAGCCTGCGCTCTAGAGCCCGTGTGCCACAACTACTGAAGCCCGCGCGCCTAGAGCCCATGCTCCGCAACAAGAGAAGCCACGGCAATGAGAAGCCCGTGCACCACAGCGAAGAGTAGCCCCCTCTTCCCGCAACTAGAGAAAGCCTGTGCACAGCACCGAAGACCCAGTGCAGCCAAAAATAAATAAATAAATATTTTTTTTAAAAAGGTAGTAATGCCAGGAGTTAGTGTAATTTAAAGTTGCTAGCAGTTTGAAAACTTAGTAGACAGAAATAAGAGAGATTCATGTGGTATTTAGTAGGATGAGATCAGAATAGTTTTTTTTAATTTTTATTTATTTATTTATTTATGGCTGTGTTGGGTCTTCATTTCTGTGCGAGGGCTTTCTCTAGTTGGGGCAAGTGGGGGCCACTCTTCATCGTGGTGTGCAGGCCTCTCACTATCGCAGCCTCTCGTTGCAGAGCACAGGCTCCAGACACGCAGGCTCAGTAATTGTGGCTCACGGGCCTCGTTGCTCCGCGGCATGTGGGATCTTCCCGGACCAGGGCTCGAATCCGTGTCCCCTGCATTGGCAGGCAGATTCTCAACCACTGCGCCACCAGGGAAGCCCCAGAATAATTTTATGCCCAAGAAATTCTATACAGAATTGTTACATTTGTGTGGCAAATAAAGGAATTTTCAGGTTGAAGAAGATAATGTAATTAAAAGAAACAGAGAAAATGTATATATTCTTGCCAACGTCTAGATTCTGCTGTTAGTTATTGCTGAGTTCTGTGCCAAAAGAACAGCTAACCTTGATATTTAGCAGAGAAGTCTTCATTCCTGTAGTATGGCCATATTTAGATTTAAGGAATACTCATTGCGATTTAGTCACTAGGCTTCTTTGAATAAATGTCATAACTGTTTTGAGATCACCTAAAAGCAGAGTAATGCAGTGCTCTTTGGCTTGACCTTAAAAGGTTAATGCCATGGTTCCAGTTCAGGATGGAAGTAATGTTAATGGGCATCCCTTCTACATTAGTGCTGATTAGCCTGCCATATAAGCCAAAGACCAGTGTGTACCTGGAACCATCATTCTGAGAACATAACTGATGAAATCTGCTAATAACAGTTCCACATCAGTTGTATACTTCAGTTCTGATGCTAATCTGCCTCTTTCTTAATCTGTCTCGTACATATTTGTTTTGCAACTCTCCTTAGCCCCTTTGAGCCTCTTATAGCCCATTTTTAGAGTGTGAGCACTTTCTTTCATACATTATATTGCTTGAAATAAATTGATAAGTAGGTGAAACGATTTAAAATATAGTGGTTAGAGTCATTATTTATATTTTTACTTTGCCTGCTTCCAAAAGGATGTGGCTTATAATAAGCCACAATATGTTTTTAACAGTGGGATTTTCTGGTTATACTTAGTATTTCTACATTCCTTTCGTCTGATTGAGATGAAACATGAGTGCTTTAAGGTTAGGAGTGATGTTTCGGCTTTTGCTGTTTCTCCCTTATCAGCCTGGGAGCTCCCACCGACCATGGCAGTCCTACTTTGACCTCATCTTGGTGGACGCACGGAAACCACTCTTTTTTGGAGAAGGCACAGTACTGCGTCAGGTGGATACTGTAAGTTGAGAGGAAGGTGTATCTGTGAGCAATTACCCTTAATGTTTCTCCTTTCCCCACTCCTTCTCTCCCTACGGAAACAGGTAGTTTTAACTTGTTAGCCATATCTCTCTTTTGAAGTTTTTTGATCTTAATCGATATAGCAGAATAATTCAAATGAATATAATTCAGAAGTGACATTCATTTGGCTGCCTAGCCAAGTAGCATTTTGGGTGGAGATTGTGATAGAAGGATAAAGCATTACGAAGTTCCTATTCTTTTCTCACAGAAAACTGGCAAGCTGAAGATTGGTACCTACACGGGCCCCTTGCAGCATGGCATTGTCTACTCTGGGGGTGAGTCACAGACTTCCCTTTATTTAGTGTAAGTCTTTGCTCAGACCTTTGCTGAGACCTGAAAGCTTTGGTGTCCTCCTGGCACAGTGCCACATATACTCTTTAGAATTCTAAGATATCGTCTCCTGATGGTAAACACTTCAATCACCTACTAATACAATAGGAGTCAGGGAGAAAGGTTTTGAGAAGTGGTCAGTATGTCCTAGTGAACCTTTGATTTTCACTAAAAGGATCAGTTTTTTCCAATCCTCCTTTTGCCTATTTGAGGCATTTTCTCAGTGTCTGGAATCATGTCGGGTGGTTCCCAAGGGGTCCTCTAGGGGTTTTTAGGAGCCCTTGTGGACACAGATGTGTGTTTTGTTGGAATGAAAAGCAGTGGAACAAAGCCAACCTAATGGCAGATCTGTGATGAGAAATGGCAGTGGTACTTTGAAGGGTTATGCCCCCTAAAGCTGAGACGTGTAGTTTTGTTGCTCTTGCGTTTGGTGATCAAGAGCTCTGGTGAGCACAGTGGAGCTAAAGGCCTTGTCTTAGGGGCACTAAAAAGGTTGATGAAAAAAGACAATGGTGAGTCTTTATCTTTAAGAAAGGTGCACCCTTTTAGTGTGTTCCTCACATAGTTAAAAGAATAAAATTAATTGTATTTAATGGTTATGGTACTTGGAACACTGGTTTTTAATATGGAGACATTTATTGTTTTCTCATTGTTCGTTCCATTGTTTCAGGTTCATCTGATACAATCTGTGATCTGTTGGGAGCCAAGGGCAAAGACATTTTATATATTGGAGATCACATTTTTGGGGACATTTTAAAATCAAAGAAACGGCAAGGGTGGCGAACTTTTTTGGTGATTCCTGAACTTGCACAGGAGCTGCATGTCTGGACTGATAAGAGTTGTAAGGAGCCATTATTCTTACTTTATAAATCTTTGATGTAGCTAGTTTATATCTGAATGGCCAGCTATGAATCAGTCCTCTTTGATGAACCATTACTTTGTATGCAGGGGGTCAGACAGGGGTGGTCAAAAGATGGGCCCTTATATTTGGATACCTCCTTCTCATAGAGCCAGATATTTCACAGAAGCCCAGAATTTTGAGGTTATCTTGTTCAGCCTTCTTCTTGAATCCCTTTAAAGTTTAGAATATTACTGGTCTGCGTTATGTTACAGTAGCAACTGAAAGTGAACTCTGCTTACCTCTCTGTAGTCCCTTATTTGTTCAATCATGCCTGCTAGTTCCAGTCTCTCTGCTACCAGCTCATATCTGTGATTCTGGGGCATTGATGGCTCTGAGTGCTGATCACCTGGTATTTATTTGCTCTTCTGAGTAGAGAATGAGGCACTCTCTGAACTGAGTTATACGCTGCACTGAATTGAGCTTTGACCCTAGTTATGTAAAGATGTTTGACACACACAAGTTCTCCAGCCAGTCCTAGCTAGCATCACTCACAGCGTGGTGGAAGGTCCTGCCTCTGGAAACTCAGCCTGCCTCAGGTAGTGACCCTGGCTCCCCCACTTACTATCTTCAGCCCTCAGGCAGGTTACTGAAACACCCTGTGCCTTAGTATCCTCATATGTGAAAATGAGGGTAACACCTACTCTCATAAAGCTGCCTGCATAAAGGAGATAGAAGTAACAACCTTTCTCAGCCGAGGCTCCTCATCTGAACCACAGAACAGACAAAATGATTTGAGTGACTCTCGTTCTCCCAAAGATGGTAGATAAAGAAGATTTGTTATATACAGTGGCTACATCATGGCTTGATTCTCGTTGGGGAACCCAGGTTGAGAAGGGCTAGAACACACAGAAAGCGTGCAGCGTATAGTGGCTGTTGCTATTGTTTGTACTTCTTGGTGGGATTTTCTGGCTAGCCTTTCATCTACATTTTCAACTTTCTACCTATAGAATTTTAGAAATCTAGTTGATTTGGTTCTGTTTTCTGGACTTGTGACTTATGCTTTTATCTAAAGATGGAACCGTTAACACTTGCTTTGCTGACACACCTGAGATGGGGTATGAATTGGCACTTTATAAGCTCAGAATCAGCATCCAGTTAGGAAAGTTGTATGTAGGGGGTGGTTTTAAGTAGGAGGAAATGCTGGCGTCATCTGCTGCCAGATTCCAAGCAGTGTCGGTGGGTTTTCCCGAAGGTGGGGGAAGGAAGTCATTTTACACACTCACCTATAGCTTTACTTTTCAGTCATATCTGCAGCCTTTTACTTTAGTTTTAGCAACAGTTAAAAACTAGATGATTTTTGTTTTACTTAAAACATTTTCCTTTTTCTTCCAAACTTTAGCACTTTTCGAAGAGCTTCAGAGCCTGGATATTTTCTTGGCTGAACTCTACAAGTAAGTTTCCTGACCCTAAAAATTTCTTCCCTAAAAACCATCTGCCTCTTCAGGAGTCACTTAGATGTAAGAGACGTCCTTTCTGGAGATTTTCACTGGATTTTTCTTGTCTCCAGGCACCTTGACAGCAGCAGCAATGAGCGCCCAGACATTAGCTCCATCCAGAGACGTATTAAGGTATCCAAATGGGATTTGGGAGAAAACTTCGAAAATAAACTTTAAGTGATTTCTGTATTTCTGATATTATACAGGGAGTGGCACATAGCCAGTGTTCAGTAAATATTTATCGAATGAGCTGAGCCTTAATCTTGTTCTTTGCTTTAGAAAGTAACTCATGACATGGACATGTGCTACGGGATGATGGGAAGCCTGTTTCGCAGTGGCTCCCGGCAGACCCTCTTTGCCAGTCAGGTGATGCGCTATGCTGATCTCTATGCAGCATCTTTCATTAATCTGCTGTATTACCCGTTCAGCTACCTCTTCAGAGCTGCCCACGTCTTGGTGAGTTATATAGCCTAAGGCTACTATTTGCAGTTAAGATAACGCTGTTAAGGCCAAGATCTGCCACTAGCTATCTGGCATGGCACAGGAAAGTTTAGATCATTTCTTTCTAATGTGCAAAGCCCAGAGCCAGGTTACATGGTTGCACAAAAAGGAGTTTTTGAGAAAGTATGAGCAAGATAGAATGTGACAGAGCTTAATTTTACTTTGAAAACTACTTGGTTTAAAAGTTGTTTGAATGGTAAAGACTTTCCTCTATTATTAGTGCTAAATGAGAGAAGTATAGTTTTCCAATACTGATCTATATTTCAAGACTTTTTTGCTGTGAAATAAATAGGAAATAATAATCTCTTCTCTCCCATCTTATCCAGTTTCAGGCTATAGTATACAATGTGGGCACAGTTCTGAGTGGGAGAGAAAAGAGGATAGGCAGCTTTAGGAAGTTCTAGGAAGATACTTCAGTATCTGAATTGGCTTGGCCTCTGGTCCATTATAGGTGCTTCTGTACAGCCATCTAACAAAGGCAGAGGGATTAGGATCTGGGAGACAGCTGTTTTGTTCTGCCTGCTTTCTGAACCTCTGACTTTGTTGTAGATGCCTCATGAGTCAACAGTGGAACACACACATGTAGATATCAATGAGATGGAGTCCCCTCTTGCAACCCGGAACCGTACATCAGTGGATTTCAAAGATACCGACTACAAACGTCACCAGTTGACACGGTCGATTAGTGAGATTAAGCCCCCCAACCTCTTCCCACTGGCCCCCCAGGAAATTACACACTGCCATGATGAAGATGATGATGAAGAGGAAGAGGAGGAAGAGGAAGAATGAGGAGGAAAAGCAAAACTCTGAGCACCCATTAAACAAGTTCTGGCAGGACTCCCAGGAGTAAAGGATGTCCCTGTGGGGGGTGGGGGGGGCTCCATCAAAGGTACATCCGGAAAGTTTCTGAAGACTTTACAATACTCTCATTGTAGGGGGTCCTTGTTTTAGTTTTGTGTGTCTGCACTCTTCGCAGATGGTTCAGAATTGTAATGGAGTCTGTACTGGAGGAAAGTAAGGGTAAAGCTGGGCTGAACTGCATGCAGCTGGCTCCATCGTGGCTTGTGACACTGTTGCCTTGTCTTGTTTCATCATCGGTATGTCATAGTGTATCCAGGTACACTAAGGGTGGTGAAGGGTCTCAGAGTGTAGCAAGGAAGACAATGGGAAGAGGTGATCCAAAAATGTTGTTATGGTACAAGTTGTGCTCTTATTCCAAAATCCATCTTTTTCAGTGCATTGCATAAGTATTGTATATCAGTGGAGAAATATATTATTTCCATTATCAAATGTAGTCTTCTGTTAAGGTCAAGGTTCCTTTACAAGCTTTTGTAAGTGTCCTCAGTGACTCCATTGTAAGGCTGCTGTCAGTGGCTTAGCAGATGTGTTCTCTACTTGCTGTAGGTAGGGCTGGTCTGGAATGGACTGCAGCAATTTCATTTTGAGGCAGAAGTCTTCATCCACTTCTACATGTTTTTGATTGATAGCAAAAATGTTTATTATCCAAAAACACAGTCGTTTTCTCATCTGGGCTAAATCTATAGAAAGAATTCAGCTGAAAGAGGACAAAGGATCAAGCCACCTGAAAAGAAGAGAACCTCCTTGTTATATTACATCATAACGGAGTAAAATTCATTAGTGTGGGCCATATAGTGTGGCTCATGCCACCCCATTCCAGCCTTCTGTATCCTCTTTTGCTGTATTTCAAATTCAAGCATAAGAGGGTGGGAAGAGGGCTCTGTAAGCCAGAACCATTACAAAAACAGGGCACAATCAACGTGGATAAATTCACTTCAGAATCCCAAGCGAAATCACTTCTTGTTGTTCAGAACAAGAATGGATCATCACTGTATACTTTAAGGTGGTATAACT
Source organism: Tursiops truncatus (assembly GCF_011762595.2). Taxonomy (NCBI): domain Eukaryota; kingdom Metazoa; phylum Chordata; class Mammalia; order Artiodactyla; family Delphinidae; genus Tursiops; species Tursiops truncatus. Next base: position 25,301,078 of record NC_047049.1, read on the forward strand.
GCCTCACCGGAACAGTGAAAGTTGTTACAACATTTTTCACAGTGGTGTAGACTCTTACTTTAACCTTCATATGTTTCTTCCATTCTTCCTGTCATTTGTCAACACGGGAGGGTAGATTAGCTGCTCTAGAAGTCAATAAAGTATAATATTTCTAATACTGACTTTGACCCCTTCCTGTAGCACAACTATAGTAACTGCTAGTCTTCAAGTGGGTTTAGGTTTTTTTTTTGTTGTTTTCTTTTAATTAATTATTTGTTTTTGGCTGTGTTGGGTCTTTGTTGCTGCACACGGGCTTTCTATAGTTGCGGTGAGCAGGGGCTACTCTTCGTTGCAGTGCGCAGGCCTCTCACTGAGGTGGCTTTTCTTGTTATGGAGCACAGACTCAGTAGTTGTGGCACACGGGCTCAGTAGTTGTGGCTCGCAGACTCTAGAGCGCAGGCTCAGTAGTTGTGGCGCATGGGCTTAGTTGCTCCGTGGCATGTGGGATCTTCCTGGACCAGGGCTCGAACCCGTGACCCCTGCCGTGGCAGGCAGATTCTTAACCTCTGCGCCACCAGGGAAGTCCGTGGGTTTAGGTTTGACTTAGTGATACCAATTTGACTTTCTCTTAAAGGAAATATAGTCTAGCATGATTAATGGCTAAATTTATAGCACTTAAATAGGCCTCAGTTTTTTCATGGAAAGTTTTTTGGTACAGGACTACGAGGTGAGGCTTTTTTTTTTTTCCCTTTTTTAAAAAATCATTTTATAGGTAGGGAACACAGCTCAGTAACTTAGCCAAGGCCGTATTACATCACCACTTTGAATGTGTAGGGCTTTACACTGTCACATCAAGACATGTACATTCTGTTATCTGTTAGGAATTTATGCTACTTTTAAAGTATTAGGTTAGAAATGCTATTGCAGGGACTTCCCTGGTGGTGCAGTGGTTAAGAACCCGCCTGCCAGTGCACGGGTCATGGGTTTGATCACTGGTCCGGGAAGATCCCACATGCCACGGAGCAGCTAAGCTCATGCGCCACAACTACTGAGCCTGCACTTGCCTAGAGCCCGTGCTCTGCAACAAGAGAAGCCACTGCAATGAGAAGCCCGCACACCGCAATGAAGAGTAGCCCCTACTCGACACAACTAGATAAAGCCCGCGTGCAGCAACAAAGACCCAACGCAGCCAAAATGAATAAATAAATAAAATAGGCAAAGTATATAAATAGAAAAGAAAAAAAAAGAAATTATCGCAATTAGATATTGCTCCTGTTTTAAATTTTAGCAAATATGTTTGTGATCACCCCAGCTATTAATTATTCTCATTCAAGATGGAGATGCTGCCCAGTTTGACACTGTCTTCAGTGTTCCCAAAGCCAAATAATATCTGAGTGACTTATTACAACTACATGGCTAATTTAATAGTACCTTTAAATGTCTCCCCTGTTAGAGCAAGGCCCAACATGATCACATGGCTTTAATTTACCACCCCTTTTGTTTTATTCACATAAGATCTTATCTAAGAGTTTCTTTTCAACTAGATGAGTCTCTGGTAGTGGGTCCAAAGATTGAGAAGTGAAAAGCACACACCTGGAATAAGAATTCCACTACTGGTTACAGCTTTCTTTAGGACCACCAAAATATACTTTAAAGAGCTAGGATTCCATAGGAGTCTAAGGCCCAGAGCAGAGCCTTTGCTTCCCTGCATATTACTGCTGTTAGAAGAGTGCTGGGAAGTAAGTGGTCCTTGGGCAGGGACTCAGAGCAGCTGTAACTGGACTTGTTAAAACATGAGTATGAGTTTCTCTCTGTTGCTAATAATTAAGAAAGCGAAACATAAAATTATAATTTTCCGTTAAAAAAAAAACCCTAAGGTGTTTAGACTGAGAGGAAGCTCTCCCAACTCTTTTCAGAACTTCCTTCCTGGGTATTTGGAAAACACGACTTAGTTTCAGACTTTGTGAGGCCCCCTGGCACCCTAGTATATCCAGCAGCGGTCAGAGGCACAGCAGACCACAGCCCAGCCTCTGCAAGAGGCCTTGTCCTGTGCATTCCTCTCTACAGAGATGGTCAGGTAAAGCTCAGATGGTGTATTTTAGAAAAGTTACTGAAAGCCAAGAAAGTTTAGTGTTCTGTTCAGACCTTAAATTTCCTACCATAAGCTCTGTTGAGACCTAAAATAAGAAAACAAGCCCTTCAAGATACCCTTTCTAAGATGCTTTTAGAAAAAGTGGGTCTTAACAGAAAAACTTACAGCTACAAATCCTTTAGACATGATAGTATTGTTTTTAAGCAACCACTTTAAAAAGCCACTTGCACTGACATGTCAGATTTAAAAGTACTTTGTCCATGTTTAGATATTCCTAAATCAGATTTATTTATTTAAGAAATATTTTGTCAGCAACTTTAAAGCCCTGCAGTTTTTCCAAGGCTGCCAGAGCATTTAAAAATACTCTGCTTATTCACCACAAATAGCCTGAGACAAACAACTGCATATCTAAGTCTGCATTAAGAGTAGGAACCTTGTCCACATTCCGTGTTATGGAAACTATTTAACCTTTCTTTGATGGTGGGAAAAATGGTAACTATGATCTAGCTATTGCCATACACTTAATCCCAGATCCTCAGTTCAGCAATTTACGTCTCAATACTTAGGTTTCTCATGACATTCTTTCTTGGTGACTAGAGCATAGAGCTATTCTTAAAGTTTTTCCTCAAATGGAACAATTTCAAATGATACACAGCTTTGGGAGGCCCTGAGAATGAAATCTAGACCATGGAGCTACCTGAGCAGCCTTGAAAAAAAGGACCGGTGCACAGCCACCAGAGAGCAGGGAGGACGTGCACATGCACAGCAGGCGGGACGCAGAGCCGGTGACTTCCAGGAATCCACGTCGTCCCATCTCACACCTCCACGAACGGAGAAGGGGCACTGCACGCTGTTCTCACAGCTGAGCACGTCGGAATAGCAGAAAGCAAGTCATCTACGGAGAGAATGCATTGGTTTACAGAATGAACAAGGCAGCTTTTCTGTTTAACCCGACAATCTCAACCATTTCTCCCCTGGCCTCAGACACGATGTCTTCATCCCAAGTCAACAACTATCTGACTTGTTCCCACAAAGGTATGCAGTAAAATATAAACAATAGTTTAAGTCCCTCTAAAGAGCTTTAACAGAAAAAAGTCCTCCCGATTGAACACGCAACACCTCATCTCAAGCTTGTCGACTCTTACTGCAAGTGTAAGTAATCTGTTTTCTAGTTTTAAATGACAGAAGTTTTTGGTCTGGTCCCTTTATGTTCCTTCCTATAAAATACCTTTGCTCCATTTTATTACTAGAAAAGAAATGGGTTAGACAGATTGGTTCATGAGTCAAATTAGGTACAAATATTCACCCAAATGCACTGCCTCTCCCATTGTGCTCTTCCCAAAGCCATGTCTGGCCAGGGCTATAGATGAGGCCTGGAGAGTCTAGGCCAAGATAAACCTCATCATACACACTGGAGCCCAAGCAGCTGAGTGCACGCACAGTCTTCACACGAAAGACAGCAATAGTCCTTCCAAGTCTCACAAGTTCCTGAGATACTTGGCAAGAGGACTTGTCACGCAAACCTTCCCACCACTGAAAAATGTTTATTAAATGTCCAGTCTTTGAGAGAGGGTTTGTACCAAAGGTAATCTTTAACTTGTGGGTATACATATTTTGAAGCAAGTAACTTCATTTTTGGACCCACTGCCCTCAAGTCAAGGATGTAGCAGAATTGTGGCAAGGAAGCTGGCTTCATCTAAAATTCCTGCCATGTGTTGGCTACTGTTTGAGTGCTTCACAATCGCTCCTACCCTAGCAGGAAAAGCACTCTGACAAAGAATTCCTGTAACCGATTCCCCCTTGCGTCCTTAGGCCTCACAATCATCTACCGGGGGAGATAGCATGCCACCAGAATGTCACAGAGAGGCACTATAACCATTGCTTTGTTCTGGGGCTTTTTGAAAGAGCAGAGATATGAGGACCTCAGGGAAAAAGATAAAACAATCATACAAAGAAGCCAAATGTTTATTAGCCATCTCATGTAATTCAACTTTTTGGCTTTAATAAGAAATCATCTCTCTATTAAACTGAATTACCTTCAAAGAGTGTGCTTTCAGAAATCAACTCCAGGCTACAAAAAGGTCGTTCAGTTTGTACCAGTCATTTTCTCTACAAGACCGTCTGATCACTATGTGTGTCCTCAGAGGTGCTGAGTCGAGAAGAGGCGCTGGGGAGCATAATCTGTTAGACGGAATAGAAACCCCAGAGCTTTTATCATGATACAGCTGAGAAATGAACTGACATGTGGGCAACCCCATGGATGCAGAGGGAAGGCTTAGGCAAATCCCATCTTCACAATAGGAAAAATCACCTTTATTTCCCTTGGAGAGTTTCCTGATTTGAGCTCAGGACTCATCTAGACAAAGTGAGTAAAGCAGGAAAAACTAATAAGCACAGCAGCCAACTGGGAGGAGACGTGCTAGAGAGAGAATTCCTTTCCTGGCACTGCGTGCTGCTTTCTGCTCTGCTTCTAAAAGGCTCCCAAGAAGATAATACTTCACTGGAATGTAATCTACCTTGTTCCACTTCCGAGAAATTGGGGGTGATGACTGGGGAGGTGGGAGCACTGGTTAGGTCAGGAATTGTCTCAGCCCGTCTTGTCAGCAGTTCTTCACTGAAATGTCTCCATCCACAGGACTAGTGTAAGTAAAACAGACCGAGAACATCATGGTTAAAACAATATGGTAGGAAAAACAAGGGACCAGTCATCAAGAGGCTCAATTCTCAGAAGAATGTAAAACAGAGACTAAGAGTGGAGGGAAGAAGGATTCCAAAAGAATGTGGTCTAGGAATAGATCACAGAGGGGCCGTGAACCTCGACCGGAAGATCTTCAGAGTCTGGTCACATGAGTGAGGAGGGTAGAAGGAATAGAAGGGACAATGCAAGAGGATGTGGCTTATTAGGGAACGTGGGAGGCCCACTGAATCCTGAAGAGCATCTGACCATGACTCACCACACTCAATGCCCAGTGTTTTTAACTTGAGGGTGGACCATCTGTGCCTGCTGCAACCATTCTCCTAGGCTTCCCATCGCAGAGAAGGATCTGCAGAGCCATTTTCATCTTTAAGAGCCAATTGAGAGGCTTGAGTGAGGCCTCTGGTCTTGCCTAGGAAAAAACAGCTTGGAGATTTGCCAGCTGAAGTGTGTGTTATTAGTGACTGAGTGGCAAATGTCTGGGGCAGTTTGAGTGGATAGCCCCAGTATCTTTATCTAAAATGAACTGATGGGGGACAGATTACAATCCTCGAAAAAGAGAACACACCCCTGGCATTGGCTGTACCAGGCTGGAAGTCGGAGGCTCAGTTCTAGCACCCGCTTCCCTTTTAACATAAGACTTGGTGGTGTACGTCTAAAGGAAACGCTCTGCTGTGTTGCCATGCCGACCACCAATCCCAGCTTTCCCACCAGGCAGGGGACCGAGGTCAGTGTTGCACAGGTGACAGGGGAAAGAGGGAACACACATTCGCTAGAAGGGTGAACAGAAATCATTTATCTAAACAGAATAATAGAAATGAACAAAAACCTTTTAAAACAATCACAAAATTTACAAATAAATTGATACAAAATAAATAGGAGAGATTGTAAATCTACAACATCATTTGAATTATAAAATGCATTCATTATGACAATCAGCTCACGAAACCTATACATGTCATTTGTGCTTATTTAGGTTTATATACACAGCTCTGGATACTGTGTTCAGAAAACTTCACTGCTACAAAGCATGAAATGTACACTATGATACAGTGAGTAAAGGCTAAGGAGGATGGAAATCAGACTCAAAGCAGGGTCTTATTTGAGGCGCCAAGGCAGTGTTGGCATTGGGCCTCAAGACCAAGAAAAGGCATATTAGAAGCCCAGGTGGGCAGGCAGCTTCCATGGTCCAGACAGATGGATTCTGCAGTCCAAGGTGGGAATTAGAGACCATCACTGTTGTGGGACCAGGCCACCAACCTGGCTTGGGAGTGTGGGAGTGAGGAAGGAGGCTGTGGCCTCACAGCCACGCTGTACCATTACCCAGAGAATAGACCCAGTCACCAGGAAACCACCTCTAAAGTATTTCACGGAGGTACTTGAGAGGCCCTGCCGTGAAGTAAAGACCTGCCTCCATCCTCATCTCAAACACCTGCCATCAGGAATAGAGGTGGGCCCAACTCAAACACCTGCCATCAGGAATAGAGGTGGGCCCAATAACAGGGGCCGGGACACTAGGACCAACGTAAGAGCAGCAACCTGTTTAAGACAAAAGCAAAACCGCTCCTTCTCACCCACTTTAAAAGACAACAGAACCCTAGGCTCCATGGATGAGGGGCTCCAGAACAGATCTCATCTTAGTCATAGACGATGTACTAACAGTAGAGGCATATGTACATAATAAATAATAATATAAAATAAAGCATATACATTTGTGGACTTAAAAGGACTCCAGAAACAAGAAAAGTCAACGGACTGACACACTCCACCTTCACAGTAGACTTTAGACACGGGGAGTAATGAATCAGGAGTGAGGCTGGGGCTCTCTGGGGAACAAGAGTCCTGAGGCCTTACTTTTCTCCCTCTCGCTTCTGCTCTGGGAGCCTGAAACCAGCTGTTTATATCCAAGGGGCCTGGGTCTCCAACAAAAAGGGCAGGCACTCAAGGCCCACCAGGTCCATTTGATAGTTCTCTCCAGGGTGAGTCTGAAGAGGAAGCCGGCCCCAAAAGAAATCACTTCTCGAGTGAATCCATGTTGGTCAGATGTGGGCAAATGCTGGAAGATACCCTGCCAAGTGAGGCAAAACAATACTCCCAGTCATTCTTCCAATTCGTTTATGTTTAACACCCAGTGGGTGTGGAAACTTGAAAATGTACTCACTCAAGTCTCATAGTACGTGTTGGCTCTGTGTACATATAAACCTCGGCATACAAACTCCTAGAACTTTACTCTCTTGCCATTTAGAACCTTTGTTTCCATGTTGCTTCAAGTACAGCCTGATACTTAAAACAATTCTTCTGAGATGACCTCAGTGGCTCTAACCCATACAGTGAGAAAGCTTACTTGAGCCGAGACAACCGCAAAGGTCTGAAGAGCGAAGAAGGTCCCCAGCCCAAGACAGTGGGAGGAAAGCTGCTCTGAGCTCTGCAGCTGCTGTGAACTGCCATCTTCCTCCTGTCCTTAGGGCTGACCAGGGGCTCTGGCATCTTCAGGCAGGGCAGAAGGAGAAGCAGCACGTAAGCACTCCCTGCAGGAAGGGTGCCCACGCGTGCCGGAGGAGGAAGGCCCACTGCCACAGCCTTGAGCAAGCTTGGTGCGGGTGCCCCGCACATCCGCAAACCGAGGCAAATGAACAAACATCATCCTAGAACCCTCCGAACTCATCTCTCCTATCAGCCCACGCAAATACAAAAGAAACGTGGAAAGATAAAGATTTGCAAATGGCCCTGAGGTATAAAAATCCACTGAGTAGGTTGCTCACTGATCCATTTACATGGGAAAAGTTTCTGAATCCCCAGATCACTTCCATATTGAACTCTCTAAATCCCTCCTAATTCTGGGCTAACCTGCAACCCACCAAGATGCCCTTGCTGGACAGAAGCACCACTAGTCCAGAGGCTGGAATAGAACCGCACCTGACCCAGGACAAGAGCCTCAGAAGCCTCCGCTCCCTGAACTGCCAGCGCAGCCTCGCGGTCTTCAACGCTCCGCAAGAAAAACATCTCCGGGATCAAAGCTGAGAGGGGAACAGTTCCTGCTCTCCTGCTAGCAAGGAGCTTGTGTCATGTGACATGCACAAGCCAACCCTCCCTGGTGGCCTCCTGCTTAGAATCCCAGGGAACAAGGTGAGCACCTTCCTGTGCCAGCCCAGGTGAGTCCTCTGCCTGGGCCGGGCCCTGGGGAACACTGGAGGAATCCTGCTCTCCTGGCCCAGGCAAGGCAAAGATGGTCAGATCCCTGGCTGGTTTTTCAGAAGATGACAGGGTTGGGTTTTGTTTTTGTTTTTGACCAGCCAGGACACAGGTTCAATTGGCCAGGGCCTACTTAGGTCTGCTCCTCAACCTGAGGTAATTTGAGGACAGAAGTTCATGGTCCCTGCTAAGCCCAAATTCCCGTTGCTTCATTTCCTAAGGGAAATGCAATTCTACTTGTATCTAGCACTGTTTTCCTAGACTTGGAAAAGCTGGACCTTTAGTTGTGTGGTACTGGGGATAGCACAAGTAAATATATTCACAGTTAATGTTCCATATTAGTGTGAAGTTTTGCATTCAACATTTGCACAAAAGCTCCTTGAAATATTAGAAAATGGCAAGATGCCCTACTCCTCCCACTTGGGGAAGACAACACTGTCAGCATGGGCACTGAGCTCTCTTCCAGAAGTGAGGTGAGGAAGGAGGGGAAAAAAGAGTTACATGGGGTGCCCTTTCACATTCAAATTATGTAAGAACCAAGGCTTAAGCTAGTTGATTAACATCTCAGTTTCCATGCACAAATCTTAAGGTTCTGTTTTCCTAAGGGTTTAAACATATGATTTTAGACTTGCCTGATGCACGTGAAACAGAGAATTAAAGGGAGGGAACCTCTAAAGCAGTAGGAAGAAAGTCTCCCTCATTTATGAAGAGAAAGCAGATTGTCCCAGGAACACTTGGATACTAGGAATCCAGTTCCAGGAGGAAGCTTCGGGATGCCAGAGTGGCTGCTTAGGAGAGGGGGAGGCCCTGTCTGGTCCCCCAGAGCCAGGGCTTGCAGCAGGGGCCACTGAAAAGAAGAGCGAGGCCCTGGCCTGACAACGGGGCTCGCACAGAATTCAGGACCCCGGGCCCTGTGTCTGCTCCACAGCCCGCTCCCCACGCTTACGAAGCCAGCAGCCCTAGGAGAGGACGACCCACCAGTAGTGCCGAGGACGGGCCGCTGCACATCAAGATCTCAACTATTTGATGGTCTTTCTCTGCCTTGCTCTCATTTACTTTGTAGACATGAACCGCATAGACCTCCTCCAAATCATTCTCCTGCTGCCCCACAGAAGCCATGAGCCAGCATTTCTCCTTCAACAGCCTGAAGTTAGTTTCCAGAAGGAAAGTGGGGGGCCTGAAAGAGGAATCTGTCGCTCAGATACTGAGTGTTACCATCTGAAGGGTCTTGGGCCTTGCCCAAAGCAGATATAACTGTAGCCAAATGTTAGCCTTCATTCCTTCAGGGACCAGACAGGACTTATTTGGGACTCCCTGTTGTTATAAAACAGTGTGAAAAATCAAAGGTAAAGAGTAGTTTATAGAAAATAAACACGAACTTGGGAGGCTAAGATTTCGTCCTCCAGGAGCCCTACTGCAAAGCCCCCCGTGCCAGCTCCTTTCTAGAGAGGACTTTTCAAAAAGCCACACACTGAGCAGGTAAGACAGTATGGAAACGTCAACCATTTCTCCCTGAAGTCAAGGAGCCAGCAGCTGGAATCCTCTCAAAAGGGCTTTAGGATTCACAGAGCAGCAGTGGGGCTCCAAAAAAGATCCAGCACAGTAACTGTGATCCCAGAGGCTCCTTCCAGGAGCAAGGCGCCCGGAGACGGACTGCGTGTGGAGAGGCAGATCAAAGCAGATAGGCCAGGGGAAGCCGACGGGAGAAGATCCGGGAGGCCAGAGGAACCACGGCTTGGCAGCCCGGCTGCACCAGACCACAGGGATGGCACTGCTGTCCCGGCCCAGAGCGTGGCGTGCTGGCTGGGGCAGAAGCCTCCTCCCCTAGCAAGGCCCGGGTTTCACTCTGTTACAGGGAACTCTCTCTCATTTCTGCACCCCCTACAGATAATCCCAGTTCCTGTGTCATGTCATACTGACGCTGTGCTCAGCTAGACGCATCTTAAGGAAGTGAGACCTTTACACTTGGATGGGTTTGTTTATAAAAGCAAATACTCACAGTACAGGGTCCCACTAACGTCAAGCTCTGCGGTGGGAGCACCATCCCACGGTGCTCTGATTTGGGTGCCAGCAGCAGGCCACTCAGCCCCTTGAGGGGGCACCTGGTGACTTCTACCAGGTGAGACCAGTACTTCCCTCACTAAGGGGCACGGCACCTTGAGGAAGATGCTCCAGGACCAACATTCCAGGGGAAACACTGCGCCAGGTGCACACATGACACTGGAGCCACCGAGCTGCTCACCGGGAGGCAAGCCCAGCGTGTTGCTGGTTCTTTCCCAACCGCAGCTCCCACCCGCCAGCCAGCGCGCAGCCTGGGGTGCACAGTCCTACCTGGAGGAAGGAGAAGAAACTGCCGCTTAGCCCCAGGGCTTCCCTTCGTGCAGTGAGACCCAGTGGAGAAGATGCTATCTTCTCACCTAGTGACTGGACGCAGCGAGGACTGACAGGTCTATACGAAAACTGTGGTCAGTAGGAAGTCATTTCAGTGTACGAATGTTGCCGACAAAATGCACATATCCCTTGGGTTAACACTTAAAACACAGATAAAAGAGTTAGGAATTCAGTCACTCAAGAAATACCTCCTGACATTAATTTCACTACACGTGATGAATTTGATAGTAAAATAAGACAGAGACACACATGAAATGGCCACAACACACATTTGGTTTCTGAATCCCTGTTTGGGGCCAAACTGACCCTGGCTGTATGGGCAGCCTCTCTGGCGTGGACCACGTCTGAGGTGGGAGACACAGAGGTCCTCAGGCAGGGACACAGCCACTGCTGGGCCCCGCGGGCCCAGGGACAAGGGAAGGGGGCAGGTGCCGGCAGTCCCCAGTGTTCCCTCCTTTAGACACATGGGCCTAGACGTGCCTTCTCGGCAGGGTGCACAGAGCACAGCTGGAAGGTCCGACTCCTTTTCTGACAATGACATACATCCCAGCGGGAAGGGCAGGAGCATGGACTCCACACCACGAGTTTACTCGAGGGCCCTGTGGAAGATTTCCATTTGGCATCTGTGTAGCAGCATCGTGGGTTAACAAGAGCAAGGATGGGGCGGTGGGTGACGGCGCTCTGTAAGCTGGGGCGGAAGAGGCCTGGCTGAGCTGGAGGCCCCAGGCTGTGGGAATGTTGGGGTGAAGCCACCTCGCCTCTTGCAAAGATAAACCATAGGTTTAAAATCCATTAACATTCATTTTGGTGATAAAAATTCCTTAGAGTGGGAGCAAAATCACATTCCAAGCAAACGTTAAACCTTTCTGAGGGAAAGGGACACCGTTAAACATTAACTTAAAACAACACTGAGCTCAGAGAGGCTGCAGGTCCCTGTGCAGGCTCCACCCTTCAGGGCCAACAGCCTGGGCAGGTCTGTGTCATTCATCCTTGAAGTTCGACAGCGACACCCACTGGGGCACAGAGGAAGGGTGCCCCTCCCTGGGGCGGGGGCCAAGGAAGGCCACTGGAGGGACAAGTCCATCCTTCTAAGGTTACATCATGGGGTCACAGCAGAGTTCAGACAGAACAATTTAAAACTCTGCAAAAGACACTTTTTAAAAACATGATCTCTCGGAAAAAAATAAATCGCAACAATTTTCAACTTCATGCAAATCGAGGGAGGAGGAGAGTGGCTAATGATAAAAGGTACAGCTGAAAAAATAAACATGATTCTATTTGGGCGGAAGAAATTCATCTCCATAATCTCGAATGCCACGCCCTGGCTGTCGATTTCACGTCTCCAGTTTCCATTCCTGCCCTCCCCGGCCTCCTCTGCTGCTTCCAGGAAGGGGACAAAGTCTTTGGTCTCAGGATGGTGCAGGATGCAGCATGGCACACAAGCGCACACTAATGGGATTCACGGTCAGACGCGGAGGCCGAGGCCGGTGCTCTAGATGGCGCCTTCGCTGTGCAGGCTGTGGTTGGCCTTGCTGTGCGTCACACAGTTCTGTTCATTGAGCAGGTTGGCCGTCTCGTCTGGCAACCCGTCGTGCAGCTCCGTAAGAGTCAATTCAATTTTAGTGTTTTCACTGTCTGAAGACTGAGGAGTTTTGTCCATCCGGGATGCCATCAAGGCATTTTGGTATTGCTGTCTTGAGATCTGAGGCCAGAAGATGGTACAGAAAACAAACCGAGATAATGTTTATTTTTAGGCTCTCTTGTCTCCATATGGTATTTATTACACCTTACATCCCCCGAAGGGCCCCTAGCAGTTGCTCTAGAAGAAAACCATCCTTGAGTATAAACTGAGCCACTTTTTAAAGTTCAAGTTGATTCTAGTGAACAATTCACTTTTTGCTGATATATAATAAGCCATTTCCAAGTTCTGTCTCGACATTTCACAGAGACTAGAAAATGGCTTCCATCAGCTAAAGCTGGCTCATCCCCCCCAAAGCTATCTTTATTTCAGCCTAAGAAAAGAGCTCCGTCTCTTGTGAAGACCGGCTGGAAACGTTTACTCATTTTCTTACCCCCTCCAGCTCTCGTTCCCTGAAAAAGCCACATGTGACTTGGCAGCTCACTGGACAGAGCCAAGGAGACCGATGTTCTTCCCCAGCCAGAGTCAGGGCACAGGAGCTGGAGGCAGGGCACCCGCAAAATGACCGAGGCAGGCTCGGCGCAGAGGCCGCGGAGCCAAACGCTCTCGGTGGAAGCTGACCGCCGCCTGCCGGGCCCTGCCAAGCCGTTGTCTCCTCTTACCTTAACAAACTGGAGATCGGAGAGGGCTCGCACCGAGTAGTCCGGGATGTAGACTTGGAGGAACGAAGAGCTGAGCTGATTGTTGCTGCTCCCCAACGTCGGCGTTATCGCATCGATCCGGTCACTGCGACTGAGAGAGTCCGAGTGATTCAAGCCGCATGGGCGAGGAGGTGACTTGTTTTCACCTGGAAAAGGAGAAGAAACCCAACTGCCTTTTAAGTGAGGTAAATGCAACTCAAAGCTCTTTATTTTCCCAATAATAATGAATAGACAAGCTCAATCAACTTATGCCAGACGCCTCGGCCATGCAGCTCAGCTGCAGGGTCTCCTACAGCACGCTCACGGCTTCTCCTGCAACACGTTCCCGGCCCCCGTCCACGCCAACAGACCCAATCCTCCGAGTTTCCAAGAGCAAAGACCCCGTGGCTGCACACTGTGTCAGGAGCACAGGCCGGGGAGGTGAGGTCTGAGACACAGAAGCTACTTGATACGAAACATGGGCTGTAGGAAGGCAGCGCTGCATTATTTTGCCAGAAGCAAAAACAAAGGACTCTTGAACGTTCATAAATGAGTACATGTTTTTAAAGGGATCAAAACGCTTCTGTCTGCTTATACCATACCTGGCAGCCAAACCTGTTAACTTTGCCTCTGACCCCAGTAAAATCCCTGTCAGGCAGCCCGAGGACATCTCAGGATTGTTAAGAACCCTGGAAGACACCAAACCCTGAGACGGTTTGATTAGTCACCTTAGGTGCTGGGGGAGTCTTCAATGAGATCGACAGTACTCTTCCATTAAAACAAAGTGAAAGGAAATCCAGGTGAGCCTAAGTGTTGCTGCTTTTAGAGGCATGTTCACCATAGCTTCTAATAAATTTCATTAAAAATAAAACCCACACCCTCACCAGGGCTTCTTCCATTTTTGCTTCTCTAGTCAAACCTATTGCACAAATATCAACTGGGTGCCCACGCTGAATTGCACAACGTCACGGGATTGAAGGGGACCAATTCTCCCACCTGATGGTTGGCTCCTCTTTGCAATGTATCCCTGACTGGCTCTCAGCTGGTCCCACCCTTCAACTATCGGAAAGTCTGTCATCACACCCATCAAAATCTGCTTCCCCAACTTCACTCTCCTCCACTCTGTGGAGCTCTACTGAGTGCTTTCCATTCCTCTGCTACTTGGAATAGCCCTTAAAAGTCTGAAGATAGCTAAGTCTCTTCCTCTCCGGGCTAAATGATTCAACTGTTCACCTCACATGTTTTATCCCCCCCACTTACCCCATCCTGACCATCATTGTCTGAGAGTCCATTCAGCAAACGTCCCTCTTTTCTTTTTTTTTTAGGCCACGCCGTGCGGCATGCGGGATTCTTAGTTCCCCAACCAGGGATCAAACCCGTGCCTCTTGCATTGGGAGTGCAGTGTCTTAACCACTGGACCTCCAAGGAAGTCCCAGCAAAGTCCCTCTTAAAATATGACATGCAGAACAAAACATGGCAAGTACTCAAGGAACCTCATGTGGCGAGTCCCCTTTCTCCTAAAATTTTCATGTAACCACTTTCCCTACAATTTTCATGTCATGAACCAATTTTCCATTGTTAGTCAAAATTATACTCAATAGCAGTTCCTCTTGCTGCTTCCACTTATCTACGAGAACAAGGCAAATTAATTTATCAGATGTTTTCTATTTAGATGACCCAACTTTGATCAGATGACCCAACTTTGCTAAGCCTCAGAGTCCCTGTCTGTAAAAGGCGAACAGTAATAGCACCCACCTCGTAAGGTCTTATGGAGATTCGAAATGAGATAAGGTATATAAAGTGCCTAGCACGGCGTCTGACACCAGTAAGTGCCTGATAAAGGAGGCTTGTTAACATTATTATATTCTTTCCCATAAGTGTCATCCCAGACCTCTCCACCACGCGCCTACCCTCAGGATCAAGCTACTCTGTACTTGTGATAACTTCCCACAGGCGGATGGATGGAACAGTCTGTGAAACAAGGGATCCCACTGTATCCCTGGGCTTTAGCCCCAAATCTACAGATACTTCTGAAATGGTGTTCCCTTCGGTGGGTTACAATTTAAGGTTATAAAAACAAAACGTTTAAAGGGCAATTTTCTTACTGATCAGACCCTGTGCATGGCCAGATCGCCGTCTGAGGCCTTAGGCAGTGCTTCTCAATCTCCTGTTATTTTCTCCTGAGGAGGATTACAGGGCAATTTCTCTGGTCTCCCAAAGTATCTAGACTCCCAGTCAGCTTCCTCTCAACCCACTGCCCTCTGTTTTCTGAGAGATAAACCCTCTCCTTTGCCAGGAACCCGCTGCCTGGCATCACAGCCACAGTCTGGAGCAGCAGACCGTTTTCCAGGACCTCTTCTGCAACTCGACAGGAAGCAGCACAGTCACCTTTCATCGGCGTGTGGGGAGATGTGCGGGTCTTCATACCAAGGAGGACAAAGACTTTAAGTGGCCACCTCCCAGTGCAGGTCATGTTTTGTTGCCAAATTTATGTGCCAAGGTTTTATGACAATAATTATGAAAAAGACTTACAATTTTAATTCCTCTTATGCCTTCTCAGAATTGTTTTCTTTGTTTTTTGGTCTTGGCTTATTTCATTCATCCTACCTAGGGATGCTTTCATTTGCTAGTAAGCTAGAAAGACACAATAAAGAAACATTCCCAGCCTCCTCCCTGAGAGCCACCAGGCACCATGTGGAACTGGCTGGAAATGAATGGTGTAGCTCAACCCCCATTCATCAGGTATCATATTACTGTAATGCCAGCACCTCGAAGGCCTGGACCCGCAAAGTGGATTTTCTCATTACTAGATCAGATGGAATGGGCAGAACTAAGAAATCTCTAAGTTCTACGGAAAAAGTAAGACACAAATGACATTTCCCTGAGCTTCGGCCAAAAGTCGCTTTACTTCAGCATCTGTGACATTTTAAATTGGTAGCAGATGCCAGCAAATAAAATAGGGAGGAAACAATACAAACATACACATAAATACATATTTATGTATACATCTATGTGTATACATGTATATTCTGTCAGCGGATTTGATTCAAATAGCCCCACGAGTAATATCTTATGCCCAAACACCCGCAATTTTTTTAAAGAGCAAAGACCTGAGGGAATATTAGCTTCTTTCTAAGACAAGTATTGCCTCCTTTGCCGAACATCCGCATTTTAAGAGTTTTGCAGAAGCTGGATTATGAAATGCAAATCTCATCAGTCAGATTTTAAAATATAAGCTGTACGGAACAAAATAAATACAGAAAAGTTGTACTACCAAATAGGAAAGCCCAGCAATTTTAATTAAAGAGAGATTAAACCTCTGCCTTTCTTTTTTAGCAGCTGGACATATTAGCCAGGCATGAGCATACTCTCCTGCAGGGCAATAATCAGCAGCTCGTTAGGAATGTGCACAGTACTAATTTCAAAACAAAGACAGCGAGACAGGAGAAGCGGGGCCACCTGCCCGAGGAAGGGTGGAAATACAAGTACCTCATTCACATGGATGCCACAAAAAGGACCAAAGAAACAGAGATTTGGGGGCCTCACCAAGAAAAGTTCATAGTCCTTCAGCCTTTTGGCTGAATGTGTTCTGCAGAAGAATCCTCGCGTTTGGGGCCTCTGCAAATTCCATGCACCGTGACTTTGCTGAGGTCACCAAAAGACCAAAGGGCAGCCTCGAAAATCCAAGGTCAGCAGTGTGGATGGGTCACGCAGGGAACCCATGTCAGACCCACTCTCCCCTTCCCAGTTTCAAGATACCCTTCCCATCTCCCAAACCCTTTGCGCATCTGTTGTGGGCTTATGCTGTCCTGGATAGCTCACTATTAGTCACAGAACCATGGAGTTTTAGAGCTCAAAGAAGAACTGAAAATGGCCTTGACCAAATAAAGGGAGCAGACCCGGCCAGCTGGGCTTTGGTAGGGTCAACGGAGGCAATCAGAATTATGAAAAGGAAACATGCAGAATTACCTGGAGAACCTGCTGCTAACAACTCTGTTCTGCTGACAACAAAGGTACGAGACAGGGACAAAGGAACTGAAAAATGGAGAAAAACAGGGTGAGACCATATCAAAAGGCAAGAAAGGAGCTCTCTGTAATCAGGGGACAAGACTGGATACCTGTTCTACCCATAGGAGCGTTCAGTTCCGGAAATGCAGAAGCCTATATGATATTATATAAATCAACTGAACACACACTGCTTTCCAGGAAGAGGAACACAGGGAGGCTGAAATCGGGAGAAATCCTACTCACATGCTTCTTTACTAACCTAGAAATCTCTTAAGCCAGTAATACCCCATTGCAGTTTATAGCTCAAAACTTGCTCTCAAGGACTTCAATCACAGCTAGCCACGCAAAAGGGGAGCTTGATTCATCAGCTGCCCTGAGAGCATGACCCAAGCTGCCTGTGCCAGCACCTCGATACCTGTTCACAGCGCAGCCTACAGCGTCCCTATCTGTGGCAAAAAATTATTCAATTCATTTAC
Organism: Tursiops truncatus; assembly: GCF_011762595.2. Taxonomy (NCBI): domain Eukaryota; kingdom Metazoa; phylum Chordata; class Mammalia; order Artiodactyla; family Delphinidae; genus Tursiops; species Tursiops truncatus. The sequence goes on from NC_047049.1 coordinate 25,318,230, forward strand.
ATTCTTAATTGGTCTGATTGTAACTTTGACCAGATGCTTTGAAATTTCACAGTATTCCATAGCAATTCAAAGTCTTAGAGGAAGGTAAATAAAGAATATCATATACAGATTTCTTGGGAATGGCAGACCAGAGTCAATCAACATGCCCTACCAGGCAGGGGTCATATCTTCTGGGCAGGTTTTTTGTTTTGTTTTGTTTTTTAACTTGAGGTATAATTGACAAATAACTGGGCCGGTCTTGATAACTGATTACTGTAGGGTCTTTCTAGGCAATCAACATTAATAAATAGAAACATTATCTTGGGATTACTGTACTTATCATTGCATCTCAATGAATATACGAAATCCCGAATCCTCAATGTAAAGTCAAGTAAAACGCTGGGCTTTGAAGTAAATAAGATGCCGTTAATGAAATTCTCTCCCTTCCGAGCATTTCCTACCACATTAGGTAGGAAATTGCAGCCCCACACACTTCCTATATGGAAGGCCTGCTCTTCAATTCCTTTCCTGAGTGTGATTTACCCTATATAAATCCATGGTTTAATATGAACTGGGCTAATATCTAGGGTTCAAGAACTAGTGATGCGTAAAAATGTACAAGTCACTCCTCTAGCTGTCCTTTCAAAGCCGCCTTACGTACCTGACTCTGCCAACCTGGGGCGAACTGGAGGGTGGTTGCCAAGCAATAGTCACAATCTCAGCACCTACTTGTGTTATACAAACATCTCCTCTTGTGCTTTAAAGGTGACAAAGTACTCATGTGAGTATCATCACATTCTATTCTTCTAACAGCCACAGGAGGTAACCTTATACCCTTTTCATAACGAGGAAGCCAAGGGCCTTTCTCAGTCAGATAACCCATAAGTGGAACTCAGGCTGTCTCCGAGGTCTTCTTGGCCTCGTTAAGAATCTCCCCGTCCTCTCAGTAGCAGTGAAAACAGAAGATCACCTTGAAGTTGACAGCAGACACCTACTAATTAAGTGGGGTTAGACAGGCTTTTGTTCACACTAGGTGCTAGACAATGGGGACACTGGCCCATGTGACTCAAAAACCTGCACCAGGATAGTGAGCAGATGCATCGGGGACAGGGGAGGTTTAGAAATGTCAGAGAATTCTTGACATTTCCCTGGCTTTCTAACTGTAACATCTCTGGGCGCCTGAGACATTGTGTGGAGCAGTAGATGAGGACCAACGTCACAGACTTGTCTGTGGTGCCCCCTCCCCTTTTTGAGGCTGTTTTTCAGAAGTGACAGCATTCTTTTAGGATCGGCTATTTTAAAGTTTGAGGTTTATAAAAGGTTATTTCCTAGCACAGCATGTCATTTGGTATTTTGGCCACAAGGTGGTACTGCAGCCCCTGTTTACCTGCCTGCCCTGTTCCAGCGGGGATAAGGTAGCAAAGCAAGTGGTGCAAAGAGGAACCATTCAAGTCCCATCCCAGAGGTGAGCCAAGTATCCGCGTCCACGTTCCTACTAGAACAGACACCGCTTTCTGGCATCTTGTGCTCAGAGCACTCGGTTGATACGCCGTGGCACACCCACCCTTAGTTGGCTGACTTGACTGGCCAGCTCTCTAGTTGAGAAGAGCCGGCTACAGGCAATGGATATACATTAAAACCTCAACTACCCTCAGAAAAATGCAAATTAAAAGAAGTCCAAAAAAAAAATAAAAGTCCAGAATAGTTAACATCTAAAAGAGTCAACAGTTATCAAGTGATGGACATGGAATCGCTGGAACCCCGGTCAGCACGGGAAGGAGTGTGACTGCCTCAGCCACCCTGGGAAACTGTGGGGCTGCAGCTATTAACGCCGACCCCGCCATTCTACTCCTACACATACACCCAACAGAAATGTCTTCACCAAAGGACGCGGACAGTGTGACAGACACACAATTCGGAGTAGCCCCCAAACAGGAAACTACCCCAGTGTCCATCTGCAGTGAAAAGAATAAATGCATTGCTGTATATTCATACCATGGAACACTGTACAGCAATGAGAAGAAACAGAGTATAAGCTCACACAGCAGTACAGATGAGTGTGACCAGGACAACACTGGGTAAAAGCCGCCAGACTCAATGCAATATGTCCTGTATAATTCCATTTACCTGAAGTTCAAAAAGAGGCAAAACTAGTCAATGCTTACAAGTCAAGACAGTGGTTACTTTGGGGAGATAGTGACTAAAGGGGAGGGTGGGGGGAGGGTTCTCTGGGGTTGGTGATGTGCTGTCTCTTGATCTGGGAGCTGGTTTACACAAGAGAGTTCAGTTTGTGAAAATTCATGGAGGTATATATGTATGATGTGAGCAGTATTTCTTGTATACATGATACACTTCAATAAAAAGTTCAAAAGTAAATAGGGTTAGCCAGCAGGTACAGAAAGATGACAATACAAGGGCATTACTTCCTAAAACCTAGCCCTGCCCTGAGGCTGAGAAGGAAACTCACCTGGGGAGGCTGTAAGGGCCATTACACCATAGTATGAAAAAGCACTGGCTTCAAACTTCATACCTTCTTTCCCAGCTTCTACTTCCACTTTCCCCTGTGAAAAGAAAAAAGGGAGCACGTTCAGTCCAATTACATGAATTTCTTTGCAAACTCTATGCAAGATTTAGTCCTTCCTCAGATTTTTGTCTAAACTCCTTTCCCAACAATCTCAAGGAAGTAAAAAAAAGCCTCAGATAATCTTTCCCACTTAGATGGAGAAGAGGGTTAATTCATCTTAAATATGAAAAATTGGATTTAGCTGGAGATGCAGAGGTGAAAGCAGTGTGATGTTTAATTTCCACGAGTCCACTCAATATTTCCCAGCATCCCAGTCCGTGGGTTGAGAGCCCTCCCAGCAAGTGAAAGATGGGGCTCTTTTTCCACCCATGGGACAAACGCTGAGAAGGTGCTCAGTGACTGTCACCCAAGCAGTTCCACGGGAGCCTGAGTCAGAGCAGAGTCAGGGTCAAGGGCCAACATGGTTTGTCACCATGAAACAGGGAGGACTAAACCGGCTCCCAGCGGCGGAACTCCCTCTTATCTCCCTAGCATGGGTCCTGACCAACTGAGCAGACACGTCACAGGCCAATCCCTAGTCATCCAGACACTCCAGAGGCACTGGGACACCATGGTACTTCTCGGCAAAGCACCTTAAGTAATCTCGTTCCATCAGGATAAAACCTCTTCTAAGGTTCTCCCTTTTCTTTCCTTCCTCTAACTTGACTACAACGTCTTCCCTCTCATCATTTCCTCGGGGACACACTGTGCCTTATTCATCCCTCTAGCCTTATGGTTCACCATGATCCTTTTCTGGGCTATTGGAAAACCCTCATAAGCAAGTTGCATTCTAGATTCCCAAGTCAAGGATCAGAACAGCACTTGCTCACCTTACCTATAATTATTGCCTCTCTAGTAGGAGGGTACGTTTATGGTGCATCCTTTACTTGGGTAAACAAAAATTAAGCTACCATTTATTGAAGAGAAACTGTGCTGACAATTCAGTGCTTATGAATCCATTTTAATGCTCACAACTCTAGGAAGCAGACACAATTACCACCCTCTTATAAATCAGGAGAGCAGGGCTCAGAAAGATGAAGTAACCGAAGAACAACTCTTCACCAGGTGGCTACACTGTGCCACCTACGAATGCAAACTCCATCACTGTGATCACTCCCTATTATTCTAAACCAAACTCCCAGTTATGGAAGCCCTTTCTCAAAACCCTTCTTCAGAAAACGATCTGTTGTCTCTCTTTTGGGTTTTCCTTCATTCAATGGAAAATATTAGTTGTATCAATCTCCAAGCAATTCTCTTGCTATAATATAAAATCAACCTGCAAACCAACAGGCACTAAAAACCCTGACCATGTAGGGTCCTCAGAAGAGGCTGTGCAGCCTTGTGAGAAGACAGCCCTTGCTCCTCCAAGAGCATACAATGCAGAAAAGGGGAGAGCACACAGTCCAGAAAAGGGGAGAGCACATGAAACTCAACGATGCAAGGCAATAAACAAAAATTCTTCCTGTTCTTGTATAAAGATAAATTTTATACAGGAAGGAAAACCTGAGGAGTAGGATTTGAGTCAAGGGAAGGGAACAGTGTTGAGGAAGGTCAGAGGTAGGTGACAGCAGACTTCCAGGCTCAGTGGGTTTGCCAGGAAAGAAGGGGAGATGGGTTTGGAAAAGCAGTTTGGTGAGCAGGTCAGACTGCAGAGCTCCTTGAAGGATGGGCTAATGAGGTCAGGTTCTTGAGCAGAGGAATACGGTTTCAGGAAGATCAAGTCTAGACGTACACGAGAGCAGTAACCACAGGACTGGAGAAAGATCACTATGAGAGGAGCTATGGATAAGGAATCAACATAATTTGGTGAAACCGTAAGGGAGAAAGAAGCGCAAGGAGAGAGGGGGGGCGTCAATAATCACAAGAGAAGTTTGCTCTGAGCGACTTGAAGAACGGGGACCCCATGAGTGGAGATGGAAATGTTGGGAAGGGGATGCATCAGTGATGGGGGCCGGGAAGAGGGGACGAATTCCCTCTAAGAAAACAAGGCCTTTTGAAGAGTCCATCAAAAAGGCTGAAATGGAAGGACGAAGGTCAGGGAAAAGGTCAGAACTGGAGATGGGGGTCTGAGAGAGGAGAAGAGAAAATGAGGAATTACAGCCCTTGACTGGGAGTAGGAGGAGAAAAAGAAACAAATATGGGACCAAAGGGAAAACGGATATGAGTAGAACCGGACAACCGTTGTCACCACAGAAGGTGGGAGAGGGAAGTACCTCAGAGTAAAAGGATGGTCAGAGGGTCACTGAGGAGGGAGCCATTGTGGCCTCAGGGAGTCTTTTCCTGAAGAAATCAGACTGTGGAAGGGAAGGGAGGGCAAGAGGGGCAAAGCACAGGCAGCAGGGCCGCAGGGGAGCTGGCAGCAGCCTTGGAGTCAAATGAGGCCTGTTTAGGATTAGGCAAATTGGGGCAGAAAGGGCGGAAAGTTAGTGGAGAGAGAGAAGGTGGGAACTCAGGGAGCAAAAGCCAAAAGCTGGTGGGAAAGAATGGGATGTAGGGTCCCTAAGAGAGGGGGGCAGGGACACAATATTCAGAGACGATGAGCAGCAGAAATGGAGGTGCCCGCTGTGTATACCTTCAGTTACTTATCCATTTCTTCATGGACTAATCCCTGATTTTGTATCAGAGAGCTAGGATGTACGTATACGCTAACTGAAAATGTCTGCCTCAGTGACTGTAAGCTCGAAAGTGTCTGTAGGACCATCATGTAACCTGCGTTTCTACGCAGGAAATCAGGAGGAAGGATCAAATGCCGTAGAGCCTCGTATCGTTTCTATGGATCTCCTGTTGATCTGGATCCTTGAATTTTTTTTTTTTTTTTTTAAACAAGCTACAGGGCCTTCTGTGTTCCGTGTCCCTGCAAATGGGTGGCAGCTCTGGAACCTCTGTGCACCCTGGCCTCTCAAGAGACTCCCCCAGCAGCTGTGAGTCTGCAAATTCAATTAGGACAGCTGCTCGAAGATCTGCAGCCCCTCAGCTGATCTCTCCCTGCCCCCCAAGACAGGCCAGCAGGTGGTGGAGAGGATCCGCTATCTTTCTTCTGGAGTCTAGATCCATCAGATTACAGGCAGGCGTACTAGGTCAGTGGTTCCCAGCTGCTTGGATTCCAAGAACTAGGAAAATCCATCTTCCTTTCAGAAACAGAGAGAGGGTTGCCACATTTTTTATTTCATAAAATAAAGATATTTTTAAAACACAGCTACCTACTGCGACCATCATTCCACAAAAGCCCAGACATTTTAACCCCCAAAATATAGAAAATATATAATTTCAGAATAACAGGTCTTTAAGCCGAATACACACAGCTTTATGAAGAACTCACTGCAACTGTTTTTATTTTTCTCATTTTGCCTCAAACTGGCGAAAACTTTGCCAAGTATCAGCATTTAGGAACCACTGCACTAGACTAATTTTGCTGCAGTTATAAAACTGCAGTAAAGGAGAGGAGACCTGTGGTTCCCTCAGTTCTAACATCCTGTGATTCTACAATTCCAAAAGTTTAAAAACTGCCCAGCCCCATCTCCTTCTCTAGAGGACTGAAGCTTTCCTGGTAGGCAAGTTTTAGAAACATCCAGTGAACACATTTTTTTTTTACTCATCTATGTGTGTCAGCGTCTCAAAGAAGTGACCATTTTCGAGTAAACCTACCAGTACACAAAGCAGGGCTACCCCATAAGGAAGCGGCTTGCCTGGCCCAAGTTCAATCAGGTGTCTTCTCAGAAAATAAATTTCTTCCATATAGGGAAGGAGCTCCGTATCAATTTTACTTTTGAAACATTCACGAATTTGCTTTAGTCTAGTATATCACACACACACACAAAATCGAGACAGGACAGACTCCCAAAGGAAGCTAGGGCTTCATGTTGGTAAACTGACAAAACTGGAAGACAGCCTCACTGTCCCAGGCAAAGCTGGCTCCCCGAGTAAAGTTACTACTACAGAATCCTACCTTCCTTTGGAAAAAGGTATTAGACAACTCTTTTCAAAGTTTCTAAGCATCCACAAAGTACCCAGCAGTCACGTGCTGTACCTGGCCTCAAGGCAGAAGCCTAAGCGATCCTCGTTGGCACAAACTAGACCAAGCGCTCAGTGGAAGCCGTGGACTCAAGGCTGAAGACCCTCAGATCCCACACGCTGAGCATCTACTTGGTCTCCTGCTCACTCTGGAATTGAGCTCTTTTTTAATTTTGTTTTTGTTTTTTAAATCACCATCACAAAATAGGGTTTGACACCTAAAAGGAGGTAATGAAATGCCAGGGGCACAAGTGCTAGGTTGTGTTCACCAGCACTGCCCAGTAAGAGGGGATGCACCACCCAGACATCCTCTAGCAACATTTTTCAATCTGCAGTCCACAGGTGTAGTCCTAGGACTCAGCAAGTTTGCTTCATAAACACTTAAATTAAAAAAAAAATTTTTTGACGGTCGAAAATTAATTTACATATATTTCAGGCTATCTGGTTGACCACCTTCTAACCAAGTGCTGCCACCAGATGTCAGTGGCAGCATTTGCCTTAGTGCTCAAATCTGTTAAGTTGTTCTTACTATGTGAATCATCGTGGCTAAGGCCTGCTACTCAACCAACTGGGAGCTTGTTAGAAATGAAGCATTTCAGACTCCACCCTAGACGTACTGAATCCCCAAGGGATTCCCAAGCACACTGAAGTGTGAGAAGCACTGAGCCAAAGAGAAAGGAACAGGGGAGGACTAAACATACAAATAATCCGGTCACACCCAGTGGAGGCCAAATAACAATACAACATACTGTACAAACATACAGAGTAGCTCAAACTGAGCACAGGGCTGGAGGGTGCCATCCTTGCCAGGCACACAGGGACCTAAGTGTGCTGAATGCAAGAGCCAGCGCCAGAGCTCCCTGCTACCGTCCTGCGACCAGTGGTACTTTCCTATCAGCCAAACAGTGTCATTTACACATTTAAAATACTAATTACAAACTTGTTTTCTTTATTGTTCTATGTAAGAGTTCTCAGCTCAAAGGGTTCAAAAGGAGCTCATGCTAGTTTTATATTTATACGTATTTAATTTTTTAAAAATAGAGGCAACACTAGGTATCTAAATAATTTTTTTCTGTAGCATGGCTGTGTTATCTGTACACAACTCAAGAGTGAGGAAACATTATTCACTGGGACACGGAGACCCTGCAACTCAAAACTCCTTGAGAAGGTTTGGTATTGAAGGCTTCAACTCTCTCCCAATAACAAGTGAAATGATATTAAATATTGTCAAAGGCTGTTTAGTTCTAAGATGCTACCTGCCACCTCCACAAAAGAACAGATTTCACTCCGTAGGGAAAAACCCTTTCAAATCTATGTCAGAAGCCCTAAAGGAAAAGAGTGGATGGGGCAATTGAACAACAAAACATCTGGGGCATGAAATCAACAAAAATTAACCCCAGAAAAAAAAGCATCCCTTTCCATTGATTACATAATTGGTAAAGAAAAAAGCTACTCCTCTTGTTTTCTTATTATTCTTTATATTTACTAAAATCATAACCTAATTACGTGTTGTGTAAGAACAATGATATTTTTTTATCTGCTTAGACATTTTACTCCCCAAAGGACCAATAAATACTTCACTGTAAAATATCAACTATATATATTAGAAAAATGGTTTATAATAGTTATAATTACAGGCACACTATCTTTTTTGACATATTTTTGTACATGCTTTCTACTTCTTTTATGACCACACTGAAATTTATTTCCACACTGAAATTTGATTAGCTTAGACATATGGACTATTTCTACTACTTTAATTATAATTGATAGATTTATTTGCTATAAATCTATTGGCATAAAAAGCTTTATAAAAAATGATTTCTTGAAATGCATGTATATGAGGGGTTTTATATATTTATTCCCAAAAGGAAGCTGCCAGTTTAAGCATATGATTGGTTTACAGCATTTTTTTCTTTTTTGTTCACTGTTCATCATGGATTTTTACAAAGATTTTTTGTTTTTGGTTTGTTTTAGAAATCAAGAATGGATGCTTAATTTTGTCCTGATATCTATTGATTTAAGCATAGGGATTTTTTCCTTTACTGCTTCCCTAATTAACACGGCATATTTTAGTTTTGTTGTCCTTCTATTAAAACTAGCCCTGAATACCTAAAATAATACTAATTCAGTCACAGTCACAGTGAATAGCTCTTTCAGTCCATTATTGGTCTCTAACTGCTACCTTTTTATTTAGGAATTCTCCATCAATGTGGACAAGTGAGACTGGTCCAGAACATTATCAGACTTTAGATTAGGCCATACTGTCGTAAAGAATGCATTTAACTATCAAATCATCTTGTTCTATTTGTACAATACAGAAATCCAGTTCTTTAGAGTCTCAATTTTTTTTTTTTTTCCAAGCAATTCCTTTGATTCTAGCTGCTTTTTTGGGGGGAAGGGAGAACTTCTAGTTTTCTTTTTTCTCTTATCACATTAATTATGCAAATAGAATAATGATTTTTTTAATCTTTTAGAAGGACCAATCTTTATTTTATTTATGGGATGTAAAACGTTTTCATTTTAAAAGTTATTTTCATGACACTATTATTTAATTTGTTCTTTTTAGTTTGTTGCTTTGCTCTTTTTCTATTATAGAAAATCAGAGATATTTTTTTCTTATGTAAATACCTAGAGGAATAAAATTTTAAACTTCGACATACTGTGGATACGGTATTTATATTATTTAATAGTCTTTTATTCTATATCTTATGTATAAACCTTTGTAAGAGAATTGATTAGTTTTAAAATAGCTTAGTACTTTTCGATTATGCATTTTTATGTCTAATTTTATTTCATTATGATCTATGCAGGTAGTTTTATGAAATTTCTATCTTTCTAAATTTATTAGAATTTACATGTGACAGCGCAAATGACCAATTTTTATGAAGAAGTAACATAAAACTTTTTTTTTAAAGTGTATTTCCCTGGCTTTATATTTAATTTTCTTCAACTTGGTTAATTTTATTTACACAATTTAAAACTCTAACATTTTTTTTCTTGCTCTTTTATGATGGTGGAAAAAATTTTCCACCAAGATTATGTTCCTACCCATTCCTACTTTTATATGTGTATTCTGTTAAGTTATTAAAGACATGTAGAGCCAATAACGTTTTCTTTCACTATTTATTGTGCTTTTATCACAATACATTTCAGTTTAAAAATCTACTTTCTCAGATAAAACTTGAAAGTGCCTTTTATTCATACGCAGTATGTGTCCCATAACCTATAGGATATTCTTTTAAGTAAGCTTACTTAAATGGTTTGCTTCGAATAAATTAGACTTTATTTCATCTAGGGTTTAAACTCAAGGTGATTGTTTCTAGGTATAATTGTATTCCAAACATCAATTACTTAATAAAAGAGTTTTTCTAGTGTCTGAAGACGGCAGCTCGCTGGCACTGGGGCCAGGAAGGGAAGGTAGCTACAGCCGCTTTCCTCTGGTTTAATGCTCTTGAAATGCAGTAGAACATGCTCAATAACCTGGCATGAAATTCCAATGATGGATTAGTGATATTTTAGGGTGGAATATACTCTGTAAATGGTGATGGCTATGCTAGACTGACAGGGTATTATGATATTTCATTTTGTCATACTCTGGGTACCTCAGGTAACTGCCTGGCCTTCAAGGACATGATTTTCACCAAACTCTACAGTCTGAATACCTCCATAAATCCTTGAAATCTTTATGAAACTCCCATGATGGGGCTTCCCTGGTGGCACAGTGGTTAAGAATCCACCTGCCAATGCAGGGGACACGGGTTCGAGCCCTGGTCTGGGAAGACCCCACATGCTGCGGAGCAACTAAGCCCGTGTGCCACAACTACTGAGCCTGCGCTCTAGAGCCCGTGAGCCACAACTACTGAGCCCACAAGCCACAACTACTGAAGCCCACGCGCCTAGAGCCCATGCTCCGCAACAAGAGAAGCCACCGCAATGAGAAGCTCGCACACCACACGGAAGAGTAGCCCCCGCTCGCTGCAACTAGAGAAAGCCCGCACGCAGTAACTAAGACCCAACACAGCCAAAAATAAATAAATAAAATAAATATTAAAAAAAACTCCCATGACATCGTCAGTTCCAAGAACTTGTCACATTTGTAAAAATATTTAACATGACATAGGTATTCAAATATAGGTACATGGACATAAAAACCTTATCAAAAATATCTTTAAAGATTTACTTATAAAGTGACAAGAATTATGAAGTCCCTCTTCCATAAAATCTATTTTTAGATCCACCAGCCAGGAAATGGCTTTTTTACATACCAATAGAGCATTACTGAATCAGAATTCATAAACGCTAACTATATAAAAATCGACGATTGAAAGCCACAGAGTTTCTAATAGTACTGAAATTCACAATGTCAATCCTCAAAGTTCTAAATAAACTATCTTAAATGTCATTCAGTTTCTCTAGGTTTAAGGAATATTCACATCTAGATTTTAGGAGAAACATGAATGCCTTACTCCTTTGCTGTAGTAAATAAAATAAATTCCCAACCCCCTCAGAGTTTCAAGCTTGTCTATCCCCAGAGAAAAAGAAAAACAATTCAGGATTGAATGAGACTAAGGTTAGTAGAATAATCAGGGTACTGACTTAGAAAACCTGCAAACAGAAGTTTCCAAGAAACACTATATGAAAGCAGCATATACCTGGTTAATCCATAGACTTTTCTACAGTTCCTCACTTCTGCTTCCGGAATTCACCATACAGTCCAAACACGGGGCATGAACACAACACTTCCCAGAGTTTCTAACATCTAGACATCTGCTAAGAGTTGTTTTCAGATAAAAAGAAACATCTTGATTCATTTAGATAATTGGGACTTGCTGGACTCAACGTAAATTGTAGATGGGTCTACCAAGTGCTAATTATACTCTTATAAAGATCCCTCCAATTCTTACCTAGGAAGTAACGAAGAAACAGGAGAATGCTTAAGGGTCTAGTATTCTTACATTGAAATACACTCAGAATTCCTATAAAAGTAATTCTTCAATAAAGAGACACAAGAAATCAATAAAACTAGCATGCTATTCATTGTACTATTCATCTTGGTCTCCAGGCCAAGAACTGTGCTCTACCAAGTGAAACTGTGAGATAATAAGGGCCTCCTGTCAATCCAAGCACAAAAGCCCCTCTAGGGCCCTTAAGAGGGTTCAGAATGGATCGACCTTCTCACCTTATATAGTGGATTATGTTACAGTGAGAAGGAGGTAAGTTACCATTGCCATGAGCCGCTGTGATTATCCCATCAGTTCCTCATTAAAACAGAAGCTGGTAGTAATCAGAAATAAAAACAATAATAAATGGATTATTTTGATGGCATTAAGGGAAGAGATCATAAGGCATCTCTAGGAAGTTGTGCAAGACCAAGTCCTAACGAGGGGCGGAAGAAATAAAAGATGATAAAAAGAAGACTCAAGGAACTCACAACTCACACTTAAATTTCAAATGCCCATCCAAGATTTAGACATGCACAGGTAATTCCCCAAACTCTCCAAAAAAAAATACAAACACCTGAATTCACCCTTCTTCAAATGAATGCCTCAATGCCTCAGCAATCACTAAGTGCCCGTCTGTATTGGAAATTAAATTAATGACATTGCTTTATATTGAAATTGTTTGCAGATACGAAAACAGGGAGATGAAATTCTCCCACTGTAAGGCCACCCCAGAAGCTATTAAGTATGTTATATCCTTGACACCCATTCACCTATACCAAGTCTCCTCCAAACTGGAAGGGTGGGTACTCAATAAGATCAAACAACTGTTGATTAATTCTTCTGACCTGCAAAATGAGAACGAAGTAGTCTACAGGTTTGTTTCGCTGGTAGAGGTAGTATTCTGGGGCTTTCTTGTTCTTCTCATCATACTTCAGCTCCTGGATGACATTGGGGTGCTTTAGCAGCCTTAGAAGGATCTTCTCTGACATCTGGGATGGGCTAAATGCTTCTACTTCTATAGATATAAACACAACTTGATATTACACTTCAAATGGATGGAAAAAAATGATACTAGTGATTAAGGTGTTTAGAGAAAAGAATACTTGGAATTGAAGCGATAACAGTATGGATTAACGAGACTTCCATTTGGTGATCCTCTGGGGGCAGATTACCTGGGAGAAATTAGAAAATGCTGAATTCTCACGTTTGTTGCTTTAAAACTTTTCATTTTCAACCTGTCATTGGTTTCAGTTCTCATAAAAATACCCTCATTTTCTGACTGACACAAAGGAAAAGCAACCAGAAGCAGGCTCCATGACTGCCAGGACGCCCTGCAACAGGCCACAAAAGACTGACTGTCCAACAACAGCCAAAGGAAGAAGCAAAGGTCAGGAAGCATCTAGGTGTGGGTTAGTACCAGGTGCACAGACGCAGTGCTCCACATCTCATTTTCCCATTCAACTACCCTGAGAAAGTCTGGGAACAAAGGAAGGTAGAGATTCAGAATAAAAGCAAGGCACGTGCACACATCAACATGCACTCCAACTTGCTAATTAAAAAAAAAAGTAATGTTGATCTGAGTTTACAAAGATATTGGTTTTATTAAAATAACAAAACCCAAAATTACTGACTTAAGGGTACCAGACTGAAAGTAGACTTTATGGTATCTCAGAGGCAGAGTGGGAGAACATTTAGTTTTAAATTTTGGTTCTTAAATGATGAACAATATTATCAGAAATAGAAAATAATAAGCAAGTTAAAGACATTGTTTATGTTTTAAAATTTTTTTAATTTTATATGTGCGATATAAATTCTGCATTAGCTTCTGTGACTTTTGTAAAAACAAAATTAGACAGTACATTGTGGAAATTTTGGAAAACACAGAAAAAAATAAAGAAGAAAATAAAATCACCTATAAACCAACCACTCGTAACCATTCTGAGCAATTGGTGAGCATTTCTTTCTAATACCTCACCTAGGCATGTGTGCCGTGTACGTGTGTGTGTACACACAAAAACACAAGGATAATCTTGTGTACACACGGTTTTATACTGTTTCTTCTCACCTTACATTAAATTATGAGTATTTTCCCATGTCATAAATATTATATGGTGAGAGCATGTCCAGGTATCTGAAAACATGATCTTAAAGTGTACATAACATTCCATCACATGGCTGCCGTTAGCATTCTTTTCAAAATATCTTAAGTGTACTGCATTCAGTTGAAAGGCACTGGCTGCCCATCTTGGACACAGACGTCTTCTACAGGCCACTGGGTACTCTGATTTTCTCACACTTCCCCTGGCCAACAGAGCTCACCCTTCGCCTAGAGAGCCATCTGGGGATGTGAGCAGGGTCAGTCGGTCTCTCAAGTCCGTTCGACCTTGACCTCTCTGGAGCAGTCAGTGCTGGCTGGGTTGGTGGTTTTAATAATGTGAACACTTGCCTCCTGGAATGGGCCCAAGTTAACAATCTGATTTGAAGAGGCCATCAAGAAATCCATGTCAGAGTTCTCAGAATTTCTGATTTCATTAAAACCATAAAGGGTAAAGATTTTATTTTGAAAATTTATTGTTCTTCTTTGCAAATCATAGCACCTGTGTCACCACCGATGTCCAACTGTTCTTCTGAGGCAAGCTGAAGAGAGAACTACTCAACTGTCCGACACACAACGAGGTAGTGTCTGGTTTGCACTGTCCACCTGCTCCGCCAGCTGGCTCTCCCCTGGACTTAGCTGAAGCGGATGACCTGGCCTACTGTTCACATGCAGTGTGGCACTAACATTCATCCTTACCTTTCAGACCAATTTTAAGTTACTGGTCCACCCCTGGTAAATGTCTCAGAGGGTTCATGCCGACACTGAACATAGGAGAGGAGAGAATTTAAAAAGAAAAAAACAAAACAAAACAAACAAAACAAAAAAACAAAAAACAAAACACAAAAGTGGCATTACTTATCACCCCATTTCCCAGTCTCCACCCCCAGCCCACCCCAGTCAGCGGTGGGTGAGAAACTCGCTCCAGGGTTGGCAGAGATTTCAAACTATGATAAGCTGCACTTGCCTGTTGCTAGGAAACGGTGCATGGCCAGGAGAAGCTGTGGTGATATTTTAACCTTCATCTCGCTGTCTGTCTGCTTAAAGGCAGAAAAATCTTGCTTTCTTTCTCGATGGGCCACTTTCTTTTTCGTTCTGTTATCAGCTGAGGGAGAAATGGAAATACATTCCGTTAGATTGGGGCTCTTTTCGAATGAAAATGACATAATATATGGAAAAGGCTAGGCTCTCTCTCCAGATGGTGGGCACGCTACATACAAGCACCACATGGGAAGGGGAAGGGAGAGAGAATCCTCATTAAATCAGTGCAGCACAGTCATGACTGTGACACAATCCAGAGTAAGAAATCACAGGCAACCTGATGAGGAGCAACTATCGACACACTTCGTGAGGATCTTCAGAGCCCTTTTAAGTACATTATTGGGCAGCTGGGGACAAGAATCCTCCCCTCGTGGAGCCTATACAACCACATAGCAACAGAGCCTGTAGCCCGGAGTGCACACACGCTCCTGCTACTGAGGTTGCCACACCACAGTGAAGAACAATCATTACAGAAGACACAGGGAAGCACGTCCCTGCCTTTAAGAGGCTCCCAGCCTCTGCTGAAAGAGAACACACACACACACACACACACACACACACACACACACACACACACACAATCTCAAGAAACAAACAAGAACACTTTCATGGAACAGTATTTTAATAATAATAACTGTTAGCTGCATTTCTACCCTAGACCACGAGATCCTCAAGGTCAACCAAATACAAAGGAAGTGATTCAGAATAGAGGTCAGCACACTTCCTCTGTAAAGGGCTAGACTGCAGATACTTCAGGCTCGCGGGCCATGTATGCTCTGTTGCAACTACTCAACCCTGCTGTTTAGCAAAAAGCAGCCATATGTAAATGAATTAGCGGGGCTGTGTTACAGTAAAACTTTATTACGGATATGAAATTTTAACTTATCATTTTTGCATGTCACAAAATAAAATTATTATTCTGATTTTTTTCAACTGAAAAATGTAAAAAAAAAATTTAGCTTCTGGGTCATATAAAAACAGGTGGCATGCTCTTGAGGGCTGTAGTTTGCCAATCCTTGATCTAGAAGGCGTCTCATGCAAAACCTTTCTTCAAGTATTTTTCTGGACAAAGTAATGATCAAGAAAAAACTAGGTTAGAGACAAGATCCTAATTGCTTCCTTTTTTTCCCCCAAGAATCATGAGTCTTTACATTACCATTTCATGCCTAGGGCAAATCAGAGTGATTACTAACTAGGCTTGTCCTGGGGAGACGGTGAACACAACCTGTAATTTTCCTGTCTCAAATTATCTTTAGAATCAGGCAGCATAAATCAATGCAAGCATCCTAAATAATTTTCTAATGACAAAGGTAGTCATCATCCCTGATCTGAATCAAGAATATACCTGAACCACAAGTTCAGCATCTCATCTCAGGAAGCCATGTATGAAATCAGTCTCATCAAGGTTTAAAAGAAGTGAACTGAAGTGTAAACATAAAAGCTCATAAATGTCTAGATTATCTTTCTTACAATGAGGATTACCCCTGGGGAAACGCATAAATATGCAGAGACACACTTGGTATTAAACAGTCACTATGAGGAAGGATGAAAAGAATGTAAACGCAATACTAACAATATTCTCTATTATGAAATCTCTGATTATTCTCCAAGAGTCAAAAGGATAAAACACATAGGAACTGGTGTTTTTTGTAAAGAACACTATACAGATGTGAGGAAAAAATAAGATACATTTTCAGAAGGAGGTCAAGAGCTAAACATAAAATGTATTTTTTTAAGGGTGCATGGGAGACTTTTTAAATTTTAAAATGAGGGACATTCCCTTCTAACGGGACTGAAAACAAATCATTCCTCTTTGAGCAAGGCTGGCTTTGTCCTGGGTGCTCCAGGCCATTTGAACAGTCCATTTCTCCCTCCAAGTCACGCTTTAAAAGCCAAACAGGACAAAAAGAGCCCAGATCCTCTTTCTCTATACCACCTTTGAGAGCCCCGAACATCTCAGGCCTTGGGCCACCTCTGGCATTAAGAAACTCTTGAAAGAGTCTTACTTTGCTAAGAGTAAGGCTGAGGAAGAGGGTTTAAGCTCCACAGTCCAACAGTTGTGGACTTTAATGAGACAAGATTCATGTTCAACACTCAGCCCAGAATCAAGCCGACTCCTGGGCAAACAGGTGTGGATACTTCCCTTCCCCTGCCCCGATCCAAGACCACCTCTCAAAAGGCAGAGAAGCACAGAACAAGAAAAACACAATTTTTATTGTGTACCCTAACCCGTCCTGCTTTCTCTATATTTACCCTGCTGCTCCACCACTGCCCCAGCAAAACTATGCCTGCAAACCTCACCTCTACCCTGGCCCATGGGTCCTGGAATAGAGACATTTCAACAGTTGCTATCCATCAATTTAACAATCCCCCCTCACTTTTTAAGTATTTGAATTATGACCATAGGTACAGACAGAAATTTATCTGAAAACAATTTGCCTAATTGTGTAAAATGAAAATTTAGTAAAGAACAAGTCTCCCTCCAGATGTAAAATAAATGTGAAAACCAGGAATGGAGTTTTCTGTTCAGGGCAAGCAATGCCCAAATCAACAGTTAGAAGCAGTTGGCTTTTCAAAAAAAACCATGGCCAGTTGACACTACAGGACCTGCCTCTTCTTCCTCTCCGATGAAGTGACTGGAATATACTGGTAGGTGGTACCCAGCCTACACACACAGTGCATAATTAGAAACAGGCAGACAACAGCTGGAGAGATGTCAGATGACTCACAAACAACATGACAAATAAAAGCAAAGGTTTTGGAAAATTACACTCAGGCGATGGTACTCACTGTATAAATCTGTTTCATCTAGAATCTCAGATTTGATGATTTCTTCAATCACATCCTCTAACGTGACAATTCCCAGAACTTCATAAAATGGATCCCCCTCTCCCTCATTGTTTACTCGCTGCACAATAGCCAGGTGAGATTTACCTTTAAAGAAAAGAAAACAAAGAGGTGATTTTCAGAATTTCCTGAATGAAGTCTTATAAATGATGATGGTAAAAATAGCAGCGAACACAGATACAAGATTATCAAAGTCTATCTTTCAGCATTTAAAAATGGTTTGGAAATACGACAAACAAATGGAAAAGCTTCATGGGCCATAAAAAGTAAGACCAGTTAATCCAGAAGAGCATCATCGTCTACACACATGGTACCACCATGTTACCACTTGCTTCCTGATGGATTTGGTCTTCGGTTATGTCAGCTCTTCCTTTGTGACCTTTTAGCAACTGCTACTTTACTTTAGGAGAGTTCTCAAAGTGTGGTCTGTGGACCCCTAGGGGTGCCCAAGACCCTTTTAGGAGAGTCAGAAAGGTCAAACTATTTTCATTTAGAACACTAAAATGTTCCTGGAATTTTCCACGGTGTTGATATTCGCACCAATGGTGTAAAGTGCCTGAGCACAAATCAAGGCAGCGGTAGTGGTGGTCACTATGCTACTGGTCACTGCCTTCTCCACACACACACACACACACACACACACACACACACACACACACACACACATACACACAGAGAGAGGGGAAAAAATTAGTTCCTCTTAAGAATATCCCTTAAATTAGGAGTTTGGGATTAAAATATACACACTACCATATATAAAATAGATAGCCAACAAGGACCTACTGTATAGCACAGGGAACTATACTCAATATCTTGTAATAACCTATAATGGAAGAGAATTTTAAAAAGTATATAAATATATATATGTGTGTATATACATATATACATATATATGTAACTGAATCACTTTGCTGTACACCTTAAACCAACACATTGTAAATCGACTATATTTTAATAAAAATTTAAAAATAAAATAATTCTTTTCAGACAACAACAAAAAGAATATCCTTGATGAAGCAGTAAAAGTTATAAGCTTCATTAAACCTTGATTCCCGGGACCTGTCTTTCAATACTGTATGTGACAAATTGCGAAGTACGGTAGAACACTTCTGTTGCATTCTCAAGTACGATAGTTGTTCTGAGGAAAAGGACTCAAATTGTTTTAAGGAGAATGACTCAACGCAAATTGTTTGAGTTGCAAGTTGGATCAGCCACTTTTTCCCACTGAACATCTTTTTTATTTGAAAGAATGGCTACCAAACAAACTATGATTATTTAGACTTGGATATTTGGCAGACATTTTCTTGAAAATGAACAAGATGAGCCTGTTACATTAAGGAAAACAACAGCAGTGTTTGCTGCCAAAGATAACATCTGAGCTTTCAAGGGAAAATTAGAATTTTGGGAAACTTGTATCCACCGCCATGAGCTTGAGAGCTTCTCAGTAAAGACTTTTCTGATGAGACAGGTGGTGCTATTAACAAATGAGATTTTGAAAGCACCGAACAATAAAATGTGTCAACATTTCAAAGATCTGCATAACTCTGTGAACAAGTATTTTCCAAATGACCATGGCCATGGTGTTACCAAATCACGCATGGGTAAATGATTTATTCAGAATGCAATACATAACAGTGGATTTTAAAAAACTTTTTATTTTGCAGTAATTTTAGATTTACAGAAAAGTTGCAGACAGTAGTGTCCCTGTATACCCTTTACTCAATTTCTCCCCCACTGATAACATCTTACTTTACCATGATATAGTCATCAAAACTAGAAACTGACATTGATATGGTAATATTCAGTAAATTCCAGATTTTATTTGGATTTCACCAGTTTTTCCATTAATGTTCTCTTTCTGTTCAAGTATCCAATCCAGAGTACCGTATTGCATTTAGCTGTCATGTCTTCCCAGGTTCCTCTGTTCTGTGACAGATTCCCAGTCCCCCCTCGTTTTTCATGAGCTTGACCATCAAGTAGCACTGGTCAGGTACTCTGCAGAATGACCTCTTATCTGGATATGTCTTTCTCACGATTAGACTGGGATTATGAGTTTTCTAGTTACATCACATCAGGGCTCACATGGCAGCCACATGACATCACAGGCGATGTTCACCTTCACCACTTGGTTAAGGTAGAGTTTCCCAGGTTTCTTCTCCACTACAAAGTTACTAATTTTTCCCTTTCCCTCATTCTACTTTTTGGAAGCAAGTCACTAGGTCTAGCCCACCCCCAGGGAGGGGTGAGTGGTAGGAATTAAGCTCTACTTCCTGGAGTCAGAGGGTAGCTACACACATTATTCAGAATTCTTCTGTAAGGAAGATTCCACACCAAAAGATTTTAATGTAACAGTGCACCAAAAGTCCACTGGCATAGTTTCAGATTCTATATTGCAACTAACCTTTAAGAAACTATCACTTGGGGAGTTTGGGTATATTATCAAGGAAGAACATACACAATTATTCAAAAAGCCTATTAAAATACCCCTCCCTTTTCCAAATACATATTTGTGTGAGGCCAGATTTTCTTCACATACTTCGATTAAAACAGTATACAGCACAGACTGAATGCAGAAGAGAATCCAGCTGCCTTCCATTTA
Organism: Tursiops truncatus; assembly: GCF_011762595.2. Classification (NCBI taxonomy): domain Eukaryota; kingdom Metazoa; phylum Chordata; class Mammalia; order Artiodactyla; family Delphinidae; genus Tursiops; species Tursiops truncatus. The sequence goes on from NC_047049.1 coordinate 25,338,311, forward strand.
GCTAGATAATAAAGAGATACACATAAAGGTAAACAATGACACTATGTTTTGGAAAAAAGTTATTTTTAATAAAAATGTTGTTTATGTTAACATGTAATGGATTTATGATTGTCCCTTAAAAACGAATAAGTAAATGTTGAAAATTTCTCAGGTTTAATTTCAAATATAGTAAACATCAAAAAGATATAACCTACAAGGAAGAACACATACTGTGAAGCTGACCAGTCCTGGATGTGAACTCCAGCACTGCCACTTTAGCCATCACCAGCAGTGTGATCGTGAGCAAACTACCTAACTTTTCCGAGCCTCAGTCTCCTCTAAACCCAGGCGCATTCATGATAGTCGCTGCCACACAGGATTATCGTGAGTGTCAGAGATAATGTTGGTGCCTAGCAAAGACAGTGCCTGGGATCCACTGGGTGATCAATATGGTAGCTCCTATTAATTTATTAATATTCCTCCTCAATTCTAAGGCACCATCAACTTATTGCCAGCTTAGTAAGAAAAAAAACCCCTACTACACTAAATGTACACTGTGGTTAAAAGATGCATTTCAATTTCAGAAAGATCTTTTAAAATATTAAATTTATCTCAAACACCAATATTGGTTTTCCCAACCCAAGGCACGCAAGGCATCTGAAACTTATCCTTAGGTTACGCCAAGGAGACACGATATCTGGAAATTTCATGATCAGTTAACACGTATATTATTTTTTTTAATGTCAGGGTGAGGTTTTTGGGTTTTTGCGGGGGGGGGGTGGAGTGAGGGGGTGTCCTTTAAATAAAGTTTACTTAAAACTTCAAACTGGGTGAGTTTGCTCAGACACAATCATCCAGACAAACTAAAAATATCCTGAAGGCCAGGTCTGATCAAGTTCCCAGCACTTACTCAGAAACTGGCTTTGGTTCTGTAGAGCCTGTCCGCCCTTTTCTGCTCTGCCTCAGACCCCTTTATACGCAACAATGTCTGGAGGCCTAGAAGTTTAGATCGTTAGACAATTAGGCCTCCTAACAATTTGCATCCTTAGCATGCTCACGCTCAAAGAATGAAAATATTTTGAGCAAATGAGACTAGCAGGGAAACTTATCAGCAATAGATATAAACACCGCATCAGCTCAAGTCGATTCTAGTCTAGTCAATTTGGTCCGGTCAGTTTCTCACATCTGCTTTCCCAAGGACCCAAACATAAGCAGTTAAAAATTCTTGGTGAATGCTGTCTGTCGAAAGTTAAATTCTTTTGCTATTCCCAGCTTGTGATCATTTAAAAGGAATTTTCCAAAGCAAGGTCTAATATTAGACTCAAAATGAAGTTTCCATTCCACTGAGGCGCTATTCTCACCAAAGTAACTACCGCATAATCAGATTGTCTTGGAGCAATTCGTTTAAATGCAGATGGACATACTTGAAATACCAGCTCAGCAGCACCAACAGATCTGACTGGAAAGAGCCTTACTCTCGGAGAAATTATTCATGTAAGGTAGGATTCTGAGATTGAAAATTATTGAGTTTCCTTCCAAGCTCACTTGTTCCCTTTCACACCCCCACCTCCAATGTTGAAACTTCTTCATCTGCCCCAGAGCCACATATTTTTAGCTTTGGAATTCCTGGTGAGAAGTCTTGTTTTTTGAACCTTCTTCCCACTAAGCAGTACAAAAAAAAAAATGATACCCCTCTTCCCTAATCATGCTTTTGGAGGACAACGATACAAGGTACCTCTTCCCCCACTTAACCATTCGCTGCAGGGAGTTCAGTCTTTGGCCTCATCCATGGAGCAATCAAAAAGAAAATGTAAACCTGTCAATACAGAAATTTTAAAAACTGAGCTCAAACAGCATCCTTTTGAACCTGAGTGTTGGAGGCATTAAGCCAGGATTGAAAGCAGCAAAGCAATTTTGGGGAAACTAATAAAAGGCATTTATAAACCAAAAACTAGAATTTTTTTGGATTCTTAACCTCCAAAGAATGAAAACACAGCAATCAGCACAATATGTAATTATAGGCATTAAGTAGCACTAAAACTTTTAAATATACATGGATCAAATAAACTTGATTAACTATATACAGAATAAAGCAGACATTAGGGCTTGGAGACAGCCCTTTTTTGCTAGCTGTAAGAGGTCTTGCAGTATTCATGTCATTTCCAACTGTCCTGAACTTTATACCCATAGCCTCTCTTCACGTAGTCTGGTCCTAGATCACTAAGGGATCACTAAGTCAGACCTAAGAGAATCTATGCAGGCCTCTCTTCAGAGTACAGGGCTCTATCAATATATTTCTATTCAAATTCAGTATCATAAGCAAGTTATTATGAAATAATCACCTAGATTTTAACTGTTACGTGCTCAAAACAGGGCACTTGCACAGATGAAATTACAAGAACATGTCTTGTAATTGTAATGCTAAGTAAAATGTAATTGTATGCTAAGTAAAATCATCTACACAGTAAAACTGGGATCGAATTTCTGCCTCTGCCTGCTTTCACTGCTCCCTAAATCAAAGTATTGCCTATTCTCTCTGGAGAATCAGCCCAGAATGGTAGCAGGTTGCCACACTCCCATTTTTTAACCTTACCACGACGCTAGGCTCGAATTCTGAATGACAGATACCATTTGTATTTTGATAGAAATAATTAACTAGATAGTGATTAGGCTGGCAAAGGGTACCTTAACTGCCTGATGAAAATATGGACTCGTTGGCTATCATACAAGTTTGATGTCAATCAAGTGAAATGGAACAGTAGACAGAGTAAGTGAAATAGCTAAGGAGGAAAGCCAAGAGGGTAGATGAAGTAGAATGGAATTAGGAACAACTCGACACAGCTGCACTAATAACAAGTGACAGGCGGTAGTCCAAGAGACCTAACAATGCAAGCGCAAGGCAGACAGAGTCTTAAATGCCACTCGAACAGCAGGAGGAAAACAAACAGAAGATTCAGCCGTGAGAAACTAAAGCCAAACGTCTTATATCTGCGATGGCTGCCGTGTCACACCACTGTAGGGGCACAGAATGCAAGGCCTAATGGTTCGCCTGAGGTTGTGCAGTGTCGTGGCCCCTCACTTAAAGAAGGGTAGGGCAAATGAAGCGTTTGATATGCCTTTGTTTTTAAACATTTCCCAGTTTATCTAACAAAAGAATTATAATAACTCAGTAAGTAAGAATTAATAGGGGCTTCCCTGGTGGCGCAGTGGTTGAGAGTCCGCCTGCCGATGCAGGGGATATGGGTTCGTGCCCCGGTCCGGGAAGATCCCACGTGCCGCGGAGCGGCTGGGCCCTTGAGCCATGGCCGCTGAGCCTGCGCTCCGCAACGGGAGAGGCCACAACAGTGAGAGGCCCGCGTACCGCAAAAAAAAAAAAAAAAAGAAAAGAAAAGAATTAATAAAGTTCCTTAGAGTGAGTTCTATGACAGGGGTCCCCAACCCGCGGGCCGAGGACAGGTACCGGGCCGCACGGCAGGAGGTGAGTGGCGAGCGAACAAAACTTCATCTGCCGCTCCCCATCGCTCGCATTACCGCCTGAACCACCCCCCCATCCCGCACCCCCGTCCGTGGAAAAACTGTCTTCCGCGGAACCGGTCCCTGGTGCCAAAAAGGTTGGGGACCGCTGTTCTATGGAACTAGTGATAAAAGAAAGAAATGCTCTGTAAATCAGAATTCAGGGCCCCCATCACTAAAACAAAACGGGATGGAGGATAGATTTGAATGGCCATACTTAAGATCTCCCAAGGAAACCAGTTTGCATATTAGTCATCAAGGAAGTCAATACACTTTAAATAGCATTAGAGTTAGATTTAGTCTGACTTACAAAAAGTGAACAAACTGATCAATGAGCTAATGTTTATGCACATAATTTATAATCCAGAAAACACAATGCTATGTATGTATCAATGAACTATAGTCACACAAATCCATTCATTCACTCAGTAAACATTTACTGAATGCCTACTATGTGCCAGGCTCATACCTCAGGGAACAAAACAAAGCTCTGGCTTTCAAGGAACATTCTAGCAGGGGAGACAGACACTAAGGGAAAGAGATAGTATGAAAGCATGTCAGATTGTATAAAATGTGCTGTGGAGAACAAAAAAGTAGGGGCCGAATTATTTAATTTAGGCTGGCCAAGGGAAAGGGGACATCGAGCTGAAGGTCGTTAAACAGCCAGATGAAGTAAGTAAGGGGCTGGGGAAGATGTTTCAGGTGGAGGGAACAATGGAGCGCTGGAAAGGGGAGGCCTGGCGTGCTTGAGGAAAAGCAAGGACGCTGGTGTGGCTGGAACAGAGTGAGCAGGAGAGGAAGAATCAAAGATGGGGGTGGCGGCGGGCAGCAGGGGTGGTGGGCAGTGGGCAGATCATGTCACCATCACAAGGACTTTAGCTTTTACTCGGAGATGGGAAGTCCCTGGAGGGTTCTGAGCTGAAGAGTGACTTGATCTGTATTGTTTTGAAAGGATCACTGACTGCTGTGGTGAGAAAAGTCCTGGCAGCTGGTGGGAGAAAGATGCAGCGGGAAAGGCAGAGCCGGGAAAAAGGAAACCCAATCAAGAAGTTATTTCATGACTTTTTTTTTTCCTTAAATTCCATATATATGTGTTAGCATACAGTATTTGTCTCTCTCTTTCTGACTTTACCCTGTATGACAGACTCTAGGTCTATCCACCTCATTACAAATAGCTCAATTTCGTTTCTTTTTATGGCTGAGTAATATTCCATTGTATATATGTGCCACATCTTCTTTATCCATTCATCCGATGATGGGCACTTAGGTTGCTTCCATGTCCTGGCTATTGTAAATAGAGCTGCAATGAACATTTTGGTACATGACTCTTTTTGAATTATAACTGATTCACTTTGTTATAAAGCAGAAACTAACACACCATTGTAAAGCAATTATACCCCAATAAAGATGGAAGGGAGGGAGGGAGGGAGGGAGGGAGGGAGGGAGGGAGGGAGGAAGGAAGGGAGGAAGGAAGGAAGGAAGGAAGGAAGGAAGGAAGGAAGGAAGGAAGGAAGGAAGGAAGGAAGGAAGGAAGGAGTTATTTCAGCAATCCCAGTGAGAGGAGATAGTGACCGGAACCAGATGCTAACAGTGGAGGGGATGAGAAGTACTTAGATTCCAGGTATATATTTTAGAAGGAGCCAACAGGTTTTGCTGATGGACTGAATGTAGGCGGGAGAGAAGGAGACAAGCCAAGGCTGACTCTAAGGTTTTGGGGCCTGAGCCGTGGAAAGGATAGAGTTGCCGAGAAGGACTGTGGGAGGTACACGTCTGGAAGGAAAAAATCAATTCAGTTTTAGACAGGTTAAGTTCAAGATGCCTACTAGACATCCTAGTGGAAATGTCAAACAGGCAGTTACATACCTACGTCAGAACTCGAGAAAGAGAGAGCGAGCGAGACATGTGGGTTACAGATGAAGAGCGAGATCCCCCAGAGAAGAGAGGCTAGTGAAGCCAGACACTGGAGGAGATCACCGAGAGAGAGGGTGTGGGCAGAGAAAAGATCCCAGCACTGAGCCTGGGGCAGGCCAATGTCTCATAGGGCAGGAAGTGGAGATACAGCCAAAAAGGAGATTGAGAAGGAGGGGCCGGTGGAGTGAGCAGAGAATAGAGAGAACAGTGTTTTGGAAGCCAAACTTTTTAAAAACCACTTCAAGAAGCAGAAAAGAGTCAAAAGTATATGTGGTCAAAAGGTTGTGAAAGATGATTCTGGTGACAAAAGATGCTCAAGATAAGAAAGGTCATAGATGAAGAATCCAAAGACTATCATCTCAGTGCCATCCACTGTGATTTCCAGAACAGCCCTTCCTACTTCTAACAGGGACACACACTGGCCTGCTTCTGCCAGGGAGCCTTCACCAGAGAGAAAAAGGCCTGTGTCTTTAGACAGAGTCTGGTTTGTCCTCCCCCAAATAACACCACTTTTGAATACCCACTTCTGGAAATGATGCCATTAGATCTCCAATCACCCAGGCTTAAAACTCTGAATCACCTTTGCCTCTTCTCTCCATTTCTCCCCACCCTTTTTTTCCCCTTTTTAACGAAGACTGAATGAATGGATGGATACCTACATGCAATAATGTGTATAAAATGCACGGTTCAGGGACCTCCCCGGTGGTCCCGCGGTTAAGACTCCACGCTTCCAATGCAGGGGGTGTGGGTTTGATCCCTGGTCAGGGAGCTAAGATCTCACATGCATTTCGGCCAAAAAACCAAAACATAAAACAGAAGCCAAATTGTAACAAATTCAATGAAGACTTTTAAAAAAATTGGTCCACATCAAAAAAAAAAAAAAAGAAAGAAAGAAAATGCATAGTTCAAGGAGTAGTTACAGAACTACCACCCAGGAGGGACTAGAGGGGACTTCAGGGGTATGGGAGGCAGGGGCAGGAAGGCGTCAGGGCGCGACAGGAGAAGCAGCTAAGTCGGATAAGCAGACGTAAGCAGGTTCCGAGGGGAATACAGGCCTGCCTGTGGCCTCCCACGTAGGACCTGTCGGCAACCCCTTCTGTGTTAATAGCAGGTCCCCATAAAATAGATGACCTGGTGGTCCAGCAGCATATTATCTCATGATGACTCAGTTGCAATACAACCTCAGAAAAGGGGAAGCAATGCTCCTACTACATTTAGCCATATGTGGAATAGTGTGTTCAGGTCTGGGTCTTGCATTTTGTAAGAGGCAAACTGAGGCGAGAGCTACCAAGATCTCGTAAGATGTATACGCAGCGGCACACGAGGAGGAAATGAAGGCCAGAGACATTGAGCTAGACGAGAAACCTGGGCAGGGATAGGCAGGACGGCAGCCTTCAAATCTCTGAAACGTAAGTAACCATTTGGTTCTTGTGGCCCCTCCTCAGCTGACAACGCTGCCCGTGTACTCGAACCTCATTTACCACAAGGTTAGTTGTTTCCCTGCTTAGATCATAAACTCCTTGACCACAGGGACCTCTGTGTTATTCATCTTTGTCTTCCTCTTCATCCGCAGGCCCCACCAAGCCTAGCATAATAACCTAACACTCCTACATACACAAAGGTAATACTTACTAAACCGCAACACAATCATATCATCCTATTACTCAAAAAGTGCTCACTTCCCATCCACAGCTAAATTTAAAAGAAAACGTCTTCGAGTGGGGTTCAAAGGCCATCATCCTCCTCTTATGCTCTCATTGTCCCGGCCAATCAAATGACTTGATTTTGTCCAATCATAACCTCCACGGTTTTCCTCATCCCCACAGAAGAGGTAAGAAGGAGCCTCTCCTCAGGGGAAGTGATCAGCGATCACAGGAGCCTGACTCCTGCACACACAGCCCTAACACAGCCCCGCCTCAGCTACACCTGGGCCCGGGGAGTGCCTGGGTCTCCACACCCACATTGCTCTTAACAGTAGATAGGTCCTTACCCTATCCATCGCCCTCTCAGTTCAACAGGTGCAAAATCAAAAGAAAAAGAAACCCTGAATAACAAGCTATAGTACACAAAAGCAGCTATTTTCTCACAGATTTCTGTAATGAATACATGGATGGATTCTTACACACGCCTTGCAGATCTTCTACTGACTCATACAGTGATAGATCTAGTATTATGACATGAGTACAATGGTAAAGTTTGCTTAAGGAGAAGCAACACGATTTCATTCAGGGAGCTATCACCTTGCTATTTCTGTCCTGTTTAAAGCTAAAAAAAAAACCCCACAACCTTCATGTTTTTTAAGTACTTATTTTACCTCACCATCCCAGCCACAGCTAAGTGCATTTTTTCCAACTGAATTTTCCCACCATAAAATACACCAGAAAAATGTGACACAGATCTTAAAATAGTCCTGTATAAATAATTCAGGAGTATATCTATAGAAGCACTTGCTGTATATAGAAATACACTGGTTTTAAGTGATGATAACTGTTGCTATTCCAGGAGACAAAAAGCCCTCTTTTATCAGAAGTTTTACTACTTCTAAAAATTCCAGTGGCCACCAGCTAAGTGGCTGACCAAGATCTCCCTAGCAGGACAGCTTCTCAGCTCCAGGTATGTGGGGTTCCCCAGCCATCGACACTCCCAGTTAGGTCACATCTGCCAGGAGGTTTACTAGGATGGAATATGGAATCATGGTTTCCTAAAAAATAATCTAATTTTGGGGGGTGAGGGTAGGAGTTTTTGATGCAGACAGTATTTCTTAATAGGGCCGTTTCCTGGGTAGAACCCGAATTTATCTACTAATTTAGATTATAACCGCTTTCAGGGAAATTCGTTGACCAAGCTCTGAAAGTAAGAAGGGCAATCATTCACGGAGGTGCTCAGCCTCTAAGGGACTTAAAAAAAACAGAAGCAAAGCCTATGCCTTCCCTGAAGGTTGACTGCAGAGACCTGGGCACAGAGCAGGGAGCCCCCAGGAGTCAGAGCACCTAGGCTGAGTTCACCAGGGCCCAGTCTCAATGCTGCTCCCTGGAGGTTACCTCTCTGATTGTCCCAGGCTTCCTTCTATTTGCTATAAATACCTGTTTCTTAACATGTAAACTAAGTTTGGTCCCACCTGCCCATTCTTAACTGTAGTTTCTTATTCTGTATCCCTAAAATAGAAATACCTGAGGGACTTCCTTGGTGGTCCAGTGGCTAAGACGCCGTGCTCCCAATGCAGGGGGCCCGGGTTCGATCCCTGGTCAGGGAACCAGATCCCGAATGCCGCAACTAAAAAAAAAAAAAAAAAAGGTCCCGCACGAAGCAACGAAGATCCCGCATGCCGCAACTAAGACCTGGCGCAGCCAAATAAATAAATAAATATTAAAAAAAAAAGAAATACCTGAAAGAGAAAAACATTAGGTTGAACGTATCTTTTAAGACAATCAATGTTTAAAAGAATTATGTTTGTAGATATCTTTAGAATGTTACTATTATTTTTGACTGAATTTCACTTCTCCATAAATATCTCTGATGCAGTAAGATTAGAAACATACACTGAGAAAATCCAATCCACGTGGTTCTCAGATTTTGACAGCTGTATCCATGGAGATTTGGGGAAGGTGTGGCTGCCTTCAAGGACATCAGCATTTACATCTGGAAAAGTTCCTGAAATACATGAAAACTACAGATAGCTGCCCGGCACCTCAGAGGCACGCAAATATTCACTAAATGAGCGAATCCACACACTTATCTGAATCCTTCGAAAGTAGTTTTACCTTCAATCTATACAACTTTCCAGGCTAAAATAGTATTTGTCCTACAGCTAACTACCTCCTGCACATTTCTAGAGGTTTCCTCTAGACTTATGTTTTAGGTTACGTCTGGCCTTATTTTTTGAGGTAGTAAATCACATCTTTTCTCGGTCATCATTATTACAGAGTGAAGACTCCATCTTTTTACAGTATGCTCAATATTTCATCTAAGAATTTAAGCTTCTATGTTGTGTTTAATATAAAAATGTTTTGTAAAAAATCATCTATCACCTACAATTTTCCCAACAGTCATACTTTCATCCACTCAAATATATATTGAGTATGTAGTTTATTCGAGCATAGGGCTAAGACATGTACATGTCTACCTCCTTAAGAAAACATGACTATTTTTAAAAGACAGATTAGGGCTTCCCTGGTGGCGCAGTCGTTGGGAATCTGCCTGCCGATGCAGGGGACACGGGTTCGTGCCCCGGTCCAGGAAGATCCCACATGCCGCGGAGCGGCTGGGCCCGTGAGCCATGGCCGCTGAGCCTGCGCGTCCAGAGCCTGTGCTCCGCAACAGGAGAGGCCACAGCAGTGAGAGGCCCACATACCACAAAAAAAAAAAAAAAAAAGACAGATTAGAAAAAGATTAATCATATTATAAAAGGACTGCCTTATAAAATGGATCATTTTTAATAGAATTTTATTTTGAAATAACTATGCATTCTTATGCCGTTGTAAGAAATAACAGAAAGGTCTCATGTGTTTTCACCCAAGATCCCACATACTTTTGGGAGCATCTTGCAAAACCAAATTGTGTGACAGCACACCTTAACCAGTATACTGACGTCAACACAGTAACGTACAGAACATTTCCATCACCACAAGGACCCCTCCCGTTGCCCTTTTACAGCCACACTCCCTTCCCTTTCCAACCCCCAGAACAAACCATGTTAATAGCTTCTCTGGTAAAGTAAGTGCTTAGTTTTCCACTGCCAGTGGCTCTTAAGCTTTACCTTTTAAGTGTAAACAAATATTTTAAAACTCACAAAATGGTGATCAGGAGGAAAACATTTTTCAGTCAACAAAAACCTGTTTTACATGCAACTTCTGAAAACTCAAGAGTGGGCTTCAGTCCTCACAAGATTAACTAACCAGGCTCCCCTGGTTGAGGCACACAGCAGGCAGCTCTACAACTGTGACTGCTCAGATGGGACTGCTTATAAAAAGCAGCGGAGATACCAGCCCTGATTTAATAAATGTCTGCAGAAGCACCTCTGCGGCAGTATTTTCCAGGCAGCTCCTCTGGCTTCTCTGAATGTGATGGGTTTTTGATGTGTCAACTTGGATAGGTAACAGCCCTCAGTAATTCAATTAAACGTGAATCTAGGTGCTGCTGGGATGGGATTTTGCAGATGTAGTTAAAGTCCCTAATGGGTCGACTTTAAGGGTAGCTATCCTGGGTGGGACGGGCTCAATCTACTGAAGGCCTTAAAAGCAGGGTGAAGGCTTCCAGAGAGAGAGAAGATGTTCCACCTGTCGAAAGCTGCTGCAGACCACACCCGTGGGGTTTCCACCTGCTCATGACCTTCCCTCCCTCATGGCCTGCCCTACAAACGCTGTACTTTCTCTTGGACGGCCTCTGCAATTACATAAGCTTGCCCCTTTTAAGAAAATTCCTTAACGAATGTGGTATCCGTCTTCTACTGGTTCTGCTTGTTGAACCATGACTGACCTACTCAGGATCCACACCACAAAGGGATTTAGAAGGCAGGTACCGAAGGAAAACTAGGATTAGGGAATTCCCTGGCAGTCCAGCGGTTGGGACTCTACACTTTCACTGCCGAGGGCGCAGATTCAATCTCTGGTTGGGGAACTAAGATCCCTCAAGCCACGTGGCGTGGCCAAAAAGAAAAACCAGGATTAGACTAGGATTAGACTAAGTAATATTTCCCAAACCCAAGACCATGGGTGACTGATTGTCTAGGAAGACAAACTAATATTATGTAGTAATATATGCACTAAATTCCAGAGAGACCTGCTGAATGAACTTGCTGGTAGAAATAGCAAGGAAACTAAATTTTCAGAACAAAAAATTAACCTAGACTGCGATTGTATTTAAAGACAAGAAGCCAAATCATTTACTTATTAAACCATCCACGTGGATTATCCTATTAAGGACAGCCCTGTGGTCCTCCCACCTAACCCAGGATTCCAGGCCACAAATAATAGATGGCCTCACATTCCCACACCACCACCAGCTGTTCATTCTCTTTTGCTTGTTCTTCAGTCTTGCTGCCAGATACGTTAGCCAGAAACCCAAAGTGAGGCAATTAATAGAAGATTCCAGTCACTATGTGACTTGCTTAACGGCCTGTCCAAATGATTTGTGAGAAAAATCTTATGAACCAACAGGATAGAAACTGAAGAGTTTTTTCCATTATTCTCCTCTCCCAGAGTATTTAAAGACTTGGATTTTCCCATCTTTGGGGGAAATATTTTCTTATAAATAGTGAGGCATGCCGGGCATCTCCACTTCATCTTTTTTCGTGGTCTGTACCACTCACTGTACACTCACTGGAATGTTTTCCTAGTAAATGATCAGCAATGGAAAACGTGGCTAAGACAAAGGATGGCTTTCAGGCTGAGATGATGGGAACCTTCCCATCTTTCCCAAGAGATAAGTAGTTCTATAAAACTGCGGGGCTTATTTTAGAACCAATGAGTCTATTTCTGTCTTTCCTTTAGACTTGTAGCTTTCGTAAGGATGATAAATAAGGACTGACCATCTTAGTGAGGTAACAGCCCAAAATATTAGTAATTGCCCAACAAACCCAGTAATAGGAGATTCAAAAAAGGGAAATATACTTCCACTGCTAAGGTAAGGCCAACTATCAGTGTTTTAATTTTATGATTTGCTCTTCTGTTCCTTCCTTGGGTCTTAGTCTTTGGATCAGTAACATTTAGAACTTTGTTTTGCAGTCCAAAACTCTTAACATCAACTGAACTAATTTCTTGGATGATTTCTACAACACAAGGAGGCAAGATCGGTAATTAGACAAAGCAGACATAAAAACATGGTTCTCTTGTGATACAGTGAATAAAAATTACCTAAGTCCATGGATATGGTAGCAGAAAGTTCTAAAAACTCGGAAGAAAAGGGCTACAGTTCTTAGCAGGAGAGAGAGTGAGGAGTTGTCAGGAAAGCTGCAGGTTACTTTGAGACAGTCGTCCCAAATGCATTACAGGAACTGTAAAGATCTGCCACAGAAGGAACGATGATCCACAGTCAGAAAAGTTACTGCAGCTTAAACAGGAAACCCTTCTTGTTCAGGACTGTCACAGCCATAGTTTGTAAAAAGTGCAGCTATTGATTAACGCAATGTAGTGTCAATTAGATGTACATTCCTGAGGTCTTTTATCTGTTGTAGCTTTGTCTTTTTCTTTTCATTACATCAGGTATATTGCCCTGTAAATTGTGGTAGTCGTACCAGGAATAAAAAATTAAGGAATTTTTAACTTTTCAAAAAACAAAAATTACCTAAGTCCAGATGACGTGCCAAAAAACACTACAGACGAAACCACCCCTTACAACATTTGCCTTAGGAGCAGGCATTTTAAGGAGAGAGGTGAGGTCATCTCTTCTTTGAAAACCTGCTTAAAGGGAAAACTAAAGGCTGGTTTTATTAAGGAAAACCTTATCCCCTTTTCTTACTAAAGTCTCCTCTTTTCAGAAGTCCTTCCTGATGACCTCGAGTTGTAATGAGGAAATGGAATTGCTATTTTAAATTATTATACAGTTAATATAAGTTAATAGTTATGTATTATCATATAGTTAATAATCACATGATATGAGGGGAAAGGGCTATCAAAATGATCAAAATATCACTGAGTCCTGGAGTTGCAGGGAAAAATGAAAAATCATCTAGTTCAAATTCTCATCCAGTGCATTAATCCCATCTGCAAATTTTGAGCAAATAATAAACTTGAAAAAATATAAAGGGAGCAAAAATAATGAGTATTTTTCTTGCTGACCTGAGATAATAGAAGTCCTAGCATTTTACTCTTCTTTTTCCTGTCCCTAGAAACCTCAAGCACTTCGTCACCACAGAAGAGAAAAAATGATACATCAGGGCTTCCCTGGTGGTGCAGTGGTTGAGAGTCCACCTGCCGATGCAGGGGACACGGGTTCATGCCCCAGTCTGGGAAGATCCCACATGCCGTGGAGAGGCTGGGCCCGTGAGCCATGGCCGCTGAGCCTATGCGTCCGGAGCCTGTGCTCCGCAACGGGAGAGTCCACAACAGTGAGAGGCCCGCGTACCGCAAAAAAAAAAAAAAAAAAAAAAGATACATCAGATGACTTTAAAAACCAAACATTTTCTGTTTAAAATTCCTTCACAATTCCTTCTCACCACTCCCATTATCTATCTTTCCTCCCAGTATCTCTTAAAAATGTGTCAGAGACAAAAGAAAGAAGTTTTTGTATTTCTTTTTATTAATTAATTAATTTGGCTGTGCCTGGTCTTAGTTGCAGCATGCGTGATCTTTGATCTTCATTGTGGCATGTGGAATCTTTAGTTGTGGCATGAGGGATCTTTAGTTGCAGCATGTTAACTCTTAGTTGCAGCATATGGGATCTAGTTCCCCGACCAGGGATCAAGCCCGGGCCCCCTGCATTGGGAGCACAGAGTCTTAACCACTGGACCACCAGGGAAGTCCCAGGTTTTTGTATTTCTATAAGGAAAAACATCCATCAGTAGAGAAGCCTGGTTGAATAAGTTCTCGTAAATCCATACAATGGAATACTATGCAGCCATTAAAACAGGATCAAAGTAGATCTCCCTAAATTGTTATGAAAAGTTACCCAAAATAGATTAAGGAAAAAAAACTGGAATATTTTACATAGTATGATCCTATTTGTATAAATTGTATATGTATAGGAAAATTCTGGCAAGCAATAGTTGGTTAGCAGATGTTTGGTCCCATCCAAAATGTCCGTACGATATCCTTGATATTCAGTCTTGTCCAAAACCATTTGGCATGGACCAAATATGCTCAGGACGTTTTGGACAGGACCAAACGTTCTACAGGGGAAACAGTTAACAGTAGCTTGTTGACTGAAATTTGTAACCATCAAAAGTTTGTGTCCTACAAACAATAATTCTGATAAAGTCTATTTTGTGTGATTGTCATCAAAAAGTAAAAAAGAATGGAGATTTATAACCACATGCACTACATTATTGTACATAATTCTAACGAGAGAATGTTTGCCTAGGAATAAATGAGAACAGAATCCTCTGTCAACATTAGATGCCCCCTAAGCACCGCTTCAAAATCCTCTCGGTCCCATTGCTCACTCCCTTTCACCGCCGCAGTGACCAGTTCCACACAGGCTCAGATCGGCTTCATGCCCGTATGACCAGTGCAAACAGACATCATCTCATATACAGCTCACGGCCCAGCTCACTGCATCTCTCACTTCTGCCTTGGGACTCCTCCTAAACGGAGAAGGAAATAATGCCCATGGGAAAATACGTCCCCCTCTGTATTCAAGCACCATTCTGAGAGCATCTCACAAGGCTCCTTTAAAAGTCCTAGGTAGGGGACTTCCCTGGTGGTCCAGTGGCTAAGCCTCCATACTCCCAATGCAGGGGGCCAGGGTTTGATCCCAGGTCAGGGAACCAGATCCCACATGCCGCAAGTAAGAGTTCACATGCCGCAACTAAAGATCCCGTGTGCTGCAACTAAAGATCCTGCATGCCACAACTAAAAGATCCCGTGTGCCACAACTAAAAGATCCCGAGTGCAACAACTAAGACCCGGCGCAGCCAAATAAATACATAAATATTTTCAAAAATAGAAGTCCTAGATAGGAAAGAACACCTGTTGCCTGTAGCCGAAGTTAACACACTATCACATCCTTGAATTTTCTTCCCTTCCTTCCCATTTCACTTCCCTTGTCCTGAACTCCTGCTCCCTGGGATCCTATTCCAAATAAACGTCCCAGCACGCAAGCCTTTGTATCAGGCCAATGTTCAGGCTAAGACGCCATCAGAAGTTTTTCTACTGACCAGTTTCTGGCTTTGTACATTTCATCCTCTTCTGTTTCCATGATACCAATGTGTCTTAACACCTCTGGCACTGGTATCTCAATACAATGCTGGTTTTGTACCTTTGTGTCACAATACCAGGTGAGCTGGCACCGTGCAGGAGTATTTCTCGAGGCCATTCCTACACTGGGATGGCTAGCAATAACTATACATTGAAGTGACTGCAAACCCAAACTAAATGTATCCCCAGCTCAACTTCCCCACAGCTAGATTCCAAAAAACGCCTGGGACCATTCCAACATTAGAGACAAAGAGTGAAAGAGGGTAACTAAAAATGCCAAGAGAGAAATTTTGATCAATTGTAGTTAAAATATCTGGATTTTGCAAATTTTACAAAAACACATGACCATGTAAATAAACACATCTGGCTAGGGCCCATGCATGTGAGAAGCATTTAAGTTTAAGGTTAATTAGTTTTATGGTAAATCTGCTTTTCACTACATACTAATCAAGTAAATGTAACAAAAGTAGACAGAACACAAAGACTGAAAAGGATCAAATCTATATACTACCACCATCCCCAGTCTAATCTTCTCTCCTAAACTTCAGAGATAAAAATATTCCAATTGCCTACTTGATCCTCTTCACTCGTCCTATGAGCATCTCAAGTTCAACACGCCCCAAACTAAATCTATCATCTTCTTTACCAAACTTGTTCCTTCACTTCCATTCCCCTTTCTGACTAATGGTACCAGAATATATCAAGTGTGAAACTGTGGCAGTCATCTTAGATTCCTCCTTTTTCTCTAGTTTCACCCTGCTATGGCAAACTGGTTATACACTGTGTTAAGCTGTTGAGTTGTAAATTTAAGACCACCTCCTAAATATCTATTGAATCGCTCCCATATTCCGAGGCATCCCCAACACCAGCTCACCTTAGTTACAAGCCCTCAATATTTCTCTTCTGGACTTCCCTGGTAGCGCAGTGGTTGAGAATCAGCATGCCAATGCAGGGTACACGGGTTCCAGCCCTGGTCCGGGAAGATCCCACATGCCGTGGAGCAACTAAGCCCGTGCACCACAACTACTGAGCCTGCGCGCTAGAGCCCGCGAGCCACAACTAGAGCCCATGTGCCACAACTACTGAAGCCCTTGCGCCTAGAGCCCGTGCTCCACAACAAGAGAAGCCACCGCAATGAGAAGCCCGCGCACCACAATAAAGAGCAGCCCCTGCTCACCGCAACTAGAGAAAGCCCATGCGCAGCAACGAAGACCCAACACGGCCAAAACTAAAAAATATAAGTAAATAAATTTATACAAAAAGATATATATGTTTCTCTTCTGAACTGCAATAACCTTCCAACTTCTCTTTCTAACTTTAATGTGATCTCCCAAAGCCACCTCCCTGATGCCATAGTAATCTTTCTTAAAAGCAAATCTGAATGTGTTATTCTACTGCTTAACATTCTTTAATGGCTTCGCATTGCATTTGGGATAGTTTAAACACTTCAGTATGGCCTACAAAGCTATCATGACATGATCCCTAGCTCTTTCTCTAGCCTCATCTCCTACATCTTTGGTCATGCAATGTCAGAGAACACTTTCTGTCACTCTCCTGTGCTATTTTACGGTTCCCTCTGCCAAGAACACCTTCCTTCCCTTGGCTCCTTTACTCTGATTCTCCCTCAAGGACACAATTCAACTATCGACTCATCCTTGAAGTCTTCCTAACCTCACCTATGCCAATTGGGTTCGATGTCCTGTCTCAGCACTTCCATAGAGCCTTCATTAGCTCCACCAGAGGATTTATTATCCTGTATTATAATATTCTCTCTCCTGTACTATATTGTGAGATTCTTGAAGGCAAGAGTTCTCCTTTATACCTAAAGCCTCATAAGCTAGCACGGTGCCAGGTATATAATTCTGTCAATAAATGCTGAATAAATAGCTCAAATTAATCATAAGAAAATGAGAAGGGGGATGAAGATTAGGGGGAAAAAAACAGTATTATCTCTGCAAGCTCTTGTCATAAGAGGAGACTGTTTTTCTTCCTGGGACACAATGCAGTAAACGAGGCCAATCAGTGACTGCCAGTTGATTGTAATTTTTAGCAACAGTTTCCCAGAAGAGTGACCAATTGTTCTTACCTAATCTAAGGCCTGGTACATAAAAGACTCTCATTTCCTATTTAATTTAATTTTACTGATTTTATTATTTCAGCTCCTATTGGCACCAAATTCTAGAAAAGTTACAATAGAGTTTGTCCCCAGATGAAGCCAGCTTGAAAAGTACAAATCAAACCCTGTGCTCCTTCCTGTTGGGCTTGAGAATATCTTCAAAGAATTTTCATTGTCTTCTTAAATACACAACATGAATTCAGCCTGGAAACCAAGACTCAAATATTGAAATATGATGGTTTGTCAAGTTAAAAAAAAAAAAGAGAGAGAAAGAAATGAACTTAGCTTAGTAAATGAACGAATGTTCATAAGAAGTCAACGTTCATTTGCTTACACAAAGATTCCTCAAACACCTTTTGAGATATCTGCCCCTCGGTCAAAATGACAACATGTCTTAAGCTTTCTGGGAGTAGGTACAACTGCCTGATAAGAACATCACCTTGGTTCCTGAAACATTCAGAAAAACCTAGGTCATCCTTGGTCACTAATCCCTCACCTAAAAAGTCAGTTTCAGAGCTCAAATATGTGTGCTGGGACCCCAGAGAATCATGTCAGTGACTAAGGGCTTAAACTAAAATTAAACAGATCTGGGTTTGGATCCTTTGGTTCTGCTACACACTAGCTGTGTAACCAAAGACAAGTCAATTACCCTCTCTTGGCCTCTCACTTTAATCATCTGTGAAATAGAGATAAAAATCCCAAGTTTCCATGAAAATTGAATGAAAATGTTTAGAATTTAACACAGTACCTGGCTCATAGCACGTATGCAATAAACGATAATGGTTATATTCTTGATGAACTTTCTCCTGGTTCCGGAAGCTAATAATCATCTCAAATGAAGATGTATAATACTATTAATATCTATAGAAATAGGAACTTGGGATCACTGGGAATATTCAGCTACAAGCTGCTTGTTTTAAAATAGAGGCTATGGGCTTCTATGAAAAGGGTAATTTACATCACCTGAGCATTCAATCCTATGCAGGCTTAGTTTTAAAGTTCTTCAGCATAGCAACCCCACAAATTGTTCACTCTGTTTCTCAAAACCAAAACTTCGCAGCTGGGTGGATTCAAATGGGTTATGGAGATTGTCCTCCCTCCCCTCTCACCTCTAGAAGTAGTTGCTCCCGCTTACTGGATGAGGCAGTGGGGAGGGCGGCCCATGAAGGAAGCTTGTACAGCCACTGCCTTTGTCATATTTCCTCTGTGAAGAAACAGAAGACTTCAGTTCCTGGGATTGGTTAAGCTCTAGAATAGAGAACTAAGGAACTACTTTGTATTCTCCTAGAAATCTCATCTCTCTTTGTGCATAGCGCCATTGCAGCAGAACTGTTACACATTTTTGCATCTTGATCAGGAAACTGGAAATGATCATAATGAACACAGGTAGCCTGCCATACACCATAAATTGAAGGAAGCTGGCACAGAGCAGAGAAAGACTCAAAGACTGAGGGAACGTGAAGAGGAAAAGCCAGTGAAAGAATAAATTATATACAACAACCATGCCAACCCCGACGTTTGCAAAAACACTGTGACGATTACTATGTTTAAGATCAGAATTGACTTGAGGTCAATATGGTCTCCTCTGGTGCTGGTCATGGATTCATTCAATAAATATTTTTATTGAGCACTCACTGCATGCTAGGCACTGTCCTAAGCATGAGGGATTAAAACAAACACATACAAATAAGACTAGTCTTCACTGTCAAGGAACTAGGAGCCTAGTGTGAAAGACAAGTAAAATTATAACATCGTAGACTCTCTCAAGGGACCTCCATGTGGCAACTTGCTGGTTAACTGACACACTCAATCTCCCTGTGAAACACACCAACTGAGGCCCGCAGCACACTGAAAGCTTCTGGCTAGTAAAACTACTACTCTGCACACTGTACTCACATAGAGTAAACAGAATGTTTACTAAGAATTGGTTATTTTTGTTCCCAAACCTATTTATGACATCTGCACTTGATGCTGCAATTTAAATATTATAGAAACTCATGACAATAAAAAGAAATTCCTGTTTCTATGGAAACTATGATGAATCCTCTGGAAAGAATCAGTAAAAACCAAGTTGCTTTAAAAAACATAAAACAGGGGCTTCCCTGGTGGCACAGTGGTTGAGAGTCTGCCTGTTAATGCAGGGGACGCGGGTTCGAGCCCTGGTCCGGGAAGATCCCGCATGCCGCGGAGCGACTGGGCCCGTGAGCCAGAACTGCTGAGCCTGTGCGTCTGGAGCCTGTGCTGCGCAGCGGGAGAGGCCGCAATAGTGAGAGGCCCGCGCACCGCAATGAGGAGTGGCCCCCGCTTGCCACAACTAGAGAAAGCCCTCGCACAGAAACGAAGACCCAACACAGCCCTAAATAAATAAATAAATAAATAAAAATAAAAAATAAAAAACCCTCAAAACAAACGTATGGATACCAAGGGGGAAAGAGAGGGGGGACAGGATGAATTGGGAGATTGGGATTGACATATATATGGTACTACGTATAAAACAGATAACAAATGAGAACCTACTGTATAGCACAGGGAACTCGGTGCTCTGTGGTGACCTAAATGGGAAGGAAATCCAAAAAAGAGGGGATATATGTATACATATGGCTGACTCACTTTGCTGTACAGCAGAAACTGACACAGCAGTGTAAAGCAACTATACTCCAATTAAAAAACAAACCAAAAAAACACCTCAAAAACTTATACTGAATTAGGAGTGGGCAAGGGAATCACGAAAAGTGAGGAAAAAAATCTTTAATGATTCTGCACTTTGTATTGTTTGTTCAAAAATCCTTTGTATGGTTTATTCCACTTAAAAAGAAAACTCAAATGTAGAGAATTGAGAGAAGGTATAATATAGATGTTAGATGGTCTCCTTCAACCATTACAGGGAACACAAATCAGCCCACATTCAAAGAAAAAGCAATACTATTTTCCAGTGCCTGTTGAAAACTGATTCAGGCAAAGAACATAAATGGCTGCTAAACATTAACGGAAAGGTTGATGGAGAAAATAATTTTCATGTGGTACCAAAGTATCACTCCATGAATTACCGTGATGATCCGTGGAAGGGGGGAAACATCTTTACAGTGGAGACGATTGATAGTTGCCACCTTAATCAAGTGATTCAACATTATTAACAGTGAACAACCAGACTGTCACCTGATGTGATGTGCTGTGAAATACAGTTCATCCTCTATATTCTTGCCAAAAGTGTTCAATTAAGAATTTGGATCTAATTTCCAGTGTATAGGTAATACAGGAGATCAGAGAAATTAAATGATAATAATGAGAAAACAATCATAGAAACCCAAAATGTAGAATACTCTACCGAAGAACTAGCTTGGTTTCTTTAAAAAGTCAATACCATTATTGGGGCTTCCCTGGTGGCACAGTGGTTGAAAGTCCGCCTGCCGATGCAGGGGACACAGGTTCGTGCCCAGGTCCGGGAAGATCCCACATGCCGCGGAGCGGCTGGGCCCGTGAGCCATGGCCGCTGAGCCTGCGCGTCCGGAGCCTGTGCTCCGCAACGGGAGAGGCCACAACAGTGAGAGGCCCGTGTACCGCAAAAAAATAAAAAGTCAATACCATTATTAATTCTGTTTGGTATCATTATGACACCAGTTTGGTTACGTAAGAATATGTCTTTTTTTTTTTTTTAAGAGTTGAAAGAGGTAAATTGACATGTCTTGAATTTGTTTTTAAAATAGAAGCAAAGAAAAAAGATAAGTGAAGCAAATATGGCAAAATGTTGATAATTATTGAACCAATGACTATCTTGGGGTTAATTGCCTATTTTTACTACTTCTGTATATACGTTCGAAACATAAAGAGTAGAAAACACTCAACATCATGAAAAAACTGAGGGGGGGATTATTCTAGCTTAAAAGAGACATAACCACCAAATGCAATGCACAAACCTTGACTGAATCCATGTTAGAAAAAAACAATTCTAAATGACATTTGGGGAAAATAACAATTAGAAAATCCGAATATAGACTGGGTAGTAAATGATTTGGGGGAACAATGAATTTCTTAGTGATAATGGAATAAGGATGATGTACGAGAAGTAATGCTGAACACTTCAGGGTCAACTGTCATGATGTCGGCAATTTACTTTGAAATGGTTAAAAAAACATTAAGAACTATCCAATCTAGGAGATAGGTATATGAATATTCATTATACCAGTTTTTAACTTCTCTGTATTTTTGAACATTTTCATAATCAAAAGTTTTAAGTTTTTCAAAGGGTTGCAAAGTGCTTTTTTCAAAATAATATATTTAAGATATGTATATAATTTTTTAAATTCCGTATTTCAGTTAACTTTGTTATTTAGTGAACCAACTAAAAGGTAAGAGGGGAGAGGATCCACACGTGGGGTGCTGATACATACATGGATAACAAGCAGCTCTCTGGGGAAAACAGCCCTGGCACGTAGCATTCGCTAGTTTCCAGGGTATGAATATTCCTACCACAACTGATTCCAAATTACTCACATGATGTCACTGAACAAAGAGTTGGGAAGAGATGAGCACGATTGGTCTTTCCAGCCAGTAAGAGCCAGTTCCAACACCACTGAATCCAGATCATAACAGAAGGATACCAGCCATAACAGGAGAGAGGGAGAAGGTGGTTTACAGAAAACAAAGCAGCAAGGTCATCAGCCCACAAGGGGCAAGGCGGGGGAGGAGACAGAGGTGTGAACACAGAAGACAACGTATTAAATTATATACAACTATTCAGCGTGATGCTTGGTATACAGGAATCACTAACTTACTAAGCACCTCCTACTATTATTATACTACTATTTTCTAACCTGATGCATAATCTAAAAGGTCATCTCATCTTTTTAAGATGTCATATGGTGGTTGCTTCTAGGGAGGAGAACTGAATGGCTGGGCAACTTGTAGTCAGGAATGGGAGGAAGCTACTTTATTGCTTTGAGCCTTTTCAATTTTGAAAAATGTGAATGTATTACTTATTCAAAATATAAATGAAATTGAAATCGATAAATTTTAGGACATGGGTCTCTTGAAAGAGCTCTTCTCTCACCTTAAGTCCCTAGCCTGACATGCATGCAGTTATGCATTCATCCCCATCATTCCTAATGTAAGAATTTAAAAATCAACAACCACAACCAATAAGAAAAGTTCCAAATCATCATGCCCAGCTGACATGGTAGAAACTGCAGTTTCACAGGTCTATTTATATGTGGAAAAGTTAGAATCTTGGCTGCCTCAGTACCCATGATAAGATTCACATGAAATCTTCAATAACTCAGAATGCCACATTTCACTCCAAAATACATTCATTCAACAAATATTTACTGAGCGTCTTCTATGTCTTTGGGTCTGGGAACACACATGAATAGAATTCTCTCTCCCACTCTAAGGAGTTCTAACTTGGCTTTGCAGAGTTTCCTTTACTAGGAATTTATCTAATCTTGGGCAACTATCTTTAGGCCAAAATTACTATTTATATATATGAACAGTAGAAACAATTCTTACTTAAAGGAACCAATATTTTCTCATAAATTTGATGGAAAATACATTTTGTTACATGAATCCTGTCTTGAAACCATAAATTAGAGGTGTATTCTTCTAGGGGGAAAAGGCCATAGAAAAAGGAGTACGTAAACATGATTCTTAGATGATTAGCAGTGGTGAGTCCAATTCTCTGTAGGACTCCGTGCCTCCACGGGCAGGAGTCAAGTGAAGTAGCAGAAGTCAAGATGGAATTGCAATCCTAGGAGTAAAATAATCCCCCTGAAGGCCTCCTCCATCATCAAGGTCAAGTGGGAGCCCCAGAACTCTGTTTCTGGCAAAACCACTCCCCAGTCTCCCCTTCAATACCTGCAGCCTCTCCACCAATGTCTGTCTTGGGATCATCGACTAATTTCATCATGCCCTTTACGCCGCTCACAAGAAGCCCAGGACTCCAAGGCCATCCCTTATTTTTTGCCAGCCTCAAGTGGTTTCCTCTCACGCATGCATTCAATAGCACTCTGCTGAAGGCTCAGGAGATCTGTGGAGCTCTCTCTTCTTCGATATTCTCTGAATTCCAGTCTCTTTCACCTCCCTGAATTCTCAACTCCGCCTCCTCAACTCAGGGAGACTGCCAGGTTCTGTTTATGTCGCCCCTCCTTGTACCGCGACCTCCATCCAGGTAGAAAGCTGGGGCAATCATAAGGGCTCACCTTATCTCAAGGATCATTTTCCTGCCCTGCCTGCTGTCCAATGTCTGAAAACCACTATTTCAATATACTTTGTACAGCTTTCTGCTTGTTTAAGGAAGGAGGGTGAATCTGGTCCCTGTTACTCCACACAGGCACAAATGGAAGTCTCTTTTCCATTTAATGTTTATTTTCCATCCTAATTTAGTCACTTTCTTCCACCGTCACTCCCTTGACCTTGTCATTCACAATTACTGCAATCCCTCATTATCTCAATTCCGAACGTCTACTCTCCAACCACCATCTCCTATTTTTTTTTTTTTTAGGACACTCCTGCTAGTACCCCAATTCCAACGATCCTTTGCCTTACTTTCAATCCGTTGTTTCCACCACCCTTACTTGTCCTCTTTCCCCTCCTAATCTAGCTCTACTTCATTCCATTGTCAATCATTTTAATTAGACCCTCAACTCCCTGGCCCCCCTCCATCTTATTTGCTTGGCTAAGCAACAACCCGGGTTAAATCCAACTCATTATCTAAGAAATAGTACGTATTTTATGTTTTAACTTATTTATTGTCTTCTATTCCACTAGAAGGACAGCTCTATGAAGGCAAGGATTCTCATTTTCTTCGTTTACTGCTGTATTCCCAAAGCTGAAAACGGTCCCCAATAAATGGATGATACTCAATTATTTCTTGACTGGTTTAAATAATAAAATCCAATGCTCAACATAAGTATTCAAATGAAAACACTAAAAGTGAAATGTATCATTGTTTCTAGAATATCAAACTGCTTCTTGCTGTAAAAGACATCATTTAAAAAAGCAGATAATGTGTATATACTTCCGGCCCTATTTTTTTTTTTTTTTTTACAACCTCTCTTTAATGATTTTTTTGTAATGTTATATACATGGTTCTGACAAGATGTCAAACTAGAGTGGGCTCCCAACAGAATCCTGGAGATCCCAGAGACAGGTTAATAAAACTGTCACACTAATATAAAAGCTGTGAGAAAAACCTCAGGCAACAGAGAGCAGCCAGGTTTCAGCTGGGAGGAGAGGCCCATGCTAGGCTCTGAGCAGGTAGCACGGAGGAGACCAGGAAGAGAGAGGTTTCTTTACCTGTGTTTCTTTCTCTATGTTGCTCCTGCTTTCTTGGCCCCCACTGCTCATAGCACTCTCCTGCCCAGCTGTCTCTACCAGCAGTATTAGGGTGGCATGCTCAAGTGGGCTGGGCTGGGGAACAGTTAAACATACGTACAAGCAACTGCAAAGCCCTAAGTGTATCTTCCTCTTCCTACCCTCCTTCCCAGCCGGAGTAAGAGGAGGACTATCGTCAGAGAAAGCTCTCAGAAGCACGAGCCAGTGCCTCTGTTTTTGCTTGGGAGTCCAGGGATCCATCAACAGATGACATGGTTAAAGAGCCAGAAAAAATGGATTCATAGAGAAGACAGATGAGCTCATCTTAGGGGCACAACTGCTATAGAGAAAAACAAAATTAAAGCACCTATATCAGCCAACATCAAGCTAATGGATCAGTATGGAAAATAAATTAGTAACTATCTTCAAAGAGGGACCATAACTGGAAACATGCAGTAAGAACAGGAAGTTTTAAAATAAGAACTAGAGTTAATGGTATGAAAAAAATGGTATGAAAAAGAGCCAAGATAATAAAGAACCCAATAGCTGGGCTGAAGAGCCAAAGATCAGGTTAAGAAACTCTCCTAGAATATATTAGGGAGGGGAAAAAAGGATGAAAAAAAGAAACATCAAGAGGTAAAGAACAGAAGTGGAAGCATCAATATACCTATGTCATGAGGCCCAGAGGAAAGGGAGGAGGAAAAATCAGAAGGAGAAAATATTTGAACAAGAAAAAACTGAGGGTTCCCAAATTTAGAAAAAGATGTAAGACCTCGGACTGAAAAAAACCCATAAAAAGGGAAAAGAAGAGGGGGAAAAAATTTAAAACTAGTCACAGTATAATGAAATGAAAGAACAACAAAAGAAAAAAATTACTAAAGTTGGGCTTCCCTGGTGGCGCAGTGGTTGGGAGTCCGCCTGCCGATGCAGGTGACACGGGTTAGCGCCCCGGTCCGGGAAGATCCCACATGCCACGGAGCGGCTGGGCCCGTGAGCCATGGCCGCTGAGCCTGCGCGTCTGGAGCCTGTGCTCCGCAACGGGAGAGGCCACAACAGTGAGAGGCCCGCGTACCGCCAAAAAAAAAAAAAAAAAAAAAAAAAAAAAATACTAAAGTTTAGCAGAGAAGTAAATCACTTATAAAGGAAAAACAAGAATCACGTTGACTCCAGAATTCTCAAAAGCAACACTGGTTCTAAGAAGTCAACGGAGTGATAGGTTCAAAGGGATGAGGAAAAAAAATTCAAACTTAAAAATAAGAAATACATATTCTGGAATACACTATAAAAATGGGAAAGGTAAGTAAATAACTTATCAAGTTTATTACTGTCTAAATAAGGTACAAAACAAAAAGTAAATCCATAGCAATTCCAGAACTAAAATTCTTTAAAAATCAAAGCACTTTGGAGGGGGCCCGGTGGGGGGGGGGTGTAGGGACTGAAGGGTATAGAGAGGAAGATGAACACTTCTAAGATACTAGTATTTTTTTGAAGTGTGTGTGGGGAATACACACATTTAAAGGTTTAAAATAGGGAAAGATTTTCAATAGGAACAAACACCAGTATATATATTATCAAAATAAGAGTTAAGGACAACTACCAAAACAATAAAACTAGAATGTATAACTTTCAAACAGAAGGACTATTAAATTTAGCCAATAGATGGTAGGAAGAAGACAGCAAAAATAAGCAAACAGAAAACATGAAATAAAATAGCTTAAAAAGTCAAAATACAGAAATATTTCATGATCGATATAAATGGGTTTAGCTCACTGACATTCACAGAATAACTTTTTAAAAGATGCAGGTAATATATGCTCACTGTACAGAAAACATGATGAAGTAATTTGGAAAACAATTAGAATCTAATGAAGAAATTAAAAATCACCAATAAAATCCCATCTTTCAGACATTTTTCTCTACTGAAGTGTTTATTACATATTTTCCACAAAAAATACCTTTTTTTGCACTTAAGTCTGAAAATCTTTGCATATCAATCAACGTGGAACCTTATAACGATTTTTAGTGGGTAAATTGTAGTTCTATTTTATATCACCATAATTGTTAGATATCCAGTGTATTTCATTTCCTCTGGGTTAGACATTTCACAGTTGTTTCCAATCTTTCATCTTTCATATAATGTTTGATGCTTCCTCCTGGGAAAACTACCCTTCCCTGACCTCCACAGGATTTAGAGAAGGCCCACAGAGTTTTATGTAATAAGACTGCCCCCTCCATCACTTGGCTCTCCTTCTCAACTGGATAATTCTCATCATCACATTCAAGGCGCCAAACATTTCCCATCTTTAAAACTGAAAAAGCTCTCCAGATTCCCTCTCTTCCCTGTTATCATTCCATTTCTCTACTGTTCTTTATAGCAAAACCCTTAATGGAACTGTCTCCATTCACTGTCTCTATTTCCTCATCTTTCCTGTTCTATTCAATATGTTCCAAACTAGTCGTATCCAATGAAACTACTTTTATGAAGATCCCCAATGACCTCTTATTTGGATAAATTCCAAGATCAATTCTTAGCCCTCATCTCACGCAATTTTCGATTACTCCTTTCCTGAAACAGTCTCTTCACTTGGCTTACACACTTCCCTGGTTTCTCTCCTTAACGGCCACTCCATCGCAAGCTCCCTTGCTAGTTCCTCTCATTCCCCCGACCTCTAGAAGACAGAGTACCCTTGCTCTTCATTCTTGGATCTCTTCTGTTCTCTATGGACACTTACTCACTTGAGTAATTATCTCATTTAGTGTCAAAGTTTTAAATATCATTTATACATCCAACATGCCTACCTGCATCTCCATCCAGATCACTCCTTTGAATGCCAGATTTATATATCCGACTGCCTACCTGACATCTCCACCAGGCTGTCTACCAAGAATATGAAACCTTCTTTCTCTCAATCTGTTCCTCCTTTAGTGGGGGAAGGGATGTACCAACATTCACCGAAATTAGTTGCTCAAGCCAAAAACCTAGTCTTCATCCTTAACTTTTTCCTCACTTCTAATCCTCTGAAAAACATCTAGAATTTGATCTTCTCTCACCACCCACACTGACCCCCTTGGTCCCAGCCACTATTATCTCTCACCTGAACTGCAACAGCTTACTAACTGGTCTCTCTGCCTTACTCTCACTCTCTACGATAAATTGTTTGCAGAATACCCAAAGTAATCTTTTCAAGTTCACTAAGATTCTGTCACTCCCCTGCTCAAAAACTCCCCGTCGCACTTAGAGTAAAAACCTCCCACCATGTCCTGCAAGGCCTTGCTGACCCCTGCGGACCTTTGTAACTTCATGCCCCACCACTCCTGGCTTCCTTTTCTCTAGATGTTTCTTGCTGTTCCTTGAATATGCCAAACATACTCCTGCCTAAGGATCTTTGCTCTCTCTGTTCCCACTTGTGGACCACTCTTCTCTCGATTTTCGTGTTTCTTAGTCCCCCACTTCATTCAGGTCTCTGCTCAAATGTCACCCCTTATGCGGCCTTCCCTCACCATCCCATCTAAAAACAGCTCCCCCCTGCCCCAGTCAAAGGTCCTCTTTCTATGCTATACGTAGCACTTATCAGTATCTGATATTATATTTCATATTTAGTTGCTTAGTCTGCTCCCCACTTAGATACAGAATGCACGAAGGCAGGGACATTATCCTCTTGACACTGTGTCCTCCGTGCCTGGAACATTGTCTGGCACATAAAGGTACCAAATCTTTGAGTAATACTGACTGCACATCCTCAGCCACACATCTTCATGTATTTGTCTATTACGGGCTAATGATGCATCTTTTCCTCCCCCCACAAAAAAATCAAGAGATTCAGACAAGAACAATGTAGAAAAAATGTGTTATTACAAAATATTTCAGACGTAAACAGTATAAAAGAGAACAAACATCCATGTACCTATCATCTACTTTAAGGAATAAAACATTATAAATACAGTTGAGCCCCAGGAATACCCACCCACTCCACTGAGGCAGGTTAATATTGGATTTGAAGAAAAATAAAGGAGAGAAAAGTATTTTTTGATTCACCTATTTTTCTCATCTGCTTTTTTAAAAAATGAAAATAAAACTATTTGACAAAGTACTGTAAGTACTTAAAAAAAGGGGGGGTGGGGAACAAGGCTCCATAATGCAGTGAGATTGGTGGGTTTTGAACAGAGAAAACAAAAGAAAGGGGAGAAGAAATACTAGGGAAGTGGGCAAAAGGAAGCAGAGGCCTGGTGGGGTATTCATGGCGATACCAGGAGGAGGAGCAAGGCAAGTTAGGAACTAGGTGCTGGTAATCTATCTTCCCTACTGAACATGTGATTACAGAAGGATTACAAATCAAGCCTGGCTGAGGGATCAGGATCTAATGAGGTACACACCACAGAAAGTTTAGACAACATTGATGTCGTCACAGTTTGACACAGAAGCATATATCGAAGTTGCTAAGTGAATGCTGCTGTGTATGACAGGGGAAACAAGCTGGTGGCTCAAAGCATAAGTGGAAGAGAGATGGAAAATCTTTTTAATTAGAAGAATACTTTAAGGATTTAATAAAGTTAAACTGGAAACTCCATGACCCATTAAAAATAGATCTTTTAGATCTTTGTCACTAAAGAGCAGTATCAGTAATCCAACAGAACAATCTCATATGTAATCAAATTTCTAACATATCTAATAGTATCTAACACTATTCTCCCACAAAAGCTACTGGCTCCGCAGAGAATATCTGACTCTAATCTTGGGGGTGGGAGGTGGGTGGGGGGGGACACATCAGGATGGGACTGGAATACCTTGTTTTATTTTACTGGATTTATTATCTTTTTGTTGTGTTTTAAAGGTTTAAAGAAAATAGGCTTTTAAAAATCATAATTTTAGTAAGCTAAACTCTGACCAAAGCGTAAGTTACTCAGGGGCTGCCTGGGATAGTAGAACCAGAGAGCCTACATTCAAATTCCTGCCCTCTATCCCACTTCAGGCAAAAGGTACTTGAATTTTTGTGCCTCATGGTCTTCATTTGTAAAAACAAAATAATAATAATAGCACCTGCACCAAAGTCCTTGTGAGGATTAAGTGAGTTAACACATATAAAGCACTTAAACAGCTAGAGAAAATTGTAAGTGCTCTACAAATGTTAGCTATAATTATTATCATCAGCATTATTATTATTATTATTATTTTTGCGGTACGCGGGCCTCCCACTGTTGTGGCCTCTCCCGCTGCGGAGCACAGGCTCCGGACGCGCAGGCTCAGCGGCCATGGCGCACGGGCCCAGTCGCTCCGTGGCATGTGGGATCTTCCCGGACCTGGGCACGAACCCGTGTCCCCTGCATCGGCAGGCGGACTCTCAACCACTGCACCACCAGGGAAGCCCTATCATCAGCATTATTGATAAAACCTGACAAGGCTACGCATACCTTGAGGCCAAGAACAATGTCTTATTTGTCTCTATATTTCCAGCATTTAGCACAGTTCCTGGTACCCAACAGGTACTCAATAAATATTGCCTGAATTTAACTGAGTAATTCTAAAATTCTAGCCATTAGGTTGTAGGTTGCAAGCTTTAACACATTAAGGGAACCACCATGATAAATGGCAGGAGCAAAGATAAAAGGGCCAATAAAAACAAGACCCCAAATCTTATACCGTCAAAAAAATATTGTTTCTTGGGTATTTAAAAAATTTATTCTGGGTTTCTCAAGGTCTACCTTGTACTAAGGGAGTTTGATTGGGATCAGATAGTAATAGTGGATCAAAATCTAGACCCTTGCTTCCCTGGTGGCACAGTGGTTGAGAGTCCGCCTGCCGATGCAGGGGACGCGGGTTCGTGCCCCGGTCCGGGAGGATCCCACATGCCGCGGAGCAGCTGGGCCCGTGAGCCATGGCCGCTGAGCCTGCGCGTCCGGAACCTGTGCTCCGCAACGGGAGAGGCCACAGCAATGAGAGGCCCTCGTACCGCAAAAAAAAAAAAAAATCTAGACCCTCAGTCTAGAATTACACTAGATTCACTAAAGAATGAGATTCTCCCCCACAATAAATGTAATCTAACAGTTCCTTGTAGAATTAAATTACTTTAACTTTTTCCAACCACCAAAACTTGTTTCTGAATTAAAGTACAATACAGCCTTAACCCATTCAATTCGGGACACCCTTTTGATTTTCCATTGCTCTTGGATTTTCCAGCAGTTTAGTCTCATTTGGGTTAATTACCAGTACTCTAGATGGAAAATTTTCCTGGTAGGTTGTTCCATTCATAGCCATTTAGAAAGCAGTGCTTGCGTCAGACTCTGTTTTCTGCTTGGATAAAGGGGGCTGTTACTTCAAACCCCAATTTTTCTTGGCGTCCCATAGTCACACCTCATTGAGTACACCCTGTGCTTACCTTCTACAAATGACCTTTCAAAGCAACATGCTTCATCTAACCCGCCAAGTTAGTAGATTTACCTTTCCTTAGAGTACTGATTAAGGCCAAAGAGGTTCTAATTCCATCAACAGACATCACATGACTGCAGTAATAGTAATAATTCGTCATTATTGAGGGCCTGTGTATGTTAGGCACTGTGTTTGTATATCTCATTTAATTATACAAGAACCCCATGAAGAAGATATTAATTCCATTTTATAAATCACAAAACTGAGACTTAAAAAGACTAACATTCCCTGGGTTTCTGTCCTCCCTTCAAAGGACTCTAAGTAGATTACTCAAAACGTTTCCTCACACACAATAGGGCCTGCTGAACTACTGTCTTCATTTTATAAGAAATGGAAGGTCAAAGGTTTTATAGCTAAGAAGTACACAGACAAACATGAATTCTAATTGATTCCAAAATCCATCTTGTTAATTATCTTGCTATGCTATCTATACAACTGAATAAGGCCTTTCATAGAACCTCCTTTCACTCTCAGCTAAAGAATGAAAAATCTGCCTGAAAAGGTTCTATTTTGTATTGTAAAAGAAGGAAAATGAAGGAAGGAAAGGCTATGGCAACTTCTGTCTCCGAGGGGTCTGAAGCTCTTATTTAAAACAGCAGATTAGATAAAAGAAACTGGCATCCAGACCCAGATAAGATGGTTTATCAGAGACACTAGTCTGTCATCTTCTCGGTCTGCCGACTTTCCAAATAAAGTCATATTCCTTATCTCTACACGTTGTCTCTGATTCATTGGCCTGTCATGGGGCGAGCAGAGCGAGCTTGGACTCGGTGCCAGCCTGAGGCCCTTTCTGATGAGGAACATGAACAAGACCCCAAAGACCCTAAAACTCCAATTTGCATGACTAGAGCCCATCCTTCCAACCTGTGATACTGAACAGAGAAGAATATCTGTGCTCATTTGGGTAGACTCCTAGGTACTCCAGAACATGGAAAGGAACCAAGAGGGAAAAAACTCCCCTTGAAGAAAGAAATACTGTTTCCTGGAGGGAGGAGGTGGTTTTCCGGCTGAGAGATAGAAGGGGGATTGGATAAAGGCAGAGAGCAAATCAAAGGTGACAAAGCCACGTATGGGGGAAACACAGATGCAAGGGAGAAAAGCATCTACATTAGCTGTACTGGCACTGTCTGATAGAAATAAAATGTAAACTTAAAAAAATAAAATAAAAATAAAACAGATTATATCAAACTGACTAGGATCACAGTGAAATCATTAAGTACTGAACTCTTTCTAGAACATTCTTCAATGTCTTTAGAACTTCAGTAAATTGCTTTACTTCCAGGTAAATAAATTCAACCATTTTTTGCAATTCAACTTAAGATTTTTTTTTTTTTTTTGCGGTACGCGGGCCTCTCACTGTTGTGGCCTCTCCCGTTGCGGAGCACAGGCTCGGGACGTGCAGGCTCAGCGGCCATGGCTCATGGGCCCAGCCGCTCTGCGGCATGTGGGATCTTCCCAGACCGGGGCACGAACCCGTGTCCCCTGCATCGGCAGGCGGACTCTCAACCACTGTGCCACCAGGGAAGCCCCAAGATTTTATTTTTAATACATGTGTCAAGTCACCTGTCTTTTCTCTCAAAACCCAAATATATGCTATTCTGCAACAGCCCAGTTTTGATTGATGAACTTGCACTCATTTTTAGAAGCTCTCATTCTGTAATTCTTACTGACAGAAAGTATTTTTAAAATTCAACCTAGTGTTAAATGTTCAATTTAACTCTTAAAAAATCAGTTATACCAGGTTATTTCCTAATAACAGTATCTCTAGCAAGGTTTGTTGGGTTTTTTTGTTTGTTTTAAGTATTTGTTTTTTCAAATGAGCTTAGAATTTAAAATGGGAATTCAAGGAGCACTCATGCAGTATTTACTAATTATCAAACTTTCATTGAGCTCAATAATTTAACATTCCAACTAGAAAATTGTATTATTAAATACTCCTGACCTGAAACCTACAGCTGTATGTTGCAATCTAATCTTACACAAAAAGTGCAAAAGTATCCTCAATTCTGCAGCTTAAAGGTGTTCACAAAATTGAGCCCAAATAATGTCCTAATCACATAAATTAACATCTCCCTAATTAAGGACTGATATAAAATTTACTTTACTAAGCAAATAGTTTATTGTATATTAATAGTATAAACTGACTACAATTCTATTAGACAATGTTTAAAATAGACAAGAAAGGTTTATTTTAGTTTGATATATATTGCATGCAACTGCTTTCCAGGAAGAATGAAAGCCTACTTTTCTATACCCTTAACAATGGATAGTCAATCTTCGCATTTCATTTAATGAAATGTGTAAAATATGATGTCTTGTTGATTACTAGGTTAGACTTAACATAGTTTCATGTTTTTGACTACTGGTATTCTTTTTTTCATATCCTCTATTTTTCTACTGGCATATTTATCCTTTTAAAGTTTTATTTAAAAGCGCTTTGTAAATTAAGTATTTTGTGCTATCATTTGTTTTGCAAATATTTATCCTAATCTGTGGTTGTCTTTTAACAGATTTGACTATAACCCAAAAACTATTAATCTTTTCCTTCATAAATTCTGGGTTTTGTGTAATCTTAGAAAGGCCTTCCAATCACAAGTATAAAAACAATGTATTCTCCTGCAGTTGATCTACCTGCAATTTGTTCTGGCCCAAGAGGTGGCCACCTCCTTCTTTTGAGTGTCGTATATACTCCTAAATTCTAAAATTCTAAGTTGATCAAAAAGTGTATCACATTCATATTTTTCATGACTTTAAAAAGTTTAGATCTATTCCACCCTCACTAGTTGTCATCTGTTTTTCTAAACAAAAATACTTTGTAGCCCAAGTCATCCTCTTAACTATGTTAGTTATCCTTTTCCAACTCAATCATGTTTTTCCTGTATTATTGTATCCAAAACTGAAACCGATACTTCAGATGTAATAAATAAACTGATACTTCATTTTAATATATGACCAGGATGGTGCCTCTGTTAGGTTTCATATTTCTCTTTTTTGTTTGTTTTTTGTTTTTTTTGTTTTTTTTTTTTTTTTAGCAGTACGTGGGCTTCCCGCTGCTGTGGCCTCTCCCGTTGCGGAGCACAGGCTCCAGACACCATCGGCCATGGCTCACGGGCCCAGCCGCTCCGCGGCATGTGGGATCCTCCCAGACCGGGGCACGAACCCTTGTCCCCTGCATCGGCAGGAGGACTCCCAACCACTGCGCCACCAGGGAAGCCCAGGTTTCATATTTCTTAATGCCCAGCACTTCATCCAAACTGTACTGAACCATTGTTTTTAGAACATGGTTTATAATAAGTCTTAGCTCATATTCCTCTGACAAAAAGTATATACTTTATCCTTGTCCACAATGTCAAGAGTTTGATCACTAATGTAGGCACATAAAAAATTCTTAAACATTATCAATGATACCTAGGCAACTGTAACATATAAAATCTCTCAGACATTGCTGGTATAAGTGTTAAGTACTTTAACTTCACTGGAGGTCAATTTGGCCAAATCTACCAAAACTGCAGACATTCCTTGACTTATCAATTCTATTTCTAGGAATTCATCCTACAGGTAAACTTACACAAGTGTAAAATGATGTATGGGGCTTCCCTGGTGGTGCAGTGGTTAAGAATCCGCCTGCCAATGCAGGGGACACGGGTTCAAGCCCTGGTCTGGGAAGATCCCACATGCCGCGGAGCAACTAGGCCCGTGAGCCACAACTACTGAGCCTGCGCGTCTGGAGCCTGTGCTCCGCAACAAGAGAGGCCGCGATAGTGAGAGGCCCGTGCACCGCGATGAAGAGTGGCCCCCGCTTGCCACAACTAGAGAAAGCCCTCGCACAGAAACGAAGA
The DNA here is from genome assembly GCF_011762595.2 of Tursiops truncatus. Lineage (NCBI taxonomy): Eukaryota > Metazoa > Chordata > Mammalia > Artiodactyla > Delphinidae > Tursiops > Tursiops truncatus. The sequence continues at coordinate 25,373,249 of NC_047049.1, forward strand.
CCCAACACAGCCAAAAGTAAATAAATAAATAAAATTAAAAAGTAACTGTACCATTTTAAAAAAAAGGAATCTTTTTTAATCTGATGAAGGATATCTACATAAAATCTACAGCAAACATCATCCTTAACGGTGAAATAGTAAAAGCTTTCCCCCAAAATGGAAAATAAGACAAGGATACCCATTATTTCTTTTATTCAACACTATACTGGAGATCCTAAGCAGTACATTTAGGCGAAAAAACAAACAGTATACAGTTTGGAAAGGAAAGAAATAAAACTCATTATTTGCATGACATGATTGAGTTCACACACACAAAAAATCCACAAGAATCTATAAACAATGAAAATTAAGTGAATTTACCAATATGTTTGATTAAAGGTCAATATACAAGTCAATTATTCTACATATCAACTACCAACAATTCCAAAAATAGAACCATTTACAACAGCATTTACAAATGAAATATTTAAGAATAAACTAGCAAAATAAAACCTCTACACAGAAAACTACAAGTGTTATTGAAAGAAATTAAAGACTACATCAATAACAGAGGGTGATATACCATGTTCAGAGATTTGAATGTTGTAAAGACATCAGTTCTTCCTCAAACTGATCTCTGGAGTCAATACAATCCCAATGAAACTTCCAGCAGGTTCATGTATGTGGAAACTGATATTAATTATAAAATTTAGATGAATATGCAAAGGTCCAAGAAAAGCTGAGTCAGTGTTGAAGAAGAAATACAAAGTTCAAGGACTTATATTAGCATATTAGCAAGTATCAAGTCTCATACAAAACTGAAGTAATTAGGAGTATGGTACTGGCACAGAGAAACTGATCAATGGAACAGAACAAACAAACATAGACAAAGGAATCTTATAAAATGCTGGTAGGAATGTAAACTGACACAATTACTTTGAAAACTGTTTGGCATTATTTACTAAAACTGAATGTAAGTATATCCTAAGACCTTGCTACTCAAAGTGTGGTCCAGAACCAGTACAGCTGGAATTCCCTTAAGCTTGTTAAAAATGCAAGCCCCATCCCAAATCTACTGAAGCAGAATGTGCATTTTAACAAGACCCCCAGGTGACTGATGTGCACAGGACAGTTTGAGAAGCACTGCCCTAGGATCCATCAATTTCATTCACTGGTATACATATGCCCATCAGAAATGCATACAGATGTCCACCAAGAGACATGTACAAGAGTATTTATAATAGCACTATTAATAGCCAAAACCAAAAACTGCCCCAATGCTGAACAATGGAAAGAATAAGTTGTGGGGTAATCACAAAATAGAGTACTATTCAGCAATGAGAAGGAACACTCGTAACTACAACTCACAAATACAATGCTGCATAAAAGAAGCAGACCAAAAGAATACACCTGGTATGTTTTAATTTACATGAAATACAAAAAAAGGAAAAACTATCAATGCTGAAGTCAGGGCAGTGGTTATGACCTTTAGGTGACGTGGGACCATTATTCCCTCTTAGTTACTATTTCTTGATATGCATAGTTTTACATGGGTGGGAAAATCCATCAAGCTATATATATACTTGCATTTTGTGTACTTTCTGTATATATGTTATACTTTTTAAAACTTTCATTAAGAAGTACCAGAAGGTTAAATGGGTCAACTATATAGAAAATGTATTCTCTCTCAATAAATCTGTTTTGTTTTTTTTTTAAGTTCTGGAAGGAAATACACTAAAATCTAAATAGTTATCTCTGGGAGATAAGATTTATAATGGTTTTCTTTTGTTTACTCTTCTGAGTTTCTCATTTCTTACTTTCTACCAGTAAGGACACTAATTTAATAAGTTATTTTACAAATTTTTGTGGAGGAAGATTGGGAGATTATCCCTAGTGGTGACCTCCCAAGGGTTTCAGTGACACTGGGAAACCATTCAAAAACTAAGTAATTCTTACTATAACTGAATAAAAACATTTTACTTCTAAAATCTAATTTATGGCACCTACATACAAGGCAAACTGAAACAAAATTTATTCTATGAATTACCATAATGTTTTCTAGTTTTCAAAAAGTTCCTAAAGAAAAGAGGAACCCAGCTAGCTTAGTAGAGAAAATACAAACAAAATTTCAATGACTCAAGTTGAGCTCTGTGGTGTTAGAAAAAATTTTAACCAGAAATATGTTACTTTTATATTGTTAAGCTATAGATATCTTTTCATGTCAATATTTTAAAATCTACCTTATCCTCTCCCCTCCTTTTTTTTTAAACAGCTATGAGACATAATTCACAGGCCATACATTTCACCCAAAGTATACAATTCAATGGTTTTTAGTATAGAGTTGTATGACCATCACCACTATCTAAAACTGCAGAACTTTTTCATCACCCCCAGAAGAAACCCATACCAATCAGCAGTCACTCCCATGTCTCCCAACCCCTTACCCCCACCATTAGGCAGCATTAATTCACTTTCTGTCTCTACAGATTTGCCTATGCTGGACATTCAACAATTTTTTGTAGTTTACTGAGTACAAGTTTTACAATTCTTTTGTTAAATATAATATACTCCTAAGTATTCTATTGTCAATAAAATTTTCTTAATTTCATTGTTGACTGTTCATTGTGAATGCATAGAAATACAAGTGACTTTCCTATACTGTTGCTCTTGTATCCTCCCTGCCATCCCACTAAATTCATTTATTAATTCTAATAGTTCTGTAGTGGATTCCTTAGGATTTTCTACATACAAGATCGTGTCATCTGCAAACATAGTGTTACTTCCTCCTTTCCAATCTGGGTACCTACCTTATCCTTCTTTAGGGGCTACAGATTATTCCTCTATTTTTTTTTTTTTTTTTTTTTTTGCGGTACACGGGCCTCTCACCGTCGTGGCCTCTCCTGTTGTGGAGCACAGGCTCCGGACGCGCAGGCTCAGCGGCCATGGCTCACAGGCCTAGCCACTCCGCGGCATGTGGGATCTTCCCAGACCGGGGCACGAACCCACGTCCCTTGCATCAGCAGGCAGACTCTCAACCACTGAGCCACCAGGGAAGCCCAAGGGGCTATAGATTATTCATCACACATTGATTTTTTCTTTTTTTGGCTGCGTTGGGTCTTCGTTGCTGCGTGCAGGAGCTACTCTTCATTCACCACAACTAGAGAAAGCCCCCACGCAGCAACGAAGACCCAACACAGCCAAAAATAAATAAATTAAATAAATAATTTTTTTTTAAAAAGAGGGCTTCCCTGGTGGCGCAGTGGTTAAGAATCCGCCTGCCAATGCAGGAGACATGGGTTCGAGCTCTGGACCAGGAAGATCCCACATGCCACGGAGCAACTAAGCCTGTGCGCCACAACTACTGAGCCTGCACTCTAGAGCCCACGAGCCACAACTACTGAGCCCACGTGCCACAACTACTGAAGCCCACTCACCATAAAGCCCATGCTCTGCAATGAGAAGCCACCGCAATGAGAAGCCCGTGCACTGCAACGAAGAGTAGCCCCCGCTCATCGCAACTAGAGAAAGCCCACGCACGGCAAGGAAGACCCAAAGCAGCCAAAAATAAATAAAATTTATTTTTTAAAAAAAGATATTAATGTGATGGTAATGTGTGATGAATAAGCTGTCTTAAAGACCATCCTGCCTAGAGGCAACACAGTATTTTTCAAGTTCCTTGAAGTTGTTCACTCTGAATTAGCCTACACACATTAAGGATACATGTCAATTTCTAGAACAAAATAGTAGCCTAGGAATAATATAATACTCACATGGGGTTACATTTGATAGCGAAAGAAAAGAGTGGAAAGTACTTATCTTTAGGGGTATTGAGTAGCTTGTCAATTATGCATATTGATGCAGTTAGCCAGGTCATTCTAATTTCCTTTGCTACTACACTAAATAAAGCCCTGATGGGCTTCCTTGCTCTAGATGCTGGTAAAACTACTCTGCAAATGTAAGTATGCATTCACTGAGCTCCCATCCCACTGCGTGAAGTCACATGTGCATTATGAGTAAGAAAGCCACAAATGGGGCTTCAGTATAAATAAGGAAATAATCTTGTTTTTACATAAGCACTCATGAAAATGTTTTTCTAAAAGCCAACTAGGTGGGTACAATTTTATGGGGCATCAAAATAGATTTTACAAACTCTCTATAACTTAGAGATATCCAGAAGCAGGCGGAAAAAATAAAACTTGAATGCTGACCTAAGGCTATAAAGGTGGTATATGTCCTGTGTAGTACAAGCCACATTAAATATATGATGTTTTATGTTCAAGGAGATATCTGTTCTAAACCTTCATGTAGTCTAGGGGTAATGTCACTATTCTTTTATTCTTTCAGTGTTTTATTCTTTTAGTTGCTACATATTATGATATACTCAGCCATTTTTTTTTAAGGGAGAGGAAATGAACTATAAAATCATGTTAGAAATCTAATGGGACTGCCAGGGGCTTCCCTGGTGGTGCAGTGGTTAAGAATCCGCCTGCCAATGCAGGGGACAATGGTTCGAGCCCTGGTCCGGGAAGATCCCACGTGCCACAGAGCAACTAAGCCCATGAGCCACAACTACTGAGCCTGTGCTCTAGAGCCCACGAGCCACAACTACTGAGCCCGTGTGCTACAACTACTGAAGCCCGCGTGCCTAGAGCCCGTGCTCCACAACAAAAAGAAGCCACCGCAATGAGAAGCCTGAACACTGCAATGAAGAGTAGCCCCCACTCACCGCAACTAGAGAAAGCCTGCACGCAGCAACGAACACCCAATGCAGCGAAAAATAAATAATCTTTTTAAAAACAAGAAATCTAATGGGACTGCCAAGAAAAGTAAGCATATCCTTCTTGCTTAATATTGTAGCTTTATCTCTGGATGAAATACGTTACATTGATTAGAAACTTCATACAGGATCACACAATGGTACCTTTCATCTACACTATATGGGTCTTTTTCCTGAACTGCTTTTTCATAGAAATTATGCTCTACAAATACTTAAACAATTTAAATACAGCTGGTCTATAGCATGTGAAATTTACATTTTAGATGCTGCACGTGTAAATATTAAAACCAAAACACTAGACTTCACATCTGTTTTTCCATTATATTTAAATTGTTCATCAGAATTTGAAACAAACTTTTACATACACTCAGTATCTAAATTATAAGCAGGTTGTATTCCTATGTTTCTAAATCAGAAGTAAAATTTCCCAGAGGAATAATGTCATAAATTGTGATAAGATTTTTCATAAAAACCTGTTTATTAGAGTTGCTAAAATCTACTATGTAAAATACAGTATCGGACTCAGCAATAATATTGAGTCAATAAACTTCTGTGGGCTTAGTAACCTAAGCATTAATTGTGATAAAATGGAACGTTATTTTTAATACTTAGCAAAGGCATTATTTTTTAAGATCTTTTAAAAATAATTTGACTTTTGTTCCCCCTTCACACTCATTTTTTTTCAGATCTAATTATAGTCTTTTAATGCTTTGAGAAGAAATACAAATAAATTCAGGGATACTTTGGAAGAATAATAGGTTATACAGCAAGTGCTGAGATAATCTCAAGCTGATGAGCTTACAGGTCAGCTTTATTTATTTATTTATTTATTTTTAACACCTTTATTGGAGTATAATTGCTTTACAATGGTGTGTTAATTCCTGCTGTATAACAAAGTGAATCAGCTATACATATACACACATCCCCATATCTCCTCCCTCTTGCGTCTCCCTCCCTCCCACCCTCCCTATCCCACCCCTCTAGGTGGTCACAAAGCACTGAGCTGATCTCCCTGTGCTATGCGGCTGCTTCCCACTAGCTATCGGTTTTACATTTGGTAGTTCACACTCATTTTTAAATTGATTTGATGAGGTCCTCAATGTCTATAATGTCAATGCTAAGAAAAAACATAGAAAGAAGTAAACTAACACAATAGCAGTTAATTGGAAAAAACATAAATAATATTATTTCCTTCACAGGGAAAAAGCAAAGTAAGTTGAAACTTTAGGAACACAACTTTTCTTCTTTACCCCTTTTGCTATGGCTATGACCACACGGCAATAACAAAACTGAAGAATGTGCATAAGCACATGGTGGTAATGTTCATGCAAGATGTTCATGAGTCATGCGCTTCCTGTATTTCAGAGTGCCTGTACTATATTTCTTCAATGGTATTTCAAATTCAAACATAAAAATCTTTATCTTCTATTTGGGGGTACATTAAATATCAGTGGATTCATTGTATATGGTCAGATAAACAATCACTTACTATCATGAAAACACTCATTTTCTGGGCTTCCCTGGTGGCGCAGTGGTTAAGAATTCACCTGCCAACACAGGGGACACGGGTTCGAGTCCTGGCCCAGGAAGATCCCACATGCTGCGGAACAACTAAGCCCATGCACCACGACTACTGAGCCTGTGCTCTGAAGCCCATGAGCCACAACTACTGAGCATGCGTGCTACAACTACTGAAGCCTGCGCACCTAGAGCCCGTGCTCCACGACAAGAGAAGCCACCACAATGAGAAGCCGGCGCACCGCAGCAAAGAGCAGCTCCCGCTCGCCATAATTAAAGAAAGCCCGCCCACAGCAAAGAGGACCCAACACAGCCAAAAATAAAGATAAAATAAATTTAAAAAGAAAAACAAACAAAAAACCCCACTCATTCTTACTTTCAAGAAGACATTTATTTACCTCATCTACATTTCCAGATGCTCAGTGAGGTTTTTCCACTCAGGTGACAAGAGCACTTTTCATCTCTGTTCTTTAAGAAATATTTGGCTTCAAAATGAAGAACAAACATACATCAACATAACCTGAAATCTAGTCATTCCTTTCCCCTGGCATTAAGTAACTTGGATTTGCCTTGTAATAACAGGGAATATGGTGCAATGTTCCTTAACTGAAGCATCAGCTCTCCAGGCCAGGCGCACACAGCTCCTAACAGGGCTTGTTTGTACAATCTGCTCCCTTTGCCCTGTGAACCTAGGGCTACTGCAGCCCTCCCAATCACTTCCCTACAACATGCCTTAGCAAATGCTCAACCTCACTTTTACTTTTTCTTTTCCCACTACCTTACTTTTACTGCTTATCCTAAATGGATCATTTGGTCATTCTGTTTCTTTATACTTTACTACCTGTTTTCGTGAGTGGGCCCTACAACTAGAAAATACCCCTCATGAACAAAGACTCACCTGAAGCTATCATCAAATTTTTTAATGTTTCAATATTCATACAAAGGTGTTATTTTTCCAAATAGACTAGAAATCCAGCACTGTGCTGTTTATCTCTTTTGCAATGGAGTGATATGGGGTCTAATTCCCTTCCCCTTGTGTCTAGGCTGACCCTACTGACTTACCAGTAACCAAAAGAATGAGCAGAACTGATGCAATTTCTGAGACTAGGTCAGAAGAACCCTAGCAGTTTCTTCTGGTTCTCTAGGGATGTTTGATCTCTAGACAGGCCATCTCCAAAAGTTCCCAGCGCAGATTCTCCCTCTCAGAATACAGCCAGCAGGCGTACAGATTCAAGTTACATAGAGAGGCCATGTATAAGTGCTCCAGTCAGCAGTTTCAGCTGAGCAGCGCCTTCAAGTCATCCCAGCCTGGACACTAGACGCGTGAGTAAAGAAGTCTCCAGATGATTCTGGCCTCCAGCTGTTTGACTCTGCCTTTCAAGTCTTCTCAGCTAAAACCCTAGACTTCGGAGTACAGAGCAAGCCATCCCTGTTATGCCGTGTCTGAAATCCACAGAATCTGTGGGTATGATAAAATGATTATCTTTTAAACCACTAACATTTGAGGGTACTTTGTTACACAGCAACCAATAACTGTAATAGAGTTCCCAGTTAATGAATTCCAGAAAGAAAATAGAGAAAAGAGAAGAAAACTAGCAAAGTAGTATTTAGAAAGAACATGCATCTTCAAATTAAAATGGCCTACCAATGGCCAATACAACAAATTTAAAAGATTTATGTCAAGACATATTGCAGTCTTTCAAAGATCAAGTATAAAATCAGTCCTCTAGGGCTTCCCTAGTGGCGAAGTGGTTGAGAGTCCGCCTGCCAGTGCAGGGGACACGGGTTCGTGCCCCGGTCTGGGAAGATCCCACATGCCGCAGAGCGGCTGGGCCTGTGAGCCATGGCCGCGGAGCCTGCACGTCCGGAGCCTGTGCTCCGCAACAGGAGAGGCCACAACAGTGAGAGGCCCGCGTACCGAACAAAAAAAAAAAAAAAAAAAAAAAAAAAATCAGTCCTCTACATTGGAACAAGAATTAGGATAAGACTGGCCTCCTCACCATTAAGACTGGATACTAGCAGGGCTTCCCTGGTGGTGCAGTGGTTAAGAATCCACCTGCCAATGAAGGGGACATGGGTTTGAGCCCTGGTCTGGGAAGATCCCAAATGCCGTGGAGCAACTAAGCCGTGCGCCACAACTACTGAGCCCGTGCACCTAGAGCCCATGCTCTGCAACGAGAAGCCACCGCAATGAGAAGCCTGAGCACCATAAAAAAGAGTAGACCCCACTCACCGCAACTAGAGAAAGCCCGCGCACAGCAACAAAGACCAACACAGCCAAAAATAAATTAAATTTAAAAAAAGACTGGATGCTAGCAGACAATAAAGCAATCCATCAAAAGTCTCAGGGAAAATTTTTTCAACCTAGAATTTCACACCCAACTAGCCATTACATGTACAGGCTGAATAAAAGGACTCAAAGTGTACCTTCTTCACATCTTTCAATAAGATGGTCCTTAAGGATATGTTCCATCATTATCAGGGAGTATGTCAAGAAAGGAGGAAATACGGGATTCAGGAAACAAGCTAGGAAAGCAATAATGGGAATTCACAGGGTGATAACTAGAAGTAACTGCCTAAAGAGTAATCAGTCTCGTCTGGAGCAACAATGGGCTCCAGGGAGGTTTCAGGGAGGAAGGGAGACTAGAACTCAGTAGATTATACAATAAAATGGAGAGGTTGAAAATAATTGACAATATAATAAAGGCAAGCATCTCAAAGAACAAGAAAAGCAGAAAAAAAGACACTATACAGGGCTTCCCTGGTGGCTGCAGTGGTTAAGGATCCGCCTGCCAACGCAGGGGACACAGGTTTGAGCCCTGGTCCGGGAAGATCCCACATGCTGCAGAGCAACTAAGCCCATGCACTACAACTGCTGAGCCTGAGCTCTAGAGCCCACGAGCCACAACTACTGAGCCCGCACGCCTAGAGCCCATGCTCTGCAACAAGAGAAGCCACCACAATGAGAAGCCCGCACACCACAACAAATAGTATCCCCCACTCGCCACAACTAGAGAAAGCCCGCACACAGCAACGAAGACCCAACGCAGCCAAAAATAAATAAATAAAAAATAAGACACTATACAAGAAAGGAAATGTAGTCAAGGTACAGTACTAGGATGAGAAGTGAACAGTATTTATACAGTCATAATAATGTAAGTGATTTATTGATTTGTATATAGGTTGAATCTAAGACAACCGTAGTTACCTTACAGAATGAAATCAAAATCTCACCAGCTTTGATAATATATTGATAAAAGTCCTTTACTTTTAATAACAAAATGTAAAAAGACGTCACAAATTGGAATTATAAGAGGGAAGATGAAAAAAAAGGTAGAGGCACTACTGTTCTAACTATTGAAAACAGAAAAAAATAACTGATAAAACCAAACTTTAGTTTTTTGAAAAGGTCAAAAAAATTGCTAAATCTCTAGCAAGAGTAACAAAGAGAAAAACATAACACAAATTTTATCAGGAATGAAAAGAGGGAATTTCATTACAGACATTAAAAAGTTAATAAGACATTAAAAGAAGAGAATACTACAAACAATGCTACAACACATAAATTCAACAATTTAGGTGAAAGGGGCCAATTCCTTAAACTTCAAACTAGCAAAACTCATCCAAGATGAAATAAATAACCCTAACATTTAACAAAATTTAATTGTAGATAAAAACCTTCTGTTTTTATCTCTTTATCCAGATATAGAGAACTAGTGGTTACCAGTGGGGAGAGGGTAGTGGGAAGGGGCAATATAGGGGTAGGGAATTAAGAGGTACAAACTATTAGGTATAAAATAAGCTACAGAGCTTCCCTGGTGGCGCAGTGGTTAAGAATCTGCCTGCCAACACAGGGGACACGGGTTCAAGCCCTGGTCTGGGAAGATCCCACATGCTGTGGAGCAACTAAGCCCGTGCACCACAACTGCTGAGCCTGTGAACCACAACTACTGAAGCCCATGTGCCTAGAACCCATGCTCTGCAACGAGAAGCCACCACAATGAGAAGCCCACACACCGCAATGAAGAGTAGCCCCCGCTCGCCGCAACTAGAGAAAGCCCGCGCTCAGCAACAAAGACCCAATGCAGCCAAAAATAAAATAAATTTTAAATAAATAAAATAAGCTACAAAAATATACTGTACAACATGGGGAATGTAGCCAATATTTTACAGTATCTATAAATGGAGTATAACCTTTAAAAATTGTCAATCACTATATCATACACCTGTAACTTATAAAATATTATATAGCAACTATACTTCAGTTAAAAAAAAAACAACAACAACATTCTGGAGAAAAAATCTCCAGGCCCCCATGATTTCACTGGTGAATTCTACCAAACATTTAAAAAAGAAGTAACACTAAATATATATAATCTCTACAGAAAATATAAGAGGTAGGTACCCTTCCCATCTTATGAGACCAGCATCAACCTGATTCCAAAGCCAGACCAAAACACTAAAGTAAAACTACAGACCAGTATCCCTTCCTTATAAACTTATATGCAAAATTTCTCAACATAATACAGTCAGCCTTCTTTATTGGTGGGTTCCACATCTGAATTCAATTAACTGTGGATCAAAGATTTCAGGAGAATTCTGTCAAACATTTAGAGAAGAGCTAACACCTATCCTCAAACTCTTCCAAAATATAGCAGAGGGAGGAACACTCCCAAACTCATTCTACAAGGCCACCATCACCCTGATACCAAAACCAGACAAAGATGCCACAAAGAAAGAAAACTACAGGCCAATATCACTGATGAACATAGATGCAAAAATCCTCAACAATATACTAGCAAACAGAATCCAACAACATATTAAAAGGATCATACACCATGATCAAGTGGGGTTTATCTCAGGAATGCAAGGATTCTTCAGTATATGCAAATCAATCAACGTGATACACCATATTAACAAATTGAAGGAGAAAAACCATATGATAATCTCAATAGATGCAGGAAAAGCTTTCAACAAAATTCAACACCCATTTATGATAAAAACCCTTCAGAAAGTAGGCATAGAGGGAACTTTCCTCAACATAATAAAGGTCATATATGACAAACCCTCAGCCAACATCATCCTCAATGGTGAAAAACTGAAACCATTTCCACTAAGATCAGGAACAAGACAAGGTTGCCCTCTCTCACCACTATTATTCAACATAGTTTTAGAAGTTTTAGCCACAGCAATCAGAGAAGAAATAAAAGGAATCCAAATCGGAAAAGAAGAAGTAAAGCTGTCACTGTTTGCAGATGACATAATACTATACATAGAGAATCCTAAAGATGCCACCAGAAAACTACTATAGCTAATCAATGAATTTGGTAAAGTAGCAGGATACAAAATTAATGCACAGAAATCTCTTGCATTCCTATACACTAATGATGAAAAATCTGAAAGTGAAATTAGGAAAACACTCCCATTTACCATTGCAACAGAAAGAATAAAGTATCTAGGAATAAGCCTACCTAAGGAGACGAAAGACCTGTATGCAGAAAATTATAAGACACTGATGAAAGAAATTAAAGATGATACTTTATATACTACCCAAAGCAATCTACAGATTCAATGCAATCCCTATCAAACTACCAATGTCATTCTTCACAGAACTAGAACAAAAAGATTTCACAATTTGTATGGAAACACAAAGGACCCCGAATAGCTAAAGCAATCTTGAGAAAGAAAAACGGAGCTGGAGGAATCAGGCTCCCGGACATCAGACTATACTACAAAGCTATAGTAATCAAGACAAGATGGTACTGGCACAAAAATAGAAATATAGATCAATGGAACAGGACAGAAAGCCCAGAGATAAACCCACGCACATATGGTCACCTTATCTTTGATAAAGGAGGAAAGAATATAGAGTGGAGAAAAGACAGCCTCTTCAATAAGTGGTGCTGTGAAAACTGGACAGCTACATGTAAAAGAATGAAATTAGAACACTCCCTAACACCATACACAAAAATAAACTCAAAATGGATTAAAGAACTAAATGTAAGGCCAGACACTATCAAACTCTTACAGGAAGACATAGGCAGAACACTCTATGACATAAATCACAGCAAGATCCTTTTTGACCCACCTCCTAGAGAAATGGAAATAAAAACAAAAATAAACAAATGGGACTTCATGAAACTTAAAAGCTTTTGCACAGCAAAGGAAACCATAAACAAGATGAAAAGACAACCCTCAGAATGGGAGAAAATACTTGCAAATGAAGCAAGTGACAAAGTATTAATCTCCAAAATTTACAAGCAGCTCATGCAGCTCAATATCAAAAAAACAAACAACCCAATCCAAAAATGGGCAGAACACCTTTTGGTTTTTCGTTTTTGTTTTTGTCTCAAACAACTCACTGAAGTGTCTCAAAGGAGATCAAGTTTTACCAAAATGAACCCTGCTTGAGTTAACTGGTCAAAGGGATGGATTCTGGCCCTCTCAGGATTCCTTCTCCAGTCAGAGTGGGGAACTGGTCCACGTGTTTACTGCTGGGTTCACTGCAGCATCCAACCCAAAAGGCACGAGAAGAAGAAAACGCAACGGGTGGAGCTGGGCTTGAGTCCAGCGTCACAGTCTGGCCCCTGCTACACGAGGCTGCCCTGCGTGACAAAAGGCGGAAGTAGGGAGCTGAAGGACTCGGGAGGGGGCCGGGGAGATGTGAGGGAGTCTGGTGTTCCAGGTGAACGAGAAGAAAGGGGTTGGTCGAGGGTTTGGTGCTACAGTCGGAAGATTTGCAAATGCTAACACATTCCCGTGTGAGGCACATCACCTTTTGTCAGTTATTGTGAATATGTGTATTTTAAGCAATAAGATTCAGCTGGTCAGACTTTTCTGGGCAGTCTCGGTGACGCATTTCCTGTGCTGTGATTGTTCTGAAGACGGAGTGGCTCTAACCACTGTGAGAAGCCCAAATAAAATCGATCCCCGAAAAAAGAAAAAAAATAGGCAGAAGACCTAAATAGACATTTCTCCAAAGAAGATATACAGATTGCCAACAAACACATGAAAGAATGCTCAACATCATTAATCATTAGAGAAATGCAAATCAAAACTACAATGAGATATCATCTCACACTGGTCAGAATGGCCATCATCAAAAAATCTACAAACAATAAATGCTGGAGAGGGTGTGGAGAAAAGGGAACCCTCTTGCACTGTTGGTGCGAATGTAAATTGATACAGCCACTATGGAGAACAGTATGGAGGTTCCTTAAAAGACTAAAAATAGAACTACCATACGACCCAGCAATCCCACTACTGGGCATATACTCAGAAAAAACCATAATTCAAAAACAGTCATGTACCAAAACGTTCATTGCAGCTCTATTTACAATAGCCAGGATATGGTAGCAACCTAGGTGTCCATCATCGGATGAATGGATAAAGAAGATGTGGCACATATATACAATGGAATATCACTAAGCCATAAAAAGAAACAAAATTGAGTTATTTGTAGTGAGATGGATGGACCTAGAGTCTGTCATACAGAGTGCAGTAAGTCAGAAAGAGAAAAACAAATACTGTATGCTAACACATATATATGGAATCTAAAAAAGAAAAGAAAAAAATGGTCATGAAGAACCTAGGAGCAAGACAGGAATAAAGACACAGACCTACTAGAGAATGGACTTGAGGATATGGGGAGGGGGAAGGGTAAGTTGGGACAAAGTGAGTGAGTGGTATGGACATATATACACTACCAAACTTAAAAATAGATAGCTAGTGGGAAGCAGCTGCATAGCACAGGGAGATCAGCTCGGTGCTTTGTGACCACCTAGAGGGGTGGGATAGGGAGGGTGGGAGGGAGGGAGACGCAAGAGGGAAGAGATATAGGGACATATGTATATGTATAAATGATTCACTTTGTTATAAAGCAGAAACTAACACACCATTGTAAAGCAGTTATACTCCAATAATGATGTTAAAAAAAAAAGATTTCAGGAAAAGGAAAGCAAAAAAATAACAAAACTTCAATTTCCTTCACACAGGCAACTATTTACACAGTATTTGCATTATATTTAAACTACTTATATAACATTTATATTGTATTAAGTATTATAAATAATCTAGAGATGATATAAAATATAAGGGAGAATGGCATAGGTTATATGCAAATACTACACCATTTTATATAAGGGACTTGAGCATCCTAGGATTTTGGTATCCGTCGCGGTCTTGGAACCAATCCCCTGAGGATACCAAGGAATGACTGAATTAACAAACGTCTAGCCAAACCAGGCCAATAATCTACTCTGGCCATTGGAAATGTATGAAACACACCATCCTATATGGTGTGTTTCTACTATATGTTTTTTAATGCACACAAGTAGTAAATATAATTATCAAAAATCCAAATAGTATGGTAAGCTCACAGGGGAGTACGCATTCATTCAATTAACAGTTTCTGAATATCAAGTTCTATAAGTCAGTTACAAATAAGCCAAGGACAATGTCCTAGAAGAAATGACTACCTAGAAAGGAGATACAGAAACGTGTGTTATATAGTCGTCTTTTGGTATGGGGGTGGGGTCGGTTCCAGCACACCACCCTCCGTACCAAAATCCAGGAATGCTCAACTACCTCATACAAAATGGCACAGTATTTGCATATAACCTAAGCACATCCTCCCTGATACTCTGTATCATCTCTAGATTATTTATAATACCTAATACATGTAAATGCTATGTAAACAGATGTAAATACAATATAAATGCTATGTAAATAGTTGCTAGCAAGCAGCAAAAATAAGTTTTGTTTCTTGGAAATTTCTGGAAATTTTTTGAATACTTTATACCCACCAGTTTGTTGCATACACGGATGGGGGACACATGGATTACCCATCTGCCACTATCGAAAATCCAACCTGGGGTACTTATACCTGGGAGGGTGTAATTATGATCCCCATTTTCTAGATCAGGGAACTGAAGGTTGGAGAGATCAACTAGATCTTCTCTAGATAGATTCCACAGCTGGAAAATGAGAGTGCCAAGGTTCAAATCCAGGGCCTGTGCTATTAACTACTGTGATTATGACGTGGCAGGCAAGAGAATCAGGGTCGGGAAAGGAATCACACTCCCACTCACAAGTATGTAGACAGTGCACAGCTCAACCTCCCAGCCTTCCCCCGACACATACTCCCCCCTCCCATTCATTAGCACCCAAACAGAAAGGCAGAAAGGAATTGGAGCTGCTCCTCATAAAGGATGCCCCCAACTGAGGTGGGTACCAGAGCACAGTCTTTGGCAGATATGTTTACTTTGGAAGAAGAATGCCAAGGGACACGATTCCTGCCCTCAGAAAGCTTAGTCTAGTTTATACGCAAAGATCATGTCCTCAAATTGTCCGCAAATATGTGGTGTGCTCAGGGATTGTAATACATGTGCACATACACATCAGTGTGTGTATAGTAGATATAATAGTCATGTAAATGCACATGTATATGGAGAACAGTATAGATTTTCTCTTAAAAAAAAAAATCCTAGTAGCGCCATTCTACTTAATAACGTAATACTTCACAGCTGAGCTAAATGGACTCTCACCCTAGCTATGAGAATTTTTTTTTAAGTTTACTATGAGTATAACCAAGACTTTAAGGGTTACTGGTTAAACTATTAAGAACTCTTTCAAAGTAGCCTCAAGCACTTAGAAGTATCCATTTACATGCAAAACCAAGGCTCAGGTAATTGCAAATTCCTTAAGGATCATGCTAGGTAACATGTGATTTATGTTTTATGTACATGTGCATATACACACAAATGACAATATAACATTCCTTGAAAACTACTGTGTTTAAGATTTTAAGCTAGTTTAGACTGGCCTTCCCTCTACTCCCTCAAGTTAGTATGGCTTTACTACATATGATGGAATTTAAGAAATAAAGTAATGAAAATTCTAAGAGCTAAGCAAACCAATTAGGAGAAAGTGGCATAACAGCATAATGGAAAACGTTAGATGTCACAGTTCAAATCCGGAGACCATACACCACAATTTTAAAACGAAGTAACCCCAAAGAATAAAAATATCCATTGTAATCCATATTTTATTTTCTTCAATTATTTCTATCCCATTTTAGCTAGAAAGGGTTTCATGAGGGAGAAGAGTAAACAAAGGGGGCACACTCTTTCAAAATTACAAATTTCCTAGGACCACAATGGAAAATATAAAAAGTTGGGTCTAAAGGGGTTCAGAACGAGCCTCCCAAAACTGTGCCATTTTTGCATGAGGCAATTGAGCTAAAGGCAATCAAGATCCTGCAGGTTCAGGAGAAACCTCTATCCCTCCCTTAACTACCTAGAAGAATTTATATTGGAGATTTATTTTTTAGAAAAGGTTATTATCTGAGAAATTTTATCTAAGTGGCCCCCATCCACATGGAGAACACACATCTAATCACCAGATGTCTACTCTTCTTGTCTGGTAAGTGACCCTCCTGTCCTTGGAGGCCCCAGACCCTTATCCCATTCCTTAGTTCAGGATGGCATGTATGCTTCCTTTCACCTTTCTGTCTCTCAGCCTCTCATGTATATGCAGTTCCCATACATAACAAATGTTTTTCTTCCAGTTTTAATGACATATACTTGACATACATACAGCACTGTGTAAGTTTAAGATGTACAGTATAATGATTTGACAGCATGAAACGATTATCACGAGATTAGTGAGCATCCACCATCTCACATAGATACAAATTAAAGAAACAGAAGAAGTTTCTTTCCTTGTGATGAGAATTCTTGACAGTAAATCGTAACAAGTTTCATATGTAACACACAGCAATGTTAATTATATTTATCATGTTGTACATTACATCCCTAGTACTTATTTTTCTGATAACTGGAAGTTGCTACCTTTTGATTGCCCTCATCCAATTCCTCTTCCCTCTCCCTCCCGCCTCTGGTAACCACAAATCTGATCTCTTTTTCTATGAATTTGTTTGTTTCTGAAATATAGTTGACCTAGGAACTAACATAGTTTAATACTACACAATAGTGATTTGATAATTCTAGACATTTCAAAAGGAGTACCACAATAAATCGTTATGATCTGTCACCACACAAAGATTTACATATATTCCCACACTGTACATTTCAAACCCGTGACTCACTTATTTTGCACTGGAAGTTTGTACCTGTTAATATCCCTTACCTATTTCTCCCCTCCCCACATCCCCATCCTATCCGGCAACCCAAAATTAAATTTGATTTTTTCCTGTTGATCTGACTCATGTCAATTTAATTCCTAGACCAGCCAGAAGAACCTAGAAGGGTAGAGGAGAGTTTTCTTCCTCCCTGACGGGTCTCAGTCTTGAAGAGACAGAGATCTTGTCTTACGCTCCAACAATAACGCAAATTCTCCATCTAGTTGGTGGATGGGGTAAAAAAAAACAAGAAGGTGTATTTCTGCAAAGATCTTTAAAGTTCCACACCCTCAAACAACCCTTCAAGGCATGCACATTAAGGAAGGGACAGAGACATTCCCTCACACCTCACAAATCAAAAAGCGGGAAGGGTTAGAAAGAGGACCAAGATTACAGAGGAACTGCAGCCAAGATGCAGATTACTGTGATGACCATCACTCTGGAGGTTGAACCCTGGGATACAACAGAAAATGTAAAGGCCAAGATCCAGGATAAGAAAGGAATTCCTGGGCTTCCCTGGTGGCGCAGTGGTTGACAGTCCGCCTGCCGATGCAGGGGACGCGGGTTCGTGCCCCGGTCTGGGAAGATCCCACATGCCGCGGAGCGGCTGGGCCCGTGAGCCATGGCCACTGAGCCTGCGCGTCCAGAGCCTGTGCTCCGCAACCGGAGAGGCCAGAACAGTGAGAGGCCCGCGTACCGCAAAAAATAAAAAAATTAAATAAAGGAATTCCTCCTGATCAGCAAAGACTCCTTTGCTGGCCAGCAACTGCAAGATGGACTTTGCCTACAACATTCAAAGGAGTCCACTCTTCATCTGTGTGGAGACTTCGTGGTGGTGCTAAGAAAAGGAAGAAGTCTTACACCGCTCCCAAGAAGAGCAAGCATAAGAGAAAGAAGGCTAAGCTGGCTGTCCTAAAATAACGTGAGGTGGATGAGAACGGTAAAATCAGCCACCTTCGCAGGGAGTGCCCTTCAGAGGAAGGCGGTGCTGGAGTTTCCACGGCCAGCCACTTTGACAGACGCTATTGTGGCAAATGTGATCTAATCTATTGTTTCAAGAAACCAGAAGACAAGTAATTGTACACTGATTAACAAAGGACACGAGCTAGTAAACTAAAAAAAAAAATTTACACAAAAAGTTTTGGTGAGGAGTGTTCTAGATTAGGAATTGGGCTTGTTCTCTCCTTCCCCCCTCACTGGCCTTGTGCCCTGTCCACCTGAAAGCCCAATGGACATGAAATGTAAGGGGCTGTGATGACTGCTATTATAAATGACACGGGGGACTTCCCTGATGGTCCAGGTGTTGAGACTCCACGCTTCCACTGAAGGGGACACAGATTTGATTCCTGGTTGGAGAATCAGAATCCCACGTGCTGTGCAGTGCAGCCAAAAGAGTAAATAAATATATAAATGACACTATTCCTACCATACTAATAACCTTCAATGAGCCAGGAGCCCTAGAGCTCAACGAGTGAAGAGGACATTTAAAAAAACCCAAAGTGCCTTTAGGTGTTTCATTTTCTTAGTGTAGTTAGACATGACTCATTTCAACAAAGAGCTCACACAAAACAAGTATTTTTTCTTCCCTGGCACATCAGGCAAGCCTCAATTTTTAAAAATTTTATTTGCTGAAGTGGCCTCAGGAGAAAAAGGCAAGAAAAAAGAAGACCACAAATAAGGTTATAGACAAGGGAAAAGTTACTCACTAAAGCAAGAGTCACTTTCTTCAGGAGCTGTTCAAGATGATTGAAAAGACAATAAAAGGTTCCCCCGCTCATCCGGACACGCTGGCACAGGTTCAGCGACAGTGCTTTGCTTGTTTGTATGGACAGAAGTGATTCAGGGGAGAGGACTTTAAAAATACGCCTGCTTACCTAATGGAACTCAATGTTCAGAATGCTCATCTCATTCCTTTATCCATCTCCTCTCCTGGTTCACTCACCACAAACAAGGGCTGAGATCACTTCCCCGGGAGAAGGAGGGAGGGAAGATACTACTACATACTAATAATTTTATATTTTTGCTTTTCACTGTGGCACATGTATTTGGCAATGATCTCTGCAAACTTCTAAAAGCATTATAAAACTACAGTAAGGTGAATAATCACCATCAATTAACTCACCAATCCTAATAATGAATGGTCTCCCTTGACACTCTCCTTATCACTGTTTTTTGTTTTCTGCCATGCTGCATGGCATGTGGGATCTTAGTTCCCAGACCAGGGATGGAACCCGTTGCCCCTGCAGTGGAAGCACGGAGTCTTAACCACTGAACCGCCAGGGAAGTCCCTCCTTATCACTGATATTAAAAAATTTTACACCAAATTCAGAAACTCTCAAATCTAGTTTTCAGCAAGTAACACATGTTTAAGGACTTAGAGGGGGAGACCCTTACCATTTCAGGGTGTATAAATATATCCTGAAGGTGACTGTTTTCAAGCCTCTGGAAAATTTTCAGTCACATGCATACCCCATAACCATCATTTTTTAGTCGTGTCTTCAGCTCAGTTTCAGTCACACTCACCTTACTCACTCCTATCCGAGCACGCCCACACTGAAGCCTCCCACTGTCATCCCAAGAAGACCCCTCTCTTTTCTATGATTTAGCACATGTCATACACTGCGATGTTGGGATCCCCTTCCTCAAGGGAAGGTCTCTTACTTCCCCCTCACATCTGGCACGGGTGGGCCTCAATGTTGTGGAACAGTGAATAAGCATTGTGTCCCCACCTCTGAGACACTGATTCACGTCCATCACGCTTTTCGCAAACTTGGCGGCAGATTCACGTTGTCTCTGCAGCCTTCTCTGATGGACCTGTTCTACACCAACCCTTCTGCCACTACCATCACCATCAAGCAGTCCTTCCGGCAACAGATACTCACTGAGCCTCTATCACAAGCCAGGCGCTGCTCTCAGGCTGGAAACGAAGCAATGAACCAAACAGATAAAACTCCCTGCCCGCCTGGAGCATACATTCTAATAGGGGAGAAGTGGGGTGCCCTGGAAATCTCACATTCAATTTGAACTTCATTATAATTTAGTTGTTTTGAGTCTATATCGAGCCAAGTGACTGTCTAGACTCCTGTCGGAGATCTTCTGCAAAGATGGGTACCAACAACTCCTCCTAAACCTGCAGACATAGGACTACTCTTCCTGTCAGGAGGTAGACTCTTATTTCCTCTCGACCTGAACCTGAGCTGCCCTGTGACTTGATCAGCAGAATCATCAGAAGTGACTGCTGTGCCAGTTCTGGGCCTGGGCCCTAAGAGGCCTGACAGCTCCCGCTGCCTGGGAAACCAGGTACCATGTAAAGAAGCTCAGCCTATCCTGCCAGAGAGAAGGCCATGCGGAGAGAAGGCCCCGAGGATGAGAAGCGTGGCACTCCGGGTGACAGCCAGCGTGAGGCCGCAGACACCTGAGTGAGGCCACCTCAGACCTTCCAGCCACCAAGTGAACGCAGCCCCGTGAGTGAGCCCAGCAAACATCACTGGAGCAGAGGTCACCCCCCATGACAGATTCCTGAACTTCCACATCACGACCAATAAAATGGGGGTTGTTTCAAGCCACTAAATTTGGAGGGCCGGGAGGGGGAGTTGTTGTTAGGCAGCAACAGCTTAGCCTTAACAAGACAGTGCTCTTAACCAGAGCCAGGGGTGGCATCTTCTGCATGTTTCTAAGCCTTCATTATGTCCATTATGGTTAGGCAAAAAGGAAACATCCAGTCAAAATCTGACGAGGGAATATTCATAAAACTAAATGAGGGATGGGATTCTGGGAAGATGCCGCAGTATGAAGCACCAGGAATCTATCTCCCACCTAGACAACAACTGCATTGGTAGAATCTGTCTCATCCAACCATTTTGGAACTTTGAAGGCTTGCAACTTCCACGGGAAGACTTAGATGGTAAATTGTGGTGAACGTCAGTCAATTTGGGCTCTTAGCACAGTAGGAGCTACCCGTCCTCCATCCCCAGCCCCTTGGCAGACAACTGTGCATGTTTTCCTGGAACCACTGCCCACAGCTGTGGGAGCTAGGGTGGGCAAAAAGGACCCTGTCCTCCAAATATCGGCATCTCTGCTCTGAGTGCTGATGGCTGCTTCTGATCACAGAGCGCAGACAAGAAGGTGGGCGGCCACTGTCACTGTGCCTCCCTGACCCTATTGCAGCCCCTTCCCTCTGGCTGAAATGACTTCCAGGGGGATTAAAAGGCCAGACCCCTTCTCCCCCTTCATATTTCACTTTTTCACCTTTTGGAGCCAGACTTTAAAGACTAGGACATTTAAAAACAACTGCATATATGGAGAAAATTAGAAAGTGACTGTGTACGCCCAGCGAAAGGCTCAGAAAAGACCTGGGAAGACCTTCAGCTTACATCTCAGACTGATCCTCAGCAAAGAGACCGTCTACAACAATCAAAAACAAAAAACAAACAAAAAGAAAAACAAGCAAACCTTAGGGAAGGGGGAAATCTGATTTCCAGAGTTACCACATTACTAAATTCAAAAGTCCAGTAAAATAAAATAAATCACAAGGCATACAAAGGAACAGCAAAGTATGGCTCACTCAAAGGAAAAGAAAAAATATCAGAACTTCCCTGGTGGTCCAGTGGTAAAGAATCCGCCTTTCAACGCAGGGGACACAGGTGCGATCCCTGGTTGGGGAACTAAGATCCCACATGCTGTGGGGCAACTATGCCCGCGCACCACAACTACTGAGCTCACAGCCCTCAACTAGAGCCCATGTGCCACAAACTACAGAGCCCACGTGCTCTGGAGCCCACGTGCCACAACTAGATTAGAGAAAACCTACATGCCACAATTAGAGAGAAGCCCACGCGCCACAACGAAAGGTCCCACGCGCCGCAACGAAAGGTCCCACACAGCCAAATAAATAAAAGAAAAAAATCAACAGATGCTGTCTCTGAAAAACACATAATGGCTGATACACTAGACAAAGACTTCAAAGTAACTGTCCTAAAGACGCCCAACAGACTAAAGGGAGATATGGAAAACGTCAAGAAAACAATGTGTGAACAAAATGGAAATATCAATAAAGAGAAAACTTAGAAAGAACCAAAAGGAAATTCTGGAGCTGAAGAGTATTGATACATAGCTGAAATGAAAAATTCATTAGAAGGATTCAAAGGTGGATTTCAGCAGACAGAAGACTCAGCGAACTTGAAGATAGGACAATGGAAATTACTGAGTCTGAAGAAAAAAAGAATGGAAGAAAAGCCAATAGAGACTAAGGGACCCATGGGACATGATTTAGAAGACCAACATAAGCATAGTGGGAGTCACAGAAGGAAAAGAGAGAGAGAAAAGGGCAGAGAGAATATTTGAAGAAATAATGGCTGAAAATGTCCCAAATTTAATAAAATACATGAATATAAACATCCAAGGAGCTCAGTAAACTCCAAGTAAGAAGAACTCAGAGACCCACACCAAGACACATTATAATCAAACTTTCAAAAGACAAAGAGAATCTTGAAAGCACAATAGAAGTGACTCATCACATACAAGGGATCCTCAGTAAGATTATCAGACTTCTTGTCAGCAACTTCAGAGGCCATAAGACAATAGGTCGATATAGTCAAATGCTAGAAGAAAAGACTATCAAACGAGAATCCTATATCTGGCAAAACTGTTAAGAGTGAGGGAGAAATCAAGACTTTCCCAGATAAACAAAAGTTGAGGAGTATGTGGCCACTGGACCTGCCCTACAAAAAATGCTCACGGGGGTCCTGCAGGGTGAAATGAAAGGACACTAGACAGTATTTTGAAGCCTATAGAGAAATACAGATCTCAGTAAAGGTGAGTACATTGGCAATTGCAGAAGCTAGTATTATTGTAACAGTGGTTTGTAACTATACTTTTTCTACATGACTTAAGAGACCAATACATTTAAAGAAAAAAAAAAAAACTATCAGTGTAAAAGCTAGTATTACTGTAACTTAGGTTTCTCACTCCAAATCTTGTTTTCTACATAATTTGAGAAAGAATCATAACTTTGAATTTATAATTTTAAAGAATCGTAACTTTGTTTTTGAGTGTACTATGTATAAAGATGTTAATTATCTGACATCACCAACCAAAAGGGGTGGGGGAACAAAGCTGTAAAGACTCACATTACTGAAATCAGAAATGAAAGTGGGGACATTAGCACTGGTTCTACAGATATAAAAAGGATAGGAGTAGGGCTTCCCTGGTGGCGCAGCGGTTGAGAGTCCGCCTGCCGATGCAGGGGGCGCGGTTTCGTGCCCCGGTCCGGGAGGATCCCACATGCCGCGGAGTGGCTGGGCCCGTGAGCCATGGCCGCTGGGCCTGTGCGTCCAGAGACTGTGCTCCACAGTGGGAGAGGCCACAGCGGTGAGAGGCCAGCGTACCGCAAAAAAAAAAAAAAAAAAAAAAAAAGGAGTACTGTGAACAATTGGATGCCAACAAATCATAACTAGATGAAATGGACAAATTCCTAGAGTCACAAAATCTACCGAGATTAAATCATGAAGAACTAGAAAATCTGACTATTCTTATAATTAATAAGGAGATTGAATCAGTAATCAAAAGTCTTCCAACAAAGAAAAGCCCTGGACCTGATGGCTTGACTGATGAATTCTACCAAACATTTAAAGAGCTAACACCAATTCTTCTCTAATTTTTCCAGAAGACTGAAGAGGAGGGGATACTTCCAAACTCATTCTGTGAGGCCAGCATTACCTCGATACCAAATCTGGTCAGAGACACAACAAGAAAACTACAGACCAATATCCCTTGTGAACAGTGATGCCAAAACCTTCAACAAAATGCAGCAAACAGAAGTCAGCAGCATATTAAAAGGATTAAACACCATAGCCAAGTGAGAAATGCAAGCATGGTTCAACAGACTTAACAACAACAACAAAAAAAGTAATATGCCATTATCAACAGAATGAAGGAAAAAATTCCACACGATCCCTCAAAAGATGTAGAAAAAGAATCTGATAGAATAACACCCTTTTATGATAAGAACACTCAAACTAGGAATAGAAGGAAACTACCTCAACATAATAAAAGCCATATGTGAAAAACTCACAAGAAACATCATACCCAATGGTCCAAGACTGAAAGCATTTCCTCTAAGATCAGGACCAAGGCAAGGATACCCACTTTCAGCATTTCTACTCAATACAGTACCGGAAGTTCTACCCAGAGCAGTTAGGCTAGAAAAAGAAAGGCAACCAAATTGGAAAGGAAGAAGTAAAATTCTCTATTTGCAGATGATATGATCTTATATGTAAGAAAACCCTAGAGATTCCACACACCAAAAAAACTTAAAACTAACAAATTCAGTAAAGTAGCAAAATATAAAGCCAATGCAGAAAAATCAGTTGCATTTCTATATACAAACAATGAACAATTTGAAAAGGAAACTACAAAAAATTCTGTTCACAAAAACAATTCTATTCACAATAGTATAAAAAAGAATAAGGAATTAATTTAACCACGAAGGAAAAAGATTGTACAATTACAAACACTGACAAAAGAAATTAAGGACATAAATAGAAACATCCCATGTTCATTAATTGGAAATCTTAATACTGTTAAGATGTCCATACTACCCAAAGCTACTACAGATTCAGTGCAATTCCCACCAAAATCCCAATCATGTTTTTGGCAGATATAGGAAAAAAAAATCCTAAAATTCATATGGAATCTCAAAATGTCCCCAAGTAGCCAAAGCAATCTTAAAAAAGAACAAAACTTGAGGATATACTTCCTGAGTTCAAAACTTACCACAAAGCTACAGTAATAAACCCAGTGTGGTATTAGTGAACAGACAGACATATACACAAATGCAATCTACTAGAGAGCCCAGAAATGAACCCTTGCAATATGGACAAATGATTTTTTACAAGGGTGCCAAACCTTCAATGGGGAAAGGATATTATTTTCAACAAACAGTCCTGGGAAAACTGGATATCCACATGCAAGAGAATGAAGTTGGATCCTTATCTAACACCACATACAAAAATTAACTCAAAAAATGGATCTAGAACCTAAATAAGCCCTACAAGTATAAAACTCTTAGAAGAAAATATAGGACAAAAGCTTCACAACATTAGATTTGGCAATAATTTCTTAGATATGACACCAGTGGCATAGGAAATGAGAAAAAAAGACAAATAGGACTTTAAGAAAACTAAAACTGATGTACATCAGAAGATAATAATCAACAGAGTAAAAAGGCAACCCACAGTATGGGAGAAAATATTTACAAGTAGTTTATCTAATAAAGGAATAGTATCCAGCATATAACTCCCAAAACTCAAACAATAAAACAACCCATTTAAAAATGGGCAAAGAACTTAAATGGATATTTCTCCAAAGAAGATATACAAATGGCCATGAAGTACACGAAAAGGTGCACAACATCACTAGTCATTAGGTAAAAGCAAATCAAAACTACCATGAGATACCACCTCATACCCATTAGGATGGCTACTATCAAAAAAACAGAAAATGATAAGTGTTGACAAGGATGTGGAACCCTTGTGAACTGTTGGTGGAAATGTAAAATGGTACAGCCACTGTAGAAAACAGTATGGTAGTTCCTCCAAAAATTAAAAATAGAATCACCATATGATCCAGCAATTCTACTTCTGGGTCTATTCTAAAAAGAAAAGCTGAAAGGAGGGTGTGGGGGAATTATCTGTACTCCCATGTTTATAGCGGCATCATTCACAATAGCTAAAACATAGAAGCAACCCATGTGTCCATGGACTGAAAAATAAACAAAATGTGGTATATACACATAATGGAATATTATGAAGTCTCAAAAGGGAAGGAAATTCTGTAATATGTTGCAACATGGATAAATCTTGAGGATGTTATGCTAATTAAGCCAACCACAAAAAGGCAAAAACTGTCTGATTCCTCTTATATGAGGTACTTAGGATAGTCAAAAAAATCATGAAGAAAGAAGGTAGAATGGTGGCTGCCAGGGGCTGTGGGTAGGGGGAAATGGGAGTTACTGTTTAATGGGTATAGAGTTGCAGTTTTATAAGATGAAAAGAATTATTAGATAGAAGGTCATGGTTACACAACAATGTGAATATATCTAATACCACTGAACTGTGCACTTAAAGATAGTTAAGATGGTAAATTTTATGTGTTTTAACACAATAAAAAATTTCTTTAAAAACCTAAATGGGATACCTATAAGCATAGAAGAGACCTAGAGCATTTTCTTTCTTGGACAGAGGACCCAAATCATTTTTTGACTGTGTATTCTATTAGTTAAATGTTGGCCACACCTCCTCCAATATACTGTATCTATTTATAAGTTATACACAAATATTACTATATTAATACATTATGTACATCATGAAATACCTTCAAAAATAAATTCAAGAATAATCAGTATAAATGTGTTTCTATAAAGCTATTTGTGTTTTTGTGGGTTTTTTGCGAGCTATTTATGTTTGAATAGACACGCGAGTCCTACTACATCCTAGTGGTTGGCTGTGCATGCAACTTACCTTGGGGACGACTGCCTTAGAGTAAACCAGTTTCTATGTTATTCTCGAATTCCTCCTTCCTCCTTCCATCTCTCTCCCCTTGGCCTCTGTACTCTAAACTATTCCAGTTTTCTTCCTCTCAGTGTTTTCCTTCAGTAGTTCCACTTCCTGCTTCCACCTTTTAAATATGGGCTTTGAGGTATGGCCTTCTGCTCTTCCAAGTACATCCTCCCTTGGCAATTTCATCTTGCTCAGTGACTAACCACTGCCAGAAGTCTTCTCAGCTTGTTCTCTCTCTGCATTAGTCTATAACCACTGAACATTTACATCGGAGTCAAAAATCTCACCACTGGTGTATCATCTAGCCCACCCCACCCACACTGTCAGTGCCCACACAAAACCCTCCAACTGTTTATCTAGCTTCTGCTGAATCACACCTAGTAAAGTAACTACACATCTAGGAACAATACAGAGCATTTTCTAACAGCTCTACTTATTAGAAATTCTACTAATATTAAGCTGAAACTGACTTCCCTGTAATTTCCATATTGGTTCTAGTTTTGGCTTCTGAGGTCTCACTACCCACACTCAAATCTAAATCAAATGCACTATCTTTGTAATCTTTGAGTTTCAGTGGCAAGACATGACGACCTTCTCCAAGTAAAATAGGGCAGGTGAATATCAAAGCTAATTTGCACCCTATAAACCAAAACAGGCAATGAATACTACAGGTAAATCAGGGCAAGCACAGAACAATGTCCAGGACTAAGACATAGTCTAGCAGATATAAGAAACTGTGGATCTCTAAGGTGATGGATGATACCAAGTCTGAGGTCTCTCTTCAGTTGATGGGGCGCGTTCATTCTGGTTAGGGAACTAGACAAGTCCTCCATGCTCCCAATCCTACTTTTACGATGGTCCCTTGATGACATGTTGTGAACTGAATACACGCTAGCTTAAAAAGCTATTCCATCTATACTCCAATAAAGATATTAAAAAAAAAAGAAAGCTTTTCCATCAACCTGATCTAGCAATTTAAAAGCAAAACAAAAACATACTCTCTGTTGTAGAATAAGCCCTCAAGGGCTTACTTAAACACGAGGAGTTTCTGGGTACTCATGACTTGGTCATGTTGTTGGACGAGTTGATGGCTAGAAGGAATATGACTAAGAGCTGACAGTAAAAACCCAAGGAAGAATCCGAAATAGTGCAGGGTGACATGTCTGCCAGGAATATACCTAGAGAATACCAAAGAGAACACAAATGAGACTGTGCCCTTCTGGTCTGTTTAGGGCCATTCACTTGGAAGCAAGGGACCAGAAAGACTTCCCATATCTAGCTCTGAGGATGAGGAACTTGGTAGTAAAAGAAGCTTTGAGAGCTCTAAGGCTTCCCTGGTGGTGCAGTGGTTAAGAATCAGCCTGCCAATGCAGGGGACACGGGTTTGAGCCCTGGTCCAGAAAGATCCCATATGCCACAGAGCAACTAAGCCCACGCACCACAACTACTGAGTCTGCGCGCTAGAGCCTGCGAGCCACAACTACTGAGCCCGTGTGCCACAACTACTGAAGCCTGTGCACCTAGAGCCCGTGCTCTGCAACAAGAGAAGCCACTGCAATGAGAAGCCTGCGCACCGCAACAAAGAGTAGCCCCTGCTCACCGCAACTAGAGAAAGCCCGCACGCAGCAACGGAGACCCAACACAGCCAAAAATAAATAAATAAATATTTTTTAAAAAGCTTTGAGAGCTCTCAATGATGTTTTAAAAAGACTTGGCTGTATCAGACAAAATATGTAGATACAGAAGAGGAGTCCTAATTAAGTTAAACATGAGGGTGAGGAGAAGAAAAACATGTTTCAGATAGAAGAAAAAAAACTATTCAAATTCTTCTGAGGAAAAAACAGACAAAACAGCAATTTAGAATTCTCAAGGTCTGCCAAGGTTTCCTGCACAAAGCAAGAATTTTGTCCACTTGCTGCAGAAAAGAAAGATCTTTCTTTCATATTTCTTACATGTTAGAAAATATTAGTAAAATTTAGTCTTTCAGCCCCTAACAGCGACTAAAATGTAATCACACAATTATATTTAAGTTATATTCTGAGCTTGGACTGTCAATGAAATATCTTGTTCTAGAGAGAATATTTCCTAAGCTTTTTACACATACTTCTTTAAAATCACTAATCGCATCAAAATTTTTTTCCTGCAACAACCTCGTACACAGAGAGACTTGGAGCCATTGCTATAGCTTAAAATATTGGAATTCCCTTAATAGTTACTGGGAACTATGATAGTAGAAATTATTTTTATTAGTGTTTCTCTGAAATCTATTCATTTACAGCACCTTCTATAGTCATCCTACTCTTCAGCTTTCTTAAAATGGCCATTAAATAGCCTTGGCTATTCCACTAATTGTATAAGCATGAAAGTTTTCTAATCTCTCTGGTCTTCATTCTTTATCCACAAGGTACAGTCATTTATTCACTCATTCAACAAATATTTACTGACAACTACTGCCAGCCAACGGCAGTCTCATAAAACTTACAATCCAAGTGCTATATAAAATGAAAAGGCTAGACTAAGATGTTATTGTCCCTTTAAGACCTAAAATTTCATGATATAAAAGATCACCTATATTTACCACTTAATTGGATCAAAAAAGCAGAAGACAGGAACTTCCCTAGTGGTCCAGTGGCTAAGACTCTGCACTCCCAATGCAGGGGGCCCGGGTTTAATCCCTCATCAGGGAACTAGATCCCACATGCCGCAACTAAGAGTTTGCATGCCGCAACTAAAAAGATTCCGCATGCCACAACCAAGACCCAGCACAGCCAATGAATATTAAAAAAAAAAAAGTTCCTAAAGGACTATTATTAAAAAAAAAAAAAAAAGGACAAAAACTTGTCATTAAGAAATATAAATATTTAGACCACACACAAGCAAGGTCTGCTTCAGTCTGGGGAGCAAATTTCTAGCTCTATCACAAGTTCCTGTCCAAACAAAGTCAATGCCTGTAATGACCAAACAATGGGTCACAAATATGTGAATCTCTTTCCAAATTATGAAAAGGCTGAAATGATTAAATATAACATTATAGATCGGTAATTTAAACCTACATAAGCTCATATTTAGAAACAGTTTTTTATAGTTAGTTTTTTAGTTCATTTATAGAAGGCTTTCTATAACTTAGGTTAGTTTACTTAATGTTAATTTTTCATTCTTTCAAAACTTCATGCTGCAGAAGTTTACTGAATGCAATACCAATCACAAAACTGTACTGCAACTCAGTCACCAAGTTTAAAAACATGTTCTTCAAACACTCGTCTGAAATAACAGTGAAAGTACTGTCATCTAATTCAGAACAATAAACATTCATATTTACCAGTAGGAACACTCTCGTTTCCAGCTGCTTACAAGTCCCAGAGTCATAACTAATACACTGATGAAAACAATTACTAGTATCCGAAGGCCCTAAAGCCACAAACAACATACTACTAATCAAAGCTTTACAGCCTTGATTACACAGGGGAATGTGGTGAGGCCAGCAAAAAGCCCAAAGGGAAGCCAGCTTATCTCTCCCGCAAATTAGTAATGTTTTTCCTCTCTTTTCTGCCAAATCCTTGAAGGAGGAACACACTTCACATACAATTCAATAAAAAGAACCCTAAAAAATATTTCATATTCCTGAGATTTAATCATTCATTTATCTGACATTTACTATACACTTCACTATTGCAGGATCCAGGCTAACCCTATGATAGATATGGTCCCCATCTTCCCTGAAGGTTAAGGTCTAGTGGGATAGACCAATATGAAACAAATAATCAGTGTGATAAATACTGTGAAAGAACAATAACAATGTTAAAAGACTTAGAGGAGAATCTTACATAATATAGAAAGGGAAAAAACACACACGCACACACACACACCCCGGAGAAAGTGACATTTAATCAGACAGCTGAAGGAAGTTACTCATCTTAATTTTTTCTCTGCACATTTGCACAGATATTTGTTTTTGGTCAAATAAGTTGCATATTTAAAAACACCCCATTTTAGAACTAAGCAGCAGTGTGCTGGAGTGGGCCAGTACTAGCTCCTAAGAACTGATTGTTAAATTTTCACAAATTGCACAATTTGTTTATTAAATACAGTCATCCTTGAAATTGGCCATGGTGGGACTATTTATACCATGGGAACTGGCAAATGCTACAAATCAGGGCTTTTCTTTTTGGAAAACCCATTCACCAGCACACCACTGCTTGTAAAACTCTCCTTCTTAATAACTCCTCTTGGCTTCTGCCTCATTCCTGGGACAATCAAGGCAGACAAGGGATAAAGTGAAATTGTCATACTCCTAGCAAAAGCCCCACATATCAGTGATTTCTCAGGACAAGGAGAGGTCTCTGCAGTTGCAACCAGAAAGACAGCTACTGACAGATGACCTTTAAATTTCCCTAGTGTTGTAATTTCAGGTTTTGCTTTCAATGTATACTGTTTCCTTGTTTCTTCAAATAGTTGTTTACATTTTAAAACTATAATAAAGTATATGTTGGTAAATCAGAAAAAAAAAACGGTCAGCAGGTATATTTAAAATACAAGAAAAGCACGTAAGCATTTTTGTTTGCCCTCTGCCATCACCAGGTGAAGACCACACCTTAGCTAGACTGGCGGACCCCAAGGAGGATGAGATACCTGAAACAGAGCTAGGTCACCCCAGTCGTCCCAGCCAAGACCACCGAAGACCAGCTGAAAGCCAGACAACTCCCAAAGTCAGCAGAGCACCCCAGAAATGTGAAGAATACTTATTGTGAGCAACTAAGGCTTCTCAGTTATCTGCTATGCAGCATTACTATGGCAACAGATAACTGATATACAAGACCTTAAAAAATTACTCTTCCTACTAAGAAAGACTCTGAGTTGGGATCCAGAAGTGAAGGATTTAAACATAGGAAAAAAGATAAAGAGAATTTTTAGGTTAGTTTGTGAAGGGAAGATTCAGAGCAACAGGCTGTACAGTTCTATAGTTCCTGCTGGCAATTCTAGGACAGATGCCTCCAGAACAACCTAAAGAACTGATACATGACCCCATGTGTTTTAGAATTCTGGCAACGAGCATGGGCTAATAAGCTAGTGATGTGAAGAAGAGTAAGCAAACAAAAAAATAAGAATTATGGAAAATTCCAGGGAAAAAAACTATAAGATGTGATAATACATTATCTGGCTCACAGTGAACAATTTTCACATGTTCATAATAATGTACACACTAAACATTAGTTTGATATGAGAAGTTAGGGAATGCTTCCCTGAGAAAGTGGCATCTGAAGCCAACTGAAAGCATGTCTTTAAATTTTGGATAATTATACTGGGAGGATAGCGAGAAAGATGTTTGTGTATTAGAAGGAGGAAGGAAGTTTAGGAAAAGCAGATCCTTATCTTCCAGTGTAGGAAGCCTTTAAAGAAGATCTAAAACTGAAATTTTAAAAAAAAAAGCAATTTAACCACAAATTTTGAAAATATCAAATTTAATAGCATAAGAAACAGCTAAGCATTGAAAGTACTCAACTTTTGGGACTTCCCTGGTGGCGAAGTGGTTAAGAATCCGCCTGCCAATGCAGGGGATACGGGTTCGAGCCCTGGCCTGGGAAGATCCCACATGCTGTGGAGCAACTAACCCCATGCGCCACAACTACTGAGCCTGTGCTCTGGAGTCCGTGCTCCGCAACAAGAGAAGCCACCAAAATGAGAAGCCCGTGCACTGCAAGGAAGAGTAGCCCCCACTCGCCACAACTAGAGAAAGCCCACGTACAGCAACAAAGACCCAACACAGCCAAAAATAAATAAGATAAAAACTAACTTTTTTTTAAATGCTGTGAGTTCAGAACACAATGATTAAAGAAATTTTTATTTAAAAAAAAGTTGAAAGTAGTAAACTTTGAGGAGTGGGAACTGGGAGGAGACAGTGGGCTGCTATATATTTTTTTTAATTTATTTATTTATTTTTGGCTGTGTTGGGTCTTCATTTCTGTGCAAGGGCTTTCTCTAGTTGTGGCGAGCGGGGGCCACTCTTCACCGCAGTGCGCAGGACTCTCACTGTCGCGGCCTCTCCCGTTGCGGAGCACAGGCTCCAGATGCGCAGGCTCAGTAGTTGTGGCTCACAGGCCTAGTTGCTCCGCGGCACGTGGGACCTTCCCAGGCCAGGGATCGAACCCATGTCCCCTGCATTGGCAGGCAGATTCTCAACCACCGCGCCACCAGGGAAGCCCGAGGGCTGCTATTTTTAATCATAAGCCCAGGGTCTTTTAAAGCTCTTATATTAATAAAAATTAAATTTTTTAATCAATTTTTAACCTCATTTGCCTTACTTCCATTCTCCCCAAATTTCTATTTCTAGACACCTTATGTCTATTACAACTAGAATTATTTCCTGAATTCATTTATTCATTCAACTATTTATTGGACAGCTACTAATATCCACTGTTTTTGATAAGCAATTAACAAAAAACTAAGTCTCTAGTGGGGACACACATAATATTTTAGATATATTAAACATATAGATAGGGACTTCCCTGGTGGTCCAGTGGTTAAGAATTTGCCTTCCAATGCAGGTGTTGTGGGTTCAATCCCCAGTTGGGGAGCTAAGATCCCACATGCCTCAGGGCCAAAAAATCCAAAAAACATAAAACAGAAGCAATATTGTAACAAATTCAATAAAGACTTTAAAAATGGTCCACATCAAAAAATATATAAATATAGATAGGCCAGGAAGTGGTAAGAGGAAAAGTAATGCAAAGTAAACAAATGGGTAGGAAGGGTTATTTATATACGTTGGTGGTATTTAGGCAGACATCTGAAGTTAATAAGGGAGCAGGCCATGCAGATGTGTCAGAAGGACAAAGGAGATGGAGATAGTAGCTAATGCAATGGCCCTAAGATGTAACTGTCCTCAGCACGTTCAAAGACAAGTTGGTAAACCAGCTATATAGGGCCTTATGTGCCATTGTAAGTACGGTAGCTATTATCCTGAGTGAGCTAATAAACCATTGATGGGTTTTCAAATGAGAAGTAATAGGAGTTAACTTTTATTTTTTAAAAGATCACTTGCTGGGCTTCCCTGGTGGCGCAGTGGTTGAGAATCTGCCTGTCAATGCAAGGGGCATGGGTTCGAGCCCTGGTCCGGGAAGATCTCACATGCCGTGGAGCAACTAAGCCTGTGCATCACAACTACTGAAGCACGCGCGCCTAGAGCCCGTGCTCGGCAACAAGAGAAGCCACCGCAATGACAAGCCTGTGCACTGCAACGAAGACTAGCCCCCGCTCACCGCAACTAGAGAAAAGCCCAGGTGCAGCAACGAAGACCCAATGCAGCCAAAAATAAAATAATTAAAAAAAAAAAAAGATCACTTGCTGATGTACAATCACTAGCAAAAAAATTGGCGACATATACTAAGGCCGAGGCTAGTACATATTGAACCAGAAATCCCACTCTGGGGTATACACCCAACATAAATATATACATAGATTTCCCCAAAGCCACATACTAGAACATTCATAGCAGCATGATTCATAATAGCCAAACACTGGGAACTACCTGAATGCCCATCAACAGTAGAATGGATAAATTGGGGTATATTAACACAATGGAATAGTTCACAGCAATGAAGAAACCAAATTTCATGCACCATCATGGATGACTCTCACACACATAATGTTGCATAAAAGAAGCCAGACTCAAAAATTATACATCGTATGATGTCATTTACATAAACAACAGATAAGACTAACCTATGCTCTTAGAAGTCAAGACAGGGGTCATCCTTGAGGGATCACTGACTGCAAGGGAATGTGAGGAGCTGCTGGTCATGTGCTGCTTCTTGCTCTGGGTGCTGGACTTCGAGGTGTGATCAGCTTGTGAAAACCCACTGCAAACCCCTAACGTGTGCACTTTTCTGTGTGTATATCAATGTCAGTAAAGTTCTTTTCAAAAGATGAATCCGACTGCTGTGTGGAAAATGGATTCTAAGGAGGCAAAGAAGAAATAACAAGGAGAGCAGTTAGGAAGCTAGGGTAATGCTCCAGTATAAGATGATAGTGGCTCAGGTGGGAGAGGTAGAGATGGTGTCGAGTGGCCACATGCTGGAATACTCTGAAGCTTAAGTCAACATGATTTCCTGACAGACTCTACGGAACAGTGAAAGCAGCAAGGACAACACTTAGATTTTACCTTGACAACTGGAAAACAGAAGTGTCTTAACCGAAGCGGAGAAGACTACAGAAAGTGTAGACCTGAAGAGCATGGGGGGGGGTGTCTATTTGTGAGCATCTTATTTTTGTGAAGGGTCCAAGTAGAGCTGTTAAACCTGTAATTGGATGTATAAATGTATAAATCTAGAGATCAAGAAAATCTGGGCTGGAAAATAAATTTGGGAGTTGTTAGCACAAGCACATAGTTTTAAAACCAAGGGACTGCCTACCTCGGCCAAGTGTTCAAGGTTAACATCAACACGCAGTATAAGTCATGTTGACGGTATGTACCCTTGATATGAAGTGATGATACGAGGTGATGAGAGTGACACTTTGTGGCTTCCTCCCCAAACCCTCAACTCCCAACAAACTCTTCTACAAAATACCTGACCAGTACTCCTTAAAACTGTCAAGATCCTCAAAAACAAGGAAAATGTGAGAACTGGGGATTCTGCCTATTAGCTTCATTCCTCCCATCACCTATTTTCTCACTTCTTCCTTCTTACCTTCACACTGCCTCTGACCTTGCTTCCACTCAGTCGGCTCCCTCTAGGGCAGCACTGTCCAACAGAAGTTTAAGTGAGGATGAAAAGAAATACTCTACACCTGGGCTGACTAATACAGTAGCCCCAAGGCCCATGTGGCGACTGAGCACTTGCCATGTGTCTATTGTGACTGAGTAACTGAATTTTTAGTTTTATGTAATTTTAATTAAACTTAAATAGGCATACATGGCTACTGGTTACTATTTGGACAGCACAGATCTGAGTTCAGGGTCTCTTATTTGATCCTTTCTTTTCCTGACCCTTTACCCTTTATAAGCCATGATACTTCTGACTCTCCGTGATTATCTTGGTCCTAGAACCACTTTAAACAACATCTGGGAGGTCCAAGAGGGAGGCGATATGTATATACACGCAGCTGATTCACTTTGTTGTACAGCAGAAACTAACAACATTGTAAAGCAATTATACTCCAATAAAAAATATCTGGGGTAAAATAAGTCATGGGAATGTAATATACAGCATAGGGAATATAGTCAGCAATAGTGTAATAACTGGTGACAGACAATAACTAGACTTATTCTGGTGATTATTTTGTAATGTATAAAAATATTAAATCAAAAAAATATATCAAATCACTATGTTGGGGCTTCCCTGGTGGCGCAGTGGTTCAGAGTCCGCCTGCCGATGCAGGGGACACGGGATCGTGCCCGGGTCTGGGAAGATCCCACATGCCGCGGAGCGTCTGGGCCCGTGAGCCATGGCCGCTGAGCCTGCGCGTCCGGAGCCTGTGCTCCGCAACGGGAGGGACCACAGCAGTGAGAGGCCTGCGTACCCCAAAAAAAAAAAAAAAAAAAAAAAAAAAATCACTATGTTGTACACCTGAAACTAATAAGTCAATTATACTTCAATAAAAAAATAGAAAAAAACCAACATCTGAAGTCAGATTGCACTTGTCCTTGGTTCCTATCTCTCTGTACCTACACAGTAAAACTGGAAAAGGATCTAAGCCTCCTGGTCCAAACGACCTCCCTCACTAATCTGCCTGTTAACTTAGGCCTCAAAGATCACTAAGAGATTGATGCCTGTGAATTCAAGGAGAGATTTCTCAAATGTGAATTTTTTTTAAACAAGGAAAGAAGATTCCAAGTGTTCAATATAAACTAGATATAAAAAAAACTCTTTACAAATATAAAAAATAAAAATATCCAAATTAATGATAAACTTAGTGAGATAAGGAATGTCCTCCTAAAACTAAACCACCATTCACGATGTGAATATGGTACCAGCTTACACAGCAGAGTCCTGCCACTTTCCTCTAGTCAAACAATTGTAAAATCCTCATTTGTACAGTGTGTCTTTACAGCCATTAGGCAGGAAGACAGCATTCCATTAAGACCTTTTCTCATTAACACACAATAATAATGGCAGCATAATCTGGTACAGACCCAAAATGAAGTGCCAGGGCTCAATGACAATGTGACCGTCCAGAAGATCCACATTACATTTATGTTAATTTTGAAAGATTCTTGAAATTAACACTTTTTTTTAGACAACAAGGATCCTGAGAGTAAGTTCCCAAACCATCAGAGAACTCTAGCTTGAGAAACAAACTATTCCCAGTTGAAAATAATAGCCATGAGAGAGTAATTAATAAGAACTTCTTATAACTTAGCTATCAGATGCTTTCCACCCTGTAGTCAGATGAGAATAGCTCTTCAGAAAATTACTTTCACAGGGGTCAATGTCTTTTTAAAATCTTATTAGGGAGAGAATAACACAATGAGCCCCCCTGTACCCAACACTCCACCTGACCAATTATTGGCCTGCAAAGGTTAAGTTTTAACGGCCAAGACAAGTTGCATGATGAGGATACCAGCGACATCTCAGTGAAGTGCCAAGACAAGTAAGCAGCACAATGAAAGAAAAGGTAAACGGGCTCCTATTTATTCGGTCAACAAACATTTACCAAAGCTTCCCATACACCCAACCAACCCTTAGAGTCCAAAGACACAAGCTTGGTCCCTGTCTTCTTGAAGCTTTCAGTCTAGGGGGTTTGAAAACCACCAGCCAATTACAAAGTAGTGTAAGACATGTTATAACAGGCTAAGTAAAGTACCAGGTGAGCACCTAACCCAGACTCGAAGGCTGGGAGAAGGCTAAAACAGGAAGGATGAGGAGGAATTTGCTGAGGGCAGCAATTCTGCATCACTCTTTACTACATTCTTCTTTCACTAGTCATAAGATTCCACGCACTGTGCTTTTTCTCCTTTTAAATCCACTATCCCTCCAAAGAGTTTGTGAACTTGAAAGAAAATTAGCATAAGGAGGTATGTTTTAGTCTATTTGGGGCTGAGACTGCTTCAAGATTTTTCAGCTTCTAAACCCTTCGGTCTGCTCAATGAGCTCATACTCACCAAATGTTATTTTCATTAATCATCCAAATTTCTCTCCCTTTCTCTTAAGAACATCGAGGTTTCTCAGCTGAAAATACCCAGTAAGGTTCTTTCCCAAGAAGGGAGCAGAATTTCACTTCAGGCTGGAAGTGGCTCACAGAACCAAGAGAGGCGTTTACCGCAAGGAGATCCCCTTCTCCCCTATGGTGAGGCCATGTTTCAAACTGCTGACTTCATTGTAATTGTGATTCCCAGAGCTGTCGCCAAACTCCAGAAGAGCCAATTACAACCCACCTACATTTTCCTCAATTTTAACTGGCTATGCTTCTGTTATTCTGTAACCCTAAACTACTGCCTAACATTTATTACAAGATCATTTACCAAAGAATTTTACAACTGGAAGGAGTCCTTAGAGATCAGTTATTGCCGTGGTTTGCAGACTGTTCCAGAGAAGTGCTTCACAGGCCCTGCTGACACAGACACTCAAATTTTAATGGGAAGAATTCACTCATTCAGTTTTACAAAGACCTTGGCATAAAGCTCCTCCTGCCTCCTCAATGCACATATACTTGCAGGTTCTTATAATTGTGTCAGTGATGAGAAAAGGCTGTAACTCTGTGGAGGGCCTTTGTAAAGATTCCAGCCCACACAATCCACTTAGGTAAACCTGCTATCCATTCACTCATTGACACTGAACTGAGCAGGGCGGCAAAGAAAGCTGAAGTGCACCTGCTGGCTCATGCTCTCTAAAGGCATTACTATCAGTTGCAAAATAATCAATGAACTTGATAACCTTATGTCATGATAGCCTATTAAAATCCGAGTATGATAAACTTTGGATGTTTATTGTCTTTTCAATTTTAAGAGTGAGCAGCTGTTAGCAATTTGACTTAAATTCCCCTAAAACATGGCTGCCAAGTGTTTGGTCAACCAACGCCCTCACACCTCTATCAACAGAAATTTATCTTCCACTCAATCGTTAGACAGCTTTCACTGATTATTCCTTAAATTGAGCTATGTCTTTCTTCCCGTAGCTTCCACCCATTGGCCTTAGTTCTAACCCCTGGAAGCACAAGGTACAAACCCTCTTCCTTTACAAATGTTTGATTGTGGCCTCCCCCATGCCCCAAGTTCTCTCATCTCTGAACCAAATATTCTTTCAATCATTCTTCTGTATGTGGCTTGTAGTCCCTTCGCCATCTTGTCTACCACCTCTGAACACATTCCAGAATCTGTATTCCAAAATGGACCTGGACTCAATAGTTGTATCCACTCTAGTACAGAATAAAATACAATTATCTTCTCCCCCAATTCTAGATGTTCCTTTTTTAATAATGCACCTGAGGTTGACTTTTTTATTGCCACACCTCACTACTGACTAGCACTCAGCTGTTGACCGATGTCCCAAAGTGCTACTATCATCCACGTATCCCTCAACATCTTCCTGTGCTTACTTTTTTTAAAAAATAAATTTATTTATTTCTGACTGCATTGAGTCTTCGTTGCTGCACGTGAGCTTTCTCTAGTTACGGCGAGCGGGGGCTACCCTTCCTTGTGGTGCACAGGCTTCTCACTGAGGTGGCTTCTCTTGTTGCAGAGCATGGGCTCTAGGTGTGCAGGCTTCAGTAGTTGTGGCACACGGG
The DNA here is from genome assembly GCF_011762595.2 of Tursiops truncatus. NCBI lineage: Eukaryota > Metazoa > Chordata > Mammalia > Artiodactyla > Delphinidae > Tursiops > Tursiops truncatus. Next base: position 25,412,940 of record NC_047049.1, read on the forward strand.
TTCAGTTGCTCTGCAGCATGTGGGATCTTCCCAGACCAGGGCTCGAACTCGTGTCCTCTGCATTGGCAGGTGGATTCTTAACCACTGCACCACCAGGGAAGCCCCCTCCTGTGCTTACTTATACAATTGGCTTTATGAGCCAAAAAGTTAAATTTCATCTGATTTTAACCACTGCATCAACTTATTTTGACAAAAACATGACAATTCCAATTTGGACATGTACATGTCCTCTAGATCTTAGATCTGTTTTTTGTGCTTTTCTCGCTCCCTTTCCATTCAAAGTAAAGGACTGATCAGATGACCTAGCTTCAGGCTCACACATACTAACCTAAACATCCCTTCCAACCCCTCCATTTCAAGCCAAAAAGAAATCATTTCAAACATTTTCACCTGGAATTCAGCTCTTCTTCAAAACCGCAATCAGCAAGAGAAAAGGCGAGGAAATGGTATTACCTGGTCCCTTCAATGTCTTTCTAACTGCAACGCTCCTAAAAAGTTTCCCCAGGAGTTCCCTGGTGGTCTAGTGGTTAGGACCCTGAGCTTTCACAGCCATGGCCCAGGTTCAATCCCTAGTCAGGGAACTGAGATCCTGCAAACCACATAGTGGTGTGGCCAAAAAAATTAATAAAATTTTTGAAAATAAAATTTTTTTTAAAGTTTCCTCATTCTTTTTCAATAGTTATCTTTCACCCCCAATAATGTATCAGCAACAACTGCAAGAAGGACATGGGTGACAGAGAAGCTGAGCTGTAAAGGATGAGTAGAATTTTAAAACAGCAATTTTGGAAGGCTGTAGGGAGCAATTCCACATAAGGATTCAATAAGTATAGAGAGGACAAAAACTAGTACATACGAAAGATACTGTTCGCTTAGTGACTAAAAACTGGAGTACACGGAGAACAGTAAAAGAACAAATATTTCATTCAAAAGGTCTAAAATGCCACACTAAGAAGGCTAGACTTTGCTAGAGTTGTTTGCCATTGAAAGTTACTGCATAAAGTAGTGATTTAATCAGAATCACAGTTTGAGCAGATTGATCTGAAAGCAGTGTATAAAACTAACTAGAGGAATAGAAATACTAGAGAACAGACCACTCGGGAACATGAAGACCAATAGAGAAAAAAATTGTATTGATGTACGATAGATCCAAAAGTAAAAATAGAAAATTATCCATATTTCATTGAATCTAAGATGATTTTAAAATGCACCATTACTTTATGTACAACTAAAAAAATGTTGCCAAGTAAACTATGACACGCTATCCTCCCAATTTCATAGATGTTAAAATCTGAAAAAAAAATGTACATTTACAATGAGATACAGCCTACAGTTTTGGATTTAACACAATTGGCTCGAGATCAAGAAACTTGCTTATTTTCAGGATATAATACACAGCAGTTTTTCTTTTTATCAAGCACATAAAGTCTCTCCTTACTAAATCTCCAGACCTGTCACAGGAATTCAATGGATTTAGGTGAAAGTAACCAACCAGCACCACTCCCTTCATTCTAAGAAAAGACGTCTGCTTTACGTACTGTGATTTTTAACCAGGGTTTGACATCAATCATGAGGCAGCTTCTTCCTCTCCCTTCAAAACATAACACAGAATTGTACCCCACACCTGATCTACCAAGTAAGAATATCTTAGTAGGAAATCACAGCATGTGTACGGGAAAAACTCCCTTAAGTTATTCTGCTGCTCCTCTGTTTAGGAACCACTAAATTAAAAGATAGTTACACTTAAAATATTCAAGCATGTAAACTCTTTTTAAGCTTAACTCCTAAAAGGAGTTAACCTAAAAGTGATAAATGGTTGGCAAATTTGACAACATAAAAATATAAAACTTCTGTAAGGAAAAACTCCACCATAGCAACTAAGCCTGCGCGTCACAACCACTGAGCCTGAGCTCTAGAGTCCACAAGCCACAACTACTGAAGCCTACGCACCTAGAGCCCGTGCTCCGCAACAGAGAAGCCACTGCAATGAGAAGCACGTGCACCCCGAGGAAGAGTAGCCTCACCTGCCACAACTAGAGAAAGCCCACACACAGTAAGGAAGACCCAGTGCAGCCAAAAATAAATAAATAGATTAAAAAAAACCACCATAAAGAAAAATAAGTTGTGAGAAAATACTTGCAGATTGAGTTAATGCCAAAATATATAAAGACCTATTAATTAGAAAAAACCCAGAAGAAAAATAAGCAAAGCAATAGGCAATTTGAAGTACAAATGGCTAATAAATACAAGAAAAGATGGTCAGTTTCACTAAAGAAGTGCAAATAGTAACAATAGGCTATTTTTCACTTATCAAATAGGCAAAAATTTTAAAAGATGAATAACAGCCAGTGCTTGGTAAGGCTACCTGAAGCATATAGGCATTATCTATAGAAGAATCAAACATTCATCAATGGTTAATTATAGTAGAATCATACAAAGCTCTGCAGGTGCTAAATTAGGCAAACCTGTATGCATGTGGAAAAAATGGCCACCATAGACTGTGCCAAGCTAAAAAAAACACTTTGAAGTTAAAATATGTATACTACAATTTCATTTTTGTAAAAACCACAAAATCCAACTGGGTATGTTTATATCCATACAGAAACAGGTCTAAAAGTAAACAGACCTCATTCTTAACAGTAATTACCAATAAGAAAGAGTAAGGTGAGGGGGTGGGTGATAGACTTAACTCTTACTTTATATATTGTACTTCTCTATTGTTTCAATTTTTACAATAAGCAATTTTTTTAATTTCCCAATTAATGAAAACGTATCAGCTGCAAATCATCACTTTCCAAACTTAATACAAACAGTTAACGTGATACCTTCATCTATAAAATTCCTGTCCCTTCCCCCCTTTGTTTTCTGGGTGATTTTTCTAACTTAACCCTTCTAACTAGAGCCACCTGCCAGGAAAGAGCTCATTAACAAATGAGTCTTTCAATATTTCAGTCTCTTTTCCCTTCCAGGGCAACAGTCTGCAAATGGACTTGGGTTTTTCAGTAACAAACTGCAGAACCAACACAAGAACTGAACAAGAAGGACAGTCAGTAGTAAAATCTTTTCTGAGACCAAGCAAGAGATGGAACAGGTGAGCGAGAAGTTGGCAAACATCTTCTGTAAGGACCAGAGTAAATATCTTAGGTTTTACAGGCCATAGTTTCTGTCATCACAACTTAACTCTTGCCATTATAGTACCAAAGCAATCAGAGATCATACCTAACCCAATAAGCTTGGTTATGTTCCCATCAGAATGTGACACTGAAATCTTAGTTTCATATAGTTCTCATATGTCATGAAATACTATTCTTTTGATTTTCAACCATTTAAAAGTGAAAAAAATTCATTACTCTGCAGACATACAAAAGCAGGCGGTAGGCCACAGGCAGTAGTTTGCATTAGAAAGTAATTTTACAAATCTCAAAGAGTAAAAACAAGCAAACAATTCTATGTAAAAAAATCCAGACAGTATTTTACTAGAGAAAATTTTTTTCAAGAGCTTTAAATACAAATAGTGAACCACAGTACCAATTACCACTATTATAAAAGGAGCTTTCTCTCAAATAGCTGACAGAATTTATATTAAAAGCGATTCCTAGTCACTAGAGAAATGCAAATTAAAGCCACAATAAGGTATCACTACTCTTCCATTAGAATGATTATAATACAAAAGACTAGCAATACCAAATGTTGAAGATGTGGAAAAACCAGAACCCTCAAATATTGCTGGTTTGTAAAATAGTACAGCCACTTTGGAGAACAGCTTGGTGGTTTCTTAGAAAGTTAAATATATACTTACTATATGATCTGGCAACTTCACTCCTAAGCATCTATTCAAGAGAAACGAAAACATACGTCCACACAAAGACACTTATGCAAATGTCCATAGGAGTGTTATTCTCATGATAGCCCCAAACCTAGAAGCTATACAATTGCAATCAACTAGCAAATAATAAACGGAGTTTACCCACACAGTATAATATAATCAATATAAAGGAACAAGCTACCGACACATGCAACAACATGGCTAAACAAAACATGCTAAGTGAAAGAAGTCAAACATAAAGGACTATGTAATATAGTTTTCAGTACCCAATTCCAACATGTCAGTTTTTTACCCCTACACCCAGCTATTCTTTGACACCAGCTGGGTGTCCTACAATTCAATTCAATTCTGACACTACCCAGAGAGAGTAGCAGATTCCACAGGTTTGGGGCTCAGTTCCACTGTGCCCCACTTCAGATGCCAACCACAAGTCCAGATTGTTACCTGTGCTTCTGACCAACTGGCTATATAAATCAGAGGTTCCCATCACCCCCTCTGTGGGTTCGATTAATTTGCTAGAGTGGCTCAGAGAACTCTGGAAAGTAGTTTACTCCCTAGATTACCAGTTTATTACAAAGGATATTAAAAGACACAAATCAACAACAGCTTGATAAAGAGATACATAAAAAACACAAAGGAACTTCTGTACCGGAGGGGTTCAGGGCCCAGCATACGGTTGCGCGCGTTCTGGTTCACCAACCCGGGAGCTCTCCAAGCGCAATCCTTTTGGGTTTTTATGGAGGCTTCATGATTGATTAAATCATTGGCAGCTGGCGATTGAATTCCATCTCCAACCAATTCAATTCAACCTCTAGAGGGAGGTACGGGGAGGGGGGTGGAACTGAAAGTTTCAACCCTCCAATCACAAGGTTGGTCCCCCGGCAACCAGCCCCCATCCTTAAGCGCTTTCCAGAAGTCACCTCATTAACATAAACGCAGGTGTGTTTGAGAGGGATCAGTTATGAATATCCAGACATCTTTAACACTCTTATCACTTGGGAAATTCCAAGAGTTTTAGGAGCTCTAAGCCAGAAACAGGGGATGAAGACCAACTATTTATTTCTTACTATATATCACAGTATCACATTATATGACTCCCACTTATATAAAATTTCTAGAAAAGGCAAATCTATCCAGACAGAAAGCAGATCAGTGATTGCCTTGTGGAGGCAAAAGCAGAGATTAAGTGTAAACCAGCAGGAAGGAACTTCGGGGTTTTGAAGAAAGCAAATGTTCCAAAGCTAGATTGGGATGATGGCCGCACAGCTCTACAAATTCACTTTTATAGAGTCAATTTGACTTTTGCACCTAAAAAATAAATAAATAGGGCTTCCCTGGTGGCGCAGTGGTTGAGAGTCCGCCTGCCGATGCAGGGGACACGGGTTCGTGCCCCGGTCTGGGAAGAACCCACATGCCGCGGAGCGGCTGGGCCCGTGAGCCATGGCTGCTGAGCCTGCGCGTCCGGAGCCTGTGCTCCGCAACGGGAGAGGCCGCAACAGTGAGAGGCCCGCGTACCGCAAAAACAAAAAAAAGTAAATAAGTAGAATAATAAATGGGGAAGAGAGACCGAAGATAGCCCAGTGGACCCACCAGGTGGCTCACAGCTCTCAGCATGTCCCAGGCACTTCCCTGATTCTGTGCCTTTGCTCTGGGAGCTGGAAGGCCTCCTTAACCGAGTCCTCCTGGAAACTCTAACCCACCCCACTTCACTCCCAAGGAGGTGGCTGCTTCTTTAACTCTTCCCAGCACTCTGTGCTCAGACCTTTTATCTTAGTCACCTTTAGTCCTAACCTCTTATTCTGTGATAAATTCCTTGAGGAAAGAACTGTGTGCCATTCATCTATCTATTCTTCATTACACCCTACACAGAGCAGGCACTCAATGAATATTTGTAATATTGAGTCACAAAATCTATGGGATTAGGTGCTAAACAAAACCCTCCTGTACGTTAGCATGAAAAGTGGCAAAAATCTAAACCTTTAAAACTCACTCATACTCCTACCTCCCCCACCCTCCTTCCGCAAACCATTATCTATATCCCTTCCAATCGTTCAGAAAACATTTCTAGTAGGCTCATTCCAGACTTTTCCATTTTAATCAAGCAGATACAGGAATCACGAATCACATTTCGATGCTGAGCACAAACAAACTTGACAGCCAGGCATGAAATCTGCAAGTCAGTGAAAACTTAATGAGACACAAGGAAATATGGCTCCATATACCTCAACCAAATACAAATTTCAACCCATATAAAATTCCCAAACTAGAAAAAAATATCATCTTTAGAAGCCTTTCTGGCAAAATCCTGGTTGAAACGAAGATCCTCAGCTGTGACAGAGGCTACCTTTTATCTTAAGAAGTGTTAGTACTGGTGTTACAAACCGAACTTGGGTCCGCTCGCCTGCCTCGCAGCAAAGCCAGTTTACTGACATCGGGTTGTGGTGAAGGAAGTACAGTGTTTATTGCAGGGTCCAGCAAAGAGAACTGTCAGCTCATGTTCAAAAGACTCGAACTCCCTGACGGCTTTCAGGGAAGGGTTTTTAAAGGCAACGTGGGGTGAGAGCCGCAGGGCGCATGACTTTCTTCTGATGGGTTAGAGGTAACACGTGGTGTTTTAGGAATCGACCTAAACTGGTTTCAACCAGTCTGGGGTCTATGTGCTTGTGCTCAGCATGTAGTTACCATCCTTCACCTGGGTGGGGGTGGGGAGGTCTTAGTTCCAGCAGAACAACTCAAAGGTAAGTGTCAGATTGCTATGCACATCCCTTGAGGAGGGAGTTAGGACTCTGTTTTATCACTGCAGTACTACTGTTTCTCCACTGCTTTTCCTTTGTTTCTGCATCCCTCACTTCCCTAATTAGTAACTGCTTGAGTCTGCTCTTTGGAACTCAGGGAAGGCCTAAGAGAGCAAAGTCTTTTTCTACAAACAAGAAATGGGGACCCAGAGGGGCTTCTGTACCCGGGAGGGCCCTGCAGGGTCCTGCTTTGTTTCAATCCCCCCTTTTCTTTGATACTCTTCAATCCTGAGGAGAATAGGGGGAGGGAAAAGAAAGAGAATAAAGTTTTGAACAGAGAGGTTAATCATAAACTCGGCAGGGGAGCTCGGTTTTAGGGGGACTCGGTTTCACTGGTCACTTTTGCCTGAAACAGACAACACAGAGACCTTGAAGTTTAGAAATGTTCTAGCAACTCTACGACTTCTCAAACACTGGCCTTTGGTTATTTAACTTCATATATAAGTGACTTCTGAAAATTATTTGCTCTTATTTTCAAAGAAGGTAAGACAAGGCAATTTCTTTTTAAAGTCACAACTTGCGTCAGATGGAATTTAACTCTCCCCAAAATGATGCACTGAGATAGAGTACATAAAGGCCAAACACTGATAAGGATGAAAAAGCTGACTCAAGATTTTAGAAAAACAAGCTTTAAAACAGTGAAGCAGACGCTATGAGGGACTAAAAACCGTCTACTGGTAATCTTCAAGAAAGAAATCTGAGATTTTAAGATGTTCAGTCTCCAGTCAAACAGCAAATATTAACTGTGAAGATAGTCTGAAGTGATTACACACCACTGGGAAAGAGGCACACAACTACAGCTAGTGAAAAAGTAGCTACAGTAGCTAGTGCCACTTGCCTTTTCACTCAGACCTGCTAATAATCAGACACCTATTTTAAACATCTGTGATTGTAGTATGTGTAAACCCTCTAGTATTATCTGTGATTTTATTAAATAAACATAAGCCATCCCAATATGGGAGTAAGAGGGGGAAAAATATTGAAAGCATTTTTAACTTTGCATCCTTTAATGGCTGATGCTCCAAACAAGCCCAGACAGGGTGAGGAGGAACCACAATTATTGAGAACTCACTATGTGTCAGGTGCTTTACATATAATATCTCATGTAATCCTAACCAGACTCCTACGAGGTGTTTTAAAGAGGGGAAGACTGAGGAACAGAAAGGCAAAGTAAAATTTAACAAGGCCCAAAGCTGGTAAGTAGCAGAGCCGAAGTTTCTGCCTTTCCTACCATCTCACACCACCTCCCTAAGCTGAACAGTTTGTGCGGTTAACTAGCTCTCATTGCCAGTTAATTAATTACAGGACACCTGACACCAATACTACTCTCTTGATTTCTCCATTAAAACATCTAATTAGCCAATTAAGTGAATATTTTCTATAAGTAACTTTCAGTATTACTTTATGCATAAAATTACATTTCATTACAGTTGGTAGACTACAAATTCCTTGAGAAGTGACTCAATAAATATTTGTAGAATATTTTTTAAAATCCATTAAGCCTCTCTGAGGTTCCTTACCTAAAAGACTGGCATCCAAACATTTGCATCTTTCCTTCATTTATCCTAAAGTAAAGGAAAGCAATAAACAATGGTTTATTTGCTTAATTTCCAAAAGAAGACTCAAAAAATATGATTCTGTGACCAGAAATAACTGCCTTCTTTGAGTTTCCACACACTTTGTGTTTGTCTCTTTAAACACTTACTATCTTCTTTGTGGATTAAGATTATTTCCGTGCCTGCTTTACCTTCTCTACCACACTGTAAGCAACTTTAATATGCCCCACAGCATCTTGAATAGAAGATGCTGAATGTTTAAATGAAGAAAATTATTTCTCTTTTCTCCCCTACATTTCTGTCATACAGATGCTCAGAATCAATGTGGTTAATAAAAAATAAAAAAGATTTCTACAATAATAATGAGATTCTTCGGGAACAATCAGCCTTGAATCCAAGTCGATTTCTGTCATCAGGTTCTAATTAAGAACGGCAGATAAAGCAGATGGAGAACAGCTTTAATCTTCATGCTAAGTTGATCCTTCTCTGGTGAAAACACAGAAAAATTGTTTGGACAAGCCAACTGAACAAACATGATATTGGATGTCTAGAGGAAAGTCATTCTTCAAGAGTCTTCTTTCCACTAGATGGCTATCTGAACTTTAACCAAGAGAGCTGGTCCAAGGGAAAGGGATCACTTAATGTTACTGTGCATTCCAGCTAGGCCAAGGAAAGGGGGTGGTTGTAACGGGGAAAAAAATTAAAGACAGGGACTTTTTTTTTTCTATTTTAAAAAGTTTTCCCCTTTTGGAGCTACTTACTTAGTCCTCTTCCCATGTTACTTCCTCATATCATTTACTCAGCAATGCAGAAGTATTTTCATAGAACTGATGAAATTTTGCCAAAGTTCTCATCAAAGTTTAGGGTTCACTTACACTGATTTGCCACTTGCTTGCTGATGCAAGCTCTCAGGACTTTGTCTGGGCTATCTAAATGTGAAATCTTTCATTTTTTTAATGAATGGCTCCAAGATAAAGGTAAACATTAATTATTAAATGCTACCAAATAGTTCTTCCATTAAGGATAATGTATTGTGATCTATATAGTAAAACTCTGGCCATCTAAAGTGAACCCACTTAGGGCCATTTGTTCAAAATCATTATTTTATACTAATGTTTATTCACTTCTTTCTGCTTACAGAATAAAAAGCTCATGAAAAAAACTGAGGACATTTTAACAACATTTTACTTTGTTTCTGTAAAGTCTATAAATTTTTTTCTGTGCAAATACATTGACTATCACAAAATTGGTATAATACTGTAATATATAATGTACATCACACTGTGACAATTCTCCCATGTTATTAATTATGCTTAAGTACATCATTTTAATAGCTACATCATATTTCATCATTTGGATATATCTTGTTGGTCATTTGAATTGTTTCCAATATTTTTCTGGTTGAATAATACTTTGATAAACATCTCTGTGCACACTTCTATGTCTGAGTTAGACCATGTCCTCAGGAAAGATGACTAGAAGAATAATCACAGGAATCCCAAACAAAAATGTTCACCAGAAAGGGTGTGTCAGTTCCCAGCAGCAGTGAGAGTGCCCATCTCCTCATACCCAGGTCAACACTGAATTTTACCATTAAAGATTTTTTTTTTTTTTGCTAATTAGGCAAAAACCGGTATCTTGCTGCTTTAATTTTCTTTTATTACCAAGGTGGAAATTATCTTCACTTTTTAGAATTTAAGTGGCTTACTTCAAGTCAGAAGTCTGTTTTTCATTAGCATGATTACACAGGCTTCTTTAAAACTTTGTAAAATTGCAACTGGCTCTAAAAGGCTTTATTCTATACCACAACTTTATCTGGCTATTCTTAAGACAGATAAACCACTGCAAAAAAAAAAAAAAGTAATATCTTTAAAACAGAATTTCATATCATCTAAGTTAACTTAATTTTAACATTTTACAATTAAAATGCTAAGGTAGTTATACTGCATTAAATCCAGGAGCTAAAAACAATATAAAATTCCCCATTTTACAGGAAGAAAAACATTTCATTAATGTTTCTTTTGTTAAAGTGTAAATATTTCTTTTTTATAAGACACGCTCAAAATGAGTTACTAGAGAAATAGCCTCAGCATTGCAAAAAAATATCATTAATCCTTGAGTCTAAGTAAATGTTCTTTCTTTTCATAATTTCAGCTTCTTATAAATGAGACAGATTTCTTGGCTCATCAAGAACATTTAAATATCAATTAAGGGGCTTCCCTAGTGGCGCAGTGGTTGGGAGTCCGCCTGGCGATGCAGGGGACACGGGTTCATGCCCTGGTCCGGGAGGATCCCACATGCCGCGGAGCGGCTGGGCCCGTGAGCCATGGCCGCTGAGGCTGCGCGTCCGGAGCCTGTGCTCCGCAGCGGGAGAGGCCACAACAGTGAGAGGCCCGCGTACCGCCAAAAAAAACCCAAAAATCAATTGAAACAGCAGAATCAAATTACTCAGTAATATATAATGTCCATCACAGTGATCTATTTCAAGAGCCTGGCGTTGCCTCTTACATTATTTGATGGAGAAAGAACATTAGGGAGGTAAGAATGGTCTGCTCCATCTGGTGGGATGTTTCTGTGTAGCCATTCAAAATTGTGTTGAGTTTAAGACATAACATTAAATGGGAAGATACAACACTATAACCCCTATAATTATGTTAAAATCATAGCACATAATCTCACTATAATTATGTTAAAAATAAAGACAAATATGCACTGGGAAGAATAAAGATATGTCAAAATGATGAAGAAAAACAACTGACATTGCTTTCAATAGTTAAATATTGGTTGTTTTATTGCAATAATATTATGCATTCTTGTAACAACAACAAAAGATTCTGTAATTCTTTAGTACCTGTCCCTCCAATAACCCTTCAGTCATGATCTGCAGAGTGTATACATACCTTTACACAATATGACCATTAAAACAGGAAAGTGGTTCTGCAACTCTCAGTATACAAAGTATCCACCAAATTTTAAATGAAATGCAAGTAAAAGATCACAGTGATTTCTAAAAACTACTTTTACTGAGAACCTAACGTGTCAGGCACTGTGCTGAGCTTTCACATGGATTAGTTCATTTAACCCTCTCACAAATCTAGATGATATTATCACTATTCTCATGCTAAAGATGAGGATGCTGAGGCTTACAGATAAGCTGAAGTAACTGGCCCAGTGTCATACAGCTATGAAGTGGAGAAGCCAGGGTTCAAAGTCAGATGTTTAATGCCAAAGCTCATGCTTTTATTGAGAATGAGACACTGGCATTTCTTCGTTAATAACCACACTGAGTGTGTAAGCTACATCCAACATTCCAGATGTACATTCCAGATACAGATTGTAGCTTTCTGGGTTACAATCACAACTCCATTTACTCTTCCACAGAAAGCTTGAGAATCCCTCCTGAACAGAAGTAACAGATTTGATTCATTTTTTCATGTGTAGTTATTACTGGCAAATGCGTAACAATAAAATGATCTCACTCAAAACTTCCAAAACCAGGATTACCATCTCTGCCTCTGAAAGCGCACACTGAATTCTGGCTATCGTCTAAAAGGGGTTTTTAAAAGCACCAGTCTGAAATAGCCATCACAAGCCAAAGCACAAAGACCAAGTTGTAAAAAACAAACACAAGTTGCTGGAATTTAGAACAAGTCAATTCAGACTCAACAGTCTATATAGGAAAAGGGAATAGCTTTAAGATGAGGCCATGCCAAAAACTATCCAATTTCAAATTATATTCACTTTAATTCCTTTGTTGTCCATACAATATTACTTTTTGAGACTAAGTATATAGAAGAGTCTCAAATTATTCAACACAGTAAGAAAAAATGAAAAGTGGACCTTCTAAAATATCACACAATTCAATTTTCTCTCCCGGAGCAATTGCTATTTAGTATTGTAGTATTCTAGATTGTGGTAGGTGTAGGGATTTATTAGAGAAGCAAAAAGTAATATCCAAGTGAGCAGTTCTCCAGGCTAATATAGCTCAAAATGCCAGATTAATTACTATATGGCACCTGAAACTGTATCAAAATTAAACAGAGAAATTAGTCCCTGTCTTTAAAAGATGGTTTTCTTCCATTAGTGTTTAATTCCAAGGACAAAAGTCAAGACCTTAGAAATGAAAGAAATCCTGACCTAAATAAAGGCTATTGAAGAGCCTTCCTTAGTGAGAAGAAAAGCTATACAACCCTAAAAACAATAGTTTATTGATTTCCTAATATAAAAACAGCGACTGAGCATAAGAGATGCTTGATAAATGCTAATGAACATATAATTACCTAGTGCAAAAAGTTCAAGTCACTCAACCTGGCACTCACACACTTTCCCTTCTAGAGCAGTTTTCCTTTCCAGCCCAATCCCCCACTACTCTCTCTTCCTTGCCTTCCTTTCACACTCATCCTCAAGAGGAAATAGCCTCTCCATTCCCTGTCTCTACCAGCGGAAATCCTACTCATCTTTCAAGGTCTTCTTCAAAAGCCCACTTCTCCTTGAAGTCTGCCCCTCCCCCAAGTGGCTCTTAGACAACATCTGTCTCAAAGCACCGGCTTATCCAGTAACTCCCGGCAATGTCTTTCTCCTCTGCTGAGACACTGCTGCAAAGCCCTGAACCAAATGGGGGGCTAAGACTTCCTCATCTCTGGGTTGTCCGCCTTAGCCTAGCAGCTTTGTGCCCTGCACACAGTCAGGTCAATAAATACTTCTTAACAGATGTAAGAGGAGACGTTAAAGGTTGATCTATATACCAGGGCCCTCACTGTCTTATAAGTATTTATTAATTGATTTATGAACTTACAAAAACCAAACTGTTAAAAAACAAAACAAAACAGTTTTACATACAGAATAGCACAGTGGCTAAGTGTTTCTGAGCAGTATGAGATTCACCCTCGCTCGGCCACTTTTTCCCGGAGAAACCTTAAACAGTTCCTTGGCCTTTCTGAGCTTCAGTTTCCTGACCTGTAAGTTAGGAATAATAATATCTATTTCATTGGGCTGTTGGCAGGTAAAATTAAATAGCACGGTACCTGGCCTATAGTAAATACTCAGTAAATGGAGCTACGGTCACTATTACATGAAAACTCTTCCTTTTTGCTAGGCAAGTTTTAAGGAGCAATCTAAATAAAACCTGAAGCCAGCAATTTTTACTTTTTAGAACTTTATTTCGCATAAGTCTTCCCTGAAAAATCACAAATCACTGTCCATAAAGTTCCATACTATATAACTGGTAGGATACTGACTTATTAAAGCTGTGTAAAGTGACTCAATTGTTAATTCAACACATACCAAAGTCATATTTTCTTCTCCTGTACACGCAACAGTAGAAAATAATTCCAAGTTTTCCAGTAATATACCCACTGATCCTACAATGATTATCACCAACTAACCCCACTAGCACATCCTATATGTTTCCAGCACAGAACCATCAAGGCCTTCTGTTCAAGTATTGAGGGAGAACTACTTTGCAGTTACAGCTGCATTGATATATTTCAGAGACATACAGAACATGTCCCATGGGCTTCGACCAGGGGGCATGGAATACTGTGCTGCCCTAATACTGGGTTTTGAAATATTGTTCCCCAGTACCCCGCTAATAAATCCCAACAGGCCTATATTTGAAACAGTACTTATTTAACACTTTTTTAAAAGAGTACTAAAATCAGTATCTAAAAAGTTTAGACTTAAATGACCACACTAATAACCACACTAATCTTCTTTCAGTTCCTTGAATACACAATGTTACCGTTCCACCTCCTCACCTTATCTCCCTGTAATGTTCTCTTTTCACACCCAAATCTCCCCTAGTTGACTCTGACTTAACTGTCAGCTCTCAAGTCACTCAAAAGTCACTTCCTTCCCTCACTTCCCACCTGCTGACATTCTCTCATGGCACCAAGCACTTTTCCTCCCCAGCACGACCCACGATGGCAAGTCTATTTGTGCAATTATCTGATCCATGTCTATCTCCCGCACTTAACTGCAAGCTCCAAGAGGGCAGTGACAGTCTTACTCATCAACAGAAACACAGTATGTTTCAAAAAAGAAATGATCTTTCGAAACTCGGTAACACAAAATTACGAGACCAGTGTTTTTAACCTGTGGATTTTCAGTGTTTTTCTACATTTCTTCTTTATAAGTATTTCTAAACATTTAAAAAATCCCAGCCAATATCTAAAATCATCACGATGTGAACACTGGAGGACTAATACATTTTTTTAAAACATAGAAACAAAGGCATTCCACATCAAAAGCTTTTGCCTTCTTGAACTTATTCACAGCTTCAGAACACTGTGAAACATGGCTATTAAATATAAACCTGAACCTTTCATAGGTTTATTTCAAAACCCAGGAAACTATAAAAGGATTATAGCACCTATGAAGCAGTAAGAAAACAATTAAAATGTATGCCAGAGAAGAGATTACAAAACATATGACTGGGGAATTTATGACAATGAGGTTAGTAACTAAAAACTTGCTCAGAGTAAGCCAGTACTTATAAGAAAAAAAAAATCAGTTCTTTCGTGGTTCACACTTTCCATCTTACCAACATTAACTGTGAGCAAAAAAATCTGGCATTTGGTGAAGAGTTATTCAAAATATAAGCAGAAGTATATTTTAGAGAGAAAAAACCGGACACTAATGTATTAAAAAGGCACGTGTTTAGTTCTTTCTCAGAAAACAAATACTGTGTTCTCCAAGTTGGTACTTTATATTAGTATGTTTCAAGGTCTTCTCCTCATTTGAAAAGTAAACAGCTAGAAAATAAGTACCACGGTGAAGTCCCCAGCCCTTTCTCAATGTGCTTAAAGTCCTATTCTGGATGTATATCAAAATAATTAAGTAAAGCTTTCAGGCTACAGAAAACAAGTTCAGAATTGAAGCAGTAATGGCTCATAGGCTGTCAATCACTAATGAACTTCCCCTGACGCTTCACGTATCTAACCCAGGAGTGAAGCATTTGGGCTTTTAGGTGTTGCACAAGAAGTGGAGAAAAGACCTTTAAAAAATACTTGGGTTGGAACAATGGGCTACCTCAAGCCCTTGCTTTAAAAAGTCCTCCAAGGTAGAAATTACCCCAACAAAGATTTT
The DNA here is from genome assembly GCF_011762595.2 of Tursiops truncatus. Lineage (NCBI taxonomy): Eukaryota > Metazoa > Chordata > Mammalia > Artiodactyla > Delphinidae > Tursiops > Tursiops truncatus. The sequence goes on from NC_047049.1 coordinate 25,428,200, forward strand.
TCTGGCAATACAGGTGTTCAGTTAGTACCAGTAAATATACCCTACTTTTCCCTAAAAGCAAAATGGAAAAGACTCAGGATAGCAATCAATATGTACAAAGAACCATTTACATGTACACTATTTATAAGGCAAAGAATCCTAAAAACCAGTCAAATCAACTGCTCAAATTCTCCCAAACACAACTTTTCTGATCCTATGCCTTTCCCAACTTGTTCCCTCCAACTGAAATGCTCTGACCCTCCCCTCAGCTTTTGGCCTTCTTCGAGACTGCCCTAAGTACGCCTCTATCTTCTCAGTGCTAGAGGCACCGCAGAACATTCCCTATAGCACCAATTAACTCATTCTGTCTTTTTTATAACTACAGTCAGGACTTTTCCCCCCATGTTCCTTGAGGACTTACATAACATATAAAATAGCTTTCCATTTTCCATACTGCCTCATACATTCTAGATCAAATATTTATGGAAGTTATCAGAACTGGAGGGACTTGGAATTCTGAGCCTCAACCATGTCTTTATGGTAAAGCAATCAATGACCACAGAGTTGAAATGGCTTCACTGCTAAAGTACACATTGATTGAGCACTCTAAGTGGCAAGCCCAGAGATGAACTAAACAAAAATTCCTGACCTCAAGGAGCTCACAGTCCAATAAAGGAGAAGAGAATTGTAAACAACAATTACCAAAAGGAAAAAAAAAATCCACACAGTGATATATGAGGTATGAACAAGGTCCTATAATAACAGAAGAGGGCACCTAATTCAGCTGCAATGTGGGTAGTTAAAGGCCTCCTCTGCAGAACTCAACTCAGCTCATATAATAGTTAAAAAGAGAAGGGAAGTAGGTGAAAGGTTCCCTGACATTGGTCTTGGCAATGATTTTTTGGCATTGACACAGGCATCAAAAGAAAAAATAAACAAATAGGACTATAGCAAACTAAAAAGTTTCTGCACAGCAAACAATCAACAGAATGAAAAGGCAACCTATGGAATAGGAAAAAAAATTTGCAAACCATATATCTAATGAGGGGTTAATATCTAAAATATATAAGAAACTAATACAACTCAATAGCAAAAACCACAAAAAACAAACAAACAAAACCCAAATAACTGGACTTTAAAAATAGGCAAAGGACCTGAATAGACATTTTTCCAAGAAGACATACAAATGGCCAATAGGTATAGGAAAAGATGCTCAACACCACTAATCATCAGGGAAATGCAAATAAAAACCACAATATCACCTTACACCTGTTGGAATGGCTGTTATCAAAAAGTCAAAAGATAACACCTTAAACATACACAATTTTTATTCATCAAAAAATAATTAAAATGTTTCATTTTAAAAATAAAATAAAAATCAATTAAAAAAAGAGAAAGGAAAGACAAATGTAACAAGCCAAAGCAACAGCACCTAGGAAGACAGAGAGGTGGAGAGCAGGGAGCTTGACTTGAGCACGGCTGCAGCTTGAAGGATATGGGAGGGGCAGGTAGGAGAAGAGCCTGATGTGCCTCTTTTGAATAAGTGAATAAAGGAATGCATGCAAAAGGAAAACTAATATGTGCTTTCTACTTGCAAAAATACATATACTCTATTTGAGGTAATACATACTTGCTTTGTGTCTTGTATTATTGGTTAAGGGTCAATAGGAGGCAGTTGGAAGTAGCACTGGATTAAGAACCAGGAAATCCAAGTTCTGGTCCTAACTTTGTCACTAACTACACAACTGCTCTTGGGAAAACACTTAGTGCTCATCTAGGAAATAAGATGTTTGAAATAGATTCACTACTATGTCTTCCTATCTCAAACATCTATTTTCATGCTAGAATGGAAGAAGGAACGGTTTAATATCGACAAAGATGGACAAGAGAGACTTTGCAGAATGAAACTTTTTAAACGGAGTAAGATGACAAAACCATTGGAAGAAAGTGTGGGAGGGGTTCAGGGAAAACACAATCTCAAAATATCACCCCACAGCTTACTCATTAATTATCAAGGGAGGAAGGTACTTTTCAATGTAGTATTCTTGCCAGAAAAAAAAAAAAAATTTTAACTGATTCTAACTATGAGTGAAAAAAAATCAGAAAAATCCAGATTGTGGAACATTCTACAAAACAACTAGCCTGGACTCCAAAAATGTCAATGTCATGAAAGAAAAAAAGGAAAGGGAACTATGCCAGATTAAAGGACATCACACATGAAAAGATGCTCAACGTTACTAATCATCAGGGAAATGCAAATCAAAACCACAATGAGGTATCACCTAACATCTGTCAGAATGGCTATCATCAAAAAGAACACAAATAACAAATGTTGGCAAGGATGTGGAGAAAAGGGAACCCTGTGCACTGTTGGTGGGGATGTAAATTGGTACAGCCCCCATGGAAAACAGTATGGAGGTTTCTCAAAAAAGTAAAAATAGAACTACCATATGACCCAGCAATTCCACTGCTGGGAATATATTCAAAACAAAAACAAAAACACTAATTAGAAAAGACGCATGCACCCCAATGCTCACAGAGGCATTATTTACAATTGCCAAGACACAGAAACAACCTAAGTGTCTATCAACAGATGAGTGGATAAAGAAGATGTAGTATATGTATGTGTATACACACACACACACACACACACACACACACACACACACACACACAAATGGAATACTACTCAGCCATAAAAAAGAACAAAATTTTGCCATTTGCAGCAACACGAATGGATGTGGAGGGCATTATGCTAAGTGAAATAACCTAGACAGAGAAAGACAAATACTGTATGATATCACTTATATGTGGAATCTAAAAAATACAACAAACTAATGAATATAACAAAAAAGAAGCAGACTCACAGATATAGAGAACGAACTAGTGGTTACCAGTGCAGGGGGCGGGGAAGGGGCAATATAGGGGTGGGGTAGTGAGAGGTACAAACTCCTGGATGTAAGATAGTCTCAAGGATGTATTGTACAACACAGGGAATATAGCCAATATTTTGTAATAACTGTAAATGGAAAGTAACCTTTAAAATTGTGTAAAAAAATAATAAAATATATATATATATCAAAAAATTTTTTAAAAGGACACCAAAGAGATCAGACAATTAAATGAATATGGTTGAATATCAGACAATATATTTGTATTGATATCAAATTTCTTGAGTGTGATAATGTTACTGCGATTATTTGGGAGAACATCCTTATATTTAAGAGATCCACGCTGAAGTATTTAGGAGTGAAGTATCATGATATCTGCAACCTACTTTCAAATGATCAATGGTTCAGGAAAAAAAAAACACACATATGTGTACATATGTATATATGGAAAGAGAGACAAAAGTGGCAAAATATTAACAATTAATAAATCTAGATGAGAGGTATACAGGAATTCATTATACCATTATTTAAACTTTTCTGTGTTGGAATTTTTTTCAAAATAAAAAGTTGCATGAGGGGAGGATGAGTGAAACTTAGGCAGAAAAGAACAAGGTCAATCTTGAAAGAGGCAGTATAAGAGATACAAAAGTAGTAATTTAAAGACCAAAAAGAATTAAGAAATAGAGGTGTTAAATATATAGGATATAATTATAAGTGGTGTAAGAATTAGAAATCAGCAGAGATTTCAAGAAAAAAATGGCATTCTAACAAGGTATTAAAGGCACAGCAGAGTCTTCAGTGGGCAGAACTAAGTGTCTTTTAGGAAAAGGAACATGAACAGAAGTGTGCCAGCCACGGTATGTTTATACAGAAACACTTATACACATGTAAATATAGACATATAGACATACAGACATACACATATTACATATATGAAGTTATGAGACTGCCCTTTTGGACAAAAGGTACAAATATGGGTTAGAGCCAGAATATGAAGAGCTCTGCAGACTCTGGAAGGGTCTGGATTCCATACAGGAGATAAAGGGAACTCTTGGAAGTTTTTCTGTATTTTCCCCCTAAATAATAAAGGGCTTCCCTGGTGGCACACTGGTTAAGAATCTACCTGCCAATGCAGGGGACACGAGTTCGAGCCCTGGTCTGGGAAGATCCCACATTCTGTGGAGCAACTAAGACCATGCGCTGCAACTACTGAGCCTGTGCTCGAGAGTCCCCGAGCCACAACTACTGAGCCCGCGTGCCACAGCTACTGAAGCCCTTGCTCCTACAGCTCATGCTCTGCAACAAGAGAAGCCACCGCAATGAGAAGCCTGAGCACCGCAACAAAGAGTAGCCCCTGCTCTCTGCAACTAGAGAAAAGCCCACATGCAGCAACAAAGACCCAAAGTAGCCAAAAATAAAATAAATTAAATTAAATTAAATTTTTTTAATTAAAAAAGAATAATAAAGTAATGCCTGCTTGCTTTGGGGGAAGACTATTGCCCTGTGTTTGTGGTGCTTGCGTTCACTTGGGATTCCAAATGACCTGGGGAGAGAAAAGGAGCATCGCCTAACTTCTCTGCAGTTAACACTTAAGGCTTTGGGGTCCTTTATTTGGCAGGGAGAATTGGTAAAGTGAGTAATACACTATTTTTGGAAGATAAGGCTGGACAGTTTGAAAATGTTAAGTTTGGACACAATGTTTAACCCTGGAACTGCACCTTAAAAACCAGTACAGTAATAGAATGTTCTTTTGGCCAGGTGCCCACTGAAATTTATAAGGGATTCCAAAAGATACTTGTGTGTGGGCAGGTCTGTGAAGACAGTATAGTCTTTTGACCTGCGAGGCCCAGAGGCCCTTTCAGTGTGCCTATGAGGTGAAAACCCGTCATAATGACACTAACATATTACTTGGCCTTTTTTACCACTCTCAAGTGGATTTTCTAACTACATAACAATGAATTGAAAGCAGATGCCCATGAGAACATAGGTGTCTTATTAAAGAGATCCATGTCAGTTTCTAATGTATTCATAAATGATAATAAAGATGACTATATATAAAAAAGTAATGCCTGCTTAATTTAGAAAATATAGAAAAGTAATAAGATAAATATAAAAATCATCCTATCTTTATTAGTAATATTTTAGTGTATTTCCTACCAACCTTTTTTTTTTTTTGGCTGCATTGGGTCTTCGTTGTTGCACGCAGGCTTTCTCTAGTTGCAGTAAGCGGTGGCTTCTCTTGTTGCGGAGCACGGGCTCCAGGTGCACGGGCTTCAGTAGTTGTGGCACGTGGCTCAGTAGTTGTAGCTCACGGGCTCTAGGGCGCAGGCTCAGTAGTTGTGGTGCACGGGCTTAGTTGCTCCGCGGCATGTGGGATCTTCCCAGACCAGGGATGCAACCCGTGTCCCCTGCATTGACAGGCGGATTCCCAACCACTGCACCACTAGGGAAGTCCCCCTACCATCTTTTTATGTAGTTTTAGAATCACAGCTGAGCCCATGTTGCTTTTTTTTACTTAAAATAATCATTTCCCTATGTTATTAAAAACCTTACATTACTCTAAATGGTTGCATCAAATGTACATATCCAGATTTGCTTCACCATTCCTAAATACTAGATTTTTAGATTGTTTATAAATTTTTTATATTTAAAAAAAATATTTAGGGCTTCCCTGGTGGCGCAGTGGTTGAGAGTCCGCCTGCCGATGCAGGGGACACGGGTTTGTGCCCCGGTCCGGGAAGATCCCGCATGCCGCGGAGCGGCTGGGCCCGTGAGCCATGGCCGCTGAGCCTGCGCGTCCGGAGCCTGTGCTCCGCAACAGGAGAGGCCACAACAGTGAGAGGCCCGCGTACCTCAAAAAAAAAAAAAAAAATTTAGCTCCTCAAAGTATTGAAAATAGAATAACCATATGATCCAGCAATTCTACTTCTGGGTATATACTCAAAAGAACTGAAAGCAGGGACTTGAACAGATATTCATTATGGTAAGAATGCTTAATATGAGATCTACCCTCTTAAAATTTTAAGTGTACAATACAGTATTGTTAACTATGGATACAATGTTGTATAGCAGACATCTGGAACTCATTCATCTTACTTTTATCATTTTTTTCTATCCCGGCTATTTTGATAGGTAAAAAGACAATGTATTAGTCTGCTTGAGCTACTATAACAAAATACCATAGAGAATTGCAAAAACAACTGACATTTATTTCTCACAGTTCCGGAGGCTGGGATGTCCACGATCAAGGTGCTGGCAGAGAGCCAGCAGTTCCTGGTGAGAGCCCTCTTCCTGTGTCTTCACATGGCAGAGAGAGGGTAATCTCTGTCTCCTTCTTCCTCTAACCCCGTCATGAGGGCCCTACCCTCATGATCTCATCTAACCCTAATTACCTCCCAAAGGCTCCATCTCCAAATACCATCATACTGGGGACTTCAACATATGATTGGGGGTGCAGGGGTGACAGTTCAGTCCACGGAAGATGATATCGTACTATTTTGATTACAGGAGGTTTCTAATAAACTAGTAAGATGAAAATTATGTTTAAGGAAGATCAACTTAGTAGAAGCATACTTGATGAAATAGACAAAATAAGGGAAGCAATCTTGGAAGTTTTACAATAATCAAGATGAAGAGATTGATTCATTCATTCAGTGAAAATGCATTTATGGAGCACCTAAGACACAGAAGGCACTGAATGAGGCACAAATAAAAGCAACTAAGGGCTGCAGTAGTAGAAGCTGGAATGGAAAGAAAACAAAAAGTGTAAGAGGTATTTTCAAAAAATGTCAATTAAATTTGGTAACAAGATACAGGGGGCAAAGAGAGTATAAAGTTCCTATGTATTACAAGTTACTTGAGAACAGGAAAAATATCTAAGTCATCTTTGCGTCCCACACAGTTCTTTTAAATTATGATACTGAATAAATGCTTAAGGATTAAAAGTGAGTCAAAGAAAACATTCTAAAGATGGAAAAAGACCATGGAAGATAAAGACAAAATCTTGGGGAATGCTCAATTAGAAATGGAAGGAACAAATCAGGAATCTAAAAGGAAAAGGAAGGAGTCAGAGAAACAGGAAGCGAAACAAGACTGTGCTGAAGAGCTAACCTGAATGTGAAAAGCAGCAAAGGAGTCAAGGAAGTGAGGAAGGATGACAACCAAGATGTGGATTTGACAATAAAAGGAGTCACTGGTCATGACAGTTTGAAGCCAGGCTGCAGAGGATTAAAGATGAAGCCAGGGGCAAGGAAAAGGAAGTAACTACCTGTTCCTTAGGAAATCTTGTAGTAAAAGGATAAAGGAAAACTAGACAGGTAAACGATTCCTGAACACGCATAACTCTGCCAGAAATGCCTACATTGGCCTCTGCACATGCAGTGAGGCTAAGGAAGCTTTAAGGAAATATTTACAACATTCGCCCTAGCTGGGAGCCTCAAACAACCAGGCGGGTTGAATAATACAGGAAAGATTCTATCTGTACCACGTATGAAGAGGCAGCAAGTCTTCACAGTTGCTACTAACAGCTGGTTTGGTAAGTGGCCTTAAGAGGTCAGAGAAAGTAATACCTGGAGTGAGAACTTGGTTTGTTGGATTTTAGCTAACGTGTGCTCAACCAGCTTACGTCAATTAACATTCTTTTTTCTGTTTGTTTAGTCTCACTATGAGACTGTTAGAGGCTCTCCTCAAACACCCGTAGATGTTTGGCTGTCCATTCATATTTGAGAGGGTTATGCTTAAATGCTGGCAAAGGTTCTGTGTCAATTGATGAGCTTCACTGCAGAGTAACCATGCCAAAACTTCTGTATATTTTTAAATATCAAGGAACTGAGTAATAATAAATTTATTTGACTGCCTAATATGCATGGGACTATTTAAGAACACTACTGTTTGTAAGAAAGCAAACATCAATTTCACTTCCTAAAATGCTTAGTTTTCTTGGGAAGTTAGTTACAAGGAATAGAGGTAAAATCCACTGTCATTATTTTATCTCATTTGAAAACACACTTTAGGAAAGATGCCTAAATGACAGCTAACTTATAAATAAATATAAAGTTTCTGTATACGTTCAGAAAAAGAAAGAAAATCACATATTTTTATCTATCTGAGATAAATGATGTATAACAGGTATATAATTTCATAGGAATATAATCAAAGAAACACCTGATCTCATCAAAGTTAAAAAGTCTTTTTATTGTAGCAAATGTATAAGGTAGTCTGGAAACTACTGAGCTTCAAGCATGTGTGGTTCCAGTACATTCCTTTTACTCTTTTGTCCCCTTTTAATAATTATTACTGGTTTTACAGTGATTATTTCTTTTTTTTTTTTAACTGGGGTATAGTTGGTTTACAATGTTGTGTTAGTTTCTGCTGTACAGCAAAGTGAATCAGCTATATGTATACATATATCCCCTCCTTTTTGGATTTCCTTCCCACTTAGGTCACCACAGAGCACTGAGCAGGATTCCCTGTCCTTTATAGGATGATTTCTATAGATAAAAGGAAGCATCAGTTTCCAGAAACTCAATGTCCCCAAGTGAGAGGTATCTCGGGATTACTTTATGCTAAAAGTACAAATGTAGGTGAAACTCAACTACTTCACCAATCTTTTATTTAATAAGGGCAATCAAGTAAGTATCAAACAGCTTCATTCCAGGCAGTCCAGATACAAATCTAAACTGGATTTTGTCAAATGCTAACATGTTTTGAACACAAATGCAACACAAAAACCTAAATTCCTTTTTTTCAAATACAATATTAATTTTGCTAAGCTGTTGTACATGCACACGTGCACTCACACACATGTACGCATAAACACACACACCTTATGGGTTTTAAAATGCTATTCGTTTTTCATTCCAAACACGAAGGATTCCAGTGAGGAGGATAAAATGGCACAAATGACAGCATGGTTGCACTATGACAAAATATTCCATATTTCCTAGGGAAAAAAGGATAAGCTTCACCTAAGTACACTGAATTTCACTTAAATACCTAAATCAGTAGTTCAAGTTACAAAATTTACACTTTTTTTTTTTTTGCGGTACGCAGGCCTCTCACTGTTGTGCCCTCCCCCATTGCGGAGCACAGGCTGCGCACGCGCAGGCTCAGCGGCCATGGCTCACGGGCCCAGCCGCTCCGCGGCATGTGGGATCTTCCTGGACCGGGCCACGAACCCGCGTCCCCTGCATAGGCAGGCGGACTCTCAACCACTGTGCCACCAGGGAAGCCCCAAAATTTACACTTTTAATAAAATTTTAATGGATTTCATTTTTCCCCAAACATTACAAAACACGTGCTTAAAAAAACAACCTGATGGGATTAACATATGTATAAAATAGATAATCAGGACTTCCCTGCTGGCACAGTGGTTAAGAATCTGCCTGCCAATGCAGAGGCCACAGGTTCAATCCCTGCTCCGGGAGGATCCCACATGCCGTGGAGCAACTGAGCCCATGTGCCACAACTACTGAGCCCGCGCTCTAGAACCCATGTGCCGCAACTACTGAGCCTGTGTGCTGCAACTACTGAGCCCGCACGCCTAGAGCCCATGCTCCACAACAAAAGAGGTCATCAATGAGAAGCCCGCACACCGCAATGAAGAGTAGCTCCCGCTCACCACAACTAGAGAAAGCCCACGCGCAGCAACTAAGACCCAACGCAGCCAAAATTAAATAAAATTAAAAAAAAAAAGAATTAACAAGGACCTACTATATAGCACAGGGAACTAATAACCTATAAGGGAAAAGAATCTGAAAAAGAATATAACTGAATCACTGTGCTGTACACCCGAAACTTACACAATATTGTAAATCAACTACACTTCAATAAAAAATTTTTTTAAAAAAACTTGAAGCAACATAGAAAAACATACTTCCTCCCCTAAAACCCACCATCAAGGGGTAGTCATTTTCAATTAATATTTTAGTAAATGTTCTTCTAGCCTTTGCAGGTAAATGTATGTACACAGGAACAAGGAAGTAAAAATTTTAAAGAAAAAAGTTAGCAGATGGCCCACATGATATGATGGTAATAGTAATTTACCCAATTGATTTGCTTGCAGAAGAATCTCACCCCCACCCCAAACAATCTCATGCCCCTAAAGTATAACCACTGGAGCAAGAAAAATCTCTCTGCTCAGTAATCAACTCTATAGAAACCAAATTATTCCTGCCATGCCTTAAATCAAGGTGGTACACTAGTGACTAAAGGAAACAAATCCTGAAGGAGATGAGAGAGCATGTTGTCTCATTCTAGCTGTTTTTAATGTTACCTCTAAAAACCTCAAATATTTCCATCTCTTGCATGTTTCTCAGTACTGCCTAAGCCCCGAATGCCATTCTGCAGAGGCTCCAAGTTGAGTCAGCACATTGTTTTTATGATTGCAGATGGGCAAATGGAAAAACTGAGGCTTTGCACACTCCCATAAAGATCAGATGATGCCCTCAGTCTGTCTTTGCTAGCATGGGAAAACATTCTCTCTCTCAGATTACCACCCCCCCCCCCCCACCCCCGCACTCCCCGCACAAAAAAAGAAGAAGAAAAAAAAAAAAAGAGCATAGAGTTTCATTTTGTCTCTTCTGGTTACCTGGTACCCCAAAACCTCAAGAATCATACTGACAATGACAGTATGAAATGCAGAGTGACTAAAAGTCAGGGTTTTTCCTAGCCTCTGTAAAAACGACCCAAAGAAAAACCCTTGGTAAAATGGGGCCTGGAGAAGAAAGGCACTACAGAACCACTTAGATACTAAGCAAATGCAGCCTTTTCTGTGCTCATCTTCTAGCCCAAATCCCAAGTCTGATACAAAACCACTCTAAACATTAGACAGAAACAAATTAACTTTTAAACTCCCAAGCTCCAGCCAGCTATATTTTTGATCTCTTTGACGCATTTCATACAGCCTATTTCTTTTTTTGTATATCTAATCTGAATCTGAAATAGAAATGTTACTCTTTCCTAACAAATTTCCCAAAGAATGACAATGTCAGTCGTCAATAGAGCTTCACTCTATACATATGTAAGTGTTAAGTAAAAATGCCTAACTTTTTTTAAGGAAAAAATAAAGTCCACTACAATCAAATGAAACATAAGGTAACCCCCCCAAAATTCACATATTTTTGAAAAGCACTTTCCTATTTTAAGAACCATGTGTTACCTAATAAATGAGTTCAGCAAGGTTGCAGGCTACAAGATCAATATACAAAGATAGATTATATTTCTATATACTACCTATGAACAATCTACAAATAAAAGTAATAAAACAATTCCATTTACAATAGCATCAAAAAAATTTTTATTCCAAGTATTTTATTTAACAAAAAGATTGCAGATACACTGAAAAATACAAAACATTGTTGAAGGAAATTAAAGAAGACCTAAATAAATGGAAAGATATCCCATATTCATGGATGAAAGATTTAATATTGTTAACACTGCAATACTCCCCAAATTGATCTACAGATTCAATGCAATCTCTATCAAAATTCCAACTGCCTTTGCAGAAATGGACAAGAAGATCCATGAAAAATTCATACAGAAATGCAAGCAATCCTGACAATCAAAATCATCATGAAAAAGAAGAACAAAGTTGGAGAATTTATACTTCCCGATTTCAAAACTTAGTATAAGTTTTGGTATAAGGGACTTCCCTGGTGGCGCAGTGGTTGAGAATCTGCCTGCCAATGCCGGGAACATGGGTTCGATCCTTGGTCCAAGAGGATCCCACATGCCACGGAGCAACTGAGCCCATGCGCCACAACTACTGAGCCTGCATGCTGCAACTGCTGAGGCCCGCACACCTGGAGCCCATGCTCCACAACAGGAGAGGCCACTGCAATGAGAGGCCAGTGCACTGCAGGAAGAGCGGCCCCTGCTCGCAACAACTAGAGAAAGCCCGTGCGCAGCAACGAAGACCCAACGCAGCCAAAAATAAATAAGTAAATACATTTAAAAAATTATTTAAAAAATAAAATTAAAAAATAAATGAATTTATTTATTAAAAAAAAACTTAGTACAAAGCTACAAGAACCAAAAGAGTGTGGCACTGACATATGAAGCCATAGATCAGTGGAAAAGAATTTAGAGTCCAGAAATAAACCCTCACATTTACGGTCAATTGACTTGTGACAAGGATGCCAAGATAATTCAATGGGGAAAGAGTAGTTTTTTCAACAGATGGTGCTGGAACAACATGATATTCACATGCAAAAGGATGAAGCTAGACCCTTATTTCACAGCACATACAAAACTTAACTCAAAATGGATTAAAGGCCTAAATGTAAAAGATAACCTATGAAAGTCTTAGACGATAACACAGGCATAAAACTTTGTGACCTGAGACTGGACAATGGTTTATTAGATATGACAATAAAAACAAAGCAACAGAAGAAAAAAAAAAAGAAAGAAATTGGACTTCATCAAAATTAAAACTTTTCTGCTTCAAAGGTTACTACCAAGAAAGTGAAAAGACAACCCACAGAATATGAGAAAATATTTGCAAATTATATACCTGGTAAGAAACTAGTATGTAGAATACATAAAGAACTATTACAATTCAATAATAAAAAGATACAATTAAAAATGGGCAAAATATCTGAAGAGACTTTTCTCCAAAGAAGATAAACAAATGGCCAATAAGCACATGAAGTGATGCTCAACATCATTAGCCATTAGGAAAATACAAATCAAAACCACAATGAGATGGGACTTCCCTGGTGGTCAAGTGGCTAAAGACTCTGCGCTCCCAATGCAGGGGGCCTGGGTTCAATCCCTGGTCAGGGAACTAGATCCCACATGCATGCCGTAACTAAAGATCCCATGTGCCGCAACTAAGACCCAGCCCAGCCAAAAAAAAAAAAAAAAAAACACAATGAGATACCACTTCACACTTACTAGGATGGCTATAATTAAACAAACAAACAAACAAATCACAATAACAAGAGTTGGCAAGGATATGGAGAAATTGGAACTCTCATACCTTATTGGTGGGAATGTAAAATGGTGCAGCCACTTTGGAAAACAGTTTGGCAGCTTCTCAAAGAGTTAAAAATAGAGTTACCATATGACCCAGCCATCCTACCTCTAGTTATCCACCCAAGAGAACTGAAAACTTATGTCCACACAAAAACACGTATACCAGCAGTCACAGCAGCATTATTTATAATGACCAAAAACTAGGCTGAAACAGCCTAAATGTCCATCTACTGATAGGTGGATAAACAAAAAGTGGTATATCCATAAAATAGAATATTATTTGACCATAAAAAATGAATGAATGAAATACTGATACATGCTACATGTATGTACTTGGATGTACTGATACATGCCATATGGATGTACATGGATGAACCCTGAAAACGCTACACGAAGTAAAAGAAGCCAGACAGAAAAGGCCACATTGTGTATGCTTTCATTTATATGAAATGTCCAGAACAGGCAAATCCACAGAGACAGAAAGCGGATTAACAGTTTCCAGGGACTGTGGGGAGAGGAGAATGGAGAGTGACTACTGATGGGTTTCTTTCTGGAGTAGAAAATGTTCTGGAAGTAGACAGTAGTGATGGCTGTACACCTTGTGAATACACTAAAAGCCACCAAGTTGTACACTTTAAAAGGGTGAATTTTGTGGTATGTGAATTATATTTCAATTTTTTTAAATTTTAAAGTAACCATTTGTTTCAGCAGTAAAATGTTCCTAAGGAGAAATGGAATGAGTTCTCTGTTAGTAAAGGTTAGTTTTCCCTAAGACCAGGACTCATAATGTTCTCAGCAGATTTGAATATTTTCCAGGTATGTTATTCTACAAAGTTAACAAAGGGATTTTTGCAAAGACTGGCTATGATTACCCTATCCTAACACATCAACTATTAACACTTCTTCCATGTTTCCTTTCAGTCTGTATACATGTATATTTTTACATATCGATAATCTATGCAAAATAATCAGCAAAAATTTTCCCATACTGCTACATGGCTTTCAAAATGATCATTAAATGGTTGTGATTAGTTGACACCTACAATTTTCTTAACTCCTTCCCCTCCATGTCCATCTTGAAGTGTTAGATATATTTATCTCAAATTTTTCACTATTTCTAGATATTTTTTGCAATACATATACAACATGAAAAGCCAACGTAACTCTTTTCTTCTCCTGAATTATATCACTGAATTAACATTTCCAGGGGAAATTACTAAACCCTTTGTAGGACATTTTTATGACTCCTGGTTGCCTTCTAAAAGTATTAAAAAGTTACATTGCTATAAGCAACAAAAACTTGCTATATTAGACATTGCCATTTTTTATGCTTTTGATGTAATCAATGTTAAAAGATTTTATCTGAGTAATCTGAGATCTTCCTTTAGTCTTCAAACTCTAGTTCTTCAAAGGTTTCCAAAATCCATGAGCACTTGTTCTATTTCTTTTAAACTTTGTGGTTTTTTTCAGTCACTTACAGTTAAGGAGAACGAAGAATTTTTTTAAATTCAGCATTCTTACTCTAAGGAGGGTAGAACACGTAATCAATTGCCTTGTTTTCCTTAAAAATATATACACATGTGGCCATCTCATAAGTAACAGCAACCGCTAAAAAAAGCCTAGAATTCAATCACAATAAAAAGAAAAACCTAACAATTAGCCACTTTCAAGATTTCAACATCCAGGGTAACTCCCTGGCGGTCCAGCGGTTAGGACTCGGCGCTTTCACTGCCGTGGCCCGTGTTCAATCCCTGGTTGGGGAACTAGTATCCCGCCAACCGCAGCGGCCAAAAAAAAAAGATTTCAACATTCATAACAACCGTCAGCACACATGGCCCAAGGCGTCTCTCTTGACTTGCAATCTTTAGTCTAGAGAAAGACCAAGAACAACGTGGAAGAGTCTACAGAGCCATTACATAAAGATAACGGTGGACTGAGCACTAAGCGCCAAGTACTACTAGAAGCATTTTCATGTTCATTATCACATGAATCCTTACTGAGCACCTTATGAGTTACAAAATATCCCATTTTACTATGGAAAAAACTGAGGCTTAAAGAGGTTAAGTTACTTGTCCAAAGTAGATCCAGGAAGAGCACATTTTTCTTAACCTTTATGCTAGCAGGTGAATTTTAAAATTCACGGGATGTGAATTTAAAAAAAAAAAAATCCCACCTAGGTCTGACAGCAAGGGGGGGTTAAGTATGAAGAAATGAGGATCTCACCATCATTACAGCAATATTTATGATCAACGGTTGCACAGATGTAAAAGTGGGGGAGGGTCAGCACCCCCATTATCTTCATCAAGCCCTAAGCCAGTCTAATAAACATCATCTACAGAAGACGCTTGTTCTTAGTCCCCTTTCTTCCCCTTCCACAGCCTGCCACCCCTAACATCTCTCTATGTAGACATTCTGGAGGTGCCAGTGATGTGATTTGAAAGAAAGAATGCTTCTTATTGTCTCTCCTTTGCAGTGTTGGTAGGATTTGGGGTTTCGCATTTGTGTTCTGAGAAAAAGATGATGAAAAGACAATACTAAAATTGTATTCAATCCCAGTCATCCATTTCCATGTATTTAGTTTAATAAATGTTCTTTATACGCCAAGCAAATCTTACTGGAATTGATGCTGACTACCAATTAAAATACATGCATTTAGAGAAAAGGGCCCTTTAGAAAGAAACATACTACTTTATATGTAACTAAAGTTTTGTAAACATCTAATTCGAGTCCAGAGGTTTGTTCTTAAAAGTTTAAGTAGTTCAAAAGCAAATAAAACCATAAAATATTATGTTGGCTCAGTCTATTTTGTGCATTTTCCTGGTTAAAAATATTTTAAACTTGTTTAGGTTTGCTAATAATTAAAATTCACGGGTACGTTACAGTAGTTTGGAATGTTTCAGAATTTAAATAATTCTGAGGCCCTTTTGAGGGGAAGGGGCAGGCGCTACGTAATCCCCATAAAAACCAAGAGAAAAAGCAAAACAAGATCCTTTCCTGTTTTGTCCAGATCATACTAAGTCAGAGCTGATATTCAACTAAGGTGTCTACTGACCTAAAAGGCTTCGGTGATTCTAACACAAATAACCCCCAAGTCAGACTGCATCATCTGAAAGAATTTAGCTCACATTATAAAAAACCTGAAAAAAGGGGCCCATAGATGTATGAATGGAACACATGCTTCAAATGCTTTGATGACTATTTCAGTGGAAACTTCACAGACCTGTACCTTGAACAAAAATTAAAAGCACCAAAGAAGTTTCACCCCATAGTCCCAAATCCAATCTTCATTACTCTCACAGAAGAAATAACAACAACAACAACAAAATCATTCGAGGATATCTAAAACAAGTTAACTCAAAGTAAAAAGAAATAGCTTACACTGAACTACCTGAGGCTTCAATCTAGATATCAAGACCCATTTCTTAAAACACACTCGTAGTCTAACCTTAGGAGAGTAAAAAAACTCAAAGTAAACTAAAATAAAATGAGGTCACACATTCAGATTTATTTTCCATGTAACAAAATGCCTGTCAAAGATGGTTTGAATGCTGCATATCAAAAATATTGACATCAAAATCACAAGGCAAATAAAACCAATGGCAAACCTATACATTTGCTTTTTCAGTGATGCGGCTGCCTTTAACTCTAACAAGAGTTTAAAGGTACCTTGAACTTGGAACCAGAAGTCCTGCTTGTTGGAATGGAGAGAACTCCATGCTAGAACTCCATGCTAGAGTCAGGGACATAGGTTCTAGTCCTGTTGATGCTACTAGCTAGGTGGGTAGCCCTAAGCAAGTCACTTAGCTTTCTCTCCTCAGGGTTTACTTTCCTTAGTTAAGAGGTTGACTAGACCAATGTTTCCTAAACTCACCTAATCACAAGAATTACCTCAGGGTAACTATTAACAGTATGGATTCCAAACCCCCTTCCCTAAGAGATTCTGGTTGAGGACGTCTCTGAGTGAGGCTTAGGAACTAGTTCTTAATAAGTGATCCAAGTAAGTTTTATCATCTGGTAACCTTCACAAACACTGGACTGGATGAGCCATGAGCTGCCTGCCTTCCAGCTCTGATTCTATACTATCTGGATGTTTCAAAATGATGTTCTAAAAATATGCAAAATTATAACAGTATCACATGTGTTATTGCAAAAAGTTAATAAACATACAAGATCAAAGAAACAAATACATCCATCCCTTCACCATCAACACCATTCATACTTTTAAACATCAATAAAGACATCCTCCTAGATTCTAGGCAAGTGGAACACTTTATTTGGTGAGGAAAAAAGTTTTAAATATTAAACTTTCAGCACATTAATATGGAAAGACTTGTGTTATAGGAAGAGAGAATTGTACCCCAAATGTTTTAAGTGAAAACTACACATTGCGTTCTTCCCTTAAAGAACATTATCTGATGAGCTTACCTGTTCCTAGTTTTAAAAAAGCTAAAAAACAACCTGTCTCTAGCAGCTATGAAACAGCGAGCTCTGCAATACTGGAATGCAATTGTTACAAAGCTAAAAGAAACAAAACAAAGCAAAACAAACAACCAACTGGGTGGCTCAGAGACCACTACCTTTTGTTAGGAAGGTTTTGTCAGGTATAGGGAGAGCGTCCAGGGCACTTTCTGCACACAAAGGTAGCAACCTTATTTAACTCTTCCTTCCTCTACACTACGTTGCTTTAGACAGTTTTTCCAAAATTCTCATAATCCACTAGTGGGATTTACTTTTACTCTCTGTTTTAGATTTATAAATAACTATAAAACTCACAAAAGAAAAAGACTGATGGCGTGGACCACAGCGGGGCAGGGCTGTACAGGATGCTCACTGGCAACCATTTGTCACATAAGTGGCTACAAAAGATGTAAATAAAATCAAGACTGAAACACAAAACTGTGTTTGGGTCAGCCTTGCAACACAAACAGATATGAGACTAAGAGTGAAACATGACTACATACTTTAGCTATTAGTCAAACACCACAGTGTTAGCATACAACACTGTCAAAGTGAATCTTGACGCTTGACCTGCAAATAGTGGAAATGGAATTGTTTAGATTTAGGGTCATACAGGCCAAAAATTGATTTAACAGTGAAAGTGGGGACACCAACTGTTAGGTACAACATCACAGAAGCACTGGGTTTAAGGCCATATATATGTCTAAATACCTTTCTGTGTTTGTTGCTCTCAACAAGCCCTGAGGCAATGCGTTGACCAAACCTCACATTCAATTAAAACAGAAATGTAAAATCAGGATCAAGGGGATCAGCATAATAGAATGGTTAGGAGGGCAGGTTTGGCTGTGACACAGACCAAGTTAAAACCCCAAATCAACAAACTACTGAATGACCTTGAACACATCATTTCACGTATGCCTCAATTTCCTCATTTGTAAGATGGAGATGATGCTTTGCTCAGCTATCAGATTTAAACAAGGTGATTCATGTAAAGCACTAAGCCCTGTACCTGGTAGAGAGTAAATAAACAGGCAATAATAATAGTAAGCTAACTGTAAAAATTAGCATAATTACTGTCTTCCAACCTCAAGTAAAGGTGTAAGTTTCCTGGCAGCCAGGCAAAAACTTCTAATCATTAGAAAGAAGACATTTACATACACTACATAAAGGTAGCTTTTCATTTCTTTCCACACTACAGAAAATTTCCCCCTCCTTAGTAAAGAATAATTCAGACTAATGATGTAGAGCTCTATCCAGGAAAGGCTTCAGTGCAGACATGTTTAATTAGAAAGGATAATTTTCAATGAGATCTGGATTAAGGATCTAACCAGTTTGGTAGAGTTACAGTTGGTGTTGTTACAAGAAAGAGGAAAAAGAAGAAAAAGCCTTCAAACCATCCCACACACCATTACTCAACAGAGAAAAACAACAGCAGGTTGACTGTTCACATAACTTCATAATTGAATTAGAAAATGAAAAAGAAAAAATAATCAGGTGAAATATTTTAACTAACACAAAAGAAAGAAATAACAGTTATTAGTAAGGTGAAAGTGACCAAACTCATCAAAAAAAGATCAATGAAGGGAAGGTGAAAAATTAGTTATTCCTACAGTTTCAGTAACAAGCACCCACTCTATCCTTTTAAGATCATGGCTTAAATTTCCCATTTGCAACCAACTTTCTTTGCCCACTCTCCCTAATATGCTACTAGCTTGAATGTACCTTTAATCTGTACTATCTTCTTAACTGAATACATCATTCTGGTTACAGACAAAAATAACATCTTGTGCATTTTTTTTTAATATAATTCAGGGGAGGGCTTCCCTGGTGGTGCAGTGGTTAAGAATCCACCTCCCAATGCAGGGGACACAGGTTTGAGCCCTGGTCTGGGGAGATCCCACATGCCACGGAGCAACTGAGCCCGTGTGCCTCAACTACTGAGCCTGTGCTCTAGAGCCCGCGAGCCACAACTACTGAGCCCGTGCGCCACAACTACTGAAGCCTGTGCACCTAGAGCCCATGCTCCACAACAGAGAGAAGCCACTGCAATGAGAAGCCTTGCGCACCACAACGAAGAGTAGCCCCCACTCGCTGCAACTAGAGAAAGCCCGCATGCAGCAACGAAGATGCAACGCAGCCAAGAATAAAATCATTTTTTTTAATTCATGGGAAAATATTAGCAATTCAATCTTTAAAGGATCCATTTCAAAGAAAATACTGTGAGAAGTAATTTGGGGAGAGGAAAAAGTTCCTAGTAAAAATAAATCAGTCATAGGAAAACTGTTCAAGGACAATCAAAAACAAATTTCAAAATAATGCAAATTTTGAAATTTTGAGTTAGGGGAAGGATTAATGAGTTGCAAGGTGCAGAACTAAATTCTCAAAGTGAAAAAAGATACAGAAGTGAAGAAAAGACTTCAGCAGGGAGTACACACCAGTGCTACCAATCCATCAGTAGATATGCAAAAATTCTGAATAATAATAAAAAAACATAGACTATATTATCTGTATCAATATTGGGAAATTTAGCAACAGAAAGAAAATAAAGTATTTCAAAGCCATTTTCAAGCATTTCAAGATATTTTTCTATATTACAGATACTGCAGCAAAATGAAAGAAGAGACTGGTTAGATGCTCTAATTAACAATTTAGTAGTGAAAGAATAATGACGTCCCAAAAGAAGCTTTGTCACCTAGAGATAATGGACATTTTCTTTTTACTGTTTAAGAATCCAGAAGAATCTCCTTATGCTTTTAAATGCAAATTACCAATCTCTGAAGCACATTCTGCTCTATTCCTTTATCTGAAAATTACCGCAATGTGATTCTGTTCCAGAGAGGACACCATTCAGGCAAGAAAATGGAATTAGGACAACTACACACTCTATGTTCAAATCATCACATCCAGTGAGCTGTCACCACTTACACATGACCTTTTTCAGTGGACAGACCACTATCAGTGATCAAAATCCTATTTGAAGAAGGAAGAGTTAGCTTTGAGGACTATCAGTTCATTAAAGGTCACACACACATTCTAACATAATATATGAACATGCACCAGCATCATAACAATTTAAAAACTCAGTATCCCTTGGCTTTCAAATAACAAAACTAGCTATTTACTGGAAACGTTTTTAAAGCTAGAATTTCAGTGATAATAGTATGAGTTGCTATTTACCTGTTCATTACATGGTAAAACAAACCAAAAATACCACGATGCAAGAAAGGTGAGCACACCACACTCTGCACTTCTCTTCCCTGGCAAAACTCCCTGGAACAGTGAACAGTGACTTGGAGACATGCTTCAATTTAATGCACCAGGTGATCAAGGTTAAAAAGAACGCTTTTAAACCAGAAAGTCTCAAGAAATAAATAAACCATAATAGAGGAATTCATCCCATTGTTAAAGGTCCAAGCTTTCTGCCAAAACCACACTTGGTTTGGGAAATTTTATTTGTTGTCAGAGAAACATAAACAAATAGTGAAGAAAGCTAGGTGAGATAGAGCCTCATAAAAGGTTAACTTACCTCTAGTCTTTCCAAGTTATATATTAACGAATAGCTTTAGTTTTTAAAAAACCCTCTTTTCTAGCTAAGGCAAGTCATCCAAATGAGTGAATTTTTTTGGTGATACCTGGCTTATCCCATACCATATTCTCCAAAGCGGACCCTAATCTCTCCCACAGGTCACCGGACAACCAGGAACAGAAACTACTGAAAATGCACTTCCAATCTCTGAAACGTCAGTGATTGTATAGGGTTTAGAAAAGCTGTTTAAACGTTTTCCAAATGCCTGCAATTAGTACAGGTCAACCAAATGGCATAGCACGGCATGAGCAGGTCCCTACTTTCATCTACCCACTCAGAATCCGGGCAATGAATGCAGCAGACCTCTCAAGACCAGACTGCAGGGGGGAAGAGTACCATGCACAGAAAATAGGAACCCTGCTTTTTGATATGGGAAAAAGCAAGTGATGGCAGTCTTGTGCTTTTAAAGAACCTAGAAGCGCTTACTAGTTCAATCCATCCCCAAATCCATGCCATCCTTTCAACTTTGCAATTAAAAGAGAAGAGAAATTCCGGTCAATTCGCCTTGGGGGGTTGTTCTGAGGGTAGAGGACTCAAGTAGGGAGGAGGATGGAGAGAGAAAGAGCAAGCCAATGAAAGACAGCAAAATTTCCCACCTTTCTTAAATTCTTCCAGCATAGCGTCCAACTTGGTGTCATTGAAAACAAAGTGCAAGGGGTGGTTATAAAATTTAGTGATGGTTTTCAGGGGAGTACAGTCATCTGGATCCACGAAGGCCAAGTCTTTGACAAAGAGGAGGTCCACGATGTTGGAGCGCTCCCCCTCAAATACTGGAATCCGAGTGTAGCCGCTCTCCATGATCTCCGACATGGTGTTGAAGTCCAGAATGGCTTCGCCGGTGATCATGAAACAGTCCCGGAGGGGAGTCATCACGTCCTCCACGGTCTTCGTGCGGAGCTCCAGCGCCCCTTGGATGATGTTCAGCTCCTCCTTTACGAGGTCGTTGTAGGGGTCTGTGACCCGGAGCATCTCCAGCAGTTTTTCCCGGTTATAGACGGTGCCTATCTCCTGGCCCAGGACGCAGTCCAGCAGCTTGCTTACGGGGTAAGAGGCGGGGAAGGTCATCATCATGAAAAACTTGGTGAGGAAGATGGTGTTGGCCCCCACAGCCAGGCCGTGCCGGGAGCAGATGGCCTGGGGCACGATCTCCCCGAAAATGACGATGCCGATGGTGGAGACCACCACCGCCACGAGGCCTGAGCCAGCTATGTCGTCGAGCAGGATGGTGAGCGTGGTGTTGACCAGCACGTTGCCCAGCAGCAGCGAGCACAGCAGGTAGTTGCCCTGCCTGCGCACGGGCTCGATGCGCTTGGCGTAATTCTTCTCCTTCTCCGTGCCGCAGTTCTGCACGATGCGCAGCTCCATCGGGTCCAGGGCCATGAGTCCCAGGTTGAGGCCGCTGAACATGCCCGATAGGCACAGAAGCAGCGAAATGAAGATCACCTGCAGCCAGAAAGGCAGCAGGAACTTCTTCTCCTCCCCCACGATCATCTTGGTGTCCTCGCCGTCGTGATAAATCCAGGTGGTCTCGGCCCACGGGGGCGGCGGGAGCCCGGCCACCCCGGAGCCGCCCTTGCCCCCGACGGCGCCACCCGCAGACCCCGGGCCGCCGGCGCCCAGGGCTGGCGTGGAGAGCGACGTGCACAGGTAATAGGACTTGCTCTTCTCCATCTTGCGCAGCGGTTTGATCTCGATCTCAATGATGCCTGATGTACGGCGATTGAGAATGATATGGGGCAAGATGATGATATCTGATGTGCGGATGCCGCAGCGCTGGGGGCCGCTGTCCGGCTCCGGCGGCGCAGGGCCCCCCAGCCCGCGCTCACCCGGGCTGTGGCGCCGCCGCTCATGCTCTGTGAAAGCAATGCGGGACCATGTCTCGTTGTTGATGTTCTGCCCGTACACCCGCAGCTTGACCCGGGTCCGCTCGCTCACCCGCAGCGCCCCCCCTTCCATGAACGACACGTCGTTCGTGTCCTCCAGCCGCAACCCGATGATCACAGTCTCCTCGTTCTCGCCCGCCGCTGCGCAACCGCCCGCGCCGCAGCAGCAGCTCAGCAGAAGCAGCGGCAACAGCCGTCCAGCCGCCGCCTGCAGGACCCCCCGGCCGCGAGAGCTGAGGCTGCGGCGCGCCGCCATCTTCCAAGTGGGCAGTGCGGCGGCTGCCTGCCCGCCCGCCATCTTTACTTCGGGTTCACAAGTGCCCCAGCCAATCATAGGGTGGCTGCTCCAGCTGCGGCTTCATCCTTCCCACCCGGCGGCGCGAGCGCAGGCACCGGCCCCTGGGCGAGACTGCAACGCAGTGTTCGCACCCACTGCTCAGCAGTCCGCCTCCCTGACTGACACTGACTCGGCCTGGGCCAGCTCAGGAACCTCGAGGCTGGCGGGAGGGGGAAGAGGGGGGAGAAGTACCAGCCGCTCCTGCGAGAGGCAGGCAGACCAGCTAGCTAATCACGAGCGGGCGTCCGCCCTCCCAGCCAGGGGGCTGGAATGGGGGCGTGGCCGTGAGCGGCGCCGCGAACCAATGGCAAGATAAATGGGTGGGGAGACGAGGGCCAGCGTCCTCCTCAGCACGCCAAGTTTCCAGCTGAAAGGCGCGTGACTCTTGTGTATGTGCGAGGGGAGGAGGTGTGGCCAGCCGGTGCCCGAGAGCCAGTCACAGATGAGAGCTGTACGAAAGGGGGCGGGGCCCTACCTCCGGCTGCCAATGAAAAGGGGCCATTCGCGAGTCCGACAGCCCGGAGGGACCTCGGTAGTACATCCCGGCCCTTGGGTTGCCCCGCTGGACTAATGTCCCGAGGCGGCCCGAGGCGGCTGGTTCTCGCTGCGCCACGCTGCCGGCTTCCGCGTGCTCAATGCCCGTGCAGAGAGGCTGCGCCTTCCTGCCCCAGGAGCCCAAGAAGCCGACTAGGGAGGCTTAAGATGCACAGTACCCTAAAATGAAGCCGAGCCACAGGCCGTGCTCCCCTTATTTATTCGTGCGCGCCTCTCCACTCGGGATAAGCGGTGGCCGGTGGGCCCCGGCACCGCACAGACCCGGTCTGCTGGAGCCTCTCGCCTATCCCTAAGAGACAAGCGCCCTCTGCAGCTCACGGTCAGGTGGCGCCACCTGCCGGTATCACGGGCGCCCTGCAACGCTTTCCAGGTCCGTCGCAAACCCCACACGGTGAGCGGGAGGTGCGGAAATTAAAGTAGTTCCCCATCTTCCAAGTCCTAAGAATCCCTTCATTTTCTTACTGAAAGTCCCTGGCCCCATTCCATATTTACTGAATGGGTAGGACCCAGGAATCTGTATTTCTAACTGGGACTCGGGCGAATTTGGGAAATGGGACGGGGCAGACATACTAAGCAGATCCATAAAGGCTCATTCTTAAACACACTGACCAAACCCAGCTAGGTTCATCGGTCACTCAGGAGAAAAACACCCTGAAGACCTAGGACTCCCAAGCCCATTCTGTATCTGGAGGAGATGCAGTAGCAAAGTTGTTGCCAAAGTGGGTTTTTTTTCTTGCAACTTAAGCATCTGAAAAAGAATTGTTTCCTTTTTTTTTTTTTGTATTCTGCAAGCACATTTTCTTCCCTTTATGTAAACCAATCAAACATTTTTTATTAATTTCTAGTAGAGATGATTGCAGTGGCCTCCTCACTGGTCTCTGCTCTTCTACACCTGCCCGCTTCCCTTCTCAACCCAGCAGCCAGAGTGGTCTTGTTAAATAAGACGCTGTCCCTTCCTTGTTTGAAACCCTACTCTGGCTTCCCAACTCATCACAGTAAAAGCCACTGGTAGCTACAATATCTGACAAGGCTCTAAAAGAGCTGCTGCCCACCCACTTTCTTCTATAACCTCATCACCTGCTGCTCCAGCCAGATTTCTTCTGGCTGTTGTTCCTTCTCTCCAGGGATGCTCCTTCAGGGAGCCTGTGCACGTGCAGCTGTTTCCTGTGCCTGTGACTCTCTTCCCCCAGATGTCAGCATAGAACGTTAGTCCACCTCCTTCAAGATTGTTCAAAGGCCACCTTTAATATTTATCTATTTATTCATTCATTTACCTATTTATTTTGGCTGTGCTGGGTCTTAGTTGCAGCATGCAGGATCTTCATTGCGGCATGTTTAGTTGCGGCATGTGGACTCTTATTTGTGGCATGCAGACTCTTAGTTGTAGCACGCAGACTTCTTAGTTGCAGCATGCATGTGGGACCTAGCTTCCCTACCAGGGATCGAACCTGGGCCCCCTGCATTGGGAGCACAGAGTCTTACCCACAGGACCACCAGGGAAGTCCCAAAGGCCACCTTCATAAACTTGTGAACAAGCACTCCCTATACTCCATCTCTACTGTATTTTCCTTAATTTAGTTTACATCTGTCTCCTTCTACTAGAACTTAAGCTTCCTGAGGGCAAGGATTTTGTCTGTTTTGTTCACTGCTGTATCATCAGGGCCTAGAACAATGGTAGATGCTCGGAACAGTACTTGTAGAATGTTAAAGAAGTGAAAGAATTTTTATTCTGATTATTTCAAATAATGCCCCCAATCTAGTTTCCAGCCCTTCAGCTTCTCATGCTGCTTCTCCCACCCACAATTCTCATACTGCTATATCTGAGAAACAAGTTTATATTTTAAAAACCCTGATTCACACACTCGGCATGCATTTATAAAAATAACATTATCAAAGTTTGGAAGAAAAGTTGAGCTTTTTAGGGGTATGTGACAAAGGATAGATACAGTCCTTTTCTAAGTCAACTGATTGAAAATAAAACTGTTTTAACTTCATAAAAAGTGTGAGTACAAGTGTGTGTAAGGGAGCTAAGAGGGAAGATGATTAAAGGCTCTTAAATGCTGAATGTACACTTTCAGAATAAGAGTGTGGAGATGGGGGTGGGGAGAAGCTTGCCAAACCTACAGACATTTCCTGTGCATTTCAGAAAAAGCTAGAACAGTCAGGAAAGTGTGGCATTCAGCAATTTAGAAGCAAGTTAGAAGTTCCTAGCAAAATGTCAGAAAGCACCCATCAAGACAATTTACAATATAAAACCAGCCAAGTTCACATTCACACACAAGCTCAGCAGTCCCCTGTGTGAATTTGACGTTCATCCTGAGCGGCAGTGGTGGTAGGAAGGGGGGCATCATAGTCTCCATGTAGGGAATTTCCTGGGCGTCCAGTGATTAGGAGGTTTCACCTCCAGAAAGGGCTACAAAAACCTCAAGACTGCTAACTGGTTGCTGTGGATGTCTAATCCTAGGTAGGTTCTGACTTTGACCTTCAGCACATCATTTAGGTAAAGCAGAACCTCCTAGCAAATACCTTCCCTAACCAACCCTCTCTTGCTAGAATCCTTTACTGGATCCTCAAGGGGAAGGGTACCTGTTCAGTTTTCTCATCTGCATGGAATATGCTCCCATGTCTGCAGGTTCAGAGATTTGGGAAGGCGCTGCATCCAGACCTAAAAGACTTTTAGAGTTTGACTTTAAAGATAGCAAGTAACAACCAATGGCTCTCTATGCATCTGGTTTCTCAACATAAAGCTCTAATTTTATACAGAAAGCTTTTCCCCCCGGAAAAAAAATGCCTAGTTGTAGAAAAATATTCAAAGTTATTGCTTCAACAGTGACATTTTAATCTCACCAAAGCACCGGATCTTTTGAGGAAAAACAGGAACTGGGTGATGCTCCAGTTGCCCAAACTTTCCCTCCAACCAAACCTGCTCCCCCTGAAACAACACTGTCCACTTGTTTAAAGACATAGAACCCTTTTAGCTCAAATGAGAACTTTTCACAACAGAGGGCAAACAAAACAAAATAAAGTCAGCAATGCAGTTTGCCTTCTCTTTTTCAGGCTTTTTGTTTTGGGTTTTCCTATTTCCCTCCTTTGCTAGATATTTTCTGGACATAGTCACTGTGGAGAAAGAGAAGGGAAAACATGGCTTTTTTACAGAGTTGTGACAAAAGCTTCCTCCTTTGAGAAGGGTGCAAGCTCCTTGACAGCGATTCCCTGCCGATGGTGGGTGGCCCCCTGCCACTTCCCATTCTGCCAGCTCTTCCCTCCCTCTCCGCCCTCCATCCTGGTCCCTGCCCCCTCCCTTCACGGTGCACTGGACAGCACCCCACACCCACTATCCTCCCAGGGAGCCGGCTCCTCCTAAACCTCCATGGGGCAGCCCCAAGAAGTATCCTTCTGCTGCTCCAAGTCCACTGTTTGCCCTGCTCCAGGCCCCCTATCCTCCTGATTGCCAGGCCCTGCGACTGCGGGACTTCCTAGGATCTTTTAGGGTGTTCTTTCTGACTGCTGTGCCACCCCAGTTGCAGTCTCCAGCTCAGTCTTGGACAAAGAAATGTTCTGAGCTCCATTATCCTTATCATTGCGACTAAAACACTCAACCCAGGTTGCGATTTTAGGTTTTAAAATGTTGATCCATGTGAATATTGCCCATCCAACAATCTAAATTTAAAAACTACATTTGGGGAGTGAGGAAGAGGTGGGAGATAAGGCAGACTCTGACAGGAGGATGGTAACTAGGGATGAGACTGCAGGGAAAAGAACAGATCCTAAATGTCCAATTCTGAGCCCTGGGTCTGATACCAGAGCTCTAATTTGTGATTATGGCTCTAGTCATAAAATGCCAGTTTTCCCATATCAGCTGAATTCATTCCTATGGTCTTTTTTCCAAATTGTTTGGAGCTGGAGCAAAAATTCTACTATAATAATTAGTCAGATCTCCATGTATAGACAAATAACATGCCAGACCTCAGTGGGAAAGAATTCTTCTCCTATTTTTAGTACCTCTGAGATACCTATTTGTTTTATTTGAAACACCACTACACTGAAGATTTAACTTATTGCTTCCCACTTATTAATACCACATCTCAATTCTCTGCTTCCTCTTTATTTTTTTTTAATATTTATTTTATTTATTTATTTGGCTGCATCGGGTCTTAGTTGTGGCACGCTGGCTCCAGAGCACGTGGGCTCTGTAGTTTGCTGCATGCGGGCTTTCTAGTTGAGGTGCGTGGGCTCAGGAGTTGCACCGTGGGGGCTCAGTAGTTGCGGCACGCGGGCTTAGTTGCCCCGTGACATGTGGGATCTTAGTTCCCTGATCAGAGATCGAACCCAAGTCCCCTGCAATGGAAGGCAGATTCTTAACCATTGGACCACCAGGGAAGCCCCTCTGCTTCCTCTTTAAACTTTAAGTTTGTGTCTTATTTCTCACCCCATTTCTTTTTTTCTTTTTCATTCATTTGTTCCCTCATTCAACTTATATAGATTGTGTATCTAATAAGCTCCAGGCGCTGTACTAGGCATTGTGGAGCTATAATATTGAATCAGAGGTTACCCCAAAAACTTACTAGTAAGGAGGTCAGCAAACATGTACTAAATAACTACATAGTGCAGGATAGAACATCGAATGTCTTAAAAAGAAATACAAAATAAAATGCAGGAATTGAGGGAAGCTCCATGGTCTTTGAGTTGGTCTTTGAGATATTTAAAATAAACAAATAGGTATCCCAGAGGAACTAAAAATAGGTTAGAATAGAGACATTTTTAGATATGCAGATGAAAAAGCTACTCAAAGAACCGGTGTTTTAGTCTGCTCTATCCTAACAAAATACCATAGACTGGGTGGCTTAAACAACAGAAATTTATTTTCTCACAGTTCTGGAGTCTGAAGTCCCAGATCAAGGTCCTGTGAGGTCGGTTGTTGGTGAGAGCTCTCTTCCTGACTTGCAGATGACCCCTTTGTCCTCAAGCGGCCTTTCCTCTGAGTGCATACATGGAGAGAGAGCAAGAGCTCACTGGTATCTCTTATAAGGACACTAATCCTGTTGGATCAGGGCCCCATCCTTATGGCCTCATGTAACCTTAATTACTTCCTTAGAGGCTTCATCTCCAAATACAAGCACTCTGGGGGTTAGGGCTTCGATATATGAATGCAAGGAGGAGGGACAAATATTCAGTCCAAGAAAAAGGGATTGAGAGAGAAGAAAGAGGAAAAAGGCATTCTACTGGAGAGAAAAGTGTGAGATGAGGTTGGAAAGGGAGCAGCATCTTTAGAACACCATATGCTTGAATTTGGTTCTATGGCCCTTGAAGAGGAACAGCAAGAATAATGTTGGAAAGTTGGTTGGGGTGGGTTGAATGCCAAGTTTAGGAGTTTAGATTTCATTCTTCAGGAGCTATAGAATGTTCTAAGTAGAGGAGCTGTATTACAAGAAGATTAACTGACAGGTGCCAGTGCAGCGATGCTGAGGCCCTGCCTGCCAATTGGATTTAGGGAACTCCTACCACTCCATGTAGAAAAAAATCTTCACAGTTTACAAAGCACTTTCTCACATATTATCTTGACTGACTTTCACAACTATGACTAAGGGATACACCACTTCTCCAGCAACATACAGGACAAACAAACAGAGACGACTATCTCATGCCACAGAAGCCCCCAGAAAACCAAGATGGAACACCACAACCCCCAACTCTGGAAGTCCACACCTGAATCACAGCTGTGGCCACGGTGGTCTGTGCAGTAATCATGATTCTTAGAGCAAACACAAGGTTTCCCAGGTGGGCCTTGGCCCCCTGAACATAGGTCAGATTTCTGGATATATATTTTTTAACTTTAAAAAAGTTTTTGACATATAATAAACATATATAAAGGTTCATAAAGCATAAATGTATAGTAGCTGACCACATAATTTATCATTTAAAACAGAACCTGTTTAAGAGTGGAAAAAAAGGTACTATCAGTAATTAACCTAGTTTGAAGCTAACTAGGACAGTCCCAGGCAAAGATTATGTTCACTTTGTTGTTGTTGTTTTTTAATTTATTTATTTTTGGCTGCATTGGGTCTTCGCTGCTGTGCGCTGGCTTCCTCTAGTTGCAGCGAGCGGGGGCTACTCTTTGTTGCAGTGCGTGGGATTCTCACTGCAGTGGCTTCTCTTGTTGCGGAGCACAGGCTCTAGATGCGCAGGCTTCAGTAGTTGTGGCACGTAGGCTCAGTAGTTGTGGCTCGTGGGCTCTAGAGCTCAGGCTCAGTAGTTGTGGTGCATGGGCTTAGTTGCTCCACAGCATGTGGGATCTTCCCGGACCAGGGCTCGAACCTGTGTCCCCTGCATTGGTAGGCGGATTCCCAACCACTGTGCCACCAGGGAAGCCCCTTATGTTCACTTTGTAATTGTTTATAATGGTAACGGGAGCCACCCCCTAGTTGAGAAAACCCCTATATAGCCCTTCCAGATCACACACATGTTCTCTACCCTAGATGTAACCATTATCTTTACTTTTATAGTAATTATTTCCCTTTTTAATTCTATATTTTAAAATTTGGGAATCCCCGAAAGGAGAGCAAGGACAAACCCTCTGATGCAGGGGTACGCCAGGAGTCAGAAGAGCTAGGTGTAGTCTTGGTTCTAACCCGTCTTAGACCGTACTCCCACCGTGCAAGTCATTTAAAATCAGCCTCAGTGTTCTCCTCTGAAAAATCAGCATTATGAGGGAGGCATAGGGGAGCTCTCTTCAGAAAAGAAACAACTGGGGATATTTGGCATGGTTTATAAATAGCACACGAAGCAATGAATTTTCCTCTTTACCATGAGAAATCACCATTTGTAAAGGGTTGCCTCATGGGCTCCTGTTACATGATTGAAAAGCAAAAATAAAAACACCTCCTTCACAACATTTCCCTAGTTAGGTCCCTTGAAAGGAATAAGGTTAATAAGAAAAAGAAAATAAGGACAGTTAATACAAGATTAACTACTAAGCCTAGAAGCCATACCAATCCTTCTGCGCTTGCTGTGCAAACCTTTCCTCCCGAGCAACTTGACATTTTGAGGCTCTGCTTTCCTGAGGATGCTCATTTCCTATTCACAAAGAAAGGGATGTGATGGAAGCTTGTTAACTCAGAACAGAGAATAAACCGTCCAGGACGCCTCACCTAACACAAACAGGCTCTGAGTTATATGTCAAATTACCATAAGCAGCTCCAGTGCTCTTTGGTTCCCTCCTGTGAGCATCCCTGCCAAGCTCCACGTGCCCTTCTTGGCTTCTGCTTGTAATGAATTAAACATGTAAGTCAGAGTCATAGATTAAGCCATAGGCCTGCCATCATTTGAACTATAATGGGGAAAATACCCTCACTTTTAATTTTGATGACACTGTGCTAATTCTAGTCCTAAAATGGGGCCACAAACTCAAAAAGCCTACAGGGGTCGGCAACATTGACTGGGTAGGGACGGTGCCTAAAGGGACACGCTCTGTGTAACAGGGGAGCCAATACTCACTGGGGCCATGGCAGCTGTGCAAAATGCAGAGCTCATGTTGCCAATTTTTCAAGAGAAGCCAGAAATTCATATGTTATGGAAAACCTTCTGGTTTATAAATGTGGGCAACTAGTTCAAACAATTTTTTTAAATTCTGTAACCTCTCCAGAATCTAGACCTGTAAGTCTGTGTCTGAGTTGGAAGGGAACTTAGAGTATGCCAAGTTCAAAACCTCATTTTACAGCTGGAGAAAGCGAACCCCAAAGTGGACAAATGATTTTCCGAGGGGCAAGTAGCTAATTCAGCAGTAGAGTCAGATCTAGAAAGAACACCTGCTTTCTGTCTCCTGCATCACTTTTCCTTCCATGAATGAGAAGAAGGTTAACGGCTTTCAGCCTAGTTTGCAAAGTCAGAGGACACAAGTCTGGCTTACAGAGCACCCAGAACATCATCAATTCACCATTCTACTTTTTTACTCTCTCTGGCTTCTGGACAGTATATAGGAGGCACTCTGCTATTATATGAGGCAACGGACAGAACACTTCTGTCCTCAATTGATTTTCCCTTCACCTGGAGCCTGTCACTGCTGTACGGCTCTGCTACATGAAAGGAGGGACTAGTGTGGCCTGTTGGGGAAGGGGATCGGGACGACGGTCAACCATCCAAGACAAGCAAGGCTCACTCGGCAGAAGATGAAGTACAAAACTTACATTCGCAGAACACTCCCATTAACCTCAGTGGGAGCTGTGCTTACGGGAACTGCAGGATCAGCAGTTGAACAGAGACTGGAATGAAGCAGTAAAGCTCAAGTCATGGGTTATTATTAGGATTGTCTACTTCCAGCTTCATATTTACAAAAGAGTTCATTCTGACTATCTAGTAAGACCTCCCTCTGCTGACTCTTAGGGCAGGGTCTACAAAAGAAACCCTGTTTAGATCCAAATTGTGGCATGTGTACAATTGAAGAAACTTGGCAAAGCACAGAAGTGAGGACAGGTACCAACAAAGTTCAGAAAATATGCCTGGCTGTTTTTATCCTGTTGGCCCCCGGGGTGCATAATATTCCATTGTTAGCAATCCAGGCCTAGGATGGTGCCTGGTACACAGTAGGTACATAGTTAATATTTAGTGACTTAATGAAAATGTCGACTGAAAGAGAAATACACAACGTAAGAGTTGTGAGTTGAGTTTTATTCAGGGTCTTACTGAGGACTCTAGCCTGGGAATCAGCCTCTTGGTAGCTCTGGGGGGACTGCTCTAAAGAGCTAGGGGGAGAATCCAGTGTAAAGATGATTTTGTCTGGGGAATATGTGTAATCAAGCATACATCTCAGTGAAAGGTTACTGCTAGTCACAAGGAACAGATATCTCAGTTAATCATTTTAGTGCTTTTCTATGTATGTAAAGATGTAAGAATCTGGGTTCATAAAAATTTTTCTTGAGCTATATCTAACTATCTAAGGGACCTGTTTTTCCAAAGCACAGAGTGGTTCATCCTGTTTTTCGTCCTGAATTCCTTTCAGGGTGTACTGTCATCAGTGGCAGCAGTAGCTAACAACTTAATCTTTGCAGAACCTGACAGCAAGCAACATTCTTTGTTTTACAAAGAAATGGATAGATAGGTTCATATTTCTTGCTGAACTCATGTAATAGGTCTCCCAACCTAATAAGGTTGGGAGCCATCAGAAGAAAGGCCAAGAATCAGTTAAGAGGAGAGGGTTCTGCTGCTGTCTTGGCATGACCTTTAAAGCCATGTGTGCCTTAAGGGGTGTGGGGGTAGGGGTCCTGTTTAGGCTACTGCTGTGCCTCCCCCAGCAGGTAAAAGCTGAAAAGCCTCTGCAGGCTTCCATGATTTTTAATAAATCCTCCCCCTGCGATAATGAAGCACTGAAAATACTGTATTTGATACAATAATCAATTAACAGAAAATCTGCTCCTTTAACTCTTTAAGTCCAGTATCTTTTGAAAAAGGTTTGTGGCGAGGGAAGAATTAGGCCTCTGTTTCTATGGCACTGCTGTTAGTAAATATGTTAAAACGTATTAAATGATTGCAGAAGGTTGACAAGTATATAATCTAGGTGGTGGGTAAATGGGTCATCACTATAATTCTTTAAACTTTTCTGTATATTTGAAAATGGTTCTAATAAAATGTTGGAGGTAAAGCTGCCCGCTGTCAAAAGACCTACAGGCAGCTTCATAAACCACGTCCTGGCAGCAAAAGAAGCATTAGTCTTTAGCTGGTCCTGACATCACATGCTCGCAGCAACCATGTATCAGTAGATCTAAACTAATAATAATCTAAACCATGTGCCACGCGCTCTTTCAGAGAACTTCATACAGATGAAACGAAGGCACAGAGATGTTAAATTATTTTCTCAAGGCCAAAATGCTAAATGGCAGAGTTAAGAGGGAAAAAACGAAAATGTTTGGCATCAGCTTTTTGCTCTTAATCATCATTCCATACTGCCTCTCACTCTCATAAGGATCAAATATTCCTAGTTGTCTATTTCACCTATTTTTGAATATTTAAGTAACTGTTTATGGCATTTCTCTGGGTAAAACATATCTACTTTAATTTTATATTGTCTAATATATATCTTTTCTAGATTCCAGATCAAATACAATTCTTAAAATGTATATATATATTTTGTTGTTGTTGTTGTTTGTTTTTTGTTTTTTTGCGGTACACGGGCCTCTCACTGTTGTGGCCTCTCCCATTGCGGAGCACAGGCTCCGGACGCGCAGGCTCAGCGGCCATGGCTCACGGGCCCAGCCGCTCTGCGGCATGTGGGATCTTCCCGGACCAGGGCTCGAACGCGTGTCCCCTGCATTGGCAGGCGGATTCTTAACCACTGAGCCACCAGGGAAGCCCTAAAGTATGTTATTCTTAGGAAAAGAACAATGTGAATTTCTAGACCAATATCATCACTCAACATCTTTTGGGGGAACTGAGAAGTTCAGAATGACAAGCTAAGGCTAATACCTCTTCCTCATAAATTTTGAAAAGCCTAATAAACCAAACAACCAGAACACTCTTTCTTTTCACCTTTTCCCCTCTCAGGACCATCGAGCATTCATGAATAGTAAAGTATGCCTAATCCCAGCTGTACCATTCTAACTAATGCTGTCACTGAAGTAGGTTATGATTGGGTAGATATTGAACTCTAGAACCAAGAAAGCACTGTTTAGAATCAAGGTCACACAGATGAATCGGGCTTAAAAGATACCATCTGCCCTTTCCTCGCTTTGTAGTAATAAGTTAGGGTCTACAGCTGAACCCACTCAGAAATCTGAGAATTTCTCCATTTTGAACAGCTTTGTTAAAAGAGGGGTCTGTCCTGTAAAATTCATTCCAATGTTTTACAAGACCTCTTGTATTCCCATACCTCTAATGAAAAAATTTCTTGGGTCATGCCAATTTCCCCCTTTTTTTTTTTTTGGCTGTGCCATGTGGCACGTGGGATCTTAGTTCCCCAGCCAGGGGTGGAACCCACGCCCCCTGCATTGGAAGAGCGGAGTCTTAACCACTGGACCACCAGGGAAGTCCCTCCCCTCTTATTCTTTTTGCACTGAGCTCTGAGCGACTAGTTGAGATTTTCTTATTAAAATTCTTCATTGCTTAAAGGCTGTTATTTAAAAACTGAACTATCAGCTCCCGATGACAAGGACCATGGCTTATATATGACTTACATTTTCTGTGCCCCTGACAAAGTCTTCAGGTACAACTGGTCTTCAATTTATTTACTCACTCTTGAACCTTCCCTTAATGCTCTTAATTTCTAATGATATAACCATCCTTGAAATATTCCTCAATCTTCTTCTTTAACTATGGAAACTAGAACTAAATTTAATACTTTCCTAAAAGTTTAACCAGGGCAGCTTATAAAGGAAAAGAAAACCTACCATTTTTACATCTCCTAGCTTGTCTTTTAAAAATTATCAAACTTGGGCTTCCCTTGGTGGCGCAGTGGTTGAGAGTCCGCCTGCTGATGCAGGGGACGCGGGTTCGTGCCCCGGTCCGGGAAGATCCCACATGCCGCGGAGCGTCTGGGCCCGTGAGCCATGGCCGCTGAGCCTGCGCGTCCGGAGCCTGTGCTCTGAGGCGGGAGAGGCCACAACAGTGAGAGGCCTGCGTACTGCAAAAAAAAAAAATGATCAAACTCTTTTCCTGATCCGGTTAAGATTTACTGCAGATGGTCATTATTTTGTCACACATTAGGGTAAACTGAGGTCAAAAAATGATTACCTGTTTGTTTTCTTCATTCAACTGCACATTAAAAAGAAGAAAAAAAATTGTTTGATTTAAAAGACCAATTACCTCAAGAGCACTCCTACCAAATTTGATTTGGCAATCTTTTGGCATGATTAGCATGAGTTCAGTAGGAGCTCTGTTTAATGAAAAAACATGGTGAAAAGTCCAAAAGGTGCTATGCAGGTCAGAAGGAAGATGTTCTCCCTGAGGCCCTTGGCCAACTGTTATTTCCGAAGCCTTTCTTGCCCATCAGCCAAGCTTTCAGACTGCTTCTCAGTTCCATTTCTTGCCACTAGGTGGCACCAGACTCAGTTAAGAGAAAAACTGCTTAACTAGTCTTTAGATGATTTTGCTGTGAACCTTTAATTAATACTTTGTAAAAATAATTCATTAATTTTAATCTAAAATACGGTGGAGTTTTGCCTTTTATTCTTTCTTGTGGTATGGGCTGTGGGGAAGAGCAGGTTAAGACGTGTAACTCATTCTTTCACCTCCTGCCCACTGTCTTCTGGTCAGCTGTTGTTTTAGCAGCACTTCTCTGTGCCTCAGCAGCCGCTGGCAGCTTCAGGGGGACTTCTGGACTTCGCATTGTCAGACCCTTCTGCAAGCTTGAATGGATCTTTTATTATATCCTGTCAAAAGACAAACCAAAATGAAAGGACAAGTTAAAGGTGTTTCAACAGACCCAAACACGAACATTTCAGTTCGACTTAGGCTGATTTACCTAGAAGGAGGATAAAATTTTACAATTCTGTGAGGTCCTGGGAGTAGCATCAGTCACTAACTTATAAAGGTAGCTGTCTTTTCCTGAAGTTTCTAATCAAGTTATCACTACTTTCAAGGTAAACTTCATTTACAGCTTTGGAAAGGTGTTCCCTTTGGGGCCAAGAGAGTTGATTCTGCTTTGTTTCGTTTTGTGGGATTCCCATTTGTTTGTGCCTTTTACCTTTTTGGAACTGAGCTACTGAAATGCTGAAACTTCTTCCCTTCTCTTACTTTAATTTCTAGAAATGTGTGCAAGAGAAGGAGGTAAGACCCAGATACCAGGACCCTCATTAGCAGTTGCTGATGTTCAGATGTTGAGATTGCCAACCACAACCAGCAAGATTTCAGGGCAGAGTAAGTGGAATTTTCAAAAGATAAGACGGCACTCTTTATTTTTCCTCCTTTCATCTTCAAATGAGATACCTCCACCAGCAGTGCCAAGGGGGTCAGAGAAAAACCAGGCAAAAAGGTTGGAAGTCAAGAATATGAACAAGCCACCTTAAATAATGAAGGTGAACTCATTAAACATGAATTTACACTCATTATTTATTGGCGGTCACTGCAAATAGAAGGGTGTACAAGTGATATCAATATCACTTCCAAATGCATGCTTTCAGCCCCAGAAGCTCTCAAGACTTGAAAGAAATAAAAGGTGGGACACCTTGACAAGCAGTCCTTTCCAGCACCAACATCTTGTGCTTCTATGAACAGTATAGATACGGAGAGGTAGTGCAGCATACTGGTTAAGAATGTCAGCTCTAGGGGCTTCCCTGATGGCGCAGTGGTTAAGACTCCGCCTGCCAACGTAGGGGACATGGGTTTGAGCCCTGGTCCAGGAAGATCCCACATACTGTGGAGCGACTAAGCCCACATGCCGCAACTACTGAGCCAAAAATAAATAAATAAGAAGAATGTCAGCTCTAGAATCAGATGTGGGTTCAGATTCACTGCTTTCTAGCTGCGTGACCTTGGATTAGCAAATTAATCTCTCTGAGCCTGTTTCTTCATCTGTAAAATGAAGATAAGGGGTATTGTGAAGAGTAAATGACGTGGTGCCTTCAACATATTAACTGTTCGATAAAGGCTAGGTCCTCTATACTATTACTACTGTTGTCATGTGATTACTACCACGACTGTTAACTGGAACAAGACAGTACATAGCACACCTCCTATTTGCATCATTTCAGATGCTGCAGTGTTTTAATAACATAATTCTTTTAAATAGCAAAAATACATTTTCCTTCTCAGGATTTAAAAAGGAGGAGGAGGAGAAGAAGAAAAAAAGAGCTCTCAAAAACAGTCATTATCGAGTCAACCCTCAGTAACAAGCAGTACTTTCATTCCTCTATTGCAGTAACTGATAGTAAAACAGAAATACAAGCAATTCCCTACATGCCGCCTGCTTACGGTACTCAGGAATCTATCATTAAGGTCCTCCATAAAAAAGATAAGAATGTCCTCCCCCGAGAGCACAAGGTTATATTTCTAGGACACACACTTGTTTCATTCTTTAAATCTTCCTTCAGTGTCAATTATTCCCATTTCAGAAACGTGGAGCTGATGGCAAGACAATGGCACAACCACAGGCTGAAAGAAATAAGCTAGGACAGATGGGAGATTGTTCTGATAAACCAGTTCAAACATATAGAATGTTGCATTCCAGCCTGAGGTCAAGAACCCTCCTGCACATGAGGTGCTGCTAGCTAGGAGAGCTATGCTAGTAGAAAATCATCTCCTGCAGAAGCAAACTCATTTAACTACAGTTTCCCAGCCAGAGTGCAGTGGAAGTGCTTTGGCTGGGGAAAAGACTCCCTTTACTTGTAACTAATTTTCTGACATCTTTTAGAGCCAGGATTCAGGAAACCAGGTACAGGAGAATTAGAATGATGAAAATATTTCAAGATAAACATTGATTCTGACCAGCAAGATTTTGTTATCAGTGAAATACCAAGAATTTCAAAAGACCAATAACACATTCATGAAATGTAATGGACTGAAAAGTCAGAATTCAAGTTTTTTCTACTTTCCCCCCAAAAGTTACCTCCTTAGAAACACAGAAGAGTTGACAATAGCAGAGTGCTCAAGAACTGAATAAAGCAAAGAAAGAAAATCACTCTTTACCTCTAGAGGTGGCTTCTACACTTAGCTTGGACTTGATTCATGCTGGTAATAGTGGCCAAACAAGAACATACCAGGTTTTTTGGGCCCCAGGATTCTTGTCTCCAACTGAACTTCCTCAACCACAAATTTACCATTTTGGAGAGTGATCTGGCTTGCAGGATCTCAGTTCCCCAACCAGGGACTGAACC
The DNA here is from genome assembly GCF_011762595.2 of Tursiops truncatus. Lineage (NCBI taxonomy): Eukaryota > Metazoa > Chordata > Mammalia > Artiodactyla > Delphinidae > Tursiops > Tursiops truncatus. The sequence goes on from NC_047049.1 coordinate 25,466,662, forward strand.
TGGGCCACGGCAATGAAAGCCTGGAATCCTAACCACTAGGCCACTAGGGAATTCCCAATAAGCTTTACTCTTAAAGTGAGAGAGTGGCATGGACATATATACACTACCAAACGTAAAATAGATAGCTAGTGGGAAGCAGCCGCATAGCATAGGGAGATCAGCTCGGTGCTTTGTGACCACCTAGAGGGGTGGGATGGGGGGGTGGGAGGGAGGGAGACGCAAGAGGGAAGAGATATGGGGATATATGTATATGTATAACTGATTCACTTTGTTATAAAGCAGAAACTAACACACCATTGTAAAGCAATTATACTCCAATAAAGATGTTTAAAAGAAAAAAAAGACTACTTGGGAATTCCCTGGAGGTCCACTGGTTAGGACTCGGCACTTTCACTGCCAGGGCCCCGGCTTCAGTCCCTGGTTGGGGAACTTAGGATCCCACAAGCCACCCAGTGTGGCCAAAAAAAAAAAAAAAAAAAAGACTGCTTGTGAGGTAACAAAAGGGGAGGGAGGAAAAGGCACAAGAGTTACTTGTGTATCAATGTGTGCCCCATGTATCCAAAATTTCTATGAAATATAAACAACAGAAAGTAAAATTCATGGAGAAAAGATTACAGAAATTCTGAGCTCAGGAGAAAGGGTTTATGAGAGAATGATAAAAGAATCCTGCAAAGATGGTCAGAACTCAAATACGTAGAACACGGTTCCAAGGGACCAAGAATATTAACAAATACAAGTCCATAACCATAACCACCTCTATTTCTTAAGTATGTATTATTTGCCAGGCATTGGCCAACATTTACATGTATCATTCCATTTGATTCTCACAACCTGAGGAAAAAAGGGATTATTACCTCCCCATTACACATGAGGAAACTGAGGGTTTAGGGAGGTTAGGTAAGGTATCCGAGATCCCACATAATTGGCAGAGCCAAGATCTGAACCTAGTCTATCTGACTCCAAGACCTGTGTACTTAAACCCCATGCCGTGCCACCACCCTGCCCCAGCAAGATCAGTAGCTTATTTCCCTGGGCTTCCAACATCCAGTGCCTTGAGATGCATCACTGTAATGACTTTGGTGAATGTTAGAAGTTCTATCAGAGGAGCTTTCCTGGTGGTGCAGTGGTTAAGAATCCACTTGCCAATGCAGAGGACACGGATTCAAGCCCTGGTCCAGGAAGATCCCACATGCCCCGGAGCAACTAAGCCTGTGTGCCACAACTACTGAGCCTGAGCTCTAGAGCCTGCGAGCCACAACTACTGAAGCCCACGTGCCTAGAGCCCACACTCCACAACAAGAGAAGCCACCGCAATGAGAAGCCCACGCACCGCAATGAAGAGTAGCCCCCACTCACTGCAACTAGAGAAAGCATGGGTGCAGCAACGAAGACCCAACAGAACCAAAAATAAATAAATAAAATAAATTTTTTTTAAAAAGGAAGTTCTATCAGACAAAAGAGACTTGAAATCCATCACTAAGCCTGTTCTAAATAATAAAATACTATAAAATAATGAATGGATTAATAAAATAATTATGATAGCATGAATGGGGAAAAGGTAAAAATAAATAAGAGGAAGAGAGATGCTAATATCTGTTAAAACTACCTATCTGCCCTCCTCACAGGGAAGTTGTGAGAGATGACCTGAGATAAATTGTGATAAAATGCTTTAAAAAATGCTACACCAGGGCTTCCCTGGTGGCGCAGTGGTTGAGAGTCCGCCTGCCAATGCAGGGGACATGGGTTTGTGCCCCGGTCCGGGAAGATCCCACATGCCGCGGAGTGGCTAGGCCCGTGAGCCATGGCCGCTGAGCCTGCGCGTCCGGAGCCTGTGCTCCGCAACAGGAGAGGCCACAATAGTGAGAGGCCCGCGTACCGCAAAAAAAAAAAAAAAAAATTGCTACACCAGTATTTCAGTTACTAGAATAATTCTAAATATGAATCTAAGACATTTTAGAAAATATTCATTTTCGAATATGCTGGAATACTGGCTCAAATATACATTTAAGAAATTAGATATGATAGAAATTAGCATTCCAAAACAGCAGAGCAATGAATTAATAAACAGGAAAATTTGACTAGCTAATATTCAGAAAAATAGCGACACTCTACCTGAATATTTATGTTAAAATAAATTCTAAGGACTTCCCTGGTGGTCCAGTGGTAAAGAATCCACCTTCCAATGCAGGGGATACAGGTTCCATCCCTGGTCAGGGAACTAAGATTCCACATGCCATGGGGCAACTAAGCCCGCATACCTCAACTAGAGAGCCTGCGTGCTGCAAACTACAGAGCCCACGTGCTCTGGAGCCTGTGCGCCACAACAAGAGAGAGAAAACCCACACGTCACAACTAGAGAGAAAAAACCCAAACGCCACAACTACAGAGGAGCCAGCACGCCATAACGAAGAGCCCAGGTGCCGCAAGGAATATCCCGCATGCAACAACTAAGACCTGAGACAGCCAAAAATAAAAAGTAAATGAATAAATTAATTTAAAAAGAGGAATTTAGCATTAAAAAAATAAATTCCAGATGGAGTAAAAATTTAAATGTGAAAAACAAACCATGGAAGTACTAGAAGAATCTTCATGACCTTGGATTAAGTAATAGATTCTTAGCGATGATACCCAAAGCACGAGCAAAGAAAAACTAACTGGACTTCATCAAAATAAAACCTTTTATGTATCAAAAGACACTATCAAGAGAATAAAAAGATAACACACAGAATGGGAGATGTTTTTGCAAATCATGTACGTGATAAGGGTCTAGTATCCAGAATATATAAAGAACGCTTACAACTCTGCAACAAAAAGACAAACTACCCAATTTAAAAACAGGCAAAGGACAAGACAGTTCTCTAGAGAAAACATACAAATGCTCAAGAAATTATACAGTTAACAAGCACATGAGAAGATGCTTAACATCATTAGTCATTAGGGAAATGCAAATCAAAACCACAGTGAGGTACCACTTCACACTAAGATGGCTACAATCAAAACAGAACAGAAAATAACAAGTGTTGGCAAGGATGTAGAGAAACTGGAACCCTTGTACACTGCTGGTAGGAATGTAAAATGGTGCAGCCACTGTAGAACACAGTTTGGTGGCTTTCCAAAAACTTAAATGGAGAATTGCCATATGACCCAACAATTCCACTCCTAGATATAGACCCAAAAGAATTGAAAATAAGTACTCAAACAAGTACATGAAGCACATACACAGGCATGTTCACAGCAACACTACTCACAATAGCCAAAAAGTGGAAACAACCTAAATGTCTATCAACTGATGAATGGATTAAAAAAAAAAAAAAAAGAGGTCTAGCCTCATTTTTAGTCCCTAATACAAGGGACTACTGTTCAGCCATAAAAAGGAATGAAATACTGCTATATGGATAAACCTTTAAAATATTATATTAAGTAAAAGAAGCCAGACAAAAAAGGCCACGTAGTGTATGATTCCACTTACATGAAATGTCCAGAATAAGCAAATCCAGAGACAGAAAGCAGATTAGTTATTGCCAGGGGTGGGAGAGGGGGAGATTGGGGAATTACGGCTTAATGGGCATGGGATTTCTTTTGCAGGTGATGAAAGTTTTCTGGCACTAGATAGTGGTAATAGTTGCACAACCTTATAAATATACTAAAAGCTGCTAAATTGTACATGTTAAAATGGTTAAAATAACGAATTTTATGTTACATGAATTTTATTTCATTTTTAAAAAGTACTAAAAGAAAACATAAGTAAATTTATAATGTTCACATAGAGCATTGTGAACTTCCTATAATAATTCCTTTAACCATTTTCTATTAGAGTGATATTCATTTTTGATTGCTCTATAGGAGACTATTATATTTTGCAAATATTTTCTCTCATTTATCTTTTTATTTGCTTTTTTTTTCCTGAATAGATGTTTTCAATTTTTATGTAGTCGTTTCCTTTATGGTTTCTTTCTCCTTTCTTTTCTTTTAATTTATTAAAAGAAAAAAAAGTGAGCGGGGGCTACTCTTCGTTGTGGTGCTCGGGCTTCTCATTGCGGTGGCTTCTCTTGCTGTGGAGCATGGGCTCTAGGCGCACGGGCTTCAGTAGTTGTGGCTCGCGGGCTCTAGAGCACAGGCTCAGTAGTTGTGGCACACAGGCTTAGCTGCTCGGCGGCATGTGGGATCTCCCCGGACCAGGGCTCGAACCCGTGTCCCCTGCATTGGCAGGCGGATTCTTAACCACTGTGCCACCAGGGAAGTCCAGGAAAATGAAGTTATGAAGGTAAATCATTTTATAGGTACAAAAATGCTAGAAATAAGTTATGATGGCCAACTAAAAGAACAATGCTCTGTTTTTTGCTTTAGCAGTCTGTGGTGACCATAACGATTTTTTAAATGGTTCTCTGTTTGAGGTTAGGGAATTGAAAGCCGAGCAAACCTTTGCTTCAAGAGCAGTATAGCCTCCACATGTCGTCAACTTCTCTCCAATTGGCCTGATCAGAAAATCTTGGGCAAATCGTGAATTCTTCAGGATAGCTGCTGCTTCTTCGTCCACTTCAACAGTTTCATCTTTCTGAAGGGTAGCATGAAAAACACATTCTTAGAGATGCCTCTTTTGTCTCAATAGAAGAAAAACACCCTGAAGTTCTACTAATGAGCAATATCTCAAAATAAGGAGACTACACCTTTTGACATAAGTATTTTCTCATGTTCAGACCCTGCTGCTAGCTTCATGCTTATTTTCACATGGAACTGACCAGTGTCGTTATCAGTTTTCCTTTGGTGACAGTGCAAAAAAAAGGGCACTCGTGGCTCCAGTGTCTAGTCTCTGCTCAGAGGCAAATGTAGAAAACCACTGCTCTCTGAGTTTCACCTTATTCATTGCTAAAATGAGGGCTTTGGACTAGTGGCTTTTAAAGTGTATTTCCTTGCGTTCCAGGGTGCCTGGGAGGGGTGTAAAGGGTCTACGCCTTGGGAACCAGGAGCGAACACAGGAGATTCTGAGCTGTCCAATCCCTGCTCCTATCAGATAAACTCTGCTTGTATCCCTTCAGATACTGGGGTTATATAAAGCAATGACGGACACATAGTAAGTATTGGTCTTTTAACTAAAATTTTGCTGAAAGAAATAATTCTGGGGGGGTTGGAGAGTGGGCGAAATGGCTAAAGTGGATCAAAAGATACAAACTCTCAGTTATAAAATAAATAACTCATGAGGATATAATGTACAGCATAGTGACTTTAGTTAATAATAGTGTATTATATATTTGAAAGTTGCTGAGAAAGTGAACCTTAAAAGTTCTCATCACAAGAAAAAACAATTTGTAAATATGTATGGTAATGGACATTAACTAGACTTACTGTGGTGATCATTTTACAATACATACAAGTATTAAATCATTATGTTGTATACCTGAAACTAATATAATGTTATATGTCAATTATATCTCAATAAAAAATAATTCTGCTATTAGAAATGTTTTGAAAGCCAGTAGACCAGAGTAATGATTTCAAAGGCCCTTCCCACTCTGATCCTGTGAACCTAATGAAGCAGGCAAGTGGCAGTGTATCAGTGAAAAGGCATTAATGGCTCTGCTGCACCAGGGCGTATTTTAGAAATTTGAAAATGCTATCTAGACAAAAAAATCAGATGAAGGAAACAGTAAAGTTCTTCCACCTTTGGAGCAAATAATGACTGTATCTTCTATTTACTGAGTTCCCAGTACCAATGTTTTGCTATATTATTGCTAATCTTTATAGAAATTCTGCCATGTAGGTATTATTATCCCTACTTTTACAGTGGAGCAAATTGTATTTCAAACAATTTTGGTGGCACATTCAAGTTTACCTGAGTAATAAATAAATAACAGAGCCAGAATTTGAAACCAGGTATCTAATTCCAAAGGCTGTACGTCTCTGTTTTGAGAAAACAAAACCTACTCTAAAAAGAGTAGTAGAAATGTCAATGTCATCATTAAACACTAACAATCCTTAATTCCACAATACAATTAAACAACTGAAATACTGTTATGCAGTCCTCTCCTACTTTTCCATCCTTTCTCTATAATTCCATTAATCTGATGTCTGAATGACGTTTCTCATAGAAAAGTTTTTTAGATGTCACAATGGTATTTGGTTATGTAGGAGAATATTTTATTCTTAGGAGATGCATGCTGAACTCTTTAAAGGTAAAACGTCATGATATCTGCAACTTACTTTTCAATGGTTCAGCAAATATGTATATACGTATATGTATATGTGTGTGTATATATATAGACAAACGCACGTACACCAAGACCAGAAAAGTGAGAAGCAATGGAAGGTTAAGAAAAGGTTCCTGGAGCAAAGGGAAGAATAGGAAGAATGCTGGAAGTCACGGAAATCTTTATTTACCTTACATGTGAAATTTGCATCAAATATTAGTTCTTTTTCGTGTCCTGTGATTCCTCCATTGTAAATAACCTGGCATCTTTTGGTTGGTCCTGTCTTAGGGAGTTTGAAAAGGCGAAATGTAGCAGAAACAAAACGGCAGTCACCTAAAAACAGAATATACTCATGGTTCATCTCCAGCACTCCAACGGCGATTGGTTTGCTCAGCAGATGAAGGCTTAATATTATAAAGACGATTTCTTCTTTGCATGCCATCAATTATCTTTATGGGCCCATCACTCTATTTACTGTATAACTTCAAAGTGCTTTATTAAATGCCAAACTTTGGGAGGTTGCCATTAAACAGGAGACAAGATGGAGATTTCCAGACGACAAAAGTCTCCTTCAGTGAGACTCACTCAGGAGACACTTGATAATCACCAAATTTGAACCATTCAGGGTGCAGTTATAACAGTCCCTACTGCTGTTTCTTACAGATCATGTTTTCTAGTTCCTTGTTTTGAACTGTAATTAAATTGGCAGTGACCAAACGTGGAGGGCAGAACCCAATTTTTTGGGCAAGGATAGCAAGGTCCTTCCAGTACAAAGCACCACCCAGGCACTCACCTAAAAACAAGAAAAATCACAGATCAACCAATACAACTAGGTATTAAGGGAATTATTCTTCTGTATAATTGATTAGGCTATGGTATTACTTAAAGTATAGGTTCTAGAAAAATAGAAGAAGGACCTGAGGGTCCCCCAAGGTATAGAAAGTCATGGTTGAAACCAGATATGCTAGCTAATGGTCTCTGGGAACCATTGTTCAGGACAGTCACTAATATATTGGTTCTATCAATAATAATATTCATGTATGTATTAGGTCACATTCTGAAAAGCACTCTATGTAAAAAAACATACAAGAAAAATTCCAAAACTGCCTCTTAGTTCCAGATTAATCTCATAATGATCTGCTACTAGAACAGTAATTACTATTAATGTTCATAAGGCATTTTACAGTTTTTAAATTTATTACATCAACAAATTAGAAATAATCTAAATCATCACCAATAGAGAAATGGTCAAATAAGTTATGGTACAGCTGTACAATACAGTTGCATAATACAAACATTTAAATTTTTTTTAAGTTTTAGGTTTAGGAAATATGCTAAATAAAATTAGAATACTAAATTCTATATGCAGCATACTCCCAATATTATTATACACACCCACAGGAAAACAAAACCCTAAAAGTGTGTATACTAAGCTATTAAAAGAGGTTATTACTGGGTTATGTGCTTAGTAGTAACTTTTTTTTTGTATTTTCCAACTTTTTTTTTTTTTTTGGCTGCACCACACGGCTTTCGGGATCTTAGTTCCCCGACCAGAAATTGAACCCGGGGCCCCTGCGGAGTCCTAACCACTGGACCACCAGGGAATTCCCTATTTTCCAGCTTTTTAACAATATCCATTTCTTCTTGTATAATAAGAAAAAAGTTAACATAATTTATTTTAAAAGTTAAGAACTTTTGATTTCATAACCAGACTGACCAAACACATGCATTTATCTCCTCAACGTCCAGAGACTCCATGAAAATGACAGTAAAGGAATCGACAACACAATAATGATGAGAACATGGGAAATTAAGGAGGCAGCATCAACTCTGGAGCAGTTGCCGTCATTTCCACACTAGAGCTTTTAAGAATTTTTCACATTCATTATCCCATTTAATCTTCATAACAGCCCTCTAAGGCAGACTGAATTATTACCTATAGTTTACAGTACAGAACACACGACTCAAAGAGATTAATTAAATTGTCCAAGGTCATACCAGATTTGAGTGTCAGAGGAGGAACAGAACCTAAGCCTCCTGAACTAATCCCATGTTCCCACATCACAAAGCCTCATCCTGGATATTAGCAGGATGGAACTCTGTACTTGGACAAGTATCTGCCTCAAAACAAAATAAAACACAAAAACCTACCCCTTAAAACTTTGTGTGTCCTGACTTCTTCTGGCAATTCAAGGCTAGCATAGACGTCACTGAAATATAGCTCCCCACCGTGCTGAAACAGCAGAATTAATCCAAACAAGGTTAAAGATTACATTAGTCCCAGATAGCAAAGGAATGAGGGGCTAAAATCAAGTTTTAAAAAAACAACCGAAGTTCTTGAGCTGACCCTTTTTGGACAAATAACTACTAGCTGCCTCCCTAGTTATAATCATAGCCAACTGCCAAGATTTGTTTTCAGTGCCTCACTCAACAGGTAATAAAATAACTTTCCAAGCTTAATCAATCTGAAGCAAAAGCAACCCCAGGTTGTTACAGAACTAACAGAAGTAAACGGTATTCATAAACTCTTCTCCCTTAAAAATTATATAACTTTTGTAATGTTATTTATTTTTATAATAACACATTATCTTTTTAAAACATTGTCCTTAAAATCTGAGGCATATGAGTGATCAGGAATTTTAAGATTTTATTCAACTAATTTCAAGAGCATGGACATCTAGATTCTATAGTAATGTCTCTACCTTCTACACATACACCCTGGTGAAAACAGTGAGCTGGTCTATACAATGGCCTACTCACTAAGACATTGTTAAATCATTTCTACATTGATATTCTTATTTGATCTCTAAAACAGCCCTATAAAACCAAGAATCTCATAATCTTCTATCTTCTTTCATGAAGAGATACATCTCATGATACATATAGAGGGTGTGGAGCTCCTGCAAGTTTTCCTTTAAGAGACTAGTTAATGGAAAAGATCCATCTTCCTTAACTTCCCAAAGATCTGGAGCCCTGATGGATACAAAATAAGGATCCCTGAGAAGCACTGTCCATGCTAGGAACGTATATTCAAAATAACCTTAGTAGTCAGTCCAAAGGTCCCCGCAGCTCTGCAGATGCTATTCTAGGATTATGTACAGCAGCAAGCAGGAAGAAAAACAGCCAAGAAAGCAAATTTTAACATATTCAATCACAATCGTGACTCTCAGATTTATCACCTTTTGCAACCTAGAGGAAAACAAATTCATATCTAGGGTATTCCTGTCACTCCCACATTTTGCCACTCTTTCTAATTTAATGGAGAAATTGAGAGTTTGAGCTCTCAGCTCAAGGGGACAAGAACAGGACATATCCCATGTGCTCTCACTGATGTTCAAAGACCACTGGTCTCCCTCTTCCCCTCACCTTTAACACTCGATATACCTCCTGCAGCACTTGCTGTTTATCAGGTACAAGGTTAATGACACAATTGGATCTAAAAAAGAAGAGACAGAATGTCAAGCACATCTGCAGACTACTTAGACACCTTCAAATCCTTTGGAGATTACCTAAAGGTGGTTCCCACCATTTTCTCAAAGCTACACTATTCTTCCCACCTCCCTCCTCTCTTCCCCACACTCAACTTTGTCCCAAGATAAGGGAGATGGACAGAGTGTTTGAAATCTCAATAAACTGTTAGCAAGTCTGAGTGTGTAGAAAAAATTTTGAGGCATGCTTCTTATTTGTTTCTGCCCTGATGTTGACTGTGCAACACAATGACCTGGGACCAGATGCCTACTGCACAAGGCATTTCTTATGCCACATGTAAATAGGCTAAGTTCCTCAAAGACAGCTTTATTAAGGCATGATTTGACAACTCAGAGGAAAAACAGCAACACAGAATCCTATAATTTGCCATGAAAATAATACTGAAGATAACATATTGTATAAGCAGCCTCATTGGTCTTGCTGGTCTTTTGGGCTCATTCGTAAACCACGGTTAAGTTTAAAATACATTCTCGGGACTTCCCTGGTGGTGCAGTGGTTAAGAATCTGCCTGCCAATGCAGGGGACACAGGTTCGATTCCTGGTCTGGGAAGATCCCACATGCCATGGAGCAACTGTGTGCCACAACTACTGAGCCTGTGCTCTAGAGCCTATATGCCACAACTACTGAAGCCCGAGTCCCTAGAGCCCATGCTCTGCAACAAGCGAAGCCACCGCAGTGAGAAGCCAGCACACCACAATGAAGAGTAGCCTCTGCTCGACACAACTATAGAAAGCCCGTGCACAGCGACAAAGACCCAATGCACCCCAAAAAAAAAAATTAAAATACGTTCTCTCTCAGGCTAGTGTGTTCTGTGGCTGGTGGACCACAAGGGCCCCAGGCCATCTCCATCCCTTTATTAAGTTATGCTAAGTTTAGTTTAACCCCCCAAATAAGAATCCATTCAGCAAAAAGTGGTGACATTCATGTGTTCAATAGGAAATGGGCTATCTTCACAACAGTAAGGACATAGACCTACATAACAATATCATAACTCTCATTCTTGATTCCAGCTTCTCCTAACTTCTCTATGTAGCCATGAATAAAAGTCACATTGGGTGCCTGGAAGCCATATTTTTCCATGTGATATTCAATGTACTTGTTAGCCACTTCTACCTAAAGGAAGAAAAAAAAATAGATTTGATAATCAACATTTTTTAATGCACTAATTTTTTCCTAAAGTTTCCTATTACTAATGGAATGAACTGCCCCCAGAATGTTTTAGTTACGTAAACGAGGTTCATCTGCGCATGCAGGATATACTACAGAGTGCGACAACTCAATGGGGCATAAACCCCGTTTGATACATGGGTTTTATTTGAATAAACTCTTCACGCAATAAGAAAATCTTTCAGGATAGATGGCAGAAAGAAGGAAAAGATCAAACTCCATTCAGTCATCGTGATATTCATAAATCAGATCAAACCTTTGACTCTGTTCTCCCAGAGAAGCCCCTAATTGTCAAAGTTCTCGGTTTCCAGGTCAGGAAGCAGTAATGGCACAAGCGAGCACTGCATTTAGCACCCTTCTTAAATTATCCTTGAAGAGTCACAAGGAAACAACTTTATCTCTAAAAGAATGCTTTTCAGAATTTTTTCCTCCTTATCCTTGAAATAATTGCCTCACCTGACCTTCTGTCATGTCTATTCCGGTAACATGTCCCTTCTCACCAACCAGCTGACTAAGTGCATAGCAGTCTCAGCCACTTCCACTCCCCAGGTCCAAAACCCAGCAGTTTTCCAGACACTCAGGGATGACCAGACCACAGCCATAATATCTGGGAAATAGAAAATATATACACATTTTTTCCCTTTAGAGACGAGAAGATGTGGAACCATTAAATTTTATAAATCCTTCCTCCTTCCCTTCCTCCTTTCCTTCCTTCTTCCCTCCCTCCTTTCCTTCCTTCCATCATTCATTCAATTTCTTTTTAGATGTTTAGTCTCCCTCACTACACCGGAAGCTCCATGAAGGCTGGGACTCTATCTGCTTTGTTTACCATTGAATTGATGGGCACTGCACCAGGTACTAAGACAAATAAACCAACTAAAATATTTGTTAGGCATTAACTGAGCATCTTATGCAGGTCCGGGACTTGCTAGTTATTGAAGAAGAAAGGTAAGACAAGAATTCTGTCCCTTAAGTGTATTTAACGAGGGAGATAAAACGCAAACACAGAAAACATTTTCCATGATTTATTTACAAACTGAGTGGCACAGGAAGTAAGTGTTATAGTGGTTTGGGAAAGTGGTGCCCAAGGATTAAAGAAGGCTTCACAAAGCAGGTAGGACATCAGTGAAGCGTTGGATAGGTAGGATTTGGAAGGTAGAAAGCGGGGGGGGCTTCCCTGGTGGCACAGTGGTTAAGAATCTGCCTGCCAATGCAGGGGACATGGGTTCAAGCCCTGGTCTGGGAAGATCCCACATGCCGCAGAGCAACTGAGCCCGTGTGCCACAACTACTGAGGCTCGCACACCTAGAGCCCGTGCTCCGCAACAAGAGAAGCCACCGCAGTGAGAAACCCTCGCACTGCAACGAAGAGTAGCCCCCGCTGGCCACAACTAGAGAAAGCCCTCGCGTAGGGATGAAGACCCAATGCAGTCAAAAATAAATAAATAAATTATTTTTTAAAAAAGGAAGAAAGAAAGCAGGGGGAAGGCATTCCAGATTGATAACTTCATGCCGGGCAGGCAGAAATCATCTTGGCAGTGTGATGGCAGGAGGAAGGGAAAGGTCTGGCTACAGTAGTATAGTGCATCAGAGGGAGCCAAGGTTGGTTAGGAAGGGAGGGCCAACGTGGACAGGCTTGAATGTCAGCTCCAAGGAGTGTGAATGTATCCTGTGAGTAAAGGGGCATATGTGTGGGTCACTGGAAGTTCTTCAACAGAGCAGTAAGATGATCGATCAGTGCTGTGCTTTAACAGTTTTATAATAGATAAGGCAGGCCCCATGGATTGGAGGAGACGGGTTAATTCCCTAGCGACCTGGCATCACTATATTTTGAGAAAGATGCTGTCTGGGGTCTTCGTGGAGGCAGCACAGGGCACTTTACCTCAAGGATACTTCCTCATTTACATTCTGCAGGGCTTCCCGGATGTGCTTAGGGACTGGCCTGGCTGCAGTGACACACGCATTGGTCTGGAGGTCTGCTGATTTCTTCAGCACCTGCCCGTAGCAGGTCTGACCCAGGGTCCAAGGGTGGGGTGAGGGGTGAGAAAAGAAGAGTTCGAGTTGGTGTCCTCAGGGTGGAGGCGCCCATACGCCACACCAACCCCCCTCCAGCGCCCCCAGGCCTGGCCAGCCTTTGCTCGCTACAAAGCTCTAAGCCCGGACTTGGCCCTGCCCCACCCCAGGGATCCTGGCGGGCCAGGCCGGGCTTCCAAAGGCCTAAAGCTCCCACTCAGCTGAGGCTCCACCGCAGCCATAGGCCCTACTGCGAGCACCTACCTGCACGTCCTTCCGGATCTCAGCGTCGCGGGTGGTGGCCACTGCCAGGAGGGAGAAAAGGCAGCTTAAAGGCGAGGGCGCTGAGCCCGCATGGGGGAGGGGAGCCCCGGGACTGAGGGGTGGTCTAGGGGCGGGCGGCAGGCGGGAGCGCAGCGGGTGGTGATGGTGGGCGGTGGGGGTAGCAGGGTTAGGGGCAGAGAGCCTGCCCTGGGGGCGGGTGGGGAAGCGAGGGACCACACTCACTGTCTCCTCGGCCTCCAGACCTTGGAACTTGGGTCCCCAGCAGCCGGCTCTCGAGGCCCAGCGCTCCGTAGGCCCAGGGCTCCCGAGGCCCCGCGCTCCCGAGGCCCCGCCCCCGGGCAGGAACCCACCTGCGCAGTCCGACCACGAGTCCTCCCTCGCGCTACGGCCCTAGTGTGCCCAAAGTCAGCTTGGCTGTCTTTGGTCTTTCCAACCAGGAAGAGGCTCTTACTATTAAGGATCTTCCTTTATTGCTCCACTGTGCTTTTCATTTTATAATGCTCGTATGAACACCCACGTATATACTGATTTTTGCCCCCTTTGGGAATGAAATCACCTTTTCTCAGTCCACTTTTTAAAGTCAAGTGTATTGAGAGAGAATTTACATTCAGTAAAATTCACCTTTCTTTATAAAGTGTACAGTTCTGTGAATTCTAACAAGGTATATACATCACCGCAATCAAGGCTCTCACCCAAATGTTTCTTCCTGCCCCTTTGCATAGTAAATCTCCCCACGCCAGCTTCTAAACCACCATAGATCTGTTCTCCCTCCTTTCCCAGAATGTCATAGTGATGGAATCATATCAATGATTCCATACCAATCAATCTCAGTCTATTTTGAATTGTATTTAGGAAAGCAACTTTGCTAAGTTCATTTTTAACCTCTAGTATTTTTTTGGTCAATTCACTTGTTTTCTAAGTATTGTCATTTCATCTTGCAGAAAAAAAAAATTAATTTAATTAATTTCTACACTCCTACACTGGTATACTTTATTTCCTTTTGTGGTTATAACAAGAATTTCTATTCATTAGGATAGTAAGGCGATATGGGGTTCCAACTGAAAGGATATCTGAATGGAAGATTTACTAAAGTATACTTATTTTTCAGTCTCATCTGACAATAATAATCTTCCCAGATGTCAATTAGTTGTTGTTAAATGTTAAGAGGAAGGTGTTATATTTTTAACAAATTAAACCCATGGAAATGATCCTTTTTGGAATATTTTATAGGTTAGAATATCTCTATTAAGTGTGTAAAAATACGTTTTTATAGATATCTGGTTTTTGGCAATTGTTTAATGGTGAAAACACTCCAAAATATTAGTTTTCAAAACACTCTCTCCATAAAATTAGTTCCTTTAGAAAAGTTGTCACTTTCTCACTCATTGTTAAAATGGTAACTTTATCTTGAAAGGACAGATTAGTGGGAGGTTAAGGAAAAGGCTCTATCATTTTCCACTTGTTCACTTGTGCTTGTTTTATTGTATTATCTTCAATTTGTGGTTATTCACAAGAATCATTTGATAAGCCTTAAATCCACTTAACCACACACAGATAAACTGCAATAAAACAAACCACCATCAACTTACATTTAGTTATTCCCAGTTTTCCCTCAGGTATCTAGTGTGCAGGGCTGATTTTGGACCAGACTGCTTGTGACCATCATTCATTCTGATTGGTCAGTGCTTCAGCCACAGAATTTTTTGTTTTTAATATCACCCCTGCTAAATGATAGGTATGCTATGTAGGCCAAGTCAGATATCTCATATCAAGCCATATTTTAAATATTAGCAAAAAGCTAATTTTCTCTTTTTAAGATAAAAAATAAATATACACAGATATTTTCTTCCCTTACCTCAAAGGATGGCCTTGTGCATACCTCCACACATCCCACCTTGGAAGCTACTGGTCCGACAATTCCAGGATGGTCCAGAAAGGCAGATTTTTGGTTCAGTACACAAAACCATCTTTCAAGTACAGCTTTCCAAAATGGCCACCACCACTAAGTAAAGGATTCTCCAAACATTAGAAGTATTCAAGCAGAAGCTAGATGACCAACTGGTTACTTACCAGAGATGAAGTAGCAGGGGTAAATGGATTGGATTCAATTACTTCCTTTTCTTTTTTATGATGCTAAATACTAGAAATGACAGGAAGCACCCTTGTTTCTATTTATAAGAAAAGTAACAGATAATAGCAAGCTAGACTAGTAGTCAGAAGACCTACCATCAAGTTCAGTGACCTTGGGTAAGTCATTTAATCTCCCTGGCTATGTTTTTCATCTATAAAACATGAGGCTAGAATTTAATCACTTGTGAGGCCCCATACAGCTCTAATATTCTGGGGTTCTATTATTCTTTCTTCTAAAACATACTTTTAGAGAGTTTTTTTTTAAGTTTAATTAGAAATAGACATTGAACTTTTTCAGATGCCTTTTTGGTGTATATTACAGTGATGTATGATTTTATTGTTTTTTATTAATGTAATGTGTTCTGCAGCTGTTATATGAACTTTGTAACTCTAGAATTATGTTAGCAGTTCTTCCAAATATTTCTCTATTCAATTTTCTGAGATTTTATTAGGATTTTTGCATCTATGTTCATAAATAAGAATCTCCTAAATGTCTTTATATTATATTGCTTTTTACTTTTTTTAATGAAAATTACATTTACTTCAGCAAAGGAACTGGGTATCTTGCTATCATTTTCTATACTTTGGGAGTATATGGAAATGATTTGTTATTTGATACTTTGGAAAAGTCTCAGGACAGCCATCACAAGCAGATGACATTTTAATTGGTTATTTCTGACAATTTATGGATTATTTCTCATAACCAGTCTGGACATATTCTCTTTTAAATGTCAGTTTTATCATATTATATCATTATAAGGAGCCAGATATTTTGATACTAGTAATTAAATTTTTAGCATCAAGCTGACAGATCTCTCTTTTCAAATCTAATTGATTTATTTTATATATCTCCTATTCAATTATAAATGTACTAATTTGTACTTTTACGATTGAGCTGACATTTTAGCAATTTAATCTGTAAGAACCAATTAATGGTTTCATATATTTTTCTAATTTTTGTCATTCATGCTTGGTTTTCTTATTCCACTTTGATTTCTTTTGTTCTCTTTCTAAATTCTAACCACAAACTCCTTAAAAAAAAAAAAAGAAAACATTTACTTACGCCTTATCCCTAATACAGATATTTAAAGCATGATTTTTTTCTTTATAGTACTGCTTGGGTATCATCACATAAATTTGCTTGCATAGATTTGAATTTTCATTATTTTGAAATTATCCTCCAACATATCCTCTACAACACAGATGTTATTTTAGAGAAGTACCTTTTGTCTCCATATTAACCTATTTCTATAAGAAACAAACTATCGAAGTATGTATACATTTCTGCCTGCTCTCACATTTCTGTCTACTTTTCTTTCATGTATTTTGGCATTATGTTCTTTAAAATGACTAAATCAGTACTACTAGGTTTTCATTATTTAATGTAAATTTCATCTTTATTTACCATTCAAATTTTGATTGTGAAATTTATTTTATCAGATATAACATAAGCAGTCACTGCTTCTTTAATATTTGTTCCAGCATGAGGAAGAAAACATAGACTATAGTTTAATTGTTTTTCATCTTAAATATTTCTTTGCTTTGTGTATACTTGGATGGTTAAACTTTGTTTTGTTTTCTAAACTGGTGACTTTTTAAAAAAATCAGTCCTTGGATTTTCTAAGTAGATAATCCTACTGTATGATAACAATTTTGTCTCTTCCTTGCTAATAGTTACATTTAATTTTAATTTCTGCACCAGGTGTGGCTTCCAGCAAAATGTTGAATAGAAACTGTGATAGTAACATCAAATGTTTTACTACTAATATGACAATTGCTGTAAGTTTGCAAGCCTTCTTTTTAAGGTAAGTTGAACCTGTTTATATTTAATAATTGTAATAAACATTTATAGAATGAATGTATAAGTGAATTCCTTCATACTGTTTTTTTACTTTAAGTTAATGTATATATATATAAAATGAGGAATAAATGTAATCTGATATGATTAGTCAACTTGATGATATAGAATATGAATTAAATTGGACTCATATTTGCCTTTTTTCTTTCAGTAAAAACACCATTTTCTTATGTCAGCTTTCTCCCAGTACCTTAGTGAATTAAGAACTGAGCTAAAACAGGTTGGAAGTCCCATTTTAAATTCAAATAAAGCATAGACATTCAGACTTGACAACAGACAACGGTAATGACATTTAATGAGATAAATTCAATGAACATAGGTAAATGTCAATAAACGTAAGGTTTTCTACATGGCACAACCCTATACCGGAATCACAGTAACTCAACTGCATTCTCACTTGACAATAATGTCATACAAGTGAATTTGCTGATGACTAGCAAAATTACAAAATGAACCCAAGGCCACTTAATCAAGAGTCACAACAACAAAGAAACCCTAGGAATGAAGGTCAAGGCAGGAGGTTGCAGCTGGCCAGATATGATACCATTTGCCTAATTTTCATGTAAGAATTTGCTACAACAAATAAAATAACTATCTCCTCTTAGTTACTAGAAAAGAAAAGAAAACAACAGGTATTACTTAATCACCATTCTGTGGCCATGAAATTAAAATATTTCCTGAATGTATGATTAAAAGAAAGAAGTCTTTAAAAACAGTATTAATCATTCTTATACATTCACAATAGAAGCTCTTAAGTCTGAATTTAAAACACTACTCAGTATTTGCTTAAGAAACACATTTAGACAATATGGCTTTTGACATATCAAAGTTCTATGAGAAAAACGAAGACATCTTTTAATTTTGCTTTAATATCAAATTAACAGAGCAACTTAAAAATTCAATAAGAGCATGGGTTGGTTTGATTCAATAAGTGCTTTCAAAATTCAATCACTTAGGGGCTTCCCTGGTGGCGCAGTGGTTGAGAGCCTGCCTGCCGATTCAGGGGACACGGGTTCGTGCCCCAGACCGGGAAGATCCCACATGCCGCGGAGCAGGTAGGCCCGTGAGCCATGGCCGCTCAGCCTGCGCGTCTGGAGCCTGTGCTCCACAACAGGAGAGGCCACAACAGTGAGAGGCCCGCGTACCGCCAAAAAAAAGAAAAAAAAAATTCAATCACTTAACTTCCTTTCAGGAGAAACTGTTCATCATCACGGATCTTACTCTAACTTAACTTTTGGAGAAGAAAATGGAAAATCAAACCCATAGCACAGTGGTTATGTAAGATATTTCCTCCTCAGTGTCAGGCAAAGTGCTTTTGCCCTCTCATAACACGTTCTACTTCAACAGATGATTTAACTGGTCCTGTAGGTTTGATGACTGCTCAACACTACAAATTAGAATAGAGAAAAAGGTTTATCTAGAATGAGCATCTCGTTGTCATAGCAACCCTCTCTATGCAATAGTACTTTCTTTTGGCTTTAAATGTGGGGGCTATTGATGGGGTCACATCCATGGTTGGATGCAGAGATAGGGGTATTCCTCTACATTCTTTGTATGCAGTGGTTTCCTGTCCCTGCAAGTCCAATTTCATATGTTCTCCCTAGAAAAAATGGAGGACTAGATACTGAAAAAAAAAAAAAAATGCGATCAATGTTAAAAAAAAAAGGACATCTCATTGTGCAAATGATTTGCACAAAGTATATTATATGCATAGTTCTGTTGAACTAAATCAAAATTTCTGTTGGTCCACTAGGGTCCCAGACATGTTTAAACTATGAAGAAAAGATCTGTAAAGCCAACTAGTAGTGTAAACAACATTGCAAGGGACAGATTTAATCCACTTAAAACAAAAACAAGGCTGTTCAATGACTTTAGCACATTTACTTTACTTAATGAATATTACCAATGTAAAAGGTTTCCTACCCTCAGAGTTGGTCTCTACACTCTATAACTTTTAGAAAGCCTTTGCTAGCAGTGAATTGACTTACTGCATGCCTTTGAAATATTCTTTATATTCCCAATGAGCTATCCTAGAACACATGGCAACTTAAGGGCCTCTGTGAACCAGAGTTTTGTACTGATCCTAGGCCCAGCAGCATAATTCCCCCCAGCCTGCTACAGTTAGTTGGCCCCCCACTCCTCTACCTTTGGGGTTACTTACTTCTTCTGAATAGCTTCTTGCCTAAATCAGAAAAGGAAAGAGGAAAATAAACATAAGAAAATGCAGCAAACTAGTAAAAGTTATTTTTGGTCAGATATGTATATATAGGCAGAACAAATTTCCAGCTTGTCACATTTTATATTTCTGTCCATCCTATCCTAAGATTGTGCTATTGAACAGAGGTTCAATATCTGAGTGCAGAGTTGCTGAAAAGATGATTCTAAACCTAAAGATGTAATAATATTCTATCAGAGTGAGGGATGTGGTCTAACAAACTACAAGTATGGCTCAAATTCAGTCTGGGTATGTGGAGCCAAACGGTCACATACCTGACATGTACACACCCCCAAAAAATGAGTATTTAGCTATTTAGATATCAAGAGTTAAATTCCCAGTCAGATATTTCTAATAGATACATAAGTATAATGTCAACTACATAAAATAAAAAGCAAAATGAAATAAGATGACAAGTTAATTAAATTATAATTTTGTCCAAAAGGGGTCTCTATATTTCAAAATCTCCTGGATGATTTATATGTAGTTAGGGTTGGGTTATATATGGGAATGTAAGATAAAGAACATAGTTATACTTGATTCTCCAGGGAAGGTGCAGATGCTCCAGGAAAGACCTCAGGCACAGACAGTGGACAGATACTGGTTAAGTGCCTACTGGGTGCCAAGCACTGTGCATGTGTGTGGTCCTGGATGGGCCCTGCCCTTATGGGGTTTGCAGTCTCTCCTTCTGAGAAGCCCTCAAATTATCAGAGAGGTTCACAAAGGTGGTGCCCACTCTGATCACACTCCATACCCCAAATTCTTATGCAGTCTCAAGCATCTCTTCCAGAGGGAACACATCCTTGACTAACCCCTCCTTTACTCCCAGCTCCTGCCTCCACAGGAAAATGTGCTGAAACACAAAGGCCACAAGAAACAGCCTGCAGAAAACGATTGCTTAATAAGTACAGTAGGCACTGGAGAGGGAATACTCACTGGTATTGAAGATGTGTTGTTATTATTGCCATTTTTCTTAAACTCTGCATTAAAAAAAAAAAAAGAAGAACAGAGAAATAGAACATTCCACTTCCCTGAAGCCAAACAAACTGTGCATATAAAACCCAAATCATAATAGAAATTGTTTCTTACATCTTCTGAGTGTAAGATGGCATCTTCCTGTAGTACCATGTTTCGAGCAGCCTGACCTAGCAGCTGGAAGACAAAAATAAAATGGTAATAATCAAAACTTCCAAACTTCCTGTAATCTCTCTGCAGCTGTTATACCACCACCCTTTCTCCGTGCCCACCCCCCCACCCCATACAAATATAAACCCTCCAAATGTAAAGGAGGATAATTTCCCATTTGGTCATGTTGAAAATCCATTTCATTGTCACTACGGCAGTTCTGGCATGGGCTCGACATCTGTTCTGAAGGCCACAGCCTGAGAAATCAAGTCCTCCGTAACTGCTGAGTTTATTAATCAAGTGCTGAGACGCAAAGTCTGCGAAAACAAACTCTGGCTCCACAAGCCCGGTGAGAACCTAACTTCTGATTCTTTAAAGGCAAACTTGAGATTTGGGGTGGTTTGAGAGGAGTGAGAGGGCAGGAGTTAGGATAGGGCTTTAAAGGACAGAAGGAAGGTAGCTGTTGAGAAATGGAATGAGAGACACAGAGGGGGTAAAAAGGCCTGGGGAGAAGCTTGGGCTTTCAAGTGGGAAACCACCGTGTAAAGGATGGCCAGATGGAGCTGGGGAAGAGAAAGAAAGAAGTGCGGCAGCAGACTTTGATGAGTTCCCTGATAGCTGGGCCCTGAGGCCAAGAGAGAAAGGCTGAGCGAGCTCTGTTTCAGCTGGGTGGCCTGTGCTCAGCAGATCTGCCTCCTCACAGAGAGGCAAGAAGAGATCAACAGAGGTTTCTGGCCTCCTGTGGCACCCTGTTCCTGGCAGACATGCAGTCCAACCATGTAAAGGGAGCTACTGTTATGTGTGTCCTACCAACCCTCCCTGTTCCCTTGGGTCAGAGAGATTCTGGTGAAAGGGGGACAGATGACTTCAAATTAACCAGGACACCAGCACTGTTCCAGCCTCCAGATTCCTTCCCTCACAGCAACTTTTATTTATTTTTCTTTTTAACTTTAAAAATTAACACAACTTGGGACTTCCCTGGTGGCGCAGTGGTTAAGAATCCACCTGACAGGGCTTCCCTAGTGGCGCAGTGGTTGAGAGTCCGCCTGCCAATGCAGGGGACACGGGTTCGTGCCCCGGTGCGGGAAGATCCCACATGCCGCGGAGCAGCCGGGCCCGTGAGCCATGGCCGCTGAGCCTGTGCTCCGCAATGGGAGAGGCCACAACAGTAAGAGGCCCGCGTACCGCAAAACAAAAAACAAAAAACGAAAATAAGAATCCACCTGACAATGCAGGGGACATGGGTTTGAGCCCTGGTCTGGGAAGATCCCACATGCTGTGGAGCAACTAAGCCCATGCACCACAACTACTGAGCCCTCATGCCACAACTACAGAAGCCCACGTGCCTAGAGCCCGTGCTCTGCAACAAGAGCAGCCACCACAAAGAGAAGCATGCACACCGCAACCAAGAGTAGCCCCCGCTCGCCACAAGTAGAGAAAGCCCGCGCAGGGCAACAAAGACCCAAAGCAGACAAAAATAAATAAATAAAAATAAATAAATGTACAAAATAAAAATAAAACTTTACATGCTTCTAAAGGCAAAACAATAAAATAAGACCTATCCAGCCTCTTCCCCTCCCCGGTATCTCTCCCCTATGCATAAATATTTTTTAAATTAATTTTTGGTTTATCTTTCCATTGTTCCTTTACAAACAATGGACATATGTATATATTCTGCCCCCTTTACATAAAATGTAACCTACCATATGCGCTCTTCTGCACCCTGCTCTTTTCACTTGATAATATCTACTGAGATGGATCTGCAGCAGTATATACTGAATCTCCACCTTGTTCTTCCAGGGCTGCTGAGCACTCCACTGAATAGATGTCTCATAAGGTTATTCAACCAGTCCTCCGCTATAGACTTTGGGGCTGTTTCCAGTCTTTTGCTATTGGAAGTAGTGCTACAAGAAATACCTCATAGTTCTTTGTATCTTTTTGCCATCATGTCTTTGGATAGACTCAGAATCTTGATCGTGACTGCTGGATCGGAGGGTTTTAATTTTGCTACATATTGCCACCCACCCCCCATTAAGGTTATACCATTTTGCATTCCCACCCACCAGGTATGAGAGTTCCTGTTCCCTCCTTGTGGCCACTTTTAAGTGACAAACTCCAAACTCCTATGGATGGTGACTGACAAACCGATGGCAGAAAAGAAAGAGTTCTAACAGAATCTTCCTCATTCAGTCAACAAATAGTTACTAAGCGCTTATGAGCCAGTAAGAGACATAGCCCCCATCCTTACAGGGCTCACAGGCTGGGATGACAAAGAAGACAAAGGTACTACAATACCTTGTGGTAAGTGCTGAGGGGGAAGCACTGAATGCCCTGGGAGTTCGGGGGGCAGGAGTGATTAACCCATTACTGGCTAGGTGCTCAGGGAAGGCTTCCTAAAAGAAGTGACTTCTGAGACCTAACGGCTGCTGTTTAGAATTCCGAAGTAATATAATGTTACAAAAAAGTGGCATGATCAGATTTACTGTTTTAGAATGTGGTAAACAGGATGGACTAGACAGGGGACTAAAGGCAGAGAGACAGGTTAGGAGAACACTGCAGTATTCCAGGCGAGCAATGAGAGTGACCTGAACCACAGAAGTGGCAGTTAAAAAAGGGGGCACGGGGGGCTTGAGAGGTATTTAGAAGATAGGCTTGACGGGACCTGTGATGGCCTGGAATGCAGGGGCTGTTGGAATGTAGGGCCAAGGCCTTTTCTGTGATGACAGATGAAGTCATTGACATTGTGCATCATTTTCTTACATAAACCAACCACACACGTAACGTATCACCTAAGATTTCCAGTTTCAGTTTCCTTAAAGTGGAACATCTTAAATACACCTGTAAAACCACCTGAGTACAGAATCTTTTTAGATTTCAGTGAACTTCCTCCCAGGCTTGGACCACTGTCTTGCTCATAGTTAACTCAATACCAGTTTGTCTTGGTACTTCTCTTCAACAAGTATTGCTAATTTTCAACTTAGTTTTCATAGCAACAGCAACCCTCTTTTTTTCTGCACTCATATTTCATCATTTCCCACATCATCCCATGAAACAATGTAGTTGCAATAGCAAGCACAAGTGCCTTACACAGGCTTAGGAAAAAACC
Organism: Tursiops truncatus; assembly: GCF_011762595.2. Taxonomy (NCBI): domain Eukaryota; kingdom Metazoa; phylum Chordata; class Mammalia; order Artiodactyla; family Delphinidae; genus Tursiops; species Tursiops truncatus. The sequence goes on from NC_047049.1 coordinate 25,490,235, forward strand.
ACAACGAACCCTTACCAAGCACACAATTCACCTGGAGGAGCAGAAGCGCAGGTGTGCACAAGAGGAGCGTATTAGGCACAAGCATTCTTTGTGCCATGGACATAAGTTGGTATGATTTCCTCACTTTGTGCTCCAGTCACACCAGCCTCCCTGCATTCCTTACGTACATTCCCATCTCAAGGCCTCTGCATTTGCCACGTCCTCGACGTGGAACTGCCTCCAGATGTCCATATGGTTTGCTCCCTCACTTCATTCAAGCATCTGCTCGAATGCTACCTCCTCAGAGAGCCCTTCCCTGACCACCCTATTTAGGGAAAACCCTTTCAGCACTCTCTATTCCCAGCTTTATTTTTCTTCATAGCATTTACTACCACCTTTTTTGTGTTTCATTTTTTTGTCTGTCTCTTCACTAAAATGGAAGTTTTCTAAGTACAGGGACTTAGTTTTGTGTACCAACGTCTCCCTTGTACCTAGAACAGTTCCTGGCACATTTGTGTACCAACGTCTCCCTTGTACCTAGAACAGTTCCTGGCACATAGCAGACACTCTGTAAATATGTGTTAAGTGGATGCTGTGAAATGAGTGTTTTACACATGGAAATTGTCAGTTTCTCAAACAAAATAGCTATCTGGAGACTGCTGAAGAGAGAAGCAATGCTCTGTGGGCTCAGAAGGATTGAAAATCAGTAAGACACTCCCATAACCTCAGAGCCTAGTAAAGGAAATGGCAAAAATACGTAACTACAGAAAAATACAATATGGTATGTGGTAAGTGTCATGTAAGAGATCCAGTAAAAAAGAAAAAGTTTAGACTTGAGATATGTGTCAACTCTGTCCCAGAAAGTTGGACTGGCTTCAGCTTAACTCAATCCACACCGCTTACTGAGCACCCTGTCTAAATCGACTACAGAAGAAGCCCTCATGAAAAATACACGAGGAGCAGAAGCGGGAAGCAGCAAGCCATATCAGGGCAGTCAATGGTGGCACTGTGGCTTTTTGGCCACTTCATCTAGCTAGCGGCCGTGAGAAGTGACGTCATAGAGTATGGGCTTAGAACCTGTCTGCCTAGGTTTGAATCCTAGCTCTACCCCTTCCTAGCTACTGTGGGACCCTGGACAAGTGAAATTCCTCTCTGTAAGAAAAGTACCTCCTTTATTAGTGATTGTGAAGACTTAATGAATTAAACGACATAAAACACACACTTTTTTTTTTTGAAAAGCTGAAATAGAATCTAAAAATCATGAAAAGGAGAAGGAAGCAGGTATGTCTACCACTAAAACTGACAAAGCAACTTCTGTGCAACCAAGGCAAAAAGTGAAACACAATAAGTTGCGTAATTCTTATTTGGTAAAAGGCAACACAACAATTCTTCAAAAAAGATAAACTTTCCTCTGATACTGAATCCTAAAATGAGTATACCATGTGGACCTCATACAAAGCATATCTGGGATCATCAGATCAGTGACTTCAACAATAGTATTATGGTAAACGCAAACACTTTTTGTTTTTTTTTAATTAACTAATTTATTTATTTTTGGCTGCGTTGGGTCTTTGTTGCTGCGCACGGGCTTTCTCTCGTTGCAGCGAGCGGGGGCTACTCTTCGTTGTGGTGTGTGGGCTTCTCATTGTGATGGCTTCTCTTGTTGCGGAGCATGGGCTCTAGGCACACAGGCTTCAGTAGTTGTGGCATGTGGGCCCAGTAATTGTGGCTCGCAGGCTCTAGAGCACAGGCTCAGTAGTTGTGGCACATGGGCTTAGTTGCTCCGTGGCATGTGGGATCTTCCCGGACCAGGGCTCAAACCCGTGTCCCCTGCATTGGCAGGCAGATTCTTACCCACTGCGCCACCAGGGAAGTCCCGCAAACACTTTTTTCATTCAGCTGTTTCTTGCAGCCACTATCAATAGAAGCTAAGGACATAACATGAAAGCTAATTTTGTAAGGATAATTCTACTGGACCTTAAACTAATATAAATAAAGCTGCTTTGAACATTCATATACAAATGTGAAGGCTTGCAAACATATTATGTTTGCTAATGCAACTACATAACAATGAAATAATAAGTGATGAAACATGAGTAAAAAAAGAGTGGGAGAGAAAGAGGTGCTACTGTTATGAAAACTAACTTGAAAATCAAAAATACTTCTTGAAAATAAGTAGCTAAGATACACTGCTACTGAGTTAATTATGAGCAAGACAATGGCCTACAGGAGAAAGTCATAGAAATCTAAAGACTCTGTCCCCAGATTGTTTTACAAGTGTATTCAAGATGTCTTCCACTTTAAAGACTCCAAACCTGGACATCTTAGATGACACATTATGTGCATGGCTGGTTTATGTAACAAAATGATGTATATGTTTTCTTTTCTCCTGGTTAAAACCTAGAAGTTGAAAGCCTGGGTCATTAGACCCATTTTGTTTGTCCAATCACCTGCCTCGTGGGCATTTGGATTGTCTCCAGTTTGGTGCTATTATGGATAAATGTGCTATGAACATGTTCAAATCTTTGTGTGGACATATATTTTCATTTCACTTGGGTGAATACCTCAGGATACAATGGATAGGTCCTTTTTTGGAGAGAGACAGTGTACACATATAAAGCTTGCTGGTGTGACAAGCTATCAAATAATCCCATACACGGAATCAGCCAGAGGATGATGAGGGGAAAATCACGGCAAAGGAGAAAGCTAATCTAAGAAACAGAAAACCAAGAATGTGGCCAGAAAGACAAGTCAGAAAAGAATAAATCTGTGGACAGACGATGCATAAAAGTGTGGAATCTGGAATGTTGAGGGCAAAACCACGCGGAATTTAGGGGCCGAAAGAGACAGATCTTCACTAGAGACAACTCTGAGAAACAAATGAGGAACTCGTTAGGACCACTATCTCATCCGTCGTCTGCGGCGATCTCTGCTTTGAAGCACCGATTCCCATCATTTCGTTTCTTCCCCCACCGCCTCCATTGCCCCCCGGCTCACAGGACCGCTAATCCTACCCAGAGACTACACACCCCAGAATGCAACACGCGCCCTCCGGAACGAGGTCTTCTCCCTTCGCCACTAGTTCACGGACTACAATTCCCAGGATGCAACACGACCCTCTTCCCACGGCTATGGAAGTCGAGTCTCCCGGTATTAAGCCCGGAGAGTCCACTCCCAGCTCACCTCGGAGCTCCGGGAGCCCTTCAGCACCTGCTTGGTGAGCGCGATCACGTCAGTACCACAGGTGTTCACCTTCTCCGTGAGAAGCCCCTTCACAGACTGACCGAATCGCGCTTGCGAATCCGGGGCCCCAGTCGCCATCACTTCAACCAGTGAACGCCTCCCCACGGGCGATGGCGAGTCGCAGGGGCCAAAAGATGAGCAAAGCGAAAGGAGGCGGGGTCTTTTTTTTCCTACCATGGGAAAAGGAAGGGACGCATGCGCGTAGCGGAGGGTGAGCTTTGCTAACTTTAAATTCATTTAAAATACTCAGTTGATATCCTGAAGAAGACAGGGCCCAGGCAAACATCAATGGAGGGGATGGAATACAATTTCAATAAACCCATGGTTTAAAATCAGAAGGCCTGGATTACAGTCCCAATTATGCCGTTTAGTTGTGTGACTGCAAATTATTCAGCCTCTGCAGCATCTTGTGTTCCTCATCTGTAAAACAGAAGTAATAAAGTTAAATTCTCCAAAGTGTATGAGAATGAATTAAGATCAATTCAATTTTAGCAAACATTTCATGAACGAAATACCAAACACTGCTGGGCTGAGGTAAAGAGAAGAGATGCAGTCCTTGTCTCCAGTGAGCTCCCAGGCTGAGGAGGCATGTAAACAAACAGAAGAACCGGGAAGAACAAGCTAATAGAAAAATTGGCAAAGTTCACAAACAGGCAGTTAAAAAAGTAAATAAGATAGTCAACAGGTATGACAAATGTTTTACATCTCTAGTAATTTTTAGTGATAAATGACCCCTTTGTTGTATTTAAAGCAAACTGATTAACACCTTGAAAAGAATTAGTATCTGAAGTGTTTCATGTAGCTCTATTTTTTTTTTTTTAGCTAATGCACGAGAGAGATGACAATGGTAAATTGGCGAATTATGTTTAAAATCACCTATACTCAGTATCAACATTACTTTCTCTTCCAAGTGTCTAGTTTCATGTCTCTGATTCTTTCATTTAATTCTTATTCTTAATCAAATTTATTGAGGTATAATTTATGTTCAATAACTACATTCTTCTAAAGCATACAATTTGATGAGTGTGATGGATGTGTACACCTGTGAATTACCACCACTATTAAGATACAGAACATTTTCATCACCCCCACAAGTTTCCAAGTGCCCCTTTGTAGACCATCTATCCCTCACTCCAGGCAACAACGGATCTGCTTTGTAGCACTATAGATTAATTTGGGTTTCTAGAATTTTATATAAATGGAATCATACAGGAAGTACATTTTTTGGTCTGGCTTCTTTCTCTCAGCATAACATCCTGAGAGTCATTCACTTAGTTGTGTATATCACTAATACGTTCCTTTTTTATTGCTGAGAAATAGTCCATTGTATGGATATACCTCATTTTGTCAATCCACTCACCTTTTGATGAACATTTGGGTTGTTTCCGTTTGGGGGTTTTATGAATAAAGCTGCTATGAACATTCATATACAAGTCTTTATGTGAGTTTGTTTACATTTATCTTGAGTAATATCTGGCAGTGGAATGGCTGGGTCATATGGTAAGTCTTTAACTTTTCAAGAAGCTGCCAAACCATTTCTCAAAGTTTACCACTGCATTCCGAACAGCAGTGTAAGAGACTCCAGTTGCTGTACACCCATAAACTTAGGAAAAGGTTGAGCCATGGTAGAGCCATGGTAACAAGTAGCCACCTGTAGTAGACAGACTGGCCACTGACAGCTGGCTTCCATGATTCCTATCTCCTGGTGTTCACGCCCTTGTGTATTCCACCTCTCTTACTTGTAGGTGGGACATGTGACTTGCTTCTAACCAATAGTATATGCGTAGGTGATGGGAGATATGTGATTATATGTAAGTGATTATGTAATTACATTACATAAGACTGTAAGGCTCATCTTGCTGGAGTCTCTCCCTTTCTAGCTGTGAGGGAGCAAGTGGCCATATTGGATGACTCCATGTTGCAAGGAACTACAAGTGTCATCTAGTCACTGAGGGCTGAGCTCCAGCTGACAGCCAGCAAAAAAATGAGGCTCTCAGCCAAACAACCAAAAGGAACTGATTGCTACTAACAACCAGGCAAGTAGAGAAGCAGATCCTTCCCCTTTCGAGCCTCCAGATGAGAAGCTGGCCCACACCTTGATTGCAGCCCTCTGAGACTCTAAGTACATGGCTCAGAAAAGCTGTTCTTGGATTCTTGACCACAGAAATAATAAGATAATAAATATGTGTTGTTTTAAACCGCTACATTTGTGGTAATATTGTTACACACAATAGAAAACTAATATACCACCAGAACTTGTTTGAAATACGTTCAGTCAATGACAACTCACCTCAGTGAATCCCTTTTGCAAACCAAGCAATCAGGGTCTATCCATTGTCCTATCTTCAAGTTCACTGAGTCTTTTGTCTGCTTAAATCTTCTTTGAATCTCTCTAATAAATTTTTCATTTCAATTATACTTTCCAGCTCCAGAATTTCTTTTTGGTTCTTTATAAGTTTTCTCTTTATTGATATTTCCATTTTGTTTACACATTGTTTTCTTGACTTTCTCCATATCTCCCTTTAGTCTTTTGGGCATCTTTAAGACAGTTACTTTGAAATCTTTGTCTAGTTATCAGACATTAGGTTTTTTTCAGGGACAGTTTCTACTGATTTGTTTTATTCCTTTGAGTGGGCCATACTTTGCTGTTCCTTTGTATGCCTTGTGATTTTTTTTTTAAGAACACTGGACTTTTGAATTTAATAATGTGATAACTCTGGAAACCAGATTTTCCCCTTTCTCAGGGTTTGCTTGTCTTCCTTATTGTTTGTTTTTGTTTTTAACTGTGGTACGCAGTCTCTTTGCTGAGGATCAGCCAAAGTGTAAACTGAAGGTCTTCCCAGTCTTTTCTGAGCCTTTCCCTGAGCACACACAGTCACTTTCTAATTTTCTCCATACATGCAGTTGTTTTTGAATGTCCCAGTCCTTAATGTCTGGCCCCAGAAAGTGGGAAATGTAAAAACTGACCAGGGGGTGGGAATTCCCTATCAGTCCAGTGGTTACGACTCCACTCTTTCACTGCTGAGGATGCAGTTCAATCCCTGGTCAGGGAACTAAAATCCCACAAGCTGCGTGGTGTGGCCAAAAAAAAAAAAAGAAAAACGACCAGGGGGTGGAAGGGAGGGGAGGAGAAGGGGTCTGGCCTTTTAATCCCCCTGGAAGTCATTTCAGCCAGAGGGAAGGGGCTGCAATAGGGTCAGGGAGGCACAGTGACAGTGGCCGCCCACCACCTTGTCTGCGCTCTGTGATCAGAAGCAGCACTCAGAGCAGAGATGCCGATATTTGGAGGACAGGGTCCTTTTTGCCCACCCTAGCTCCCACAGCTGTGGGCAGTGGTTCCAGGAAAACATGCACAGTTGTCTGCCAAGGGGCTGGGGATGGAGGACGGGTAGCTCCTACTGTGCTAAGAGCCCAAATTGACTGACGTTCACCACAATTTACCATCTAAGTCTTCCCGTGGAAGTTGCAAGCCTTCAAAGTTCCAAAATGGTTGGATGAGACAGATTCTACCAATGCAGTTGTTGTCTAGGTGGGAGATAGATTCCTGGTGCTTCATACTGCGGCATCTTCCCAGAATCCCCTCCCCCATTTAGTTTTATGAATATTCCCTCGTCAGATTTTGACTGGATGTTTCCTTTTTGCCTAACCATAATGGACATAATGAAGGCTTAGAAACATGCAGAAGATGCCACCCCTGGCTCTGGTTAAGAGCACTGTCTTGTTAAGGCTAAGCTGTTGCTGCCTAACAACAACTCCCCCTCTCGGCCCTCCAAATTTAGTGGCTTGAAACAACCACCATTTCATTGGCCGTGATGCGGAAGTTCAGGAATTTATCATGGGGGGTGATCTCTGCTCCAGTGATGTTTGCTGGGCTCACTCAGGGGGCTGCGTTCACTTGGTGGCTGGAAGGTCTGAGGTGGCCTCATTCAGGTGTCTGCGGCCTCACGCTGGCTGTCACCCGGAGTGCCACGCTTCTCATCCTCGGGGCCTTCTCTCCGCATGGCCTTCTCTCTGGCGGGATAGGCTGAGCTTCTTTACATGGCACCTGGTTTCCCAGGCAGCGGGAGCTGTCAGGCCTCTTAGGGCCAGGCCCAGAACTGGCACAGCAGTCACTTCTGATGATTCTGCTGATCAAGTCACAGGGCAGCTCAGGTTCAGGTAGAGAGGAAGTAAGAGTCTACCTCCTGACAGGAAGAGTAGTCCTATGTCTGCAGGTTTAGGAGGAGTTGTTGGTACCCATCTTTGCAGAAGATCTCCGACAGGAGTCTAGACAGTCACTTGACTCGATACAGACTCAAAACAACTAAATTGTAATGAAGTTCAAATTGAGTGTGAGATTTCCAGGGCACCCCACTTCTCCCCTATTAGAATGTATGCTCCAGGCGCAGGGAGTTTTATCTGTTTGGTCCATTGCTTCGTTTCCAGCCTGAGAGCAGTGCCTGGCTTGTGATAGAGGCTCAGTGAGTATCTGTTGCCGGAAGGACTGCTTGGTGATGGTAGTAGCAGAAGGGTTGGTGTAGAACAGGTCCATCAGAGAAGGCTGCAGAGACAACGTGAATCTGCCGCCAAGTTTGCGAAAAGCGTGTTGGACGTGAATCAGTGTCTCAGAGGTGGGGACACAATGCTTATTCACTGTTCCGCAACATTGAGGCCCGCCCGTGCCAGATGTGAGGGGGAAGTAAGAGACCTTCCCTTGAGGAAGGGGATCCCAACATCGCAGTGTATGACATGTTCTAAATCATAGAAAAGAGAGGGGTCTTCTTGGGATGACAGTGGGAGGCTTCAGCATGGGCGTGTTCGGATGGGACTGAGTAAGGTGAGTGTGACTGAAACTGACCTGAAGACACCATTAAAAATGATGGTTATGGGGTATGCATGTGACTGAAAAATTTCCAGAGGCTTGAAAACAGTCACCTGTAGGATGTATTTATGAGATAAATGATAAGGATCTCCCCCTCTAAGTCCTTAAACATATGAGTTATGTGATGAAAACTAGATTTGAGACAGCTTCTGATTATTTCAGGCAAAATTTTTGCATCAGTGATAAGGAGAGTGTTGAGGAAGGCCATTCATTTTCAGGATTGGTGACGTAATTCACAGTGATGTTTCACCTTACTATAGTTTTATGTTTTAGACGTTTACAAAGATCATTGCCATATGTATGTGCCTGGATGAAAAGCAAAAATATATGTAGTAGGATGTAGTAGTATCTTCCTTCTCTCCCGCCTTCTGCCCGGGGAAGTGATCTCAGCCCTTGCTTGCAGTGAGTAAACCAGGAGAGGAGGTGGATAAAGGAGTGAGATAAGTGTTTTCCTCTAGGAGAACAAAAGCTGACAGAGAGAGGATAAGGCAGGTTAGTTGGAGTGGAATTGGGGCAAGAAATCCATGGCTCTATCCTTGAGCGGCAGGACCTCAGGTGATGGTGATGTATGAAGGGCATTTCTAGGTACTGGTGCCCTCAGTTGTTATACTTGCATAAGAAACCTCCTAGAAGAAAGTGCTAGGGTTGTTTGTTTGTTATTTAACTTTTGTTTGTTTGTTTTGCAGGGACAAGGTGTTGACAGTGTTAATTGGTGTGCTGAAACTGACATGAAGATGGCCCAGTCCAATAGGAACATTAGCTTCTTTGGTTCAACACTGGTTCAACTCCGAACAATTATATGAATGTTTGGTGCCAGTATTATCATTATTTTCCCTAAATTAGAAGACACTAAGGCTCCAGAGAGACTAAGACAGGAGCCAAAGATCAGAGTCCATGGGCTTCTCTGTGAGGCCTCAATGTGAAGGCCTGAACTATCGCTGGAGATAATTTTAGAGACCTGTTGTTAGGAACCCACCGTGTGTACTAGATAACTTGATTTTGAAAATTGGAAAGTGTTGTACAAACAGGCCGCCAAACCCTTACTGTGGTCAGTGGGTATTAATACCTTTGGATGGAAACCTGTGGACGTTCACAGGCGCAAATGGAAGTTAATGACACACGTTCATTGAAAGTGTTTTCATTCGACCACAAAGGAGCCTCTAGGTCTGCAGCTCTTTAAAAAGTTTTGTTTACATGTCCTTCTGAGAATTCTATCAAAAGTATGGCCCTTTTCCCCAGAAGAATGCACATATGCATACACACAACCCAGCATACAACTGTAGGGAGGATCTAGGTTCTGCAGCCCACCTACAGCATCCAGTGAATTCAGCTCATTCTTTGCTGACTTCACCAAGGTTGCTTGAATGAACTGAAATTATCTTCCATCATAAAATTCTCCACATCTTTCGGGCAGCTTTAAGCTATACCTAAAAATAGCATGAAGAAAAGTAATAATTCCATCCATAATTAGAGACAAGATTCTTGAGTCCAGCATGGAAACCACGATGGTACTTTGATCAATGAGATTGTTCTCCAGGGAGGGAGGTTTTAATAACTTTTGTGACTGACTTACTTTTTCTCCTCAGTTGCTCCAGGAGTCATCTGTGAATAAGTCCTTTCGAAGGGGATGATTTTGACTCCTACAAATTTAAGCAGATCAGAGGTCCTGGGTAGACGATTTAGTATAAGAAATAGCATATAGTAACCCTGGTTGTCAAATTACATTGGCTTTACAATAAGATTCTGCTCATTTGGTGTAGTTCAACTCTTTTCTTGTTCCCTTGGTTTTTTCATATACTAGACAGGCCCAATTTTAATTCTGAACATTGAGTTCTATTAGGTAAACAGGAGTAATTTTAAAGTTCCCCTCCCCTGAGTCACTTCTGTCCATGGAGACAAGCAAACCACTGTCGCCAAAGCCCTGGCAACATGTCGGGATGAGCAGGGGAAACTTCCATTATCTTTTCAATCAACTTGGACAGCTCCTGAAGAAAATTTCTCTTCCTTCAGTGAGTAACTTTTGTCTTACCTAAAAACTTAGCTGTGGTCTTCTTTCTTCTTCCCTTTTTTCCCTGAGGCTACTTCAGCAAAAAATGTACTGTTCTGTTTTGTTTTTTTAATTGAGGCTTGCCTGTTAGGCCAGGGAAGAAAAAATAATTTGTTTTATGTGTGTTCTTATTTGAAGTGAGTCGTGACGAACTACACTAAGAAGATGAAACATTAAAAACACTTTGGGGTTTTTTGAGTGTCCTCTTCACTCATTTGTTGAACTCTAGGGTTCCTGGTTCATTGAAGGTAATTAGTGTTGGTAGGAACAGTGTCATTTATAATAACAGTCATCACAGCCCCTTACATTTCATATCCATTGAGCTTTCAAGTAGACGGGGCACAAGGCCAGTGAGGGGCGTGAGCAGAGAACACGCCCAATTCCTAATCTAGAACACTCCTTACTGAAACTTCATACTGGGTTTTATAATGCAGAAGAGCAATCATTAGTGTAATCTTGGACCCCTTCCCCCTTTTTGATTTGTGAGGTATGAGGGGAGTGTCTTAGTCCCCTCCTTAATGGGCAGTGCCTTGAATGGTTACTTGAGGGTGTGGAACTTTAAAGATCACAGAAATGTACCTTCTCATTTCTTTTATCCCGTCCTCCAACCAAATGGAGAATCTGCATTATTGTGGGAGATTAAGACGAGATCTCTCCCTTCAAGACTGAGCCCTTGTCAGGAAGGAGGAAAACTCTCTTCTATCCTTCTAGGTTCTTCTTGCTGCTCTAAGTATTAAGTCGACATGAGACAGATAAACAGGAGAAAATCAAACTTAACTTTGTATGGGAATCCACACACAAAAGAGGGTCAAAGGCCCCACATACACAAGAGGTTCAGAGACAGAAAGGTAAAATGAGGTATATACACCATCATGAGCTAAGGAATGGGGCAGGGGTCTGGGTCTTCCAAGGACAGGAGGGTCATTCACAGGACATTAAGGAGAGCAGATGCTTGATAATTAGATGTTTGTTCTGCCATGTAGATGGGGCCCCTAAGATAAATTTTATCTCTGGTAATTACCTTTTCTAGGCAAAATCCCCAATTTAAATTCTTCTAGGTAGTTAAGAGAGCGGCAGTGAGTTTCTCCTGGACCCGCAGGGTCTCGATTGCATTTAGTTCAAAATGAGCCTCATGCAAAAGTAGCCCATTTGGGGGAGGCTGGTTCTGAACCCCTACAGATCCAATTTTTATATTTTCTACTGTGGTCCTAGGAAATTCATAATTTTTAAAGAGTGTTTCCCTTTTCTTCACTTTGTCTCCCTCATGAAATCCTTCTAGCTAAAACAGGATGGAAATAATTAATGGAAGAAAATAAGACATTGATTAAAATGGATATTTGTTTTTATTATTTATTTTGGATTACTTCCTCACTTCCATTTTAAATTGCAGTATATGATCTTAGAATTTGAGCTGTGACAACTAATTTTCTTCATTACACTGATCTCTCACCTTTTCATAACCGGTTTGCTTAGCTCTTAGAATTTTCATTACTTTATTTCTTCATGTGTAATAAAGCCATACTAGCTTGGAATATTTCAGGAAGTAGAGGGAATTCCAGTTTAAATTAGCTTAAAATCTTAGATACAGTATTTTTGAAGGAATGTTATATTATCATTTGTGTGTGTGTGTGCTTATATTTATTTATTTACATATATATATATAACTTAAATCATGTGTTACCTAGCATGCTCCTTAAGGAATTTGCAATTACCTGAGCCTTGGTTTTGCATGTAAATGGATACTTCTAAGTGCTTGAGCCTACTTTGAAAGATTCCTTAATAGTTTAACCAATAATCCTTAAAGTCTAGGTTGTACTCATATTTAGTAAACATTTTTTTTTCTCATAGCTAGGATGAAAGTACATTTAGCTCAGCTCTATGAGGTATTACATTATTAATAAGTAGAGTGGCACTACTAGGACTTTTTTTCTAGAGAATCTACAGTGCTCTCCATATACACGTGCATTTACATGACTATTACATCTACTACACACAGTGATGTGTATGTGCACATGTATTACAATCCCTGAGCACACCACACATTTGTGGACAAATTGAGGAAATGATCTTTGCGTATAAACTAGACTAAGTTTTCTGAGGGCAGGAATCGTGTCCCTTGGCCTTCTTCTTCCAAAGTAAACATATCTGCCAAAGACTTTGTTCTGGTACCCACCTCAGTTGGGGGCATCCTTTATGAGGAGCAGCTCCAATTCCTTTCTGCCTTTCTGTTTGGGTGCTAATGAATGGGAGGGGGGAGTATGTGTCGGGGGAAGGCTGGGAGGTTGAGCTGTGCACTGTCTACATACTTGTGAGTGGGAGTGTGATTCCTTGCCCGTTCCTGATTCTCTTGCCTGCCACATCATAATCACAGTAGTTAATAGCACAGGCCCTGAATTTGAACCTTGGCACTCTCATTTTCCAGCTGTGGAATCTACTTTGAACAGTTCTAATTAATCTCTCTAAGCTTCAGTTCCCTGATCTAGAAAATGGGGGTCATAAACATCCTCACCGGGTACGTGCACTCTAGGAGGGATTTTTTTTTTTAGATTTTTTTTTTTTTAATGTGGACCATTTTTAAAGTCTTTATTGAATTTGTTACAATATTGCTTCTGCTTTATGGTTTGGTTTTTTGGCCTCGAGGCACATGGGATCTTAGCTCCCTGACCAGGAATTGAACCTGCACCCCCCGCACTGGAAGGTGAAGTCTTAACCACTGGACCGCCAGGGAAGTCCCCAAGAGGGATTTTTTTTTTTTTTTCTAAGAGGGATTTTTGATAGTGGCAAATACTATGCCACTTTATATAAGGGACTTGAGTATCCACAAATTTTGGTATCAATGGGGGTCTTAGAACCAATACCCCGTGGATATGGATAGACTACGGTTTGGGGGGATTTTTGTTTTAATTTTGAAACGGCAGCTTTATTTTTTACAAGTTAATTAAAATGTAAATGTTTCAATAAACTAAGATTTTTCAACAATCAGATGATAGAGGTATCATAGATATCGAAGGATGAAAAGTAAAATGTACAGCCAGACCACATTGTGACTAGGGCTATTAAATCAGCGTCTGAAACCACTGCCCGCATGGTTCATGATGGTGCAGGGTCAAGTTCTCAAAAAGAATGTCATTAGCTTACCTCAGTCTGAGAACTGATTCCCCTTCTGCCGTATGCTGCTATTCCAATCAGAGTCACAAGACACAAAGGCACAAACTGTGGGTGAAGTCACGTGAGTATAGGAGGCAATGATTGACATCTCTAGTACAGGAGCCATCCATTTCTAAACTCTATGAGGGTCAAGAACAGTATCTATTTGTTAAATGTTGAACATTAGTAAAAAAAAATGACCATAAAAAAAGATTGAATCGGTGATAGATTAAACCTTGAGAACGGTGAAATCATCCAGGGAGAATGTAGATGGAGAAGGGCCAAGGACAGGCGACTAGGGAACCTTGACATCCATGAGAGGACAGAGGGAACAAGAAGAGGAACAAAAGAATTACCAAGAATCCAGAGCTATGTGATATTTCATATGAGAGTGTTTAAAGAAGATGAAAAAATCCTTAAAAAAGCAGCTACAGGTAAAAGGACGAAAGCAGTTACATGTAAAAGGACGAAATTAGAACATTTTCTAATACCATATAAAAAAAAACTCAAAATGGATTAAATACCTAAATGTAAGCCTGGAAACCATAAAATTCCTAGAAGAAAACATAGGCTGAACACTCTTTCAGTAGCAATATTTTTTTGGATCTGTCTCCTAAGGCAAAGGAAACAAAAGCAAAAATAAACAAATGGGGCTTAATTAAACTTAAAAGCTTTTGCACAGCCAAGGAAACGATCAACAAAACAGAAAGACAGCCTACTGAATGGGAGAAAATATTTGCAAGTGATATGACCAATAAGGCATTAATATCCAAAATATATAAACAGCTCATACAACTCAACATCAAAAAAACAAACAACCCAATTAAAAATTGGGCAGAAGACCTGAATAGACATTTTTTCCAAAGAAGACATAAAGATGGCCAACTGGCACATGAAAAGATGCTCAACACTGTTAACCATCAGGGAACTGAAAATTAAAACCACAATGAGATATCACCTCACACCTGTCAGAATGGGTATCACCAAAAAGATCACAAATAACAAATGTTGGCAAGGATGTGGATAAAAGGGAACCCTTGTGCACTGTTGGTAGGAATGTAAATTGGTGCAGTCACTGTGAAAAAGAGTATGGAGGTTTCTCTCAAAAAACTAAAAATAGGGACTTCCCTGGTGGCACAGTGGTTAAGAATCTGCCTGCCAATGCAGGGGACACGGGTTCGAGCCCTGGTCTGGGAAGATCCCACATGCCACGGAGCAACTAAGCCCATGCGCCACAACTACTGAGGCCATGTGCTGCAACTACTGAAGCCCATGCGCCTAGAGCCCGTGCTCCACAACAAGAGAAGCCACCACAATGAGAAGCCCGCGTACTGCAAGGAAGACTAGCTCCCACTCACCACAACTAAAGAAAGCCTGCATGCAGCAATGAAAACCCAAAGCAGCCAAAAAAAAAACAACTAAAAATAGAACTACCATATGACACAGCAATTCCAATCCTGGGTATATATCTGAAAAAAAAAAGGAAATCACTAATTCAAAAAGGTACATGCACCCCAATGTTCACAGCAGCATTATTTACAATAGTCAAGATATGGAAGCAACCCATGTGCCCATCAACGGATGAATACACACACACACAATGGAATACTATTAAGCCAAAAAAAAGAACAAAAAAAAGAATGAAAATTTTGCCATTTGCAGCAACATGGATGGACTTGGAGGGTATTATGCTAAGTGAAATAAGTCAGACACAGAAGAACAAATGCTGTATGATATCACTTATATGTGGAATCTAAAAAATAAAACAAACTAGTGAATATAACAAAAAAGAAACAGATTCGCAGGTATAGAAAACAAACTATTGGGGCTTCCCTGGTGGCGCAGTGGTTGAGAGTCCGCCTGCCAATGCAGGGGACACGGGTTCGTGCCCCGGTCCAGGAAGATCCCACATGCCGCGGAGTGGCTGGGCCCGTAAGCCATGGCCGCTGAGCCTGCGTGTCCGGAGCCTGTGCTCGCAACGGGAGAGGCCACAACAGTGAGAGGCCCGCATACCACAAAAAAAAAAAAAGAAAACAAACTAGTGGTTACCAGTGTGGAGAGGGAAGCAGGGAGGGGCAAGATAGGGGTAAGAGATTAAGAAGTACAAACTACTACGTATAAAAGAAGCTACAAAGATATGTTGTACAGCACAGAGAATATAGCCAATATTCTATAATAACTGTAAACGGAGTATAACCTTTAAAAAATTTGTATCACATTATAAGACTGAAACTAATATAATATCAACTATATCTCAGTAATAAATAAATAAATAAATAAAAGAAGGTCTGAAAGACATCCAATGGATTTCTCAGTGTGGTGGGGTCAGAGGTCAAACTACAATGAGTGTACAAGGAATGTGGAATAAGATAGAGACACAAGTGTTCATCATATTATTCTACCAAGAAGTCTGAACACGGAAGGAGAGAAATTAAAGGAAAATTAGAAGGGAACAGGGAACACAGCATCAGTGGAGGATTTTAAAATTTTGTATGGGATAAAAGTCTTGAGCGTATTTGTCAGCTGAGGAGAAGAAGCCAACAGAGAGGGTGAGTTGAAGATGCAGGAGGAAGATGATGAATGAAACAAGTATCTGTGAGAGGTCTGAGGAAACAGTGTTGAGAGTGTAGGTGGAGGCCTCAATTTTTTAAAAAATAAATTAACACAGTCATTAATACAGTTTCTATTTCTAGTCTTCTCTTCCTTTTTTCTTTTTTTTTTTAGAGTTTAACTCAACTTTGAAATGCGTAATGCATTCACATGATTAAATGCTTTAAAAGATCCAAAAACCTCTTCCCACCACGACCACCCTAGCGGCAGCTTCTTAGTTCTTTCCATTAACAACCAAATTCATGACTGTCTTTTTTTTTTTTAATGAATTTATTTATTTATTTATTTATGGCTGCATTGGGGTTTTTTTTCAACATATTTATTGGAGTATAATTGCTTTACAATGTTGTGTTAGTTTCTGCTATATAACAAAGTGAATCAACTATACGTATACATATACCCCCATATCTCCTCCCTCTTGCGTCTCCCTCCCACCCTCCCTATCCCACCCCTCTAGGTGGTCACAAAGCACCGAGCTGATCTCCCTGTGCTGTGCGGCTGCTTCACACTAGCTATTTTACATTTGGTAGTGTGTATATGTCCATGCCACTCTCTCACTTCATCCCAGCTTACCCTTCGTTGCTGCACGCAGGCTTTCTCTAGTTGCGGCGACTGGGGGCTACTCTTCACTGCGGTGCGCGGGCTTCTCATTGCGGTGGCTTCTCTTGTTGGAGAGCACGGGCTGTAGGCACATGGGCTTCAGCAGTTGTGGCTCTCGGGCTCTAGAGCGCAGGCTCAGTAGCTGTGGCGCACGGGCTTAGTGGCTCTGTGGACCGTGGGATCTTCCCCGACCGGGAATGGAACCTGTGTCCCCTGTGTTGGCAGGTGGATTCTTAACCACTGTGCCACCTGGGAAGTTCCTCATGAGCTTCTTGTGTGTCCTTCCAGAGATACTTTATGCATATACGAGCAATACGAGCAAAAAAAAATACATACATTCTCCTTTTTTTACACAAATGGGGGCATTCAATACACATCATTCTTATTTTTGTTTTTTAAACCTAACAATATATTTGGGAAATATTTCTATAATAAGCATATAAAGTGTTTCCTCCTTTTTCGAACTGCATTTTATTCCAGTCTCCTATTGATGGGAGATGTACTGCTAGCAATTGTAAACATTGAAGAAATGATTTGTTTTTGTACACTGAACTGTGAGACATCTGCAGAATAAATTCTTAGAACTGGAATAATTGGTTCAAAAGGTATGTACACAGAAAATTTCAATCTATATCATGAGAAGCAGAATAGCATTGCAGTTAAGGGCTAAGAGCTCTAGATTGCTTTAATTCCAGCTTCATTGCTGACTAGTTTTACAGCCTTGGGCAACTCCTTGTGTCTGTTTCCTCATCTGTAAAATGGAGATGTTGATAATAATAGCACCTACCTTAATAAGGATTAAATAAAATAGTACACGTTATACATAGCAAATGCTCAATAAAGTTATTATTATTTTGCCAAATTGTTAGATTGATTAGAATGAGGAGTACCAATTCTTTATCTTTAAGGTGGAGGGAAAGGAAGTGATAAAGTGGAAATTAAGAGAGATACAACTGAATGGTCTCAGAGTCCATTAAGGGTGTAATTCAATTACAGGAGTAATTGAAATGGAAGTAAGGGTGACAATCTTTGGATTTGAGGTGAAGGAACTGCAAGGCTGGGATGTTGGATGATCATCCCCCAAGGACTATAACGTCATGCACGATGACGGCAAGAAGAGAGGAAAGTTGTAAGCTTCGTGCCCAAAATCTTAAAATGAATCTTCAATGAAAATGAGCAACATGAGGTCAGTAAGGAATTGCAATAACAGAGGTTAGAAACTGCAAAAGAGCAATTTTATTTAACTCTCTCTGCTTGCACACCTCATCACCTGTGCACTCGAGAAAGAAGTCTTGTGCTGAGTATTCTTTTCATGTGCCAAGTCTAGAGGAGCTTGTTGGAGTTCTGCGGAAGGGGCTAACGGATAACTTTGCTGATGTCCAGGTCTCTGTAGTTGATTGCCCTAATTTGACCAAGGAGCCATTTACCTTTCCCGTAAAAGGTATCTGTGGGAAAACTAGAATTGCAGAAGTAGGAGGTGTGCCTTACTTATTGCCTCTTATAAATAAAAAAAAAAGTTTATGATCTAAATAAAATCACAAAAGAAATCCAGCTTCCTGGAGCTTTTGTTCTTGGAGCAGGAGCAGGCCCATTTCCGACTCTTGGATTCAATTCTGAGTTTATGCCAGTTGTTCAAACAAAAAGTGAACACAAACCTCCTGTGAATGGAAGTTACTTTGCTCATGTTAACTCTGCAGATGGAGGGTGCCTACTGGAGAAATACAGTGAGAAATATCATGATTTGGGGTTTGCATTACTGGCTAATCTTTTTGCCAGTGAAGGACAACCTGGAAAGGTCATTGAGGTGAAATCCAAAAGAAGACCTGGAAAACTTAACTTTGTGACTTGTATGAGACAGACTCTTGAAAAACATTATGGAGGGGCTTCCCTGGTGGTGCAGTGGTTGAGGGTCCACCTGCCGATGCAGGGGACACGGATTCGTGCCCCAGTCCGGGAGGATCCCACATGCCGTGGAGCAGCTGGGCCCGTGAGCCATGGCCGCTGAGCCTGCGCGTCCGGGGCCTGTGCTCCGCAGCGGGAGAGGCCACAACAGTGAGAGGCCCGCGTACCGAAAAAAAAAGAAAAGAAAAAAACATTATGGAGATAAGCCTGTAGGAATGGGAGGTACTTTCGTGATTCAGAAGGGAAAAGTGAAGACTCATATATTATGCCGGCAGAATTTTCTTCCTGCCCATTGAACTCTGATGAAGACGTGAATAAATGGTTACGTTTTTATGAGATGAAGGCTCCTTTGGTTTGCCTGCCAGTTTTTATCTCCAGAGACCCAGGGTTTGATTTGCGGTTGGAGCACACTCATTGTTTTAGTCATCATGGAGAAGGGGGACACTACCATTATGACACCACCCCAGATATAGTGGAATATCTTGGATACTTCTTACCTGCAGAGTTTCTCTATCGCATTGATCAACCAACAGAGACCCATTCATTTGGGCAAGATTAAATCAACTGATACTCGTTTGACTGATTAATTCATTAATTGATACTAATATAAAGCCTAATAGAAATGATCTCACTACTTAATAAGCCCTATTTTTTTTGGCCTTTGAAATGAAAGGTATGTCGACACTGTACTCTGTATTACTTCACAGATCTATCTGAAAGGGATTATTGGGAACAAAGACACGTGATGGAGATGTTCTTCATTCTTTTTATTCTAAAAAATCAGTCTTATGTTTATAATTAAATATAAACAGGGTTAAGAATCAAGTGATGATTCCTACTAGCTAATGGCAATAATTTACATCTGTATATTCAGTTTTTCAAGTTAGTCTTACAACTGCTAAGTAGATGTTTCTGGGTATTAGAAAAATCAGTGCTGGAAATGTTGATAGTTGTTAAATCTTCCTACTGAATTTTTGAAATCCATTTTAGAAGTCAAAGTACACTTTTTTCATGGAATAAGGTGGTCAGAGGGAGCAACTTTACTCCTTCTGGTGATGTTGAACCATACTCCGAAGTTTGCAATTTGCCTTTAACAAATATTAGCAACCAGACGGTTAGCCATGATTCCTCCTTTGTTTGGACTGTCAATTGGAAGCAGTTTTTGCCTTGTTGGTTATTTGCGAGAAGTGAAAAGAAACAGCATCAAAATACAATCTCGAAGTGAGTATACTTCAATTTATAAATGAGGCTATTGCCGAATATGACTACTATCCTTTATGAAATGTAAAATTATACTTTTACCAATTGTAATGATTGAAATTTTCCTCAGTGTTTTTCTATAACAATCATGAGCCAAAAACAACTCTCTAATCTTGTGACGCCAACACTGATTTAGGAGCTTTTTAGTACTAAGCATATAATAAATTGTCAAGAAATATTTTTTGTCTTTGGATGTTAACTATAACATGTCCTGTGAGTATAAATTCCTAAATATTTTTTTTAATAAACACTAGTTTGTACCAAAAGAAATGAATAAAAATTTTACATTCATAAAAAAAAAAAAAGAAACTGCAAAGGAGCAAGAATTCAAAGGTGGAGGAGTGGTAGTCTGGAGGCTGTGGGGAATGAAGAGAATGTCGATTCCATTGCCTTACAAGGACATCAGGTGTCTTCATTCAAAAGGACAGCAGAGGTATCAACTCACACCTGTTAGAATGGCTATTATCAAAAAGACAACAAATAACAAATGTTAGTGGAGAAAAGGAAACCCTTGTGAACTGTTAGTGGGAATGTAAACTGGTGCAGCCACTATGGAAAACAGTATGGAGGTTCCTCAAAAAATTAAATATAGAACTATCATATGCAATTTCACTCCTGGGAATTTATCTGAAGAAAACAAAAGCACTAATTAGAAAAGATATATGCACCCCTATGTTCATTGCAGCATTATTTACAATAGCCAAGATATGGAAGCAACCTAAGTGCCCATCAATAGATGAATGGACAAAGAAGATGTGGTATATATATACAAGGAATACTACTAAGCCATGAAAAAGAATAAAATCTTGCCATTTGCAACAAAATGGATGGACCAAGTGGGTATTATGCCAAGGGAAGTAATCAGACAGAGAAAGACAAATACGGTACTACACCACTTATACATGTGCCTAAAAAATGAAACAAATGAACAAACATAACAAAACAGAAACAGTCATAGATACAGAGAACAAACAGGTGGTTGCCAGAGGGGAGGGAGATAGGAGGAGGAAAGAAATAGATGGGGGAGATTAAGAGGTATAAACTTCCAGTTGCAAAATACATGAGTCACAGGTATGAAATGTACAGTGGGGGGAATTTAGGCAATAATTATGTAATATCTTTGTATGGTGATAGGCTTACCATAATTAGACTTACCGTGGTGATCATTTTGAAAAGTCTAGAAATATCCAATCACTATATTGTGTAACAGGAACTAACATAGTGTTGTAGATCAATTATACTTCAAAACAAACAAACTCATAGAAAAAGAGATCAAATTTGAGGTCACCAGAGGAAAGGGTAGAAGTAGGGGTAATTAGATGATGGTAGTTAAAAAGTACAAGTTCCAGTTATAAGATAAATAAATATTGGGTCGCGGACTTCCCTGGTGGCACGGTGGTTAAGAATCCACCTGATGCCAAGGAGAAACTAAGCCCGTGCGCCACTACTGAGCCTGCGCTCTAGAGCCCACGAGCCATAACTACTGGGCCCATGTGCCACAACTACTGAAGCCCAGGTGCCTAGAGCCTGTGCTCCGCAACAAGAGAAGCCACCGCAATGAGAAGCCCACGCACCTCACCAAAGAGTAGCCCACGCTCACTGCAATTAGAGAAGGCCCGCGCACAGCAATGAAGACCCAACGTAGCCAAAAGTAAAAAATAAATAAATAAATTTATTTTTAAAAAATAGTGCTTGATGAGGACTTATAGACCAAAAAAAAAAAAAGAATCCGCCTGTCAGTGCAGGGGACATGGGTTCGATCCCTGGTCCGGGAAGATCCCACGTGCTGCGGAGCCGCTAAGCCCGAGTGCCACAGCTACTGAGTCTCCGCTCTAGAGACTGCAAGCCACAACTACTGAGCCCTCGTGTCACAACTACTGAAGCCCGTGCACTAGAGCCTGTGCTCCACAAGAGAAGCCACCGCAATGAGAAGCCCGCGCACTGCATCGAAGAGTAGCCCCCACTCGCCGCAACTAGAGAAAGCCTGCGCACAGCAACGAAGACCCAATGCAGCCAAAAATAAATATAAATAAATAAATACATAAATAAATAAATATTGGGTTGGCCAAAAAATTTCATTCAGGTTTTTCTGTAAGCTGTTACGGAAAAATCCAAACGAACTTTTTGGCCAACCCAATATTAGGATGTAATGTACAACATGACACATATAATTAACACTGCTGTAAGTTATATATAAAAGTTGTTTAAAAAAAGAAAGTTGTTAAGAGAGTAAATCCTAAGAGTTCTCATCACAAGGAAAACATTTTTTTTTCTATTTCTTTAATTTGTATCTACATGAGGTGATGGATGTTCACGAAACTTATTGTGATAATAATTTCATGACATATGAAGCCAAACCAGTACACCTTAAACTTATACAGTACTGTATGTCAATTATATCTCAATAAAATTGGAAGAAAACAAAAGGACAAATGGGGGAAATGCTGTCCAAAGAAGAGTCCAGTTTAGGTAAGGCAGGAAGTAGAGAGAACATTCTATAGCCAGATAAGGAAAATAAGGAAGTATGCTTGGACTTCCCTGGTGGTCCAGTGGCTAAGACTCTGCGCTCCCAGTGCAGGGGGCCTGGGTTCGATCCCTGGTCAGAGTACTAGATCCTACATGCTGCAACTAAGAGTGTACGCGCTGCAACTAAAGATCCCGCATGCTGCAATGAAGATCCCTCATGCCACAACTAAGACCCAGCGCAGCCAAATAAATTTTAAAATAGCATCTATTTGTTAAAAAAGGAAGTATGCTTGTTCTAGAAACAGAGAATACCAGAGGGGTCAGGGGAAAGGTTTTGGAGAGAAGGAGAAAAGCAATTGGATGCGTGGAGCAGAAGAATAACAAAGAAAGATGGGGATGGGAATAAGTGAGGATACAGGGACCCTTGAGTCAACGGTGAAGTCACTGTTGTGAGAAGCTGATGCAAGCTATGGATCCTCTCTCCAGAAAAAAATATATTTATACATACATGCAAATGTTGCATGCAATCTCAGGTAGGTCACAAACTCCATGGACACCCAACATTTTTAATTTTTAAAAATATTTATTTATTTATTTTGGCTGTGCCGGGTCTTAGTTGCAGCACGTGAGATCTTTGTTACAGCATGTTTTTTAGTGGCGGCATGTGGACTTCTTAGCTGCGGCATGCAGACTCTTAGTTGCGGCATGCATGCGGGATCTAGTTCCGCCACCAGGGTTCGACCAGGGATTGAACTCCGCACTGGGAGTGCAGAGTCTTACCCCCTGGACCACCAGGGGAGTCCCCCCAACTTTTTAAGGTAAATTTTTTTCTTCATGTGTATTTTATATTTTTTAATTTTTATTTTATATTGGGGTATAGTTGATTTACAACGTTGTTTTTAAGGTAAACTTTTTATTGAAGTATAATATACATGCAAATAATTGCTTTTCCACTGAAAGTGAACTTCCCTATGTTACCAAAAACCAGATCAAGAAGCAGAACATCACCTGCTCCTCAGAATCCCCGCCCTGAGTCCTCTTTCGGTCACTAACCATCCCGCAAGGGTAACCGATATCCTGACTTCTATAACCATAGACTAGTTTGATCTGTTTTTGAATTTTATATAAATAAAATCATAATGATGCATTCTTATAAGTCCGGTTTCTTTCCTCAATATTACGTTTGGGTGGTTCATCCATGTTGGTGCATGGAGTTGCAGTTCATTCATTCTCATGTCTGTATCATATCCCACTGTATGATGTATGACAATTTATCCATTCTACAATCCATAAATATCTGGGTTTGGGACTGTTACAAATAGTGCTGTTGTAAGTACTCTTGCACATGCCTTTTGGTGAACATATGTACACACTCTGTTGGTTATACACCTAAGAATAGAGTTCCCAGGTCATAGGTTTAGCTCTAGTAGATAATGGGTCTTATGTTTTGACAAGGAACAAGGAAAACAGGGATGCAGGGGAAGTGGAATTCATACAAGCTTTCAGCCCGAATTCTAGTATAAAGTTATACAAGATGTTTTGCAATGATCATTTATCAATACTGAGAATGAAATAAAACCACAACAATCAAAGACTGGATGAATAAACCCAAGGGGAGATTCACTGAAAAGATTAATAAAACTTCTGACAAGTCAAGAAAAAAATAGAAAACATAAAATTTTAAGAAATATTAATTGCCAAAACGGACTCAGGAAGACTCAGAAGAGTTGAGGAGACTAATAATTATTGAAGAAACCGGAAAATTACGTTAGAGAATTCTCTCTCCAAAAAAAGCACTAGGACCTGACACTTCTCATGGTCACCTTTCTTTACTGCTTCAAAGAATAGATAATTCCCATGCTATTTAATCTGGTTTAGGACATAGAAAAAGATGGAAAGTTTCTCCAATAACTTTACATAACTAACAAAATCATAATACCAAAACTTAACAAGGCATAAATAAGAAAACTTCAACCCATTTTTTCATATGACTAAAGATGCAAAAGAAAGAAAATCCTAAGTAAATTGCAAAGAGAATCCAATTCTGTGTTAAAAGAAGACACTCTGGATAAGTTAGTATTATTCTAGGAATGGTGGGATACCAAGAAATCTACCAATATAATGCATCTCATAAATAATTCAGTATTTGTCAGAAATCTTTAAAATATGTATACAAAGCCTTTGACCAACAACTCCACTTTTAGGATTCTATCCTAAGAAAATATAACAGTTATGCACAAAGCTTTCACCACAAGGCTATTCCTTAGTGTTGTTTATATCAACAACAAAGACAAAAACAGAAAGAACACAATACAGGGTCAGCTAACCTATCCTCTACATACATATGAAATAACCTATGACAATGAAATAATATGAAGCCATTAAAAATAATGTTGTAGGGCTTCCCTGGTGGCGCAGGGGTTGAGAGTCTGCCTGCCGATGCAGGGCACACAGGTTCGTGCCCCGGTCCGGGAGGATCCCACATGCCGCGGAGCGGCTGGGCCCGTGAGCCATGGCTGCTGAGCCTGCACGTCCGGAGCCTGTGCGCCGCAACAGTGAGAGGCCCACGTACCACAAAAAAAATAAAATAAATAATAATAATGTTGTAGAAAAGTATTTTAATAACAGAAAAATATCCATGCCAAAAAACTGCAATATGGCCTCATGTAGGTTAAAAAATACGTTTCAAATTTTTAGTTTTAGCTATCTGCATTCTCCAGATTTTTTGCAATTATCATGTATAACTTCTCCAATATAGTGATAAGGATGTGAAGCAACCACTTTTTTAAATTCCTGTTTCTTGTTTGTGATTGGGGGTGAAATGTCAGAGAATCACCTTGGCATTCACTTTAGGAACAGAAAGTACTCATTCGTATTTCTCTACCAGCTGGTTGACCCCACTTAGGGCCCAGCCTGGATCACAGGCCTCCCCACTTCTCACCCAGCTGTCAAACTTTACACAAGATCTCACCCAGTCTACCCCAGCACTGATGCCAGATTCACCCTCCTCAAATACCACTGTACCTGTCACTTCCCTGCCGCAGAACTTTCAATAGCTCCCCACCCTCCCTAGCTTTCCAATTCAGGGCTCCAGAGCCTGATTCAATGTACCTGTCAGATCTTACTTCTCAGGGACGCCCCACAGTACACCCCCTTCACGTCTGTAGTCAGGACCATCACCATCCCACACACATCGTGCCCCTTCTGGCCTCCACATACTTGACTCTGCTGCTCTCCCTTCCAGCCGTGCCCCTCCTCCCCCCACCCCATGCCGCTGCCTAATAAATAGTCCCAACTCTCCTTCAAGGCTTAGCTCAAATCCCCTTTCTTTCATGAAGACTACCCCAGCTCATACCTCTGACCGCAAATGGGCCTACAAGTCTGAACAACATTTGAACTGTTGAAGTAGTGGGCGAAGTCTGGTTTACAAGGCCTTGAGGATTCATCTTCATCATGAGGTCCCCGCCCTGCTGCCTTCCTGCCTAATCCCAGCAGCCCTCACACCAGTCCATTCTCCTCAAAGTACAGACGTTGGCAGATCACCCCCCGAGAGGGACAGAAATTCCATCTCTCACCTTTGTGAGTCTCACTCAGTGTGTCCTGGTTGCCTGCCT
Source organism: Tursiops truncatus (assembly GCF_011762595.2). Lineage (NCBI taxonomy): Eukaryota > Metazoa > Chordata > Mammalia > Artiodactyla > Delphinidae > Tursiops > Tursiops truncatus. The sequence goes on from NC_047049.1 coordinate 25,515,964, forward strand.
GAGGACCCACCTCCTCTACGATGACTGACACCAGAAGTCACGCTGGTGAAGACTGACACTGTCTTGGGACTGTGACCTTACCTGGTATTATCAAATCATTGATAAATACTAACAGCCACTGAAGGTTTGCAGCAGAAAATGAGGATTTTGTCTGTTAGGAAGATCCACTAATAAGAGTTCAGAAAAAGTAGGAAGGCCATTTTGGTATCACAATGTTAAGAGTAAATATTGAATGAGTACTTACTCCGTGCCAGGCAGCACTTTTACATGCATTATCTCACTGAGTCACAACAGCCTTAAGAAGTATATTCCAGGGCTTCTCTGGTGGTGCAGTGGTTGAGAGTCCGCCTGCTGATGCAGGGGACACGGGTTCGTGCCCCAGTCCGGGAAGATCCCACATGCCGCAGAGCGGCTGGGCCCGTGAGCCATGGCCGCTGAGCCTGCGCGTCCGGAGCCTGTGCTCCGCAACGGGAGAGGCCACAACAGTGAGAGGCCTGTGTACCGCAAAAAAAAAAAAAAAAAAAAAAAAAAAAAAAAAAGTACATTCCATTCTTATCCCCATTATAGAGGAGGAAACTGAAACTTTGAACAGCTAAGTAACCATAAAATTACTATATGACCCAGCAATTCCACTCCTAGGTATATACCCCCCAAAACTGAAAACAGGGACCCAAACAGATACTTGTACACCAGCGGTCCCCAATCTTTTTGGCAGCAGGAACTGCTTTCGTGGGAGACAATTTTTCCACAGACGGCGGGGTGGTGAGGGGATGGGTCAGGCAGTAATGTGAGCGATGGGGAGCGGCAGATGAAGCTTTGCTCACTTGCCCGCCACTCACCTCCTGCTGTGCGGCCCGGTTCCTAACAGGGGGTTGAGGACCCCTGTTGTACACCCATGTCCATAGCAGCATTATTCACAGTAGCCAAAGGTGGAAACAACCAAAGTGTCCATGACTAATGGACCAACAAAATGTGGTATAGCCATATAATAGAATATTATTCAGTCATAAAAAAGAATGAAGTTCTGATATATGCTACAAAGCACATGAACCTCGAACACATTATGCTAAGTGAAATAAGCCAGTCACAAAAGACCAAATGTTATATGATTCCACTTATGTGCAATAGGCATAATTCATAGAGACAAGTTAGATTAGAGGTTACCAGGGGCTGAGGGGAGGGGGAAAACGGGAGTTATTGCTTCATTGGTACACCTTCTGTTTGGGGTGATGAAAACAGTTTTAGAAGTAGATAGTGGTGATGGCTGTACAACATTGTGAGTATATGCAATGCTACGAAATTGTACACTTAAAATGGTAAATTTTATGTTATGTACATTTTAACATAATAAAACTTTTTTTTTTTAAGTCGTATAGCTAGAAAGTGGTCAAGCTAGAATTTGAGCCCAAACCTTTCTGACTCTAGGGCCCATGCTCTCAATCCAAGAGTTTTACTCCCCCTAGAAAAAGCAGCCAACCGGGAGCCAGGAGGGCTGGATTCTTGTCATCACCATCTGTGTGACCTTATACAAGCCTGATCTTCCAAGGCCTCACTTTGCCCAGCTGTTAAATGATAAGATTGAATAGCTTTGACAATCCCTGCTGGTCATAACAGTCCTGACAGTGTCAGCTATGCATTGATTGTGATTTTACAGCATGGAAAATCCCAAGCCTTGACTCCTGACCTAGATATCATTTGCTTCTGGCGCACTCTGGAGACACTGATGGACAGGGAGCGAGGGAGAGGGACCGGCTGTCCACCCCTTACCTAGCCCCTCCCCTAGGGGTTTGCCCTGGAGTCGAGCCAGCTCTTGAAGAAGGCCTCCACTCCTCTCCCCATTCTAGGAGAGGGATCGGGCCTGGCTGTGCTCCAGGATAAACTTCCACAAGGCGAGCAATAACATAAAGTCAAGGTGAAGATCAGGGCAGCCCTTAAAAAGGCCTCCTTGCACCCTAAAGTGGCTGACGCCACTCCACAGCTGTTTGTCCTGCCTGCCGCCACCCGGCCACCATGTGGGTGCTCTTGGCTCTCTTGCTGCTCACCCTCGCCTATTTATTTTGGCCCAAGACCACGGGCTCTGGTGCCAAATACCCCAAGAGCCTCCCATCCCTGCCCCTGGTGGGCAGCCTGCCGTTCCTCCCCAGACGTGGCCACCAGCACGTGAACTTCTTCAAGCTGCAGGAAAAATATGGCCCCATCTATTCCTTTCGTCTGGGTTCCAAGACTACTGTGATGATCGGCCACTACCAGCTGGCCAGGGAGGTGCTTCTCAAGAAGGGCAAGGAATTCTCCGGGCGGTCCAAAGTGGTAAGCAGTACCTATCATCCCTCTTCTCTCACCACTCCCTGGGGATGTTCAGTTCTCCAGGAAAGGCCATGCCTGGAATGACACTTCCAGCTCCAACAACCTGTGATTCTTCCAAAAACAGACTGCCGGGGCTGTGGGTGGGAAGTGACCCCTTGGACCCCATCCAGTCTCTAAACTAGGCAGGAAGAATTCAAGGAAGATTTCATTTTCTGAGCTTCCCAGGAGGTGGGGTGGGGTGGGAGTGGTGGTCTGAGGGCGTCAGGGAGCCCCTAGAACAGTCATCTCACCCGTGAACTGGATGATGATCTCTCTGAGCTTAGACTTCCATAATGAACTGAGAGAGTGCATATAAAGCACTTACCCAGTGCCCAGTGCAGGAAGTGCTCAATAAACAGCCTCGATGAATGCTGTTCTTCACACGGAAAAGGGGGGGAGTGATTGCTGTCCTCCGTGCAAAGTTGTGAGGGAGAAAAACCCTGGCTCTTGGAGGGCTGGGATTGCTGTATTCCTGGAGCTTTCTCCAGCTGCTCCAGCCGCAGGGAACTGACCCATGGGAGCACTTTGAGGGAGGATGCTGATGAGCCAGCCTATTGAGCTTTCTGTTTTGCTCCTGGGGGGCAGAGGGGAGTGGGAGTTAACCATCCAGCAACACTGCCAGCCCCCCACTGCAGCACCCGGCTGCTGAGAACTCCCTCGAACATCCCAGGCAAGGCCCCCTGGCTGCTCATCTTTGATCAGACCAAGGGTTGACTCTTTTTACCTTGGACCAGTCAGCCAGGTCTGCGGGCCAACTATCCCCCTTCCAACTCTGCTGAGCTCTTCTCTCCAGAGCAAAGAGGAAGGAGGAGGCTAGTCAGATGGGGTTTGCAGGTCAGGGGATAGAAGAGGGGAGGTTTGGGAGCTTTATGGTTTGGGGGGTGCCTCTGAGAAGAGGCAGCTTGGCCCAAGTCCAGACTGGGTGGACAAGAAATCTGCACTCTCCAGATGCGGCCCTGGGGTGGGCACACAGCCTGGCAATGGAAGGGTAAACTAAGGGCGCTGAGCTGCTGTGCCTTCAGCAGCCTCCGCCCCCAGAGGGCCCAGGGAAAGGCAGGGGTTTGGGCTGTCCTCGGTCTCTGCTCCTGTTCCCGGGACAGGCACAATTTAGAGAGTTCATCCCATCCACAGCTGCCTTCCCCTGGTCAGAAACTGATGAGAAAAAGAGGCTCAGAGGTCACCTGTCACTGACCTGAACCCCAGGACCGCTGCATTCTAATTCAGTGTTCTTTTTCTCCTCGCTCTGTCTCTCTGATGGAGTTGGGAGTGTGAGGTCATAGGTTCTGTCCTACCAAGGCCTTACAGTCATGACGGAGTGGAGCAGGGAGGTCCCACACGGAGGCGGAACGGCAGGTACCTGCCTTCTTCCCCAGGGCTAGGACCGGTGGATGGTGTCTGATTCCTATGTCCTTTCCTGCTTTCCAAAGTTGACTCTAGACATCCTGTCAGACAACCAAAAGGGCATCGCCTTCGCCGACCATGGTGCCGTCTGGCAGCTGCATCGGAAGTTGGCACAGAACGCCTTTGCCCTGTTCAAGGATGGCAACCTGAAGCTAGAGAAGATCAGTGAGTGCCCAGCCAGCCCTGGGCTGCTGGAGGGAGAAGAGGTTTGGGAGGGGAGAGGGTTCTGGATGATTCCATCTAGCATTTTCTTGGCTACCGCTGCCATCTACTGGACATCTGCTCTCTGTCCTTGACTAAGATGGAACTGGTAGAGAGGGGGTGAGGGGCGGCTCAATTCTCCACCCTCATGCCCCTCTCTCCCCTCAGTTAATCGGGAAGTCAGTTTACTCTGCGACTCCCTGGCCACCCGGCATGGAGAGTCCATAAATTTGTCGGAGCATCTCTCTCTGGCGGTGACCAACATAATCAGCTTTATCTGCTTCAGCTTCTCCTTCAAGAATGAGGATCCTGCCCTGAAGGCCATATACAAGTTCAATGACGGCATCCTGGAGGCTCAGGGCAAGGAGATTTTGTCAGACATATTCCCTGGGTTTAAGGTGAGGATGAGGCCGGGCCCCACTGTCAGATCTCAGCAGACCCTGACAGCACCCCCAGTTCTTCTTTCCTCTTTCAGTTCAGCTCCAGACCCACCTTTTTTTTCTGACCACCTCAGTCACAGTGACCTCTACCTCCTCTGACTCTTAAAACCTTGCTGCTCCTCTACAGAAATCGGTTTAGCTTTTAAATTATGCATTTGAATACTCATGATAATGGCTCTCGTTTATTCACCAATTGCCATGTGCCAGTACCAGCACTCCACAAGCATTAATCATGCATTTCCCTTGCAAGTGGGTTTTATTATCCCCATACAGTTGAGAATACAGGCTTCAAGAAGTTAAGGAACTTAACCAAGGCTTGAGACTCAAGTCTATCTTACTACTGGGTAAACCCTCAATCAGTGCTGGATGTTTGATTGAATGGGGAAGGGGACGTGGAGGTGACTCCTTTCTCCCTTGTTTGGAATTGTCCTAGTTGTCACTGATGGTCCCATTCTGGGTCCGTATCCTGCCTTCCATTCTGGCTGAAGTTTCGGGTTAGAGTGGGAACTCTCCAGAGTCAGAAAGATAGGATTTGACATTTCTACTTTGCAGATTTTCCCCAGCAAAGCCCTGGAAAAGATAAAGAGTTGTGTTCGAATGCGAAACGAATTGCTGAGTGAAATCCTTGAAAAAAGTAAGGTAGGTGATGGAGCAGAAGAGATGATGAGTTAGGTGGAAAGCATCATGAGAGCAGGGTTGGGTCCATTTTGGACACTGTAGGATCTCCTGCACCTAGCAGAGAGCCTGGCATATAGTAAGTGCTCAATAAAAACTGACTCAACTAATGAATAGGCGTGGAGAAGTGAGGAATTGAAGAGGATCCTAGAAGGGACTTGTCTACCACCCAAATTTAAAGAGGGCCTAGCGCTTCCTCCTACTTCCACAAGCTCATGGGTCCTGACTAGCCTCACTCCACTCCCTCACTTCCAAGGGGGAGAAGCCTTTGTATCTACAGTCTGGGGTGAGAGTATGGCAGGGGTTGCAGATGGGGTTCCTTCCTCATCACTCTCCCAATCTCACCCAACCAGGAGAACTTCACCAGTGACTCCATCACTAACTTGCTGGACATACTGATCCAAGCCAAGATGAACGCAGACAATAACAATGCTGGACCAGACCAGGATTCAAAGCTGCTTTCAGACAGACACATGCTCACCACCATAGGGGACATCTTCGGGGCCGGCGTGGAAACCACCACCTCTGTGATAAAGTGGATTGTGGCCTTCCTGCTACATTATCCTCCAGTGAGCTTCTCCCTACCCCAGCCTTCCCAACCACTCTTGACCCCAGCCAGACTCACCTCTGCTCCAGAGAGGGAGGAAGAGACTATACCCTCAGGACTTCTTTGCAGGATGAATGGGCTGCCGCACCCCTTACCCAAGCAGTGGTTGGCTCTGGCCCTTGGGTGGAACTGCCCCGTCTTCTGGAAACAAAGCCTGGGCTCGCAGAGCCATCACTGGGAAGGGTCTGGGCCAGTTCTTCTGGATGTGACAGTAGGATTCTTCTAAGCCCTTGCTTCTCCTGGGCTTAAACACCCTGGTAACATCCACCCTGTTCTGGCCCTCAGTTGAAGAAGAGGATCCAGGATGATGTTGACCAGAATATAGGTTTCAATCGCACACCAACTATCAGTGACCGGAACCGCCTTGTCCTGCTGGAGGCCACCATCCGAGAGGTGCTTCGAATCCGGCCTGTGTCCCCCACGCTCATCCCCCACAAGGCTATCGTTGACTCCAGGTGTGCCTTCCCTCCCAGTAACGTCCAGCCCACCTGGTCCCTCCTCCATCACCCCACACCCCCAGCTGGGTACAGTCAACCACTGACTACCACTCATCCTACCCATGACCCTATTGACCAATGTGTCTACCACCCACTGACACCCAGTGACTAATCCACAGATCTACCTGACCTCCCTCAGAAGCTGCCTGCTGCCACGTGGAGACATGTGGTGTGGGATGCTCCTACCCAATCCAATAGCCGCAACACACATACATACTCACAGGCACCAGCTCAACATGCATACCCGTGGGCCCTGACAGGCCCACAAGTGTTGATACATAAGTGCTTGGCAGGAGGAGAGGGCTGGATTCATAGTCCACCTGGTAGAAGCTGAGGAAAAGATGAGGGAGTGGACATGAGGGAGTAAAGGGCTCTTTTCCCCAAAGTGGGGGACCACAGAGGCTTGGGGCTGAGCAGGTGGGGAAGGGCAATATTCCAGACCCTCTTTTCCTCTCCCTCCCTGGGGCAGCATTGGTGACCTTACCATTGACAAGGGCACAGATGTTGTGGTCAATTTGTGGGCACTGCATCACAGTGAGAAGGAGTGGCACCGGCCCGACCTGTTCATGCCCGGTGAGTCCCTGTTCTGTCCTGCTCCCTGGCCACACAGCCACCTCTGTGCCCACCTTTCCAGCACCACTTCCCCTCTGTTGAGCTTGCCACTAGCAAACTCCTGACTCCAACTACGTGGACCTGTTGACACCCCCATCCTACGCTAGACTTAGCCAGATTCTTCACAGCTGGGTTCCCACCTTCTCCTTCCACCAACTGCAAATCTCCTCCTCTAAGAAGCCCTCTAGGCATATGTCTCCCATGAAGTCAGCCCCCTCTCCCCTAGGATGGTGGCATTTGCATCTGTTAATACGCCTTCTTTCCATCTGTCCTGAATATTCCATCCCCTCCGTGTGATTAAGGGCTACCAGAGAGCAGGGCTGTATCTCTCCTCAGACTGGGCCCCCCTCCCCCAAGTAAGGTGGTCCATCTTCTCAGGGTGGGGTCCCCTGGGCAGGACCATGTTGCCCCCCCTCCTCTGCTTACTCCTGCCCTGGGCCCTGACTGACACCTCCCCATGTCCACAGAGCGCTTCTTGGACCCCACGGGGACCAAGCTCATCTCGCCATCGTTAAGCTACTTGCCCTTCGGAGCAGGACCCCGCTCCTGCATAGGTGAGATGCTAGCCCGCCAGGAGCTCTTCCTCTTCATGACCTGGTTGCTGCAGAGGTTCGACCTGGAGATCCCGGATGATGGGAAGCTACCCTCTCTGGAGGGCAACCCCGGTTTAGTCTTACAGATCGATCCTTTCAAAGTGAAGATCAAGGTGCGCCAGGCCTGGAAGGAAGCCCAGGCCGAGGGTAGCACCTCGTGACTCCGCCCTGTGTGACCCCACAGCACGGAATTAGAGGAGCTCCCCCACCTTCCCCAACCATTCCTCCCTCCTCCCCACCCACTCTGCCTTCTTTTCCAGCCTGCAGCCCTGGCAGTGCTGTGCATAAACAGTTGTGGTTTTTTTTTCAGAAGGTCCCTGAGCAGCTCGTTCATTTGTTTGTTCACTCATTCTTTCAGAGAGTATTTTATTGAGCACCTACTATGTACCACTCACTCACTGTCCCTGGACCCTCAGGCTCCCTGGTCTTACATGAAGCTTACATTCTAGTGAGGGCTGACAAATGAGCATTTCAGAGACTCATAAGTACTTTGGAGTCAATTATACTAGGTGCTGGTGATATGAGGGGAATGGCAGAGGTGGGGGGCAGCCACTGTGAATGACTGATTGGGGAAGGCGTGAAGATGGCGGGGGGAAGGTGTCCCATGCTGAGGGAGCAGCAGGTGAGCAGTTCTCAAGGTAGGAGAGGTCATTCAGTCTAGAGCAGAGCCAATGAAGGGAAGAGTGGTCCCTGATGAGGTCAGACTGCAGGCAGGGTCAGGTCCCATGGAGTCTTTCTAAGTAGCAGGAAGGAGTTTGGGTTTCTATTCCAAGTATGAGAGGAAGTCACAGGAGGGTTTACACATTCAAGTGGAAAGGTCTGGTTAATATTTTTAAAAGATCATTCGAGTTGCTGAGTAGACACTGGTCTGCAGAGGGATGAAAGTGGGGGCCCTGGGGAGGAGGTTGTGCTGGTCCCGGACAGAAGGATGCTGGTGGCTTAGACCCTGGTGACAGCAGTGGAGATGGCAAGAAGTGTTGGGATTGAGTTTACATTTTGAAAGCAAAGCAGATCATGTTTGCTTTGATCCACTCATCGCTGCATGTATCTCAAAGCTTTGGCTTTGGGGAAGTGTCTATAATCCATAAACTCAACCCACAACTACCCATTCCTCTCGTCTTGGTCCCCAAAGACTGGTAGGTCTCCTTTTCCTCATTCTGTACTGGGGTAAACACCGCCAGGAAAGGGCTTTCACGGCAGCCTCCCGCTCAAGTGCTCAGGCTCTGCCCCTGCCCCCCACCCCCAAACCCCAGGAAGTCTGTAAATGCCTCACTAGAAAATGGAGCCCCGACTTCTTCAAACCTTAAAACCGACATCTTTAAACCTTGGCCGCTGGCCAGTCCGCAAATGAAAGGTGTCCTGAGACGCCCTGGGAGAAACTGACCCTTGCCCTTTAGAATAGAGAGAGGCCTCAACCCCAGCTCCCTGGCGCCAGCCAGACCAGGGTCAGATCATCAGCGACCTGGTCCTTCCCTTCTGACTGGAGGAGGGCTCTGGACGGGCCGACAGGGCAAGCCTGAGACTCCGCCTGGCCAAGTTCCAGGGAGAAGAAATCAAGGGAGCCCCCGCAAGGAGGGAGGGCCAAAGCTTTCCACCACAGCAGCCTCTTCTTTCTTCAAAGAGCTTTGCTAATCCAGGGGTAGTCGACCATTCCCCACTGCCCCCCAACTCAGTGCTGGCCTTCACTGGCCCGTGACCCTAAGGCCTTGCTAAAGAGCCCAGTGGAGTCGGTGGGCAGCTGTGGCTGAGCCCAGCCTCCATCATGGGGAGCCTAGAGAGATGCTGCCACCACAGTGAGCTGATGAGAAAGGGGTTAAACTGGAGGTGGCTCCCTCCTTCTCCCGGGTTCCTCTGTCCCCACCAGCTGCTCGCTGGTCTAGAGCCAAGCTACCCTCAGCTCAGAGCAGAGGGGAGCTGACCGGCTGGAGGAGAGTTACTTTCTCCAAATTTGCTCAGAATCTGAAAGGCATTTTGCAGACTAGTGGGGAAGAGATAAACAACATCCCCTGTAGAAGCAGTGCATGAGTGTAACTGGGAAGGAAACATCCACTCTCCTTGATTCAGACCATTGAATGGCAGGGAAATGAGAGGCTAACCTTTCATCTTGAAGATGAGAAACCTGAGCTGAGGGCCACTGGGGGCAGGTGTGTGTGGGGTGACTTGCCCTACGTCACCCAGTGGCCTAGCAGCAGGGCTGGGACCAGAACCCGGGATTTCAGGGATGCAGGATGAGGAGCCAGCGTGCTCTCTCACAGGTCTTCCGCGTCTGTGCAGAAGGGCCGGAGTGTCTGGCTGGGGAGAGTACAAAGCTGAGCATCCTTTCAGGAAATGACCTCGTGAACTCTGACGCCTGCCCAAACTGCCCTTCCCCTGCCTGGAAGGCCTTTTCCCACCGACCTAAATCCTTTTAGCCCTCAGCTTCTGTTCATTGGTGTGGAATCGCACATGCGCCTGAGCACCTGCCTGGGCTGCAAATGGGTGTGGTGACCCCCAGGGATGCTGCCACCCCTGCATCTCTGGAATTCAAGACTGAGCACTCTTGTGTTCTTTTGGCTGCACATCAACCTGACAAGCAGGTTACACACACAAGAGGAGTGAGTCACATGCTCTAAATCACTTGGCTAATTGGTCCAGTGGTAAAAGAACTCTTAACTCCTTATGCAGAAGGAATTCCAGATCTTTGGCAAAGCTGAAAGGTCTTCATCAAGACCCCACAGTCACCTTTTGAGCCTCAGACTGCCCTCAACCAGGGCAATGGTGTAATGGTAAATAAATATTGAACCAGTTCTCTGGTGCTGGTGGTAGGGAACAGCCTTGATTTGTAGTGTTTGCTGATCTCTGTGGTGTAAACACTCCCACCATGAATGTTCTGGTTGGCCTCTGGTGGCCACAAAGCCTGCAGCAAATGAGGAGCCCTCTCTCCAGTCATGCTCAGAGGGATAAACACCCATCTCAGGACAGGAACCCAATCACAGAGGCTAGAGGGGGGTGGGGAGAGGCCTGCAGGAGGAGGCCCCAGGTTCTGGGCCCCAGGCTCCCCAGTTTCCTAGCTCTGGATCTTAAGCTCACTGCTAGCTTCTCATTTGTAAAGTGGGGTAACTTACCACCTGTGCTGCCATCATCTGAGGTTCTGGTGAGGATGAAAAGTAGAAAGGGCTGTGTGAGCAGGAGAGTTCCACACTGTTGGGAGTTACAGAAGATGAGAGGTCAGGCTGCGGGAGCAAGTTTTCTTTCTTTCTGTCATTTACAGACGGAGTGAGTGTAGGCAACTTACTTAGCCTTCTCAAACCTCGGTTTTCTCATCTGTAATATGGGTGGCTGAGATGTGTGTAGAAACAGCACCACCAACCCAGAGCATCGCTGAGAACAAAATATGGACCTACATCTTGTGTTCAGTGCCTTGATAAATACTGGCTTTATTATCATTGCCTATATCCAGACCCACAAAATAAGTCCCTCTATAAGGGTTTTACATAAACCTCCCAAAGGCCACCAGCTTGGTCAGGAAGGAGAGCAGGTATATCCGGATGGGTCCATCTGCAGGACAGTACCACCAGGGATGCCCCTCTTGCAGCTCCAGATGGCCCTGCCGGTTGTCCCCTCTTTCTCTCCGGAGCCAGGGCAGGCTGGCAGCTGGGAAGTGGGTGGAGACCCCAAAGACAAATTTTTCAGGGTTCCAACACCAGGGTGCTTTGTAACATTTTCCAGTGGGATTGGGTTTCTTGAGACTTCTTGGTGAGAAGACATGCAGTGGAAAGTTAAACTGTGGTGAGGAGCAGGTTATACAGTGAGGAGAAACTTCAGATCAAGCAAAAATCCTCTTCTCCCCCTCACAAGCCACAAAAGCTCTTTTTTAAAAAGTCTCCTCTGAGGAAGAGCAAAACACTCTTGCAAGGAAAAGACACAAAGAAGGTCCAAATAACTCATTATTTTACAATGTTTCCAAGGGGTTACACCTCGCTGTGGAGGTTAGCACTGATCTGAAGCAGGTACCACCTCCCATTTCAGCACTGAGGGGCTCTGGTAGGTAACAGCTGGCTGGGTGCAGGGCCTCTGGGGGGCTCATGACGAGGCAAGGGGAGAGGGGTGAAGAGGGGATACAGCTCCTGAGAAAACAGTGTCTGCTTTACCTGCCACCACGTTACTCCCCTGGCTCAGCGTACCCTTCTCTGGTTCCCTCTCACCTTTGAAAAGAAATGAAAAGTTCTTCACGGGGCTTGTGAGCACCAACAGTACAACTCTTCACTAGTCTGGCCAGCTAGTTAATTGCATGGGCTTTGGAGTCAACAGATGTGGGTTTTAATCCTTGGCTCTACCACAGCTCCACCAGCTGTGTGACCTTGGACTAGTTAATTAACTCCTCTGAATGCTTCATCCCCATTAATAAAGCGGGAATAATTACAGTCCATACTTCAGAGGGCTGCTTTGAGGCTAAAATGAGAAAACGTAGGTAAGATGCTTATACGAGACCTGGTGTTATATAAACAGTCAATAAATAAAATAAGGACAAATTAAAATCTTTTTATTACCAGCTTACCTCTCCAGCTTCATCTCCTGTCACCTCCCAGAATGCAGTTACCTAGAGGGATTAAATTGCTCACAGATTTAGACATGACACTGCACTCTCCCGTTTTAGGCATCCTACACTTTTTTGTGCTTCTCACACAGTAGGCACTCAATAATCTGCCAATCAAACGTTTGCCTGGAATTCCCTTTACACCTTTCTCCACCTGGCAAGCTCAGTTTAGAAGTCCCTGCTCCAGGAAGGCTGCCCTGAACCCCCAGGTGGGCTACATTCTCTTCCACAGCATCCTGTACACACATGCTTCATGGTATTTACCATGTGCTACTAAAACTGTTCATTCTTCCTCACTAGAGCATTATTAGCTCTTCTAAAGAGGGGCCAGGTCTAAGGCATATTTGCATCCCCAACACTTGGCACACAGTAGGTGCTCCATAAATGCTCAGCTCTAAGGCCAGCCACCTGTCCCAGATGCAAACTGCATCCCAAACACCTCCCAAGACCCACTACCCTTCCCAGCAACTTCAGGTCTCCAGAAGGTTCAGTCAACAGTCAGCCAAACCCACTTCCTGCTCCTTCTCCCGAGTTAAACCTTGGTTTTTGCCCCCTGGCTGAAAATAGAGGAAACTGGAGGAGGGGGAGTTTCTTGAAATTCCTGTTCATCAAAGCTACTGTTCGTGCTTCAAGGCATTGTACTGTCTCCACCTCCTGGTCACCTAGGGCAGCAGAGACAGCAAATGCTGTACCTTGTTAGAGAAATCAGGAACTCGGTGACTCAGGAGCTTGAGGTGGGCCCTCAGACCTAGGCAGTAAACGCACACATACAGCCTCTGGTATGCAGCTTGTAAGAGTTGTACCATCTTGTTTTTGTGCCACTCAGACATTAGCTTAAAGAAGGTAAGAATGAGGTACTCTACCAGTTCTTTCCTGTGGCTTTAGAACAGAACTGTCCTTTAGAACTGTCTTTCTAGATGCTAATATGGCTCCCCTGGGGTTGCCTAGAGGAGCCCAACAGTTTAGAAGGAACTAGGCAGAAACCATTCCACTGGAGTCACTGAAGGGCTGCGGCTGTGTCCTCTGGCCCAGGGTCAGATGGGGGTGGGCGCACGCCTGGCTTACACTGGACTCTCAGACACCACAGGGCTGACTGCTGGGCAAAGCCGAGGGCTAGAGAAGACAATGCTTTCTGCCAGCGTCCCCTGGCCCATCAGTGAGCACTCCTCCTGGGGAGGCAAGAACTCCTCACGGGAGGGCTCTGAGGATGCTCATCATTCTGCTTTGCCCACCTGCACGCGGCCCAAAGAGAAGTCTTGCTGGGTGGGGGTTCCGCTTCCTGGGTAGAGGCACAAGGCTGTTCCTTCCCACAGCCTTGGAGCGGGGACCTAACACCTGACTCAAAGTGCTAAGAGAACAGTCTTAAGCAGAGGCTAAAATGACAATGAGTCTTAGGAAAGGCTCACGGGCCCACGATGGCAGATGTTGGCACACCGTTGGCTCCCACATCACCTAAAAATCAGTTCTGAGGCGCCTGCCTAGAATGCAAGCCCTACACTGCCACCCCCGACTCCTCAAGCTTCTCTGAAACAGTACTGCTCACTTCGTCTCAACCTGCCTCACACTGCCGGTTAGCTATTTCACATGAGTTTGTTTTGTCCTCTCCACTATAATTTAACTTCTAGAGGGCAGGGGCCTTGTCTTACACATTTCTTCCACATTCTCCTCAGCATCCAGCACAGTACTGGGCACCAAGAGGGGACTCCAAAACAAGTATTTCGTGTGTTAAGTTCCAAGGCCAAGTGCCCATCCACAGTTCTATCTTATCAATAAAAGATCTCCAGGAGGGCTTGCTTCCTTTAAAATGTCATGTCTTAGCTTTGGAGTCTCTGACAAAACTTGTTTCTGTTTTGGGGGCTCTGATTTTAACCTGTCTGTGGGACTTTACAAAGTACTCAGAAATATCCTCTTGGCAGGGAGAGGGTTTGGGTGGAAATGCCTCAGGACAGAGAGTGCCCGCGGCAGCCATTACCCAGCTTGCCCTCAGCCCAGGAGCCTGTCCTCAACTTCTCTCAGCCTCTGTGGGAAGAAGGGAAGAGCACTTGCAGTGAGGAATCTCGAGGTGTGACTCCCTGAAGTCTGAGGAGGAGGAAAAAGGATCAAGCGCTGCAAGGAAAAAGAGCAGTCGAGTTTTGGGGATCGATTTTATTTGGGCTTCTCACAGTGGTTAGAGCCACTCCGTCTTCAGAACAATCACAGCACAGGAAATGCGTCACCGAGACTGCCCAGAAAAGTCTGACCAGCTGAATCTTATTGCTTAAAATACACATATTCACAATAACTGACAAAAGGTGATGTGCCTCACACGGGAATGTGTTAGCATTTGCAAATCTTCCGACTGTAGCACCAAACCCTCGACCAACCCCTTTCTTCTCGTTCACCTGGAACACCAGACTCCCTCACATCTCCCCGGCCCCCTCCCGAGTCCTTCAGCTCCCTACTTCCGCCTTTCGTCACGCAGGGCAGCCTCGTGTAGCAGGGGCCAGACCGTGACGCTGGACTCAAGCCCAGCTCCACCCGTTGCGTTTTCTTCTTCTCGTGCCTTTTGGGTTGGATGCTGCAGTGAACCCAGCAGTAAACACGTGGACCAGTTCCCCACTCTGACTGGAGAAGGAATCCTGAGAGGGCCAGAATCCATCCCTTCGACCAGTTAACTCAAGCAGGGTTCATTTTGGTAAAACTTGATCTCCTTTGAGACACTTCAGTGAGTTGTTTGAGACAAAAACAAAAAACAAAAACCAAAAGGTGGCAGGAAAGGCATCTGAGGGCTGTGGCACACTTCTGCCCACTCTCGCCACACATCGGCCACGTGCTGGACCTCAGCACAGGGAGGTAAGCCCTATGGCACTGTGGTGGTCGCCAAACCCTCCTGGCAATTCTGGGCAGGGCTGACGTCTGGGCCACAGCCAGTCCGAGCTTGACACTGAAGATCCAGTCCAGCTTCTGTCTGAGGTTCCACCCTGGCCTTCTGTCCCGATTGGTTGTGGACACCCCCGGGGGCTGAGGCCGAGGGCCAGGAGCAGCCGAGGGAGGCAGACAGGCTCAGAGCACGTTTCCGTTTACAGGGAGCAGAACACAGGCCTCTGAGTGTCCACGGAGCAATGTGCAAATTGCAGTGATGGGTAGAGTAAAACCTCTACTTGGAGCACAGTATCTCTGGCAAACGTGGGGACTGCCGCCGACAGCGCTGCTGAGTACACCCAAGTGCACAGTCAGACATTTGCTCAGTAAACAGTAAATGCGTAAAATAAATTACCTTGAGAGGGCTGCGCCTGCTCCAAACGTGTGGGTAACGTGAGCAGAGTGGCTGCCGTTCAAAGTGTATTCACAGGAAAACAGGGCTGGGGGCTCACACACGACGGACAGACACACACAGGTTATCCAAAAAGTCACTGTATACGGACTGCACTTTGTTCAACATGGATTTTGGTTTTGTGGACTCCAAACTCAGACACTCGTTCACCTCACAGCCTTGGGTTTGTCTATTTCGTGTGTGTGTGTATATATATACATATATACACACACATACACATATATACGTGTGTATTCATATATATACATATATATACCTTCCTTTCTTACCATAACATCAATGCCTAGTCTGAATGTCATCGTTCAAGAGTGGGGGAAGAACCAAACTCTTCATATGAACAGGGCTGGACAGGGAATGTTAGTTTCAGCAGTTTGCTTTCTCCATTCAGATTATTCCTATCAAAGCTCAACTGGTTTTTGAAGCCAAACTACAATAATAAGGATCCTGTGGTCCTTCAGGATGGCTGCCTTCGCCCTCCTACCTGGGCCACTTAGACACTTGACATAGGCTACAAAAATTAGTTACCCCACTCAAGGCGGGGTGGAGCAGGGAAAGGGCACGAAAACCACAGATAACCAAGGCATTTTTTCCAAATGGTCAGTTTGAAAAAACAAACAAATAAACAAAACAACTTACTCAGAATCAAGAGAAAATACTGTGTGAGAGTCAGGCTGCGGGACCGCCCTTTCTCAGGTCCCACAGCCTCCTCATTTGTTCATAGAGAACAGTGAGACGTGAAGGCCAGCAGACGTGTACTTGGGATGGGGGAGGGTACTGATCACCTGTGGGCACAGATCAAAAGGGCAGAGATGCGGAAAGCTGCACCTCTATCCACTGCCACAGCGCAGGGCCTTCTGCTCACCCGCAGAAGTTCCAGAGATAGCCCCCACCCAAGCCTGCACACAAAACATCTCCTTCTGGCTCAACTGCAGCCAGGACTCTTTGAAGGTCAAGTTGGGAAAAAGCCACAAATTTTCCTTTTCCAAAACAGAATTCTTGCCTGCCCACTGGTCAAGTTCTTATTTTCAGCTCACTTCTGTTGTTTTTTTTTTTTAAAGAAAAAAACCAAAGAGAAGGCAGGTATAATCTTCCACACTAGAACCAGCCTGCGGCCAGCCAGGACCTGCTGGGAAGGGGCCCCTCCAGGATGCATCGTGCCACCTCGATCTCGTCACCTGGAATTTGAGAGCACAAGCCCTTTACCAACCCGCCACGCAACCGCCGGTCAGCTCTCATCTTCCCACAGGAGGAGCCCAATTCCGGCTCCGGAGACACTGGCAGCGAGGGGCAACAATCCCGACCACTGGGGCTTCATCCAGGGCTGAGACCTGCCACCTCTCTCAGACTGAGACGCAGCAAGGTTCTCATCAACTCACACCAGAACATGAATCCACTCCATCACCAAGAGTCACCTCAGGGCACAGTCTCATCCCCTCCTCGGGGGCTTCTGAAACGCACATCTCTCTGACCCAAGCAGGTAGTGACACGTGACTTGAAAAGAGGTAAAGGGGGACGGGGTGGGGTATGAGGAATGAGTCACAGGACAACTTCTCAGCCCTCCGTGACACTGTATCTATGGGAGGCGAGGCACCCACACCCCAAACTGTACCTGGAGATGCAGGAAAACGCAGGAGCAGAGGGAAAAAAAAAAGGAACACAGTCACTTAATGCTTCTCTCATGGTTCTCCCCTACCCTGGTTGCGTCGCCAAGTTCTCGGGCGCAGGCAGGGCCTGCTCTAGCTTGGGGAGCTGCTGCTCTGGGAGTTTGGGGAGTCCTGCTCGTTGATGGTGTTCAGCAGCAGGCAGGCAGGCAGCCGCGGCAGGTGAGGGTGCCCGGGCTCCCGAGCCTGCTCCTCGGAGGGCTGGCAGAGCCCTTCCTCCTCGTCGCCAGGGGGCCGCACGTGGCAGCTGTCGCAGAAGTCCAGGGGCCCGTCCAGAGCATCGTCGATGAGCGCGTTGAACTCTTTGAGGTCGTCATCATGGTGGCCCCGGTTGCACACACACACCTCGATGCCCGAGTCACCTGTGAAGCGGCGACGTCTGCCGGGCGTCTTGTCTTTGCTGTCAGGGAGGGCGCCGCCCTGCTCGGAGCTGTACTCTTTCAGCAGCTCCTCCTTACATTCGGAATCCTTGTCCAGGAAGGCCCCAGGGTCCACCTCCCCCAGGCCGGCCACAGAGCCGCTGGGCTCCATCCCGGGGGCTTTGGTGGCTGCTGGGTCTGCTGGCACGTCGGAGGGCTCAGGGTCAGCGATGCTCGGGGGTCGCGTGCTGCTTCTGCTGGGCCCGGACAAGGGGCTGCTCTGAGCCCCCTGGGAGCCCCTGGTGGGGTCGGCGCTCGGGGGGCTGCCGCCTGTAGGGCCACACTGTGCAGGCAGCTGCTGCTGGAGCTGGAAGGCACTGTATGGTGGGGGAGGAGTTGGAGGTCGGTTCACCACTTCCTCATAAGGAGGTAGTAAATAGTTTGGCAAAAACCCTAAAATGGGGAGGTAGGGAGGAGAAATTACTGCACTGGCAATTGTTCTAGGACAGACTGCAGGCTCACACTAAGCATATGTCTCGTCCCACCCCCAGCATACCCACCGAGGGACAGCTACAGCTCTCAGGTACAGGTGGGGCACAGGGCTGTGAACAACTGTGCAGAGAAAGGGGGGCAGATTGGGAGTGACAGATTGTAGCTTCTGGAAATCTGAGAGCCCCTAAAGCTGCTTCACAGGCAAGGACTTCTGCTTGTCTGGAATTAAGGCAGAGGGTTCAGCAAATGTGGTGAATGGCCAAGAGAGTTCTGTCTGGAAGCGACCTTTTTTCCACATGCACGCAAGTCTCATGTTTCTAGCTCAGACTGTGTCCTCCATCTGCATCCCATAGGCCTCAGGGTCAGGGACCCTAAGTTAAGACTTTCCAGATGTATATCATGAAGAGAGCCTTTTTCTGGGAGGCTGGAAAACTGTGTTGCCTCTCACCCTAGTGTGGCAGGAGGTGGTCTGGAAATACACACCAAACCTCATCCTGATTCGCATCGAAAGCGGGTGGCTTACCAGTAAAGGGTGAGGGGCCTGTCATCAAGGCTTGTTAAGAACATGCCAGGGGAGTTATCTTTTGCTTTGAGGCACAGATGACCTAATTATAACAGTAATTGCTAGCATTTATTGAGCACTTACTATATGCCAGGCACTGTGCTAAGCACTTAACTCTTCTAGGTGTGGAAATCAAAATTTATGACTGCTTTAGTCTGTAGAACACACAGCAGAATGGCTTTGGACAGGCTGTACTTCTGGGCCTCCACCGACCACTCGAGAGATCAGTGTAAGGAACCCCAGGGAGGGGCTTCCCTGGCGGTCCAGTGGTTAGGACTTGGCGTTCTCACTGACAAGGGCCCGGGTTCAATCTCTGATCAGGGAACTAAGATCCCACAGCATGGCAAAAAAAAAAAAAAAAAAAAAAGGAACCCCAGGGAAGTCAGGTGAGTGTGCCCTTCAGTGGGTCACTGAGTTTTTTGGTTCTCAGGAAGTCCCAATGCTACCCCCCACCGCTGCCCCTTTTGTAGCTGCCTCTGCTAAGGCATATCACATGGCAGGAAGCAAAATGGGGGGATTTCAGGCCACTGACCTCTAAATCTCAGTTCATTCACATCATACACCATACAACCACCTGCCTAAAAAAATCTGCCTAAACTAAAGGAGCAGAGATGTAGTCAGAACCCGGCTGGCGTGGATTGGAACGGCCCAGTGGCTGCCAGGGGCTGCATCCACAGCACTGGCTCCTTGGCGCTAAAGGTGCGCACCCCCTTGTTCCCACACTTGTGAGACCCTGCTCTGTGCGGGACAAGGAGGCCAACCCCCTGTGCCCACAGTCTATGTGTCCTGGGCCCCAAGGGTGGGGTTTGGTGTACGTACTGAAATAAAATGGCAGCGCTGAGTAATTGTGGGCTTCCCGGTAGGCGATCAGGTTGATTTCATGTTGCCGCTGTTGGGCCTGAAGGCGGTGCTTGGCTCGGCGGTGGTGGCACACGCAGCAGCAACTCAGGATAATGATGATGGTCCACACGAGCCAGAACCCTGGGGGCAGGGAGGCGAGACAGAGAGGAGTGGGCACACCATGAACGCCAGCTGGAGGGGCTGCTCTCGGCACAAGGAGGCCCGTGGACATTGCGCACCTGGTCGAAGCTGGCACTGTTGGCCCTTGCCTGGTGAAGTTACATTTAGAACCTGTGATCAATTTTCATGTTTGTACCAGAGTGAAAGACACGTGGGGCGGAAGAGGGCAGAAATGTAAGAATGGTGACCGAAAAAGAGGTCACCCACTCCGGGGCACCTCCAGGGCTCCTGGGGGAAGGGCAGAATGCCAAGGCATCTGTGCAGCACTGCTGGTCCTCCCATATTTTAGGTTTGGGGGGCATTAAGTATGCTTACCTTTTAGGACAACGTGCCCTTCCTATCTTAAGAGATCTCTAAGAAAATGCTTCAGCCTCTCTTGGTGCCCACCTCCCCACTCCAGCCCTGCTCAGGCCCACAAGGACAGCTCCCAGGCTCCCCACGAAGAGCGAAGAGCCCCTCAGAATCCCCATATCTCAGCAGATGAGTGATTGCCGGGGGCCTTGGAGGGGCTACCTGATAAAATTTTTTTCTCTACCATGTCGCCTCCGTCATACAAGAGTCACTGAAGTTAGAGGTGGAAAAATTCTAATTTCCTCAGGCCCATTTCTTCCCTGGAGAGTGTAAACAACTTCCTCTGCTCTTGCCATAATCCGGTACAATTCCATCTCCCACCATCACAAACAATCCACTCCCACCTCGCTTTGGCCTGCAGCTGCATTAGACTCGGGACCATCAGTGGCCTCCCCTTCTTCCTCCTGGCTCCAGAGAGGGGTAAAGGAGCAGGGGAGAAGCCTACTGCCCTCCTCCCCAGGCAGATTGTTTCCTCTCATTTCCCACTGTGTTCTCTTGGATCATACTCAGAGAACCCTGGCAAACTGCAGTATAAGACCCCCTCTCCAATCTTCACATGTATACAGAAAAGGCTTCTAATTTTTTTTTTAATGAATGAGCAATTTTGCTTTAAAAAATATAGAGAGAGATAGAGAGAGAAAAAAAGACTGGAAGGAAAAAATAGTGACATTTTAAGTCGTGGGATTATGAGAAGAAATTTTTATTTTCTTCTCCCAATTATTTTTCTTCTTTCAAATTATAAAACTGGAAACAAAGTAAGTTAAAAACTTAAAAATATCTGTGACTAATTTTATTTTTGCTGGCTTTAAAAAAATTAACATATTTCTGAATAGGTTTTTAAATTCCTCTGGGAATGTCTTCATACAATGAAATGATATGAATCATTAAAAAATTATTCACAGAATACTATATTTGACATATAAAGATGTTTCTAATATTAAATGAAAATAAAAGATTACAAAACAGCATAAAATATGACCCCAATTTTTGCTTAAGAAAAAAGTATATATAAATGTCCAGAGGGATGATCAGGAAGTTAGTCATGAGGTTATTCCTGGACAATAGGACAGAAGATTTTCTGGTACCAGCTCTTGTTCTTTGTTTATTGCCGATAAGATGAGCATGTACTTCTTTGAAATAAAAAAGAATATTTTTTCTCAATAAAAAAATAATCTGGGGCTTCCCTGGTGGCACAGTCGTTGAGAGTCCGCCTGCCGATGCAGGAGACACGGGTTCGTGCCCCAGTCCGGGAAGATCCCACATGCCGCGGAGCGGCTAGGCCCGTGAGCCATGGCCGCTGAGCCTGAGCATCCGGAGCCTGTGCTCCGCAACGGGAGAGGCCGCAACAGTGAGAGGCCCGCGTACCGCAAAAAAAAAAAAAAAAAAAAAAAAAAAAAAAAAAATCTGAGGAATAATTTTAAGGTGAGTTTTTATTAAATGAGAATTGATTATATTATTTTTCATTTGTTCTCTGTTCCTGAAGAACTTCAAGTTTTTCCCACTACAAATGTTATGTATATTTTTTATTGTCTGCTTTGTAATTATAAATTTGTGTTTAGAATGTGTTAAGTATTTCTACATCTCTTGTCAGAATGAGTTAATTTCATTAAAAAAAAAAAAAGGCTTCCCTCTCCCAGCAAACAGATTTGTAAATGAATAAACCCCTGATTTTTTTTCCTGTTTGTACCAGAACACAATATTCTGAAAGATCCCACTGACATTTAGGGTGTGGCCTCTAGCAACACCCAGTGTGTTTCCTTTTGTCCTCCAGGGGTGTCCGGGCTGAATCTCCCCACAGAGCCACCCCTATGGGGTAAGGCAGGATAGCAGTACAGCCTTCCAGCCCTGGCAGGTTGGCAACACCACCGTGTAACCCCTTTGCGTTTTCAGCACGTGTCGGTGTTCAACTGAAACTTCTGCTGAGGTCTAGCAACGGGACAGCAGGTGGAGGACAATGGGCAGAGAATCTCTTCCCCATTTCCCATCAGCAGACAGAAAAACCCCATTCCTAACCAGAGTTCATAAATGTAAGTTGAAGTCAGAAGTCTCCCTTGTGGTCCTTCCCGGAGTCGCTGCTGACATTTGCTTAACTTAACTTGCACTTCTCTCCTTCCAATGCTCGCCAACTGGAGACTGGACACTGTAAGAGGAGCCCTCAGGGAACGGTTTTGAGGCCAGAAAGGAGCTCTGGGAGTGAACTGGCTTCCCGCTGCGGTCCTGTAACGTCTCCTCCAGCCCCTACGATCTGTTCAGCTCCCAGCCTCCCGGGGTGGGGTCACACCCGAAGGAAGCGGCACAAATAAGCACAATGCATTCTGCTGAAGAGCCTGGCTCCAAGTGTATTTTAGAGTCAAGTCAAAAGATTCTCGGCTAACCACTTTTTTATACTACCCAGCATCATCTCACAATCCTTTATACTTCCGTGTTACTTTGTAATTTTCAAAGTACATTCTCCCATGAGATAATCAGCACCAAACTCTACAATTTTTTACCTCCCAAGTCATTTTTTCAATTGTTTCTTACCTAAAGGTAAATTAATTTTTAACCTTAATGCTGCAATATATATATGATATAAGGCAAAACTTCTCAGCTATATTATGACGGCCTTTAAAAAAAAATAAAGTTAGTTATTTATTTATTTTTTGCTGCATTGGGTCTTTGTTGCTGCGTGTGGGCTTTCTTTTTACTTGCAGCAAGCAGGGGCTACTCTTCCCTGCGGTGCGCGGGCTTCTCATTGCGGTGGCTTCTCTTGTTGTGGGGCACAGTCTCTAGGCGTGCAGGCTTCAGTAGCTGTGGCACATGGGCTCAGTAGTTGTGGCTCGTGGGCTCTAGAGCGCAGGCTCAGTAGCTGTGGCGCTCGGGCTTAGCTGCTCTGCAGCATGTGGGATCTTCCCAGACCAGGGCTCGAACCCGTGTTCCCTGCATTGGCAGGTGGATTCTCAACCACTGCACCACCAGGGAAGCCCTATAATAGGCTTTTAATAAGAAAAATCTCAGGCACTGGTTTTTATGTTGGCCAAATATTTCTGTTTCTCCCCCATCCTGGCATGTGGGTAAGCTTGAACTTCCTGGTGCCCTTATGATTGTGACACTTTGGGGCAGCTTCTAACTAATAAATTGAGATTGGAAGTGACAGGTGTCACTTGGAGGCCAGAATATTTCTTGCTGATGTGAGACCGAGACCCTCTGTTAGTCTCCCTTCTGCCATGGCAAGCCGTAACATTCCAGATAGTGACTTCAGGGTCAGTCTGGCCCCAGGGGATAAAGAAGTAGGAACAAAGTTCTCATCCAACCTGTGATGGACATATAGTGTGAGTAATAAACCTGTTGTTTTAGGGCCACTAGGAGTTTGGACTTGTTTATTACTGAACATAACCTCTCGCCTATCCTGACTGACGCAGTATCTTTGTAGGTTTTTCTGGGGGAAAGGATTTAAAATGTTCATCAGATTCTTAAGAGAATCCTTATTCCAGAAAAAGCCTGAGTTCTATTGAACTAGAAATATAATAGAAAAAATAGATCTTTTTTTTTTTTTAAGGAAAAATGAGGCAGGGTAGAAAGAGGCTGGGGGAAGAAATGAGACAAGAGGAAGGCGTGCCCTTGGCAGAGTTACCCCAGTTATATTGAACAGCACCAGAAAACTCACATGTTTACTGAAATTCCATCAGCTGCTTCTGATCATGCGGTATCATGGGCAGAAAAACTCTCCCTACCACGTACCACTTATATGACGTGATATAAAATCTCGAACTGAGTTCTGCATTTCTAACATAGTATCACAAAGTGATAGTGTGGATCAAAACTAGGAGAAAACTAACTTGGGAGCAGAAGGGGCCTAGTGGGGTAATGAGGCATTAGCACAGGTCCAGAAAAGGCCCCTAAGGACTGGTCCAACTTGATGGAGTTAATGTGGGAGGACAGAAGGCATTCTTGGTTTGACCCTCACAAAACGGATGCTATTGGCAGCTATTCTAGTCAAAGCCGTGTCCCATCAGCTTTAAAAGGGGGACCGTCCAGACTAGTACCTATGGAGTTGTACAAACTTTTGATCTTTTCACTAGATTTCACAAACAAGGAGGAAAGTTTTAAAAAGGAAAACCTACTGAAAGAGCCAAACAGAGAAAGACAGAAGCATGCCCTCCTCCCCAACACACACCTACCACAGATTATATTCCCCACTGACCTTTGAAAGCTGTGACCTCATGGTGGGACGCGTTTGTCATGCTAAGCAAAGTGGAAAACATGTTTTTAAAAACAATCACTGAGTCACGTGCCCCAGAGCTCACTATAAACTTGGGAAAACACCACTCCCCAACTGGCAGGAAATTCCTCATTAGGAAGCCAAAGTATACTGTCAACTAGCTCTCCTTCTACCCCACAGGATGGTGGGTGACCTCCCTGGCCCCTGATAGCTCTTAGCAGGAGCTCCTGACACTGCCGCCGTGGAAAAAGGACTGAATTTGGGAAATGAAGACTTTAGAGGACTTGCAACTTCATCAGAAAGACTGGACAAGTTTCATTTCCTAGCTTTGTGACCTTGATCATTTTGTCTTTACTTCCCTCATCTGTAAAATGGAGAGAATAATGGTTTCTACCTTGTGAGGATTACCGAGTTAGTATCTGTATGCAGAGTACTCAAGCGTGCACATTCGAGACCTTTCACGACCTGGGCCCACCACCCTTCCAGCCTGGCACTGAAGAGTTCAGGAAGGGAGTAGCTTTGTGTGAGGCACGCTGACCTCACTACTCAGCTGCGACCAACTGACTGGCTACTTAACGCCACTGGTCCTGAGAAATGGGATATGTGTACCTGGCAGGGTTGTATTTGGGGCGGGCTGAGCTGACGTGTGTGAAGACCTTAACGAGTACCAGGCACACAGCAGAGTTCTATGCACGTCAGCACCCTCATCTCCCCTGGTCGAGCCCCACAGCCCAGCCCCATGGCCACAGGGGAAAGGTTAATGAGATGCATGCTCTCTTCTTTCCCATGAGGCCTTGACCTATGGTGTTTGGTATTCTTCGGCCTGGGAAGTCATTCTACCCTTCTCCATGTGCTTAAATCCTATCCACCCTTTAAGGCCTACCTCAAATGCCACCTCCTCCATGCAGCCTGCCTGAATCCTGTCCAGCTAAAGCAAACTCTCCTGGCACATACATCGCAGTCCTTGCACGTACACTCCACTCTCTACTTTGCATTACTAGTGAGGCACGTTGTCTTATCTCCTCTCTCTGCTCAGAGACTCCCTTCTTGATGGCAAGGATTCTGTCTCCCCACACGCTCTAACACAGAAGAGGCCACAGCATCCAGTAGGAACTTGTTAGAATTGCAAATTCTCAGGTCCACCTCAGACCTATTGAATCAAAAACTCTGGGACTGGGGCCCAGAAATCCGTGTTTTAATAAGCCCTCCAGGAAATGCAGATGCTTGCCAAAGTCTGAAACCACTGGAATAAGAGTTTGCTGAATAGATGATTGAATGATGACTGAAAGTACAAGTGCCATGAAAATGCATGGGATGATAATAATAATAATGGCCAGGTTCTTATAGCCTCAGCCACGGCAGTGGTAAACAGGACCCTCACTTCTGGACTGATGCAGACCCAGGAATGACCCCTGGCTTAACATTACAAGAGACTGAAAAGACACGGGAGTAAGGGCGCTGGCTGAAGCTTAAGGTCTGTGTGTGCTTGTGTGTCTGTGTAAAGTGGGCTGTGTGTGTGTATGTGTGTGTGTGAGACAGTCCTCAGCACACAGGAAAATTCAGCTAAGTAGTGGTATGAGGGTTGGCAGAAATGGCATTTGTTTTTCCGTGAGGCCTTCCCTGTAGGCAACTATGGTTAAAGAGGTACTTTGACAAAAACCCTGCCAAGGATTTCCTGGCTGAGATTTTTTTCCTTCCAAAGGAAAGAGACAAAAAGAATAATGCAAAGCCCATTACTTTCACATTTCAGGCAAAGTTCAGAGGCAATTAGAGGGAACAGGGTTCAAAGCGCAAAAAGCACAGTTCTGATGAGAACTGAAAGGGCTCATTCCTACGCTCAACCTCCCTCCTCTACACATCAGGCCGAGGCCAGGCCCCTAAGAAGGAGGAAAACCAAAGAATTCCGAGAGGGGCGGAACACTCACTGGGCATCTTCTGACCAAAAAGCCATTTCTGGGCACAGACAAGAGGAAGTTCGGCTTTTACAGTCTCCGTCCCCCCAGAGCTTGGAAAGCATGGGCCAACTTGTACAGGGGTGAGTCTTTCCTCCCTGTCCAGACTCTGGTCTCCATCTGACCTTCTCCTTTCCCCGGCTGACCACAACTGGAGAGGTGATGAGCCACTGTGTAGCTCTTCCCCTGGCTTTCTTCAGGCCCTCGGGACGAAGTGCCTGGTTCCCAGACTGCCTGCCACCCTGCCACCTGGGCCTCCCTGTCCCAGCCGTCCCACCCCCAGCCCTGGCTTTGGTGACCCAATTCTGGTGGCTACTGAGTCTGCTCTGCCAACAGCCCAGGAGGCTCTGTCAATCTGAGATGGGGGCCATCAGCAACTCCATTCTTTCCGCAACTGATGCCACCTGGGCCGGGCCCCAGAAAAACAAGCTGCAGCTCTGTGGCTTTTTTGGCAGCCCAGCTTCAACTTTTGTTTTAACAAGGGGTGGGAGGGAGAATTTGAGCCCTGCGGTTATCTGCATTTTGAAACATTTAAACACAGACTGTCCACCTGCCTGGCACTTTGTGTTTCTCTAGTGAGTCCCTCAGCCCCACCCCTTCTAAAATAGCACCAACAACTCCAGGCCTGCCTTTGCTGCTGCTTATATAATGCTTGCAGGACTGGTGGGGACATCTTGAACCCTGTTCTCTCCTTGGGGAGGAGTCTGCCCTTAACCACCCCTGAGCCCGTCCTCAAAAGGAAAGGACAAGAGTGAGGAGAGGTCCTGTTTGTAGGACCCACTCCCACTGGCTACAAGATCCATTTGCATTTAGAGGGAGAGGCTTCCCAGCCAGTAGTCTAATTTCCTTTGCATTTCAAACAATAGCCCTTCTAGCTGCTTTCTGACCATATCACTGATGTGGGGGGAATGGGGAGATCAGAAAGGAGAAGGGGAAAAAGGGAAGAGATGGTGGTGATGGTAAGGGCATGGTTGACCAGCAAGCACGAAGTTTGTTTCCAAATGGAGGGAGTGATGGGGGCTTAGAATTCTCTGGGCAAACAGTTAGCGTTTCCTCTAGCAACAGACAGTTATGAGAACCACTGCATGCTGGTCACCTGGCAACTCTCTGCCCTTAGGACCCTCCCATTCTCCCCTTCTTTGTCCAGCATCCTAGTGTCTCGTTCTGAGTTCCAAGAAGATTAGAGTACAAAGGGCTTTAGTGACCTCTCCAAGCCTGGGTCACTCCCTGAAGACCACAGCAATGTCACCACCCTTGTGCAACTCTGGAAGGTGCAAGCAGTCCTGGCTGCCACCAAGCAGTGGCAAGACGAGGATTGTCTCCACATGGCACTGAGCTGACAGTAACAGGTTAGGTAGACTGGAGAAGCCTCTAGAAACTTCAGTTTGTGATCTGGGGAAGGAAGAAAAGGGGCTGAACCTATAGACTCCCTCTCTCCAGGAGGGCTCTGTCGGCAAGGACCTAGGAAAAGATTATCCCTTTGAGAGGGACCCTCAGAAACAGAGGCAGCTCCTTGATGATCTCTGGGGAATTCTGGAAGCCCTGGTGCTTCTTACAAGAAAATGGCATTACAGCCATCCACAGAGAGCAGCCCAGCATTCACAGCAGCTTGGCTGCTGCAAACCTCTCTTTGCAAAGATGACGAGCCTGGGCACCTGGGCTGGCCCATGAGAGGATGTAAGTTGTTGTCACTGCTCGGCACACCCAGGAGAGGGCATCAAAGAGAACCCCATTCAGGAGATTCTGCAGCAGACCTGCTAACCACGGCTTCTTAAGAAGGCTCAGGACCATGTTATCCGGTCATTAGCGCATGGTGTCCGAAGAGCACCAGAGCTCTCCTCCTCTGCAGAGAGATCGCTTCTAGAACCTGGAAGCAGATTCTGCTCACCAACACTGCCACCAAGAGAATAAGAAAAGGGCTGACCGGCCTATGGTTTCCCAATGAGCAGAGGCAGTAACCGAGACCCTGGGATGCCAAGACATCCCCAGGCAAGGACTTACACCAGAGTTCATAGTAGTAGTTGCAGCACTGAGACTGTCCACAGCAGTGTCCTGTGTCACAGATGTAGCTTTGATTGTTGGTACCCACGCAGGTTTCCTTATCCTAAAAGAAATAAAAAAACACTGTAGCATATTAAATTATAGCTTTTAAACACTACTTTTCTTCTCATCCTCCTCTTACTGATCGCCTGCCCACCTTCCACCAAAACGGTTTGTACAAGTGTTTATTGAAAGAAAAGAAAGAGAGAGAGAGAGAAAGGAAGGGAGGGAGGGAGAGAGAGAGAGAGAAAGAAAGAACCACACAACAACAGCAGATTTAAGAAAAATAATATGGTTTATTAAAGGGGGAAGAGGATTCAGTACACAAAGCCGACTGGTAAAGAGCAGAGGTCTCCTCCTTGCTTTCTTTATATCTAAGCAGAAACACTCCACGTTCTGGTCCTAAACTCAGCCAGTAAGAAGGTGGTGATTCTCCTGTAATAGGCTGTATATTTTAAATAAATCCGGTTTCTCTGTGAAAGTTCCCAGAATAATGAAGGCAGCACGTATTCTAGGATTGGCATCTGGTCAGTCAGTCCATCTTCCTTTCAAAACACATATCTCCAAGGTTAATTACAGTGTGATTCAAAAGAAGGCTAAAAATCTTGCTACTAAAATTCTTTCAATCTTAAGAAAAGGGGTGACTTGCTCAGGTGACCTAGTCCAATTTTAATTTGCTAGATCTTTTTTTGCTTACCAAATGATCTCTTAATAATCTTGACTGGATCTAGGATTCACACTGTCCCTTGTCAGGGACAGCTACAGAAAGGGCACCGCTGAGTAACCATCTAGCATTTTGCCAAATTCTATTCACAGCACTGGTGGATGGGGATGGAGGTGGAAAGGTTTTTTTATATTTCGTAGTTAAGATATGAAATACCCCACCGGCTGACCTAAACTTCAGCCTCAAATGTCCTCTGGGTCACAATGCATTTGATGAGACCTAGAAGATCTGGCTTTCAACATTTCTTTGTTCTAAAGAAGTAACACATGCAGTGACTGGACACAGTCTTTGTGCCAAGCACCGGGTTGGGTACGAGGGATACAACGATGAATAAGAAATTGTCCCTAACCTCAAGAGGCACAGAGCTAGGAAGGGAAAAAACCCTGCTCAGCAAAGAAACTAAAACCACAGTATTATATGTGCTGCTACTCAGGCTGACCCTGCCCAGAGTGTACATCCGGGCGGACGTCTGCCAGTGGAAACTCAAGTCACAGGGTCGGTTCCTGTTCTCTGGGTCTTGCTTTATACTACGCTGTCTGTTTGGCCAAGGGTACAAACAAAGCACTCCAGCGACTGTCCACAGGGCTAGAGGCTGGGCACCTGAAGCCACGAGGACAAAAGAAAGGGCATGGCTACAACCCAGATCCCTGGCTCAGTGTGTATTTCCACCACATCCTCAGGTGTTTCCTGGTCTTTAAGAGTCTTACACCCTGGTATAAAGGGGTTTAGGAAGAAGGAAACATGGGAAAGGCATTTGTCGACTCTGACAATGAGGGTTTCACAATAGTATTGCAAACAGAGTTCTTCCTATCTTTGCCTTCCTGTGTCCGCCATAAGTAAAATGGCACACCTAGCAGGTGGCTGTCCAGTGGGATGTCTCCTCTGAGGCCTGACGCACATGGAGAAAGCAGATCTGTGTTCGTTGCTTTTGCTAGAACACACCCTCTCCCTCTTGACTTCAGAGCAAAACACCGCTTTCCTAAGGACATCAAAAAGTTTCTCCCAAGTTTACCAGGCCCTGAAATGCCATTCTTCTGGCCTGGCTCACAAGAGCACAGTTCAAACTGTCCACATAGTTTCTAAAAGAGGCCGCGCTGCCTACACTCTGACACATGAAAGAATCCAGGGACACTTCTGCCTCAAGAAAATTCACCAGATGAGGTCCAGGCTCGGAACACAGGGCAGCCAACTGGTCCTCTGTGAGGCATGAAATGGAACGTGTCTGAAATCTAAACAAGTGGCATCCTCATGACCTACTGGTGTCAGCTTTTCTCTTGGCTCTCCCATCCCCCGAGGCAGGAAGCCCAGAGTAAACAGAACCCCACTCTTTTTCCCTGCTCTGCCTCCACTCTCCCAGGGACAGCAGACTGTGGCAGCATCACTTAACTCAGTTCCTCAAATACTTTTTTTTTTTTTTTTTCTGTACGCGGGCCTCTCACTGCTGTGGCCTCTCCCGTTGCGGAGCACAGGCTCCAGACGCACAGGCTCAGTGGCCACGGCTCACGGGCCTAGCCACTCCGCAGCATGTAGGATCTTCCCAGACCAGGGCACGAACCCGTGCCCCCTGCATCGGCAGGCGGACTCTAAACCACTGCGCCACCAGGGAATCCCCTCAAATACTTTTTATCCAGTGTATCTCATCCCTTGCTTTCCTCCCCGCAAGTAGAGTCCCCAAGTTGCCTGAGATGATCTTGGTTATGGGAACTGTCATTTTCTGCTGCAGAAGGAAGGAAAGCAGGTAAGCAGGTTAAGAAGACAAGGTGTGGGTTCATGGACCTTTAGCAAGGAAGACATGAAGGATTAAGAAGGTAGCGAGATGTGAGTGTCATGAGCTCCTCCAGAGAAAGAGACCTTCTGGTATGAAAGGAAAATCCAGAAGCCTTGTGTTTGGCCCTAGCTTCTGCCATTACAGAGGAATGGCACTCTGGACAAGTTATTCAATGGCCCTAGAGCTGGTTAAGATGCTCACTCATGTCTCCTTAAACCCAAAGGGTTTATTAGCCTACCCACCTCCCATTCCCTTTGACAGCAGCCTCGAGCCAATGCAAGAGCTCCTGTAACCTATGCCTCCTCTCAGTCAAAGCAAAGAACAGAGGTGTGCAAATGTTGCTTGGTGCTCTTCCACCCTTCCCTGTATGAGGAAGTCACCCAGAGGACTTTCAAGGATCTCCAGGCAGCTCAAGATACAAACGGAAAAGATTCAGTCAGATCTGGGTTCAAAGCCCAGTTCTCACACTATGCTTATTACAGTGTAACTTGGGTAAATGACTTAACTTCTCTGAGCGCTCAATATCAACGTTATTCTATGAACCATTATTGTTGGGCATGAAAGACCATTCAATAAACAGCACTCTGCATTCACTTAGAACTATTTCTCAGAAGAGTAAAGTTCACTGGCAATGTGGGCTGCTTCAGACACATGAAGAATAGAAAAAGGTAGAGAGAATGCAATGGCAAGTTCAAACATGAAAAATTCTCAGCACTCTTTATGAGTACCCTTTGCTTTTCTTCCAAGCATCTCCAAGCACTACGACATTATGTTGTTCAGGCCAAGTCTTGAAGAGTGGGAAGTTAATATCCCACCCCATCCCCCCCTTCTCAAGAGTGAACAAGAGTTATATCGTGCACTCCCTATGGGCAGGAGCTCTGTCTCCTTAATCCCCCTCCCCAACTCCAAGAATGAGCACAGTGCTTGGCACACAAAGGTTTGCTGAATGAAACAATGGCTATGCAGCCTCTGTGAAGGCAGAATGAGCTGGGGTGAATAATACGGCTAGTGTATACTGAGTACCTGCTATGTGCCAGGCACTGTTCTAAATGCCTTACAAGTCTTCCTTCATCTAAACTTGAAAGCACCACTATGAAGAGGGTAGTATAAGAGAACAGAGGTCAACAGAGGCTAAGTCACTTGCTGGAGGCCACACAGCTAGGAAGCAGTCCAATCTAATTCATCCAACTCCAGAGCCTGAGCTTCTAACTATTAAGCTACAGCCTCCTTGGTTTAAGTTATACTTCTCCACTTGCTTTTTACACTTCAGATGCTTAAATAAATCCACTTAAAAGCCCCAAACCAAACAAAATCAGTATTTCGTCTTTGAGGGAAAAGATAAGGGCCCTGCCCTTGTGGAGCTCTTTGACTTTGGGAACATCTTCTGCTTGGCAGTGAGGAGGGGCAACATGCTTGGGCTTCCTCTCTTCTTTGTTTGAAAGGTCATTATTTTCACATACTGATTTTCTGAAAAGCAGAATGGTGTTTGTCCCATTGGGGAACACAGGGCCTTCACTCCTTCCTTCAACATTTACTGAGTACCTACCCTGCACCAGCACTGAACTAGTGGTGGGGAACACAATGGAAACATAAAATGCCAAAGCAGTCGTGCTCTTTACCCTCATGGAGCTTAAAGTCCAATGAAAGATGATAAAGTAATCATACAGATAAAACTGTAGGAAGGAAAAGTACGTGATTTGGTGAAAGCTTACAATAATTAAGAACTAGGAACTAGTCAAGGAGGTCCAGAGAGCTGTGAGGAGGGTAAGCTTGAACTGAGATTGCCAGGATGGTTAGAAAGTTAGTAACTAGGGAAGAGGGATGGGAAGAACATTCCAGGAAAAGGAAATGGTACGAGAAAAGCCCTTTAGCTAGGAAACGGCTGAACAAATAGGTAAGGAAGTTAGGTAAGCAGGGACAAGATGAGATCTGCATTTTAAAGATACTTTTTTCCCAGGCAATGTTTTCATTTGCACAAACTCCTGGCCCAAATATGCTAGAAACGTAGACCTGTCATAAAGAAACTTTGGGTGAATAACATATGCTCTTACGCTGAGGTCTTTCACCTCAGAATCACTGTGATGATGACCATCAAGATCCTCATTTGTTAAACGTGTGCCTTCAGCTCTGGTGCCGCGGTGACCAGCTCCAAGAAACGGGGCACGTATGGTCACCAAACAAAAAGCACAGGTGTGAAGAAGCAGGAAGCAAGACCAACACTGCCCTGGAAAGAACATTATTTACAGTGGAAGAGGATGAATAGTATGCCTTTTGCACATATGCAAAAAGTTACCTCATCTCTTTGGCAGCAGCATAAACTATGGGACTAACATCACTTTCCTTAAGAGTTTCAATGTCTTAGAGTTGCTATTCTTACTGAGCCACTGTAAAGGTCAATTTGATCAGTGTAAGAACTTTCAAAGTGCCAGCATAAAAAGACACTGGGCAGTAATGGTTCCCCGGGCATGCTTTTAATTTGCCAATTTATGGGGCTGGAAAACCCTGCTAGCAACTGGCAACAGCACCTTCATGCCCTTAGGAAAGCGGTGAAGTTTTAAAGTTTAAAAGTGAAAAATAGGAAAATTGAAATCCTTCACAGGATGTTAAAGCACAGATGCTAAATCTCTTGGCTGCTGGATATGAATGAATTTGGAGCACCATCTCTGGCCTTCTCTACAGGGGAAAGGAATGGAAACATCCATTTCTACAAATCAAATAACAAATATGTATTGATACCCTTTCCCCACTTGCCAGGCACTGTGTTGGATGCTACGGCTACCACATTGAGCAAGAGATTCTAGAGGAAAAGATCCTGCTTCTAGCAATGTAGTTGGGTAGGTAACTTTAAAAATATGATAATATTCTTTTGGGACTCCCCTGGCGGTCCAGTGGTTAAGACTTCACCTTCCAATGCAGGGGGTGCGGATTCGATCCCTGGTCGGGGAGCTAAGATCCCACATGCCTCACGGCCAAAAAACCAAAACGTAAAACAGAAGCAATAGTATAACAAATTCAATAAAGAATTTATATATATAAATATATATATTATTTTAATTACACAGCTGAGCTTGCAATAAAGCAAGGAAGAGCCCTCGGACCAAAAATGTTGGGGGTGGGGAACTAGAAACTACGGTGTTAAATGAGATCTGGCCTTCCCAGGTGCCGTGGAAAGAAGGGCTGTTTGTTTTCTTGGGTCCACCTAAAACAGGGAATTGGAACTGAGTCCCAATATCAGGTGAAGACCCTTCAAAGAGACAGAGCAGACTAGAAAAAAATTAGCCCTTTGGCACACAGTGACAATAAGAAAGGTCTGAAGTGAGAGGGAAAAAGTATCTCTTCTAATAATCTGTAACCATCGGCTTTTCCGCAAGCTAATTTGAGATCAGAATTGTGCTACTACATAGTCTGAGAATCCCCAAGCCAAAATTTTAACACAAAAAGTAATCCCAGGACTTGCCTGGTGGTGCAGTGGTTCAGAATCCGCCTGCCAGTGCAGGGGACATGGGTTCAATCCCTGGTCCGGGAAGATTCCCACATGCCACAGAGCACCTAATCTGGTGCGCCGCAACTACTGAGCTTGCACTCTAGAGCCCATGAGCCACAACTACTGAGCCCTCATGCCACAACTACTGAAGGTCGTGTGCCTAGAGCCTGTGTTCCGCAACAACAGAAGCCACTGCAATGAGAAGCAAGCTCACCACAACAGAGTAGCTGAGTAGCCCCCACTCGCCACAACTAGAGAAAGGCCATGAGCAGCAATGAAGACCCAATGCAGTCAAAAAAAAAAAAAAAAAGTAGTCCCAGAATGGGACATGTGGTAGAAGAAACGTAAAACTCTAAAGAGACCTACCCTCCATCAGGGCATGAAAGATGCCCACAGATAAAGCTCTGTTGAAGATGAGCTCACACAAAATATAAAAACTTATGTAAAAATAATCCATCACAAACAAGATGTGGGAAATTCAACAAATAGGTGGATAAGACTCTCCAAAAAAACTTAATAGAATGATCAGATAAACTGTAATATATATACATGTTTCAAATGATTAAAGCCAAAAAGAAAAACATGAGAAAAGAACATACTAAAAAAGAGACAGTGACCAAATGGATTTCAGGAAAAAACAAAACTTGCAGAAAAAATAGTTATTAAAATTAAAAACTCAACAGGTGGGTTACACAGAGATTAGACCATGTTAAAGAGAGAATTAGTGAACTGGAAAGCAGAGCTGAGAAAATCACCCAGCAACCAGCTTCTACCAATTAAGAGAAAACATAGAAATGGAAAATGAGAAATAAGAAGCTCAAGAAGGAAAGAGGAAAATGGAGGAGAGTCAATATTTAAAGAGATAACTGAAAAATTTCCATAACTGATTAAAGATAGGGAATTTTCAGACAATAATAAACTCACACCTGGGCACATTGTTTGAAACTGGAGAACAACAAAGACAAAAAGATCTTAAATACATTCCAGTGGGTGAAGACTGAAAATTAACAAGTGAAATTAGAATTTAACGTAGTAATAAGCTTCACAAGGATAATAAAACAGTATAATAGGACAAAGGGTTTTACATGGGGCAGTCAGGAAAGGCCTCCCTGAGAGGGTGATGTCTGAGTTGTGCCCTGAATGATGAGAAGGAGACAGCAGACCTGTAGGAACAGTGTTCCAGGCAGAGGGAATGTCAAGTGTATGCAAAGACACCAATGCAGGAATGAACCTGGTGTGCTCTAGGAAAAGAAAGAAGGCTAGTGTGGCTGAGTACAGTGAATCTAAGAAAGAATAATGTGAAAGGAAGAACTGAGAATTCAGAAAGAGGCCATACCTCATAGGCCTTGTACAACAGGCAAGCAACTTTAACTCAGAATCAGCTATTTTTGTTCTATCCTAGACAGCATCTTTAAATTCTGAAAATGCTACACTTTCAGGTCCAGATCCTTAGAAAATGATTTGTAGATGGTCATAAAATACTCTCTTAAAAGTTTTGTGGATTTACCTCTATTTTTACAATAAGAAAGTTAAAGTCACTTTTCCCCTACTAACGGTTTTAAGGCTGTTTGAAGAGCTCCAGGAAGTAAGTATAATTGTTCAAGGGTACACATTTTTTTGGGGTGCACTGGGTGGTATGCGAGATCTTAGTTCCCCAACCAGGGATCGAACCCATACCCCCTGCAGTGGAAGCACGGAGTCTTGATCACTGGACTGCCATGGAAGTCCCAAGGGTACACATCTTGAAATGTGGGAGGCCATTACAGAAGAGTTGGGGATGAAGGAAAGTAAACTGAGGCAGAGGGATGATTCCACAGGAGTCCTGACCCATTGTTCCCTAGGTGTTATTCTAATCTCCCTTTCTTTGATGGTAGGGATCGTCACATTCTACTTTTGCATCCCTCCCAGTATATACTACACATGACAAATACTCCTTTAAGCTTTACTAGCTAAAGGAGCCCAGTTTCTTCCTTTCTGATAAAAGGCAAGCCCCTGCTAAGAAGTGAACCAAGATTCTGTTTTGTATGCAACCAGATACTAGGAAAGAATTTTTATGCTGTTTTGTTGCGTTCAATAATTTCCCGAAAGGACAAATAGCCTCGGCATGTTCCCCTAACCAAGCCAATAAATCCAGTCTGGTAAGATTCAGGCTCACCCCTCAGATTTGATAGTGTACTTTACCCCTTAAGGGCTCTAGGCTCCAGCTCCCTGGGCTCAGGAGCACCCAGTCTCCCATCCTCCAGC
This sequence comes from Tursiops truncatus, assembly GCF_011762595.2. Taxonomy (NCBI): domain Eukaryota; kingdom Metazoa; phylum Chordata; class Mammalia; order Artiodactyla; family Delphinidae; genus Tursiops; species Tursiops truncatus. The sequence continues at coordinate 25,552,080 of NC_047049.1, forward strand.
TGCAAAGTACTTTAAAGGGTAAAGCCAAAACCTGGAACTAGTGACACACTTGAGAAAAGCCTAGAACCAATGGGGGGAGCTGCTGCTTCAAGATTTGGCTGCAGTGTGTGCGGCTGAAGGGGAGTCCCTGGGACCCCTGCTATAGGAGGGACTTGGTCCCTTTACTTCAACCTGTGAGGGTCCCCTGGAATAATTCTCTCTGGGGACTCCAGAAGACTGACGCTCTCTAAGAATCCGAGGAAGAGTAACACAGTGAATCAGAACAAATCAGGGCATCTCACAAATGAGTGAATTCGCCCTCAAGTGGCAATGAACACATTTAGACAACAAAGGCAACAAAACAGAGATGCATTTCCCAAAGTATGGTCCATAGGCCCCAAATCACCTGGGGTATTTGTTAAGAGTGTAGATTGAGGGCTTCCCTGGTGGCGCAGTGGTTGAGAGTTCGCCTGCCGATGCAGGTAACACGGGTTAGTGCCCCGGTCTGGGAAGATCCCACGTGCCGCGGAGCGGCTAGGCCCGTGAGCCATGGCCGCTGAGCCTGCGCGTCCGGAGCCTGTGCTCCGCAACGGGAGAGGCCACAACAGTGAGAGGCCCGCGTACCGCAAAAAAAAAAAAAAAAAAAAAAAAAAAAGAATGTAGATTGAGAACCTCTGGGGGCAGAGACTGAAGAATTGCAATTTAATACATATTCCCCTGGTTATGCTCACATATATTCAAATTTGACAACAACTGCCCTAGATTTATAACAAACATACAATATAGGGAGGCTGGGAGGGAGATGCAAAAGGGAGGAGATATGGGGATATACGTATATGTATAGTTGATTCACTTTGTTATAAAGCAGAAACTAACATACCATTATAAAGCAATTATACTCCAATAAAGATGTTAAAAAAAATACAATATACACAGTTCTTGCCCTCCAGAAGTGGAATAGTCTTATATTCTATTTCTATAACCTTGAACACATCCCAATAGTTACCCTCAAGAATTGCCACTTAGAATCAAGGCACATAAAATTATTTATACTCTCTCTGCCTCATTCCATAAAAAAATACAAATAACAGATCATAACTTAAATTTTTAAAAATGTGACACGTTAGTTATGTACGCTCCTATCCATACCAGTACTGCTACAGCCAAAGCTGCACTGCAACTGGATCCTCATTAAATAGCCCCCAAACAGAGCAGCCAGCAAAGAAATTAAAACCCATTTCCTGTGTTGCTATTAGGAACCTGAGTAACAAACTCAGAAAAAGCCACTTGATCGTGGTAGGAAAATCCCAGAGCAAAGATCGGAAGTTGCAACATATCCCATGGTTTTATTAAAGGCTACTTGTCGACGTCCCAGTGCATGCAGGCCTGCGGGACCTGGCCAGCTGCAGCAGCTCAGGACATTGGGTTAAACTGCCACTCTTTCACCCCTGGACACTTACAAGGAAAAACAGTTCTACCTTGAGGTATCGCAGCAATCCCTCATCACTGACGTCTGCCACAGAATAAATGCACTGAGAAGTATGGCATCTTCAGCAAGGGATGGTGCAGGGAGCCAAGGGATAAAATAGCAGTAGCATGCAACAGAGCAGGTGGCACTCGAGCAGAGCAGGTCGGCAATTCTGCTATTTTGTGTCCACAGTTGGTCATGAGGGCAAGTCCCTCCCTTCGCGTTAGCTTTATCACTGCTCCTCCTGCTTGAGAGCAGGGATTGCAAACTGCTGGCCCGTGGGCCACAGTGGGCCCACTAATGAGTTCTATGCCCACACGGTACCTTTTTAAAATTTTTTTTACAACTTTTTAAAAAAATGGAATTAACTGTCAACATCGTAAAATGAGAAGGATTCATAGAGAAATTCAGATTTCCAGCTTCTGGAAATCCAGGGCCCACATTCCCTCGGGGCCCTATTAGGCAGGGCCACAGACGTGTATGTGCTCTGGCTCCACCCCAGCCTCCCTGAATTCCCTCCTGGCCAGTAACCCCATCTGCTTGACTCAGGTGTGTCACTGCCTGGCCCCTGTGGACATCTGATTAGCTCCTCCTGCTCTCAAGTTCAGTAATACTCCGTTCATCCCCTCACCCTGAGGTTAAGGCCTACTGCAGAGGGCCAAATATAAATGGCAGACATCTGAACTCTCTACACTGAGGCTCCAGCAACATCTTACACACGCCATATGAAATAGGTACCTAGACAAAAAGGAGGGCCCCTCTTCACTGGATGAGGAGAATACCTCTAGCGAATCAGGAAAACCTACGGCCACAACACTCAGGAGATGCGACAGAGAACCAAGTTCTGCCCAGTACCTGTGTTTATCGAGCATTTAGCTAGGCATTTTTACCCATGTTATGTATTCCTCTCTTTTTACAGGAAACCAGGAAACTGAGGTTCAGAGTGATTACCCAGCTAGAACATCTTTTCTGGATCTAAAGCCGGAATTTTAGTGGAAAGAACAGGATGCTTAGGGGTTATCCTAACTTTCATGATAGATGCTGACAGGCACAAAAATGACAGATAAGATACGGACTTTGCCTTTGAGGAACTCTGTAATTACTAAACTGTTAGGTTAAAAAAAAAAGTTTATGTCTCAGTTCTGGTTGCAGAAAACCTTCCTGAAATATTCAGGTTCCTTCTGTGCCTTAATTAATAAGTATAGTCTAATCAACAGAATTCATTCTTTTTTTTTTTAACAATTTATAATGTGGCAAAGCCTCATGGTCATAATTTGGAGCAATGATGGTATATACACAACACACACATGTATCTAATCAGTTTATATAATACACATTTATATAGGACTCTCAAGCTTTTCAAACTTCAACAGCCAGCCTCACATTTGAGCCTGCCAGCCAGCACCCTACAAGAGATCAGAAGTGCTACCACCCTCATCTTACGGATAAGAAACTGACACTTAGCCTAAGGCTGCTGATTGACAGAATCAGGACTGTCAAAACCCTGGTCTTCTGACTTTTGGTTCAGTATTCTTTCTATGACTGGGTTCCAGCTCATCAAAGTCTTTGTTATATCCTGAAAATGGCTCTTGATCAAATAAAATAATCACTTCTTTGCCTAGAAAGAGGTACAGTTTTCAAAAGGATCTGAAATACTGAAGGTACAGGTTAAGTTGCTGCTGTCTGTTGTGCTTTAAAAGAGATTCACCACAGTTTCACTGGACGGTGAAGAACACGTGGGGTGTCTCAGAGACCTTCCTCACTTTAAGCAAAGTTCTAAATTGAACCTCGTTTTTTTCCTCAGCAGTTCCATCCCACTGCAGCAGGCTTTTGTTGGGAGCAAAAGAAATAATAACAGGACTTGTCCTGTGTGCTTGCCTGTCTAGAGACTACTACCAGAGATTTATTGCCAGTAAAAAGTTCCACGCTGTTCAAGGAAACCATTTGCTTTTACCTCAACAAAGGGTTACATTAAAAATGGTCTCCCCGAGAAGAGAAACAAGATTTAAAAACATCTTCGGATCCAGACGCTCTCTCCAAAAGACTTGAATAACTTTAAAGAACTTTCTGTATTTTAAGACCTTACACCTTAGAATTAAAAGAGACGCCACATGATTTAGAAGAGGGGGAATTTAGTATCCTCCTTTTCTATATGTTATCGGAAATAGATTACAATAAACACAGGCCACAGCAACAGGGACCAGGCTTGGAATATGGCCTGTTATTAAAATAACTGTAGCCTAATTGTTCTTTAAGTTGTATAAAGTTATTTGAGCACTTCTGAGATCCTACCTTCTGGGGGGTGGTTATCCAGATTTTTAAGAGCAAGAGATAAAATGTCAGTTCCAGAAGGGCTTGATCTTATCTACTGGCCATAAAAAATTATCTTTATACCTGTCCTTGACAAGGCATAGTTCCTGCTGATTAGGGGCAACCAAGATGTCAAGATTCTAAATCTCTGGACAAAAAGTACCTATTGCTTAGAAAGCAGCAGGGAAAAGTACGCCCATTGCCCCTTTATTAAAACATGTCAGTCCACCCTTCCTGAGGCCTGTGGCTTGTGACTGCCTCCTGAGCGGAGTGCCATGCACTAGGCAGCAGTAGTTTTCAGCCCAGAGTGTCTCCACCCTGGCACGACAGTCGGCCCTTGGTATCCACAGAGTCAATCCCAGGCCAGCTGAATCACAGATGCGGAACCCACAGATGCAGGAGGGCCAAGTGGACTTAGTCATTTTACATAAGAGACTTGAACATCCTCGGATTTTGCTATCCGTGGAGCTTGTGGAACCAAACCCCTGTGAATACTGAGGGACAACTGTATTGACATTTGGAGCCAGATAATTCTTTGTCATGGGGACTGTCCTGTGCTTTATAGGATGTTTAGCAGCATCCCTGGCCTCTACTCACTAGATGCCAGTAGCAACACCCACCCAACCCCCTAGATGTGACAACCAACGATGTCCAAACATTGTCAAATGTCCCTTGGGGAGGGAGGCAAAATTGCCTCCAGTTTCAAACCACCATTCCAGCCAAACTGAACCACACAACTTAGCGCAGAATTGTGTTCCACCCAGTCTTGTCACCTGATTGTCCCCTGGGCTCCCCAACCACTCTGTAAATTCCCTGAGACAAGGATGAAGTCAATCTCATAAATGAACCTACCCTAGCAAAGGATCAGACATGCAAAAACCTTCAGAAAGTACTAATCCTGGTGACTGACGGTCAGGTAACCCCAAAGGCTAGTCCTCCTGCACGTGACTCTTCAGTACGCCCTACAAGCAGCAACATGAAGGGATCCTCCAAGAGTTAGGTCAGGGCTGTGGCGATGTGATTTCACATGATGACTGAGGGACCTACCAAAGGCTCTCTGGCCATGATAGGTTTACAGTAACCCAGCACAATCTGAGCCTGGCCCATCAACCCGAAACTTTACTCCTGAGGCAGGAGAGTGACTGCACATTCTATTTTCGTTGGCAGCCGGTCCCAGCCTATCCTGGGCCTCCGCACCACACTCCAGAGCCACACCCCGAGGAGTGGGAGGTCACAGGTATTCACACCACTGCCTGGGGGTAACCAGGGATTTCTAAATCCTTGAAGAAAACCACAGGATAGGCTGGGCGGTATTTGAAACCAAGAATGAGACCATGAAGAAATGGACAAATTCTTAGAAATGCACAACCTTCCGAGACTGAACCAAGAACAAATAGAAAATATAAACAGACCAATCACAAGCACTGAAATTAAAACTGTGATTAAAAGTCTTCCAGGGGCTTCCCTGGTGGCGCAGTGGTTGAGAGTCTGCCTGCCAATGCAGGGGACACGGGTTCGAGCCCTGGTCTGGGAAGATCCCACATGCCGCAGAGCAACTAGGCCCGTGAGCCACAATTACTGAGCCTGCGCGTCTGGAGCCTGTGCTCCGCAACAAGAGAGGCCACGATAGTGAGAGGCCCGCGCACTGCGATGAAGAGTGGCCCCCACTTGATGCAACTAGAGAAAGCCCTCGCACAGAAACGAAGACCCAGCACAGCCATAAATAAATAAATTAATTAATTAAAGAAAAAAAAGTCTTCCAACAAACAAAAGCCCAGGACCAGATGGCTTCACAGGTGAATTCTATCAAACATGTAGAGAAGAGCTAACACCTATCCTTCTCAAACTCCTCCAAAATATAGCAGAGGGAGGAACACTCCCAAACTCATTCTACAAGGCCACCATCACCCTGATACCAAAACGAGACAAGGATATCACAAAGAAAGAAAACTACAGGCCAATATCACTAATGAACATAGATGCAAAAATCCTCAACAAAATACTAGCAAACAGAATCCAACAGCACATTAAAAGGATCATACACCATGATCAAGTGGGGTTTATCCCAGGAATGCAAGGATTCTTCAATATATGCAAATCAATCAATGTGATAACACCATATTAACAAACTGAAGGAGAAAAACCATATGATCATCTCAATAGATGCAGGGAAAGCTTTTGACAAAATTCAACACCCATTTATGATAAAAACCCTCCAAAAAGTAGGCATAGAGGGAACTTACCTCAACATAATAAAGGCCATACATGACAAACCCACAGCCAACATCATCCTCAATGGTGAAAAACTGAAACGATTTCCACTAAGATCAGGAACAAGACAAGGCTGCCCACTCTCACCACAATTACTCAACATAGTTTTGGAAGTTTTAGCCACAGCAATCAGAGAAGAAAAAGAAATAAAAGGAATCCAAATCGGAAAAGAAGAAGTAAAGCTGTCACTGTTTGCAGATGACATGATACTATACATAGAGAATCCTAAAGATGTTACCAGAAAACTACTAGAGCTAATCAATGAATTTGGTAAAGTAGCAGGATACAAAATTAATGTGCAGAAACCTCTTGCATTCCTATACACTAATGATGAAAAATCTGAAAATGAAATTAAGAAAACACTCCGATTTACCATTGCAACAAAAAGAATAAAATACCTAGGAATAAACCTACGTAAGGAGACAAACGACCTGTATGCAGAAAATTATAAGACACTGATGAAAGAAATTAAAGATGATACAAACAGATAGAGAGATATACCATGTTCTTGGATTGGAAGAATCAACATTGTGAAAATGACTATACTACCCAAAGCAACCTACAGATTCAATGCAATCCCTATCAAACTACCACTGGCATATTTCACAGAACTAGAACAAAAAATTTCACAATTTGTATGGAAACACAAAAGACCCCGAACAGCCAAAGCAATCTTGAGAAAGAAAAACGGAGCTGGAGGAATCAGGCTCCTGGACTTCAGACTATACTACAAAGCTACAGTAATCAAGACAGTATGGTACTGGCACAATAACGGAAATATAGATCAATGGAACAGGATAGAAAGCCCAGAGATAAACATGCATATGGTCACCTTATCTTTGATCAAGGAGGCAAGAATATACAATGGAGAAAAGACTGCCTCTTCAATAAGTGGTGTTGGGAAAACTGGACAGCTACATGTAAAAGAATGAAATTAGAACACTCCCTAACACCATACAAAAATAAACTCAAAATGGATTAAAGACCTAAATGTAAGGCCAGACACTATCAAACTTTTAGAGGAAAATATAGGCAGAACACTCTATGACATAAATCACAGCAAGATGCTTTTTGACCCACCTCTTAGAGAAATGGAAATAAAAACAAAAATAAACAAATGGGACCTAATGAAATTTAAAAGCTTTTGCACAGCAAAGGAAACCATAAACAAGACGAAAAAGCAACCCTAAGAATGGGAGAAAATATTTGTAAATGAAGCAAGTGACAAAGGATTAATCTCCAAAATTTGCAAGCAGCTCATGCAGCTCAATAACAAAAAAACAAACAACCCAATCCAAAAATGGGCAGAAGACCTAAATAGACATTTCTCCAAAGAAGATACACAGATTGCCAACAAACACATGAAAGAATGCTCAACATCATTAATCATTAGAGAAATGCAAATCAAAACTACAATGAGATATCATCTCACACTGGTCAGAATAGCCATCATCAAAAAATCTACAAACAAGAAATGCTGGAGAGGGTGTGGAGAAAACGGAACCCTCTTGCACTGTTGGTGGGAATGTAAACTGATACAGCCACTATGGAGAACAGTATGGAGGTTCCTTAAAAAACTAAAAACAGAACTACTATACGACCCAGCAATCCCACTACTGGGCATATACCCTGAGAAACCCATAATTCAAAAAGAGTCATGTACCACAATGTTCATGGCAGCTCTATTTACAATAGCCAGGACATGGAAGCAACCTAAGTGTCCATCAACAGATGAATGGATAAAGAAGATGTGGCACATATATACAATGGAATATTACTCAGCCATAAAAAGAAACGAAATTGAGTTATTTGTAGTGAGGTGGATGGACCTAGAGTCTGTCATACAGAGTGAAGTAAGTCAGAAAGAGAAAAACAAATACCATATGCTAACACATATATATGGAATCTAAAAAACAACAGAAAAAAAATGGTCATGAAGAACTTAGGGGCAAGACGGGAATAAAGACGCAGACTTACTAGAGAATGGACTTGAGATACGGGGAGGGGGAAGGGTAAGCTGGGACAAAGTGAGAGAGTGGCATGGACATATATACACTACCAAACGTAAAACAGATAGCTAGTGGGAAGCAGCCGCATAGCACGGGGAGATCAGCTCGGAGCTTTGTGACCACCTAGAGGGGTGGGATAGGGAGGGTGGGAGGGAGGGAGATGCAAGAGGGAAGAGATATGGGGACATATGTATATGTATATCTGATTCACTGTTATAAAGCAGAAACTAACACACCATTGTAAAGCAATTATACTCCAATAAAGATATTAAAAAAAAAGAATGAGACCATGTGTCACAGTTCAGTGGAAGCTCCTGAGAGCATGTATGTTAAGCAAGAGAACCAAACAATAAAGAATATTCTGTCCCCCTTCATGCAATGCCCAAGGGAACCAATGTCTTCTGTGAGACACAGTCCCAGCAAAATATACGCCACTTGCAGGAAAATAAGTCACTGTGTCACACTCCGGCCAGCCGTTCTCAAAGCCTGTCTCCCTCTCTACCGAGATGTATACAGCTTTCTGCCACTGCCCCTCCTCTCTCGTTCAGTTAAAAGAACAAGACAGGTCAAGCAAGTCACCTAGGACTGAATCACCATTTTTATCAACAGATGCCTCTTGTGAGGTCCACGTTCAAGTCCAGTTGAGCCCTGCCCACAGCAGCAATGGCTACAGAGGGGGCACAAAATGGCTAAACCAGGTCAAATGCAGGGCTGTTTCAACTCACTGTTGCTACAAATTAGCAACAAATAGAGTCAAGAAGTGCCAGGGAGGAACTGGTCTCCAGCTGCTGGGGAGCCAGGGCAGGGGAAGGAATTTTATAGCACAGTTTTTGGGGTTTTTTTCCTCCAAGTAGTCCCAAATTATTGTTTTCCTGGACTAAAATTTACCTCTTCAAGGAAAAGGGGTGGGAGGGGGTGGATCAAACTCATGGGATATTACTGGAGGAAGTGAATGTTTTCTTTGGCTCCATCCTGGATAAAAGTTTCAAAATCAGCAGATACAGTCTTCTTTTCCACCAAGTTACTGTCCAGTCCACTGGCTTCTCTTTGCTTTGATAACAAGAATGTGATGAAAAACAAGCACATTCCTCTTAAAAAAGCAGCTTCTTGCAACAGAGATGGTTGCGGGGGGGCGGTGTTTAAAAAGTCACCTGAAAGGGCTTGGACGGGAACCATCCTTTCTGTTAGGTGACTATAGGGAACTGAGGTGTTCTACAGAGCTGTCGCTTGTAGTTTTCACTGATTTTTACAAATCAGTTCCAAATCAGTACACCTCTGGTAGTACAAACAAGTGTTACTTGGTGTTTGCTGCATTTATATACAGCCAGTTCCCTTCCAGCAGGGTCTTGCTTACTTTGTCCTGAACCTGGTAGAGAGGCTAATTAAAATCAGCACACATAGGAGGGTAATGGTGACTGGGACACTCAGTCCCATGCAGAGAACAGGGCCACAGGGAGAAGGTCTGGCAGCAGGTTTGGTGCGGGAACCCTACCAGCGATGTGCAACAGCAGGACAGCACTGAGGAGACGTGGCCTCCAGAGCTACCGCTGCCACACGTTAGCTCTGTGATCTCGAATAGATAATTTCTTGACTTTCCGCTGCCTCACAGGTGAAAGGAGATAAGACCTCCTACCTGATGGGTGGCTGTCGTGACATTAATCAAAGTATCATGTCAACGTTGGCTGATATTCAGCAGTGTAGGGGTTAAATTGGAAGTTGGAAAATTCCATCTGCCCTCTCCCTGGGCACGGCTCCCGCGCTTGCAGCTCCAGGCTGCCTTCCCTGTGTCCAGGGAGTAACTGGGGTTCAACACTCTGGCTGCCCTGTCACATTCAGCACCAGGCCAAGCAGGGGCCTTTTCAAGAATACAAACAGCCCCTGTGCCTCTACCCGTACATTCCAAGCTGGGCAAGGGCACACTGCCTGACGGGCCCCAGACCCACCCCACTTTCACTGGAGGCTACTCATTTCAGTATCAGGGATCATCTCACTTCATCAGTGAGGGCAATTTGGGGGATAATTTTCCCACAGAGAAAGGCAACATTCGAGGTACAGGACATAAATTCCTGTCTTGACGGATCTAGCCTGCATCCCAGCAACTAGAACTTGCCATCAACTGGTCCTTCCACATACCTACAGTGCAACAACTGAGACCACTGGACTGTGGAAGGGACCACCTGCAAAAGCCTCCTTTCCACACCTCTGAACTGTACCACTCCATTCCTAATGTCACTCGCCCACCGCCACCTGCCTAACGTTCCATCACCTGCGTGCTTGTTCTACACCACCTGCCTGACTGTGAGGGCATGGATAGCTTCTATAGATACCTCTTTGTATCCACAACGTGCTTTGAGTAGAACAGGTGCTCAATACTTTTCAGATATAGATGTTAGTCATAAGAATCCTTCAGCATTGTAAAATCAATACCTTCTGAATTAAACATGAAATAGAATTCATTCAAATCAGCAGACCAAGAACATTCTGTTGCAATCTTGTTCTCTGAAAATCAGTGATCCATCTGTTAGGTATACAGGATGGATTCCCTCTTAACCAGAAAACTCATTTCTAATCTTGCCAGATAATGAAGGGATGGCACGCTCAACTGCGTGTTGTATCTAAAATCTGGCACGTGGTGCCGTAGCCCAGAAGTTCAGTAGCTGACTCTCTTCCAAACTTCAGCCCCATTAAGCACAAGACTATTCTCTAGACAACACTGTAGCTTCCAGGGGGCTGTCTTAACTGTCCCTTGACTGGAAGAACTAATACAGCCTTGAGGCCTATCTGCCCTTCACAGACACTGAATTCATGCCACACTCATTATTAGATTGAAGGTCCCTCATGCCTCCCTCTTTCTCAGTGTCATAAAGGACACCAATACTCGATGAACCGAGGTCTTTGTTTTGTCTCAGGCATACTTAATACCAAGACTCACAGATGAGTTTCCCTTCTCATCTGCAGGAGAAAACAAAAACAACACTCCCAACCTGATCTGTCTGGAATGCTCTTTCCCCAGCTCATATGTCTGGTGAACTCCTACTCATCCTTTGAGACTCAGATCAGATATCACCTTCTCAGGAAAGCCTTCCGTGCCCACCCCCCTCCCCAAGCCTGATTTAGATGCTTTCCCACCCTCTGCTGTCCTAGTCCCTGGGGATCCTCTGTTTCGGGCTTTAGCACATTGTCATGTAATTATTTCCCAGCTACTAAAGTGCAGGTGGGGGTGGGGTTTGCTCAGAGTGGGGCCAGACACCGCCTGGGTCCAGGCCACCTGGGGAACACAACAGAAATGCAGATTCCTGGGCCCTGGGCCCACACCTACTGAATCTACATTTTAATAAGCCCCACTCCCAGGTGATTTTTATGCATTTTGAGAACTACTGCATTAGAGTATGAGCTCCTTGGAAGTAAGGATTGTGCTTTATTTATCCTTTGTGCCGGGTTCACATTCATTAAGTGCAGAGGCATTATTCAGTAGATGCTGCATGCATGAGAATCTTCCACAGGGTAAAATGTAAAAGGGCACTCAGAGACAGATGTCTCATCTGGTACCTGGGCCACCTAGAAACAACCTTCCGAAAACATGCCCCAACTGGAACAAGGCATTAATCCAACTCCACTTTCACAGACACTGATAGGTAGTGAGAAAAACACCAGGCTTTGGAATTAAAAAACCTGGGTTTAAAACAAACAAACAGAACTTCGATGACCATTTCCCTAGCTAGCTGAGCAACTCTGGACAAGTAGCTTACCTACTGTACGCCTCAGGATGCACTTCTGTAGAAACAGAATCACACTACCACGTAAGACAGGGGTGTTATGTGGATTAAGAGGGAAATAATATATGAAAGCACATATATATATTGTGTATGATAAAGACTAACAGCATATATGTTTTGTGCCATTTTCTTAAAAACAGAATTAGCACCAAGTAATCTTTAGAAGGCTGGCTTTTACATAGCTCCAATAAAAAACAGTTACACTGTCAGACACAGAAATGCTAGAAATATACAAAATTATGTTACCAAAAATACTCAGGGTTTTTACAGGCAAAGTTTGAATCACAGAAGCCTAAGGCAGAAAGGGCCTCAAGAGATCCTCTAGTTCGGCCCTCTATCAGGAACCCGTTCAGAAACAAGAACAAAGATTCACCTGCTGTGGATCCTCTGAGATGCTCCCCACAACCAACCCAGTTCTTCACTCCACCTACCTCTGCATCCTTTCACTTAACTGAGCAGAGGTTACTGGACACGAGCAAGACTGATAGTAAATTACACTGGTACAGTAAGTAGCGGCCTCCCAAGTCTCAGCCAATGCACAATGACCAAATCCCAGGGCAAGAGCTCCTGCCTACTATATCCTTCATCTCTGTAAAGGAACCAGTCCTCTAGCTTCTTGTTTCCTTACGTTTTTTGCTAAATGCCTATTCTCAGTCAGCCAAGGTGCTAGTGCTTTAAATATTCTTTTGTGAAATCTTCCCAATGACTCTTCCAGTAGGTTTTATTGTTTCCATTTCAAAGATGAGGTTCAGAGCAGTTAAGCAGCCTCTGAGACCCAGGTGGGGAGCCAGGATATAGACTTGGGTCTTTCTGGTTCCCCAGCCCTGCTCTTTCCACTGTATCAGGCAGTTTCCAGCCGCTATCCCCTGCCTGCTGACATAACATGGGATGCTTCATCCATCCTATTTCCAACGCTGCTCAAAATCCTTGCCAGGGCTTACTCTGCCCATGGGTTAAAAGGACAGCCTTTCTTGAGGGGCAGAGGAGGTGCTCAAAAAGGGCCCCCAACGCTCTGCCTATCAGCTGCATCAAAGGAACTCTGAAGATTAACAAGGGCAGTAATGGAACGTGCGGAGCTTTTCAGAAAAGCTTACTTTTAAAAGAATTTCAGGCAATCCAAGGGAGACTAGCACTTTTCTAAGAGTGAGGTTAAACCAGCAGTCCCCAGCAGTGACTTTCTTTGCTAAGGCTTCTGGTTTGATCACATCTGTGGCTTTTCCTCCCCCAGGAACAGGCAGTAGAGGGTGTGTGTCTGTCCCCACCCCCTCTTACAGCCGCCACTGGTTACAGTTACACATTCCGATACAGACGTGCCTCTCAGACCAAAGAGGGGGCAGGGGTGGCCAGCTCTCAGAAGCCCTGGAACAAATAGTTGGCAACAGCTGTGTTCTCAGAAGACCGCAGTTGGTCGCTCGCTACTGTTTTCTCATTCCACACCAGGTTATTGGCTATAATTCAGTGCCCCTACTTCAAACAGCCGCGTGCAAAGCAATCGAGTTTCTGCCACAGGGGTCTGCTGGCTTTGAAAAATCGGTCAGGAAGGCCAAAATGTGGTCAGTGCCACCCCCACCCCTCTGAGGCATTCAGGCTGTCCCTCAGTCACACAGCCCTGACCACACGCTGAGGAGGAGAAAGCCTCCGGGCGCCCTACCCTGTAAAAGAAGGCCCCGACCCCAACTCAGAATCTCTTCAGAACCAGGGAACTGTGAAGAAATCTCTGCTAACTAGCCAAATCAAAATGGAGAAGGAATAAAAGGGGTTTTGATCAAGAATCCCGCTCTGCCTCTCCCCCTCCCCAGCCTCACTCAACTGTTTCCTCCCTAAGGCTTTGGTAACGGTTTTATGGTGCTAATGGAAAATCAGAACGGAGGGCCCCAGAGAGACCTTGGTGAGGTAAGGGGTTAAGACACGGTGGCTCTGGGAATAAGGAGCAACTAGCAGGCAGGAAAGGAAGACTGGAAAATTCTGTGGGAGCTGGCCTGTTTTAACTGCAAGACATTTTCTAAAAGGTTCCCTCCGCCCAAAGCAGCAGGATGATAAACTCCCACCCTTCTTCCCTTCCCGAACCCGATCCACGGACCACCCGTTCCATTACCTGTCTAAGACCCAAAAGGAAAGGCATCCTGCAAGAGCATCGTCCACACTAACGTTGGGAAAAAAGGGCTTTTTAAAAGTTAAGGTCTTGGAATGAGCATTTTCCCTGGTGGGCCTGGTACTCAGCAGTCCCGGTTAACCGGCCTTCCTTAGCAAAGAAGAGAAAGTAAACAGACTCCTGGGACCAAGCAGGCACTCTGCCTCCTGCTCTCCTCACTGCTTCCCCCCACCAGCCTCCCACCCCCCCGCCTGGCTCCGACCCACCCCCACTTTCTCGTGACATATCTCAGACGCAGCAAAGCTGAAGCTGTCTGCCAAGGGGGAAATGACATCAGTTCAGGCACGGCAGAAAAAACTCCAGACAGCTGCTGCTGTGGAATACTGAGAAGGATGTGCTGCAAACCTACGAAGGCCTGCCCTGGACCCACCTAGGGCTGGAGCCCACAGCAGGAGGAGGATGGGGGCTGCTGCCCGCTGCCCGCTCCCATCGGCTCTGAGCAGGCTGGGCTGTACATAAATCAAGGCTCTAAGGCTGAACAGAGCTACACTTCTCTGAATAACGACTGGATTCTAATAGCTCCCAAGGTCTTGTTTCTCCTCCTTGGGAAAGAAAAGGAGGCCAGGGGCTGTCAGTTTCACAGAAACTTTTCCTCCCCCCACCCCTGCCAGAGCTGGTGCTCAATAAACGTGCACTCTGGCCTGGTTGTTTCAACTTTCTCTAGGGATGGATGCAATTCAGAGACAGGTTGGAGAGGCACCCCTCCCCCAGCGAAGGCAGGACCTGCTACCTTGGGCGCTGACCTCTCAAGCCCTCGCTTCGACAGGAGAGTTTATATTTCATAAACAAACTGTGTGTACAGGTGCCAACATCTTTCCTCACTTGTCTTACAAAAGGTACAACAAGTCCCACGGCTGCCTCCAAGTTGCCAGTGAAGCAGATCATCTATATTTAAACCAACTCTTGCTTCTGAAAAGTTCACCACCTTAGGTTTGTCAGGCTTTCTTCTCTAAGCTCAGTTTATGGAGAAAACGGCTCTCTATAAGGTTGGCGTCCTCATCTGACTTCTCCCAGTCAGTGGTATAAGCCAACTCTCGTCTGGCCACTGTTCCCTCAACAGCAGGTCACAGTCGCTCCCTCCAGTCCTGAATCCTCCACCAAGGACAACACTAGCTAAGGTCCGTGTTTGGATTTGGACTTGCAGAAATGACTCTCAAGGAGAACAATCTTCAGAGGAACTTTATGAACCCAAAGTTACTTTCTAATAATTATATTTCTGTCACTCAAAGCAAGTATATCTCCTTTCTTTTTACTTTCTGCAACAATTTTCTTTCAGTGATACTTATCAAAGGCCCCCATGGGACTGGCACTGTGCTGAGCAGACCCAGGTAAGTCAGAAATGATTCTTGCAAATTAGTATCTTTCACCTCCACCTAGGACAATAAATTAGCAGTACGTAACACTTACAGCAAGGTGAGTTGCCAAAAGTACTTAGTGAATCCAGCCAGACACAAAATGTGCTTGCTGCAGGTCTACTGACGGTCAAGGTCACATCGACTTTCCTGACAAGGAAACGAATGAGCCAAGCCAGCTGGGCCATATCCTGGAGGCTCACAGAAAAATGACTCACAGCCTCACTGCTTTGCAGAAGGGAAGAGGGGTGAAGTGGCTTCTGCTGCTGCAGGTGTTTGGGGACTAGGGAGCCATTCTTCAGCAAATATGTATTCTCAAGACACGGTCATCCAGTCTATCCCATGCCTTGCTGCTACCCTCACATACAGGCCGAACTGCCAGACAGGCAGGCCTGGACATCGAGGCACAAGAAAGAAGAGGCTGCTTCCAACGCCCTCCTTTCATTTCCTCAGTTCCCTGGCAACCGCCGACCATCCCAAAACACAGGCAGCATTATTAACTTTGACAATCAAACTGGAGGAAGGGGCATCCTCAGCCCCTCCTGGGCAACTCTGGTCTGAACCTACCTAACAAGAGAGAGTTAGGTGACACCTGCAGCTCTACAGAAAGAGTACATGGCATAAGTGTACTTATTCATTCATTCATTCCACACCTATTGAATGCCCACAGCGTGCCAGGGCACTGGTCTAGGTGCTGGAGGTACCGCCATGAGCAAAACAGTCAAGAACCCTTGCTCTAATGGGCAAAGGAAACATTCCACATTTCCAAATAATATTTATCAGCAGTCATCTCTGAATAAGTGGAACTGCAACAAAATTATTAGAAATCCAAAAATAATCTTGTGAAAGTTCAAGCTAAATTATCAAAATTGCAACATAGGCGGCCCAATTTCCTCCCAACCTAATGAATCATCCTTTTATGGATGCTACTCAAGACAGCGTTTCTAATCAGCATCTGCCTACTTTTATCTTCTTATAAGATTGTAAGTTCCTTGTGCAAGACAGCATTAAACCCAAAACATTACACCGAGCACACCACCATATACTCTAACAAAGTGATCACTGAGAATGGCTTCTTTCTCACTGATCTACTTTTCCTTGCTCCTAGTCCCTGACCAACCCTCACTGAGCGCTAAGATTTGGGGGATGAGGAGAAAAAGAAGCTGAATTGGCAAATGCAGGCATTCCCAGGAAAGCGAGTTCACTTTTCTCCATGCTCTACAAATATTATAACCCAGGGACACAGCAGTCAATTTGGGGATTTAAGAGGCAAGAGGATAATCAGCAATTTCTGCTAGTCTGAGAAAAAAGGGTTCTTTTATGTAAGTGATCCAGGTTCATACATGGTGGACCAAAGCTAAGTCAAATCCTTCTTCAAACGTTTTGGTCATCTGCCTGACAATGCAGAATTTAATTCAACGCTGAATTCACCAATTTAAAAAAAAAAAAAAAAAGGAAGAGTCACACTAAACTGGGATGGAGCAGGATCATGTTGTCAAAATGTTGCAATTTAATCCCACTACTGGGCATATACCCAGAGAAAACCATAATTCAAAAAAGACACATGCACACCAATGTTCATTGCAGCACTATTTACAATAGCCGGGTCATGGAAGCAGCCTAAATGTCCATCGACAGATGAATGGATAAAGAAGATGTGGTACATATATACAATGGAATATTACTCAGCCATAAAAAGGAACAAAATTGGGTCATTTGTAGACATGTGGATGGGCCTAGAGACTGTCATACAGAGTGAAGTAAGTCAGAAAGAGAAAAACAAATATCGTATATTAACGCATATATGTGGAATCTAGAAAAATGGAACAGATAAACCTGTTTGCAAGGCAGAAATACAGACACAAATGTAGAGAACAAACGTATGGACACCAAGGGGGATGAACTGGGGCGGGGGAACTGGGGGGGAACTGGGAGATTGGGATTGACATGTATACACTAATATGTACAAAATAGATAATAAGAACCTGCTGTATAAAAATATAAAATAAAATTCAAAAAAAAAATGTTTCAGTTTAACAACTGTTTATGGCCCCAAGCAATGTCTGAGACATCCTTCCACTGACCCAGAGCTCTCTTTCCCAGTTCAGAGAACTCACAAAGATAGTAATGCTGGAAATCCTTTGGATTAACTTATTATTTAAGAAGACAGTGTTCGGGGCTTCCCTGGTGGCGCAGTGGTTAAGAATCCTCCTGCCAATGCAGGGCACACAGGTTCGAGCCCTGGTCCGGGAAGATCCCACATGCTGCAGAGCAACTAAGCCCGCGAGCCACAACTACTGAGCCTGAGCTCTAGAGCCCGCAAGCCACAACTACTGAGCCCACGTGCCACAACTACTGAAGCCCGCGCACCTAGAGCCTGTGCTCCGCAACAAGAGAAGCCACCACAATGAGAAGCCCGCACACCGCAACGAAGAGTAGCCCCCACTCACCGCGACTAGAGAAAGCCCACGCACAGCAACAAAGACCCAACGCAGCCAAAAATAAATAAATTAATACCAAAAAAAAAAAAAAAGAAGACATACTGCAAAGCATATATGTTCATGGCTAGTAGAATTCATTCCTTCACTGTACTTCAAGAATCTTTTGGCAACGTTTTCTAAGCAGCCTATGCATTTATAATCTTTAAATTCTGGGAAGGAGGCAGGGAGAGACAGTTATTTGTTTATTACTGACAATAAACCAGCCTCTGTGCTAGGACTTCATTTAACCAACATCTCACTTAATGTGACAACAATCCCATGATGTAGGTATTATTATCTTTACTGTTCAGTTGCAGAAACTGAAGCATATGGAGACCTTGCCCAAGGAAGAGCAGAGGAAGTAGGCAGAGGAAGAGCAAGGATTTGAATGAAGTCTCTGGTTCTAAAGACTCTTTCCTTTACAATAATACAGGAGTCATGATATTAAACCAGAAGTTACCAATAAGGCAAAAACCAGAATTGAGGGTCAGTCGAACGCTGAGCAGACATGTATGTCCCTGGTCTGTGCTCCGGAATCCTGTCTATAAGACTGTCACTTATACCGGATCTGACAGTGGCGTTCCCAAGGGTGGAGTCAGGGCGCTGGGGCCCCAGGACTCCCATTCTGACCCACTTTGGGGCTGAGCTCTGTGAAGTAAATGACTGGGGAAGTCCTGAAGTTCTCATATGTTCCCAACACACAATGGGTCCCCACACAAGGAGCAAGCTGGCATGGAAGGTCTTCCATGCCTTGGATCTCAACTAACCTGGTGAAGTGCTTGTCATCTGGCCAGTGGAGGCTAAAGGAGACTAGGGTTGAGGGCCCCCGAGTTTCTCATTTCGCAATCAAGGAATCTGAAGAAAGAGGGTTTTGTCAGAACAGGACAACTGCCAGGCTTCTAGGACAGGAGATAATCTCCAGACCTAAAGCCTTTTTATTTCCAGGAGTTTTGAGTAGAGGCTGCTAGGTCGACACAGAACATCTAAGATAAAAATAAAAGACCTTTCTTATCTTTCTCGGGTTGTGCACAAGCACATTTAATTGCCCTAGAGTTCTGACTCAAAAAACACAGAAATGAATACTAACCCAAACCCCAAACCAATGGGAGCGCCACAATCAAAGTCAAACCAAGATATCGTCACGTCATGAATGCCAGGCTTGGCATCAATAAAAGGATCCTGAAGTAATTATTTTGGGGAATGCCATAGGAAGAATTCCAAG
This sequence comes from Tursiops truncatus, assembly GCF_011762595.2. NCBI lineage: Eukaryota > Metazoa > Chordata > Mammalia > Artiodactyla > Delphinidae > Tursiops > Tursiops truncatus. Next base: position 25,571,099 of record NC_047049.1, read on the forward strand.
CCCAGAACAAAGATTTGCAGAACCTTGCCAAGTAGAAATGTTAAGGACTGCTCAGCTGCCAGAAACCAAGAACACTAGATTATCTGTGTCCTGGGGCTGGACAAAGGCAGACATGTAGCAAGCCTGCCGAGGTAAGAAAACACACCTCTCCTGGGCTCCGAGCAGAACAAGGAGTTCTACAAGTCACAGGGCTTGTTTCTTCTACAAGGCATCCATGAAAACCTGTGGATGCTCTCCTGCTATTGTACTGAGTCTTCCCAGAAGTTGTCTGGGCAAACAGCCCTCAATTACAATCACTTGCTAAACATCAAATGATACATTTCAGAGAGGGAGGATCTTAACCTACGCTGATATCTCATATTTTACAGATGAAAAACATGAGCTTCAGTGACGTTAGGTAATCATTCAAGGACACACAGCTAGTAAGCAGTGGAGCCAGCATTACAACCAGGTGTGTGGGGCTCCAGAATGGCTTGAACACGCATGGAGACAGTATTTTGATATTATACCCGTCACTTCCCCTCTTCTGTGACATGACAGTCACAGTCGCATCCAGCCACCCAGGATATACCATGGAGATGAGAAGGATGCAACACTGGATGAACTGGTCTGGCCCTGGAGGACTGATTTATTCGATTACACAGTTAGAGAGAAAAGACAGCAGACACAGAGACAAACGTAGGCACCCTACAACAAATGGGAGGGGAGGAGTAGAGGCAGTAAATGCACGAAGGGCTTGAAGAAAGGAAGCTATTGAGGGATAAAATGGCCAAAGAAAGTTTTACCAAGAGATGGCTAACTAAAAATCATGTAGGGTTTGCGGGGAGAAGGGGAACACATTAAGCAGGGCCAAGCATGACTGAAAGCATGGAAACAAGGGCACACGGGGCATCTGAGAAAGGCAGACGATGGGCAAAGATCAGCTGGAGGTACAATGCATGCATGTGTGTATTTACTGAGTACCTGTAACCAGCATACCTTTTCTTTCTGATGACTACTACTAAAATATGATAAATCTTGAAGTGGACTTTGGGGGGGGGGATGTGGGAGGTGGAGAGAAGACATCCATGGCAATGGTACAGCCTTAGCCCTTTAAAAAGAGAGAAAAATCCTGGTGGCGCAGTGGTTAAGAATCCGCCTGCCAATGCAGGGAACACGGGTTCGAGCCCTGGTCCGGAAGATCTCACATGCCGCTGAGCAACTAAGCCCGTGTGCCACAACTACTAAGCCTGCGCTCTGGAGCCCGCGAGCCACAACTAGGTGCCCACGCACCGCAACTACTGAAGCTCACGTGCCTAGAGCCCGTGCTCCACAACAAGAGAAGCCACCACAGTGAGAAGCCCTCGCACTGCAGCAAAGAGTAGCCCCCGTTCACTGCAACTAGAGAAAGCCCGTGCGCAGCAATGAAGACCCAACACAGCCAAAAATAAATAAAATAAAATATATATATAGAAATAACTCATAAACAATCACAACAAATAAACTTTAAAAAAACTTTTTAAAATCAAAAGAGAGAAAAATCAAAGTAGCGGAAGCTGAAACCAGTTTACAACAGCTTCCTAAGGCTTCTGCCTCTTGCTTCTCTGCCCCCTAACAAGAAAATCCTTTCCTGCTGACAATCAATCACCCCTCTGATATTTATCACCTTCGTGGATAAACATTTACTGCCCTCTCTGGAGAGTCCAGGGGTCTCCGAAACTCACCACTGACAGGGGGCTGTCACTGATGGTTAGTGTGCTGTTGCTGGATCGGCAACTTCAGCTTTACCAAGTACAACAGCAGCCTTGTTTGTTTTTATACCAAAATGCTAGGTTCATTTTTCCTGCCCTGCAAACAGTTCACCAAACTGTCAAGTAGCCAAGAATTACATGAAAATCAGCAAGCTACAACTCAGGGCTGTCCCCAGAAACATTTCATGTCTCCTCACAAATTGCTCTCTAAACCAAAGATCGGAATAAGAAAAAAAGCGGGGGGGACCTAGGTCACACCAACTACATGATACACTCTCACATGTAACTTGGAAAGAGAATTCCATTTAGGAAAATTAGTCTTCAAGGTCCCCACTAAATCTGATTTCATCTTTCACTTATATTTAAATTTAGGGCAGGGTAGAGAGAGACTCCACTTTTGGTGCAATGGTGGTAGGCCCAAGGAAAGGGCTAACATCATGGTCATTTTATTAAAGGTACCTCAACTCTAAGTCCCTGGAAGCAGCTCCGGGCCCCCTGGATGCAAAGCCATAAGAGCAAGTGTGCACACTCTCCAGCGAGAGATCATCTTGGTTGTGATTTTATAGGAAAATCCACTCTTTTTTTTTTAACATCTTTATTGGAGTATAATTGCTTTACAATGGTTAGTTTCTGCTTTATAACGAAGTGAATCAGCTATACATATACATATATCCCCATATCTCCTCCCTCTTGCATCTCCCTCCCACCCTCCCTATCCCACCCCTCTAGGTGGTCACAAAACAGGGAGCTGATCTCCCTGTGCTATGCGGCTGCTTCCCACTAGCTATCTATTTTACATTTGGTAGTACCACTCCCTTTTTCACGTGCTCATAAATTCAGCAAAGTTATTTATTCTCAGGCCTATCTCCTCTTCTATAGTATAAGCAACTTAAGGGCAAGATGGGTAACTTTCATTTCTGGGTCCCTCACAATACCAAGTAATGCCTCACACAAAGCAGGCCCTCAAGAAAAACTGGTTACATGGATGAAGAGAATTGATGACTAAAGAGAAGATGGTAAAAATGAAGCTAATGCACCTAAATCCCCAAACATTTGGGCAGGTGACTTTTTCTGGTCACAGAAACCTGAAAAACAGCTAAGAGATAAGGAGTGCACCTGGATGGTACTCTGAGCTCAGGAGGCTTGATGAAGGGATTGCGAAACCCTCTGGCTATCTAATTTCTCAGCTGAGGAATTTAAAGCACTTAAGCCATCTCAAAAGCAAAACTGCCTTCCTCCAGGCAGAGCTGGGACGTGATCTAACGCCCCCATGACAGTTTTTCCTTTATGGGGAATGGGATGAAGCGGCTTCTGGTTTTGCCTCCCGTTCACCAGAAACTCCATTAGCAACACCTGGAAGTTGCCTTTTTTGCTTAAAGGATTGTGAAACTTAATAAGCCCCTAGTTGGGGGCTTCCCTGGTGGCAGAGAGGTTGAGAGTCCGCCTGCCGATGCAGGGGACACGGGTTCGTGCCCCGGTCCAGGAAGATCCCACATGCCGCGGAGCAGCTGGGCCCATGAGCCATGGCCGCTGAGCCTGCGTGTCCGGAGCCTGTGCTCCGCAATGGGAGAGGCCACAACAGTTGAGAGGCCCGCGTACCGCAAAAAAAAAAAAAAAAAAAAAAAAAAGGCCTAGTTGGAAACACAGCTCCTGGCACTAGGCCTTCCCTCAGTTCCTGGATCTTATGTATATCAAATACTACCTCCTCCTTCCTTAGGCTGTTCGGTAACCAAATCTACTCCAGGTCTAAGATTTCATGGTCAAAAATACCAGTGGAAAACTTTATGAAAACTTATCCCTCCCATAAGCTGTAGGGAGTGGGGAAACTTCTGGAACATGCACGTCCACACCCCAAGTAAAATGATGACTGAAGGTGGTGAAACTGGAGAGGGAATCACACCAGATGCAGGGATGCTGGACCTTCCGTCACATTACACCCAACCACGGGCCACACCTGAACCCTGGATTCCCAGGCCGCAGAGAGTGAGGCAACACAGGATGACAGCACTTGCAAAAACACGTTGACCCGGAGTCCAAATCGTGAAGAAAGCACTACAGCAACGCAGAAGTGGGCAGGAAGACCCTACTCTATAAGTAGAAAACTTAGGGGGAAAACGCTGGAAGGCCTTTGAGAAAGCATCCCCCATCACAGCAAGAAGTCAGCACAAGTCACTCTCCCTCCCTGAAAAGAAGTAGCAGGTGCCAATATCTGATATTTTATATCCAACATTCCAAAGTCCTTCACTTTTCTCAAGATGCACCTTCTTGGCAAGATGTGCTCAGTATTATTGAGAATTACATTTTTTTTTTCGGCCACACCATGCAGCTTGTGGGATCTTAGTTCCCCGACCAGGGATTGAACCCAGGCCCTCGAAAGTAGGAGCACAGGGTCCTAACCAGTGGACTACCAGGGAATTCCCAGTGTTATAGAAAAGGTGGCACTAACCAATGAGAGACACAATAAAGCATCATCCTTGCAGAGATCTCAGGTTTATAAACTACTTTCATATCCCTTTTCATTGTTCCTTATATCAGCTGGTGATAGGGCCAGGCAGTTACCATCCCCACTTGCCGGGCAGTACACTGGTCTGGAGTGTGAGTTGACCTAGGACTAGACCTAGGGTTTCTGACTGAAGAGGCAGAGGTCTTCCCATGGAACCCCAGTAATTGACTGCCTAGTGGCAGATTTTCCTTTAAGCTAGACTCTGTCAGGGCTCTGGCACTCTACCATGCTACCACCTATTCTCATGACCCCGGGCCAATTACTTCACCTCTCTGAGCCTTCAGTACTTTTATCAGCATCACCCAGAGACCGCTCCGAGGCAGCCATTTCTGCGATAAGAGGCTCACATGGTTAAAGAAGTTTACCGACCCTTTTGGAGATTCACGATGCCTGTGTTTTACGGTTAAGCCTCTGAAGGGTCCCACAATTAAGAAGCCTGTTCAACCCTAAATCTCCTACATTTCGAACAGCACGGCCTCTCTTACCAAACATCTGTTCATAGCATCATTATCTCTACGGTGTCTTTCTTTGCCTCCAAATTCCATGTTCCACCTCTCCCTCAGCAGCATTGCTCATTAGCCATGAGACACCCCCCCACCCCCACCCCCCCGCCAATACTGTACCTTGAGGGTGGGCATGGTCAGCCAGACACGGGATGGGGACACCCAGCCTAGGCCCTGGAGAGCTGAAAGAGAAGATACGCAAACAGGGTCTCCTCATTTTCCTAGGTTTCTCTGAACATTTGTGCAATCTCAGATAAGAACAGGATTTTTCCAAAAATTGTCCCTACACTAGAAATTGAGGGCAAAAGTCATAAGTTAATCTTTCACTTTATATACTGGGAAGAGGTTGGAAATGGATATGTGTCCAAAAAAAAAAAAGTTTTGAGAGGGAAAAAGGGGGGGAGCGGGCTGCTATGATTAAAGCTTCACCACTAGATCTGCTCAAGTAAAAAAGAAAAAGCTGTGGTTGGAAGAGCACTTTTGATACTCATAGGATTGAAGCGTGTCACTGGGGAGTAACTTTTTTAAAGTAGTGTGACACAGGGTTAATTACTCACGAAAACTGAAGAACTATCATAATTAGCTGAATTTTCCAATAGTATTTTTACCCCTAGATCCAAATTACATTCTCACACACAAGATCCTCTCCTGTAACATTAAGGAATTATTGTCAATTTTTTCGGGTGTGATATGGGAGGGTGGTTATGTTCGGGAACATAGTCCTTTTATCTTTTAGAGATTCAAACAGAACTATTTATGGTTGAGATGATATGAAGTCTGAAATCTGCTTCAAAATAATTTCACTGGGGATAAATGGAAGTGAAAGTGGATACAGTATAGATAAAACAAGACTGGCCAAGACACTAAATCGCTGAGGTTGGGAGATGGGTACATGCTGGTTCATTATACCATTCTCTTTTTTTTGTAAATGTTTAAAATACTCCATAATAAAAAAAAAAAATTAAAGGATTCTATTCTGAATAATGTCCATATTTGACCCTAAATAATATTAAGTTTTACAGAGCCCTTAAAACAAATAGGGAACACCAAAAGCTCAAGCAACAAAAGAAAAACACAGATAAACTGGAATTCATCAAAATTAAAAACAGTTGTACTTCAAAGGACACCATCAAGAAAGTGAAAAAAAAGACAGATTGGGAGGAAATATTTGCAAATCATTTATCTGATAAGGGATTCATATACGTCTCTTAACTGTGAGACTCTTCCGAGGCTTAACCGTAAAGCATGTGCGTCATGAATCTCCACGAGAAATGGCAGACTTCTGGGACCACGAGGGCCTCTTCCTCTTACAGCAGAAATGGCTGCCTCGGACCCGTCTCTGGGAGATGCTGATAGAAGTAATGAAGGCTCAGAGAGGTAAAGTAATTGGTCCAGGGTCATGAGAAGAGATGTTAGCATGGCTAGGTCTAGAGTGCCAGAGCTCTGACAAAGTCTAGTTTAAAGGAAAACCTCCCCTTGGACAGTCACTCACTGGGATTCCGTGGGAAGACCACTGTCCTGTCAGTCAGATAAGGGCCTTTAAAACAAACAAAGGATTGAATAGGCATTTCTCCAAAGAATATATACAAATGGCCAGTAAGAACACAAAAAGGGGACTCCCCTGGCAGTCCAGTGGTTAAGACTCTGAGCTTCCAATGCAGGGGGCAGGGGTTCAATCCCTGGTCGGGGAACTAAGATCCTACGTGCCGCATGGCATGGCCAATAAAACCAAAAAACAAACAAACAAACCAAAAAAAAAAAAACCCACCAAAAAACAAACAAAAAAAGAACACAAAAAGATGTTCAACATTACTAGTTATTAGGGAAATACAAATCAAAACCACAGTGGGATACTACTTCACACCCACTAGGATGGTTATGATTTTTAAAAAGACAGTATTGACGAGGATGTGGAGAAACTGAAACCCTCATACATTGCTAGCGGAGATATATAATGGTGCAGCCACTATGGAAAACAGTCTGGCAGTTCCTCAAAAGTTAAACATAGAGTGACGATATGACCCAGCAATTCTACTTCTAAGCGTATACTCATGAGAATGAAAACATATGTCCACTCAAAAACTGTATATTCATGTTCAAAGCAGCATTATTCATAATAGCCCCAAAGTGAAAAAAGCCCAAATATCCATCAATTGAGGACTAAATGTGTTACAACCAGACAGAGGAATATTTATCGGCCATAAAAAGGAATGACATAGTGATACATGTTACAACATGGATGAACCTTGAAAATACTATGCTAAGTGAAAGAAGGCACTCACAAAATAGCACATGGTATATGATTCCATTTACGTGAAATGTCCATAATGGACAGAGACAGAAAGCAGATTATTGGTTGCCAGCAACTTGGGGGATGGGGCAGGGAGAGGGGGAATGACTGCTGATACAGCATTTCTTTTGGGGGTGATGAAAACATTCTGAAATTACCTAGTGGTGAGGTGGTCCAAACTTGTGAATACACTAAAACCCACTAAATTGTATACTCTAAAAGAGTGAATTTTATGGTATGTGAATTATATCTCAATAAAGCTGTATTACAAAAAAGAAAAAAAAAGCCTCAGAAACCATCCTCACCTCAGAACAGGAAGTACCAAATGGAGGTTGGGGACAGGTGTCAAGAAGCCCGAGGGAGTCCCTCAGCTCGGTACAGTCCACTGTGTGCTGAGAGCAGACAGATCTGCGTGTGGCAGCACTGTGGTCAGAATGAACGACTAACCACAACCCCCCACTCTTTTCCTCACTCAAGAGGCTGCAGTGGTGCGTGTATCAGAAAAATAGCATATATCCTAACTTACCTGCTCTAAGAATAAATAATTTCATATCTTATTATTAGAAAATAGTTGTTGAAAAAACACCTCTCATCTGATCACCAAGGCTGATGATATGGAAAGTGATTCACGTGCATTTTGGACAAGGAGTGAACCAAAATATATTCTTAAATTCCTCCACTGAAAACAAACCTTGGGTCAGTAAGGGAAGAGGGAAGTCTTAAAGTTCCCCAGAGCTAAAATAATTAATAACAACAACAACAACAAAGGCTAACATTTGCCAAGTAATTACTATGTGGCAGGCACTGCTCTAAGTGCTTTACAAGTATTAATTCAGTTAACCCTCACAATAACCCTACAGGCTAGGCGCTATTAACCCATTTTACAGATGAGGATACTGAGTTAACTAACTAGTCCAAGGTTATATGGAGGCAGTCTGGCTCCAGAGTCTGCACTCTCAGCAATGCCACTTCCAGGCGTCTCTTCTGGGATGGCCACCACGGAGGGGTGGTAGGTCGGGCATGAAATTAGACTTGTGTACCACACAGCAATTGGCCAACAGCTCCAGGCCACCTGCTTGACATCTTCCAGGGACCACAAACCACTTCCTTCAGCACATGGGCAGGCATTTCTACCCTCCTCTGGCTAGAGGCTCACTGCCCTTGTGTGAATCCTACTCCACAGCAAAGGGAGCAACCAGTTTGCAGACAGGGAGACTGGAAGCTAAGCCAATTAGAGACCTATAGGCTTTTGAGAAAGTAAACTGAAATGTTCCCCAGGTGCCCATGTTAAGAGTCAGAAGGCACATCTCCAAGGATATACAGAGGGTGCAGGTGAAGAAATGATGTTCACATGTGTGTGGGGAAGTGAGGCCTTGCATGCGCTACTGATGGGAATGTGAACTGATAAAGCCGTTTTGGGGAGCAACTTGGCACTATTGGCCCCAAATTCCAAATGTACATACCCTATAATCCCATAGTCCCCAGTTCCACTTCTAGGAACCTAGCAAACTGCAGAAAGAAATAAGTGCAACAATGTTCACTGCTGCACAGCTTGAAATGGCAATACCTTGGACACAATGTACGTTCATTTATGGAGGGGTAGTCAAATAAATCATGGTCTAAAGTAATTACAGGCATTAAAAAAAAATCAGAGGCATATATGCGATATGAAAAGAAGTCTACAATATATTAAGGTTTTAAAAAAGGTGCATGTTGTTAAAGTACTACATATAAATTATCCCATTTTTGCTTTAAAAACAAATAAAATAAAGAACCCTACCCATACCAACAACTTTATGTATTTTATATGTGTGTGGATGTAAGTTTATACATAGGAGTTATATTACTATATCTATAAATTTGCAGCATAAGCAGAAAAACCAAAAATACACAACAAACCACAAACTTTCACTTTTTCCTCTAAGTATTTTTGTATTTCTCTATTATTTACCATTGTTATGAGCGTGTGTTATTTTTGTGTAATTAAAAACTGATGTGAAAAGGTAAAAGGTACCTCAAAGCCCAAAGAAAGGCAGCAATCGGGTCTAAGAAAGGGATTGGAGAGACAGCCAGATTGGTCCTTATGAGAAATCAGGCCGGTGCAGGCGTTCCACTCCCAGCTCCCACCCACAGCAACAGCAGCAAGGGGATTTGCATAATTAAAGACAAGGGACTCAAGAAAAAAAGAAAGTACACAGGATGAACTTCTCACACTGTTCGACTCTATATTCAAGTCCCAAAGAGCTACCGTGCTCCAACATCCTAGTGTAGAAAGACAAATATTAACTTTCTCTCCCAAATAAACCACAAAAGTGTAAATCTGATCAATAAACTAAGCTATGGTGTTTTTCATTGTGTCTGTGTTTGGTTGGGTTTTGATACGATTGGAGTGAAACTGCCAGGTGGAATTTTAGATGAGGAAGATTAATTTTTAAACGGCGAACAAAAAGCAGTATGTACAATTTTGAAAAATATGATTATTTTCTCCACGCACCGCATTTTCTCCATGTACCGCGCGTGTCTCTGATCTGCAAGAATGTGTAACAAAACAGTGTTACAATGTAAGATCTGTCTTGCTCCATATTTAAAAATCAAAACAGAAATGTTTTGATAACTTCACTCTAGGATCCACCTTTCCAAACCACAAATATTCTTGTAACGTCTTACATTCACTCTCATCTCTTCCAAAACAAGTTTAAATTCTTTAAAACACCTAAGATGGTGAATCAAAACTGAGCCGTGGCTCTATGAGGGTGATGACGGCACCAGGAACAGAAGATACACAGCTCATCTGCTTTCCCACAGAAAAAAGTATGGAAAGATGAAAACCAAAAGTAAATAAATCCAGCTATGGGAATGTAGCTGAGTAAGCGAAAGTATCCCCCAAACCCCAAAAACCCCATCCAGGCAAGACTGACAAGTCTGAGAGGATGACCTATTTTAATTCCCACACTGGGAAAGCCCAGAATTGTATCAACAAGCTGCAGAATTCAATAGAATGAGACTTGTTTCCCTTTTCTTTACCTCCCATGTTGCAATGTTCTGGATTTATTTGTATTTCTTTGTTTGTGGTTTCCACATTTGCATGTGGGTTTTTGGCCAGACTTTGCTCCACCTAGTGGAACTTCAAAGGATGGGCCAAAAGGGAGGTGCCCACTGGCAGACCTCAGCCTGTTGTATGCAGCTGAGTGGACAGGTCACCAAGACCCGCTGTCGCCGTTCCCTGTCACCCAGTGGCTGCTCTGTCTGTGTGGTTATAGTGGGGTCGGTGGCCCCAGCAGGGCCCACAGTTGGGGTGGTAGGGCAAGGAATGAACCCACCTGGTCATTGCTCCACCTGGTCCTGATGGTCCCTCAAACGTCAGTCCAGCAACTTAAGGCAAGAAAGAAAGAGGCCCTCAGGTGTACGGATGGCCAGGCATTCAAAAGGCTGTTGGAATTCTGAATCCAAAGCCATCTAACTTACCCACAGCACCCACAGAGTAGCCAGCTTGTGCCCAGCACCCACAGATGAGGGACATCCTGGACCTGGAAGAGAGGGCTCTCCCCCAGACACAGCTCTGGTAAAGTCCAGGACCATCAGCTTCCCTCGTGGCGACCTGGGAACATCTAACGGTTTCTGCAGGCTGAGCGTGCGTGAGAACAAACTAACATTCGTGAGGCCGAAAATGAGAGGAGAGCCAAGATCTGGAATGAGGAAAGGAAAAAGTTCTAAGAACATGACTCAGTTCAGATTGGTGGTGGGACCATGGAGGACACAGAAAAGAAAGTGACTGGCCCTCAGGCTTCCACTGGGATGAAGACAAACGTTCTTAAAGTGAAACCACAAAGGCAGACCAAAGTGAGAGGAAAGAAGGTTTAAGATGGGGTGACTTAGGGAGGCTCACCTGCTTACTGAACCACAGACTAAAAAAATGTGCTTTTGTCAAAACAGTTGATGTTGGCTGACGATGATGAGCTGACTGGTAACACATGTCAGCAAATCTGAGCGACATCAGGATTCAGGACACTAAAGCTTTAAACTGTCCCACCTGAAATTTGTCATCAGAGCTTATTTCACACACATCTTTTCATAGGAAGGCTGACCTCAAATCCCACGATACTGGTCAGGAGCTGGTAAGGGGATAGCAAGTACCACACAAGGGTTTCTCCACCTTGGCGCTACTGACATTTTGGGGAGGACAATTCTTTGTTGTGGGGGACTACCCTGAGGACATTTAGCAGCACCCCTGGCCTTCATACAACAGATGCCAGTAGTGCTCCTGAGTTACGACAATCAAAAATGTTTCCAGACACTGACAAATGTCCTCAGGCAGGGGCAAAATTGTCTCCAATTGAGAACCACTATTCTACATAGGTTCACCATGAAGAGTTACCTACATAGGTAAAGGATCACAGGGACAAACCTAAACTCAGATATAGAACAGCATCAAGGAAGTCACTTCCAAACTCCCCAAATCTCAGTTTCTGAACCTAGTTTGAGAGTTGACACTAACTTACCAACCACAATGCACTCTTGAGGATCACCAATAAGAATAGCAGTGATAAGTATTATTATATTTAATAACCATGAAGTATATTCCAAAAGCTTTACATATATATCTTTTCAGGTCCCAACAAACCTATAAAGTACGTGCTACTTTTATTTATTTATTTATTTACTTATTTATTTAGGCTGCGTTGGGTCTTCATTGCTGCGTTCAGGCTTTCTCTAGTTGCGGCGAGTGGGGGCTACTCTTTGTTGTGGCGCATCAGGCTTCTCTAGGCGGTGGCTTCTCTTGCTGCGGAGCATGGGTTCTAGGTGTGCGGGCTTCAGTATTTGTGGCATGTGGGCTCTGTAGTTGTGGCTCGTGGGCTCTAGAGCACTGGCTCAGTAGTTGCGGTGCACAGGCTCAGTTGCTCCGCGGCATGTGGGATCTTCCCAGACCAGGGCTCGAACCCATGTCCCCTGCATTGGCAGGTGGATTCTTAACCACTGCACCACCAGGGAAGTCCCTAAAGTATGTGCTATTATTATTCCCATTTTATAGATGAGGAAACTGAGGCACAAAGAGGTTAAAGTAACTTGCTCAAGGATAGTAAGTGGAAGAATCATGTTTGGAACTCAGGTAATCTGCCCCCAGAGCCCATGACCTCACCACTACATTAGACTATATTCCACCTCCACACTGGAAAACTGTTAGATCTACATTGTCTAACAGGTAGTCAGTAGTCACATGTAGCTATTTACTTTAAATTAAAAACTGAATATCATACCACTTTGGAAAACAGTCTGGCAGTTCCTCAAAAGGTTACACATAGAGTTATCATATGACCCAGCAATTCCACCATCAGGTATATATCCAAGAGAAATGAAAACATATATGTGTACACAAAAACTTGTACACACATGTCCATAGCAGCATTATTCACAATAGCCCAAAAGGGAACACAGCTCAAATGTCCATCAACTGATGAATGGATAAATAAAATGTGGTACATTCATGCAACTGAATATTAACCGGTCATAAAAAGGAATGAAATACTGATACATGTGATGATACACAAATACATCAACATGGAAGAATCTTGAAAACATTATGCTAAGTGAAAGAAGCCAGTTACAAAGGACCACATGGTGTATGATTCCATTTATACAGAATGTCCAGAATGGGCAAATCCAAAGAGACAGAAAGTAGATTAGTGATTGTAGGGGCTGGGGGAGGAGGGGGTGTAATGGGGAAGGGCTGCTAATGGCTATGGGGTTTCTTTGTGGGGTGATGAAAATGTTCTAAAATCAGATAGTGGTGATGATCACACAACCCTCTGACTCACTAAAAAAACATTTTCTGTACACTTTAAGAGGATGAATTTTTTGGCATGTGAATTATAACTCAATAAAGGTGATACAAAAAATTAAATGCAATTAAAAATTCAGTTCCAGGACTTCCCTGGTGATCCAGTGGTTAAGAATCCGCCTTCCAATGCAGGGGATGTGGGTTCAATCCCTGGTCGGGGAACTAAGATCCCACATGCCAAGGGGCTACTACTGGGCCCATGCACCACAACTAGAGAGAAGCCCATGTGCAGCAAGGAAGAGCCCAGCACCGCAACAAACGATCCTGCATGTTGCAATAAGACCTGACGCAGCCAAAAATTAATTAATTAATTAATTAAAAATTCGGTTCCTTAGTTATCCTAGCCTATCAAGGACTCAATAGCCACATGTGGCTACGTGGCTACAAAATGGACAGCACAGATATAGATGATTTCCAACATCACAGAAAGTTCTACTGTCAGCAGAATTTCGACAAAAGGATAAAAGCCCTCCTTATCGTCTAATTGCAGCTCACCTTTCAAGTCTCAAGCTATTCTCACAGTCCTCTGCACACCCACAGGCAAAGCTTCCACCACAGACTATGTGCCACTTCTAAAAGCTCCATTTTCACTCTTTCATGCCGGAATAAACTTTCCCCCTTCCTAGTCCACAGACATCCTACGTATCCTTATCAACCTTGAAAGCCCTGTCCAAATGCCTCTCCCTCTATGAAACCTTCCCTAAATCCCCACCTTCCCCCAGCCCCAGCCGTTGTTCCCACCATCCTTTGCTTGCACTTCCATTACAGCGCTGATCCCTCCAGATTACATATCAGTGGATATTATCTGTCTTTCCCACAGGATTATTAGCTCCTTGAGGACAGGGATTCTGCTACTTGTTTGAGGGTTCCCAGTGCCTAGGAATAATAATAGCCTGCTGCAAAGAATGAACATTTTGGTAAACGTTTGTTGGATTCTACTCAAAGGATTTACAGCAACTCATGGTGTTAACTTTAGACAATTGCTCACTCTGGTGTATAAAACAGACTAAGAAAGTGAAAGAAAGAGGGTAAGAATCTGAAAGTCTCATATCCCACTATTCTACAAGGAATAAGGGTGGTCACACTGAAATGCCATATTTAGGAAAGAAGAGTGGAGCAGGGCTTCTGGACTGAAAACTGGGGCAATGGAGGAGAGTAAAGGTGGGGCGGAAGGGGTATACTATTGGAGGGTGTGAGGGGAAGAAAAAATATCATGAACCAGGGCCCCCTTCCAACTCAAAGTTTTAAGCATGGAAGAGGAAGGGCAAGGACTGCATCTCTACAGATCTGTGCCCAGCCCATCGGCTGGATCACTTTATTGAAAAAGACATTTCTCCTAAAACTTTACTTTAAATACTACAGTCAGATTTTTCTGTTGAATCTAACCAACAAGAGAAAGAAAGAAACTCCGCATATCCCATCATAATTTAACTGGAAGAGACAAATGCCAAGGCCTTACTGTTCGGAGACTCTATTGCTTTTTTATTCTCTATGGATTCAAGGAATCACATCTGAGTTGCAATGACCCATAGGAGAATTAAGTCTAAGTTCCTAATCACAGAATGGAGTTAAACTGATGAAATTATTTGGGTCAGGATGGCAAGAAAACTGTTCTAGTGCAGAGCTGGAACCAGGGAAAGCAAGCTGCCTAATATCATATATTTGATATTAAATGCATGTGTAAAAAAAAGATTGTATTATGAAAAAGAATATATGTATATACATACATATATACATATATATAAAACTGAATCACTTTGCTGTACACCAGAAATTAACACATTGTAAATTAACTATACTTTAATTAAAAAAAAAAAAAAGACTGGGCTTCCCTGGTGGCGCAGTGGTTGAGAGTCCGCCTGCCGATGCAGGGGACACGGGTTCGTGCCCAGGTCCGGGAAGATCCCACATGCCGCAGAGCGGATGGGTCCGTGAGCCATGGCCGCTGAGCCTGCGCATCCAGAGCCTGTGCTCTGCAATGGGAGAGGCCACAACAGTGAGAGGCCCGTGTACCAGAAAAAAAAAAAAAGACAGTACTTGATAGAGACATTTCAAGGGAAAAAAATGCAGTGAGGTACCCATACAATTTTCAATACAGACGGAGTACAGAGAGTCCTCCTCAATTCGGAGCTAGCTAGAAGCCACTTGTTGAAATACGGACAGTGAGTACCTGAAGTACATCCTAAGCCAAAATGGTCTCTAAATTTTTTTTCCTTCACTGATTTCTGCAAGCCAAAAATCAACAAAAACAAAAACAAAACAAAATCTAAATTGACTAAATTGTGGCGGATTCAGAGTTAATAATTATAGAGTAACTTCCATTCCAAAGGTTAAAATTCAAAACACAATTCTCACTATAGATACTGAGACTCGGCTAGAGAAAGAGACAGGCTATGAGATGGGGTTAGGAGTGTTAGGGGGAAGGGGGTTAGAAGGAGAGAGCCTACTCATTTTAAAAACTTTCCCTTCTCTGCAGGAACTGTAACCACATAATAGCTGCTGGCCAGTGCTAGCATCCATTCAAATGGACCAAAGTACAAAAGCCACCCTGTCCCCCAAGTAAGTATCGGAAGTGCCAGAGAAATGATAACAAAACGGTCTGTGATCCACAAGCTGCAATTAGGGCATGACACTGAAGATCCCCACCCAAACCTTCTCTCCATGTCCCAGGCTTCCATGACCTGGGAAGGAACCTCCACTTTCCATCCTTCCTGCTAAAGAAATGGATCTGGTTCCCACCACTGCTCTCCAATGGGGAGATGTAGTCCACAGGCCCAGGGCACCCACCTCAAAAGGCTCCAAAGCCTGCACCATTCCTAAATCAACCCCCTAGCAATGTTAATTACTGGTTATTGGAAACAGCCTTTAAAGATACTTACAGAAAGGCGCAGGTGCAAAGGAAAAGCAACAGTTTGTTCTATATTTTATTCTCTCAACATCTATATCTTAGCTTTGTAACTTTTCTAATAAAGGAAATTTATTTCTCTTGCCACTTCATGATTTTAACTGAGAAAACAAAGAACCTCAACGAAGCCTAAAACAGAAGAGCCCCAGCCCTAGAAAAAGGAATGTACTGGGACAGAAAATGAGCTCTATTCCTTTCACATGTTATTTCCAATAAACATAAATATATTCTTTGGGAAAAGCAGATGATACGTCCACAGATAAATGAATAAACAAATTATGGAACACAACGGAGTATTATTCAGCCATAAAAAGGAATGAATTACATGCTACAACATGGATAAACCTTGAGAACATTATGCTAAGGGAGAGACACGAGATACAGAAGGTTAAAAAACAAAAAAAAAGCCAGATACAAAAGGTATTGTAAGATTCCATTTATATGAAATATCCTCAATAGATAAATCCATAGACATGTAAAGCAGACTGGTGGTTGCCAAGGGCTGGGGGAAGGGGGAACAGGGAGGAACTGCTTGTACAGGGTTTTCTCCCCAGGTGATAAAATGTTTTGGAACTAGACAGAGGCAGTGGTTGCTCAATATTGCGAATGCACTAAACACCACTGAATTGTTCACTTTAAAATGGTTAAACGGTTTTAAACAGTTTATATAAAGTTCATCTCACCTGAAAAATTAATGTTTTAAATAGAGGATACTAATGGGCATAACATGATGCTCATAAACTCCTAGGAAAAAAGATAAGGCTTTTTGCTGGCATTCTGCTTCTACTCTTGACCACAACACAAAGTTCAAGTGCTAAGCTGTATAGAGTCTGCCATCTTGCTCTGTGTGTGTCTGTATATGCCCTTCTGAAAAGACACTGAAGGGAACAGAAACTGAAGAAAATAGAATGGTAAAGCCTTGCCAAATGCAAGGAAGGGAAGGAGGGGTGATTCCCCCCTACTGCACCCCACCCAACCTGGCGCCAGGAGTAACGCTCCCATTTGGGTTTCGAAATGCCAGCGGCGCTAAAATCAGCACAAGCCACTTAGCAAGAAAAGCTGGGGT
Organism: Tursiops truncatus; assembly: GCF_011762595.2. Classification (NCBI taxonomy): domain Eukaryota; kingdom Metazoa; phylum Chordata; class Mammalia; order Artiodactyla; family Delphinidae; genus Tursiops; species Tursiops truncatus. The sequence continues at coordinate 25,587,932 of NC_047049.1, forward strand.
GCTCCATTTGTTGCCCGTATTGGCATCAGCACGACCCTTTGCTCAAAACCCGCAGCTGGCCCAGATCAGCATCAGTGACCGGCTCCCCAGGCCAGCCAACCTGATAGTAAGAGCTTGTTACAGCTCAAGTGTGCCCTGCTGCTGAGCGGTCCCAGTCTACTTCATCTCACTTGCCTTCCAAGAGTCCTGCCTCCAACACCAGTAAAAATGGGGCCAAGAGGCCCCTACAACTTTCCCAGGTCCAGCCTGAAATAGATATCCTCTCAGCCAGCCCCTCCTCCCTCTCAAGCCCGCTCAATAACCCACGTACCCCTACCCGCACAGACATACACGCGGCATCGCTGCTTTGGAGACCTGCTCCACTGGAGGACACGAATGCACCCCACATGACCCCGCTTGCGCCACTATCCAGTCACAGTCATGCCAGCCCACCTGACCTAACTGCCGTCTCAAAGGCCCCTCACTCTCTTGGCACCATGCCTCTGCCACCTCCGTGATACCAAAACCGTCACAGGTGTCCCTCAGCTAAACACCGACGCCCCCTTAGACCCTGTCCACTCCAGGCATGGGTGCCCCTCTCGGGACCCCGCAACTCTTGGCAACAACATTCCTTCAGCCCCCTCCAGCCAGGCCTCGACGCCCCCCAGGCCCCAGACTGGCCCGGACACCCCCTCCCCCTTACCTGCGGGGGTTCAGCCCTGGCTGACAGGGGGCTGGGCAGCGCCTGGAGGAGCAGGAGCGCCATGCCACCCAGGAGCCTTCTCCTCTCCATCCCCCTCCTGCTCCTGCTCCTCCGCCACGGCGCCGCCACCTCCCTCCTCCTCCTCCCTCTCCTCCTCTTCCCTCTTCTTCCTTCTTCCCTTCTTTTCCTGTTTCACTCTCCCCTCCCGCTTCCGGCTCCGCTCCACCCCGCCCCAGCCCAAACGCCCTCCCAGACACTTGGATGGTTCTCCAATTCCAGCGCGTCATTGGCCCTTGCCCTTCGTCCATTGGTCAAGAAAGATGTCGATCAAATAGAAGTCCCGCCCCCTCGCGAAGACGGAAAACTGGAGAAATCCAGCCAATGGAAAGTAGGAGGAACCCGGGCCATCTTGAGTGCTACGAGGCGGCGTAAATGCGTCCCGCTGCGCAGAGAGTGGCGGAAGCAGCTCTGATCAGGGGCGGGGCCATCCAAGACGTGTGTTGAAAAGTCTAATTCTGGTGCCACCATCTTGAATGTGGCGGAAGTACTAGATTTCCACAGTTTAGCAAAGAAAAGGAAAGGGGTATGGTAATTCCAAAGGGTGTTGGAAAATAAGTTACTTTTGTAAAGTAACCTGGCACTCTTAAAAAAGACAACTGCAGAGACTTCCCTGGTGGTCCAGTGGTTAAGACTCCACGCTGCCAATGCAGGGGCCCCGGTTTGATCCCTGGTCAGGGACCTAGGATCCCACGTCCTGTGTGGGTGGCACTGCCAAAAAGTAAAAAGTAAAAACAAAAAAGACAACTGCAATCTAAAAAGCTTTTGATGTCTTTTGTCTTTAAGCACAGCCCCAGTACCAGAGTCCCTCTCAAACTGCTCAGGCAGTATCTTCGGTCACTTTGAATTCCTATGAGATAGTATCTTTACCTGAAGCACAGTGCTTTGTCACCCCAAGTTCGAGGGATGAAATTCTACTGACTCTTCCTCAGAAATAGCTCTGAAATCCACCCCCACTGCTTCAATCCATGTTCTCATTTTCTGGCTAAATACAAACGGTCTCCCTGCTGTCCTGCCAGTTGCTAATTCTTCCCTCTTGAATTTCTCTCACATGTCACAGCAGGGGTGTTCTACCACCTAAAACCAAATATTATCGTCTCAGGGCTTCCCCTCTCAAAATACTTCAACTACCTACAGGATTTATTGTCCAAACTTATCAATATGGTGGTCCTTTCTGCGTCCTGGTCCCTGCGTATTTTTTTTTCACACCTGCATACTTCTTTATCTCACCTACTGCCACTACATTTCCCACACATTCTGCTCACACCCAACAGTTAAGAGATCCCCAATGAACTGTGCTATACAATACATTTAACTTCGTTTACACATTACACATACAGTTTCCCGTTTAAAATTCCTAGTTCTCATCCCCTGGTTTCTTCTTCTGAATTCACATAACACTTATCACACAGTGTATCTAATCTACAATTTCTGCCTGCCTGACCCCTCCGACTAAATTTTTAGCTTTTTGAATGGCACACCAGGTCTTATTCATTTTTTAAACAAATCCCTACACCCTGTACATGGCCCAACCGTGAGCTCAATCAATATTGGGAAAATAAACGAACAGATGAAGAACTGCTGCAGAAAAGCCAGCTGCCTGTAGCTGCCAATTTCCCCTCAAAAACCCGCCAAAGCATTTTAGAGCCGAGCCCAGTCTAGCCCATAGCTGAACCCAAAGGAAGTTTGTTCTTGGCTTAAATGGTGGCAAAGTGGGAAACAGGTAAGAGTGAAAAAAATCGGTTCTGTCTCTGTCTTGATCCTGCTTTCCCAAGTGCTGCACAGGGTGACAAGTATTTTTGCCAGTCTTAGATTTCTTAGAATTTCATCCATTCCACAATCAAGCTCCCTAGGGGAGAATAAAAGATTGAGTATTAGACAGGGGCCACGTTATTTTCTTAGCACAGGGTCTCAATCCCAGCCTCAAGGAGTTATAAGTCCTCTATATAAAAGCCAGGTATCACAGATAGCCAAAAAGCACATGAAAAGATGCTCAACATCATTAATTATTAGAGAAATGCAAATCAAAACTACAATGAGGGATCACCTCAGACTGGTCAGAATGGCCATCATCAAAAAAATCTACAAACTAGGGCTTCCCTGGTGTCGCAGTGGTTGAGAGTCCGCCTGCCGATACAGGGGACACGGGTTCGTGCCCCGGTCCGGGAAGATCCCACATGCCGCGGAGCGGCTGGGCCCGTGAGCCATGGCCGCTGAGCCTGCGCGTCCGGAGCCTGTGCTCCGCAACGGGAGAGGCCACGACGGTGAGAGGCCCGCGTACCGAAAAAAAAAAAAATCTACAAACTATAAATGCTGAAGAGGGTGTGGAGAAAAGGGAACCCTCCTAGACTGTTGGTGGGAATGTAAATTGGTACAGTCACTATGGAGAACAGTACCGAGGTTCCTTAGAAAACTAAAAATAGAACTACCATATGACCCAGCAATCCCACTACTGGGCACATACCCAAAGAAAACCATAATTTGAAAAGATACATGCACCCCAGTGTTCACTGCAGCACTATTTACAATAGCCAGGACATGGAAGCAACCTAAATGTCCATCAACAGAGGAATGCATAAAGAAGACGTGATATATATATATATATATATATATATGTATATAATGGAATATTACTCAGCCATGAAAAAGAACAAAACAATGCCATTTGCAGAAACATGGATGGACCTAGAGATTGTCATACTGAGTGAAGTCAGATATGGAAAGACAAATACCATATGACATAAAAATTTAATAACCATTAATGGAAGGCAACATAATCCAAATAGCCTTCAAGTTAACATACATAATGTCAAGCAGACAGTAAAAAATTACTAGATATGTACAGAAGCAGGAAAATATTATAATCAGGAAAAATTAGTTAACATAACTGACACCAAGATGATTTAGATAAATAAATAGCTACGAATAACTTTGTCAGCTATTGAAAGTATGTATGAATCTTGAAGGACAAGATAGATATAATAAGAAAACATCTGAGGAATCTCAGCAGAGAAAGGAAAACTAAAACAACCAAAAAAATCATTAGAAGTTCTGGAACTGAAAGTACAATAGCTGATATAAAAGAAAAAAAAAGTTCTGATGGGTTTAACACAAGAATGAAGATAAGAAAAAAAAAAGTTAATGAATTTGAAGGTAGATTATTTAAATTGATTTACTTTGAAGAACAGAAAGAAAAAATAAAAAGATTGAAGAACTTTACTATACCTCAGTGACTTTTGGGACAAAAACTAGGAAAAGAGCCCTCACCAGAAACCAGATTTGCTAGAACCTTGATTATGGACTTATAGCACATGAGAAAATACATGTCTCTTGTTCAAGCCACTCAAAAAACAAAAATACCATATGACATTGCTTATATGTGGAATATAAAAAAAAAGAGTACAAATGAACAGAAGGGTACAAAACAGAAGTCAAGTCACAGATGTAGAAAACAAACTTATGGTTACCAGGGGATAAGGGGTGGGGAAGGATAAATTGGGAGCTTGGGATTGACGTGTACACACTACTATATATAAAATAGACAACTAATAAGAACCTACTGTATAGCACAGGGAACTCTACTCAATACTCTGTAATGGCCTATATGGGAAAAGAACCTAAAAAAAGAGTGGATATATGTATATCTAAAACTGATTCACTTTGCTGTACACCTGAAACTAATGCAACACTGTAAATCAACTATACTCCAAAAAAAAAAAAAAAGCCAGGTATCATCATCACTAGGAAACACCAATGGTTTCAATTTGGAAAACAGAAGGGAATTTTGTTCTGACTTCCTTTACTCCCTTTACCCAAGGGCTTGAACTGAGCTACTGGACAGGACAAACACTACACCCTGCTCAGTCTGGATTAGCACTTCTCACACCAAGGCATTTTAGTCACCCTCATCACTTCTTTCCACATCCCGCAGGAGCCAAATCAAAGAAAGCAGAGAGGTCTTACAAGATAGAGCTGAGATGCGGTTTGAGTGAAGTATTTTTAATCTGCCTCTGAACTGCAATCACTATCTACTCCAGACTTTTTCAAAAGGGTAATTGTCTATAAAGAGAGGAGGAATGCCAGGAGGTTTAAGGAGCTGGGACAGAAAGGAGAAGATTGTGGATTCTTGAGAGAACATCAGTTCAGAATTGCTTCCAAGCTCCGGCTAGCTCTGGTAATGTTTTTCCTATTTGCCTTTGGAAATGAGCAAAGCTTAAGGCAGATCTCCTGTCCGAAGGAAGCCAGCTCCGAGACACAGACTTTTCTGCCCAGACATCAGCCAAAATTAAATTGTACACGTTACAGAATAGATGAACTTTGAAAATATTATGCTAAGTGAAAAAAGTCAGACATCGAAGGCCACATACTGTGTGATTCCATCTACATGAAATGTCCAGAATAGGTAAATGCATAGAGACAGAAGATAAATTAGGGGCTGCAAGGGGCTGGGGGATGAGGGTAATGTGCTAATGAGTACAGAGTTTCTTTCAGGGGTAATGAAAATATTCTGGAATTAGGGAGTAATGACAGCTGCACAACATCGTGAGCATGCTAAGAAACACTGAACTGTACGCTTTAAAAGGATGAATTTTATGTCACGTGAATTATATTTTAATTTTTTTAAATGGGGGGAAAATCAAATTGCAGCCGGTACCCTGACCTCAGGGAGGAGGCCCTTTCCCTTTAGAGCAGTGGTCCTTCAAAGGGGTCCCCAGACTGACAGAATCAGCATCACTGGGAAACTACCAGAAATACAAATTCACCGGCTCCATCCCAGACGCACATAATTAGAAATTCTAGGAATGAGGCCCTATAATCCATGTTTTGAGAAGCCCTCCAGGCGAACCTCATGCGTGTTCTTAAGGACCATTACTCCAGAGTAGGGGAACTCTTTGTGTAAAGGGCCAGACAGTAAATATTTCAGGCTCTGCATGCCACATACACAGGGTCTCACATATTCTTTTTCTTTTTCACAACTTCTAAAAAATGTAAAGGCCATTCTTAGTTCCCAAACACACAAAAACAGATACCAGGCAGATCTGGACCCTTGAGCCATGGTTTGCCAACTCCCTGCCCCGCCTCCCCTGGAGCAACACACTCCCATATTGGGAGATCTCTGGAGCCTCAAGCAAAGACAGGTGGATTTTTCCTCCATAATAAGGGAGTTGCACAGTGGCCTCGGGGCACCAGACAGGTTCCCCTTATAGTTGTGATACCCTCCTCCACGCCAAGGCCAAAGTAAAACCAGATCCTGCTTTCCATCCAGGCTTTATTAACTCAGTGTGCAGACAGTCGCTGTGTTCTTTCATGAAATGCATTCGATTCACAGTGATATCCTTTGATCGGTCAGTAAATTCTACTACACAAAACTCATACAGACATGGCCCCAGGTCAGCCACAACAGCCCCCTCTCCCCCAAGGGCCTGAGAAATCACCTAGAGCAGCCAGGCTGGGAAGGGCGAGCGGCTGCGCTTTGCTGTGTGTCCTTTAAGGCTCTTTGGTCCTGATTGATTTCCTCTCAGAGGCATCCAAATAAAACTTCCCTTTCCTATTCAGTACACACCAGTCTTTCTTTGGTGTTTAACCCAACGGGCTGAGGAAGGGAGGTAGCCAGGAAATTATACCCACTAACCTGTGCAGTTAGTGCCTACCTACATCCTTTTTACTCGGTCAGTGGATTTATCTTTTAGACCCAGAGAAATAGAATCGGATATGATTTTAGGGGCAGGAGAACAAAGCCAGTGTCAACAGGTAGGGCTTGAAGCACCACAAAACTCTGCTGCCTCACACAATGTCCTTTTTTTTTTTTTTGCACTAAAACTCCCGGGTGCCTGATAAACCCAAGTTTAGCAAGACTCCCAGAGAACCTTTCTGACCAGGGGGCCCTGGGGAGGAGAGTGGGGAAGAGCAAAGAGGAGCCCCAAGGTGACCCGGCCTCTTCCCTCCCGCTTCCCGAAGGAGCCAGAATTACACAGGTGAAAGGTTCCCTTGCCTGAGAGCCGAGGAGGAAGAAAAGAGGGGCCCTTCCTCAATCCTGGCTGGAACCAGAATCCTAAAGGTTTCCTAACTTTTCCAAACGGTTTGCTTGAGTGTCACCCCCAGGTCTCAGCACCTTCTCCCTGAGGGGGTCTCAGCTCCTGGTCTCCAGGGGACAGGGGTTAGGGGAGAGCAGAAAAAAGACTTGGCCTCTCTCCCCTTGTTCACGTTTATCCCCTGGAGTCCAATAAACCCAGGTGCCTGGGTAGAAGCATGAGGCATCCTCCCACCCCCACCCTCGTCCCCCCAAATCCACCCTGGCCTACAGGCCCTGTTGGCAAAGAGGAATGAGGCACGGGAATCCACAGTGGCTAAGGAGGAGCTGGTAAATATGGGTATGGACTGGTCCTTGCTGGGGTGGGGCATTTAGAGACCCTTATTGAAGTAGACATAAGGCACAGGTTCTCCATACTTGGCCTTGATAGTGTCTTGGAGCTCTGGTTCCAGATAGGAAACTGGCAATTCACTGAGAAGAGAGAAGGGGCTTATAAGTGTGCCACCTGGACGAGCAGCAAATTACCCTCAGATAAAATCCAACTCAGATGCCACCTCTAAGAAGCCCTTGCCCATTTTCCATCAGAATTATTAATGACCTCCGTACACTACAGTATGTTGCTTTTACTTCTATTGAGCCCTGACTTCATCTCCCTGGTGCTAAACTTCCGTCTTCTTCAAGATTACAAGCTCGGTGCTCAGAACACAGGAGATGTGTAGCAGGTGACTACAGAGCTGAGAGTACTAGGGAAAGGGAAACGGGCATCTTCTCCGTATCTATTCAAGCTATGCCTGGTCTCCTGGAGCTAGTACTCCGCCTCACCCCCACCACCCCAGTCTGATGCTTACCTTCCCTTTCCCATCTCTCTTCACTCACCTCCTCTGCTCTCTGCACCCACCCCCCAGGACACGCAAGGGAAGCGGAGAGGTCGAAGCCGTCCACCCTCTGGCAAACATCAGCCAGAGTGAGTACCTACCCTCTTGTTCAATTTCAAAGACCAGATCCAGCCAGGGAGATGGATCTAGTAACTCAACCAGCAGGGACAGAAAGTCTCTTATTGTTCCCCCACCTTCTCTCCAAGGCAGCCTTTGCTCCACTGGAAGTGAGCAACTCATCCCTCTGCCCCTTGGAGCTCTGTTTCAGTTTACCATTCACCTGGGGTCAAGAGGCCCAGCGTTTAGACTGACAGGTACTTGTCCTTGGACAGATGCCTCCCTGCCTGCCCCTCCCTCTCTCCTTCGGGACACCAGGCAGGTCAGGGAGACCAGGGACAGGGTGCTCAGTAAAACCAAGTGAGGAATGAACAGCTGATACCATTTCTGCGGGAACAGCCCACATGCCACTGGCACCATGAAGATGAGGCTGGAAGAAAGGAGAAACCAAAGCATTAGGGGGTGTCTGGCATCTCACAGAGCCACCCACACCCCATCGCTGAGCCCCTCAAAGGAAGGGGGAGCCGGCGCCAAAGCTCCTCTCCCTCCAACCCTTCTCCTGGTCTCTTGGTGCCTGGAGACTCACTCTAGCACAGGACAGAATCAGCCCCCCCTACACTCCCCCTCACACCCCACCCACCCATCATTCAAGCAGATGAAGAAGGTAATGGAGTCACCAGGGAGTGTGGGCAGCAGCCCTAATGACCACAGGCAATCCCTGACGGATAGGGAAAGCAGCGAGGGGCGTGAACGCAGGGTCCTGCTCCTGTACTCACTGAATGCCCGAGCTGTTGGAGAACAGTGAGGGCAGAGCTTCTCAAACTTCACTGGGCATGCAAGGAACTCGAGGAGCTTGTTCAAATGTGATGCTAATTCAGTAGGTCTGGGAAAGGGCTTGAGAGTCTTTATTTCTCACAAGTTCTCAGAGGATGCGGATCCAGGACCATGTTTTACAGGATTTGGGGATCTAACAGACTTAGGTTCGTGTCCCAGCTCTGCCACTTCCTAGCTGTGCAATCTTGGGCAAGTTCCCTCTGAGACGGCAGAGGGGTACTTACTCTGCACGGTTACTGTGAGGATTAAATGAGATAACATGTGTGACACATCCAGCCCATGGTAACTGCGCCCTCAGTGGGAAATCAGTTAGCAGAAGACAGCCTGGCATAACGTTAGACCTGCTAAGGATCCAACTGCAGCGCCAGCAATTACCAGCTAGAGACGCGTGGGCAAGTTTCTTCATCTGGGAAAGGAGATGATGACAGTATGTACACCTCGAGGGCCGAGGGAATAGGCGGAAATATAGACGTGAAACATCAACACAGTGGCGGCACACAGAAAACATCCAATGTATGTTAGCTTTGGTTGCTGTCATTAGCCTCATGGCCTCACAAAGCATGAGTAATGCTGGGACATGTCCGGTCAAGGGCAGGCACCTAAGAACGCTGCCAGGACTCATGGCGCTTCCCTCCCGTGCGAGGCTGGGACACTTAACGGGCCCAGGCTGTGCTGTCATTTTCGATGGCTCATCTTGTTGGATGTATTGAGATATAACTGACATGTAACACTGTGTAAGTTGACCGCCGGCGTGAGCGAACCCCTCTATCACATCACATAATTCATTTCGTTTTTGTGGTGGGATGATCTCATCATTTTTGTCTCTTCTCTAAAACTACTGAAGACCTAAGGTCAGAGGGGAGACCCTGGGACAGAAGGACCCCCAAGGGTTCCACTTTCCACTCCAGTGTGTGCACAGGGCCAGCCTGGCGCCCTCAGAAAGAAGGGGTGAGAGCGCACCAGAGGGGCCACAGGCGTGAAAGTCCGGGCGCTTTTGAAGTCAGGTAAAGGAGTACATGTTTTCCAACATGGGTGACACAAGAAGACAGATCTTGGGCACCCCACCACAGAACCCCAAACCGAGAAAATACGATAACTCACAAACACCCGGACAGCAGAACCTGCAATGGGGCGTGCAGCACCCGGATTCTCTGCACAGAAACAGACAAAAGAGAGACCCACGTGGGACTTACACATTTCGAGGTGAAACCCACACTGGTCACCCAGCTAGAAACCCGCAGGCGGGAAACCCTGGCTCTGCAGGGTGGGGAGGGGGCTCTCCTTGCTCTCGGCAGACAAGGCCGAGAACTGGGCAGCCAACGGGCACCGGGATGGGCCCTACTTGAATGAGGTGCAGGGTGGGAGCAAGAGGGAAGGGTAAGACAGTCAGGAGCCCCCAGCACGTATGTGTTCTGGGCAGGGAAGATGCAAAGGAGAATCCGCTCACCTTCATGCAGCGCAGTTTCTCCAGCCTTTCCATGACGACCGGCAGCAGGACTGGAAGAAACCAGGAGAAAGGCTGTGAGACTCCCCCCCCAGATCCCTTTCCGAAGTCGGATCACAGACTGATTCTCCCTCCTTCCCAAGAAGTTCCAGAAAATACTTTTCATTTGGGAGAAGAATGGAAGACTGTAGGCATGGCCACACCCCACCCCTCCCCCAAGTCCTGACAGAAGGTGTTTCCCAAACTCCTCAACCTGCACACCTATAACAACAGGAGGACAAGTACCGCAGGCCCAGAGCATCCTTCTCAAAACTATCTTTGAAGCAAGTTTTGTATCCTGCTCTGTAACATGCACCTGCTGACAGCAAAACCAGGGCAGGGGACTTATTTTTCTCTACCACTGTCTCTCCAGCACCCCACACTGTGTCCAGCACATTGAAGGAACTTAAGGAATATTTGTTAAATGAAAATAACTTTCTCCACCAAATCTCTGATTAACTGACATTCCAGAAATTACAGTGTGGCTCTCTCGTGGCTCTTGGCACTCAAGCAAACCAGTTTGAGAAGCATGTCTATAGAGGCTGAGGTCCCACCCCCCACCCGAAGTGTGGATGAGGTCTCCATCACTTGTTCCAGGGTCCCCCAGGATGGGAGGGCTTCCCCATCTTACTCATGCCAGGGGCTGCCATGGTGATCCGAGAAATAACCACTTGGGTGATGCCTATGGCCGCAGCTCTCTGAGGGCAGAAAAGAGTTGTCAGGAATGAGCTTATCCAGTATCCACAGGCTGCACCAGAGGGCTGGGTCAGGGTCAGGGTCAGGGTCAAGGCCCAGTCTGAGCTGGTAAAGAGGAAGGGATCGACCTGTCAGGGGTTGAGTGACCTCACCTGACCCTCTCCCACCCAGCCACATTTTTATGGCTTCAGGATCAGAAACGACGGAGAAAAGACATGAACAGAGATATGGAGGGAAAATCGATGGGGAAGGAGGATGTAGTCAGGGAGAAGTTTTCTCAGCCCTACAGTAGAGCCCAGGCCTGCTCTGACCACGAAGAACAGGACAGGGTCTGAGAGGGAACTCCCTCCTCCCACCCCAAAGGCAGGCCTCTGCTCACCCGGGAATGACCAATCTCATTGTGGTTCCTGTCCTTCACGCAGATGCCCTGGATGAGTTCCCTAAACACAGACAGGAGGTGCTGGATATGGGAAAGGGGTGCTGGAAGCCTGCCAGCGATGTGACACACCAGGGGACCAAGGCCAGGGCACTCAAGTTCTAGAAAGCCACCTCCTGCAGCTGGCCCTTGGAGCGCCCTTCCCCACTCCAGAGAGTGGTATCCAGCCGTGACCTAGGGCAGAGGCTCAGAGAGCTAGCACTGGGCCCCAACGGCCTAGGCTGAATCCGGAAACTGCAGAGCAAGTGTATGAACTTGAGCAAGTTCCCTAATCCTTCTAAAGACACAGTTATCCGCATCTGCAAAATGGGGATAATCATGGCACCCACTTCATGGGACCTGGTGAGGATTAAACAAGATAATGCCTGCAAAGTGCTAAGTCCAGTGCCTGACACAGTGACTGCTCCCAAACAGGAGCTCTTGGTCTCAGGCCAGTGCTTGACAGCACTGTATCCAAGACCAGGTGTGTGGTGGGGACTCATTCATTCGTTGGAAGGAGCAACTGGATGGGGGGGGGTGGGAAAGAGGAGGCGAGCAGTGTGCATGCAGGACTACTCTGTGGTGTGCTCTTTCTGCAAGGGCAGTTGTGATCACTTTCCATTTGCTACTAATCCCAAGAAAATGTGCCTTATAGATACTGGTGATGACGAGGAAGGCACTGATGGAAACAGGGGCAGCAGTAGCTAACGCTTAATGCAGCATTTTCTTACAGTCCAGGCGCTACTTGGGGCGCTTTACCTCTACTACATCATTAAATTTTATAACAGAGGAACATCTATACTTTCTCTAGTCAAGAAACAAGAGCTGTGAGACACAGCTGGTTTCTCCTTTCACCTTTCCTGCTGTGACGCTTACAGCCTGGTGCCTGGAAAACATCTATCTGCCCCTCTGGCTTCCTCAAAGCTTCTTGGTTCTGTTATATCTTTGGACACCTCGCTCTGCTGCGTTTCATTCTGTAAGACATCCCCAGGGCTTTGGAAGTAGGCCGAGTCCACAACTTAAAGACAGTTGCAGTTGAAAGCACATGAGCTGGTGCCAAACCCCACAGGTCCTCGCTAATGCCCCACCCCTGCTCCCCATCACCCACAACACACATCACAGATGAAACCTAAGTCACCCGCCACTCCTGCAGCCATCACTGTTGGAGCCGCCAGTCCTCAGGGAACTTTCAGAAGCGCAGTTCGGCTGCCCTCCCCACACCCACCTCAGCCCAAACGAGCCCCCCCACTGCCTTGGTTTCTTGCCTTTCCCCTGCTAGCCTCACGGTCTGTAGGGAGGAAAAGGGATCCCTGTACTCACTGCTGTCGCATCATTGGGATGTTGACACAGTTAGCCGCAGCCACAGCGGCAAAGGGCACCCAGCGGCCCACCAGGGGCGGGGCTCTCTGTGGGAGAAGAGAACAATGGGAGTAGGTCAGGCTCCCTGGAGATGGGGGTGGAAGGGGCTTCAGGAAGACGGAGCAAGAAATCAGCCCTCGCTACTGCCACGCATCCTGACACTCAGTCGGGGAACCCAAACTCCCTCAAAGGCCCGAGAAAGACCAAATGGGCGCAGCCCTGCTGAATCTCCCACTACTTGGCTGGGCTCTGGCCAAACCCAACTCATCCAGACCGGAAACGGCCCCTGCCTGGTAAAAAAAAAAAGTTTTCCCTAGGACTTTGCTGCCGCCTAGTGGCCACCATGCCCACAGCAACCCCAGACGGTACCTTTGTCAACGTGTTCATGCCCACAGCAGTGGCCACCGCAGCGGTTGTGGCAGTGACGTAGGAAACGGCCATCTGCCTAGTGGAGGAGAGAAGATGTTTGGGAGCGGGGACCCTAGCTGGCTGAGGGCAGGACGATGGCTTGAGTGATAAAGGCTAGAAATGTGGCTTCATGCCTGCGAAGCTCATGTGATCTGTCCCCAGCATCACCTTGTGATCTCCCCCCAACTCACTCAGCTGCTCCAGTCCCCTTGGCCTCCTTTCAGTACTTTAAACACACCAAATGCCTTCCTGCTCAGAACCTTTGCATGTTGCTGCTCCCTATCCCGGGAATTCTTCCCTGGGCTCTTGCATGGCTAAATCCTTATCTCTCAAAACTCAGCTGAAATGCCAGCTCTGCGGAAAGGACTTCCCTGAACAGCCTATCCACACAGATGCCCCTCTGCTGTTCCCTGTCTTGTTATCTATTTATTTCCTTAATGGCAGCAATCACAGTGTGACATCATTACGCTTGTTTTCCTTTTTTTTTTTTTTGGCTGCGCCATGCGGTATGTGGGATTCGGGATCTTAGTTCCCTGACCAGGGATCAAACCTGTGCCCCCGGCATTGGGAGCATGGAGTCTTAACCACTGGACCACTACGGAAGTCCCTATGCTTGTTTTCTTAAAAGACTTTCAACTCTAGGGCTTCCCTGGTGGCGCAGTGGTTGAGAGTCCGCCTGCCGATGCAGGGGACACAGGTTCGTGCCCCGGTCCAGGAGGATCCCACATGCCGCGGAGCGGCTGGGGCCGTGAGCCACGGCCGCTGAGCCTGCGCGTCCCGCAGCGGGAGAGGTCACAACAGTGAGAGGTCCACGTACCGCAAAAAAAAAAAAAAAAAGACCTTCAACTCTAGAGAGCACACATGTCTTACTCAAATGTATCCCTGGCACCTAGAACCATGCCCAGCACCTAATACACACTCAAGAAATATTTGTTGAATGAATGAGTGAATGAATGAATGTTGAATTGGTCTAGGAAGAAGATACTCTCCTAGTCAGCCTAATACTTCCAAACCCTGAAAAGGGAGACCTGGTCACTTGCCCAGGGCAGGTCCCACCCAGGGAGGACTGACGGCCCTGGAACCTTTTAGAAGGGCTGTTCCCCTGGAGGCAAGAGGACAGCCACCTGCTCCAGGCCCACATGGATGGCCTGGGGTTCAGGTCTCCTACCTGACCGACGTGGGGGAAGCTGCATTCCTGTTGGTGTAGTTGACTAAGGCATTGAAGGACTGGTTCACCCACTGCCAGAAGATCACTGCCGGTATCGTCCTACCAGGAGGGGGGCCCGGAGAGGCAGAGAGGAGGATGGAAAGAGGGTTTGGGGCACACCAGTCAAACCACGTTACCTGCCGCTCCCCAAGCTGTTCCCATACTGTTTCCTGCAGCTGCGCTCTTTTGCACAGGCTGTCCCTCTGACTGGAGCATCCACACCCCCTAACCTTTCCATACATGGCTGAATCCTGCTCTGTTGAGAGATCTCTTCTTCCTTGGAACCTTCCCAACCCTTCCCCTGCCCTTCCTGAGACACAGTTAGTCATTCTATGCTCTCTGCTCCCACCGCCCCATATTCTACCCCTAACCTACCACTTGGCAAGCTGGGTGGTAACTATTTACTTCTTGGTCTCAACAAAATTGGGCCCCCCTTGAAGGGAGGGACTAGTCTTTATACTCCCCACACCTGGCCCAAGGCCTGGCTCAACAACTGGGTAACTGAATGCGTGGGGGAGAGAGGGGGGAGAGGGAAGAGAGAAAGGGGGAACAACAGAGAAAGTTTCTCTCCCCAACTGGGCTGAAAGGGTATCCCAATATTTTTACTTGGATATTACATTATAAAAATACATTAAATTCATTGTTGAATAAGTACTTTTTAAAGAGGGAATTAGAATAGCTCATCCGTTGAGCACTCTTGAGAGGCCTGCCTCAGTTTATACAGCCAGGCACCACTGCTTCCTGGCTGTGTGAACTTGGTGATATAACCTCTCCAGAACCTCAGTTCTTCATCTATAAAATGGAGATGAAAATAGTACCTCTCTGTAGGGTTGTTGAGATTAAATGAGGTGATAACATGCAAAGAATTTAACACAGTGCCTGGTAGCCCGTCAGGGATCCATAAGGACGGCTATTACTATCACCCTACTGTGGCTCCCTGCCTAACAGGTCCATGCGGCTGCACCTGGCGCTGCCTTGCTCCCGGGTCGCACCTGTAGAACTGGAGCATGAAGCCCGTGATGATCATGCCCCCGGGGACCTGGAAGGACATCCGCCCAATGACGTTCATCTTGTCCCCGGTGTCAGGGTGGAAGGCCGAGTCGTACAGCTTCTTGGCGTAGAGCAGCTGCTCCACTCGCGTGCCTGGGGGCACAGTCCCCATCCTGCCACCAGGGACCACAGGCGGTGTTACCTCCTGACCCCTGGCCCCTCGTCTTCCGTTTCCACCTCGTCCCTAGGGCACCCACCAACGTCGCCCCCGTGCCCCCAGCCCACTCCCCTAACCGCTCACCTGCTCTTCTCCACCATCACTTTGGCCCAGTCCAGCTCCCACTCTGGTACCAGGACGGTGCGGGGATCTGTGACATTGAAGAAATGCTTCACCCGCCCTAGGAAAGTGCACTGGTCCCAACGGGGGGCATCGATATTAAAGCCAGACAGGTCAGCCTCCATCCTGCTCACACATAAAACTGTGGACTTCAGGAACAGAGGAAAAATGAAGATTGCCCTCAAAGCCTGCCCTGGAGGCCCTTAGCACCTCCCGCTTTGGTAGACTGACGGCTCTCACCAGCCGCTAGCGTCATCTGACTCAGCTCAGGAAGGGTCCAGTGAATGGTCACCAGTCTGAGCAACTGGGCACCAACGTGTGTTTCCTGAGTGCCTGCTGGTGGCCAGCCTGGCGCTTGATCGTGCTGTGGGCGAGGCTGGGGAAAGGGACAGTACAGTGCCTGTCCTTGGGGAGCTGAGTCTGACTGGGGAGCAAGAGCCCACCTGTGGAACAACAGATAATACATACAGCAACAATAAGCACGGGAGATGAGAGGAAGCTGAGAAGGGGGACACAAAAATCAAGGGGGGCTTCCCAGAAGAGGTGGAATGTGAGTGAAGCCCCAGAAGGTAGGACAGATCTATCTGAAGGAGGAAGAGGCATGGGATCACACTGAAAGTAGAAACAATCCCTGATAAAGATGGAGAGGACAATGGCATGATCACCTTCAATTCAGTGTGGGGGGGGGGGGCGGGAGGGTGCATGCCGGCCCTATGAGAGATCCCGGGCCATGGTTGTCGCCCTCAAGGCGTTGCAGAACAGGAGAGAGACAAGTCAGTCAACAAGGACAGTAGTGTGACAATGCTGCTGATGGACACGGGGAGCAGCAGAAAGCCAGAGAAGAGGTACTAAAACCGAGGTGACTCTGCATCTCCTGGTTTGCCGGGGCTTGTTGTCCTGTGGTAATTATTAAAAGCACCCCCTCGACCTCAAAAGTGTCCCAGTCTGGATGATAAATTATAAGATCACCTTATCTAAAATGGATGAGGGATTCTGAACATGCTTTGTGAGAACAAGAAATAAACAATGTTTTGAAGGATGCATGAAAGTCAGATGGATGGAGGAGAGGTACCCCAGACAAGAAGAGGCAGTGTTTAAAGCACACAGTGCACATGGGGACCTGATGATGACGGTGACAACACTAACACTTACTGAGCTCCTACTTGATGCTACACGCTCTGCTTGGTGCCTGACGTGCATTTTCTGAATTCATCTTCACCGTAACCCTATAAGATAGAGATACTCTTACGTTTAATGCCATTTTATAGATGAGAAAACCAAGGCACAGGTAAGTAACTTTGCCAAGTCACACAAGCACTTGCCAATAACAGAGCCAGGATTTTAATTCAGTCTGACTAACTTCAGAACCCCTGCCTATAATGAGGTTCTGGAATCCATGACTTGAAAAACTAAGGCGGGTCTGACACGTGAGGAGCTTGGAAATGGTCACTCCTGTCCTCACAACAAAAAGAAGCTGAACAAACTGAAAACCCACAGCTCTTCTTAGAACCATCAGGGAATTGAGGTCACAGGGCAAACAACTGCCCCTGAACGTGGAGAGACAGGCAGAGAATCACAGCTTAGTGGGAACAGAAGCCCACCCCTTGGGGCAAGTACCATAGGAAACTTAAACTGTGATTGACAAATTGCTGGAAGTTCAGTGTGGACAAGCTTGAGAGTTAAAAATTCCAGGGGGATTCAATCTTTGGTGGCGGTGTGGGGAGATACACTTTTGTGCGTTTTACCTCCAGGAGCCCACCAGGTTCTCAGGCTGAAGATCAGAGAAAAATTCCTTAGTGCTTCGGGCAGGGAGATGGGAAAAGTGGCCATTCTGAAGTAGACCCAGAGGCCTCTGCGATTTTTAACAAGGCCTGCCCTCAAAGGAGCCTAGCCTGTTTCACCAGAGCCTAACTACCTTGGGTCTCACCAGAACCTAACTGACTTGGGGGAAGAGAAACACCCAACTCCACCCCTTCTAGCTTTCCTGTCTCACCTAAAGGGAGTAAGGGGAACCTGAGAAGGACTTGTGAAGGTCCAGGGGCACCTAATCACAGGACTATAGAACACTCCCCCTCCCCTCACACTGTCGGTGGTATAGGGCTCCCGTATAATAACAGGGAGAACTAACAACAGAACGAACCTCGAGTCTCAGACCTTATTTAAGAAGAGGTGTCTAGAAACCCAAAGACAACAGGGGAGACAAAAACAAGGACACCAGAGGAAATTTAACTTTTGACCCCTACAGCTTTAGCAAACAGTAATCACAACCTAACTCCTTGCCAGAAAAAAGTAAAACCTCACACACATCTGGCTTTCAACAAAAAAGGACAAGGCATCCTAAAAGGCAAAAAAAAACAAAACAAAACAAACATCAAAACCCCACCGTTTGAAGAGACAGAGCAAGCAAGCATCAGAACCAGATGACAGAGACTTTGGAATTATCAAACCAGGAATTTTAAATAACTATAATTAATCTGCTAAGGACTCCAATGGGAAAGTGGGCAACATGAATGAACAGACAGATGATGGAAGCAGAGAGATGGACACTCTAAGAAAGAACCAAAAGGAAATGTTAGAAACTAAAAATACTGTAACAGAAATTAAAGTGCCTTTGATGGGCTCATCAGTAGGCTTGACATGGCCAGGGAAAGAATCAGTGAGCCTGAATATGTGTCAACAGAAAATTCCCAAGACTTCCCTGGTGGCACAGTCGATAGAGCTCTGTGCTCCCAATGCAGGGGGCCCAGGTTCGATCCCTGGTCAGGGAACTAGATCCCACATGCATGCCACAACTAGGGAGCCCGTAAGCCGCAACTAAGGAGCCCACGAGCCACAACTAAGACCTAGCGCAACCAAATAAATAAATACATACATATTAAAAAAAAGAAAAGAAAATTCCCAAACTGAAAAGTAAAGAGAAAAAAGAATTTATAAAAAAACAGAATAGAATATCCAAGAACCTTGGGACAATTACATAAGTTGCAACATACATATAAGAGGAATACCAGCAGGAGAGGAGGAAAAGGAACAGAAAACATATTTGAAGTGATAATGACTGAGAATTTTCCAAAATTAATGACAGAAACGAAACTAGAGACCCAGGAGGCTCAGAGAACAACAAGCAGGACAACTATCAGAAAATCTGCACCCAGGCATATTATATTCAAACTGCAGAAAATCAGGAAAGAAGCCAGGGCTTCCCTGGTGGTGCAGTGGTTGAGAGTCTGCCTGCCGATGCAGGGGACACGGGTTTGTGCCCCGGTCCGGGAAGATCCCACATGCCGTGGAGCGGCTGGGCCCGTAAGCCATGGCCGCTGAGCCTGCGCATCCGGAGCCTGCGCGTCCGGAGCCTGTGCTCCACAACGGGAGAGGCCACAACAGTGAGAGGCCCGCGTACCCAAAAAAAAAAAAAAAAAAAAAAAAAAAAAAGCTATGGCTTTTGAGCTTTTGCCTGAAAATTTCAGGAAGCCATTAAAAGATTTCAATAAGAGTGACAAGATGAGATGTGTAGTTTAGAAAGAACAATCTGGGGACTTCCCTGGTGGTGCAGTGGTTAAGAATCCACCTGCCAATGCAGGGGACATGGGTTCAAGCCCTGGTCCGGGAAGAACCCACATGCCGCGGAGCAGCTAAGCCCGTGTGCCACAACTACTGAGCCTGCGCTCTAGAGCCCACAAGCCACAAGTGCTGAGCCTGTGTGCCACAACTACTGAAGCCCACGCGCCTAGAGCCTGTGCTCCTCAACAAGAGAAGCCACAGCAATGAGAAGCCCGCGCACCACAGCAAAGAGTAGCCCCCGTCCGCCACAACTAGAGAAAGCCCGCGCACAGCAATGAAGACCCAATGAAGCCAAAAATAAATAAATAAATTTACTAAAAAAAAAGAAAGAACAATCTGGGAAATCATATGAAAGTAAATAGGGTATGGCAGGACCTCACAGGATGCAGATACCAGCTGGAAGCGAACCCCTAACAATCCACGCAAGACGTGGGGCTCAAATGAACCCAGATGCACCAGAACTGGGAGGAGGATCAAAAGAAGAGAAGCTTTTAAAGCAGCAGAATCTGAAGATTTGCTAAGTGATAGGGTATAGGAGGAATATTCTATCAGTCAGGGCTCAACCACAGAAACAGAACCAATAGGAGATTTTCTACCTATCCATCTACCCATCAATCTATCTACCCACCTACCTCCCTCCTGGAATCTCTAACCTCAGGGTGGCGGGGGCCCAGCCCTTTTTTTTTTTTTTTTTTTTTTTTTTGCGGTACGCGGGCCTGTCACCGCTGTGGCCTCTCCCATTGTGGAGCACAGGCTCCGGACACGCAGGCTCAGCGGCCATGGCTCACGGGCCCAGCCGCTCTGTGGCATGTGGGACCTTCCCAGACCGGGGCACGAACCCGTGTCCCCTGCATCGGCAGGCGGACTCTCAACCACTGCGCCACCAGGGAAGCCCCCCAGACCTTTTTTAAAGGGATTCCATCTGATTAGGTCAGGCCACGCAGGATAATCTCCCTTTAGATTAACTCAAAGCCAACCACTTAGGGATTTTAATTACATTTGCAAAATCCCTTCACCACGGTACCTAAATCAGTGTTTGGTCTAATAACTAAAAGAAAGTATGTGTTTGTTACAAATTGGCTGATTCTCCCTCAGAGGCCCATCCAACTGGAAATATAGCAGAGAGGGGGTCCTGGGGACCCCATGGTCTAGCCCAGTTGACCCATCACAAATACCTAGAGTGATACCAGGGTTTCTGACTGGGGCAATAACGTGCTGAGACAGAATATAGAAAAATAGGCTTTAAGGGAGAAAACAGTGAGTTTGACTTTCCTTGTGTTGAGTTTCAAGTGCTATGAGACTTTCTCAAACACAAGAGGCTGCCATCTGTCTCAGCCCCTTTGTAAATATTAGTCCAGGGTGCTATTCCTTCCCCTCTTCACTAAATAACACCTGCTCATCCTTTTTTTTTTTTTTTTTAAGGAATAATTTTCAGATTTACTGCTATATCTTCTACTACTATGTCATTTGTCTTTTTTTTCTTGAAAAAAAAAATCACCTGAGGATTTTCCACATATATTGAATTACAAGTTCGCAGGCACAGCTTGAGCAAGATTTAAAAAGCTACCCTCTTCAAAGTTTGCTGCCCACTGAAGGGCTGGCAGGCAGGAAACTGGATGTGCTGGAATGCTGAGTTGGAGGACTGACGAAATTCACCAGGAAGCCACTGAGATTCTGGGAAGCTGCTCACAGCGATGCTGAGGGAACTCAATGGGAAGACACCCACACGGGTGCTGCTGAAACTCACTGGGAAGCTGCCTGGTGGGGTGCTGTTGAAACTTGATAATAGGCAAGCACCCAGACACCTGGAAGACCACCCCTTCCTCATCAGTGTTCCTCTGGCGCCCTCTACTGGTAGAGCTTAAAATCATCTCAGAGGGCAAAGGAAAAACGTTTACAACACCAAGTATCATAAAACAGGGCAAAGAAGGGTAGATTTGGAACTAAGGACCAATAACCTATCTGGCACAGATACACAACTTACTTTTTTCGTTTAACATCTTAGAGAATTCTCCATTTGAGATATACAACTCTATCATTCTTTTTAGTGATTATATAATATTCCATGTGCCTAAATTTCATTATTTGATAGACATTTGGGTTATTTTCAGTTTTTCACTGCTATGGTGAGCACCCTTACACACATCACTTTGTGTATATGGCAACTGTATCTTTTTTTTAATGCTGTCTTTTTAAATAAAATTTATTTTGGGTTGTGTTGGGTCTTTGTTGCTGTGCAAGGGCTTTCTCCAGTTGCAGCAAGCAGGGGCTACTCTTCGTTGCGGTGCACGGGCTTCTCATTGCAGTGGCTTCTCTTGTTGCGGAGCACGGGCTCTAGGCACGCAGGCTTCAGTAGCTGCAGCACTTGGGCTGGGTAGCTGCGGCACACAGGCCCTAGAGCACAGGCTCAGTAGTTGTGGCGCACGGGCTTAGTTGCCCCGTGGCATGTAAGATCTTCCCGGACCAAGGCTCGAACCCATGTCCCCTGCATTGGCAGGCGGATTCTTAACCACTGAGCCACCAGGGAAGTCCCCATGGCAACTATATCTTTAGGATTGATTTCTAGAAGTGGAATTGCTGGATCAAAGGATATACATGTTTTAAATTAAGTCTTTATAATACAAACTGATTTTTCACGAGTTGTGTATGATAATGCTGCTTTAGTCAAACTTTCACCAAAATGGGTATTATAAATCTTTTCTTTGTTTGCCAATTTGATGGGGAGAAACAATATTGTTGTTTTAATTTGTATTTTCTTTTTTGTGTGTGTGTTACGCGGGCCTCCCTGTTGTGGCCTCTCCCGTTGCGGAGCACAGGCTCCGGACGCGCAGGCTCAGCGGCCATGGCTCACGGGCCCAGCCGTTCCATGGCATGTGGGATCTTCCCGGACCGGGGCACGAACCCGTGTCCCCTGCATCGGCAGGCGGACTCTCAACCACTGCGCCACCAGGGAAGCCCTGTATTTTCTTTTTTTAATTAAAAAAAAAATTTTTTTTTTTTGGCTGCGCCATGCAGCATAATGGATCTCAGTTCTCCAACCAGGGATCAAACCTGTGCCCCCTGCAGTAGAAGTGCGGAGTCTTAACCACTGGACTGCCAGAAGTCCCTAATTTGTATTTTCTTGATTCTTAATGAGATTAAGCATCTTTTCATATGTTTTGGGCCATTTGTTTTTCTCATTCTGAAAACATTGTCTTTTTAAATTACAGAAGTAACTTTTGTAATAGTTCAGTGCCAAAGTATATAAAGTGAAAATGACAGTGGTTAACATGTTAAAAAAAAATAGCTATCTTCTTGAGTTATACAATCATCTAAATCCAAAAGCACTCACAGACTTGAGCAAACAAAGCCAGTGTTTCATATTAGGGAAAGGAAACATATCGCTGATGGAAGCTGCAGACCTAGTAAAAAATAAATGTTTTATACTAAGTAGTAAAATGAAAGGACACTTCCACCCAAGACCACTACCTCAATAAAGACCCATGGGTTATTACGGCTGCAAAGGAAGTTCACCTCAGAATAAACGGCAGCCTTAAAAGCGGGTGCATTAGCAAATAATTTCAAGGGCTCCCCCCACCCCCGAAAATAGTAACCTTTTGCTCTGCAGAGACAGTCTGAGTGACCTGCAAGGAAGCACCTACCTGTCCTTCACATCTTCGCTCACACCTCCTTTCCTCAGAGTAACCTCTGAAGGACCCCCTTCCTCCCTCCCATGCAACTAGATCCGCTGCTCTGCTCTAAGCCCTCTTGGCTCCATACTTTTCCCTCAGAGCCATGCCAGTCTGTCATGATACTCTGTGGTTTTACATTAATGCCCACCTTCCCCCACTAGGCCATAAGCTCCCTGAAGCCAGGAGTTGCGTCCATTTTGCTCACCACCGTTGCCTCAACGCCTAGCACAAGGGTTCGAGTATTTGCTAAAAAAGAGGTCCAGTTGGTCAGCAATTGGATATTTAGGCTTAAAACCCAGCATGGAGATCTGGGTTAGGAGTAAAACAGTGAGGGAGCAGCACGGGGGTGGCGGGTAGTTTAAGATAAAGTTTTCCAAGGAGAATACACAGACTGGGAAGAGCAGCGATCCAAGGACATACCCTGAAAAACCACTATATTTAAGAGGTAACCCAACAAAAAGATGAGAAAGAACAACCAGAGAGGTGTGGCAGGCAGGAGAAGCCAACAGATGAGGCAGAGCGAGAGAGGCGATCAAGTTTTAGATCGTCTGTTAGGGTGGGAGAGACTTCGGCAAGCTGATGGCTCAGGGTGAGCCACTTCCCCAGGAGGGAGGAGAGGCCCACTGCGGTGGTTCCGCAGCACCCCTGGGGGGCCCTGGCTCCGTGACTCAGTGGCAACCTCTCGGGGCAAGTCAGACGGCCCACAGCAAGAGCCCACTGCCAGGACTCCGGCTTCCCCCTCTCCCACCCCCCCACAGAGCCCACAAGAAAGCTCCGGGCTCTGCCCTTTGGGGACAGACTGACTCGGCTCCTGCAGGCTGGTCCAAAGACCAAAGACATTTCACCCAGTCCCAACTGAAGCCAGGGGTGGGAGGAGGGGAAAGAGTTCACCTCCCTTCACTCTACAAAAAGGAAAAGGAGTTGGCCTTGGCT
The DNA here is from genome assembly GCF_011762595.2 of Tursiops truncatus. Taxonomy (NCBI): domain Eukaryota; kingdom Metazoa; phylum Chordata; class Mammalia; order Artiodactyla; family Delphinidae; genus Tursiops; species Tursiops truncatus. Next base: position 25,611,525 of record NC_047049.1, read on the forward strand.
TACAGAGACCCACATTCCCACCGGATACAGACAGTCCCAAATGCTATGCCTCCCCCCAACACACACACACACACACACACACACACACACACACACACACACACACACACACTTCTCAGCCAACCCTCTCCACCCTCAACCCAACAATCCAACATTGGAAAGTCCTCTGACTTTCACAATGGAAGCATTTCTACCATGAGGGGGTAATCATTTGCTAAATCATGCAAGAACCTTTGCCTTCATTACCAAGGTCAGGATAGGAACTGCCCAGTCCTGTCTTATGTAAAACATACAGGGAAAAAAATCTAAATTCTATGTCTCAACTTTTCCCCCCACGCAATGGCCCCCAATGGGGGCAGTTCCGTGACTCCTTCAGGGCAAACTCAAGCCCTTCTGTCACATACTCCCATAGCATCCTGTCCTCCTTTGAAGCAAGCTGGGTTTTTGTAATTGTCACTTTCTTGTTATTTACAGTTATCAGTGTAAAATTTGCCTCCCCTAACAGACTATAAGGTTCACGCTATAGCCCTCATCTGCCCTCTAAAAGCACTTACTGCCTGCCTGAAATACATTCCAACTTATTCTTGGGTTCTCTGGGCAACAAGGATGTCCCCCCCTTTTTTTTTGTCAAACTAAGAACCTGCCTTGGTTACAGAAGCTTTCTTTCACGAAGCTGCAAATTGTCTACCCCTCCTATACTGAGTCCTACTGGTCTTAAGTTTTCTTCAACAGTTATGATCCCTCTTCCTACACGAACCATATCTAATACTTCCTAAAAAGGTGACTATTACATCCAGGGTTCTGCTACAGGGAACAGTGGGAGGTGGAAATCAAACAGGTGACTAACCAATACCTCCCTTTCCTTCCAGGATTAGAGAACGTCACGGCTCACAGACATTAGGGATCTCAGCTTACAGATGAGGAAACTGATGCCTAGGAAGGTTCACATGGATTGAGCCAGCATGGTGAGCATTTGTGGCACATGTGGTCCTACACTGTGGCAGATATACATGTGAATAGATCCAGTCCTGTTTATCCAAAGATCTGACAACAGCTAGGGCCATATTTTCCCAAGGTTACAAGGCTTAGGCAGGAATTCCCTAGAGGTCCAGTGGTTAGGACTCAAAAAAAAAAAAAACAAAAGACCACAGGTTACAAGGCTTAGGGTCACCCAGATAGGTCCTCTATCCACTACAGGGTGCTTGTCTCGAGAAAGAGAGAGCGAAAGAGAAAGAAAGAGAGGGAGGGGGGCTTCCCCGGTGGTGCAGTGGTTGAGAGTCCGCCTGCCGATGCAGGGGACACGGGTTCATGCCCCGGTCCGGGAAGATCCCACATGCCGCGGAGCGGCTGGGCCCGTAAGCCATGCTCGCTGAGCCTGTGCGTCCGGAGCCTGTGCGTCCGGAGCCTGTGCTCCGCAACGGGAGAGGCCACAACAGTGAGAGGCCCGCGTACCGCAAAAAAAAAAAAAAAAAGAGAGAGGGAGGGAAGAAGGGAAAAGATTTAAAAAAATGATATAACCTACTTACCTCTCCTGAAGTAATGCTCGTTCTTCCAGGGAGAGCTGATTTTCTCTGGCAGACAGTATCAGAGTCTGGAAAACAAGCTTCCGAACCTCTTCTGTTGTATCCTTTTGCAAGTGCGGGGGAAATACCCAAGATCTTCCCATTTGAAACCCCAGGTAGGGAGAAAAACAAAACGTCATCGCTTGTACTCCCATCAGAGGAAGATGGGAATCAAAGACTCAAGAAGTTCAGACACAGGGCTTCCCTGGTGGAGCAGTGATTAAGAATCCGCCTGCCAATGCAGGGGACACGGGTTCGAGCCCTGGTCCAGGAAGATCCCACATGCCGTGGAGCAGCTAAGCCCGTGCACCACAACTACCGAGCCTGCGCTCTAGAGCCTGCGAGCCACAACTACTGAGCCAACGTGCCACATCTACTGAAGCCCGAGCACCTAGAGCCCATGCTCCATAACAAGGGAAGCCACTGCAATGAGAAGCCTGCGCACTGCAATGAGAGTAGCCCCCACTCGCCACAACTAGAGAAAGCCCACGCGCAGCAACAAAGACCCAATGCAGCCCAAAAAAATAAATAAAAGAAGTTCAGACACAAAGACCACTGAGATGGCGAGGGCTGGTGTCAAGGCTGCCTAGAGCAAGTTGGAGAATGAGACTAATAATTAAACCAGCAGACCCTGGTAGTATATACTTTTGTACAGTCATGTGACTCCGAGGCAACCATGATGTTAGACACCAGGCAACTTAGAAAGAGAGGTCTGCTTTGCCTCTTTCACAAAAGAACCAACAGGCTAGAGACGGGTGGATTGAAAAGAGTACATACTCTGAATTAACCATTCACCTTGCACCTCCTTAGTCAAGGTTCTGAACTGAGTTTTCTCTCCAAGCATCTGATGCAGGTATGCAGGTAGCAGATGTTTTTAAAAATACTTTACTTGAATGCATAAAACGCTAAGGACCATTCAGGGAAAATCTGCCTTTATTCCAATGATCTTAACTAGGCTGAAAAGGCTGCTGTTCATAAAAGCAGCAAAGCCCAAAACCTGGATGAAGCTATTAACAACAGCTAAGCCATGGGACCTCCCTGGCGGTCCAGTGGTTAAGACTCCCTGCTTCCACTGCAGGGATCACTGGTTCGATCCCTGGTCAGGGAACTAAGATCCCATATGACGTTCCTCGCGGCCAAAAAATAAAATAATAAAAACTAAGCCCCATATAGCACTTCCTAAGTGCCAGGCAATGTTCTATGTACTTGACATATAATAATCCTCACAAGAACCCAATGAGGTAGGTAAGAGGCACATACACACACACATCTGTAAACCTCCAGGTGTATCATCCATGCCCACACTTTATCTGCTCTTAAAAACTTCTGGATTTACATCTCAGGTATAAGCCACTCTGTTCCTCCAACATGGACAATACAATGTGGTGTTTAATAATTCCTCAAGAGTCAGAAAGTACTAGGTTCAAGTCCCCACTCTTATCGCTTAAAATAACCAATTTCTAGGGCTGTGAGAATGAAATGGAATCTTGTATGAAAAGCATTTCACTAGGAAGGATGTAATTTCCATGGGGGCAGATTTAGCCCCCTGCTGTGTCTCCAGGGTCTGGAATAGGACCTGGCACAAATGTTATAACTCTTCTTTCTGTCCTCTGCAGGGGGAAGGGGTGGGAGGTAGCACCCAGAATCCCTCCCACTGTTTCTTGCCTGTAAGTGCAGGCCCCTTTTTGCCTCCTCCGGGGCTGCAGACGGCGCACCGACCGGTCCAACGTAGATCAACGAAACTATCCTTCCCAAAACGTCTTTCATCCCCGCTATCAGCTCACCCCAGCCCTCAGGGCCAGTCCTCAAGCAGCTTCTTGCCTTCCGACAGGCAGCCTCCCACCACCAGGAGTCCTCCAGCCCGGATTCTAACACAGGTGTATGGAGATGGGTGCGCAACCCATGACTTCCCCGCCCCTCAGCCCGGCACACGAAGGTGCTGGGGGCCGTAAAGGGGAGGTCCACAGGTAGACCCTTCTCTTGCCACGTGGCTTCGGCAGGTGGAAGCCCAGCCCGCGCTGCAGCCCCTCCTGGGCAGAGTCAGGACAGAAATGCAAGCTCCCTCCGGGATGTGGGGACTGGAGGTATATGTGGCAGGCGGACTCCTCCCAAGACCCCTTACCTGGTCCCGGGAGGAACGCACTGAGACAACTGCTACCAGATGCACCCCGCGTTGGCAGCTTGGCCAGGGTGCACTTCTGGCCTCGGCCCGGGAACCGCCCCTCGCCCCGCCCCCACGCCTCTCCTTCTGGGCCAATCACAGGCCGGGTGGCCCCCGCCAGCCACGTGGGCGAGTTTTCACCATTCCCCGGGTCTTCACCAGCCTGCCACAGCCTCCAGCCACTCCAGCAGCCCGCCTGCGCAGTGGGAGGGCACATTGGCGCGCTTGCGCACATTCGGAAAAGAGGAGCTGGACCCCGCCCCGTCCTGCTGCTTTGCTCCTCCGCTGTGCGTACAGGGGACGTCGGGGGCGGTGCCGCAGGAGTTGCCCCTGGTAACGGGGGAGGCAGGAGGAGGAGGAGGAGGAGGAGGAGGGACTCGGCGGGAGGATGGTGAGTGTGGGGCCTGGGTCCCTCCGGAGCTGGTCGGTCACCCGCCTCCCTTCCCCAGGCCCAAGGCAGGGCACTGCGCTTAAGACAGGAGGGAATGGATTGACGCTCAGCCTGCTGTCTGGGTCCTGGATTGGTTTCGGGGGGCGGCGGAGAGCCCCGAGTGTGGGCCCTGGAGGGAGATCTGGGCCTGGGGAGGAAGGCGGGGCTTGCAACCGGTCCGAAACTAGGGGAAGGGGCTGTAAGGGGCTGTGGAAGGGTGCGTGGTTGTCCCGGTACGGAGCCAGGGCTCCATCATTACTCTGGGGATGAGATGAGGGCGGATCCGAGGAGCTACGGAGAGCAGCCTCTGCACGCAGGCTTAGATCTTCCCGGGGAATCGGCCTCCCCGTGCCGCAGTAAAGTGGGGTTCGCCAGTGCCCGGCCAGAAGCGGGGAGAGGGCCAGCGCTACTGTCTTTGAGGTCGCGCCGGCGGTACCAGGGGAGATGGCAGCCTAGCTCTCCTCTTCCTCGCGATGTGCGGGCCTCTGGGGGGAAGGGTGCAAATCCCAGGACACAAAGAGGTGCCGCTTGGAAAGGATGCCTAGTGGATTTTACGCCGTCTTGGTGTCTGCGTGGCGGGCGCGCTTCTGCAGTCCCGAGTTATTTATTTGCTGACGGTTCTGCAAGGTCTGGTTGTTGGTGATGACCAGTTTCCCGTTCAATACTTAATCCATGTCGGTGTAGGCAGATTTGCTGCCCGGTCCTTAGTATTTCCTTCGGACCTGTTGCAACCTTCCTTGGCATCTGACCACACCAGAACCAAAGGCCTTAATGTCAGTTTGGAGCAGATTAAAACTGGAGGGTGGCCATTCACTTGGGGCAAGCCTTTTCTCTGTCGAACCAGATTAAATCTTTCCCAAATTGTAAATTATGATACGTGACATATTTGATTCTTGACACTCTGTTCCTTGTTGATTTCTCTGCAGTTAGTTGGAGGGTGTTAAAATGGAATTGAGTGGTTTTAGAACTAGTCAAAGAAAAAATTGATTTTGGAGCGTTTAGAGCAGGTTGGTTGGCTTACCAGCTGCAAAGAGCTAACACTCAAGCTTATAGTTACTTCCCTGCCCCAACTCCAGACCCTTTTTGACTTTTAGAAATGTTGAACCACTTCTGTTGACTTATGAAGTAAGAAAAAGCTAGATGTTCACAAGGAAAACATACATGTACATTTGGTTAGATAATCCAATGAGTACATTTTGATAGGAAAAAATTTTTGCAATTGATTTAACATTGTCAGATCTCTAAAGAAGTAGAATTATTTGATCTGAAGTTGCCAATCATATTTCAACACTTGCTACATTGCAGTTTTGTTAACCTTAGGCTAAACAGATCTTTACATGTTTGCTTTTTATTAATCGTTTATACATGAGCTGTCCATTTAAAGGCTAACTTTTTCTCAACAAATGAGTACAAACATAAATATTTACACAGAAAATAACTAGAATTGAAATGAAAAAGGCATGCTAAACCAAGAGAGAAAGAGATTGCATCATAAATGAGAAACAGTTGGCTAACTTTTCCCAGTTTGTTTATCAGTGTAGTGGACTGTGTAATTTTTATGATTGTTTAATTTATAATTACAAGTCACAATAAATTAACCACTGTCCTGTTTCCAGGTGCAGATTGACACTGTATACAACAAATTGACAGTGTATACAACACTGTTGTATACGACTGTTGTATTCAGTGATCAAGAGAGATTTTCTTTTTTATTTTTTTCCTACCATGAACAATAAGAAACTAGGACAAATTATTCAGGATTCTTTATCTGATTTCCAAAATGCATTTTTTTTCCGTCTCCAAAAGTGTGAGCTATTCTTAGAACTGTAAGTGGAACATGGAATTTAAACGGTCAGTGGTGTGATTAAGTGTGTCACATCTGGTATCCCATGAGCCCCCGTGGTAACTGTGCTAGTAAAGAGTGAGTCCCAGGTTTATTTATTTTTTTAGTCCTTTAGCTATGACTAATACATATTTATTCTTTTTTTAATTTGGAGAACTGCAACAAAAACTCATTATTGGTTTCTCTGAACCCCTAGAGGTTCAGTTGTCTTACCCCTGCCTTAGGATACCAAGTCCTTGGTGAAATACTAAGATGACAGTAATTTTTGTGCATAACTAATCACTGTTATTTAATAGATGAGTCCTCCATTTAGGAATTATTTATGGAGTAATTTCTGTATATATGAACCTAGTGGTAGTTATCTAGCATGTTTAACATTTGAAGATTGTTCCCAAGATTATGTTTTCCAGTCAAAAATTGTCAGTGAAAAATATAAACACAACTACTGTTTTGAGTGCCCCCTATGTGCATGCTTTACATACATCATCTCACTTAATCTTCATAGCATTTTTCTTGAGATATAAATACTGTTCCCATTTTTCTAGATGGAACTGTGCCGGAGGTTACACATAGGGAAGTTGAATAAAAGTCTATGAAACTCTAAAGCCCATAATGTTCTTTTCATTAGGACTCTGATGAAGTGTGAACCCACTCTTCCTGAGGAGGTGCCCGTATTTTGTTCCTCAGGAAACATTGTATCTATTTAGTAGAGATATAAGGAGAAAGAAGACAAAATTTGGGTGAGGTTCTCCCTATCAAAGCTATACGAGGGGCTTCCCTGGTGGCGCAGTGGTTGAGAGTCCGCCTGCCGATGCAGGGGACACGGGTTCGTGCCCCGGTCCAGGAAGATCCCATATGCCACGGAGCAGCTGGGCCCGTGAGCCATGGCCACTGAGCCTGCGCGTCCGGAGCCTGTGCTCCGCAACGGGAGAGGCCACAGCAGTGAGAGGCCCGCATACCGCAAAAAAAAAAAAAAAAAAAAAGCTATACAAATATGCAGGTAAAAAAAAAAAAAAAGAAGAAAGAATTAACCTGAAATACTGTATTTTTCTCCTGCTGATTCCAAGGAGAGACAACTCAAGTTTTCTAAATCATAAGAAAAACCAAGCTATAAATATGATATTCTGAGCCAGAGATAAAAAAACAGTTTTTAGCATCCCCTCCTCAGGTCATATGACCAAGATTTAAATCAATCAGCTGCCACTCGTTTTTAAATCACATGACCCAACTTTAAATCAATCAGCTGCTTCCCTGTACCTCACGTGACTTGGCTTTGAATAGTAAGAAATGCAGAGGTATAAAAATGATGTTCTGAACAATAAATGGAAAAACAACATCTTAGAAAGTTTTTTCTTTTCGAATGGACCAATCATTGCATACAGAATAAAGGATTCTCTTGTGGATTTCTTGAACTGTAAACATACACATACACACACACACACACACACACACACACACACACAGCTATACGAATTCCTGGAAATTAATAACATCTCACTGGGCAGCACCAGGTTTTTTTGGTGAGGAAAAAGTAAATTGAAGTCAGTTCCATTTAAGCTAGGTATGGGGAGTGCATGTACCTGACAGCTGGTTTACTAATTTTAATACTTAATTTTTTTTTTTTTTTTTGCGGTACGCGGGCCTCTCACTGTTGTGGCCTCTCCCGTTGCGGAGCACAGGCTCCGGACACGCAGGCTCAGTGGCCATGGCTCACGGGCCCAGCCGCTCCGCGGCCTGTGGGATCTTCCCGGACCGGGGCACGAACCCGTGTCCCCCGCATCGGCAGGCGGACTCTCAACTACTGCGCCACCAGGGAAGCCCTTTAATACTTAAATTTTAGTTGCTCCTCCCAGTCACATATATTTTCCATATACCAACATATTCCTCTCTCCCTCTCCAACACCCTAGTTTCTTTGAATGACCTAGTTTGTATCATTTTAGGTCAGTGCACCATGCTTCTGCCGGTAGTTGAGTTTAAGCTGATTTGGAGGCAGATAAAATGTCCATAGTCAACTGCATGTCTAGTCATGATTTGCCTCTAGAAAAGTTTGTTTAAATGTTTGTGGCTGAGTCAGACCACTTCTGTCCACCAGGGTGCAGATAACTTGTGTGCATGCATGCTGATAACGCACGATGCACAATTAACTAAAGTTCTCGTTTCTTAAGTTGCCTCTATTTAATGTCATAGGAGTACACATCCTACAGAGAGATCATACCTGCTTTCCTCACCATTGTACTTGGAGCATATTATGGGTGTTTAATATAAATGAATGAATGAATGGATGTTTTGACCAAAAATACACTAAAAATTCATTTCCTTGTATTTATACTGCAAAACTCAGCCCCATAATAAAATTAACTTCTAATGGCTGTCTCCCTTCGTTTGACATTAACTATAGACATATATGGATAGAAGCATAGAGTAGACTTATTCTGCTCTTTTGTCCAGCCTGTTAAATCAGCTTACTTTGTACCTTTCAGGCAGAACCCTGATATCTATAAATATCCTCTTCCCTATTTAGCAAACGCTAATAATCCTGTGATCCCCTCTCCTCAGGAGTTGGGTTAATGTGATGCTGTACTGTATTTGCATTTGTCTTGCCTAGACCATGCTTGAGATGCCATTTGTTATTTCTCTGGAAGAAAATATTAGCTGAACTTTCCATTTCTCTGTAATTCATTTAAAGGTGCAACATGTGAAGTTATTGTTTCCTGATGAGGAAAATTGCTCATTGGAAATGTAGAAGTATTATTTTTTTATACTATTAGGTTTATAAAGTTTAGTTGTAGTTAGAATGTTTTCTTTCTCACCTGTGTTTTGCTTTTCTCCTTTTAAGACGAATAGAGATTATGTTTTTTAAATCGTTCAATTTCAAATATAATGAGTGTGTAAAAGCTGTCAGCCTGCAGAAAGCAGTATTTATATATACTGATTTTTTTTGAAAGAAACACATGAGGAAAAACCTAAAACATTTATTTTGAACCTTGAAAATATTTTATAGAAAACAGATTCTTTCACAATGTCTACACTAGTAAATGATGCATGAGAAGAACTTTCTTAACCTGTACCATTGTTTAATGTACAAATGTGATAAATTCCAGTTGTTTTAGAATTTTATTGGAAAGGATAATGAGGACATCTAATCAGGAACCCAGGAGGAGTAGTACAATGTGTTTTGCCTGTTCTTAGCCTTTTTATATCACCAGTCCCCTAAGGAGCTCAGAATTCTAATTTTAACTGTTCTGAAAGGTGGTATTATAAACGAGTGATTGCAATGTAGCTAATAGAAGCCAGGGAGATTGCTCATAAACAGAGTTTTAAAAAGGAATGGTGTCAAATAATTCAAGGCTGGAGAAGATAAAAAAAAAAAAGAAAAAATATGCCATAAAAAAAAAAGACTTGCTTAATCTTTTTTTGTTTGTTTGTTTCAAATCTATTCATTCTCTCTTCTCCAAATCTTTTGGAATAGAATTTGTCTGTCTTAAACTAAACGTTACATTTTATTGCTGACAGAAATTGAGGCATAGAGAGGTTAAAGTGGTCAGTGTGAATACAGTACTAAAAGGGGTAAACAAAGGGCCTCTGAAGCAGAAGGGAATTCTTATAATTATGCATATTTGCATATCATTGTCTCAACTCTTGAAAATTATTTCACAGAATTATCATTTGATCTTAGTGAACAGACTGGTTTGAGTTATTTCCTGGTGCGATGCGGATAAAAAAACATAACCATTTTATATAATTCTAAGACTCAGTTTGAAGGAATTTCCACTTGGGCTGGGAGATTAGATTATATGCCCTTTAAACTCTGGGATTCTTTGATTCTTGATGTAACCATGCCTCATTGGAAAATGATTGTCAGCCGCAAGACAGAACAAATAACTATCTTGTAAGATTTTTCTTATGTTCTTAGCTAAAAAGCAGCATGGCTTATTTCCATCCATTAAAAGAATAATAACAACAAGAAACAGAAATATTAGATTACTAGTCAAAAATACCCTGGTTAAACTTTAATGTTTTTTTGCTTCCAGAATGACCTTTCAATTCCCTAATTTCTCTGTTGTATTAGATTCTTCATCTGAAAAACATAGATAATCTATACCGTGCAGCTATACTGTAAGGGTCATGTGAAAGTTAGAAGATAATAGAGTATTTTGAATGATGGAGTCTTAAACAAGAACTAAAATAAAGTCTTAAAAAGAGAGCCCAAGTACAATTTTCTACAACCTTTTGAATAGTACCTTAGTACCTTAAAATCTTACATTAACTCGGGTGGGTAATTCTGTTTATTTCAACAGCTATCATATAGTGTCTAATAAGCGCCAGGCATTGTGGGAGATGGAAGCTATCTATAGTCCTTACACACAAGAAACTTCACTCTAGTATAAAGGAGGAAAATACAAAAATCAGTTCCCTACAGTCAGATATGATGGGTGCTCTGGTAGGATGCTCTGGTATATATATATATATATATATATATATATATATATATATATGTATATATATATATATATATATATATATATATATATATAAAGGGCTTCAGGAATGGGAGTTGGTTAGTAGTACATACTTCCAGGAGATTTGGGGTGACTGTTAAGCTGGATTAATAGAAGGAGCAGGAATAAGCCAGGCTATTTATTAAGTTGCTGAATTTACTAAAGTATTTCTGCCAAAACTTATAAGCAACTGGAATAAATGACATTAAAGTGGAAAATAGTACTATAAGCTCTCCACAACCAAGAACTTTTTTCAAGGAGGAGAAGGCATTCTGATACCCAGTAATATCAAAGTCAGTGCCTCCAAAGTAATCTCTGTTCTTCATGGTTGTTCAAGGGCTTACTCTCAATTTTGCGCAAATTGAAAAGTGCACCAGACCAGGAGGTGAGAATCCTTCTCCTGGGCTTGGATAATGCTGGTAAGACCACTCTTCTGAAGCAGCTGGCATCTGAAGACATCAGCCACATCACACCTACACAGGTGAGCACTGCCTTGCCCCCGATGCTTGTGTGACACGTGGAAGATGGTAATAGCAATATGAAAGACAAATGGGAGATAGAGTTTTGTCCATTTGTAACTTTTGTTACTGCGAAAAGTCTATACAATTTTAAAATAACCTCAGATTTCAAAATATATCAAGAGATTCCATTTATGTGAGATACTTAGAGTTGTCGAATTCATAGAGACGGGAGAGAGAACAGTGGTTACCCAGGGGCTGGATGGATGGTGGTGATGGTTGCACAAGAGTGAATGTACTTAATGCCACTGAGCTGCACACTTAAAAATGGTTAAAAAGGTAAATTTTATGTTATGTATATTTTACAATAATTTTTAAAAAGAAATAATATAAATTTATATGTCTATACATAGCAAGATACAATCACTTCCCTCTGATCTAAGTAATTCCTTTTTAGAAATAGCTTTATCTTCTCTGATTTTGAAATTAATACATGTAGAAAAATACAGAGAGAGCATAAAGGAAAAAAAACAGTACTGTGAGAAAAACCACTTTTAGTGTGTATTTTTCAGACTTAATAAATACAAATATATGTCTTTTTTTTTTTTTTTTTGGCCACACCATGTGGCTTGCAGGATCTCAGTTCCCTGACCAGGGATTGAACTGGGGCCATAGCAGTGAAAGTCCAGAATCCTAACCACTAGGCCACCAGGGGACTCCCTCAACTTTTTAGATTTTTTTGGGTGGGGACTGATGGGGGTTGGGGGCCCTCGCCACACGGCATGCATGCGGGATCTCAGTTCCCCAACCAGGGATGGAACCTGTGCCCCCTGCAGTGGAAGCGTGGAGTCCTAACCACTGGACTGCCAGGGAAGTCCCTCCATTTTTTAAATAAAAAAACAATTACCTGTATTTTTTTTTTTTTTTTTGCGGTACGCGGGCCTCTCACTGTTGTGGCCTCTCCCGTTGCGGAGCACAGGCTCCGGACGCGCAGGCTCAGCGGCCATGGCTCACAGGCCCAGCTGCTCCGTGGCATGTGGGATCTTCCCCGGCTCGGGCACGAACCCATGTCCCCTGCATCGGCAAGCGGACTCTCAACCACTGCGCCACCAGGGAAGCCTAATTATCTGTACCTGTATTTTTATTTATTTTTTTAAAAATTTATTTATTTTTGGCTGCATTGGGTCTTTGTTGCTGCGCGCAGGCTTTCTCTAGTTGCAGCGAGCGGGGGCTACTCTTCGTTGAGGTGCACAGGCTTCTCATTGCCGTGTCTTCTCTTGTTGTGGAGCACGGGCTCTAGGCGCGTAGGCTTCAGTAGTTGTGGCACACAGGTTCAGTAGTTGTGGCTTGTGGACTCTAGAGCGCAGGCTCAGTAGTTGTGGCGCACAGGCTTAGTTGCTCCGCGGCATGTGGGATCTTCCTGGACCAGGGCTTCAACCCATGTCCCCTGCATTGGCAGGCGGATTCTTAACCACTGCACCACCAGGGAAGCCCTACCTGTATTTTTAAATCCAGCCTCATCAACCCTCCTCTTTCGTAGGGCTAAGCAAGCAACAAAGCACAAGGACGGTGGTGCTCCCAGCATGGATGTTGGAGACAAGTCCTGCCTGGAAGAACTCTAGTGGGTTTCTTTAGGCCTCCTTCCCTGCAGGAAATCCTGAGAGAGCTTGACCTTTGGCCAGGCCTTTGGGTTTCCTAACTAGGGGCAGCCCTGTTGGTCTTACTTTTTAAGTGTTTGAGCGTTAGAGGTTTTAGCAAAACCAGAGTTACTTACCATTTTCTGTCACTGTCCCGTGATAAGAACTTGGTGTCGGGTTTGAATGGCTGTGCTGGTGTGTGTACTTCACGGCCAGCGAGTCTTACTGATTCGCAGCTCTTTGCAGAAAAGTCATTTCAACTGCTACCAAATGAGCAATTTTACAGCTTCTGAACAAATTTAATGTATGGCCTGAGGAGGAGCAAATTACAGTAGTCTAGCCTAGAAGGGCTGAAAACACATATTAGTGTGTCAGGATTTCTGCCAGAAAAAGAAGGGCTAGGGGATTTTTTTCGCATTAGTGAGAGGCTGTCTCTCTCAAGAGCACCACTAAAATGAGGACGTCCACACTGTGAGCAGGGAAATGAAATCCTAGTTATGGACCCAAAGCTCCAATTCTAACTTTCAGGCTCTGTTTGTTATGTTATAGGTGACTCTGTTATTATGTCAAGGTTTCGTATTTAGTCTTTAAAAACACACTTTTATTGTGTTTTTGTTTTATATTAGAAAAAGTGATAGATGCTCATTGTAGTAAACTTAGAACATATAAATAAGTAAAATTGAGAAACTAGAAATCACCTATAATGCCCAGTCAGACATAACCACTGTTAACATTTGAGAATGTATCCTTTCAAGTTTTTTTCTTTGCCCATATATGGTGGGTATATTTAAAATAGAAAGTAAAAATGGCTCATACAGAGTATACTGTTTTGTATTATCTTTTCCACTTAATAACGTATCTTGAACATATTTCTACGTTGTTCTGTATGTAAATACTTATACAGTACACATCTCTAAATGTTTGCACCCATTCATTATTATTTCCGTAGAATAATTTCTTAGTAGATTTGTTGGGTCTGGTGACTTACAGACTTTTAAGGCAGCTGACACATATGGTCAAATTCTAGGATTTACACTTATTTATTCCCTCATCCCAGAAAGGATTTGTTGTTGCTGGGTCTGACATTTACTACTGTAGTTAAGCGTAGAATTTTTAAACGCATAAAAGGGGTTTTGTGAATGAGTCAGAATGAAGTGCGCTTTTACAATAAGCTTAAGCCACTTCCCTTAGGAGTTCTAAAACTTCTAATTTATTCAGTCATTGGCATTTTAGAGGAGCAGTAGTAAGCATCATCCCCTGTTGTCCTCTAGTGACTGTCCTCAGTGGAAATTGGGTGGCAGTGTTCCCGTACTGTTGCCCTGTGCCTTCTCCTTCTGCGTGAGGCAGTAGTGCTGGGGAGCTGCCAGAAGAAGCAAATGTTCATGGAGGCATCCCCAGACCCACTTAACTCCAGCGATTCTGGATGAAATGTCACTTCTGTGGGAGCAGGCTGTTGATGGGATTTTTCAAATCCTTATTTCATTATGTCATTCTTGCAAGAAGATTTTTTTTTAAATCTTGCTCATAAAATGCCTTCTCTTCGAACCCCAAAGGTCTTGTTAATTTGTTTCTCTGCACATGAACTCCCAGCTCACCCTTCTTCCTGCCCCTGATTGGCTTACCTTCCCCAAAGTTCCACCTTGAGTCACTGTCCTGAAAATGAACACTTTCTTTTCAAGTTCATCAGAGATACCTGTTAAAGAACAGTTTCAAATGCCCACTTGTTTGTTTTCATCACCACCTGTATGAGGGGTGCTACTCCAGTTTCAAACCAGCCTCCCGCTTCGTGTCCTGAGTTCAGGTCCTTCCTTTTCTTGATCAATGCATATGAGGCAATTTCTTTCATTTTGAGCTGCTCTTAAAGAATCCAGTCTTCCAGATTGTAGCTCTTGCCTCTTTTTTTTTTGCCTGCACTGGGTCTTCGTTGCTGCACGAGGGCCTTCTCTAGTTGCGGCGAGCGGGGCCTACTCTTTGTTGTGGTGCGTGGGCTTCTCATTGCAGTGGCTTCCCTTGTTGCGGAGGACAGGCTCAAGGCACGTGGGCTTCAGTAGTTGTGACTCTGGGCTCTAGAGCACAGGCTCAGTAGTTGTGGCGAATGGGCTTAGTTGCTCTGCGGCATGTGGGATCTTCCCGGACCAGGGCTCGAACCCGTGTCCCCTGCATTGGCAGGCAGATTCTTAACCACTGTGCCACCAGGGAAGCCCCTTGCCTCTTTTTAAACTTAACATTTGTTCTGTTGTGTTGAGTCTGCAGATTCAGCTTTGTTTTCTTGTTAGTTACATGTAATGTCCTGTTAAATTTCACCATGCTGAGGACTCATGGGATGGGTGGGGGTCTGTGTTGATTACCAGAGCTGTTCTCATAACAAGTCATCCTCAGCAGTTCCATGTATGTGTGCACTCAGCATGACATCATCAACACTGACCCCAACCTGAGTGACAGAAGCACGTGTAAATACATTTTTGTTCCCCATCAGAGCAAACTGTTTTCAGTATCATCTGTGTCACGTCTGGCAGAGTACCTCAGAATTAATAAATAACATAGCTGGTAAATGTAACTTTGTCAGAAATTGATCTCAAAGCCTAGTAAAACTTGATATTTTTTGTTTCAGGGTTTTAACATCAAAAGTGTACAATCACAAGGTTTTAAACTGAATGTATGGGACATTGGTGGACAGAGGAAAATCAGACCATACTGGAGGAATTATTTTGAAAACACTGATATTCTCGTAAGTACTCCTTCTGATGCATCAATTCATAATCTCTTCTCCCCTGTCTTACTAACATTTACACTATAATTGTCTTTCTTGTCAATAATTCCATTGCCGTAACATTGCTCTTCATCACTATGAATTTAGAGCTAGCAGACAGATTGTGGAGCTTTGTGTAATTTATATAAGATGTTTTTCTGTTGCTCAGTAACAATGTTGTGCCCACACCCACCTTGGCAAATAAAGTATTTATTAATTACCATAGTGATTTGAACAGCAGAAGAGAAGTCAGAAGATTGTGCCATTGACTCCATCAACCCAAGGAAATCAACGAATCAGGTATATCCCAAAGAGAGCAACCAAGATAGTGAAGGTCCTGGAAACCATGATGTATGAGGAATGGTTGAAAGACCTGACGATGTCCTTCCTGAAAGAGAAAGTGCTTGGAACTGTCTCTAGTTGCTTCAGGACCTATCTTAAGTCTGAGAGATTGGCTTCATTGTGAATAGTTCTAGAGGACCAGGCAAGGAGCAGTTTGGGGAGTATTAGGGTTTAACTCAGAATAAGGAAGACGTTTCCTATAATCGTAACTGTCCAGAAGTAGAAGAAGCCGCCTTAGGCTTCTGGGATTCCTTCTGCACTGGGATTCCTGGCTCAGGCAGCATTCACGCAGGCAGAGGCTGAGACCTGAGCTCCCAGCTCACTGCCAAGTTCTCTAGGACTACTGTTTTAGGATTCTTGGAGATTTTACTCTCCAGGTGCATGATTTCTCCAATCCCTCAGCCTCTCAGCTCCTTCACCTCCCCTCCAGCGAGCTTGCCATCCGCCCCACCTCAGCCACTCACTCATGGTCGTACCGTAAAACCAGGACCTTTCATGAACTTGGATAGGAAAAAATGTTGCATAATATCTCCGTTAACCTCTAACTGAAAGTTTGAATTTACTTTAACTATGACCATAGACAGTAAGCTGCAAAAACACGTCGATATCTTCATTGCCAGTAGAACTCACCTTGCATCTCAGACAGCTTCCCTCTCTGCTGCTGCTTCCTAGGTGTCTCTTTCTACCTGCTCATTCCTATCAGCATGCACACATCCTGTAGTTGCTCTTGTTTAAAACAAAGAACTCTTGGCTTCCTGTACATCCTCCTCTAGATACTGTCCCATTCCTCAGCCTCTCTTTACAACTCCTTAAAAGAATTTTCTGTGTTCTCTGTCTTCACTTCCTCTCCCCGCAGGCACTCGGAACCCTCCATTCAGTCTCACCGAGAATCCACAGTGCCGAGTCCCATGTTCAGTTTCATTACTCATCTCACTTGACCTGTCAGCACATTTAACAGAGTTGGTCGTCGTGCTGTCCTTGAAACATTGTCTTTCCTTGGCTTCCAGAATTCCATTCTATCTTGGTTTTCCTCCTGTCTCACTGGCTACTACTCCTCAATCTCCATTGCTATTTTTTCTTATCTCCCAACCTCCAAATGTTGGAGTGCCCCAGAGTTCAGGCCTGTGCTTTTCTTCTCTAAGTCGCTGCTTAGATGACTTCATCCAATTTCAAGGCGTTAATCACCACCTACATGCCGGTGAATCCCAAACTGTTATCTCCAACCTGGAACTCAGTTTCATATACAGCCAGTTGCCTATTTGACACCTGAACACCAGTGGCTAGTAAGTCCCCTCAACCTCAACATGTCCAAAACCGAATTCCTATCTTCATCCACCCCTGCCCAAATCTTCTTCTCCAGTCTTCTCAGTAAATGACAGTCCCATTCATCCAGAAGCACTGGACTCATCCTGGGCTCCTTTTCACTCCCCACATCTTCTCCATCAGCCAATCCCGTCAATTCTACTTTCAAAATATTTCTAGAATCTGCCCACTTCTCTCCATCGCCACTGCTACCGTGCACTGATTTTTTTTTAATTTATTTATTGTTTTTATTTATTTATTTGGCTGCATTGGGTCTTCATTGCTGTGCATGGGCTTTCTCTAGTTGCAGCGAGCGGGGGCTACACGGGCTTCTCATTGCGGTGGCTTCTCTTGTTGCAGAGCACAGACTCTAGGCGCACGGGCTTCAGTAGTTGTGGCATGCAGGCTCAGTGGTTGTGGTTTGCAGGCTCTAGAGCGCAGGCTCAGCAGTTGTGGCACACGGGCTTAGTTGCTCCACGGCATGTGGGATCTTCCCGGACCAGGGCTTGAACCCGTGTCCCCTGCATTGGCAAGTGGATTCTTAACCACTGCACCACGAGGGAAGCCCCCCATGCATTGATTATTGCAGTATCATTCTAACTAGCCTCCTAACTTCTGCCTTGCCTCCCTCAAGTCTCTCCTCAACGCTATAGCTATATTGATCCTGTTAAAACATAAGCTTCCCAGCTCAGAGTTAAAGCCAAGGTTCTTACAGTGGTCCACGAAGCCCCCTACCTGCTGACTCCTCTTCCAAGCCCTTCTCACCTGGTGCCAGCTACACTGGCCTCCTTGCCATTCCTGGAACACAGGCATGCTCCCACCTCCGGGCCTTTGTCATCACTATTTACAATGCTGGAATTCTTTTTTCTTAGATATTCTCATGGTGTAGTCCCTCACCTCAGACATACTTTTATTTATTACCTTTCTCCTCCACTGTAATGTAAGCTACATGAATACAGGAACTTTGCTTTTCTTTTTTTTTTTTTAACTGTTGTATCCCCAGTGCTTACAAAAGTACCAAATAAATGAAATGGATAATTGCTATAGATGGATTCCAACATTAGGTAGAATGTGGAGTTCTATAACTTCTAAATTTCCTTCCAACTCTAAGGTTCTATGATTCTGTATCATTGTGGTCAAGTCCAGAGGCTTATTAATTCTATGAACTGGGTGGAACATCTACTTCACAGAGGGTTGATGAGAAGTAGTGAATTTATTTATCATGATTCTTAAATGGGGAATAATACCAAAATATAAAATTGTACTATCATCAAATCAATAAACACATGTGAGATACCAAGATGGCCGTCACAAGGGCTCATAATGTTTCTGGCCCATGGTGAAGGTAAGTTCCCGTATGTTCCTTGTGCCAGGTTGAAGGTTTAAATGGATGAGAACAAAAAGATGAGACACATCCATCCATCCATTTATCCATCTATTCAACCAGTTATTCTTCCAAAATGTATTATATACCTTCTAGGAGAACAGAAGAGAAATGTTGGGAAAAAAGAAAAATTTTCCCTTTAATACAGAAATTTCTTCTATAATCTCAAATAATGTGTCTGGTTTTGAAATATAATTTTAGAAATTTTCAAATTTATGTAGAGGTCAAAAAAATAGTGTAATGAAACCCTAGTTACCTACCCATCATCTGGCTTCCTTAATTTCAGCTTTAGCAATCTTGTTTCATCTCCCCTACCACTACTTTTTTTTTTTTTAAGTATTTTAAAGCAAATCCAAGCCATCATATTGTTTCACTCACGAATCCTTGAAATGTAGAGATGAGTCTCTAAATTGTATGAAACTACATGTTAGAAAAACTGAACATTAAAAGTCTTTCAAGGGCTTCCCTGGTGGCGCAGTGGTTGAGGGTCCGCCTGCCTATGTAGGGGACACGGGTTCATGCCCCGGTCCGGGAAGATCCCACATGCTGCGGAGCGGCTAGGCCCGTGAGCCATGGCCGCTGAGCCTGCGCGTTCGGAGCCTGTGCACCGCAACGGGAGAGGCCACAGCAGTGAGAGGCCCGTGTACCGCAAAAAAAAAAAAAAAAGTCTTTCAAATCCCAAAAATCAACAAGGAAAGTCCTGGAACTAATAAGTGATTACAGCAAATTTGCAGGCTATAAGGCTAATATACAAAACCTATAGAGTCAAGCCAAATCATTATGCTATATACCTTAAACAGTGCTGTGTGTCAATTATATCACAATAAAACTGGGGGAAGAAAAGGCTATAGATTCTCCTTTACTTTTTGAGGCAAGAGTTGGGAAAAAGCAGGCAATTGAGAGAAATCACAGTTCTATCTGTTCA
This sequence comes from Tursiops truncatus, assembly GCF_011762595.2. Taxonomy (NCBI): domain Eukaryota; kingdom Metazoa; phylum Chordata; class Mammalia; order Artiodactyla; family Delphinidae; genus Tursiops; species Tursiops truncatus. The sequence continues at coordinate 25,630,818 of NC_047049.1, forward strand.
TCTACTGGATTAGGTACTTTGAAAGAAATGTCCAAATAAGGGCTATATAGGGACTTCCCTGGTGGTCCAGTGGGTAAGACTCCACACTTCCAATGCAGGGGGCCTAGGTTCAATCCCTGGTCGGTGAACTAGATCACACATGCGTGCTGCAGCTAAGAGTTCGCATGCCACAACTAAGAAGTCCATATGCCGCAACTAAAAAAGATCCCGCATGCCACAATGAAGATCCCGAGTGCCACAACTAAGACCCAGCACAGCCACAATAAATAAATAAATAAATTCCTTTAAAAAGAGCTGTATATAAGGACATTAATGCCTTAAGGCTCCATGAGGAGGTCTCAGAAACTTTCTGGTCTACAGATCAGGGTAATTTTAAAACATAAGCTCTAACATCTTGAGGGTAGACTGCAAGGTAGTTGTAATATGACCCTGGATTCCACACTTCCCATTAGCTGAGAGCACCTAGGAATTATTGGACAATCCAGCAAAACTAAGTTCACAGTAACCCTAGAGGAGCTTTCTCCAGCTATATTATGCTGCCAGTATCAGACAATATTTTGGATTGAGTCAAACCTTTTGTCATTTTCCAATGCTATTTGAGATTAAACAAGTCTTGAGGAGCAGCTGAGTACCCAGGGTTAGATTCTAAGGCCTTGGGGCTTTTAGCCCTATCTGCCCATTTTGTAGCAGCTTGGAGTGACAGTGGTAGATGGGTTACATTAGTTTGTTTGTACTTAATAGTCTTCCACTGTTGGTTGAAAAGACCTATTACACTAGACTCCACACTGCCTAGAAGAGCAGGGTTGAGGCTTGATGCATTTCGTTGCCTGGTTAATTCTTTTCAGTTCTCTCTAGAGTGCCAAAATACAGTCTTGCTTTAGAGCAGGTGTCGACAAACTGATCCAGCCTGCCTCCTGTTATTGTGTCTCGTGAGCTAAGAATGGTTTTGACATTTTTAAATGGTTGAACAAAAAATCAAAAGAAGAATAAGATTTCATGACACATGAAAATTATATGAAATTCAAATTTCAGTGTCCGTAAATAAAGTTCTGTTGGAACACAGCCACGTCCATTTGTTTATGTATTTTTTTATGGTTGCTTTTGCACTACAGCAGCAAAGTTCAATAGCTGTGAAAGAGATTGTATGGGCCACAAAACCTAAAATATTTACTACCTGACCCCTTACAGAAAAAGAGTACCAACCCCCACTTTAAATTATATGTTTCTCTAGAGGTTTGAAAGAATCAGAGCAACTCCTAAAAGTGCAGTTATTCTCAGGGATGATGACACTGAGAACATGACTTCAGCTTTATTAATTTGGGGGAAGTGACTAAGAAATTAATCCTGAGATAAGATAGAAGGGAGGGGATAGGATGTCTTCCATTTCTCTTGTGCCAGGAAATAACAGCCTTTTGATAGACAAAAACACATCATTTTTTTCAAGGTATATATTAATATTAATACCAAACTTCACTTACTTTATCATAATTAGTTTTGTGTCTAAACACAACATAATTTAAGGTAATTTGCCATCATTTCCATATCCAAAGGACATCAAGTGAGACAGAGCTCAAACAACCATCTCTTATATTATCTCCATAATATCACTCACACTTGAGCATCAGTACCACTAGAGCACAAATAACTGAAAACAGGTCATCCAGAAAACTTACTTGTCAGTTTCACCCTCCTCTTAAGACTTTTGCTCAAGCTATCAATAAAAAGCCACACTTTTTAGTGTCATCTCTTCTGTCTCCGTCTACCCCTCTGGTGGAGAAATACTTAAGAGCAATAAAATGGCCAAAAGGTGGCAGCAGGAGGGAGGAGGACCAGAAGCAAGAGGAGAAACAAAGAGCCTTCATTCACATGGTGGATAATCAGTCTCCGGATAATCCGAAATTGGCTGAACTTCCATCCAGAAAAAATCTTTTTCTCTAGGTCTTCCTCCCACAACCAAATAAAAATTTCCAAGCAGTTGCCAATGAAGGTGTGAATTGGCTCTGCTTAAAGCATCATTCTCATTCTGAGTGCCATGGATTATAAGTTTATTTTAGAATAGGTTTATGAAACTTAATTTTTGAAGATCCATAATGTTTTAAGACCAGTCAAAAGCACTATATTTAACTTTCTTTAATACTTTCTGAGTATTTTTTATTTGATAATCTGTTTCTGGATTCTTTTTTTTGCTCAGTATTATGTAGCAACCTAAATGGGAAAAGAATTTGAAAACAAATAGATACATGTGTATGTATAACTGAATCACTTTGCTGTACACCTGAAACTAACACAACATTGTTAATCAACTATACTCCAATATAAAATAAAAAGTTACACCAAGGGGGGAAGGGGCGGGGGTGGGATGAATTGGGAGATTGGGATTGACATATATACACTATTGATACTATGTATAAAATAGATACCTAATGAGAACTTACTCTGTAGCTCAGGGAACTCAGTGCTCTGTGGTGACCTAAATGGGAAGGAAATCCAAAAACAGAGGGGATATATGTATACGTATAGCTGATTCACTTTCCTGTACAGTAGAAACTAACACAACATTGTAAAGCAACTGTACTCCAATAAAAATTAATTTTAAAAAATTAAAGTTAAAAAAATGGTTTTTGCATGACTAGATTAACACTTACGTTATTAACAAGAAAAAGAAAGGAAGAAAAAGAGGCTATCCTTATCCTTAGCTATTGACCGCAAGCAAACAGATACTTGCAGGAAGAAACTGGGCAGCGCTGGGGAGGGGGTAACCAGGAGAATCGTGTGCCACCATAGAAAAACAGATCTGTGGGATCACCAGAGACTGGTTTGTGCTTAGGACTTCTTCACTTGGCCCTTTTAATAAATTGGGGCAGTTGTTTTATAGCCTTCCTCCTGGAATTATTTTACAATAATTTTCAAATTCTATAAAAGTTATGTGAGAAAAATACTAAATGATAGGAAGAATTTATGTACAGTTTAGGAAAAGCCCCCTTTTGACTCTTTTAATGAAAATGTTCCTTGTGAAATTTAATGTCAAAGCAATAAGTAACAAGTCATTTAGCAAGTAATTAAAAGTTAAAACTTTCTTATTGACTTTCAGCCTCTGGATTCTTTGGTATTTCAATCATCATCTTTCTTGTCTACTATTAAAACTATCTTTCCATTCCTAATTATTCTCTCCCAACTGTTTATTTTTCATCATATCAAACACCAATTTCTTAACTGTATCTTTTTCTTTTCTTTTTATTTTTGGCTGCGCCACGCAGCTTATGGGATCCTAGTTCCCCGACCAGGGATTGAACCCGGGACCCGGCAGTGAAAGTGCCGAGTCCTAACCATTGGACTGCCAGGCAATTCCCATTAACTTTATCTTTAATTGTATTCTCAGCCTTGTCTCAGCCTCTTCTACATTTACCTTCTCACTCATACCCTTTGTTCTCAAGCACATTTTTTCCTGCTTTGTAATCTGAGCCCAGAATACCCTCCCAGGGATCACCTGACCCTTCTCCCCTCCCTCACATCATCTCCCAGTCTTGCCTGAGTGAAGATCATCTTAATCCACTATAGACTACCAAATAGTTCTAATCCCGTCCTTTGTATTCAGGTTCACTCTTCCATTGCATTCCTTCTTTCTACATCTGTGTTTATACTATGCCTGCTACTATATAATGTGAGACCCACCAGTGGAAAACTAAGCTACCACCATGTTCTGACTTATCAGACAGTATCGAATTTTGTGTCTCTGTGGTGTGCATTGAGTCAGAGTAATATTAACAATAACAATAATAAGGCCACAAAGAAATACTGAGACCAAACACATCCATCCTTTCTCCTATGATTCTCCATGAAGGAAACACAGGTGAGGTGGTCCCTGGTATCATATTTAGCACTAGTGACTCTAAATTTATTTATTTATTTGTTTGTTTGCTTATTTATTTATTTATTTTTGGCCGTGCTGCGTGGCATGCGGTATCTTAGTTCCTGACCAGGGATCGAACCTGTGCCCCCTGCACCCTGCCCCGGGCCGAGGAAGCGCTGAGTCTTAACCACTGGACCTCCAGGGAAGTCCCAGCACTAGTGACTCTAAATGAGAGTGCATTAACTTAAGCAAAGGAATTTTAATTGTTGGGGTTTTTTTCCTTTCAAAAGAGAGCAAGTTTTCAGAGTAGAACAGAATTTTAAGGCACGTAAAGGTGGGAATTCAAGATTGCTTTTCATTGTTGTTTTTCAATGATATGTTCTTTCAAAAGAGCGTTTCCATTATACCATTAGTTTAGTAACAATTCTAATTTCTTTAAAGAAAGTTTGAAATTTTGATAATTTTTAAGATTAGCAACTGGGAGAACATTTAATACACTGATGATTTTTTTTAATGACTACAAAATGATATCTCTGGTTTTCTTTTTTTTTTTAATTTACTTATTTATTTTTGGCTGCATTGGGTATTCATCGCTCTACATGGGCTTTCTCTGGTTGCAGCGAGCTGGCGCCGCTCTCCGTTGCGGTGCGTGGGCCTCTCATTGCGGTGGCTTCTCTTGTTGCAGAGCACAGGCTCTAGGCTCGCAGGCTTCAGTAGTTGTGGCACGTGGGCTCTAGAACACAGGCTCAGTAGTTGTGGCGCACGGGCTTAGTTGCTCTGTAGCATGTGGGATCTTCCCAGACCAGGGCTCAAACCCATGTCCCCCGCACTGGCAGGCGGATTCTTAACCTCTGTGCCACCAGGGAAGTCCTCAGATTTTCTTTTTAAATTAACATATGAAGAAGAATTAGAAGGGAACTTTCATAAGAAATGAAAATAATTAATGTGCTTGGGTTCTGGAACTATAGGCGATTATTCTTTCTTCTTTGGTCTTATCTAATTTCCCTTATCATTGTTATAGGATGTTATTTATACAATAAATACAATTCAGTGATGGGAAAGAAAGCTTGGGATTTGTAATTTACGGTAAATCTCAAAACTTCTCTTACTCTGGCAAAGCCTATGCCCCTGCTATTTCCAGTACTTGATCTTAACCTCCCAGCACCTGAAGACAGCATACAGTTAATACTGAAAATGGTACTTTCAGAATGATGATGTTCGAGGTCTATAGGATTTGTAAATGCCTCAAAACACTATCCCTTCCTGACAATTTGGGACACAGTATAGCAGAGTGCTTAAGAGCAACTGGGGACTTTACTGTCAGGTATGCCTGAGTTTGAATCCCCATTTTGTCATGTACCAAACGTAACTTGGGTAAATTACTTAACTTCTTCGGGCTTATGTTTATTTATGTATAAAATGGGATAAAAATGAAATCTAACTCACGGAGTGATAACGAGGATTAATAGGGTAAATCTAGTAAGAATGTTCAGTGAATGCCTGTTAACTATATCTATTTTTATCCTGCTTGGCTCTCCTGACTTCCTACTTTGGAGTTTTGCTGGAGGTATTTTCTGGGCCTCTCCATTTAATTAATTAATTAGTTTATTTTGCATCCGTAGATAAGAATTACCACCTCAGTTTCAGGATGCTGTGCTAATGTGAAAATCTGCTGATTGGGAATCATCTGCTCCTTCCCTAGAAGTTGCCCTGTCTTTTTCCATATTTGCTTATTGAAGTAGCCTTCTTCTTTTACTTTACAGATATATGTAATTGACAGCGCAGACAGAAAAAGATTTGAAGAGACGGGTCAGGTAAAAAATTGTTCTGTTGAGATACTTCCCAAATAATTGGGTATTCATTAATCTACTTTGTAAATGTATAAGCGTGGGGGAAGTATTTTTGTTTAACCTGTGCAGTTTAAACAAAACAGTCATTCTGGCAAGCAGGCAAAATACCACTTGCCTAAAAAGAAATTAGTTGAGAATTCTTTAAACAATTTTTCGTTTAAAGCCTTTTAGTTTTAATCAAATTAAATAAATAAGGTATAAGCAAATGGAACTTACCACCATGCCCAAAAGCTCTTCCCAGGCCACATAGAAATGAACCTGAGGAACAATTCACTTATCATTTCTGTGTACATTTTTCAATACCAACTTAATTGATCCAAGGGTAACTTGGACAAATTAGAAGGTATGGGAAGAAATGTGCAAGCCAAGACTAAGCTGCTCTTCTTGCCAAGCGAAGAGATAGGTATACTTTGAACCCAAATATGACTTCAAATGCAGAGTGCATGTCAACATGATTACACAATGCAATCTGTGTATGCAATTTTAAATAGAGAAGCAGTGGGCATAGACCATTTTACCCAGACTGAGTGCACTGATAAGAAGTGAGTAGTATCGTGGACCTCTTTGGAGAAGCACCTTTACATTTTATTGCAGAGTCCTTGGCCTGTGTCCTAAACTACTGCACGTGGCCTTCCAAAGGTAGCAGTCCCCATGTTTAAGTTCCTTTTCCCTGGAAATTAGTTTGAGAACTCTCCAGACTCCTGGAGACAGCCCCTCTCCCTTCTATACCTTGATGATTTCTAGACTTCACTCAAGTGAAACAATGTTAAACATGAGTTTGGAAGTGAAGGGTGTCAGATGGAGATCTGCCTCTTGAACCATCCAGTTCTCTTTGACAGCCCAAGTGTCTTAAGTAGCTAAAATGTGGGTTGAGTGGGGAAGAGGTGGATCCTGGCATTTAGCTAAGTATATACCTTCTCCTGTACTTATCGCAGGCAGAATCAACATACAGTTTAGATCCCAACCAATAACCTAAAAATTAGAGACCTTGCCAGATGGACTAATGCAGTTACTTTAGGATGTGGGTTTAATGAAGTGTAATGCACATGCATGCATGTTTTGGAGACAGAGATTGATGAAACAGAATTATAGTCTCTAAAGCAATTGTCATTTTTAGTTCAAATTTTAAAATATATATGTATATGTACATATACATACATATATATGTATGCGTATCTATGCATTGAAAGTTACTTGCAGATAGTAACGTTTGGGTAAGTTTAAAATGTCTAACCACAATTTGTGTTCTCCCTCGAACAGTATTTCTCAAAGTACGACTTATGAATCCCCTGTAAAAGAACCACCTGGGGAACTTGTTAAAAATGCAAATCCCTGGACCCTGGCTTAGACTTTCCAAAGTCAGCATCTCTGGGGCAGGCCCAGGAATTTGCCAGGGGATTCTTCCACAAGCTTAAGTTTGAGAACCACTGCCCTTGAAAGTTGCTAGTTGATCAGCTTAACTTACTTATTTCTGATTAGAAATGCATGGTTAAATATCATAGATTTCATCCTCCCCTCCCCATATATTCCCACAATGATCCAGGAACTAGCTGAATTACTGGAAGAAGAAAAGCTAAGTTGTGTGCCCGTGCTCATCTTTGCTAACAAGCAGGATCTACTCACAGCAGCCCCTGCCTCTGAAATTGCAGAAGGACTGAACCTGCACACCATCCGCGACCGAGTCTGGCAGATCCAGTCTTGCTCAGCTCTCACGGGAGAGGGCGTTCAGGTGAGGTTACTGGAGGGCTCGGTCACCTGGCAACACGGCAGCCAGCCAAGGTAGCCTGTCTCATTGGTTGGGCGGATCTAGATAGAAAAAGATATGAAACAAATAGCCTTTGATGGGCAGATGAACCATTCCAGGATGTGAAAGGCCTGGAGGAGTTTGATTCTTTTCTACTTAGCAACCAATCCGATATCATTAACTGTTCCAAGAAAGCCACAAATAAACCACCCCCCCACACACCCCCCCCCCCCCCCCCCCCCCCCCCCCCCCGCCACGAGTGACAAGCTACCGCACTGGGGAGGAGGTTCGGAATGGAAGAATTCAAAAATGCTTTCCGACTCTAGGGTTCTTTGGTGATTGGGTTGGGGGTTTTGTGTTGTGTCTTGTATTACGGATGCTAAATACTTGCACTCCCAAGGTAACAGAGCCATCAACAACACACTAGCTATCCTAGAAGTGTTTTGTCTTTTCTGTTGGCTGTCTCCACTGCTGTCAGGGTTGGGGCCTGTTTCATGCTACTTCAGGTTTGTTTCCCATGGAGAAGCTTCTGCCGACCGAAAGCCTTAGGCTTTAACACTGAGGAACTGTGTACTGAAGAGCAGCTCCCCCTCATTTGATCTTAATTTAGGGCAGAAAACGATTGTAATCCAGACACCTGAAAGGCTCAAAGAATGATCAACAGTTTCAGCTCTGATGTTTCCTACCAAGCAGCCTCAAACCTGTTGACCCTTGGGGTCAGCCCCCTAGGACCACTTCTTGATTCTGAAGCCCCCAGCGTGCTCTACACGCCTCATTTTCAACATCTGGTGTACCTGCCAGGGAGGTGACCCAGTGCTGTGAGAACCAGACAGCACTGCTCTAGGATGCTTTGGGGGATCAACAGCATCTAGAAAAATGGCATCTCCCCTCATTGCCGTAGGACACGTGTCTCTGGTGGCACGACCAGTTTGCTTTTCTGGGAACTTGGTGTGTTGGGGGATGAGCCTGAGATTTGATTCTCCATCATTGTCCGGCAGCCTCTTTCCGTTTCCCTTCTAATACTCTTCTCCCCCTCTCTCAGACATTTGATACTGATTTGTCTTAAAACTGCCTGACCACTTTTATCTCAAGCAAATAATCACTTCCTAGAATTATCTCACCTGTTCCAACTGTTTGCTGCCTGGTTTTTCCCTCTTTGTCACACAAAGAGCCAGGGCCCCTTCTGTGCTTGGCCTCTGATCTGAGGGCAGACCAGTCAGCACGGAACAAGCGCCCCTGCTCCAGACTCCTTGACACCTGCCCCTCAGAAGCTCTTAGTGCGCGTGTGTGTGTCGTGCAGGCTCCCAAGTAGCCGTAGATTACCTCGGCTGTGTCCCCAGAAGGGAAGCTGGGGCCCTGCAAGTCTCTGTGAGGTGTAGGTCTACGGAGGGGGCAGGTGTTAAGTCTCATCTGTTTCCTTTTTTCTTTCCTAGAATGTGGTTATAAAGCAATATATTCTCATTTTAATCATATCAAAATAATACATAAAATTAAAAAGTTCTTTCATTTCCTCTAATCCCACTCAAGAAAGAAACTAACTACCATTAGTAGTTTTATTCTTCTCAGGTCTCCTCTATAAAATTGCAATCACTTATGTGATTATGTATATCTTATCAGGTTTTGAATTAACTGGGCGATTTTCAGCTGGTCCAACAAGTATGTTACAACCCAGAATGTTTTTGAGTAGGTAAACTCTGATCATTTTATTTAGCTTCTCACTTTTAAACAAAAATCAAGTTCTGCCTAAGGTATTTCCCTCAGTTGTGCCAAAGATGGTACTCATGAGGCCTCAGGTTATTTTGGTGAGGCTGAGGCCCAGGAAAAGAGAGTAGCTTTCTTGTGTTTGTACAACCCACTTCAGCAAGAGGACTCTGCCTCTCTAAATGGTTTAGAACCCAAATATAGAAAATAGAGAACATCTTGAGTTTGGGGACTCTAAAGATGGGGCCTTAAGAAAATAAATGCAGGGACTTCCCTGGCGGTCCAGTGGTTGGGACTCTGCGCTTCCAGTGCAAGGGGTGCTGGTTCAATCCCTGGTCAGGGAACTAGGGTCCCACATGCCACGTGGCACAGCCAAAAGATTAAAAAAAAAAAAAGCAAATTAAATCATTAAAAAAATAAAATAAAATAAATGCATTCTGTATGTATACTCCTAAGAAAGTAGGAATTGACAGCTCTATTATCTTTTTTCACTCGTGGCCAGAGTGTCAAAAGGAAGAAAAAGCAAAGCTGGAATTAACAGTGAGGCTCTTGTTTCTTCAGCCAGCCTTAGGGATATAAAAAAGGAGGGACTAGGGTCATCTCTTTAGAGGAATGGCATTCAAGTCAAGGGTGCTTCCTCAGAGGAGCGTGGAGTTGGGAGGGAGCTCTGGTCATTGTCTTTCCAGTCCCCACCCTTCCCGCTGGGCCAGGCAGAGATGACAAGGACAGACTCCTTGTTGCCAGCTGTTGAGCTGCCATAGAAATGAAGTTCCCTTTATATCACAGGATCTTTGGGCCAAAAAAGAGGCTGTGAGCTACCAGACAGACAGAGGGTGGGGGCAGGCAGGAATCAAGTGAGACAGTCCTGTATGGTTTGATCTTGTTAGAAAGTTCTTCCCAGATCAGGGACCTCAGCAACCAGGTTCACAGGAAATGATATCATGAGAGATCCAGTAAAGAAATGTGAACAAGAAAAATCATGGTTTTGTATGGAGAAGAAATAGTTTGAAGGTCACTTAATTAGTTTAGTAGATAGTACCATGGTGTATAGAATTGGGTAGTTAAGACTGGGATTTCAAGGTTAATGAGATTAGATTATGGTTAATAGAATGATATAAATTTAGAGAATTTAGCCATTATTTGAAACGGGTTATTTAATAAAAATGTTAATTAAGAAGGGAGTCTGCTGTCTGTTGTCCTTTAATGGTAACCTTTGAGGACTGGAGAAAGGTCGTGGAAACACTTTTCATTGTGAGGCACTGATTGACCATGTCCCTCTCAGGTAATACCTTTGACCTAAGCTCTTGCCCACTCAGCCAGTTTCTTGGTTTTCATTTTAAAAAGAGTCACTTAGGTGGAATTCTTTCCCTGCATTGCTTAGTTCAGGAGCAGGCCTTTTAAAGATTCTTGTTAATTAAGGCTTTAACTATTCTTAAAAATGAAAGACTTCACTAGAAAAATGTCACTTTCAGAGATTCTGTGTAAAAATTTCCTGAAATTCCCTAAATTCCTATTTCATCCTCCCATTCCACCCTCCCCACCTACTACCCGCTGAAAGCTGGTCAGTAATGGGCAGAGCTGCTAAAATGATCAGATGTGAAGTGGGTCAGGTATCTGGCACCACAGCCCTAATGACCCTGAAAGAAAACGTACAAAGGTTAAAAAAAAAGACCTGGAATTTCTGTTACTGTTTCAGATGTTTACAAACAGTGTCTCTATTTACATTGTGTTTAATCAAAATGCATTTGAGAGACATGTCCTCTACTGATAAATAACCATCCAGTGGGTGAGTCAAGGGAACAGATCCACTAGGTGGGGAGCTATGCCCTCTGGGGTAGTCGGGCAGGGAGATCACTTCTCCTTAGCCAAGTAGCTTAAACATATGATTTGACATTATGGAAGTTAGTGATTCCTGGGGTGGATTTCACGTTCTTGTTCTACCTGATATTCTGATGGCAAATACATGCAGTCTTTACAAGGACAGGCAATCCCTTGCTCTGGGTGTGGAAATCGGCTTTTGAGGGCTTCAAAAGAGTTTGGAACAGGTCTTTCTTTGCCTGACTAATGGCGATGAGGAGGCAGCCCATCATGTTATTAAAGCAAGTTTTCATGGGAAACTATCAAGAGCAGAGCATAGGTAAACGGCACTAAAAGCTGAAGGAGAACATCAATCTTGGAAACTCTGGGCTATGGAGAGCCCCATAGTCCAGGGGAGTGATCAGAGGAGACCCAGTTATGTCAAGCAGATGAAGGCAGAAAGAGGAGAAACTGAACAATGTTTGGGAGGGAAAACCTGCAGCCCCTGCAGGCAGACTGCCTTGCAGACATGGAGCGGCCTCCCTCTGCACCCTGGGGCTGGGCCAGGGTTGCTAGGGCCTCTCCTAGTGCACAACATCTAGCCTGGGACTCTTCTCTTCTTTTCCCTGGGTGTCTGGAAAATAGTGAACAAAGATCTGGCTTAGAGCCAGAGAAAGATATAGAGAAATCAATCCCTCTTCCACCTGCAGACCTGAATGTGAACCCCAAACCACAGCTTTCCTTGGCTGTTGTAGTTTCAGGTGCTTGAAGACATTTCCTCCCTAGAACATTTTGTGTGTGTGTGTGTGTGTGTGTGTGTGTGTGTGTGTGTGTGTGTGTGTGTGTTTAATTAAAATTATACTGCACTGGAATTTCCTTTCAAAGCAGAGATCAGCAGTTTCAACCTGGTCTCTAACCTTAGTCATAACAGAGACATGCCTACACCAGTAGCTTTGAGCTAGCAGAAGATTCTCCTGGGTATTGCTCTCCATGCCCCTACCTCATGCTCATCCCTTCTTTTCACATCGCTTCCACATTCCTTGTCTTCCTTCACCAAGCAGGAGCCATGATCCGGCTCACAGAGGTCTCACCTACACAGAAGGGGCCTCTAGCAGTCTGAGCCCTGACGTGTGAGCTGTCCTTCAGAGCGCCTTGCAGGTGAACAGTAAACATTCACTAGCCCAGGTTCTTGTTTTTGTTTCTTTTTCCTTGATCCAGGGGACCTTCCCCTTAATATGCCAACAGAATTTCAATATATTTTTTAAATGACATTTACAACTTCTTTCTAGGCCTGAATCAGTCATTTTCAACTCCCAGTGTGTATGGGACTGCTTATCTGCAAGTCAGACCTCAGGTTTATTTTTAAATTTTCAGATGTCTCTGTAGACTAAGGAAGCAAGCTTGGGACATGCGATTCTGCTGCGTCTCTGGTGCAGTGCCCTTTGTCACCAGAAAAAGTATTAATAGCAAGCAATATTTTATGTATGCTGCTTCCAGCTGCTCCTTGACCCTGGGGGCCCAGTGGCACAATGGGATAGGCTGCATTGCTCAGCAAGGGTCTGAGCTCCGTCGTCTTAAAGCAATTACTGATGTGACCGTGTAGTCCTCATGGCATTAAAAACCAGGCCCACCCAACCATGGCTGCCACTGCTCAGTTCCAACCATCAAGCAGTGATGGATGCATTGCAAAGAGATCAAATTAAGAGAAGTGCAGTGAGCTGGATGGACCTAGAGTCTGTCATACAGAGTGAAGTAAGTCAGAAAGAGAAAAACAAATACCGTATGCTAACATATATATATGGAATCTAAAAAAAAAAAAATTGTTCTGAAGGACCTAGGGGCAGGACAGGAATAAAGACACAGATGTAGAGAATGGACTTGAGGACGCGGGGAGGGATAAGGGTAAGCTGGGACGAAGTGAGAGAGTGGCATTGACATATATACACTACCAAATGTAAAATACATAGCTACTGGGAAGCAGCCACATAGCACAGGGAGATCAGCTCGTGCTTTGTGACCACCTAGAGGGGTGGGATAGGGAGAGAGGGAGGGAGTCGCAAGAGGGAGGACATATGGGGATATATGTATACCTATAGCTGATTCACTTTGTTATAAAGCAGAAACTGACACACCACTGTAAAGCAATTATACTCCAGTAAAGATGTTAAAAAAAAAAGAGGAGTGCAGTCGGAGACCACTCTTCCCATAGACAGGGCATCATGCCTTTAATCCCGAAACGGAGAGATCTGTGATCAGTAGGTTTTCACCCATATGGTTAGGGGCCGTCTTAAATTTTTCCCAGCAGTTAGTAGGGAATAATATCATGACATGGTAAAATGTATTTCCTCTCCCGAAGGCCAAACAAAGCTCAGTATTTGAGGTTCAGTGTCTCTCCTTAGTCTCTGGTATTGAATTGAAGCTAATCAATTCAAATTCAGTTTCAGCGAGGTTGGCCAGGGGAGGTGCGGTGGAGGACGAAAGGGAGGACTACTTATGCCATAAGGTTGTCAGCACAACCTGACAACCTTATGGCATAAGTAGTGAGGAAGCGTGAGGAAGATCCAGTACGTAGAAATTTGGTCAAACCAGTTTTTGACAATAAAGTTTCAACCATTAAACGAACCTATGAGTTCATTTCCTTCTTTGGAGGCAGAGCAGTAACCTACTTCAAGTAAATGATCACCTTTTCTCAGTCATCTGTTTTTTGGGGGGTTTTTAATTTATTTATTTTTGGCTGCGTCGGGTCTTCGTTGCTGCGCGCGGGCTTTCTCTAGTTGCGGCGAGCGGGGTCTACTCTTGGTTGTGGTGCGCAGGCTTCTCACTGCAGTGGCTTCTCTTGTTGCGGAGCACAGGCTCTAGGTGTGCGGGCTTCAGTAGTTGTGACTCGTGGGCTCTAGAGCACAGGCTCAGTAGTTGTGGCGAATGGGCTTAGTTGCTCTGCGGCATGTGGGATCTTCCCGGACCAGGGCTCGAACCCGTGCCCCCTACATTGGCAGGCGGATTCTTAACCACGGAAGCCCCAGTCATCTGTTTTTAAAAAATCAAAGCCTTTTCAGATTAAGGCCAGAGTGCCGTGGCTGCTGATTTAAGCATGAGAAGCAGAAGGGTCCTCCTCTTGCAATGATGTCGTCTCTAAAGAGACAGATCCTGCTGGAGGTGGCAGGCTTGCAGAGAGTTAATACATGGGGAGCGAGGTAAACACGTGGGATTCCACACGCACCGATACCTGGCAGCCCGGGAATCCTGAGAGCTGAGTGGCCAGAAACAGCCTCTGGCACCTTCAGAGCTGCAGCAAAGCCACGCAGGGTGCTTGGGTAGGGCTGTTCTGTCTCATGCCCCTGTATTCAGCTGGAAGTCATAACGAAGAAAAAACTGGAATTGCTCCCTCTGCCAACTTGAGCCCCAGCTTCTCTCTAAGCCTGAGGCAGAGCTCCTCCCCGAGCAGTTGCCCGCGGTCATTGAGAAAGGGTCATCGAGAGCAGGTGCCGGGGCTAGATTGCCTGGGTTCACAGCCTGCCTCTGCCACGCACTCTTCTGTGCCCCCATTTCCTCATCCATGAGTACCTACTTCACAGTGTTGTTACAAGGATTAATTTAAAAGATATAAATTAAGTGTGTGGCCACCACCATGCTAAGTTCTGTAAACACCACCTCAAGCCAGCCTGGCGTGGACCCTTCCCTCAGGAGTCTTTCCTTGCCAGTGGGCACCCTGGCACAGCTTGTGCCTGATTTTTATTGAAGAGCTATCATCGTCATTGACTGTTGCCTCCCCAACACCGCCACCTCCAGCTCAGGTTCTCCTCTAGGTAATGACAGGAAAGGCACAATCCCCAGCCTCCAGACACCAGATCAGGGTGGCCTTCCCGAGCCAGAGCAGCTTAAGTCTCCTAGGCTTCCCACACTCCGGGTTGCAGGCGCAGCTGCAAAGCCCCGGGGCCATCGGGTCAGCTGGTGGGGCCCGACCTCTGAGCGCCCTCTGCTGGCAGGACTGTGGCTGGAAGGGTTTTGTCACCGCGGGCCCTCACATACATCTGGAGGACACTGCCCCTCGGCAGGGCTCCCCCATTTAAATTCCCTCTGCCTCCATAACAGATACCCAGGAGAAAACTGCCCCTCACCCTCCATGTTCTGCTTTGGGTTCCTGCAGCTGAGTAAATATTTTTCCTATCTCTTTGAGTGCGTTCATGTTGAGTTACATGCAGTAAAAGAAACCCACCCCCCTCTATAATCAGCCGTAAAACAAGAGGGAAAATGGTATTCGTATAGTGTGGGAACACTGTTCTTGATTTCTCTGAGAAGATGATTTGATAAAACGTTGCAAGTCTCTACAGAGGAGGAAATATTGAGGTACGCACCTTTGATGGTGTTTGTGCGGGTTCCTGAAAATGGAAAGTGCTACGTAAGTGCTGAGCTATTCAGCTTCGAATGCAAAGGGAAGATGCTTATCTTATTCATCCCTCTTTTATTTGTAAAATCTTTTTTGTCTCCTGGCAGGTGATCTTTTTTTTTTTTTCCTGGAAACCAATTAGCTCCTAAAATTAAACATGCTTCTCTTTAAATTATTCCTTTTCATAAAATGGTCTTAAAATTGGCCTCAGCTTTTCAGAGTAAGTAGCTGACCCAGTTGTAATCGGAGATGCATTCGGAGTCCACCTTCTCCCACCTCGGCGTTCCCCCACCCTCATCCCCACTGCTGCCAGGTGCTGTCCACCTTTGTGCCTTCAGCTGTGGCCAGCCTCTTCTTGGCACATGCCCTAAGGTATGCTCTGGGACAGCCATCAGATTATCTGATTCTCCCACCCAAGTGCTCCGATGGCAACTGGCAGAGTTTTAATCACTGTAAATTCAGGTTATGGTCAGATTAGCCAGGAGATAGGATGCCTGCTGGTTGTTTTGAAGTGATGTATTGTTTATGGGATTAATGCTCCTAATGGCCAAGGGTGTCAGCTGATGTTTATTACTTTAAGCTGTCTCAGCTGTTCAGGTTCAACAGCTAGCTCCCTGGTCATAGGAAATGCAGGGCTCTGAATGTCATGTATGCCCTGAGATGTGCACGTGTGACACATGCAGGGGAAAGGGGTGCGGTGCGTTGCAGAAGCCTCGTTTGATTTTGTTCTGGGCTTCTGAGACCTCTGCACACCCCTGGGGGTCAGAGAGACTCTGGGGAAAGGGTGAGCATTCAGGGATGGCTGCAAAGGGCGTTGAGAAATAGGTCATCTCTGGCGGGCCTGGCATCCACGAGATATCATGCCACCTGCCAAGTGGCTGTAGGTATTGTGTGGTTTTTACCTCTGTCCTCCAGCCTTCTAAGAGAGGACACTTTCAAGGTCGCTGTGCATTTAAGGGAACCTTCTCCCCAGTCCCTCTGCTTGGTAGCGCTTAAAGCCGCAAGAACCAGGCCAGGCCCCTTTAAACCTTCCCTGGTGCTGCGCGAAGAGAAATAAATGCACATTGCCCCAGTGTGTGTCTAGTAACATGCACTGCAGTTGGTTTGTTTTTCCAAAAAGAAATTTAATTTAGCGCAAGTGTACACTGCCACACTGTAAACACACCGGGCACCAGAAAGGTGGCTTATTGAATTTAATGCCCTAGCAAAGGTCAGCTTTTAGAAAAAGCCAAAAATGGCTGGAATCTGTCCTGATAGCTCCTCAATCAGGCCTTGGATCCAGGCAGATGTGTTTATTTTTTCAGAGGGAGTTCCTGAGGACCCATCTCAAGTTCGGGCTCTGGACATTCCCCCTCCCTTCTCCCTCCTGTGCTCTCAGAGGCCTCCCTCCTCCTCCCCAGGAGGTCACTGTCCCTGGTCACCCAGGTGGGCCCCTGGGGAAGGCAAGCTCCATTGAGCTGGTGGTTGAGGAGGGAGGATCCAGGACCCTCGCCCTCTCCCCTCTGGGGCTAGAGTGTGTGGTGCCTTTCTTACAACTAACGCTGCCTCTCTCTGACCATTTCCCTCAAAGGACGGCATGAACTGGGTCTGCAAAAACGTCAATGCAAAGAAGAAATAAAATCTTGACGCATGGAGACGCAGGAGCTGCGGGAGCTGAATTCTGTCCTGAAAAACACTAATTTGCTGCTTTCTGACCAAATGTTTTTCCATCTGTGTACAGCTACAGCTGTGTGAAGAGAGGGAACAACACAGTTTAAAAAGAATCCCCATTCCAGCAGTAGTTTTAACATGATCTCTGAGGTTCAGTATCATTTTTCAAATAAAGGAATTATATTATTTCCTCTGCATAATTGAAATAGTATTAAATGTCTCAAAGCACATGATTAGAAAATGAGATCTTTTAAATGAGCAAGAGATTGCATTGCAGTTTAGGCAATTCCAGTGGGCTTTTTTCTTTCAAAAAAAAGGGGGGATGCTGGGGAGAGGAAGAGGAAGAAGCAGCTTAGGCTGCGGTCATTCATTTCCTGACCTGTCCTTACATTCCCCCATGGTGTTGAAACCAAGACAGTGTTTGATGGTGCTGGTCAGTGATTTTTACCATCATCCACTGAGCCAGGGTTGCAGCCTGTCTGGGTGGGGAGCTGCTGGGCTTGGGGGGGTGAAGCGTGAATAGCAGATGATTAAACCATCTTGTCATGCAGGTAGGAGACTGTATGTAATCCTCACCCTTTGGAAAGGGAAAAAAAAGCCTTTCTTGCAAACAACGCACCACAGAAACATACCCCGTCCCCAGCCCCCAACCAGCTACACAGGGAATCAGAGTCTTACGACTTTTGACTGTAATGACATCTGGAATGTAAGGAGAGGTGGGAGGTTTAATTCCAGAAAAATTACAAGGTCCTTAAAAAGCCCTTACATGGAGGGCTCAGGCTAGCGTAAACAGGCTTTCTCCAGTTCAGTGGAGCAGTGAGCAGCCGACTCTGAAATTAGCTGGCTTCTCCACGGCTGTCCTATAGAAGGGATTTCTAAAGCTCAAAGAATTCTGTGTTTAAATGATCACAATAGGCTGCTGCTATCAGATTTTAAAAATAAATGCAGCTTTACCGTGAACCTGCTCCACTGAGAAAAGCCAGGCAGATCGATTTTTAGAAGCGATCAATTTTTACAGTGCTGGCAACTTGGTGGTGTGGGCTGCTCGAGGGGGACAGGGCTTGTTGCTGGGAAGAGCATGGGTGTGTATGGTCGCAGGGGCCGTGCCCGGGGAAGCCAGAGTCACCCCAGCTTCTGGTCCCCTCTGCCTCTCTCCAGCAAAATGTGTCCTCTGGTGACTGATTGGAGAGGAACGGTGGGAGACTTCTCCTGCCCCGTGTTGCAAAAAGAGCTTGCTTCCCTGAGCCTTAAGAGATCCCCGGCTTCAAGCAAGGGAAAGCAGGCCAGCGCATCCCTGGCTCCTGAACTGAACTATGTCCTGATGCCTGAGCAGTGGGGTTCTCAGAGACTGAATAAGAGACTGTCAAGTGGCTGGTGGGTCCCAGGAGGGCAGCTACTTTTACCTCCCAGGAGGTGGCCCTTCCCGAACCCACCAAGGCATGTGAGCAAACTGAAGGGGTCACTCCAGCCCCTGGCCCTCAGTACCCAGCCTTTCTGGACCAAGTTGTGCCGGTGAGGCTGAAGCATGGTCCGCTTCAAAGGTGATCTGGGGTGAAAGTCATTAACAAGGCCAGACATGAAAAGGTGCCCTGGGTTGCAAGTACTTATAGGGACAGACCTGTAAGTACTTGCAAAACAAAAGAAGGTGAGGGTTTTTAAACCACTGTGAGCTAGTTGCCCCCTGCAGCCTCCCCCGGCTTGTCTGTCTTACCCAGACGCCTCTCGCCCTTTGAACAGAGGCAAAACAGAAGTATAAGAAACCAGAAATCCCCCTTCTATCCGGCTGGAAATGTGGCTCTAGCACTTGAAAATATTTTTTCCCCTCCAAATAGTGCATCAGGGATGTTATCTGAGGGGCAAAATGCCTGCCTTGAGGTCTGTGATTGGGGAACACTGAGATGTGGAACTTGGACTCTGGCAGTGGATGGTCTGTGAAATATCTTTGTTCTTTTACTACCAACTTAGGGAACTGTTTGAAAGGGCCCCCCAGGGCCTCA
This sequence comes from Tursiops truncatus, assembly GCF_011762595.2. NCBI lineage: Eukaryota > Metazoa > Chordata > Mammalia > Artiodactyla > Delphinidae > Tursiops > Tursiops truncatus. The sequence goes on from NC_047049.1 coordinate 25,649,794, forward strand.
GCCAGCAGGCAGAAGCCACTGCCTTCCTCTGATAACAGCCTCTGTGAATGTTCAGATTTGCTTTTCAGCTAAAGACACAGAGACATTGTGGATGTCACACGCTTTCATCTTCCCTTTCAGCCCTACTGAACCCTCCCGGGGCTCGCAGGGTAGATGAGAGGAGCCTGAAAAATGCAGAGTTTGAAAGCTCCCATTTGTAAAAACAAAATGCTTCTAAAGACTCCTTTCCTCTCCCCAGCCACCGCCCCCCCGCACTTGGAGGACAGAATTGGAAGCTAGAAAGGGGACTCCCGGTCTCCCATCCTCCCACTCCCAGTGAGTCTTAGTGGTGAGACTTGCTCTGGGCACGACTGCATCTGAATGTGCCGGGAAGAGGGTTGGGGGCCAGAGGGCGGGCAAGGCCTGGGACAGGGGCCCCAGGGTGTGTGCTCAGACCAGTTGTGGGAAAAACTCCTTCCCGTCCCCTCCTCCCGACTTCCCCCGTGCGGCTCCTTCTGGCTGGCTTCCCCGTGCCCAGGGCAGCACACCCTTTCCCCTTCACTCTCCCTTGGTTACTATGGAAACAAGGGTGTCATTGATGTGGGCTGAGCTGGGGAACATGTCGGCGCACAGCTGAGAGTCAGCGATTATGCCGGCGGGTAGAAATGTACCAGGGTTAAGGTCCGCAGCTCCCAAACTGCGGGAAGGACGCCGTCCTGCCCCCTCCCTCCCTCCCTCTCGCTTCTCCCTCTCCTGGCTTTTGACGAATTCCTTTATTCCCTTCCGGGCTAAAGCAATGGCTATTTTTGCGCCACTCTATGCCCCACCCTCGCTGTCGGCCGCGCCTTATCCGGCCTGGCCTGGAGGGTGACACCATGTCACCCTCGCCAGGACTCGTCCCTTGATTCCCATCAGAGTTTGCTTTGATTTCTCTTTCCTTCTCAGGGGCCAGTTCTTACTTCCTTTTATTTTTAGCTCTGCACTCCATGTGGTTTCAGGGTTCAGTCTGCTCATCGAAAAGTACTTTTTTTTATAGTCTCTTTTGAAAATGATAGTCAAAGGAAGGGACGTGGTATTTGGTCATGTGGAAAATTCAATGTATAATTTAGACGTCTGTCAAAAATCCGACAAATAAAATTTAGCTGAAACCAAGGCAGCCTGGGAAGTGTCGTGTCCTTTGCTGGAGAGGGGAGAGGGCCTGCGGTGTGCTTGTCCTTTCAGAGGTTAGCATCCCTCAAGGTGCTTTCTTCAGAAGGATGTAACATTAACACCGCTACCAGCGATAAAAATAACCCTTTATTAAGCCCCTCCTACATACCAGACCGCTCATCTACATCATGGGGCAGTATTAGTCCCACCTCACAGTTAAGCAAACTGAGGCACGGGCCTGGGTTAAGGAATTCACCCACTATCACATAGCCATTAGTGCCAGCAGGGCAGGACCCTGGGTCTGAAGGCCGCGGCAAGTTGCCTCCTCTGGAGGGCAAAGACAATAACGGCCCGTTTCTCAGGCATCTCAGTCCCCAGCCTTCCGAGCCCACACCAGGGGTCTCCTCTGATCAATGCCGCTCCTCAGGGAGGCGCGGGGGGGGGGGGGGGGGGGGGGGGGGGGGGGGGGAGGGGGGAGGGGTCTCTGTCCCAAGCATTGGGTGTCCTCTGTCCTCACGGCGGCACAGCTGAAGATTTTGTACCATGCTTTGCACAGACAGAAAAAAGGGAGAAGTCAGGAAAACTGCGGTTGGCAAGCATGCTGGCAATTACCTAGTACCTAATACTGAATTGTCCTTTTAGAGAGGGTGCAGAGAGGGGAGTAGACTTGCCCAAAGCCACACAGTAGGAGGCAGAGTGGGCTCCAGTCCAGGGCTCTTCTCTCAGGAGAAGAGCTTGTCTTCCCCTCTGGCAGCCTCACTTCAGTGGCCTTAGAGACATACCAGCCTGGCTGGCCCCAAGGGCCAAGCTGTTGGCAGAATAGAGGGGAGCTGGAGGCAGGAAGAGAGAGAAAGTCCAGTGCTGCCAGGTAAATGGCGGGACACACACCTGAACTGCAAACAAACAATCATTTTTAATGTAAATATGTCCCATGCAATATTTGAGACATAGGGACTTCCCTGGTGACGCAGTGGTTAAGAATCTGCCTGCCAACGCAGGGGACACAGGTTCGAGCCCTGATCCGGGAAGATCCCACATGCTGCAGAGCAACTAAGCCCGTGAGCCACAACTTCTGAGCCTGTGCTCTAGAGCCTGCAAGCCACAACTACTGAGCCTACGTGCTGCAACTACTGAAGCCTGCGCACCTGGAGCCGGTTCTCCACAACAAGAGAAGCCACCGCAATGAGAAGTCTGCGCACCGCAATGAAGAGTAGCCCCCGCTCGCCACAACTAGAGAAAGCCCACACGCAGCAACGAAGACCCAACACGGACAAAAATAAATTTAAAAAAAATTTGTGAGACATAATACTCATAAAAAGTCATTGTTCTCTTTCCCTGCCGCCGCGGAGCCGCGCGGAGGCGGAGGCGCGGGTGCATTCAAGATTTGGCTCCACCCGTAACCCACCGCCATGGCCGAGGAAGGCATTGCTGCTGGAGGTGTAATGGACGTTAATACTGCTCTGCAAGAGGTGCTGAAGACCGCCCTCACCCACGATGGCCTAGCACGTGGAATTCGCGAAGCTGCCAAAGCCTTAGACAAGCGCCAAGCCCATCTCTGCGTGCTTGCATCCAACTGTGATGAGCCTATGTGTGTCAAGTTAGTGGAGGCCCTTTGTGCTGAGCACCAAATCAACCTGATTAAGGTTGATGACAACAAGAAGCTAGGGGAATGGGTAGGCCTCTGTAAAATTGACAGAGAGGGAAAACCCCGTAAGGTGGTTGGCTGCAGCTGTTCGGTGGTTAAGGACTATGGCAAAGAGTCTCAGGCCAAGGATGTCATCGAGGAGTACTTCAAATGCAAGAAATGATCAAATAAAAAAACTAGGCTCTTGTTCCTCAAAAAAAAAAAAGTCATTGTTTATCTGAAATTCAAATTTAACTGGCCATCCCAGTTTTTGTTTTTGTTGTTTTGCTAAATCTGGCAACTCTACTCAGAATGCTGTGCTGAATAAAGGCACAGTGAGATACAATCAAACTGTGTTCTCCAGAGTCAGACCCAGAGATCTATCTTTGCCCATCCATAAATCAGCTCTGTGATCTTGGGCAAGTTGCTTCCTTTCTTGGAGTCTCCCTGCCTCTTCATCTGTGAAATGGGACTAAAGCCGTAGGGAGATTTAAAAGAGATATAATGTCGGGCTTCCCTGGTGGCGCAGTGGTTGAGAGTCCACCTGCCGATGCAGGGGACACGGGTTCGTGCCCCGGTCCGGGAAGAACCCACATGCCGCGGAGCAGCCGGGCCCGTGAGCCATGGCCGTTGAACCTGCGCGTCTGGAGCCTGTGCTCCGCAACGGGAGAGGCCACAACAGTGAGAGGCCCACATACCGCAAAAAATAAAAAGAGATATAACGTCGATAAAGGTAGATGTAGGGCCATGGCTAGCACATAGTAGGGACACTGCACCTCAGTTTCTTGCCCGTAAAATGAGGTAATCACTTACCCTGTGGCGTTTTGCAGAGGATTAGATGAAGTTATGGATGTCCAGTGCAGAGTAGGTGCTAAATCATTTGTAGCTATTATAATAACTGGCAGACATTCTGGAGTCCAGGCCTTCCCAGGCCCCAAGACCTCTGTCCTCCCACCTCCCCTCCCACATGTTGCAAGGGCCAGCAGCCTTCCTGGCGGTGCTGGCAGCCCCCTCCTCTCTCTGGGGGCTCCGCTGCAGCCACACCTCCTGCAATTAGATTTGTAAGTGGGAACAGGCTCTTGTCAGGCTCCTGATTGGCTCCAGGCAAAAACACAGTTTAGCACTCAGTCAAGCTGCATTTCAGGGCCTCTGTCTCTCTCCCCTCCACCTCCCCCTTTAATTGCAATCTGTTCGGTAATTTCCTTTTCCAACACTGCAGAACTCAGAGAAACTGCGGCGCAGGAGCCGGGCAGGGAGGAGGGAAAGAGAGCTGCTGCTCCCTGCGGTGAAACCGCTGGTCCAGCACTGTGTCGTGTGTGTGTGTGTGTGTGTGTGTGTGTGTGTGTGTGTGTGTGTGTGTGTGTCTAGAACCAGACACACATGGGTATGTGGGGATACAGCCAACAACCAGGCCCCTGCAGGGTCAGACCAGGGCACCCACTTGTACCAGTCACTTGGCAGTTACCATTTATTTAATCCTTGTAACAACATGGATAACTGTAGGCATTACCACTCAGTTTGAGGACAGGGCTCACAGAATCTGAATCACTTGCTCAGGATCACACCAGAAGAATGGGGCAGAGCCATAATTTTCACCTGGGCCAGTTTGACTGCTGGGCCCCAAGCTCATACCATGATACCTTCTCCCCTTCTGGCTTCTGAGCTCAGAAAAGGAGCTAAGGAATCCTCCTGCACACAGGAGCAGGGAGAGGTTTCTTTTCCCAGAGTGAGTAGCGGTATCCCAGGGACAAAAAGCCTTCGCTAAAGAAGTGAAGTCCTAATGACAGAAATGCAGAGCAAGCTGAGTCAAGGAGGGGCAAGTCTTGTGAGATAACTTGTGTGGATACCTGCAGCTGAGAGCTGCAAGGGTCGGGGGCAGGACTACCACTTAGCTCAGGGAACTGCTACTCCTGTTGCTCATTCACTGATTGGATCCCTTCAGCAGTCCTACAAGTTAACCATTTCTACCCCTTTCCCAGTTGAGGAAACCAGGGCTCTCAAAGGTTAAGTCACTGGCCTAGAATCACACAGCTAGGAAATGGCTTAGCTCGGGTTCCCATCAACTAGAAAGACCATCTTTCCCCAGGGCACCATCTTGACTAAACACAGGGCCGCGAACAGCAGGGAGCAGTGGGGAGCGGGGCTCCCGGAGACCAGGCCAGAGGCCTACCTCTCCCTCTCACTTTGCCACCCGCCTCTTCACGATCCACCAGACCCTTCTGCAGAGCCCAGAGGTGGCTGCTGCTCTGGAGGCCACCAGCAGGGGGCGCAGGTGGTGGCTGGCTCCACCCTGGCAACAAAGGAAAGAGGCCGGGGAAGCGGTCGCCCTTTGGGCCTCCCTTCTCCCCCAGGGCTCTGCAGCCCCCACCAGTGCCCTGGCCCAAAAGGAGGAGAGGGAGGGCTGCAGCGAAGGGGCAGCAGCCCTGGAAGCCCACTTACACCGCTGGAGGGGCGAAAGAAAGGAAGGGTCAGCTGCTGAGTCACACACCGACAATGTCCGCCCTGTCTTTCTTTGCCTTGTTAACGAAATGCGTGTTCCTAAGACTGGACAAGCCTGCCACCCGGGCCACTGCTGACCCATATGGGAAAGGATGCCCTGCACCGGGGTACAAGCCGTGGCACTAGCCGAGGGCCTCTCAGCCTGGTGCCTTTGTGTTGCGCACAAGCTGTCCAGCCATACTGGGTGGCCCTGCCTATTACATCAGCCAGACCTCTCCCTGGGCCGGGCTCTCAACACTCACATCCCCAACCCAGTCCCCAGTCCCTCCTGCACGACCTACTCTGGAGAGCTGGTGCCCATCAGCCTCCTTTCTTCAGCTTCCCTTGCCGCCGACAAGGCAGGATCCTGTGCCATGGTGCTGACACATCACTCCCAAGCCCCTCAGATTCTGTCTGGGGGCACAGGGCTCTCCAGTATGAATGGGGGCTTCCCTGGAGCCTCCGGATGACAGGGCCGAAGCACTTTTCCTGCCTGGATGCTACAGATGGCCTTTGGAGAGACAGGGATAAGGAGCTTTGGCTTATAAGCAGCAGCCCGTCCCGGGGCCAGCGGATGCCATACAGCCCAACCTTCCCCTCGACTCCCCCAGCTCTGGTGTGGGTTCAGCCTGGATTTCATCCTGACTCACTCCCTAGGCCCCTTTCCTACCCTGAGACCTCCAGATCTGCCAGAGCAGCAGGTTGGGAGGAAGGAAAAGAGGGAGGAAGGGGCATCCAGGGGCTGGGATGCTGATCCAGGCCCGGGGGGAGGTGTCTGCACAGCTGCAAGCAGCCCCCCTACCCCCGGTCTGTGAATGGGCACATCACCCCCTCCCACCCGCCTGCCACCGCTCCTGAAACAGTTGGTCCTAATGAGCGCAAAGCAGGCAGGGCAGCTGTGTGCATTATCCATATGCATGGGGAGGTGTATATTTATCCTCCCGCCCCACCCCACCCTGCAGCTGCTGCCAACCCCTATGCCAGGAGGGTGAGTGGGCACGAGCGCCCAGGCTGCTCAGGGCCCTGGGCCTCCTCTCCTCCCAGCCCTCCCTCCCCAGCCCACGCCCACAGCCTTCACTTGACCCATTTTGGAGGCAGAAGTTTGTGTGTGTGTTTGAGAGAGAGAGAGAGAGAGAAGAGAGTGCACACATCATTTCCCCAGTTGGTGCTTTTGATTTCCTCTGAAGTATCTTGATTGCGGACGTACAATGGCATCTTGCTGCCAGTGCTCCCTCAGCAGCTTCTGGCTCTGCGCCGCCTCCTCCCCAGGGCCAGGGTTTTCTGCTGACTCCGGGGCCCGCGGCTGGCTGGCAGGGAAGGAGCAGGCCTGATCCCGGCTTCCATCCCTCGGCCTGAGCAGCAGGACCTGGAAGCCTAGCCACGGTCCTTCCTGCTCCTGGGGCTGGGGCCAACCTGCACCCTGAGGCCCCCACTCCACCTCCTCTTTCACTTGGACCTCCCATTGCCTCCTAGCTGGTCCCCTTGCCCTCCACTGCCTGGCCACTCAGGCCCTTAATGCTCAGAGCCATTGTTCTAAAACTCAATTCCCCTGCTCAGATGCCTGCAGAGGCACCGCTGCTGTGGGACACGAAAGGTCAAACTGTTTATCCTGTCATTGAAGGCCACTCTGGTCTAACCTCAAATCTTTTTTGTGGACCTGTCAATCATGGGCTCTCACACATACCCTGAGCTCCAGATGAGCTACCCTCGCTGTCCCGCTACAAGTCCCCCACAATTTTATCTCCGCACCTGCCCTCACAGCGACCTCCTCCCTGGGGTGTCTACCCTCCCTCCTGTGCTTTGCGTATCCCTCCTTTAGGGCATGATTCAAGTCCTGCCTCCCCAGGAAGAGAGCCCGGTAGCCTCTAGCCCACAGGGCTCCCCTGTAAAACTCAGAGCCCCTGACAACCCAGGCATTTGGCATTCATTCATTCATCCATCCATCATTCATTCCTTCGGCAGATATCTCTTGAGCAGAGGCAGAGCATCTACAGTGCCTCATGTCCTGGCCTGTTCACTCATGCCTTTCTGACCTCACCACTCCCTGCTCTGCCCCTCACCCACCTTTCCAGCCACTCGCCCGCTGCTCTTCCTGAAACAAGCGTCTTCTGGCTCCAGCCTTCGTGGTTGTTCCCTCTACCTGGAACACTCTTGCTCCAAATATCCCCAGATCTTGCCTCCTCACATTCTCGAGGTCTCCACTCAATGTCACCTTCTCAGCAAAGCCCTCCCCGACCACCTCCATTTATAAAAACTGCCATGCCCCCTCACCCCTACTGACAAGCCCTATCCCCTTCACCCTGCTTTACTTCCTTTCATAGTACTTATCATCAGCTGACATTTATTGATTTCTTGTTTGTCAGCTGTCTCTTCCCCACTAAGTTATTAGCTCCAAGAGGGCGGAGTTTGTCTGTTTTGTTCACCAGTGTATCACCAGCATTGGAATAGAGGCCAGCATTAGAAGGACATCAATAATTATTAGTTGAATGAATGAATGAGTGAATGAATGAAACAGGTAACGTCTTACGCTCTGAAAAATAAAAAATGACTAATATTTCATGTCCTCCAGGGGCACACAGGCTACTTGGGCCTGCAGCCTGTAACCTGACACAATTAGTTAAAATACCAAGTGAGAGTGTTAAGTGCATGGGAGTGAGGTTGGCCCAAAGGAACACGAATATCGTGATAGCTGTCAGTGCCTGAAAGCGGCCTATGCCATCACCATCCTGGCATCTCACATGCATCATTCATCACTCTTCATACCCCCTCTGGAGAGGGTGGGGAAGAATGCACAGAGGAAGTGAGACTCTGAGGTTCAGTAGGCAATCCAGGCAGAGGGATCAGCAGAGCCACTGGGGCATGGAACCACATGGGCTGCTGGGGGACTGACTCTAAGCCTATGATCTGATGGGTGGAGCCCGGGGAGCTGCAGCTGGTAGAGGTGGCATTTGGTGTGGCTGGAGAGTCCCTATCCATTAGGCTATGAGCGGCCCATTTGCTCAGTGCCCTGCAGCAGGCACACATATGGAGCGTGTCCGATGACAACATCCGATTCACAACCAGGCAGCCAGGGCACCCACGTGTCAAGTGACTCACTGCCATTTTTTCCAGGTGGGCTAGAAGTCCACACCACCCTTAATGCTTAGTTCTTGGAAGCCTGCTCCCTCCTTCCACTTCTTACCTGCAATTCTGAGATGTTGCCCATACCACCTCTAGACCCCATTCTACAAACTGTTGAAAACTATGCCACACCCTACCCCCCACGTCACCCTCTTCTTGCCTCAATGTAAATAGTGAGAAATAACCTATGGCACTGAGCCGATGGATTCTCTCTCAAGAAAGACCCAATTGTTGAAGATCTAGTGCAAGGAGAAGTCATAAATATCCCAGTTTGCTGCAGTTGAGAGGAATTTACCACACAGCAATTAAGGAAAACTGGTTGCCTGTGGAGGAAACATTCAGACTCCCAGTGCAGAATTCTGGGGTAAGTCCACTGCCAAGTCCCTGAATCATAAATGCCAGGGACAGGGGATTTTAGGGAAGAAGCCCTGGGCTCGTAAAGGCCTCCCTCACTCAGGGGATGTGATTTCTCATACACAGGAGAATATGGTAGAGGCCAAAGCTCTACCCACCAGATTTCTGTTGGTTCTTTGTAAGAGCTTTCATTGTGGAAGTGTGTCTCGAGGTTGTACGTCACTGGAGGAATTCAAGCAGAGAGTGAAATCATCCTTCCTTGAAAGGGAAGCAAGCCTTTGGGGTGCAGATGGACAGGGTAGAGTATTGGGGGGGAGAAAGAGAGACGCCGAAGGAAGAAGCTGATGTTCTTAAGGCCAGGTCCCCTCCTGACCCAGGAGCCTCCCACCAGGAGCCCCCAACCCCAGCTGTCTCTGCCCTCACACTGATCTGTTTCCCATTCCCTGCAGCTTCCAGTGAAGTTTCTAGAATCTTAGCCCTGAATCCCAGGCTCTTGCCCCAGCATTTTGGCAGAGTATAGGGAAGAGGCAATCCAAGGGTGCCCTCTATTTCCTTCCTTGCCCCTTTAAATGTAAGAAACTGGACTCAGAGGGTACTAGAACCAGTACCAGGATCCTAGGTTCCAGAGCCCACTGTTTCTAAAGCACCTCCAAGGAAGAGATTTCCAACATCCAGCAGGGAGAGCCTCACCTCGGGAGAGGGCTAGAGTGTGGTGGGGTATGTCCAGGGATACCCAGGAATAATTTTTTTCCTCCCCTTATCCCACAGCCCCCGTTTCTTTGTAGGTCTAGAGCACTTAGGTTGGGGAAGGACCAAGCACTTAGGTTGGGGAAGGTCCTAGACCGTCCCCCAAACACACACCTAATTTACATAAGGCAGAGGTGGGATGGGGTAGGAAATCCCCCAGTGGGCTAGTCTGGTCCTGAAAGTGTTCATGGCCTCTCCCCACCCACCCTCATATGGGAGCAAGTGAAGATGTCTGAGGAAAGGGCATGGTGACAACCACAGGGTCCGAGTGGGTGGATGTGAACGGGGCCTGAAAGAATCCAGAAATTAGGTTAGAACGCGGGGGCTCGACCTCCAGAGAGGGCCCTGGGACGCTGACACAGCGGCCTCCCAGTTCAGGGTGTTCCCGGCTGCCCCATCTGCCTCCCCCGCCCCCAGGGTGCCTTTTGAAGCCGGGAGGGGACTTTGATCTGGGGTCTGCCCGACTCTCAGCTGGCCAGCCAGGTGCGCTGGGGGAGGGGCGGAGGGGCCGACCATCCCCCCGGGGCTCCCCCTCCCCCGGCCCCCTGCACCCCGCCCCCTCCCCCCACCCCCGGGCAAGGAGACTGTTTCCGGCTGTTGCAGGAGGGCACCCGAGCACCCCGACTCCACGCCTTGCAGCTGTTCCCCAGCTGCCCGGCCCCACCCCAAAGACAGCTGGGAGAGAGGCTGGGGGCGGGGAGCGGGGCGCAGCTGCTCGGCTCCGGGGCTGGGACCGGGGAGGGCGGCGACATGAAAGAGCCTGGACCCGCCGGGGTGGCGGGCGAAGGAAGCCCCCAGGCGGTTGCCTCCCTGCGGGCTCCGCACATCTGGCCCACAGGAGCCGTCAGTGGGGAGGGGGAGACGCGCTCCGCTCCTGACCACCCAGCCCTGCCTGGAATGGGGAGGAGCGATCACCTCCCCGGAGGGCGGGGACGGGAGGGCACGGCCGGGCGGGGGCTGTGAGAGCAATATCTCGGAGTCTGAGCGGTTAGCCGAGGGAGGCACAGGGCGCGCCTGTGGCTGTGAGAGGTGTCTCGAGTGTGCAGGGTGAGGAAGGCCCCCACGCCTTCTCCAGCTGGCCCTGCTCCTGGGGCACCTCCAGCTTTCCTGGCCTCCTCTGCCCCTGACCCTTTTGGGAGGTGGGTGACAGCTGCTCCTGCAAAGCCAGGGACAGCTGGGTAGCTGGGGACAGCTGGATGGGGTGAGCGTCTCCCGGCTTCCCTGGCTGCCCAGGCACTCCAGGCCATACTACACAGTTAGCTGCTTGGCCTACAGCCTATGTGCCTGGGTGTCTATTTGCTAGGGTGGGCTTTCAGAGCTGGAACCTGGTGGGGTTCAAGCTCATCGCGCTACCACCAGTCTCCCCTCCATATCCCAGTTTCATTGATGTACCTGGAGAAAGAACCTCTTCCATCAGCTAAAACAAAACTAGGCCAAGTGGGAAAGAAATTGGGCAGCTTTCTGTCTTGGCTCCCAACTCCTGGCACAGAAGATGTCCCAGGGTTCCTGACAACCAGAGAAAGCGACAGTGAGTCAGGAGCAGATGTGAGTGGACTTAAATGTCTATCTGTCCACCAGCACCTGGCCCCAGGCATCCTTCCACCCTGGGTTGGAAGGGCACTGTGCTCCAGCCATCTGCCTCCCCTCAATAGCCCCAAACAGGTGCAGGGGAAGAGAAAGGGGCAGGCCAGCTGTTGTCATCGTGCTCCTGGCTCTGGCTCCTTGCCAAAGTGGGGAAGGGGGAGAAGTGAAGCAAGGGTCCACCCACCCCCACACTGAGTCATTTTCTACTCCCACAGGATGGGAAGATGGAGGCACTAGACCAACACTTTTGTCTGGCCAGCCCCACTGGCGGGGGGACATGGACTGACCATGCCCTCCAACTTGGGTGCTTATTTTTCTGAGAAGAGGGGTAACTAAGAGTCAGTGAGGGTTGGACCCCTGGTGCAGGACTTACCCATAGTTCCCTGTCTTGCTCTAGGCTTTCTGGGGCGGGAGGCATTCAGGCTCAGATTCTACCCAGACAAGGGGAAAGAGAATTAGGCACCCAGGAAAGGTTGACCCTCCTACTTTATACATAAGCAGATCCATGCAAAGTGTTGGGCAACAAATCAGAGATCCAGCAACCCCCTCACACCACTCCTGCTCCAACAGAGGAGGGCTTGGTGTGCCCCAGCCCCTCCTTCCAGCCCACAGGTCCCTGAGACAAGCAGGTCCCTGGCCAGTCCCTCATGGCAGCACTTCTCAAACCCCAGGATGTGTCAGAATTAGCAGAGGGTTAAAAATGCAGATTACTGGGAATTCCCTGGTGGTCCAGTGGTTAGGACTCTGTGCTTCCACTGCAGGACTGCAGGGAGCATGGGTTCGATCCCTGGTTGGGGAACTAAGATCCTGCATGCCGTGTGGCGTGGCAAAAAAACAAACAGGTTCCTGGGCCCTCAGTGATTCCAAGTCCAAGTAGGGCCCCAGGATTCAGCCCTTTTAACAAGCTCCCAAGCATGCTACTCTTTGAGCTCTGCCAAAGGGGATGAGGGTAGGATGTCTTTTTCACCTTGTTACCCTAGCACTGTGCCTCCCAGAGCACAGGATTTTCCTGCCTGCCCTCCCTCCATGCTCAGGGGCAGGGGCTAGAGCCCAAGTTACCAAAGGAAGCATGGAGCTGAGTGACCCTCCCCGCTCCCCTCCCCCAATGGGGGCCAAGGCTCAGTTAGACTAAATTCCAAGATAAGGTCTGCTCTACTTCTGTGCCCTTGGCCCTACACAGTGCCTGACGCTTAGCATGTGCTTAATAAATATTTGTGGACTGAAGGAGGTAAACTCTGCAAGACTCATAGAAAGGTATTTCTTCCTTTGTCTGTCCTTGCTAAGAGCATGTTGGCAGAAACTCAAAGAGATGCCGGGGCCCATGCGGCCGGGGGCTGGGCCTAGGAGGCCCTCAGCAAATATTTGCCAAATGAACCCAAGGCTGAGACCAGACGTAGTTAGTACCTGATGAACTGACGTTCACAGGCCTGGAACAGGCTAAACCCCGGAGAGAATCAAGGCAAGGAGGGCAGGGGCTTCCATCCCTAGAGGGGCCCCTCCCCACACCAACGCCTGAAGACCCCAGGCCTGGGGGAGTTAGGGGTAAGAGGCGAGGCAGGGAGTGGGACTGCGCCATTATGTTTATTAGAAGGTTGGATTTCGGTGTGTGCTCTAGACAGATTACAGAATAAATACCTGCGCCTTGAGAACAGGAAGTCCACGATTCATACAAAGTGCTCACTACAGGAAGTCGCTGTGTCAAAATCCAGGCAAGGACCCAACTCCGGGCAGCCCCTCCTCTCCCGCTGACCTCAACAAGGGCTGTGCTATGGTTTTTTATTTTATTATTTCTTTTATTTCTCTTTATTATTATTAATATTATTATTATTTGCTTTTGCTGTGGTCACTATCATTGGCAAGGTTCCTCTCCCCTTTCCTGGACATGGGGGTTCCTGTCTTTAAGATTCCATTCTGAGGCTGAAGGTGCCAAACGCTGCTTGAGAAGTGGCCTTTGAACTCCGTCTGGGAGGATGGTGAGAAGGAAGCAGGAGAAATCATTCTTGGTTTTAAAAAAAATTTAAAAAAAAAAAAAGCCCCACAATCTACAGGTCTTTCCTTATTTAGTCAGTGATCAAACTGCCCAAAAGAAAAACAAGAGGAGAAGCAGGCCAGTGGACACTGGTCCCTCCTCCCAGGGCTGGCTGAGGAGAGTTGGAAACTGCCCCTACCCCCAAGGCTTTAGGGGAAGCTGAGGCTCCTTCCAGCCACGGGGGTGGGTAGGGGAAGGAGTGGAAGAAAAAAGGAGAGACAGAGAGAGAGAGAGCTCAGCGCCTTGAGGTAGACGCTTTCCCAACTCCAGAGCCACCTGCAGCCCCGGCCCAGGCCAGCTCCCACTGTCACCTCCGAGTCCAGGAGATTCGTGATAAAAAAAAAATCAAAACAAGCCCCAAACAAAACAAAATCCAAAAGGAAAAGACTTGGGGAAATGAAGGAGGAAGGGAGGGAGGACAGGAAGGTAGAAGGGCAGGTCTCTGGATGCGTCATTCCCGAGCCACTGGGGGCTGAGGCGGGGAGATTCCCCAGCGCCCCACCGCCCGCGTAGCGTTAGCTCGTCACGTAGTGTTTGGTGGACGGCTGCCCATACACCCTGTAGAAATCCTGGTGGCCAGGCTGCTGGGAGGCGTCGAGCCAGTCTCTGACCGCCAGGCTGGGAAGGGACTGGGGGACGGAAGGTGTGGGCGGGAGCGCATGTGAGTACTCCTGTGAGGGCACTGTCCAGGGGAAGTGGCCGGAGCGGGGGTAGGGCTGGTGGCCGCCATGGTTGGCCACGGAAGAACAGTAACAGTTGTCCACAGAACAGACGAGAATCTTGCGGCCCCCATACTGGGGGAGCATGGGCTGCTGGGCGGCGGAGCCATTGGGATACTGCGATGGGGGGAACACAGGACTTGAGTGCACTGGTTGGGCGCCGCCCGGCAGGGCCACCAAGTGCTGCGTGGAGCTGCAGGGGCCCAGGGGCTGCCCTGACTGGCCCTCGCCGCTGGCTGTGCTCGCTGCCCCATACTGGCTGCCCACGGGGCCCGACGACGTCTCTAGGAAACTGGCCTCGGGGAAGGCCGTCGAGTGCTTGCGCTTTTCCGCCCCAGAGCTGCTCACACCACAAGGGTACAGGGGGACACTCTGCAGGAAGGGCACCGGTGTGCTGAAGGGGCCTGTGGAGAGTTTGGGCAAAAGTCGCTAAAGCCCCTGTCCCAGGCAACCCAGGCCTCCTCTCCCCCGGGAACATTTTCCATCTGTAGGACCAAGCACAACACATCATGCACCATCTTGATGCTCACTACTCCGTTAGCAAGCAGATACTATTATCTTTCCCATCTTACAGCTGAAGAAGCTGAGGCTCAGGGAGGTACTACGGCTTGCCCAAGGTCCCACAGCTAGAAGTAGCAAAGCAGGGAAATGAGGAAAGGTCTATCTGACTAGGCCAGGCTGCCTGTCAGAAGAAAGGTTCTGGCATTTACCCCTGCCCAAAGGGTTCTCTCCCTTTGATTGAGGATCCCACCCTCACCTTCTAGCATCTTCCGTAGCTGCTTCTCCTTCTTGGCCACCTCGTTCAGGAAGAGCTTGGAGTTCAAGTGGCCGATCTTAGGGGGAGAAAGGCTGCTGCCTGTACAGGTCTGGGTCCTGGGGGCAGTGGACGGGGCATCTGCTGTGAGGAGGTATCACCGGTAAGCCCGCCCTACCTCCCCGCAGTGGGCCTGGCCCTTCCTGCCCTCCCCCACATGTGTTCCCCTGAGGGCTGGTGGCCATCTGCTCACCTGTCCATTAGGATTTTCACAGACTTGGTGTTCTAGAGGGAGAGAAAAGGGTTAGTCAGTGGGAAAGGCAGCATGAGAGAGGGGAAGATGGAAGCTGCCCCATCCTCTCTCTCCCCAGGCAGGGCTGACCTTCTGATTCTGGCCAGAGTGTGGCGGGGCAGGGGGTGGGGTGTCTCCATTTTCAGAAGATTGAGCGCTTGCTATGTGACACTTACAGTGTTGTCTAACACTGTAAGTGCTTTCTATACATCTATCACCTTATCTAAACGACTACCCTAGGAGGAAGGTTCTGCAAGCACTCAATCTTTTACCCCAAAAAATCTTTGGGGCAAGATGTCTTTTGGAATTTGGAATTTTTTGGACTTTAGAAGGGAAATATGATGCCCGTATCATAATATGTGATTACAGCGTAGGACACTGTAATCTAACACATCAATGTTTCTGCAGCAATATGTTTTGTTGTTTTTCTTTTTGGCCACGCCTCGTGGCATGTGGCATCTTAGTTCCCTGACCAGGGATCGAATCCCTCCCCTGCACTGGAAGAGCGGAGTCTTAACCGCTGGACTGCCAGGGAAGTCCCAGCAATATGTTTCAATATTTGTACCAAGTAAAGATCAATAAAGGCCATAAATTGTCAGCATCAGTTCAGGTCAATTTTTGCTGTTAAATGAGCTGCCAGAACTTTTTTCTTTCAGTTTTCAGAGATTTCTAAAACTTTGGCATTGCGGGTAACAGATAATAGATCTGTATTATCAACCCCATTTTATAAGTGAGGGAGCTGAGGCCTAGGGAACATATATGACTTGCCCAAGGTCACAAAGCTAGAAGGAACGGTGGGAGGGTTTTGAATCCATGAAAGCTGGCTCCAAAGCCCTGTGAGCATACTGGTGGGGGGAACCAGTTGGGGAGCAAAGCATCACAGACTGCAATTTAGAAATGCCCCTTGGGGCTTCCCTGATGATGCAGTGGTTAAGAATCTGCCTGCCAATGCAGGGGACACGGGTTCGAGCCCTGGTCCGGGAAGATCCCACATGCCGCAGAGCAACTAAGCCCGTGCGCCACAACTACTGAGCCTGCGCTCTAGAGCCCGTAAGCCGCAACTACTGAAGCCCGCACACCTAGAGCTCATGCTCCACAACAAGAGAAGCCACCGCAATGAGAAGCCCACGCACCTCAATGAAGAGTAGCCCCCACTCGCCACAATTAGAGAAAGCCCGCGCACAGCAACGAAGACCCAAGGCACAAAAAAAAAAAAAAAAAAAAAATCTTAAAAATGCCCCTTGGGTCCCACCAGCCGGTCCCAGGCCCAGCCCACCTTCATGAAGCTGACATCCTCCGTCTTGTCGAAGAGCAGCTGCAGGGAGCCCAGCAGCTTCTTGGCCTCCTGCATGCGCTCCCCGAGATGCAGCGCCTGCGCTGCGTTCTCGCTGCAGAACTTGGCCTGGGCCTTGTCCAGGACCTCCACCGTCTGCCGCAGGTCCTCATCCAGCAGCTGGTGCAGCTTCTCGTATTGCAGCCGCACTTCCTCCTTCAGTTGGCTCACCTTCTCCTGCGGGCACCGGGGCAAGAGTGGGTGGGCAGGTAAGTACTGGGGACTTCAGGCTGCTGCTCCTGCCTGTCTCACATACTGGATGGGGGAGTCTGGGACCCCAAAGCCCCAGGTTGCCCAGGGCTCCCAAAGGCAAAGTCTGACCTGCCAATCCCCCACTGGTAGCACAGGGCTCTGGACAGGTACCCTGGCACCAGTGGGGGGCTCATCCACTGAGGTTCATTGAATGACTGACCAAGGGATTCCGGCATAGAGCCGACCACGCAACAGATCCTAGCCCAAGGCCCAGTACCCAAGCCGCCCCCCACCCCATACCATGGGCTTGGGCTTAGCTACCTCTACCAGGCGCTTGTCTGACTCGAGTTTGTACAGCTGGTCCTCAATGTCCTGCTCTCGCTCCTCCAGCCGGTCCTGCTGCTTCATCAGCATCTTCTGCAGAGACAGTTGGGGTAGGGGCATCAGAGGAATGGGTGGACACCATCCTTACCTCTACAGAACAGACTCATCCTCTGGATCCTTCTTCCCAGACGACCTAAAATTTCTGCCCCCCCAACCCCTTCTGGCTCCCATGCAATCCCAGGGGCCTGGTGACAACTGTCTGGCCAGCCTATCCCCAGGACGAAAAAGCCTGGAATGCTTCCCACACATATCTAAACCATAAACTTTCTGAGGGCAGGGTCAGGCCTGCCTCTGTTGTAAGCACTTTTCCTGTATAGACTTATCTGATCATTCTAGTAATGCTATGAGATACATACTATTATTATCCTCATTTCAGAGAAGAGGAAACCAGAAAGGTTAAGTAATTCACCCAAAGTCACACAGCTAGTATCAGAGCTGGAATACAAACCTAAATGACCAGGTAGTAGGGTCTGTTCTTATCCAAGTCATGCTGCCTCTCTCTGGGGAGCACCATCTCAGAAATGATGCAGAGGGTCACACAACCTTCCTGGGTCTCACAGGCCCTCTGGCCCGGTCCAGAGATCTCACCTGACGTTTGCCTTACACTTGGGGGGCATAAAGCCAGCCAGCTGCCCCCTTGCTTGCTCTTGATGCTGAGAGCTAGGCCTCTGAAGTCCTTGCTAACTCCCTCAGCCCCTCAGTTGGATCTGGGTGGAAAGGAAACTCTGGCTCTCCTAAGACCCAAGGTCAGTCTGCTGGAAGGTTCGGAACAATGCTGCTCTTCTCAGCCCTTAATCTTCTGTCTCTACAAGCCCTCTCTTCCCAGACCTGCCTATCCCAGCTGTTCCAGCCGCCCTGTCATCCTCCCTTGCCAGATACACCTCTTCAAACAGGGTCTCTCTCCTGCCCAAGATCCCTCGATGACCCCTCCTTCCAAACTCTGTAGGCTTTCTTACTTACAACCTGACTCTCCCAGCCAGGTGGGCTGGTATCCTATCCCTGACACTGCAAATCTGAACTCCATGCACCCAGCTGGTGTTTTTCTGCAGCCCACAGTGCCTTCTCCCCATCCCTTGTCTATCCTTCAAAGCCCAGCTTAAGGTCGGGCTCCTCTAGGAAACTTTCCATGGCCCCTGCTCGGAGTCTGTGCAGGACCCTCCCTGTCTTGGCCATACAAGGGGCTGTCACATTCTGCTCTCCCTCTGTAGCTGTGCTGTCCAATACAGTAGCCACTAGTCACATGTGGCTATTTCATTTTAAGTTAGTTAAAAATAAATTAAATTGAACATCAGTTCTTCTGTTGTACCAGCCTCATTTCAAGTGCTCAATAGCTACATGCAGCTAGTGGCTAATGTACTGGACACCACAAACACAAAACGTGACCATCTCACAGAAAGAGCTATAGGAAAACACTATTCTATAGTCTGACCAACTGTGGTCTAATCTCCAAACAAAACTCAAGACCTCTTGAAAACAGGGCTTTGCTGCTGCATTTTTCCACTTCCCTTCCTCGCCGGGACCCACAAAGGCCCCAGCACCCTACAGATGCATAATGTGTTTCCTGAATAAACCCATGGGTTTTGCACACGAAACAAGGTTTGCAGAGCAGACTGCACAGAACCTAGCTCACAGTAAGTGTCCACTCAACAAGAAGTGGTTCTTTTTCTTCCTCTGTGTGGACCTCAAAGTGACCCTCAAGTTTGACCCATGACCCCCACTCCTGTCCACACTCAGCTGGCTTCCAAAAGACAAGCTGCCACCAATCCCTTCCTTATTCCCCCAAACCCCTTTACATAAGGGGAAACCAAGGCCAGCCAGGAGAGTTCAGCGACCCTGTTTTTTGTTGGTGGCTACCCTAGAACCAGGGCCCTGGGGACAGGAGGAGGCAGGGGGTGAGGCTCTCAGATTCTGAGCTGGGAAAGCCTGGGGCACCCCGCCCCCCCGCAACAATTTGACCTTTCAGTGACCCAGGACAGTACCTTAAGAGACAGGAGATGTTGCCCTGCCCCCCACCCCCAGCCCAACATGCACATGGATCTGCTGCCAGCCTGAGAGTCAGAGCCTGTAGAGAAACACAGCTGGCTGGGCGCAGGAGCAGAGGTAGTCACACATCCTCCCTTCCTGTGAAACTGCCCCCAGTCACGTGAAAAGGGCAGGCGGCACCCCACAGTATGGCCCACCCACATGCATACGACTGCACGCACACACACAAGCACACGCCACCACCTGGGCCCTGAGATCCCCTCGGGCACACTGTCACACACACACAGCCCTGCACAGTGAAGGCTGGCCCTCCTGAAGGCCCCCGATGACTGAGGGAGGCCTGCCTGAAGGCAAGGTGGCCAGGGTACCACCAAAGGATATGAGACCTTTTTACCTCCCCTGTTACAACTGACCCTCCATTTTTTGCCTGCTGGCTGCCTCGTCCCCACACTCGGGAAGCACCTCCCCTGTTACAACTGATTCTCAATTTTTTGCCTGCTGGCTGCCTCGTCCCCACACTCGGGAAGCAGTCCCTCCAACTTGGATGCATCTCAGGCTCCAGGCCACTCCTGCCTTCCCAGTGCCCAGGATATCCGAGAGCCCAGGCCCCAGCCACACACACACATCTGTGCACCACGGTCTCCTGGCCCAACTACTTTTCATGACCAAACCCACTGGTATCAGAGTAGAGGTGCACCTGTAGCTAAGTCCCAGACGAGGGGCAGAAGAGAGGCAGCCCCAGATAGGATCTCAGCCCCACTTCCCTCAGAGGCCTGGAATGGGGCTGTTCACTCCCACCCTCTAGGCCCGTGGGAGGCCTCTGTCCCACTCCCCTGCAACCCGTTCAGGGAGTTCATGGCTGACCCCTCAGGGCACAGCCAAGGGAGGCACTTCCTGTCTTGTCCTGCGGAGTGGGGCTCAGCCCCTTGCGCCATCTAGGCTTTTCTCAGATCCTTTCCTGGCAGCACGGCCACGCTGGGACCCTGAGGTGTCTTCCCTTGGCTTCCAGGTCCAGGTCCTGGTTCCTGCCTGCCCAGAGCCCTCTGGGGTGGAGCCCAGTCCAGGTCTAGCAAAGGCAGTGGCCACACTGCCTAGCAGGTGGCTGGGTTTCATTGGCTCTCCCCCAGCTCAGAGGCCATCGGGCTTCTGTCTCCACTACAGAGGGAAGGGAAGGGCCAGGAATAGGAAGGAAACTGGCCAGGGAATGCCAGCCAGGGAGGGCTGGGCGGGGGGCCCACCATGGCCAGCTCACCCTTGCAGGAACGGTGATCCCTCGGGGCTCTTAATCCTGCCACAGCCAACACCGGGGGGGAAGCAGGGGGCGGGGGGACACTGCTACCTCAGGCACTGGAAAGTCGGGGTGGTGGGGAGGAAGGGAAATATCCACTTGCTGCCCCTTTAGTACCCCTCACCTCGATTCCACCAATGAAGAATCAGGTTGCTGAGAAGCTGGGAGATGGGAAACAGAGGAAGCAAGGACCCCTCCCCACTACCAGCAGCCTCCTTTCCATCCCAACCTCCCAGAACTACTGAGAGCTGAGGCTCCACTGCCCACCTGGGAAAAACCCACAGCTGAGAGATTTCCCAGCTTGATTCAGGGCAAGGCCTCTCAGTATGGGGGAGGGCACCTTACAAACTGCTCCCAGCCCAGAGTGGGTCACCTGGATTGTGGCACACCTCAGGTGTGCAGGGACAGAGGGGAGACTAGAATGGTCTAGACTAGGAGCACTTGAGGGACCAGGCCTCCAGCAGGGGCAGGGGCAATTGGAGGCCCAGCCCCACGCTACACCTGCTGGCCCAGGTGGGACCTGCTTACTGCTGTCCCTGTCCTTCCCTAAGGACCTAAGGCCTTCCACGGTCTGCTCCTGGGTCTGTGAGGGCAAAAGCATCAGGAAGACTTGGGGGCACACCATTCCCACCCCTCCAGGACCCTCATATCTGTCGCCTAATGTTCTAGACTCTGCCTTGAGCTGCTCCTCCAAAGCCCCTCCCAGCCTGGGGAGGGGAGCAATCATGAGCCCCTCACATTCCTGCCCTGGGAAAGCCTCACTCACAGCCCTCTGGAGACTGACTGGCCAGGCCCAGCTGGCATTTTTGATGCCAGACTGGACTGGGCAGACGGGTAAGGCCATTGGGACTCTAGGCTGTATAAAAGTTAATAAATGATAATAATAAAACCCTCAAGTCAACCTTGAAGAGAAGCAAAGTCAGGAGGGAGCAGGGCCCCAGGATCTGGGCCAGAGGCAGACCTCAAGTTTGTAGATGGGACCAGAGCTGGGACCAGCCGCCCCTGTGATGGGGTGGAGGCGGGAAGAGGGCGCTGGGCTGCTGGAGTACCTCTGCCTGCTGGGATCCCTGCCCAGATGACTCTCATGCCAGCTCCAGCTCTGGATGAAGCCCCCGCTCAGAGCTACCCCCTCCTAACCTCCTCCCCAGCTGCCAAAGCCGCCCCCCACTCTCCCACATAAGCCCTTGTCCCAGGAATACGTCAGCCTCCCCTCTCCCTGGGCCACAGCACTCCCTCCTGGTCTCAGCCTTAGTTGTCCCTTCCCATGCCTCAGCCCCTACCTGGGGCTACCATGTGGACCCCCAGGCTGCGGGCAATCACAGACCCAGAGAGAAGAGGCTACAGGGCAGGAACCAGGGACAAGGAGAAAGGCAGCACCTCGGAGGCAAGCCCCGGCAGACCCCAGAGAGGGTTTCCCAGCTGCAGAGTGGAATTAGCTTTTGCCATGCAGAGTGCACTGCTCTGGGGCAGCAGAACAAAGAGGCGAGAGAGAAAGCCCCCCTTTGTCTGTGTTTGAATGCCAGGCCAGCCGGGAAGGAAGGCTTTCCCAGAGCCAGGGATGAGGCCAGCCAAGCCTGCCTGCTCGGTCCAGGGCTGGGGCCCAAGCCGGGCTCCCCTTCTTCCTATGACCACCCCAAATGCCCACAACACAGCATCGCAGGATCCATCCGGGCTTCCACCTCCAAAGCCCACTACAGGCAACGAGCTCACCGAAGGTGAGTCTCCTCCCCTCCCCAACACCTCCACCAGGTGAGAAAGTCACACAAGACTCACACCCACCAACCAACCACCATCAGGCAGGAACACACTAGCGCTGTCAACGACAGATACGTGTGCACACTCAACTTCAACTCGCAGGTGAACGGCAAGCAGGGCACCCTCCTCTCGCTCACACACACACACACGCGTGCACGTCTTCCCCACCCCACAGCCACACACAAGACAACTCTGTAATTAAGTCAGTCACTCACACTGCAGCTTCTCAGAGATACACACGTTGAGATACAAAAAAGTAGTCCCATGTGAGATGCACAACCAGACGCACTGGTTACACACGTGCACACACACACCTGCAGACAGACCTGGATGCACAGGCACCCGGAGCTGCAGCACGCAGTCATCAGCAGGGCGTGCATGACAGGCGTCTGGTCTGCCTGTGTCAGCAGGATCCTGGGGTGGAGGTGGGGGGCTGGGCCTCCGCCTCAGGCTCCTCTGCCCAGGGCCAGGGAGGAAGGCCAAGTCAGGCCCCCTCTTCCCGATCCTTCAAGATGGTCAAGGAAGGAGCAGCCACTTGACCCTCCCACCTCCCACCCCACCTGAGACCTCAGGATTATGGTCGGGGGCAGCGGAGAGCAGTGGGGTCCGTACCGCCTGAGCCAGGCTGCAGCCACAGCCCGGCTATAGCTGGGCCAGGGCGGCCCTCACTCCCAGAGCCCACCTGGAGACAGACACGTGGGGTGGAGACCTAGGATCCCCTCCAGGGTCCCAGGGCAGCCCCTCCGGCCATGGACAATGTGAGCAGGATGACCTCACCCCCAGCAGCTGCAAACCCCAAACTGGCCCAAGAAGTGGGATCCTGTCCCCAGAGAACATCTCCTCTCAACTCTAAACCTTCGAGAATGCAAGGAACAGGGTCCTGCGCACATTTCCAACCTGTCTGGGGTACTAGGAATGACACACACACACACACACACACACACACACACACACACACCCTGCATAGCCCTTCACAGATATAACTAGGCCTTATCTTGGATCTTCTTTCTATGTTCAAGGAGGTCATGAGATAGAGGTGCTCCCAGCTCACACCAGTCCCGAGTTCCTCACATGAACCCCTAAACCCAGGGGCTGGAAGAGGGTTTGACCACCTAGGGCCGCCACACCTGAGTCCACCTGTATATCCCAATCTTGGGCCCTTAGCCTCCCATAGCCCCAAGGGAGAACACATTTGGGGTCTAGGCATGTCTTACAGTGTTCTCTGCAGTCTACCCAATGGGCATCCAGGCCTCATGGCAACGTGGCTTACACATTGGCTTCCCAAGGGCAGAGTGGGGCAAGGACTTCGAAGGCCTGACTCTGAGACCCCCGGCTAGTCCCCTGCTAGGAGGAAGCCCTGCTTGCATTCCTGCTGGGCCCCAGCTCTAGGCCGCTGCACAGGTGGGTGCTTTGAGTATGCGTGTGGAGGACCACCAGGGGGAGATTGATCAGCGTTTCCTATTCCTAGCCAGTAGGGCATTTCAGCAGCCCCTGCCCCTCCCTGGGACAACGGAAGAGGAAGCGCAAGAAGCAGAGCTATATCTTAAGGTGTGTGCCACGTTTCCACGCTTCTGCTCCTGCATCTGGGATAATTCTGTTGCCTTCATCCGTGGTACCAGCAGAGGCCCTTTAAGACAGACTCCCTCCCACAAGGGAAAAGAAGCCCAGGAAAACACCCCTCCCCATGGCTAGCCTAGAGAGGATGGAGTGCAAAGGGTTCTTCCATTCAGGTTCTTTGTGGCTCACCCCCTCCCCTGAGGGTGGGGCCCCTCTTCCTACTCGTTCAATAAGTCCAACTCACAGTGAGTGGCACTGGGCCATCGAAGGGTTTCCAACTCCAGTGCCCTGGGACACCAGAGAGAATCTGGAGGGCCTGGGGTAGGGGAGCCTGGAGAGGGACGAGACTCAGGCTGTGGGGCACAGATGCTGAGCGCACAGAACTGCACATCTGGCTGTGATGCAACCCGCTACTTCTGAGCCTGCCCACACCAGGAACAGGAACGAACACAAGAACACACACACACACACACACACACACGCACGCATGCAGACGCACACACATGGAGCTGCTGACAAAGTTCAGGGCCTGCTTCCATCCAGTTCCTTCCATGAGCTGGGGGATCAGGGACCTGCCGGTAGGAACCCCAGGGTATACTCTGCGTATGTGTGCCACCCCCCATCCCCCAACTATACAGACAGGAGACAGGTGCATTTGAGGGCAAAGCAGACAGTCTCAAAGACACTCACAAACACAGACCCACATCTACAAACACCCTCTTACTACCAAATCAGGTAAAATTGTGTTTTCTCCCCCACCTAAATGAAAGACACCTGAGCTCACACCCACCAACCAACCACCGATACAACTAAGGGCAAAGCCGCGGATGCAGGCGCACATTCACTCATCACCCTGGTTGCTGTCCCCTCTTCTGTGCCTTTCAGCCCCATCTCCACCTTTCCCTTCCTTTCATTTTCCACAGTCAATCCCAGGACAGAGAACTGGACAGCCTTCCTTTCTCCTGCCTCTGCACTTTTCCCAGCCTCCTCCCCAGCCCTTCCATCTTTATTAATAGCAGCAGCTTCCCAATACTAGGGAAAGTCTGGGCTCTGCCTGCCCTGGGTGGGGGGCGGAGTACACTAGGGGCTCATTTGTTCCCCTAGGCCTCTGCCTTTTCCATCCCTGGTGGTGGGGGGAGGCTCTTCTCTCCATCCCCCACCCACACTTCCTTTAAGAAACCAGAGGCTCTGTCCTGGCACAAAACCCCAGATCTAGCCCATCCGATTAGAAACTAATTATACAGCAAATTTTATTTGTTATCCCTGCCCTCAGCCTGTGGCAACGCTCCTGCCTTTTGTTAGTGGTATGTGTATGTTTTTTAATTGCTGAACAGTGACTCATTCTGACTGGTCCCCCTACAGGAAACAGCCCCCATCTACAACCATCCCCTGCTCAGAGCTTCCTCATAACCAAGCTCCCCACTGGCCTCCACTAGCCTCCAGGGGCCCCCACCCATAAACACTCCCAGTCCTACCAAAGCCCAACCTCACCCCCATGATATCACACCCAGGCCCCAAGCTGGGGCTTGAGATGGCTCAGACAGTCTCAGGCCAACCCCTTCTTTCTGGTATGACTCAACCCTGAAAGCCAGGGGACCTGGGAGGAACCCAGGAGGAGCCCCCCTCCACTGAAGGGGACGGAAGTATTGCTTCAGTCCAGCTCCAAAGCCAGGCCAGCCCCAGAGGCCTGAGGGGGAAGGCGGTTTTGACACTGGCTGCTGCTACAGGGTGTATACAATGGGAGGGGATGCGGTTCCGTAATCACCCAGCCGGCAGCCCAGGGGAGCCAGCTGCCTGAAACCAGATTGCAAGGCGGCTCAACCTTAAACCCACAGGATTCTTCTTCCATCTTCCACTTCTCCTCCCCAAATGTGGGAGGGCTGTGATAGAGGGCTGGGCTGGGAGAAAAGCGCTCAGAGTGATGAAGACATACTTTAAGGTGTGTTCATGCAGACGCGTGCAATACGCACAGGCACACAGTGGGCAGCGATTCTCACACATGGAGAGCGGGCTCTGGGGAACAAGCCGAATAGCTGAGATGCTGTCCGGTGATGCCGCTGGCTGTCCGGGCCTTGGCCAGATAGATACCAGGAGTTCTGCTCTCCCTCCGGAAGCTCCCCCTCCAGCCCCCCGCCCCCCCCAATGTGTTTCCACTAGGGCTTGAAACTAACATGGCTGCTTTTGTTTACTTCCTCATTGGTATGCCAGCATCATGGATCATGTCAGCCACAGCAGCGGCACCAGGACACTCATTACATAAACAGCAGCTGGAGAAGCAGGACCTGGGTCACTCCCTTTAGTGACTTCCCGTAGGGCCTACGGAAACAACGCCAGGGGAGGGAGCTGCGCGCAAAACAGAAAAGCAACAGCCAAACTCTATCCCTGACAGCCCCACACCTCAATTCTATAAATGCCTCACAAGATGCCCCCTATGAGCACAGGTGCAGGAATATCAAGTACCGATCGGGGATCCTACTTCCCAGGACCTTGCCTCCAAACTTAAGGAGGAGTTTGTAAGGGAACCTCTGGCCTGATGTCACAAGAGTCAGCCTGTCCGGATGGGTGATCCCCAGGCGGTAGGGAGAGAGAGGGGGAGAGAGAGAGAGAGAGACAGAGAGAGAGAGAGGGGGCGGGGGAGAGAGAGAGAGAGAGAGGGAGAGGGAGAGAGAGAGAGAGAGAGAGAGTGTTTGTGTGTGTGTGTGTGTTGTGCGTGTGTTTGTGTGTAGGGTACTTGCCCGGATCTCATTCCTCCGGATCTCCACGTCGCACACCGAGTGTCCCTGATGCGCACCGCTGTAGTAGCAGCAGTACTGGCACACGGCCACCTGCTCGGCCTCGCAGTGGTAAAGGCGGTAGGCGTTGTGTTGCGGGCAGCTCCAGGCCCGCACGTCGTCCGCCTCCACCAGGAGGTGCCCGCGGGCGGTGGAGGGCTGCTGCAGGTGCGTCTGCACGTGGGACTGGCAGCAGGGCGCCTCGCAGCGCAGGCAGACCTTCTGCGCCGGCAGCGGGGGGCCACGGCGGCAGAACACGCAGTGCAGCGCCGCCGGCGGCTTCTCCACGTGCAGGGCGTTGAACTTCTCCACGATGTTGGTGAGCTTCAGGTTCTTCTCCAGGCCCGGCTTCTGGTTGTAGGCCTGGTTGCACTCTGGGCAGCGCACCAGGCCGCTGTCCTTGGCCCACGCCTCGCCAATGCAGCCCCGACAGAAGTTGTGTTTGCACGGCAATTGCACCGGCTCCACGAAGACATGCAGGCAGATGGGGCAGATGAGCTCCTCCTCGAAGCAGTTCTTCCAATTCTCCGCCATAGCGGCTGCGGGCAGGGGGCCCGGGCAGGTCTCCCCAACTCCCCAACTCTGGGGGTCCGTCCGGTGCCACTACAGGCCCACGAAGCCCCGAGCTCCGGGCCCCGGCGGCCCCGAGAGTCGCTCAGTCACCAGCGCCTTCCGCGCGCCCGCCCCCCAGAGGAGGGAGCCTCGGTCCTCACGCAGCGCGCGCAGCCGGCTGCGTCTCCTCCTCCTCCTCCCGAGCGCCTAGCGGGAGACCGCGGACTGCGCCAGGGCCGCGGCCGGGGCACCAGCCCTGGAGGGGAGTGCCGGAGTCCAAATTCCATATAAGAGGCCGCCTCCCGATCGGCGCGGCTAGGGCAGCGGCGGCCCACGGCCTGCACTCGGCCCCGCGGCTGACATTGGGGCGCGCCCCAAGGCGGACAGAGCCCGGGAGCCGCACACTTCCTCCAGCGACGGCGGCGGCAATGGTGGCTCTCTCCTGGCTCGCCGGCGCCGCGCCTCCCTCGCCTCGTCCAGGGTCTGAGAGACCGGAGAAGCGAGTGCGGCCGCGCCAAGGACTGCTAGATCCGGACCAGGAGGGCGAGGCAAGCCGGTCCCCGGGCCGCGGCGCGGGCGCCCCCCGGCTGGCCGGCCGTCTGCGGGTGCGGGCTGCGGGGCGCAGGCGGGCCGACTCCGGGGCACTGCGTGAGCGCAGGGGCAGTCATTCAGATGAAATTCCAGTCCCCGGCCAGAGACACCAGCCCGCCTCTGCCTTCCTCCTCCCTTCACAAATAGAAACGGAAGGGGGAGGGAGAGAAGTGGAAAAAAAAAAACCAACCAGAAAGGGAGGGAGAAGAAGCCCCGTCGGTGCTCCGGCCTGACCCCCTCGTCGCTACTTCTGCGCTCCCCCGAGGCCCGGCGCCGGGCGCCCCCGCCGCGAGAGACCCCGCTCTCCGTCTCCGCGCTGGGCGGGCGCCCCGGCTCTGCCGAGGAAAACAAGGATTGATCAAACTAGAAAGGAATTTTTCTCAACTGCTAATGAACAGGAGGCTCGGCTCCCGGCCCTCCCCTCCCCCCGGCCCTCCCCCTTCGCCACCCCGGCCCCCCTCCCCCCCCACTTTCTTTTCTTCTCGGCCTCTCCTCCGGCCTTCGGGGCTGCGGTCGGAGCCAGCCCGCGGCGGCGGGGCCGGGCCAAGCCAGTCGAGCCGGACTGCCTCCCTCAGCGCCCAGCCATCTTGGGCTCCCGGCGGCCGCCGCGGTGGCGGCCGGGGGTTCGAGCGCGCTCGCTGGAGGGTCCTGCAGCGTTCTTTCTATCTCTCTCTGTGTTTTTTTTTTTTGTTTTTTTTTTTTTTGTGGTGGGATTTTTTTTTAAGGGGAGTGCTGGCAGCCTCCCTCAAATTAGGAGAGAGAGAAGGGAGAAAATGCCAAGTCCCGATTTCTCTCCACCTCTGCTCCACCCACCCCGGTTCTTTCCAAAATATAAAAAAAGATTAGAATTGGAAGAAGTCGGCAGAAAGGCGAGCGCCCGCGGCCCCCGGCTGCTGCCCAGGCGATGCGTCCGGGGCGGGCCCGCGCCAGTTGCTCCGTCGGTAGGTCCGTTTGTCCGCCCGCTGCTTCTCATCTGGGGAGGGCACTCCGGGCAGGGTCTCCGCAGCGGCTGTCGCCTCAGAGCTTTATCCTCAGATCAAAAAAAAAAAAAGGAAGAAAAAACCCCCCAACACTCTCATCACAGCCACCTTCAGCCATCTTGCGCGTATTATTATTTCAGGAATAATCTGTTTAATAAAAATAGCTGCGTCTCTAGCCCCCTCCCCCGCATCCTGGGCTCCCCGCCCCCTTTTAATAATGATCTCGATAATAAAAATGATCTGCAAGCCGGGCAGTCCACGGCTGCCTTTTCCTGCCTCGGCTCGCTTGGGCTTCGGCTCTCCTTCTCCCAGGAAGGGGACGGGGGTGGGGGGGTGCTCGCCGCTGGGGCTGGGGTGTGGGGGGGTGCGTCCCTGCTGCCCGCCAGTCGGCCGTCTCAGCCTTAGCAGGGAGGGAAGGGCACCCTCGCAGCTACCGCACCGTTGCGAGGACGGCAAGCGGGGGAGGGGCCCCGACTCGCGGGACCGGCTGGAGGGATGCACAGAGGTCCCCGATCTTCCCGCCACGGCCTGGCCTCGGAGTCTGAGCCCGGGGATAGGGAGGATACAATGGGCTCGGAGCAGAGTGCGGCTGGCAGGGTGGAGACGCGGGCGGGCAGCGGGCTGCGGTGAGCCGGAGTCCCGAGCTAGGGCGGAGAGAGGCGGAGGGTGGTGTCCCTACATCAAGGCCGGTCCCGCTACTCTGCGAGGGAAGGGCGGGGAGACTGGGAGGGGGAGGAGAGGAGAAAGCAGCAGCGCAACAGCGGCGCCTGTAATCAGCACCCGCTGGTTCTGCCCACCCGGCACCGGAGAAATAAGCAGACGCGGAAGGGGGGAGGAGGGGGCGGGGAGTATTGTCCGGAAGTGCTATTACAGCTGCTGGGGCACCCGGCTCCTCCCCTTTTCCCTATCTGGAGTTGGGGGCTGTTCCGGAGATTATTCCTGCTATTGGTCTCCAAACTGAGGCTCCGCCTCTTTAAGGCGGGGCAAGCCGTGGGCCTCATGTGACTTGCACTAACTTCGGTTACCTTAAACATTGGGGATGGGGGTTGAGTTTCCGCGCTTCTTAAAAGGGAGATGATAACATTGCGGGGTGGGACCACATCTTTCTGGGCCTCTTCACCCATAGCTCTTTTTACCTGAGAGGGAAAGGAGGGTTTGTCAGTCTGCTCATCTGTCAGATGGAACTGAGCAGTGACTTACAAAGGTTCACTGTGCAGCAATTTCCCGATATCCTCAAT
Source organism: Tursiops truncatus (assembly GCF_011762595.2). Taxonomy (NCBI): domain Eukaryota; kingdom Metazoa; phylum Chordata; class Mammalia; order Artiodactyla; family Delphinidae; genus Tursiops; species Tursiops truncatus. The sequence goes on from NC_047049.1 coordinate 25,679,247, forward strand.
ACTTTTCCCTATATATATATATATATATATATATTTTAAATACGTTATTTATTTATTTATTTTTGGCCAGGCCTCGTGGCTTGCGAGATCCTAGTTCCCTGACCAGGGATCGAACCCATGCCCCCTGCAGTGGAAGCACGGAGTCTTAACTACTGGACCACTAGGGAATTCCCTTCCCTACATTTCTAACTTAGAACTACCAAGCAAAATATGCATTATCTCTCTTCAGTTAATAAGGAAATGGAGGCTTAAAAAACTGGGGTCAACCGGTCAGTTAACAAATATTTAACAAAAGCCTCATGTCCCAGGCGTTTTTCTAGGCCCTGGGGATTCCCTGGAGAACACGTACCAAACTTTTTTTTAAAAAATTAAATATGTAAGATAATTTCTGTGATAGAGAGTACGGGACTCACACAGTACTCTCAGAAAAAGTGACATTTGAGCTGAGACCTGAATGTTCAGGAGGGGTTGGGCAAGTGACAACCTGGGAAAAGAGTGCTTCAGTCAGGAGGAAAAACAAATGCAAAAGCAATGAATCAATCAGGCATGTTCCAGGGCAGAAAGAAGGCCTGCGGTGAGGGAGAAGCCAGGTAGGGACCAGAACACACAGGGTCATGGTAAGGAGTTTGGACCTGAAGCTGGTTGTGAGAAGCTACTAGATTTGGGATATATTTTGGAAGTAGAGCCAATAGGACTAGATAGGATTTAGACATAGGGCGAAGAGGAATCAACGCATAATAGTAATGGGGTAGGAATGGGATCAAGATGTGCTTATCACTGTATATATATATAGTATATCCTTCTGAACTTATGATTTGGGCCTCAACAAGAGGCTGGGTGGTGGTGCCATTTACCCAGAAGGAGACAATTGGAGAGGATTAGGTTTGGGTGGGGACATTTTTAATAGTTCTAAGTTAAATCTGAGTTGGTTTAGCTATCCCAGTGGAAATCCTAGAGGAGACAATTGTATATACAGACTCAGAGGGGAGGTTTGTGCTGGAGATTATGGATTTCAGAATCATGGGCGATTATGTTCTGAATGGTAGGGACGTCCCTGGTGGCACAGTGGTTAAGAGTCTGCCTGCCAATGCAGGGGACGTGGGTTCGATCCCTGGTCCAGGAAGATCCCACATGCTGTGGAGCAACTACGCCCATGTGCCACAACTACTGAGCCTGTGCTGTAGAGCCCACAAGCCACAACTACTGAAGCCCGCGCACCCTAGAGCCCATGCTCCGCAACAAGAGCAGCCACCGCAATGAGAAGCCCGCGCACTGCAACAAAGAGTAGCCATAGTTCACTGCAACTAGAGAAAGCCAGCGCGCAGCAACAAAGACCCAATGCAGCCAAAAAAAAATTTTTTTTTAAGGTATAACTGAGATTCAAACTCAGTTCAAAATGACCCATGGGTCCCTGATCCTTCCATAAAACCAGTGAACTTCTCTGCTTCAGGACCTTCAATCTCCTTATTCCTGATGGGGGGGTGGAGGTGTTAATGTGGGCCCTTCAAGGACACAGCATGTGTCTTTTAGTACTTTACATCCCCTTACATGGAAGGTCTTATGCTGAATGAATGACGCATGCATGCATGTCTGAGTGAATAAACAAGGAGAAAGTGGTTTTCTAGCCCTAATCCTCAATTCCATGCTCTAAAGACAGTGCAAAGAAACAAGGTCTAGATTGGAGCTGTTGGAGCGTCCTTCTCTGGCCTCCTCACCAATGACCTCCAGGAGAATCTAAAGGCTTCCACTCATTTATCACCTTTCTAGGCGGCTCCCCTTGACTTAAACATCATACTCTTCTGATTTTCTTCATATCTTTCTAACCACAGACTTCTCCAATTTCCATCTCCTAAATGTTGGCTGCCCTCCATGCTCTTCTCTTACTAACCTATACCTGCTCCCTCATTTACTCCTAAGGCTTTATTACTGTCTATATACTGATGACTCCCCAATCAGTCTCCAGCTTAGATCCTCACCCTCCTGGGTGCAAACCCATGAAACCAACTGTGCTGTCCACCCAGATGTCCCACAGATACTTTGAATTCAATGTACTGGAAACTAAAATCTTCATCCTCTTCGCTTTCCAGCCTGCTGCCCCTTCAAAATGTTTGCAAATCTTGACTATTTCTTAACCTCTCCATTACTTCACCACAAACTCTTGCCTAATTATTTCAGTAGGTCCTAATTGGTTTCTGTTTCTGCCCTTATGTCCTGGAGTCAATTCTCAACAGAGTAGCCAGAGTCATCTTTGAAAAGTATGTCAGATTGTGTCACTCTTCTGCTCACTTTATAATTGCCAGCAAGGTCCTACAGGATCCAGCCTCTGTGTAAGTAATCTCTTATTATCCCCTTTCTCTCACTCTGCTCCAGCCCCACTGGCTGTTCCTCAAATACACCTGGTGTGTCTCCCATGCCCCACCCCTCCAGGCTCTTAGCAGTTGCTCCTCACTTTGCCTGAACCAGTCTTCCCCTAGATATCCCTACTGCACCCTTCTTCCTCTCATTGAGATCCTTTGTTCAAGTTAGCCTAGGCAGTGAGGCCTTTCCTGACCTCTGTATTTAAAATGTGCCCCTCCCCCAGCCCTCTCTCCCCTCCTCTGTTGCGTTTTTTTTCCTCCATAGCACATAGCTCCATGTACTATGTATTCTACTTTAAAAAAATATTATCTTCCATTTCCAAAATATAAGATCTGTGAAAGGGGGTTTCTTTAATGCTGTGTCCCTGATGCCTACAGTGGGACCTAGCACATAGTAGCTGCTCAACAATTATTTGTTGAATCAATGAATGAACCCCATTCTCTCCATTCCTACCACTTCTACCCTAATCTAGGCCTGACTGGTCACCTTGCCTCCAATCTAGTTCTCTTTCAAAATGTTCTCCATCCAGCAGGCAGGGGGATGGTCCTACTGTGAAAGCTGGATGACTTAAGCCATGTACTCTAGGCAATTGGAACTCCACAGTTCCCAAGAAGAGTTTTGGGGCTTTGCCCATGTTGTTCTGTCTGCCTGGAGAGCTTTTCAAAGTATAGCCCCACCTTCGTTTACCCAATTCATCCTTAAGCATCAGGTTTTGGCTTAGATGTCATTTCTTTCAGGAAGGTTTATAAATCTCCCCAGACTGGGTTGGGTACCTTCTCTGTGTTCATATCCTAGCATAGCCCTTTAATAAAGTGTTAACTCTAACTGAGCAATTACTATGTGCCAGGCATTTCATGTGTATTATCACATATAATCCTTGCCAAACCTCTGTGAAGCGAATATCCACTTTTAGAAGAAGAAACTGAGGCACAGATTAGTTAACGTGCCTCAAGTCAAACTGATAACAAGTGGTGGAGCTGGGGTAGGATTGAAAGCAGCTTACTGCCTTCCCCTTTTAGGGCTCTTGCAATTGTTTCCCGGCCCGTCTTCCCCCACTGCACTATGAGCTCCTTAAGGCCAGGCCTGTGAAGAGTCTCCCAGCATAGAGCTGAGTGCCTGCCACACGTTTGTTGAAAGGACAAGTGAACATATTTTCTAGTTCTTACCATTTCCACAGTGTTATCGTAGTGGCTCAATAATGCTCAGGTGGCCTTCCTCTGACTTGTCAAAGTTAAGACCCAGAAGCTCCATTCTCCCTCCTTTTGGTGCTTTCAGCACTGAGACGGCGTGTGGGGTGGTAGTGGGTGAAATTGGCAAAACAGAGGAACAGCGTCTGTTCTTTTAGTTCTCTGGCCCCAGGAAGGCCACTGCTCACCTCACAACCCCCTCAAAGTCTCCCTTGCCCCTCAAGTTCCTCAGAAGGCTGTGCTCACACAAACCATGGACACCCACCAGCAGTCTTTTTTGCCCTTTCCCCACCCTGCCCGCAGCTCTCCCGCGGAGACTTCCTGCACTGAGGAGGAGGGGCTGGTTAGTCCCACCATAGCCCATGGAAGGGTCCCGAGATGGCCACCCCTCCCAGGCCACATCCTGCCCTGCCCTACGGTCTCGGTCTCGGGACATTCCTCTCCCTTCTGCTGCCCAGCTAGTCCCTCCCCTCACCCCACGCTGGCCTCCCAACCTCAGAGCCTGGCAGGCTGGGTTGAGTCACTCATTTCCAGCATGCATTCTCCTTCTGGTCAGGCCAGTTTGGCAAATCTCTCAGGCTCCCCAGACCCATGGCCTTGGATTCTGTGGGTACCCCTCCCTAGGGCCCCTGATCCCCCAAATAGGGCAGAGCAGACTCCTGGAGGAATGTACAGGCTTTCGGAGGAGACATTAAAGATCACATGGACGGCTTCTCCCCTCCTTAAACCTAGGGACAGAGTCTCTGCTCTGGGTCCAGGAGCCCTTTTCTTTCCAGAAACAACCCCAGCCTACTCCTGTCTCCCGGAACCACCTAAGCACAGAATCTCGCTATTCTGTTTTCTTTGGGACAAGAACTTCACCCTGACCCTGGGTCCTTCCAGGCTAGTCAGATGAGGAGGATTAGATAAGCAACCTGCCCCCAGTCTCCAAGGAGAAAGGGGAAGGGGTGTGGCCTGGGCCACCCTGGGGTAGTCAGCCTGGCTCCAGACCCTCCCAGCTCCCTTGCTCTGACTGCCAGAGGGACTGAGGGCCCCAGACAGGACCTGCCCCACTGCTGAGGAGGGGCGGGGTGGGGTGGGGGGGGCAGCCATAGTTCAGCAGGAGGTCACAGAGGAAGGAGGAGTGACCTCCCCCTGGGGCAGGTCCCACAGATACAGCTGCATCTCAAAGAGGACAGGGAGGGGAGCTAAGAGACCCTTCACAGGAGCTGACTCCTTCTGCCCCCTACCCTCTTGTGGTGCCCCCAGGACCTCTGCAGAACCCCCTCAGTGCTACAGCTCCATCCTGAGGACCAGAAGAAAAGGGCCCTGCTATTCCCCAGGACAGACAAGCAGGCCTAGTGGGAAGGGAGAGAATGTGTTTGGGCCCAGAGCAGTCCTGCGGCTTCCTGGACCCTGCCTGGGTGTAGACCCACTCCTGCCTGTCTCTAAGGCCCCCGGCTGTTGCCTTCTCCCCCTCTAGCACTAGGCTCTGCTCCGCCACACCAGGCCCTGGAGAGATAGGAGCTGGGTGATCCAGGGAAGGAAGATCCACCTGCCTCCTCACCCAGACCAGGCCCAGAGGATTTAACAGGAAGGGTAGGCTGGCCTCTGTGTCACCCAGCGGGCCAGTTCTGAGGCTGCCCCTCCATCCTCCCCACAGGCCCTGGATTAGGAGGTTGAATTTTGGTGCCTGGTGAGGGGAGCGCTGTCTCTTGCTCTCGCTGAAAGGGGCGTAAGGACCTTGCATGAGCCTCTCCAGCCCCACAGAATGGCAGCTGGGTCTGTGGTCCTCCTGCAGCCCACACTGGACCTGAGGGGCCGTGGGCGTCTGCCTCGTATAGCTGGCAAACAGCATAGGGGAGCCCCTTCTTCTTGGAAGCTTCAGCCACGGGGACCTGAGGAAGGCCCGCCTTCCCAAGGGAAAAGGGTTTTTTGGTGAGAGGTGGGTAGGAGAATGAAGCAGAAGCACAGTCTCCCCAGACTGTGTTCCACCTCCTACCCCCCTGACCTTACAGGCATTCAAGACCAGTGAAAGAGAGCCTGTACCTGTGAGGTCATTTCTGCATGACTGAAGAGTCACAGGCCATGTGATCCTGCTTCCCTGGCACCCTCTCCACTCCCAATATCAGTCTTCAGGGCCCTTCCACAACCTGGCTTCTTCTAAGTGGCTGAGTCCAACCCACCCCCTCTGGCAGGGCCCCTGGCTTTCTGCTCCCCTACTCCAGGCAGCCAGAAAGGAGCACAAGACCCAGGCACTTCTGCAAATACGTTTAATGCACTTAGATTACACAGAGGAAGAGGGGGCAGGAAGGAAACGACATCTAAGTGAGTCACCCAAAAATTCTTACAAAAGTCCCAGGCTGGCTGCAGCCCCCAGGAACCGAGTCACCATTGACATTAGAAACTAATATAAAATTTTACAAAAGTCTGCTCATTGCAGCATTCAGGTACTTGTACAAAAGGAGGGCTCTTTCTACAGGGCTCCTGACTTACAACAGGGACCCAGGTACCTCACCTGGCACAGGGACCTGGAAGCCAGAGAGGAAAGACAACCAGATAAAAAAATACAGTCAAGGGAATTCTCTCTTGGTCTGCCCCATAGGGGCCGACCTTCAGGTTTTTTCCCTGCTCTCAACGCAATCTCAAAACCCAGTCTCAAGACCCTGTGTTTATTTTTTAAAACGTCCTAGCCCTTTAGACTCTCCCCAGGGCTTCCCAGCCCCTGCCCTGAAGCCTCGCCTTGCGAAGAGAAGGGCAGGAAGAGGCACCAGCTCCCCAGCCAGACCTGAGACCTTGCATGAGCCTCTCCAGCCCCACAGAATGGCAGCGGGGTCTGTGGTCCTCCTGCAGCCCACACTGGACCTGAGGGGCTGTGGGCGTCTGCCTCGTATAGCTGGCAAACAGCATGGGGGAACCCCTTCTTCTCGGAAGCTTCAGCCACGGGGACCTGGAGGGACGGGGTAGGATGGGGCAAGTTTCAAGGAAGCCTGTGGAAGAGGCAGATTTAGGGAGGGAGGAATGAGGTCAGGGCTCCCAAAGAGCTACAGGGAGGGAAAGAAGGGGTCCATCTAGTGAGCGTCCATCATATGCCAAGTGCTGTGCTGGGCATGCCCCATGGTCAGCCTTGCTTCATCCCCATTGAGGGTCCCCTCTCACCAGCCAGAAGCTCAGTGGAGGGCCCCCTCGCTGAGAAACCTCTGGAAGGCACCACCGCCTAAGGGAAAGGAGGTCTGGGCAGAGATGGCGAATGTTCTACCACTCCCCCAGAGCCCATGCACTGTAGGGAAAGGAGATGGAGGCTGGTTCCAGCCAAATTTTGGAGGTTCCCCACCTTCCTGCCCACCTTCCCCAGGGCAGGAAGGGGCCACAGGCTTCACAGGCTCATCGTCTCAGAGCTCCCCTGCTTCCCTTCTGCCTCCCACACTGACAACAAAACTTAGCTCAGAAAATAGCCCTTCCCCCCAAGCCAAACCAGGCAGGTAGAGGCAGGTCCCCAGAAAGAAAGAATCTGTGGAGGGGCAGGTCAGGATGGCGAGCAGGGAGGCAAGCCAGTGGCACCTCTTTGGCCATGAAATGTCTGAAGACAAGAGCTTTAAAGGCAGGGATGCTGTGGTGGGTGAAGGCCAGGAAACGTCCTTCTGGAAAAGTCCTCAGAGCAGAAGGCACAGCTGCTGCCAACATCAGGTCCCGAGGGGCTTCCATCTTCGGCGCTTGTGTGCGTGTGGGGGCGTCTCTCCCAAATGCCAGGCTGATCCGCCGTGAAGCGCTGAGTTTGATGGGGTTAGCCAGGCAGCCCTGCTGGTGTATGCAGAGAAGGAACCAGACCCGAGTGGCCCCTTGGAAGTCCAACAGCCTGGCCACTACCCTCACGGCCCCTGGAGGCAGCTCTTTGGCTAGACTGCTCATCAGAGGCGTCCTGCACCCCGTGGGCCTCCTTGGCACTCCCGGTGGTGCCTGTGTGTATGGTGGCTGCAGACAGGGACAGGGCACGGGCCTGTGTGGTCCATGACAGACAAAAGGACTTTGCTTTGGAAAGGCCTGAAGGGTGATCTCGGAATAGCCGTCCCTGGAGTTGGGGCTAAGAGGGCACGAAAGGGGCTTTGCTGATTCCAGGTCGAAAGTGGGAGACAACCCAAGAAGAACCCCAAAACCATGGGCCAGAGATAGGCTGGCTATGAGATAGGAAGACCATGAGATCTGCAATACTGGGGTGAGGGACCAAGGACCGAGAGAGGCCAGGATGCAGGAAAGGAGACAGGACAAGGGGTAGAGAATGAAGGATGAGAAATGAATGGATGCAGGGAGGGCGGGAGAGTGCAGCGTTTGCAAAACCAAAATGAAAGACATGTTGAGAGGTTGATTTTTCTGTTTTTAATAAGCCAGAGTCCTGCAGCCTGGAGGTTGGGAGGCCCAGGGGATGAGGAAATGGGATGGGAGTGGCAGAGAGCTGGAGACCCAGGCCCTGAGTGGCAGGTGGGGATGGTCTGTGAAGCGCTGGGCTTCGCCCTCTCTCAGGCACGCCTGGTTGGGAGGAAAACACCTGGAAGGTGAGGCTGCAGTCACCAAGTCTCGGAGGTCCTGATGATCCTTGAACTTTGTGGGGACCCAGTCCAGCTGGGAACCAGCAGCAGCCCTTCCTGGCCCCAGCTAAACTGGGCTCAAGGCTGCATGGGGGAGTGCCTCGGCTCCACCAGGCCCAGCTGGGAAGAAAAGCCTCTCCGCGAAGCTGGCTCCTCCAGGGCCCCGGACTGGCAGGCGAACACTGGCACCTTCTCTGGTGGCAGCTCAGGGGGAGACGGCCCCAGGCCCTTGTCTGAGAGAATGAGAAAGTTCATCTGGAAATAAAGTTCTGTTTAAAAAACATTATATAGATGGCTTCTGGGCATCTTTGAAGAGCAATAAAATACCATCCGGTTTCTACAAAATAAAATAAGGAGGAAGAAAACCAAACACGATCGAAGGAATCGTTCCATGGTCAGAGGAGCTTGACTAACAAAGGCTCCCCAGAGTTGAGCTGGGCAGCGCAGGCGGCCACTCCGCCTCCCTGCTGCTGGGCTGTGTGGCAGAGGGTAGGTGAGAACCAGGCCTGTCTCCACCTAGGAGCACATCAGAGGTCCGGAGGCAAATCTCAAAATGGAACCTGTGGCAGTGGCAGGAGGGGAAGGTTGGCATTTGCCCAACTGTGGCCCACTGGGGCCAGGGCCTGGTCACATGGCTTGGCCGGCTGCCGGGGGAGGCCCCCGAGCTGCAGGTGAGGGGGGGGGGCCTGTGGCCTGTGCGTGGCATCCCAGCGGGCTACGGGCGCAGTGGCTGCGTGGTCATCCTCACACTTGTCCTTTTATTTGTGGGAGTCTCGTTTACGCAGTTGTTACACTGGAGTCACCGGGGAGCAGCTGGGCTCTCCCTTGGCCCCTGCAGGGCCCAGCCCAGGCTAGTGCAGCGGACTGTCAAACACCATGTCAGGTAGGATGGAGACTTTGAGCTTCTTTTCGGGCCAGCTGTACTCTTTGGGAAGTTTGAACTGTGGAGGGGGAACAAGCACAGAGCCAGAGTATACATGGTTAGCAGAACCCTCTGCCTTCTTCCCACGCTGCCTAGAGAGAGGCCAGGACCCTCACCGAGGCCCCGTCCCCTGGGTGCTGGGGGCAAGACAGGCCACTGGTTGCCTGGCTTCAGTCACCAATGCTAGACCCAGGTGGGCGGCTGGGGTCAAGCTGCTGGAGTTCGCTGACCCCTCCTTTCCCCTTGCCCTGCCAATAATTAACTGGGGTTGGAGGAGGCCTGTTTTCTAACACTTTCTTGACTGTGCTGACCTCCCTCCAGCTCACTTCCTTGGTTCTGCCTCAAGCATGTAAGGAATCTGCTCCCTGAGGCCCAGGGGCTAGAGGATGGGGGGCAGGGGAGGGTGCAGATGCTACAGGGAAGTGGCTTGAGGTCTGGAAATCTGCGGTCCTGTCCCTGCCATGGCTTCTTTCTGAGGCTGGTGGGGAAGAACGCTGGAACTGGCCCTCTGTAGCCTTTGCCAAAGGGTCCCCAGAGAAGGAGGTCCTGGCTCGGCCTCGGTGGGTGCCGAGAAGCACGGCTAGTGTGGCTTAAGGTGATTTCTTGGGCCTGGTGCATTCTCGAGTGGAGTAAACCCCCATCCTGCTCCCCCTTGTTCATTCTCACCTCCTTCCCAGGGTTACCAGCCTGAGAGAGGTGCCAGCAGTGGCCAAGGAGAGCCCAAGGTCTTCCTACCCGACTCCCCGGAATCACTGATTTGCCTACAGTTGTGTTTCTCGAGCTTCTGGTGGGGGTAAGGGAAGAGGCTGACCTATCTTATTCCTTGTGTATGCTAGGACCCTGCATGGGTCCTATGGTGCTCATAGATGCTCCGCGATTTAGGAGCAGGGTCTGCCTTTTATGACTCCAGCTGCCCCGGGGCCAGGCAAGAAGGCAGGCCAGGCTGGGAAGGAGGGAAGAGCAGGGCCTTCAGCCTGCCTAGAGCTGGTGCTGGCAGTGGGTGGGCCTGACACTTCCTGGCTGGCTCCCTCTCCCTCCCTCTGATGGGGGACTGTCCAAGCCAGGACCAAAGTGGAGAGTAGGGCAGGGTGTGGGGACAGCCTCTGGACAGGAAAGAAAAAAAAAGTCATTTTTAGTGACCTACTTTCCTAAGCTCCTCCTGGCTCCTGTCCCTCCTGCCTGGACTACCCCCCTTCCACCCCCTCAGCACCCGAGCTGAAAGCAGCAGTCTGGCATGGTGCCGTCCCTGTGCGACATGGCCTCTCCGGAAGCACTTCTGGGCAGCTGGCTCTGGTCTGACTGAATGGGAGCCAGGCTTCAGGGACCGGTGACTTGCGGGGGTTGACTGGCCAGCACAGACTGGGTACTTCGTGACTTCTGAACGTATAAATGAGTTAATTTACCAAGCCACATCCCAGAGGAGAGAGAAGACACTATCCCTTTGGGGGTGACCTCAGGCTCTGAGGACTTCCTGTTCACCTGGAGACCTGGACGGGCCAGTCCTGCCCTGTGCACTGTCCTCCGCCCCGTGGACGTCTGTCGGAGGCCTCCGTGTCCTGGCTGACTCAGCCCTGGAAGCCCCGGCAACTGGACGCTCCAGCCCTGGCTGAAAGCTGGCTCCTGCCTGACTTCGCTCTAGCTTGGAAGCCTGGCCCCTGGGAGGTGAAGGCGCTCTCCCCCAAACACACTTCCTGGCACAAAGGACGAAGGAAGGGTCTCTGCCCCGGGGCAGGGGAGGCCCAGAAGAGCAGGAGGACAGCCAGCTTTGTTAATGTTCCATTAACCTATCGGGCAGGGCACTGAGGCCAGGAAGGCTCAACCCTGGGGTGCTGCTTGGTAGGAGGCCGGGGGGAGGGGAAGGGACTTTCCAGGATGAGGTAAATCCCCACAAATGAGGATGCTGGGAACAAGGAAGAAAAACAAAGGGGATTATGGGCTCCATTCCTATACCCCAGCAGAACAGCCAGGGAAAGCACAGGCCCCCACCTGGCCCGCCAGCTTGGCTAGGGCTGGAAGAGATGGACCAGAGGGGAGAGCTCATGGCCAGAGAAGGGAGGAAGGAGAGTGGCTCCTGGGTGGCCTGAGGCAAGAGCAGGAGTCCCTCGCTGCCCACCAGAACTCTCCCGTGGAATGTTCTCTGGCAGCAGGCGTGGGCTTTCTGTTCAGAACCTGCCAGGGAACAGCAGGGACTGAGGAGAACTCTGTGCTCCTCAATGAGGAGCCTGAAGGCCCTGGCTGCCTCTTCAATGAGGTTCTCAGGAGTTGGCAATTCAGACAATTTGCTGGGTGTCCTTACAAGGGCTGGCGGTGGGGTAGGGGGTGGTTCAGGGAAGAGAAGTAAAGTCATTTAACATCTCCTTTCCAGCCTATCTCCACACGTCAGACACACACACACACACACACACACACACACACGCACGCACGCACGCACACACACACGCTCCTGGAGACTGGAACCTGCCGTCAGAGAGAATCAAACAGCTTACTTCCTCTGGAGAAGTCAAATCTTCCAAGTCCTCCAACATTTTCTCTACAAACTCTTCAGTCAACAGAATCTGGGAAGAAGGCACAAGACAGGCTTTTATTATTTTTTTTAAATATATGGTCTTTTTGCTAACTGCCAAGCTATGGACCTTTCTTCAGGCCATTAAGGAGCTATGAGGCCACTACAATGTGTTCTAGGGACACAGGGAAGGGCCTGTCGCCCACGTGCCCACCACCACCTGCCTACCACATCAGAGGGACTGGAGCAGAGGAGGAAGGACATCAGAGGACAATGGGAAGCAGGGGGGGACATCTGGAGAGATGGCGGTGCTGCTCCCAGAAGGGACACGAGAACGGGTGGGGAGGAACCCCTGTTTTGGCAGTTCGGGCTTCCTGCATGCTGCAGTATGGTAGTGGGGAGACAGAAGAGCCGAGGGGCAGAGAAGAGAGATTCCAACACTGTCCTTGCCCAACCAGGTTCACTTGGTAGGACAGAAGGGATCTGTCTGGATTTGGAATACAAGCCTCGTCTGGAATCTGGAAATGCCCCGGAAGGTACATCCAAGAACGTCTGAGCTGCAGAATTTGGAGATTGTACACCAACCTCTCTCATTTTACAGAAGGGAAAGGGACTCCTTAACTCCCACTTCCATCCGTGGCCTCCGCCTCCTCCCAGACTGGAAGATCCCAAACCCCTGCCCTGCTGGCCCCATTCAGCCACTGAGTTCTTCAAGCTTTCCTTTAAGAAACCTCTTCTCCAGGGCATCTCCCAGCTATCCCACTTTGCTGTTCTAGTCTGGTGTCTTGTGGCTTCACGCTTTGATGTAGAGGACAGCCTGGTCCCACTACGCGGCAGGCACAACCACCACCCTCACCCCCTAAAGCAGTTTTCACAGTTAGCAGCAATGTTCAAGGGTACCCAGGGCTTCCTCAGCCTGGTGGGCCGTCTTCTCGACTGGCTCCTCTGCCCAGCCTGACCCCTTCCGCTACCCCTCTACCCCCGTGCTGGTCAACGGGGCCCCCTGACCTCTGCAGCAGACCCTTCTGTCCCCCCGGGCTGTGGCTCTCCCCGCCTCGTTCTGCCTTCTCCAGCAGCCTGTGAACGCCCGGGGTGGGGGTGGGGGGGACGGAGGGAGAGAACCATGAGTTGAAGACCAAGGTGAGGGGCTCCTCTGAGGAAAAGTCCCCTATGACAAGGAGGAGGATCCAGGACTTGAGAAAATACCCATCAGGTTTCCCCTGGGAGTTGTCCACTCTGACGAGAACCTAAGTTTCAACATGTGGAATAGAGTCAGCTTGTGAGATCAAGCGAAATGGCAGAGAAAGGAAGGCGAGCAAGCAGGATCACTGGGCGCCTCACAGGACGGAGGGCTCCGAAGGAAGGAAGTTGATGGGCTGGAGGTGTGAGCAAGGAATGAGAAAACTACCCCAAGTGAGCAGGTAAAACACCACACATCAGGCACCGTGCTAACCGCTCATGTATCTTATCGCCTTCCAGATGAGGAAACTGAGACACAGATGGGCTATGTGATTTGCCCAATGTCACGTGGCTTGTGAGCAGCTGAGACAAGATCAGGTCCCGGTCTTGCCTGGACTCTAAAGTTAGCGCCCAGAGCACAGCTTCCAAACCCTAAGGTCTTACCCTCATTTACTGATCCTTCCACTCATCTGCCCATCCATCTATTTGATTCCATAAGCATTCCCTGGGTGCCTCTGCTAGGCCTGGCCCTGGGTGGAGCCTCAGGAACACAAGCATGAAGGCAGTCCATTCCCCACCTGGACAAGCACCTTCCCGCGCTTGACAGGGAGCCAAAGGTCATCTCCTTCTCAGGCTGCAAGCCCACAGTCAGGGACAAAACAGCTCCAACCACTGGCCCACAACTCCTCCCCAAGGTTTCTGTTTGAGGAGCTCAGGCTTCAAGTGGAGACAGAGACAAGGTTTAGACAGGCAAAGCCAGTCCAGGGAAATGCCCACCTGAGGTGCCCCCTCCCACCTTCCTCCTGGTTCCCCAAGGCGGGACTGGCTGGCTCCTCTCACAGACTACCGAGACCCCTTCCCAATCCCACCCTGACCCTTGCTCCTCCTGCTTTTATCCCAGGGCTCCCCTCCCCACTGCCCCCCAAAGCCCAGAGTCTCTCTACCAGTTATCACCAGTCTGCTTGAGTAGTACAAAAGTCACATTCACATTTTTGGCATTTCCGGGGCCTGCTGCCATCTCTGCAAATGCTAGCACAAACACAAGCATACCTAAAACCCAATTATATTACAGTGGCTCCAGTCCGGGCCAGGCTGAACTGATTTCTAACCCACAAATACTTCGGAGGGAGGACACTTCTGCCAGAGAGGTAAATAGGCCTGGCACCGTAGCTAGTGCTGGGGGTGAGATGGGATTGTGGGAGGGTTCACAGGGACGGTGACCACGCAGAGAGACTCCAAACAGCTGTAGAAATGGTAAAGGTAAACCCACCAACACTGAGTTCAGCCCTAAGCCAGTTCCTCCGACAAAGGTCTGGAACTGGTGGTGGAGAGAGGGTATGTTATGGTGGCCTTTGGTACGATCTGTGTGCGGACTCATTTTATACTCAGCTGGGGGAGGGGATGGTAAGACCGAAAAAGGGGACAAACCCTAGTCGCTCCTCAATTTTCATTTTTGGTGATTTGTTGGTTCCTGCTGGAAACTTCGCATTTTAAAAGAATTAAATGGGGAAAATTATACATGAGATCTCCATGATATTAAGGGTGACATTCCCTGCAAAGAAACACGACAGACTGTCATAGCTCCAGGCACCTAATTTAATTTCCTTTGGGAGTTAAACCTTAGAAGCTTGGATTGAACAAACAGGCCCTGTTCTTTGTATATTTCAGACCTGGAGCTGAGAATGTTAACAGATCTTATCAACAGGACACTGGAGATAGACAGCTATGATGGAGCAGCTCCTGGGCGCTCTCACGAGGAACAGACTCGCCGTTGTGATGCAACTGTGGGAAAAGCCTGTGCAATTCTGGGGCTTCGGGCTCTTGAAGCTCCCTGGGTCCCCATGGAGCTGCCTGGCTCTGCCACAAATAATAACAGGAAGGGTTATGATAATGACAGTGAGTGGTAATAATACCGCCAACAGCAGAAGCAGCGCCTCCCCCGTGTGCCAGGCACTGGGCCAAGTGCTTGACCGGTATCATCTCACTGAATCCTTAGCGCGGTCCTGCAAGGGAGGTAACCAGCATTCCCATTGTGCAGATGGGCGGGTGTCGAGAGGAGACAAGTCTGGACTTTAGAAGAACAGTGATCTGACCTCATGGTGGTAGAAGATGCTCTTTTCCTGTCTGGGGAAAGTACCCCAATTCAAGAAGCCTTGTATGCTCAGAGCTGACTCCTCTCTCTCCTCTGATGGGGGAGGTGGAGGTGACTTTGGCTTCAACCAATGGCCTGGAAAACCAACGACACATCTCCCGGCCACCTGCTCAGCTCAAGAGGGCTGGAACCCTGGGCGTCACAGACATGCAGCTGCTCAAAAACCAGGATGGCCAACTGGAAAGGAAGGCAAACCATGCCCCAATACAGTTTCCAAGTGGGGACAGCAGGTCAAATTTCCAGGTCAGCTTGGTAAATGTGTACATAAGACGACAGTTGCATTAGTCCAGAAAACAGCAGTAGAAATAATAATAATAATGAAAGTAGCACTTATCGATGGTAGTACTCACCAGGAGCTGGGCATAAATGCTTATGTCTGTGCACAAGCAACCCTTGGAGGGAGAAGACTCTCCAGTGAGACGGGAAAGCCCCCCCAAGCAATCTGAGCAGCAAACTCCCCTAGAAGGATTCTGAAAACCCAGAGATACCAGGCCCCATCCAGACCTTCTGAATCCAGACCCTCTGAAGCTGAACAGCTCAGGCAAGGCCAAGGCATGGTGGCGGGAGTGCTGGGGAAATACACTCACAGGGGAAGTGGGTTTGGGCACAGGTTTAACCAATACAGATGAGTTAGTGGCTGCAGCTCTACTACCAGCTCTAACTGGTGGAGCTGCGAGGGGAGCAGTGGCTCCCTGCCCCCCACTCCCAACCTCCACCTTTGATGAGGCTTGGAACACAGGCCAGCAGCTTACTCCAAGGTGCTCACACCCAGTGCCTTAGGACAGCCTGGCTGGTTGGTGAAGACGCAGGATTGTCAACAATCTCCCAATTCCCCAGGCCCCAGCAAGTTCCAGAAGGAACCTGAAAAGTGATCTTTCACCAATGCCTGCTCTGGGCAGGCCTGGCTATGGGACAGGCAGGGGCCCAGCTGCTGTAGATCTGATTCAAATGTCTGCGGTCAGTGATGTTTCTGAGTCTGCAAACAGCACTGACAATGCCCACTCCTTCCCCTTAGTATGACAAGCCACACTTTGTCTGGGGCCTTGTTTGCTCTTAGTGTTGACACGTTGTTCTTGCTTCCCAACAAGTTTGGCTTTCTTTTTCCTTCCCTTTCCTTCTCTCAGGGAAGGAGATGTGCTGTTTATGGGGCAGAGCCTGCCATGGAGCTGCTCTGGCACTCACAATGGCAGCGGGGGACACAAGACCAGGAAGCAGGCCAGTCTGCATCCCCCCAACCCCGACCGGCCAGACAGAAGTGAGAAAACAGCCCAGATGACCCCCATCCCCCAGGCTCGGGGGCAGAGGTGTGTGTGGCAGCTACCACTGCAGTGGTGGCACAGGGAGGCCACCTTCATTTCCTGTCCTTGCTGGGTGGTGAGGAGCTGCCTGAGGCGGCCAGGAGCAGGCTCACACTCCCCCTGCTCTGGCTGGCTGCCGCTGAGGGCAGAGCGGGCCGTCACAGTCCTCGCCCGAAGGGGAGGCTGCTGCACCTCCCTAGGCACAGTGCTGGCATTTAAACCCTAACGGCTGTACCCTGGACACTGAGGTCCCCATGGCAGCCCAAGCAAAGGTCTCCAGGGGGACCAGGTCGTGGCCAGGTTCACCAGTGGAAGGAGAAACAGCAGAGGCACGGAAGAGGAGCTGCCCAGGGCCTGGGCCAGGGATCGCCAAGTGTCTTCCACACAACATCCAAATGGGTGCATGGGGACAGGAGAAGGCAGCGGCTTGTCCAGAGGACAGTGGTGAGTCAGCCGCTGGACTAGGAGGAGAGCCCAGCAGTGACTCCCCAAACCAGGCCTGGAGAAGCGAAGCCCACTTGAACAGCTGCTGGGTGTCTTCTCCCAAGCCCTGGGCCTCCCATCAGGGCTGGTAGGGAATGGCTGGGAACGGGGGGCCACCTGGGTGAGCTGTCAGACACCACACAGCTGAGAAAGCATTGCAGGGCTTAAAAAAATATTCTCATATTTGGCGATGTGACCCCTGTGTGACCTCTGGGGCCGACTTCTCCCCCTTCAGATCAACCTTGGCTGGGGACGGATGAACGACTCAGCTCTGGGCCAGGCTCCCACTCAGAGGCTAACAGCCCGGTGTTGACAGACTCAAGGGAGAGAGGCTTGTTAAAGCCACTGGGATGAGGAATGCTGGGGGAAGGAGTGCAGGAGAGGACGCTGGCAGGCATCCCCCTGGTCTGAAGACCCTCCTGTACAACCCTGGAGTTGGTGGACAGCCTTTACCATCTCAGAAAAGATAAAAACAGCAAATGGTAGGGCAAACGGAGGAGTCCAGCGTCAACCTATGGAAACTGAAGAGCCTAAGGAATTGGAGGATTCCTGCCTCTCCAGCTCCTCCAGGAAGCAGGGAGTGCCCACTGTGCTTACTCTGGGGTTGCAGACAGCCCTGCCTTTCTGGGCCGGGGCCTTGACGTTCCTGGGGCTGGAGAGATGGGGCAAGGAGGAGCCTGGAGGGCAGGTGCAGGCCCAGGAGCAGGTGGGTGTGGAGGCCCGTCTGGGGCCACTCCACAAGCTCCGGAAAGGGCCCAGATTCCCTCACTTTCTGCCTTTTTCTCTCAGGCTCTCCTTTGTCTCTCTTCTCCCATGTGGGGTGTCTCTGCCATGCCACTTCCCCAAGAGATAACAGGCCTGGGCTGGAGGCCAGAACAAGGTGCCAAGGCTGGGAGTGAGGGCTTCCAAGGCTGTTGAAGGCTGATGCAAGAAAGTCATCCTAGCCCCTCCCAACTCCTCTGGGACCAACAGGGAGTGTTCAAGCAGCAGCCAAGAGAACAGAAGTCTGGGTCTCTTCAGTCCTGGGGCTGCTGCATCCAGTTCCTTCCTGATGCTCTGCCCCCAGCAGGCCTGGGTACACAGGGGTCAGGGAGACACCCTGGATCCCGGAAGCATGAGTGAGAGATTCCTGTAGGAGGTGAGGGCAGGCCTCTCTGTTGGGGTCTCCCTCCAGAGGAGCCTGGGGTCCCTCTTGGCCCAGTGGAGTGGGCCCTCACTGGTGACTATGAGCCTGACCCCAGGCCTCCAGGAGGTCCTCAGACTCCCGGGGAGACAGGCAGCCCCACAGGGAGACTCAGAGGCCCACAAGTAATTACAAGCCCAGGTTCCCACAGGCTAGGGAGCTGCCTGTGACCACAGTGGCAAGACCCTAAAGAGGAAGGCGGGCTGCCAGTCAGATGCAGAAAGTGCTGACTGCTTTGGGGGCGGGGCGGGGAGGAGGGGTGGTGTGGGTGTTGGCTTCACAGCTGAGGACCGGCTGGCCTGGGGGCAGGGGCAGGGGCAGGGGCAGTGGGTTTCCCAGGGCTCCCTGGAAAGGGCCTTGAGAAACCCCTTGGTGAGTTAGGGTGCGTGCCTGGGGAGCGGGCCCCAGCCAGCCTTCCCGGGAGCTCCCCTGTGAGCTGGCCCCTGTGGTGGACCACACTAATGAGCCCATAACACAGGCCTTTGATTAAGCAGCTCCCAGCACAGCAACTTTATTGAAACATGCCGAGGCCAGCGGCTGGTTCCCACAGCTCCCGTTCCTGGGGCAACGGCGCCTGGGAGGGGACCATGTGCTGGGAGTCAGCAGGGCGAGTGCTCAAGCTCACTGAGGGGCTGCCAGGGAGGCGAGGGGGAGCAGGGCTGGAAGGGAACACCAGTAGCCGGAGGATCAGGGGCTTGGGAATCAGGGTTGGGCCCAGACCTTTGTGGGGACTGGGGGGCAACGTGACATCTGCCGAGTCCTCTGGAGGCCCAGGTCCCCAGGCTGCTGAGAACTGGAGACGCTGACTCCCCCCCCATCTCCGCTGGGGGCAGGAAGATGTTCCAAGGGGGATGGCGGGGCTCCAAGGACAGGTTCAGAGTTCAGCATGTGAAAGGCAACTGGGTGAAATTTCTTCTTGAGTTTGGGGAGACTCTAGTTCCTACTTTCCCAAGAAAATGTGCTTAACCTTCAATACACAAAAGTGCTATCTGAGGACACTTCTGCTGAGACCTGTCAACACACTGTCACCTGCTAGGAAGGAGGACCTGTGACCTCTCAGGGGCTGGGGGTCTCCTACACGGTCCCTCGTTCCCCAGTCCTTCCCAGCTCTGCCCAGGCAGAAGGTCTACCCCCTCCCTGCTCTCCACAGAGGCAGCCCGGTGCCCTGGGACACGCTGGGGCTGGGGGGAGGCCCTTTCCACTTGTGCTGGGCTAATTTCAAATGTTATACTTCAGAGCTTTTGCTACAGCAACTACCAACACCACATGGACAGAAATCTAATGTTACCAAGTGGGACTTTTAAAATGTATTTATAACTTTATGGTTCAAAGTAATTTTGTTATGAAACAATGTAATAACAACAGTGGAAAAAGGCAAGATAATTTATGGAACACAATATCCCTAAAGCACCGGCTTCCATTTCTACCTCAGCTTAGTCTGGGGAGCGTGGTT
Source organism: Tursiops truncatus (assembly GCF_011762595.2). Lineage (NCBI taxonomy): Eukaryota > Metazoa > Chordata > Mammalia > Artiodactyla > Delphinidae > Tursiops > Tursiops truncatus. The sequence goes on from NC_047049.1 coordinate 25,698,527, forward strand.
GGTGTCCTTTGTTTGCCGTTTGTTTTAATTAAGGGTTAGTATTTTGGTGGGGAGGGGCAGGGAGGAGCTGGCCTGAGGAAGAGACACAGACACTCAAAGACTAAAAATGTGCCTACATTAATGCTATACACACTTCACAGACCCCCACAGACCAGGCTAAACCCACAGAACTGGCAAAATTCTCTTCCCCTTTACAGTAATCCCTCCGCCCACCCGCACCCTCCACCATACACCACAAACAAGGCAGAGTCACCTGTTAGATCAGGGTCAGATGCCCTTTCTGAGAGAGGTAAGGTAGGGTTCCTCCTCCCGTGCCCCCAACAAACAAACAGAAAAGGATGTTGTTCCTCTAATACATCCGGGAGTGGGAATCAGCGTTGGGCCGAGTACCCATTAGAGACCTGGACGGGGCCGGGGCTGGAAGGAGGCCTATGGCTCTCAGGCCCCAGCACCCCGCTTGGCAATGGCTTGAAGCTGTGCTCCAGCCAGAACAGCAAAGGAGGGACAAAGTATTCCGGAAAAGCCAGCAGGTTTCTGCACAGAGAAGCTGGGTGTCCATCAGGAGGAAAAGGAGAACCATTAGACGGGGGAGGCTCTGTGTGCCAACGCCTGCCCATCTCAGCCCAGCTGAGGCATCCAGGTCCAGATGCCCACTTTCTAGGAATTCTGGTGGGCTTTCCATATAGCACGAAAGTGGCCTTCCTCCCATCCTGCTTCACCCTCCCGCTTCCTGTTCCTTGGTTTACCCAGTGTGCAGAAAGTCTCCCATCCCTCAAACCTGAATTTCCATGGCCAACAGAATTATCAACGGCCAGGGCCTGGAGAGTTATCGCTCCTGCCTCAGGGTCTGGGGGAGAGGCCAGGAAGTGCTTCTGGAGCTGGTGGGCTAGGCAGTAGCATCCACACTCCACATGGCATCTCACAACCAGCCCCTCAGGAAGAGGAGCCGCCAAGAGCTGCCAAGGGGGGACCGAGAGGGGGCGGGCACGGAAGGGAGGGAGGGAGAAGAAAAGGAGCCTTCTCACTTGTAGCCAGGGTCCATGAGCTGCGTAAGGGTGCTCTTCGGTGGCAAAGGCGCCTTCTACTCCCGTGGAGACAAAGGTGATGGCCATGTCACCTGTGATACTTTTATATGTAAAGTGCCGTCCGTGCAGGAGCCTGCCCCTGGGGGTGGGAACATGAGACAGTGAGAGCAGGTCTGGCCAAGGCTCAGGGACTGTGGAGGCTACACTCCCCGGGATGGGCTGTCTGGCAAATGCCCTCCTGACCGACCATCTGCCCACTAACAGGGGCCTGGAACTAAACACGTTCATCTCAACACCTCCCAAGAGAAGCCTCTTACGAGTTCTCTACTGTTATCCTTCCAAAGTGCTCAAGGCTAGCAGATACTAGAGCAGCATTCAAAGGGCCTGAAAGGGGATGGGAGTCCACCTCCTTCGTGTCCTGGTGAGGAGACTGAGGCCAGAGAGGCCGGTTAGTAATGTGCCCAAGGTCAGGCCCAAGGCTAAAAGGCGGATCGTGCCCCACCTTTGTTTGGAGGGTAGGGGTGAAGAAGCACCTAAACGAATTTCCCACACCCTGGGATGCCGGCCTAGTGCCCTCACAGCACAATCCTGTGTCCGGGGCACAGTCTTCCACCTCCTCCTGGCTCCCCACGAGATTTAAATGGCTACCAAGGCCACATCTTTAAAAAGAAAGCTGAAGCCAAGTGGGGTCACTCTGAGGGAGCCACAAGAAGTTACTGTTAATCCCAAGTCTGGAAATACACCTGGGGGAAGGGCAGGCAGGGGCAACCAGTGGGGCAGAGATGCCAGTCAGCAAAGGAAGCAAAACCTGCTCTTGGCTTTCTCACGTTGCCTCAGATTAACCCTTCACCAGCCTAAAGGCCCTGAGCCTGGGCCAGAGAGGGAGCTGGAGAGGAAATCGTTGGGGTCCTGGGGCGGGGGGGGGGGGGGGGGGGGTGCGGGGTCCTGGCCAGACCCTGATCGCTCTGGCCACTTGCTCTCGTTGCCCTACTGGGCAAGGCTGGTCACCACACAAGGTCCTTCCTCAGGCTCCAGGGACAGTGGGGACGGTCCAAACCAGTGCAACCCCTTTCTTCCTTGTCACTGCTGTCTGAGTTTAGAGTTATCCTTGCTGCTTCTCCTGCTATAAAAGTGAGGGTAGAACCCCTGAGGGCTGTGGAGGAAGCCACAGCTGCAACAGGTTCAGCCCTGTGCAGCATCCCCATGCAGAGAGCTGAATTCTGGCCACAGGGGTGGGTTTCTGGCACTGTGGACAGCAGCAGGAGGGACACAGCTGGGCTTCTGGGTCCCTCAAGGAGTCTGCTGTGCGGGCCACGGGGTTTGGAGAACTGAGTGTTTCTGCATGGAAAAGCAGCAAGGAGGAGAAAATAGAGTCCCACCCATCAGATTCCCCTGCCCTACTACCCCAGTGCTACTGGGGACCCTGCCACCCCTGACTCTGGGCTGGTGGGATGGCAGGGCATCTGAGACTCCCTAGGTCACTGAACCTTCGTAAGGGAGCAGGGCTGGGGGACACTTCTCTGGACAAAGGAGTGCTCTCCAGTGCGGTGAGCACTACTGGAGGGCTCAGGGTCCACAGGCTCCCCCAAAGGCCCAAGATGGAGCGGGCTGACTAGCTCTCCTCCCCACCTGGGCCCCAGACTCTGCCTCGGTGTAGGGGGCAAGCACAGGCCTGGTGGCTCCTTGAGGCCAGGTTGTATGCTGTGGGGCTTACCTTAGGCAGAGAGGAATGAGGGCTCCTGACTCCTGGTTGAATTTCAGATGTACGCTCTCGAGCTGCCGCGTGCGGATCAGCTCATGGGGAATAATGGCCGTGGAGCTGTCACTTTCCAGGCTGTCTTTGCGGCTCCTGCAAAGCAAGCACAGGAACAGGGTCAGCACAAGGTGAAAACCGCAGGACAGAAGGCTCTCAGGCCAGGCTCCTGAGGAACGACAAGGATGGTGATTGATGATGAAGATAACAACAGCCACCATTTACTCACTACACGCTCGCCAAGTGCCAGCCCTGTGTGAGGCACCTCTCGCTGATTACTCCTCACAGCGCCCCCGTGAGGTGGGCACTATTATTATGGCCCTTTTACAGATAAGGAGCTGGGGATCAGGGAGGTGACCTAACTTGTCCAGGTCGCAAAGTGGGGACTGTGGAGCTGGGATTTGGTCGCAGGTTGGTCTGGCTCTGAAGCCTCATCTTTGGCCAACACTCTGTATAAAAGCTTATGTCACAGTGGCTTGTTCTTCCCTAAGATAGCAGCAGGGGCTTCTGGGAGCCCTTCTTCCCCTGCCCTAGAGCCTCAGACCCCAAGTTCTCTAAGGCTGGGGTGCTAGAGTGCCAGAAGACATGGCTCCGAGAGCTTCCTTCCTGCTGACCCTGAAAAGGCTGACATCAGAGCAGGCTCAGAGCATGCACACTCCTGCTAACAGCCAGCAGCTGCCGTGACATACACGTCCTTCATCCAACAGGAAATGACACAGTCCTCATCGAGGGGTGGAAACCAGGCTCTCATCAGTCACATCAGTGAGCCTGGCTGGGCAGCAGGACCGGGCCACCACCCTGCTGGGCTACGAGGCCCCAGGAACCCTGGACCAGATTCCTCCTGACTGTGGCCCCAGCCATGGCGAACTGTCACTTCTGCCTCACGCTCCATCCTGTCCTGCTTCCCACCCACAGCTTACTCCACAGCTGGGCCACGGGGTCCCTTTGCAATCTAAGATTTGCTCTTTCAAATTCAGCTGCCCCCACTGACAACCTCTCAAATCCGCCTCAGCCAGAAGTGAGGGTTACCCACTGATCTCATTCAAAAGGCCAGATCCTGGTTTGGACTGTGAATCTCAGAACAATTCCCCAAGTGAATAAAATACTGGGTGAGAAGCTTTAGTTATTTATCGCTGAAGCAGCAATAGCCACCCAGGATGTCCGGGCTTGATCTGGGCTTGACAGTCACACAGCCAGTGGGGGCCCAACCTACTTACACACTGGGGGGGCTGAGCACCGGGGCCTGTGGCCCAATGAGGCACCCCAACACTCAGAGCACCTCCCCAGAGGGAGGAGGATGCGAGGTCAGCAGGCAGGATGGAGGGTGACATCAGAGAGCACAGGGCCCTACTGAGGCAGCGGTTTATAAAGCTCCCGAGGTAACGGGGACCATTCCCACCAGCTGGGTGGATCCACCCTCAGATGTGACATGTGACTGATCTTTCACAAAGTGGTCCCTTCCTCTGGTTTCCAAAGCCAATTCTGAAACTGCCCTTTGCCCTAGTGTCTCCTTTGACAAACCCTTTCACAAGACCTGTGAAGGAGACAAACATGCTGGCCAAGAGGGTCACAGAATTTCAGGGCTGGAAGGAAACTCGGAGGTTGTTTAATCTACCTCTTTCCTTTACAAAAGAGAGCCGGTAATGTGCCCAAGGCCACAGAGCTGGGCTGTGGCAGGCCATCGTGGGAGCCGAGGACCTCTGACCAGCTCTCCTCCCCTTACACCCTGGCTGCTATGCCTCCCTTCTGAGGAGGGCAACACCAAACACCACCCTCGGGGCTTGGACAAGAGCAGGACTCAAGAAAGACAGCAGCCCTCTTTGGTGAGCCCTTACTCTCCTCCAGAGTAAGGAGTCCATAGATTCACTCACTGAGTCCTCACAGCAAGGACTCTACACCAGGTAGATTCCTCTATAGTTAACGCTTCTTGTACAGGTCAGGAAACCCGTGGCTCAGAGAAGTGAGGTGATAAGCCTACAGTCACAGAGTGAGTTTAAGAGGAAAAGCCAGGGTGTGACTCTCACCATCACTTCCCTGTGCTACCTCTGAGACACACCACCATGCTCCCAAAAGACCTGGCTGCCAGGTGGGGCCTCCGAGCCGGTGGGCCTCTCTGACACAGGCAAAAGTGCTGATGAATAGCAACTGGGGGTGGGAGCAGGGGGGTTGGGAGAGCAGAATCAACAGCACACAGGGCTAGAGATGTCTCAAGCTGGAGGGAAAAATAAATTGTTGAAAGTCAGCTAAAGTCACCTTGGTAACTGCTACAACACACTCACCCGGAACGAGGACATCAAACCCAAGTGCAAACAGCTTTAAAGAAATGGAAAAGAACTTAATCATCTGAAGAATTAATGTGACAAGTGCCCACATTTACACCTCCCACCAACCTTCAATCATTTGAAAACGTACTTTAATCTTTTAAAAGAAAAAAAAAATTGCAAAATGCTAGATGTGCCGTCCTGGAGCTTGGGTATTTCCGGCATGCTGCTTCAATGGAAACGCCGCTGCTCCACATACACACACGCAGGAGCCCAGCTTTTTGCTGATTTGTTTTTTCTGGACATCGATGCAGAAGCATGAATTATTTGTGTGGGCTGGGTGAGGTATTAAATCTGCAGCCGACACAGGTTTGCAATGTTTTGCATGGTTGTCAGCTTAATCTTAGTCATAAAAAAATAAGTAGTGTGCTCGCCAGCATGGCCTAATTTTTCAGCTGGGCTGTTTTCTCCCTGAGTTCCTAGCAGAGGGGAAGGCAGAGGGCTGGAAGGGAGAATGGCTCCTAGGGAGGCATGGAGGCCCATAACCGCTGGGGGCTGCTAGGAAGATGGGGCCAGGGGATGAAGGATGCTCCGGGAGGCAGAATGGCTAACAACATAGGTTTGGGGTCTGAGTCCCATATGACCTTGGGCAGATAACTTAGCCTCTCTCTAAGCTTCACTGTCCTCTCCACGGGAAGAATAACAATACCCTTTCCTTATAAGGATGAAATGAGATGACCCAGGTGAAGCATCAAACAGCGCCTGGGATATAGTAGGTGCTCAAAACGTTAGCTGGCTGCCTCTAGAACTCTACCTGCTCCTCATGCAGGAATGTTGATAGCTTAATAGAGACTTATTTGCCTTTACCCTGGGCCCAGAATCCAACTGCCTCTGGCCAAGCCAGTCCCCCATTCTGAGCAAAGGTCCTTGCCCTGGGCTTGGAAGAGGGGACTTCTGAGATGGGGAAGCAGCCACTGTGGGCCCCAGGCAACCGGTGGTGTTCTGGGAAGGCCCAACTACAGGCCAGCAAAACCCCTTGAGGCCTTTGTTCTGCTGAGAGACACGCTGGCAGGACCGCCTTCCTACACAATCAGCACAATCAGCCTTCCTGCAATTCTCATCTACTGGTCCTCAAGTTGCCGAGAATTAGTTTAATCCATCCTCCATGACAGCCTTGTAAATCCCCGAGGCTCTCACAGACCAAGAGGAGTTTCTCTTTTCCAGTATTTGCAGCCCCAACTTTCAACTATATTCTTAAGATAAGGTCCTGAAATCTTCCATTCATCCAAGTCACTCTCCCTTGGATTCGCTCTAGCTTGTCAAAGCCCGAGTGTCATGTCCAGAAGTGAAGTGTCACGTGTGGAAATAAATACAGTATGTGGTTTAACCAGCAGATCACAGAAGGACTGTGAGCTTTCTCGTTTGGGATACTTTACTTCTATTAAAACTGTCATCAAATTGTCTATTCTTTGTAACCTCAGCATACTACCAACTTATACCACACTCCCTCTGTCAACAAGATCTCCCTCAGGCTTTCTCACATGGACTGAGCTCAGACCTCTTCCGCCCTAGCTTGTATGTACTCTAGAGGATTTGGAGCTTAGAACAGAAATCTGCATTATCTGGCTAGGGTGTCAAGCAGTCTGGATACTTCTGAAACCTGACTCTGGCACCCATCATATTGGCACTCCCCCCTGACTTCACATCACTGACAAAACTGATAAACTTGCCATCGATGTTCTCATCCCAGGCTTTGATTAAATAGTGAATAGGACAGGGCCAGGCAGACAAGCTGACAGACTGACATCATCACTCTTTGGGTATGCTCATCCAACTGATTATAATCCACCCAACCATTCCATCACTAAGCCCCTCACCCTCCTGGATGCTCTGTATAGACATTTCTCTGTCTTGCCAGCAGTGATGTCAGAAGACACTCTCAAAACATCTTGCTAACCCCCCACCTATACAAGGTCTACAGCACTTCCTTTATCTACCAAATAGAAATAGGTTAAGTGTTTCTAAAAAGGCAGTGAGGATGGTCCGGCAGGTCTGACTCTTTGTGAATGCATGCTGTCTCTCAGGCCTCACTGTTTTTCCTTAGAGAGTATTCACAGCCTACTCGCTGAATAATCTAGCCCAGAGTTTTCCCTGTGAGTTGACACCAAGCTCACTAGTCTAGAGAGTGCAAGATGCTTTTTGCATCTTGAAATTTTTGAGTGCTTTCAGTCTGTCAACACCTCTCTCCCATTCCCTCAGAGATTACTGACAACAGCTTCCTGAATCTCATCTGCCAATTTGACTGGTATTCTGGGGTGCAATACATGTGGACCAGGAGATCTGAAATCATGGCTTCAATCCTCTTATCGATGCCTGTATGACTCTTCCTAGTCTAATAACCATTCTTTTTGAGATGGAAGCACAATATAAGTAGAGGAAATTTTTGTTGCCTCTCTGCCTCTGATTAACATTACTCTGTCCAAACAATGGGGCCTAGGTTTTCTTCTTCTTGTCCCAAACAGAACTATGAAAAACAAAGTCCTTTTTGCTGATCATAGCCCTTTTTTGCAAGACTTAATTCTTCTTGAGTTTCAGCTTTTCTTGATCCTGTTCCTTAAAGTGTCTGTTGGTATAACATACTTCTCTCTCCAGCTTTTGTTCAAATTCTTCAAAAATATTCTGAGTTATGTAAAGAATTCTCTACATATCTCTACTGGTCCCCAGAGGTATTACACCTCTTTTTAGTTTTCAGGGGACTTTCTGCAATAATAGTATTAAGGGGTACCTTTAACTGAGTGCACACTATGATGCCAGGTCCTATGCTAAACCCTTTATATACTTTATTCCTTTCATTTCTATAACAACCCTATAAATAGGTATTATTTTTCCCATTTTACAGATGAAGAAACCGAAACTCAGATACTTAAATAACTAGTCCAAGATCACACAATGGGCAAATAAAGGGCTGAGACAAACACCCCAGGTCTTCCTGACGCCAGCTAAAGTGTAACCACAATATTTTTCCTTAAGAGCCTCCCATCCCTCTGAGTGGTCTTTTCTTCTGGGGTTTCAAAGTCCATGAAGACACATCTATTTTTTTTTCCCCCTGAACTCTTAAAAGAATTGCTTCCTAGAAGCCATGGCAGGGCTTCCCAAAGGGTATTTGATGGAATTTTAATTTAAGAGAAGCTTCTAGAAGAGCAGATGTGGCAAAGGCTGGATGCAATACACTGCATCTCAGATTAAAGATTCGTAAAATGTTGGCATTTCGAAGACTCTGAGGAGGACTACAGAGGGCAAAGGAACAAGTTTCATTTTGTGTAAGCCAGTGTCTTCCAACCTTAGCCACAGGAACCCCTTTTCACTTAATCCCCAACCGACCTCCCTAAAAGGCTGTGGGGACCCTCCCTCTGGGGACCACTGGTCAGGCAGTGCTCTGACAAGGCCCAGGGTTTTCCCTCCTGAACCCTGCTCTGCCCAAGTGCTCTTTCCCAAGGCCCTGTCACTCCCACTCCATCAGCTTCCTTGCCGGTCAGAGTCAGGTGCACAGCCGAGGCGCCTCGTCATTTTCTTCACCCCAAGACAGATGATCTCAGGAGGCCTGTCAGACACTTATACGATGCTCACCTTCAGCTCTCAGCCCGATGCCGGGGAAGCTGAAGTTCTTCTGAGTGACCAGGGCTTACCTTGGTGCCAATTTTCTGATTTTTACCTGGAATTTTGTGTCATTCTTTCTTTTTACTGTGCAGGGCAAGCTGTAACAGCTCCTACAATATCACTTCTTTGACTTTTTTTTTTTTAAAGTTGAAAGAGCCAAATAGTTCTATAAGGTTCATTACAATAGTCAGCAGTCTTCCCATTCCCCACTCCTTGGAGACAACCACCGTCATCTCTGTTAGCTGATTCTTTTGGTATTTTCCTCAATACCTCTAATATACTTTCTTTCTACTTCCTGGTATTCCCTTTTCAGGCTTTATCTATTGACTTGCTGCTACAGAAGATGAGCTTCTAGCTCCCTTCCATCCCACCCTCCCATCTTCCCAAGATAACTATATTGTAAGTTTGCTTGGCTAAGTATTAAGTGTTTACGTTATTATACTAATGCTATTTACGACTGAGTCATGTAGTATAATATGATTACTTTTCCTTTCTAGTGTGATTTTTAAAATTATTTATTTATTTATTTATTTTATTTTTGGCTGCATCGGGTCTTAGTTGCAGCACGCGTGATCTTTCATTGTGGCGTGCAGGTTTCTCTCTAGTTGGGGTGTGTGGGCTCCAGAGCACGCGGGCTCAGTAGTTGTGGTGTGTGGGCTTAGTTCCCCTGTGGCATGTGGGATCCTAGTTCCCCAACCAAGGATCAAACCTGCATCCCCTGCATTGGAAGGCGGATTCTTAACCACTGGACCACCAGGGAAATCCCTAGTGTGATTTTCTATTTTCCTTGTATTTAATAACTGTATTGGTTTTCTATGTGTTTATTGCTAATTCAATCCTAAACTAATGACCAATGGCCTATAGATTCTCCCAAGACTTTCAAATAGAGCAAATATTTATCAATTTTATCTTCTTTTTAAAAAATTAATTAATTAATTTATGTCTGCGTTGGGTCTCCGTTGTTGCGCGCGGGCTTTGTCTAGTTGCGGCAAGCAGGGGCTACTCTTTGTTGTGGTGCGCGGGCTTCTCATTGTGGTGGCTTCTCTTGTTGTGGAGCAAAGGCTCTAGGTGCGTGGGCTTCAGTAGTTGCAGCACACGGGCTCAGTAGTAGTGGCTCGTGGGCTGTAGAGCACAGGCTCAGTAGTTGTGGTGCACGGGCTTAGTTGCTCCGCAGCATGTGAGATCTTCCCAGACCAGGGCTCGAACCCGTGTCCCCTGCATTGGCAGGCGGATTCTCAACCACTGCGCCACCAGGGAAGTCCCTCAATTTTATCTTTTTAAAGACGCTTCTCCAGGGGCTTCCTTGGTGGTGCAGTGGTTAAGAATCTGCCTGCCAATGCAGAGGAGATGGGTTCGAGCCCTGGTCCGGGAAGGTCTTACATGCCGCGGAGCAACTAAGCCCGGGTGCCACAACTACTGAGCCTGCGCTCTAGAGCTCATGAGCCACAACTACTAAGCCCACGTGCCACAAATACTGAAGCCCGCGGGCCTAGAGCTGATGCTCCACAACAAGAGAAGCCACCACAACGAGAAGCCTGCGCACCGCAACAAAGAGTAGTCCCCGCTCGCCGCAACTAGAGAAAGCCCACATGCAGCAACAAAGACCCAACACAGCTATAAATAAATAAATAAATAAAACTTATTTTTTAAAAAAAAGAGTAGCCCCTGCTCGCCACAACTAGAGAAAGCCCGTTTGCAGCAATGAAGACCCAAAAGAGCCAAAAAAAAAACAAATTAAATAAATAAATTAAATATCATTAAAAAAAAAAAGACATTTCTCCAGAGGATCCTTCCAAACGACTCTAGTCTGAACTGTCTACCTTCCGTTTTTGCAGCACAACTGTCGTCATGGGATCACCCCTTACCTTCACACTGGTGATTCCTCTCGCCTCTTTCTCACGTTGGATCCTATTTCCTGCTCCCCGTATGTCTTCCTCACTCATTTCGATGGAGCATATCCTCTAGCAGATTTCACTTTTTTAGTATGCTTCTCTCTGACCTGCCACCCTCAGGGGTTTTCAGGCAAATTAAAACACCAGCTTTACTCTGTGCACTGGTATAGAGACTTCCAAGGCCTTCTTTCGTTATTTTTTCCTGTGAATTGGCAGGCAACTCCTCCACTTTTATCTTCTTTTACAGGCAGTACCCAGTGGTGAAGAGGTCTGGATCTGGATTCAAACAACCCAAGGTTCAAATTTTGGCTCTGAACTTTATTAATCTTGGCTCATTGACCCAAAATAAGTTATACAATCTATCTAAGCCTCCGTGTTCTTGTTTGTAAAATGGGGACAAAAATAGCCCACAACACAGGGCCTGGCACATGGCGATACTTAATAAAAACTGCTTGCTTGGGACTTCCCTGGTGGTCCAGTGGTTAAGACTCCGTGCTTCTACTGCAGGGGTTCGATCACTGGTCGGGAAGCTAAGATCCTACGTGCCGCGCGGCCAAAAAAACAAAAACAAACAAACAAAAAAACCTGCCTGCTTGGTCACAGAAGCTGTCCAGCCCAGGATTCTTCCTGTATTGGGAGCACTGAGGACTGGTTTGTGGATGGCTCAGAGGCACACCTCAGTAATTCATCAATTGATCTAAATCTTTCCACGTCTTTCTTTTTTACTACCTGTCTATGTAACACATCCTATATTTACACTTTCCACTGTTTAAGGGGACTTTTTACATATCCTAACACGCCTTCTCTTTCCAGTGTCAGGACAGACTCCTGATTTCCAGTGCTGCACAGTTTATAGTACAGGCCCCTGTTCACCCTACCCACACTTCACAGATTGACAGAACCATATCCATGTTGCCTCTCCACCCTGGTCTCTACAGACTGAAGAGTCTTAATTTTTCCATTTTAGCCCCAGGGTATTGGTCACATTCTATCAATGGCAGCAGGTGTGGAAAGGAGAGGAGCCCAACCACCGAGACTCCTTTTAGCCACAATCCCAGTCCTGTGACAGTGATGACGTCTGCACTGGCCACACGACTTGGGGCCTTTTCCTTGGGGACGCCCGGGAGCAGGAACCAGGGCACCCGGGTTGGCAACTATTCAGAAGTGAAGTGGGTTTGGCCTGCTGAGCCCAGCTCAACCTCTGGCTTCTGCCGCTAGCTTGGGAGATTATTCCTTTTGCTTTCAGATTGCTGACGAAAGCTCTGAACTTTCCAGAGAAAGAACCACTTGCAGGTTTCCCTTCAGAGCAGGACTGGGACAGGGTGTGGGTATGGGCGAGGGCACCAGCTCACCTCCACAGTTACTGCTACCATCTGAATTTGGAAAAATTATCTGATGAGGATGACACACGGAGTAAAAGGCCTTAAAAGGTTATTGGTAAACACCAAAAACCAAACGATGAAACGCAGTATTTTCACTGTGAATATTCCAAGGATGGAACGTGATGATAGAACAGTGGGACGGAGTGTGGGTGAAGAAGACAGAGTGAGGAAAACTTGTGTTAAGGTTGGTGGATTCCTTCATCAACTATTAACTCCTCTGGGCACCAGGGACCGCCACCCGCAGCCTTGTGGTCTGACTCAGGTGGGAGACTAGGACCCCTGCTCTCCTGAAAGAGCCTGCTCTAGCCAGAGCCCTTGGCTTCCTGGTTTCTGAGACACTGAGTCATTTCCTCTCTCCAGCTCTCACCTTTGAGCCTTCCTTTTCCCTTCCCTGGAGAAGTGACTCACTACTGAAGTGTTGGGTGACACTGAGGATCAAGGATGGGCGATAAAAATACTCCTGATTGTGCAACTTGAGGAAGAGAGATGCAGTTTGGATTGAGAATTCAATGTGCCGGCCATGAACTCTGAGGCTGGGGTGTTAACGATGGCCACTGCTTCACCTCTTTGGGGAAGTAGAGCAGAGAATGGAGTTCAAACAGAAATTCACCCAGGCAGGACTGCTGTGGAGCCCTTGTTCTGCCCTTTCAAGTGTGTATTTCCGAGAAAGGCACATAAAGGCAGGCACTTAGCAAGACAAATGTGGATCACAGAGGCCTGGGCCCTTCCTCCCATCAGCCCTGTGGGGCCTGGCTGGGGCCCTGAGAGCAGGGCTGTTTCTTCTTGGGTTTTTCTCTCCAGTGAAAACAACCGTACTTCCCCAGCGTGGGAGCGGTGAGGGGCGCCAACATGACACACTCGGGCTCCAGGCAGGCCACTGCACTGACATGATAGAGCCCTTTGAGCAGGGTTACCCAAGACTGCCCTGCATGCAGGAAGTGATGGCAATAGCCCAGCTGTTTTCCCAGATGGAAACTCACCTTCCTTCACCCAATTCACTGGATGCAAACGAGATATTTTCTTCTTCTAATTAATCTTCATGGGTCTCATGGGCTGAGCAAAACAAAACACAATTTTCTCTAAAGGATGACTCTTTGGCCAGGTCACAAGCTATTCAAGATGGGAACAGAGGCAGCATGGCTACCCATCCAAAAGGCTAAAGAGATGGGAGCAGAGACACTCATAAAAGTGGGGAGAAATACATGTGTGTTTTGTGTGCATGTTGGGGGAAGGGTGCAGCTGAAAATGTCACAACAGGAGAAATCATGCTACAAAACCTTAATTTTCCAGAAAATTAAGGCAACAAGCAAAAAAAAAAAAAAAAAAAAAGCCTTAAAAGCTGCTGGTGCAATTCCAGAAGACTGAGAAACTTAGCTCAGCGATGACGGTTAGTTTGCTTTTTTTTTTTTTTTTTTTGCGCGGTACGCGGGCCTCTCACCATTGTGGCCTCTCCCGCTGCAGAGCAGAGGCTCTGGACGCGCAGGCTCAGCAGCCATGGCTCACAGGCCCAGCCGCTCTGCGGCATGTGGGATCCTCCCGGACCGGGGCACGAACCCATGTCCCCTGCATCGGCAGGCGGACTCTCAACCACTGCGCCACCAGGGAAGCCCTAGTTTGCTTTTTAAAGGTGCCGCAACTACAAAGTGTCTCTCCCACAGCCAGGAACCTTCCCCCCCAACACATGTGCACACACATGCATGGGCCCTGCCCCTCTTTGGGGGGGGGGGTTATGTGACCCAGAGAGCTCCCTAAAAGTCCCCCAACCTCAATCAGTGACTCACTGGCAGAAGGAGGAGGAGGTCCTGGTACACTGATGCAGGTTCCCAGCATCAGAGCAAGTTTACACAAATGCAAACCTCCCCACGCAATGCACCTGACCAGACCATGCACATCCCCGGGGTCACTGTGGGGAGGCTGGGAAGCAAAGGCCAGACTCCACAGAACAGTCCACGTCTAACCAGGCAACCTCAGACAGAGGATGCCAGTGACGTTTTCTCCCTCGACCCAGGTCCTTATAAATGTCGGCAGGCACAGCCCTTAAGCCGGGCTCCCCTCAGTGGCACAGAGGAGTTGCTTCCCAAACTCACGCGGGCAGGCCATGGGAAGGGAGGCGCCAGCAAGCCGAAGGAGGCTTTTCTCAACTGATCATCTTGGGAAAAGCCAGATACAAATTTCACGGCTGGAATGCAGGGGTTGTGAAACGCTGGAAGAAGCCCCAAAGAGGGCCAAGGACTCCCCTTCCGGGAAGGCGGAAGGCGGTGGGAGGAGGGTTGGCAGGGGGAGTGGGAGAGGAGCAGTTACCCAGAGGGCCCTGCCTTTCTGGGAAGCAGGAAGTGAGGCCTCAAGCAAAAAAGAAAGAAATCCCCTAGCCCTGAAGTGGTGGAGGGGCCAGAGATATACGGTTGATTTTGTTTCTGAACATGAAGAAAACAAGGCTCTGTGTTAAAAAGTAATTCTGGTATAAATGAGACAATTATGACACATCTTGTTATCTCTGGGATTTGGAAGCACTGAGCCTGGCGGCATGTCTTCCCTAGAGTTAAATACAAACAGTGAGCTTCTAACATGGGGCTTTAGCCTTGTCCTCGGTGCCAAGGGAGCAGTCTCTACTCATGCTTTGACTAGTTAGAGGAGGTCCACCTATGAGGGTGAGAGACACAGTCTGGGGTGTCCCTCACACGGTCCCTGAGAATGGAGTAAGGAGGACCACACCGTGTTAATGGCTGAGGGACTGCCCTAAGTGCCACCCTTTTCTCACCTTGGCCAAGTTACTTATCAGCCTCTTTGTACCTCACTCAGTTTCCTCATCTATAAAAGGGGGATAATAAGATTATCTACTTCACAGAGTGACTATGAGGATGGTATAAAGCACTTGCACCTGATCAGTGTTAGTCGCCATTAAGGTGGGAAAAGATCAAGTGCCTGATTCCCTCAGGTAGGCCAGAGCCCAGCTGCTAATACTCAGGCTCCACTGGCTCTTCTGAAGCTCTGTTCTATCTCCACAGCCTTCTCAAACCACGCTCAGGCCCATAAGACTATGCATCAGGGCCCCAGCCCAGAAAGCCTGACTAAAGGAAATCGGACACGAAGACACAATAGGGCCCATGCCGGTCACTCCCCCACAGGGAGAGGAGCAAACACTAGTGCCAGCACATTTTGGGTTGGCTTTCTCAGTCACAATCCATGCGGTTTATCTGAAACCGGGTCAGGTCCCAGGGTGGGCAGCACAGATATTACAGTCGTGCGTGCTAATCTGAACTGAGGCCGCCGTCATCGATCCTGAGGTGACAGGGAGCTGGAGACTTGAGGGAGGGTTGGAAAATGTTCTTGGCAAAGGAGGAACCATTTCTCAACCAACTGCTAACAAACTGGTAACCAGCACTGACAACCTTAGAGGAGACATTCCGAATCCCTTCAGACTGCAGATTCCAGCACCTTGGAGACGCGACTGGGTCCTTGAGCTGCAGGGAGGGGAGATGACCCCAGATGGCTGCACCTCTGATCTATTCGCATCCATCTCTCTGCAGCTCAGCCAACTCAGGCCAAAGAGAGGAGGCTGCAGCCTCTGCCCTGAGTCTACAGATAGCCCTTGGACCAGATCCGATGCCCCACTGCCCAGTGGGCTGAGTCTGGGCTGGACGTCTGCATCCAGGAACTCTGTGTGCCTTACAATGTCTGGGGGTGCAGCAGCTGGAAGTACGCCCTAGACTGGGAGTGAGATCTCAGACTTGTCCCAGATGTATAGTAGGGGCAAGTGGGCTGCCTCCACAGGAGCCCCTGCCCTTCTGCCCAGAAACCCAGACCTTTGGAGGTGGAAGGGCCATCTGGACTGAGACTACAAGTTATGGGGCAATCTGCTTGAGCCTTTAAGCCTTCAATTACCTCCCGACCTCCCATCAGTGCCAGTGGGGCTCAGAGGAAGAGGCCAAGCTCAGGGCACGCGAAGGAGTATGGCCCTGGGACAGGGTCCAGACTCACAGGTGGAGAGTTTCCAGATGCCCCACGACTCAGCCTGGCCATCTGCTCCTGCCAGGGGAAGATGGTGCCTTAAGCCAACTCCTTCAAGGCGGCTGGCTGCAGAAATCCACTGGCTGGAGTTGAAAGCTGCTTGGAGGTGGCAGTGGAAGCTTCTCCAGGCTCTTGCAAAAGGCCTCTACTCTCATGGCTTCTGGATGGCAGATTCTTCAGGTTGGCCACCTTGGGCAGCTGGAGTAACTCTCCCTACTCCACAATCTGCTCCCAGGTTACAGCCTCAACTTTAACCAGCCAGGCCTCCCCTGTTCCATCCCTGTCAGCTTCTTCACCTGCTTGTTAAAATTCCAGGGCTCCTTCGAGGCCCGTCTCATGTCCTTCCTCCTCCAAGAAGCCCTCCCTAACTACTCCAGATCATGCTGACTTGACCCTTCTGTAGCACAATAGATCATTACCATTTCTGGGGATCGTGGATGAGCAACTGGAGCTAGAATTCAAAGGAACTATTTCCAACAAATTACACCCACAGCCAGAATCATGCCAATTAATTAACTGTTTCAGTTCATGTGCCCCCAAAAGAGCCTACACCTCAGATGGCCCTCTGGGTCCTGAGCCTGCCACACAGCAAGTGTGTAATAAAGACTTCTTAGAAGAAGGACGGATCACCCTGGTCTTGCACGAGTGGTCCGCCTCCCTGTTAGCCCAGGGCACAGCAACTTCCTCTCTGGCAGGCAGGGTTCCTGCTCTGGGCTGCCAGCTCCCAGGCATCCCCTGCCAGCAGCTATTCCCTAGAGTTGCCCTGGGACTAAGGGCAGAGGGGGGTGCCCAGCTCCAGCTCTGCCCACCATTCGCCCCCGTCAGAGGAAGAGAGGTCAGCAGGAAGTGGATCTGACCTCTGGGGTGGTCACAGTCTCTCCTAAGAGCTATAGGGGCTCTTGGACAGACAGCACAGGCCTGCAGAGGACTTCCCTTCCCTGGGCCCCATGGAAGGGAGGCAGGAAGAAGGGCCTCAGCAGCAGGCGTCCAGTCCGGGGCTGGCCAGACAGGGAGGCCCCTGGGGTTGCAGCTATCAGCCGGAGACCAGGCTCCAGGAAGGAAGGAAGGGCAACTCTGGCCGAGGCCGAGATAAGGAGGGGAATCGTGCTCAGCACAATGGGCTCCCACAAGGCTGGGAGGCCCCAAGTCAGATTTTGCCCCAACTTGGCCTCCCATCTGCTCACACAGCCTATGTAAATATTTACTGTTGTTTATATTTCTGGTCCGCTGCGTTCCCTCTGAGGCCCTTACAACCCACAGATCTGTGTGCCCCAGAGACCCTGAGTCCATCCAGCAAGGCCTCTGGGCATTGTTCTCTCTCATGCAAGCCACAGGGACAGGCCCTGAAGGACAAAACTGCCCCCTTGTCCCAGTCCCGGGACACTGCTGTCAGGAAGCTAGACTAACCCCTCTGTAGGCAGGGCACTTACGGGGCCCGGTCATGGGTGAGGCCGTTCTGCCGCTGGGGGTTGATTGGCGGAAGGACGGGTTTGCTGTTGATCTCAAGTCCTCTCCTCAAGGTCTCCCGGATCTGCTCCGTGTCTGCAATGACACCATTAAGTTACCTGATGGCCCTCTGGGCCCCCAGCATCCCCATCCCTGTCCTTGGACCCTGGCTCTGCTGATGGGCTGGGGAAAGGCCCCCACGAAGGCTGGTCTTGAGGCCACTCTAGGCATCAGCTGTGCGATCTGAGTGCAGCATGAGGACACAGAGCAGACGAGGCATCGTGTGCTCTGGAAACATCTGGTCTGAAGAGCACCATTCTTGAGGAAGACAAGGAATGGCCTCTGGACTGCAGAAGGGCACTCTCCAAGGCAGGGCTCTCCTCCACTGTCCTTTCCCATCCTGTGTCACAGGCCCTAGGCTTACCCCTAACATGGCTCCAGACAGTGACTCACAAGACAGCCATTGCCCAAGACCACCCAGGGATTCTACCCACTTGATGGATGCCAGTAAGGGCTGAGAGTGCTCTGCCGTGAATGAGCAGGCATCCCTTACACAAGTTCCTGGGTTCTGGGTGGTCAGCTGGTATCTGGCCCTGCCACCCCTTCCCCTTGGGCCGGGTCAGTGGGATACTGAGTCATCTCCCCACCTTGGTACTACCCCAGGGAACCCTGCCTCTCCACGGGTCTGCCAAGGGCCAGGAGGTGACAAAGGAGTCCCCTGGTTGAATTATTTCTTTGCAAGGCGCTTTTCTGGTCTTTGGGGTGAAGCTTACTAGTCTGGTCCCCTATATTGAGATTTTCATCTAAGATTTACTTCTGCAAACTGCAAACACACACAAAAAAGCAAATTAACGTTTGTTGGTTAAAGGGTGGGCTTTGAGGATAGAAGTGATTATTCACTTTTCTAGTGTTTGGCTTGTTATAGTGGCATGGATCTTACTTTTATAATTTTTTTAAAAATAGCCAATGATGGTTGAAATTTTGGACAAAACTGCGAATCCCTCCTTAAATTAGCTCTTTTGTCAAAAGCAACTGAATGATTCTAATAACTGTACACTCTCTCAGAATCTCCCCAGGGCTTGGCACGTCATTAGAATAAGCAGGAAGGAAAGAAAGGGGTCAGATATTTGCACTAGGGGTTTAAGTTGTTTTTTATGGAAAGAAAACCTTTTATAAGTGCGGTCACATGCGCTGGTATTTTATTCAGGATTCTAGGTATCTTACTCTTCAAAAGTTAAGAAAAGGTAGAAGAATTGAAAAAGGAAGTAGAAAAAGCAGCTGTAATCACGTCTGTGTAAATGGCCGCTTTTCTTTTGGAGTTAGTTAGGGATGCCCTTTCTTAAAAACCACAACTGTTTCGCTAACCAAGACCAGCATGGTAAGCTTCCAACAGGGGAGCCATATCCTCCTTCCCCAAGGCCCCCCGACAAAATGCAGCAGGTGAGGGTGCCCTGCCTACGCCCCTTACGTTATCTCTGCAAGAGAGTGGGGTGGGGAAGTGTGCAAACTGGCCTCACACTCAGGCCTCTCTTGTCTGAGGCCTGGGAGGGCCCAAGGCCAGAGTGATCCTCAGGTCTGGCATGACTTTCAGGCTAGAGCTGGGCCCTGTGTCAATTCTGTGGGTCGCCGATGCTTGTTCTCTTGCGTTTGGGTGGACTATGGCTGTTTCCTGTAACTGTTCTAGGGCTTCCACTCACCTCCCTGACCTCAGATAGCAAGGGGCAAATCTAAAACACAATGGTCACTGCTGGAAGTGCGATCTGAAATACACACAGGAAACACAGGAGAAACGGGTCAGTAAAGCTCCCTTCATTCCACCCTGCTGAAGACCTCACTTGCTGTTTAAATCCTGCCAGGAAATACTGAAACCCGGCCTGGGGAAAGGGAAGGCGACGGCTCCCACCTTTGCCAGAGAGCCGCCGGGGCTGAGTACCGATGCAAATGCTCCGGCTGTCCTCGTCGTCCTCGGGGGGCCGGCTCAGGTCATCCCAGGCACACTTGGCGCTGACACCGCTCAGGTTGGACCCGTCCGTCTCAATGCCTTTGTCAACTCTCTCCTGCTTGGAAAGAGTCAAAGAGCCGGAGTTCCTTCAGCGAACCGGTGGCCCAAGGTCACCACCACCTTTCCCACGTTTACTGAGCCCTGGTAAGAGCTGAGCACGGGGCAGGGGCCGGAAGAGCAGGGTCTCTGACCTTATTCTGCCCTGGTTACTAACGCATGGCGGTCTCTGCCAGCCACGGGTCTCCTCCAGGGGAACCAGGAATTAGGGGAGCCGGGAAGAATGAAAATCCCAAGGGAAGCGTCTCCTCTCCCATCAGCCTTCCAGTAAAGTGACTGTCATTACCCGCTTCAGAGCTCCGACTCTGCCCACCCTGTGCTGGCCCGTGGAGCTGATGTGGCAGAGCCAGGAACCACCCTCCTGAGGAAAGGCACAGTCCTTCCTCTCCTCACTGATCACCCGGTCGCTGCTCCAGAGGCCAGGGTGGACGCCGGCCACAGGCGGGAGAGGCGGGGACTCAGCCCAATTTCTCCAACTCCATACCTGCAGTTTTCTCTTCCAACAGCAGAGGGTGTGGTCACACAGGGAAGAGTCCCCAGAGAGCAGAAGGGCCGGACTTCCCCTTGCTGCATTGCTGACTTGTTTGGCCAAGAATTCTGGATGGAGATTCTTTTCCATTTCTTAGACTGAAACGGGGGCCTGGAGGGCAGTGACCATCTTTAGACCCCACCAGAGGCCCTGCCTTCGCACAGGCCTTGACACTTGAGTCCAAACACTCTCCAAATGGCCTCAAGGAAGAGCTAAACACAAACACCTGGGATTTCTGGTAAAACAAAGTTGTGATGTTGGGTTTTGGATGAAAGGTCATCTGGGAGGCTCCCGCAACCTTGTTCATAAACAGTCATGTAGGCCAAATAGAGCTCCTGAGTTAGTACTTCAGTAAGAGTCTGCTCCTCCCTGTCTGGGGAACTTTCTCCCCGTGGCTCCACAGGCTCTGAACAGGCCTGCTGCTCGGCCAGGGAGCCCATCCAGGGAAGCACAAGGTAAGCTTACAGAGGGTCCTTATTTTTTGAGACCAGTCAGCAGGTGGCCCTGGCCCAATGCCTCCTTCCCATCAATCCCATCCTCCTCCTCTCCAGTGCTACCAGCAGCCTAGGCAAAGCTGGGGATTCTGAGCAGAGGCGTGGGAGGCTGATGACAGGGAGTGGCTCTCTGTGCTCTAACCAGGGGCGTGTGAGCCCTAGTTTGCTTGGGGTGGAGTCTACGCTTTTCCCTCTCCACTGGCCACCCTGAGGCGTCTCACCTAAGCAAGGAGCTCAGGACACCTCTTGGCTCAACAAGCTCAGCCCACTTACTTTATGAGTAAACAAGAAAGGGTGAAGACGCAGAGGAGTTCAGAGACTTGTCCACGCACATAGCTAGCTAGTGGTGGAGCTTGGAGCAAAGGACCAGGAGCAGCTCTGAAACAAACGGCCTGCAAGCAAGCCCCAGAGACACAAGCGAGCACACAGGAGCTCCCACTGGGTGCACAGAGCGCCCAGGAAAGGAAGCTGGACTTTCTCACCAAGGTGCCCCTGCTTGCTTTTTTTCTTTAAATATAATCCTTCTCTTTATAAATTTATTTATTTATTTATTTTTGGCTGTGTTGGGTCATCGTTGGTGCGTGCAGGCTTTCTCTAGTTGCGGCGAGCGGGGGCCACTCTTCGTTGCAGTGCGTAGGCTTCTCATTGCGGTGGCTTCTCTTGTTGCGGAGCACGGGCTCTAGGCATGTGGACTTCAGTAGCTGTGGCTCACGGGCTCCAGAGTGCAGGCTCAGTAGTTGTGGCGCACGGGCTTAGCTGCTCCACAGCATGTGGGATCTTCCCGGACCAGGGCTCGAACCTGTGTCCCCTGCATTGGCAGGTGGATTCTTAACCACTGAGCCACCAGGGAAGCCCCCCCTGCTTGCTTTTAAAGAACACTAGGCGCTCTGGGTCCTGCTGGCTGGCCTCAGGGGCGCCTGAAGACTAGGGAGGAGAACTGTTCTCAGCACACAGAGAAAGGATGGGCTGCTTACCCTAGTAGCTTAAAGGATCAGGTGCTTTCTTAGCACTTGGCACCTAGGACAGGGGCCAAACAACAGCCCATGGTGCCCCGTGCTGGATCCCAGTGTGGCTGCAGAACAAGGGCTTAGGGAAACATAGCCTTTGTGGTTCCTGGTTCTTGCATAAGCAGAAGCTACAAAGAAACCAAGTTTAAAGTACAGATAACAGAGGATATCCTGGCAGCAACTGGAAAGCTGCAGTGTTCAAGGCACTAGGAAAACAGAGGAGCATCATCTGTGAATGAGTAGGGCTTCTGCCCAAGAACTCCCAGGTCTGCAGTAAACAGCCCAGGAACTGCTGGCTACATGTCCGCCTGCTACCTCTCCTGGCCACCTCCCACCCTTCCTAAAGGACATATAACTCCTGGCAGCAGCCTGTGGCCTACCAGATTTTTGCAGAGGCATAAAATGTTCAGAGATGGCAATGACCCGCAATGGGCAGGGGCAAAGGAGAAGGAGGCAGGCACATGTCAGGCACATTATTAGCTGTCTGCGGTTCCTGCTTCAGGAGCTGCCAATAAGAAAGGAAGTTATGCTCTACGTGGCTTTCAAAATTCACCTTCATACAGAGTGCTGCTTCTAAAAAACCCAAAGACAACACTGACACTCTGTACAGGTGGGCCACAGTGAGTGAGAACTGCAGGCCTGTGTGTATAGAGACTTCCTTTTATATATGAAGGGATGCCAACCTAGCCAGGGGAGGAGCTCGGTATCCGACTACCCAAGATGAAAAATGTATCTAAAAGGGGGATGGGATCATTAGACCAATCAGCGCTCCTCCCTGCAGCTGGGCTGTGGAGTCACTATCACCTGTCCTACTGTTACAGGGTGGCGGTGGCAGTGGGATGGCTTCCTGAAAGAAACTCTGTGTTCTTCTAAGAAGGGGAACATGGCAGGATGAGTACTGGGCAAGAAATATCCACTATACTGATTTTCTTTCCTTGCTAGTGATCGGATTTTCTGGTCAGGTTTATTGATGTATAATTTGCATTCAATAAAATCAATCCTTTTAAAATGCAAAAAAACATATGTCTAAGACAAGTTTTCCTGGCCTGAAATCTCTGCTCCCTTATGTGCTCTGCAGAATTCAGAGGACAAATTCCAAATCATGCCATATTTCTACTCACTCACAAATAAAGCTCCTCCGTTTTCCCAGGATGAAAGCCAGTGTTATTTGGAAGAAGCCTAGGCACAGTGTGCTAGAAAGGTTTTCCTCACTCAAGACATACTTGCAGGTGTGGATCGATCTCAAATATGGTCTCTCCCCTCCTCATGTCAGTTATCAGCCAGGGGCCGCCAGCGCTGTGGACAAGGAAAGGGGACAGGATGGTAACTGAGGGTCTGGGGCTGATGGGCTGGGTCTACATCCTGCCCTGTTTGCTGCCCCCAGCCCAGAACACAGGGGATCAGTTAGTGGCCAGAGACAGTCAGGGAGAGTGATCAGGAAGCCCCAGTCTGAAAACCCAGAGCCTGAGCAGCAATGTAAGGGGGCACCCACATGTGGAGAGAAGGAGGGGTTCCCAAGCCCAGGCCCAGGGACCCCGCCCCCATCTCATAGTGCAGGGATGTACTCACATGGGTACTGTCCGCAGCAGCTCCAGGATGCCCTGCCCATTCCACTGCTGGGCTGCGTGGAGCTCCTCGGTGCAGACGCCAACAATCTGAGACCCCGGGACAAAGATGCCATTGTGCGTTAATGGCCATTCCTCCAACCCACCCGGAAAGTCAACTACCCAGGCTCTCTTAGTATCACCAAAGTTGGGGGACCACAGGCAGGATCTGTGCTCAGGGGCTGATGTGTCCAAAGTGGGATGGTTCCCTTAGGAGGGAACAGTGGCCTGGCTAGCAGATGGATGGGTCCACACACAGGGCACTGAGGTCTGACCCTTGCCCTGCTGTGATGGCTCAGGGGTCTGGGCGACACAAAGCCTAGCCCTAGACTGCAGAAGAGAAAATCAGGGCCCTGCCAACTCAGGATGGGTCCCCAGCCCATGTCTCTGGAAGCAGGGATGTGCTCCTGCCCAGTCTAGGATCATGGGGGTTGTAAACAGAGGAGATTTTGAGACGCTTTAAGCTTAGCACGATGACCAAAGGGCACCAGCAGCTCACAGAGAAGCTCCCTTCCTTATCAGGGGCTGAGCCTTTGAGTAAATCTCAAAGGAAACAACTGAACTTCCACACAGACCCCACCATGATCACAAGCAGCCCGGGTGCAGCTGGGGTAGGTGCACGTCGTCCCTTCCGGGTAAGGGAAAGTCCAGTCCAAAGCTGCCTGCTGGGAGGTCCTGTGCCTGTGGCTATCTGGGTCTTACGAGTTCACAGAAATACCCTCCCTGCTATCCACTCAGTACAGCCATCCTTTCCTACCCAAATGGCCCCTGCCCCTGCCCCCTTACCCCATCTCAGCAGGTTAAATCAGGCCATCCGAATCTACCCAACAAACCATCAGAGGGACTAGAAAGTGGAAGGAGACCACAGGAAATCTCTGTTCCCTCACTGCCCCACCCAAGCCCTCCTGTCCTACCAGGAAAGGCTCAAGCCCAAGTCCAACCTGTGCCTCACCTGGAGGAAGGTAACCACCCCAAACGGTGTCTGCACGGGCTGCATCTGCGGGTCCTCTGTCAGCAACATGTGCTGAATTCTCGACTCACTGTTATCCAAAGGGCTATGCCAAGACACGTGGTCCCCGCTGCAGAAGGTGTTCTCTGTGGACAGACGTGAGGGTCCTCAGCGACCGAGGCCCTGCAGCCAGGCCTGGAGCCCGACCCGGGGTCTCAGAAGCCCTGGCTGGGAGGCTCCCCAGCCTTCCAAGGTGGCCCCTGTGAAGGAGGGGACGCATTCACTTGGATGGGAGCAAAGAGTATGGTTACTGCCCCCAAACCAAACACGTTCCTGCTCGCCAATTCTGCCAGCCTTCAGTGGAAGATGACGGGCTACCAGTGTGGCTGCGTGCTTGGCCTGACAAGTCCAAAGACTTCTGGCATCTTTGCTTCCCCAGCACCTTCACTCATTCGGGAGGCAGGGGGCAGCCACAATTGGGTCTGCCAAGAAAGAATAAAGTTCTTTACTGTGTGACCATCTGGGCCAGAAGCCCACAGGAAGGCTGGAGGGCAATAAAACCCTTCACCTTGGAAAAACATACCAGGATTTCTGTGCGGCTGAAACAGTGTTCAAACAGGAACTTCCTTCCTTGGAGGGCTTTTGAGATCTGTCACCAGTTTCTCACAGGTAGACAGATTCAGGGAATAGTTCCTCATTAGATGGAGGTCTGACTTTGCCTCACACGCCTCGGCCTAGATGTGCAGCCTGGAGGGGCAGCTGTTCCCATGAGGACACAGGCATTGGACCCAGGCTGCCCAAGAGAAACGTGCAAATATGGCCACCCTGTAGTCTCACTGTTGCCCTTCACAGAGGCCCGCTGCTTTAAAGAAAGATGTTTAAGGTATCACAGCCACAAGGGAAAAACAACGCCTTGGGTGTCCTTCCACAGGTACTCTGCATTTACTAGCCTATAAGCATCTATAGGTCCTCTCCATTTTTTTTTCACTTCACACCATTTTGCACATTTCTTTTAAAATTATGTATCTTGGAGATCATTTCATATCAACACATAAAGAGTTACCTCATTCCTTTTTTTCCCCAGTTTTATTGAGGGGAAATTATTATTTATAATTGACATATAACACTGTTTTGTTTAAGGTATATAACATAATGATTTGATATATGTATATATTGTTAAATTATTACCACAATAAGCCCATCACCTCACATAGTTACAAATTTTTTTTCTTGTGATGAGAACTTTTAGGATCTACTCTCTTAGCAGCTTTCAAATATACAACACAGTGCTGTTGACCATAGGCCACCATGCTGTATAATTACCTCCCCAGAACTTATAACTGGAAGTCTGTACCTCTTAACCCCCTTTACCCATTTCACCTACCCCTCCCCCACCTCCTCTCCCCTCTGGCAACCACCAGTCTGCTCTGTACCTATGAGCTTGGTTTTTGTTTTGTTTTCTTTTGTTCATTTGTTTTATATATTTTTTAGATTCTACATATAATTGATATCATATGGTATTGTCTGTCTTTGTCTGACTTATTGCACTTAGCATAACATTCTCAAGGCCCATCCATGTCCCAAGTGGCAAGATTGCATTCTTTTTTATGGCTGAGTAGTATTCCATTGTGTATATATACCACTTTCTTTATCCATTCATCCATCAATGGACACTTAGATTGTCTCCATATCTTGGCTACTGTAAACAACACTGAAGTGAACATGGGGGTGTGTGTATCTTTTCAAATTAATGTTTTTGTTTTCCTCAGATACACCCAGAAGTGGAATTGCTGGATGACATAGTAGTTTCTGTATTTCATTTTTTGAGGAACCTCCATACTATTTTCCAAGTGGCTGTACCAAGTTACATTCCCATCAACAGGACATAAGTGTTCCCTTTTTCCACGCTCCCACCAACACTTGTTATCTTTTGTCTTTTTGATGACAGCTGTTCTAACAGGTGTGAAGTGATATCTCACTGTAGTTTTTACTTGCATTTCCCTGATTAGTGATGTTGAGCACATCTTCATGTACCTGTTGGCCATTTGTATGCCTTCTTTGAAAAAAGGTCTATTCAGTTCCTCTGCTCATTTTAAAATCAGATAGTTTGTTTTGGCTACTGAGTTGTATGAGTTTTAATTTTTTTGTATGAGTTATTTTTATATATTCGACATTAATCCTTTATCAGCTGTATGATTTGTAAATATTTTCTCCCATTCAATAGGTTGTCTTTTCATTTTGTCAATGGTTTCCTCTTCTGTGCAGAAGCTCTTAGTTTAATGTAGTCCCACTTATTTATTTTTGCTTTTGATGTCTTTGCTTTTGGGGTCAAATCAAAAAAAAAAATCACTGCCAAGACCAATGTGAAGAAGCTTACCCCTTATGTTTTCTCCTAGGAGTTTTATGGTTTCAGGTCTTACGTTCAAGTCTTTACACCATTTTGAGTAGAGTTCTGTGTACAGTGTAAGATAGGGGTCCAGTTTCAATTTTTCGGATGTGGCTGTCCAGTTCTTCCAACACCATTTATTGCAGAGACTATCCTTTCCCCCATTGTATATTCTTGGCTCCTTAGTTGTAAATTAATTGACCACATACGTGTGGGTTTATTTCTGGGTTTATTTATTCTGTCCCATGGATCTATATGTCTGTTTTTATTTATTTTATTTTACTTTTTAAATAAATTTATTTATTTATGGCTGCGTTGGGTCTTCATTGCTGTGCGCAGGCTTTCTCTAGTTGCGGTGAGTGGGGGCTACTCTTCGTTGCAGTGTGCAGGCTTCTCATTGTGGTGGTTTCTCTTGTTGCAGAGCATGGGCTCTAAGTACACGGGCATCAGTAGTTGTGGCACGCAGGCTCAGTAGTTGTGGCTCGCAGCCTGTAGGGCACAGGCTCAGTAGTTGTGGTGCACGGGCTTAGTTGCGGTGCACGGGCTTAGTTGCTCCGTGGCATGTGGGATCTTCCCAGAGCAGGGCTCGAACCCGTGTTCCCTGCATTGACAGGCAGATTCTTAACCACTGTACCACCAGGGAAGTCCTATATGTCTGTTTTTAATGTCAATACCATACTGTTTTGGTTATTATAGTTTTGTATACTGTAACTACCTCAATCTTTTTTTTTTAATAATCATGAAGTAAGTTTGTATTTTTCATCCTGAAATAGCCAACTACTTCATCTTTCATATAGCTGTATAGTAGTTCATTGTCGTCTGTCACTTATTTTATTTATTTATTTGTTTGTTTATTTATTTATTTATTTGGCTGCATTGGGTCTTAGTTGCAGCACATGGGATCTTCATTGTGGTATGCGGGGTCTTTCATTGTGGCGTGCAGGCTCTTCGTTGCAGTCCACAGGCTCTCTAGCTGCGGCACACACGGGCTCTCTAGTTGTGGCGCACGGGCTCAGTAGTTGCAGCACATGGGCTTAGTTGTCCCGCAGCAAGTGGGATCTTAATTCCCCAACCAGGGATTGAACCCACGTCCCCTGCATTGGAAGGTGGATTCTTAACCACTGGACCACCAGGGAGGTCCCTGGTCTATTACTTATGATCTGGGAATTTCAACTGTTGAGATCTCTTGACTTTTTATCAATATTTAAAGTAAGGCACAGCTCCAGGCAGAGCCAATCATAAACCCCCAAATTTCCCAATTTCTGCTTGGCCCACTCCTCCCAGATTTTCTCTCCTTTTACAGTAGTGTGTGTCTACAAGCAGCATGCATGATCTGCAAGTAAGAAAACAATACAACAAGTAAAAAGACTGAATTAGTAATTAAAAGCTTCCCCCACAATAAAAAGTCTAGGCCCAATGGCTTCACTGTAAATTCTACCAAACATTTAGAGAAGAATTAATACCAATTCTTCATAAACTTTTGCAAAAATTAAAAGAATAGCTAACACTAATTCATTCTATGAAGCCCTGATACCAAAACCAGACAAAGGCACTGCAAGAAAAGAAAGCCATGGATCAATATCACTTATGCATAGACACAAAAATCTCCAACAAAAATACCAGCAGACTGAATACAGCCACATATAAAAAGGGTTATACACAATGACCAAGTGAGATTTATCCCAGAAATGCAAGTTTGGTTTAACATAAGAAAATCAATTGTTACATACTATATCAATAGAAGAGAGATTTTTTAAAAATCACATGATCATCTCGATAGACACAGAAAAAGCATTTACCAAAATCCAATACTTTTTTTTTTAATGAATTTATTTATGTATTTAGTTAGTTTGGGCTGTGTTGGGTCTTCGTTGCTGTGTGGGGCTTTCTCTCTAGTTGTGGCGAGCGGGGGCTACTCTTCGTTGCGGTGCACAGGCTTCTCATTGCGGTGGCTTCTCTTGTTTTGGAGCATGGGCTCTAGGCACACAGGCTTCAGTAGTTGTGGTGTGTGGGCTCAGTAGTTGCGGCTTGCGGGGTCTAGAGCACAGGCTCAGTAGTTGTGGCGCACGGGCTTACTTGCTCTGCAGCACATGGGATCCTCCTGGACCAGGGCTTGAACCCGTGTCCCCTGCATTGGCAGGTGGATTCTTAACCACTGTGCCAGCAGGGAAGTCCCAAAATCCGATACATTTTAATGACAAAAACACTCAAACTAGGAATAGATGGGAACTTCCTCAACCTGTTAAAGTGTATCTACAAAAAACGTACAGCTAACATCATACTTGGTGGTGAAAGACTGAATGATTTCCCTCTAAGATCAAGAACAAGACAGAGTTGCTGCCTCTCACCACTTCTATTCAATGTAGTGTTAGAGGTTCTAACCAAGGCAATAAGGCAAGAAAGAGAAATAAAAATCTGGATAGACTGATAAGGAAATAAAACTATCTCTATTAAAGATGGCATGATCTTATACATTGAAAACCCTAAGGAATCTACTTAAAAACTATCAGAAAAAACAAGTTCAGCAAGATTGCAGGGTACAAGAATAATATACAAAAGTCACTTGTATTTCTATACACTAGCAAGAACAATTTGAAGATAAAATTTATAAAATAATTCCAGGGACTTCCCTGGTGATGCAGTGGTTAAGAATCCGCCTGCCAGGGCTTCCCTGGTGGCACAGTGGTTAAGAATCCACCTGCCAAACTGATTCACTTTGTTATAAAGCAGAAACTAACACACCATTGTAAAGCAATTATACTCCAATAAAGATGTTAAAAAAAAAAAAGAATCCACCTGCCAGTGTGGGGGACATGGGTTCAAGCCCTGGTCTGGGAAGATCCCACATGCCGCGGAGCAGCTAAGCCCGTGTGCCACAGCTACTGAGCCTGTGCTCCAGAGCTCGTGAGCCACAACTACTGAGCCCGTGTGCCACAACTACTGAAGCCCGCACTCCTAGAGCCCATGCTCTGCAACAAGAGAAGCCACTGCAATGAGAAGCCCGTGCACCGCAACGAAGAGTAGCCCCCGTTCGCCACAACTAGAGAAAGGCCGCCCACAGCAACAAAGACCTAATGCATCCAAAAATAAATAATATCAATAAAAATAAATTTTAAAAAAAGAATCAAGTTGGATCCCTTCTTCAAACCATAAATAGAACTTAATTCAAAATGGATCACAGGCCTAACTCTAATAGTTAAAACTCTTAGAAGTAACATAAGAGTAAATCTTCTGACCTTGGATTAGGCAATGTTCCTAGATAGATACCAAAAGCACAAGCAAACAAAGAATAGATAAACTGGACTTCATTAAAATCAAAACCTGTTGTGCTACAAGAAAGTGAAAAGAAATGCAAATGAAAACCACAATGAAATAACCACTTTACATCCATTAGGATGGCCATTATAAAAATAAAAAAAATAAAACAAACAAAAAACCCCAGAAAATAACAGGTATTGGTGAGGATGCGGAAAAACTGGAACCGTTGTGCAATAGTGGTAGAGATGTAAAACAGTGGAACTGCTTTGGAAAACAATTTGGTGATTCCATGAAATACTAAACATGGAATTACCATACGACCCAGCAATTCCACTAAGTATATACCCAAGAGAAATGAAGACATGTCCACACAAGGACTTGTATCTGAATGTTCACAGCAGCATTATTCATAATAGCCCAAAGGTGGAAACAACCCAAATGTCCATCAACTAATGAATGAATAAATAAAATGTGGTATATCCATATGATGGAATATTATTTGGCAACACAAAGTGCTGAAGTACTGATACATGCCACAACATGAATAACATAGCAAAAACATTACGCTAAGTGAGAAGCCAGTCACGAAAGGCCATGTGTGACTCCATTTATACAGAATGTCCTGAGTAGGCAAATCTATGGAGATAAACAGATTAGTGGTTGCCTAGGCCTGGGTTGGTTAAGGGGGAATCGGAAGTGACTGGTCTGGAGTTGCTTTTTGGGGTGATGGTGTCACAACTGTGAACTATAAAATATGTGAATTATATCTCAGTAAAGGTGATTTATTAAAAGAATAAAGAAAATGCAGTAGGCGAAAGGAAGAATTTTGCGGGAGAGGAAAAGTGGGAGAAGCAAGGCCCTGGATTGTTACTACCACTTCAGGTTAAGCAGGCTGGCCCAGGAGAAACCTAAGTCGTAATGCCCAGACATCACAGCATTTTATAGTCCAAATCACCTCAATGATCACCTACTGCAGCATTTTCATTTTCTGCAAATGAGGAAAGGATCCTCAAGACTGCCCAACGTCAGGGAGCAAGCCAGTGAGGATGGGCACAGTGTAACGCCTCTCAAACATTTTTTGTTTTTTGAATTTTATTTATTTTTTTATACAGCAGGTTCTTATTAGTTATCTATTTTATACATACTAGTGCATACATGTCAATCCCAATCTCCCAGTTCATCCCACCACCATCACCCACCCCCGCTTTCCCCCCTTAGTGTCCATATGCTTGTTCTCTACATCTGTGTGTCTATTTCTGCTTGCAAACCGGTTCCTCTGTACCATTTTTCTAGGTTCCACGTGTATGCATTAATATACAATACCTGTTTTTCTCTTTCTGACTTACTTCACTCTGTATGACAGTCTCTAGGTCCATCCATGTCTCTACAAATGACCCAGTTTCATTCCTTTTTATGGCTAAGTAATATTCCATTGTATATATGTACCACATCTTCTTTATCCATTCATCTGTCGATGGGCATTTAGGTTGCTTCCATGACCTGGCTATTGTAAATAGTGCTGCAGTGAACATTGGGGTGCATGTGTCTTTATGAACCATGGTTTTCTCTGGGCCTCCCAAACTTTTGAGTCATCCATAACACCTGTTAGGATTTTTGACATATCTATGTACACCTGTACTGTCACCTGCATATATTTTTCCCCCTAAAATTGACTCACTTTTTTTTAACCTAAACAAACTTACTTTAAAAGGAAAATTCATTAAAAAAAATAAAAAATAAATGGAAACTTCATATCACTGTACTAAATAATAAGGAAAATAGAGAGAAAATCAGTGTTGCTCACCGTAAAGTGGAAGATAACAACTTCAAAATAATTCAATGAAAAACAATGTTATTAATTTATAACTGATACTGTTGCCTACCTAACATTGTTAAAAACTGAAATGAACAAGGGTTAAAGAGCTGTTAGAGGTTTAAAGAGTCATGCCAAACTGACAAACTCAGCAGGATTGAATCAGAAGGGGGAAGACAGTCCTCACTATTCATGTCACTGAATGCCTTGTCCAGTTATCACTTAAAATCTCTTGCTCGCTTTGGCAAACCCTGGCCGACTGGTTAACCTTGCGTTGGGAAGGCCCTGTTCCTTACTAGCTGTGACCCTGGGCAACTTACCCAATCACAATCTATAAGCCTGTTTCCTCATCTGTAAGCAGGAAATAGTGTGCCTACTCAGTGTGTGCTCCACGTTACTACTCCTGTACTGGAATACAGTATAGCTACTCCCATCCAGGTCCCAGTCCCTTTACCAGAAAACAGGACCGGCCACAGAACCTGTAGCTAACAGCAACTGCCAGTAGGTGGCACCATTGCTCCTGGTTTAAGGAAGAGCTGGGCCAGTTAGTTCCCTCCAGCGCCCCACCTCTAGCTGACTTAAGCTGGAAACAGGGAAGAGGCTACAAAGGTTTGGAGTCATGACCTTTTATTAACCATAAATAACATCGATTTAAAAATAAATGTTGTACCAACCCACACTGTTGAAATACGAATGACCAAAAGCTCCTATGTACAGACAATTTGGGAAGGGGCTTAATTTAGGCAGCTGGGAGACAGGCCCCAGTCGCTGTTCTTGGACCAACACACCAGCCTGCGGGATCCAGAGTGAGTTAAAGACAGGAGGGGGAGGAGACAGTGTTAACTATCCACAGAAAGGTTCAGAGAGCATGTAGCTAACAACCTCCCAGCCCTGCCTGGTGGGGGGACCAGACTTATTAGCTCTGCTATATGGCCAAGAAATGGTCTTTCTTAACAATGAAAGAGCCTTGGTCACAGTTTTCAAGCCTGGGACAAAGCCACAATGGGCTCATTCTTGAGTCCAGCCTGGTCTTTATGCCCCGGATGCTCAGCCCCATTCTGTGCAGAGCCACCGCGGGTCTCAGCACTCAGGCCCAGCACCCACCCCGGGAAGCCCTCAGACCCTTCAGAGGGGTTTTCAAATGCTAATACTGCCTCGGTTGGAGGCCCAGCTGTTCAGTCCAGTGGTCAGAGGCGCTCGCTCCCTCTCCCTTCCTCTCTCTGGTTCCCTGAAGGGTCCTTACCAAGATATTAGGATGCAAGTCCCTGAGACCCCAACCCAGACAGCACGGCAGAGTGGCCACAAGGGCTGTTCCAAGTGAGGCCTGCAGGCTTACTTCCCATTCTCTTCCCTCTTCCTCTGAGCTCTGCCTCCCAGCACCATGAGAAACCTCCCTTGGCCGCAGCCTGTTTGGCAAATTCACACCATTCCACGGTGGCAAAGAGAGTCCAAAAACTACTAGGTTCAGTTCTGCCCCTTGCTTTGTTTAAAGAAAGGTTTCATCACTCAATGTCTCTTTCCCCATTAACAAACAACTCCCTGGCAAGAACTCTTAAAAGGTGGAGGGCCGTATGGCTGTGCAGATCCTAACTGACCCCTCAAACTGGCTGTCACCCTACCCCACTTCCCAAACATCCAGCTTTAGTCATGGTGGTTTGAAGTTGGACTGTGCCGGATATAAAAAGTTAGCAAAACCTAGGGAAATGGGTTGCAGAAGAAAACAGCTATTGTTCGCAAAATAATTAGTGCTGCCTTTGAAACACTGAGAAACAAGTGCATTCTTCAAGAGTTCTTAATTCATCCCAACTCTGGAGAGTGACTGTCTGTCTCCATTCTGAGTGGAAGGACAGGCCCAGTGGTGTTTCACACAATACCTCAGAAAGCAATGTCCCACCCACAACATTCCATCTCCGTGGTCAGAATCCATATACTTGGTCGGAGGAGAAAGGGTTAACGTCTTTTGGAGCCCCCAAAAGAGGGTTTCTCACGGCTGACGCTTGGAGGCCCGTGTTTGGAGATGGCTACATGCATTCCAGAGACAGAGAGCAAGGGCAGGAAACCCAGCTGAACTGTGCCAGGTGTCAAAGGGGTGGTGGGTCTGCAAGAAGTGTTTTAGGGAGTGCAGGAAAATGGAAGGTGGATCAGAGCAGGTTGGTAGATTGGAGTCTGTCAACTTTTTTTTTTTAAAGTCTTTATTGAATTTGTTACAATAGTGCTTCTTCTGTTTTATGTTTCAGTTTTTTGGCTGCAAGGCGTGTGGGATCTTAGCTCCCTGACCAGGGATCAAACCCGCACCCCCTGCACTGAAAGGCGAAGTCTTAACCACTGGACTGCCAGGGAAGTCCTGGAGTCTGTCAACTTTAAGGTCAAACTTCTCAACAATGGGGTAGCCATCACCGTCTCTCAAGAAGCAGTCTCCATCCCTCTCACCTTCTTGGTGCTCACAAATTTTCATGGTGTATTTCCAGAAAAGAAGAGCCTACAAAATTTAAGAGGTCATAGGGTGTAGACAGACTGATGTCACCGCCACAGATTACATTTCTGGAGCCTTTAACACACTCATGAGATGCTATGCTCATTCTGGGGAGGGGTGACCCGAGGCATCACACAGAGGGCACTGCCCTCACTGTCTAGCGCCAGTACTCCTCTACCTCCACCTGACAGCACCCACCAAAGGAAGGGCACAGACCACCTTCTAGCCGGTTAAGATCAGTGCTCACCTTCCCCTGGTAACTGCAACTCTCCTTCCTCCAGGGATCCAAATAAAGCCGTGAGTGAACACTTCCCCGCCCGCCTGCCCCGACTCCCCAGCCCCAAGCCAAAGCTAAGAGTTCGGTTCAGAGCCTTGCAGCCTGGTGAGGCACGGCCCACCCTAGGAGCTCTGGATGGCAGCTGAGAGCAATATGTATGTATATCGCATAGGAGCAAAAAACAAATCTGTCCCAGGTAGTTCCCCTTTAACACTTGAGTGCTGTAAGGAGAGAGTAAGAGTGGGATGTTCTGGAGCTCAGAGGCTTCAATTGGTACAAAACAGCAGAATCTGGCGCCCCTGCCCTTCTCTACACACATGCACAGCAGACAAGATGCTTGTAGGGAAGATCTCAGGAGCGTGATTACACAATCGCCCCACTGCAGCGTTTCAAATCAAACTCTCCCAAAGAAAGGCCGAGACAGGATTCTTTCTTCAAAAAAGAAAAAAAAAACCACAAAACAAACAGCATGTGGAGGAGGGAGAGAGACAGATTCTCTGTCCGTGTGTTAATGGGCCTTCGTGGCTAGCAGGCAAAGCTCTTCGTAGCTGAGTGGATGGTGTGGACGGTGGCCCACTGCCAAGCTTTTCCAACCCAGGCAAGTGGTGGAAGCAAGGATTAAAACCCCCTCCCACCTTTTAAAAGTCCTGAAGGCAGTTTCATGACTGGAAAAGTGAATCTGTTTGGTTAGAGAGCATCCCTCATCTAGTTCTGTGTGATATCAATCTGGCTCAATGTGGCTGCAAGACACAGCTCGGGAAGTGGGCGTGCTGTACCACTTGATTAAGTAAAGAAGAGCGAGAGGAGACATGTTTATTCTTACAAAACTGAAGGGGAACTGAAAGGATGTTCCTTCTAGGTTTTTCCCAGAATCAAAGGAATTGCCAAGGATTAGAAAGCCAGTCCAAGGAGACTCAAAATTGTTTCCCTATGTATTTTCTCAACAACCTCTGTCTCTCCACCTTCCTCCCTCTCCCTCAAAGCCACAGACACAAAGGCAAATGGTTCAGGGGAAGGAAGATCCCTTTTATAAGCAGAGCTCGGCAAAGCTACTGCAGGGAAGGCAGGAGGCTGGCAGGCTGCTTGGGGCCCCCAGGGCCTAACCCAAAAGCGAGTCTCAGGACTGGCTCTCTACCTGGCAGTGGTGATACCCCCAGAGTCTGACTGTGGATCCCAGACACTCGCCTTGTGTCCGCACATACAGGGCCCTGGCCAGACACCCTCATTCTCCCCGCCGGTGATGGTGAGGACCTTGACTGCAAAGGGAGCTTGTAGGGATTTATCCGCCACGGCTCGCAGCTGTCACTAGTCAAAGCCTGTTCCTTCACCCACTATGGGCCATGCCCTCCTGTAAGGAATTCAGGGCCTTGCTCACCACTTCAAGGGAGCCTTGAGTCCTAAGCTGGCAGATGCTTCCACTTCTCTTTTAAAGCAGCTCCATCTGTTTAGACACCTGTCAGTATGGAAAGGCAGAGTCTTCTGCCCAGAGGCCTGTAAATGGGCAACACCCGCCCACGCTCCTCTCACTCTCCTGAACCAGCACAGAGGACCTGCCACCTACACGCAGGGAAGATTCCAAGCTCCTCTGCTCTGAAAGCCAAATTAACTAAAAAGGTTTTAAACTTGCAGTACCTACGTACATTTCAATCCCTCAAAATGCCAAGAGATGATTTGGAACTTTAAAATCAAGCACATGCTTCTACTCCTTCCACCTTTTTCCTAAAGAGACTACTATTTAAATCCACAAGAGGGCTTCCCTGGTGGCACAGCGGTTAAGAATCTGCCTGCCAATGCAGGGGACACGGGTTCGAGCCCTGGTCTGGGAAGATCCCACATGCCGCGGAGCAACTAAGCCCGTGCGCCACAACTACTGAACCTGTGCGTCTGGAGCCTGTGCTCAACAAGAGAGGCCGCGACAGTGAGAGGCCCGCACACTGCGAAGAAGAGTGGCCCCCGCTTGCCACAGCTAGAGAAAGCCCTCGCACAGAAATGAAGACACAACACAGCCAAAAAAAAAAAGACACATTGCCTTTGACTTAATCATTCTACTTCGTTTTGGGTTTTTTTTGCGGTACACAGGCCTCTCACTGTTGTGGCCTCTCCCACTGCGGATCACAGGCTCCGGACGCACAGGCTCAGCGGCCATGGCTCACGGGCGCAGCCGCTGCGCGGCATGTGGGATCTTCCCAGACCGGGGCACGAGCCCGTGTCCCCTGCATCGGCAGGCGGACTCTCAACCACTGCGCCACTAGGGAAGCCCAATCATTCTACTTCTTAGCATCTATCCTAGAACAAAACGTGCACAAGGAGGAATGAACAAGGATGCTCATAGCATCTGTGCACTGTTTGTGATAATGGAAAAATGGAAACAACCCGAATGTGCATCACCAAGAGAATGGTTAAATGATGGCCTAGCCATACTACCAAGTCACAGGCAACAGTAAAAAAAGAATTAGATAAAGCTTCATATATTGACATGGAAAGATCTCCAAGACATACTGTTACTTGAAAAATCCAACCGTGAAGAACAGTACAGTTTCACTTACATTAAAGAAGGGAAAAAAAAAACCCAAACCATTTCTTTAGGTATCTAGAAGAAGGTGGATACACAGAAAAAAATGTCTGGATGGTCATACAGATATGTTGCTCCTTTTAGGGAGGGGCCTGAGATTGGGTCGTGCGGTCAAGGAGGACTTGACTTTATCTGTAGAATCTGAATTTTTAACCTCCAAAATGTATTTATGTATTATTGGTATATTTTAAAAAATAAAATTAGAAAGAACTCCTCCTTGATGCCTTGGGCACGCAGCGGAAACTCCTTAGCTGCTCTGGCAGCCACCATACTGGCTACCATGCCACTCACTCTGGGTGCAGTGATACAGATCTGGACTGGCCAGGAAGCTAGGGGGCCACCCTTGGCTCACATCTAACATGTCACCAGTGACACTTTCACCATCGAAGCTTTTAAGTTCTTAAATGCCCCACCTTCTCCTAAATTAATCAGACTGGTGATGCTGGTCCCCTTGCCACAGACTTCAAACTGTTGCTGTTACTTTATTATTCTTCTTCTCATGGTGGTTATGGTCAGTTACATAAAAACAATCCCCTTTCTCGGGCTTCCCTGGTGGCACAGTGGTTAAGAATCCACCTACCAATGCAGGGGACACAGGTTCAAGCCCTGGTCCAGGAAGATCCCACATGCCATGGAGCAACTAAGCCCGCGAGCCACAACTACTGAGCCCATGCGCCACAACTACTGAAGCCCGCGCACCTAGAGCCCGTGCTCCGCAACAAGAGAAGCCACTGCAATGAGAAGCCCGCGCACCGCAACAAAGAGTAGCCCCCGCTCGCTGCAACTAGAGAAAGCCAGCACGCAGCAATGAAGACCCAATGCAGCCAAAAATAAAATTAATTAAAAAAAAATCCCCTTTCTCTCCCTTGCAATTTTTGTTCTTAGTCCTATTTCTGTACACTGTACATTGTTTCTTATGAGCACTTCTAGCATTCTTACGGCTCAGGATTAACATTGCCTTTGAAAAATCTAAAATCTAAGATCTGTAGACATAGCTATAGACCAACAACCTGATAGGCCCAGGTGAAGATGACCACACATACCTGCTATTCTCATTTTTTAGGGTAGACAGAGCTGATGCACTTTTGCTCTGGAACAAAGCTGCCTTCGTATCTCCAAGCATTTCTGAGTCAAAGAACTTCAGCACAGCCCTCTTTTTGCCTAAATTCCAAAAAGGAAGGGCATTTTGCCCCTTTGCAGAAGTCTGGAAATCTGGAGGGACACACTACTCTAGGATATACCTTTTTGCTTTGTTGTCGTTTTGCGTTTGCTTTGGGAGTAGAGAGTTGTACTCCTGGCACGTACAGGCTAGGGAGATGCAGACAAAACAATCATCTTTGTTTTTCCTTCAGGAGAGAGGACGGTGAAGACAGGATGTGGCTTCAGAACCTTTCACGGGAAGAACCTGCCCTGGCCTTACGTACATAAAGCATTTGGTTTCCAACGAATATGAAGAGAGAAACTTTCAGAAGCCAGGTAAGAAGTTAAGTAAATGAACGTTATCTCAAGTGCTACCCTCATTAAAGAAAATGTCTACCCTAATCCAGACTATGAGTTCAAATGTAAGCGAGAGTGGACCCATTCAATAGCAGGCCGGGGGTGGAGCTCAGTGTTTCACCCCAATACTCTCAGGAAGAAGCCATCACTGAGTGAATCACTAGATTCAGTCTGGTTGCAGGGGAAACTGATGGATCAATCAATCAATCAAACCAATAAACTTCACCCTCTTCCCAGCCACCAACCATGGTGAAACAGGTAAAAGGAAAGCATATGGTATAGAGGTGACCCGAGTACTACAGAACACAGTTTCCAAGGAATTCTCTTACTTAATCCACTAGGACTTGGCCAGCCCACCATACAGCTTTGTACTTCAAACCTCTCCAAAGTACATTAAAAAAAATTTTTTTTTTGCCACTCCTGGTCTGAAACTTAGGCTTTAGAAACAAACAAAACTTAAGGTGAATTTTCAAACAAAGTAGAGAAAATAATACAATAAATTCCCATATACCCATCACTTGGCTTTAGTAATTATCAACTCATGGACAGTCCTAAATCATCTATAACCCCCGCCGCCCAACTTCCCACCCTAACCTCACATGGTTATTTTGAAGCAAACCTCGGATATATCATTTCATCCATAAATATTTTAGTATTGATCTCTAAATGGTAAGGATGCTTTTAAAAAAACATAACCACAATTATAAGCATCAAACCTAAAAACTTTGACAGTAGTTTCTGAATATTATCAAATATCAAAGTTATTGTTCAAATTGACCTTCCATAAATGTCTTTTACAGTTAGTTTGTTCAAATGACTATTCAAACAAGGATCACACCGTGTATTTGGATGGTTTACTTTTTAAGCCTTTTAATCTCAAAATTGTATTCTTCTTTCCTTTTTATTTCCTTGTTGAAGGAAATGGGTTGTTTGTCCAGTAGAATTTCCCACAGTCTGAATTTCGCTGTTTGCATCCCCATGCTGCTCTGTCCCTTGGTGTTTCCTGTAAATACCAAAGGTTAGAGCTAGAGGTTGTGAGGTTAGCAGCCAATGATGACAATTGCCTAGATCTAATATTTCATTGGAAAGTTCCAAAAACTATTCTATCATTCTTTACAGTTTGTAAGCCGCAAATCGTCTCTAAAGTTACCTTGAGGTAATTTTTACAGGAAAGGCAGAGTAAATGTGTGGTTCTTTTCCTTTATTTGCCAGTTTTCAGTATAATAAATTGTTGTGTCTTCTAAAGATGATCAGTGAGGTTTTTCTGTTGTTTGCCTTTTCTTAAAAATTTATTTTTTGAAGTATAGTTGATTTACAATGTTAATTTCTGCTGTACAGCAAAGTGATTCAGTTATACATGTATATATATATACATATATATATTCTTTTTCATATTCTTTTCCATTATGGTTTATCACAGGATATTAAATACAGTTCCTGTGCTATACAGCAGGACCTTGTTGTTTGTTTGTCTGCCTTTTTAAGTATTACTATGAACACATAGATTTTAATATATCTGCTGTGTTTTAATCACTGCAGTTGTTATTGTTATTAATACTTATGTTGTCCCCTCTTTGATTGGTGGAAGTCTTTACAATAGACTCCTGAGTCTGTTGATACGACCTTCACAGTCTTTGGTAGCTTCCTTGTTTTCTAGTATAAAAAGATGTTGTAAGCTCGTCTTGTATATTTTCTGCCCCAGATCTGGAATCAGCCACTTCTCCAAAAAGCCCTGATTTCTTTTAATGGGAAATAATATATAGTGACCAAGATCTGGACCTAAAAGTGTCTACTGCTACTGGATTGATTATTGTTTCAAGACTTTGTTAATGAAGAGATAAAATACACTTTTTTTAAAAAAGCACATCTCAAGTTTATCCTGATATTTTCAGTTAAAATTTTAGAATACAGCATTTTAATTTATTTGATTTTATATTTTTTCTCTTATGCTGAAAATATTGGTTTCTAACGTAATTATTTGCATTATCCTATTATACACATATACTAGTTTCAGAATAATAGTACCAATAGTATTATGAACAATATGATACTGAAAACAGCTTTTTTTTTTTTTTTTTTGTCTTTGTGGTATATCTATTAGGGATATAAAGTCTGTTTTAAAATCTATGTGTATTGTGTTTTTTTTTTTGGTTGTTGTTTTTGCGGTACATGGGCCTCTCACTGTCGTGGCCTCTCCCGTTGTGGAGCACAGGCTCCGGACGCGCAGACTCAGCGGCCATGGCTCACGGGCCCAGCCGCTCCGCGGCATGTGGGATCTTCCCGGACCAGGGCATGAACCTGTGTCCCCTGCATCGGCAGGTGGACTCTCAACCACTGCACCACCAGGGAAGCCCCTATGTGTATTGTTATGACATCATTTGGATATGCTGTGAATTTCATTTGCTTCATTTTGCTTTTAATTTTTAGGAAATGTGGCAGGCCAACTTTAAGGCAGCCCCTGTGATTCCCCACCCTCCTGGTGTTCACATCTTATATTCTCTCCCTTTGAGCATGGGCAAGACCTGCACCCTGCTCCTTGCCAAGAGAATATGGCAAAAGTGAAGGGATTTTACAGATAATTAAGATCCCTAATCATTTGATTTTTAAATTTTTACTTTTTGCTTGTGTTGAAATATACATAAAATAAAATTTACCATCTTAACAATCTTTAAGTGTACAGTTCAGTACTGTTAAGTACATCCACGTTGTTGTGCAACCAATCTCCAGAACTCTTTTCTTTTTTCTTTTTTTTAACATCTTTATTGGGGTATAATTGCTTTACAGTGGTGTGTCAGTTTCTGCTTTACAACAAAGTGAATCAGTTATACATATACATATGTTCCCATATCTCTTCCCTCTCAGGACTCTTTTCTTGCAAAACTGAAACTTTGTACCCATTAAACAACAACTCCCCATTCCCCCCTCCCTCTAGCCCCTGGCAACCACCATTGTACTTTTTGCCTCTGTGAAGTTGACTACTCCAGGTACCACATATAAGTGGAATCATACCATATTTGCCTTTTTGTGACAGGCTTATTTCACTTAGTTAGCATAATGTCCTCAAGGTTCATCCATGTTGTAGAGAGTGTCAGAATTCCCTTCCTTTTTAAGGCTGTATAATTTTCCACTGTACGTATACACTACATTTTACGTATATACATACATTTGTATACATATATATATATACGTATATACATACATTTTGTCTATCCATTCATCTGTTGATGGGTACTTGGGGTGCTTCCATCTTTTGGCTCTTGTGAATAACACTGCTATGAACATGGGTGTACAAGTATCTCTTGGAGACTCTGCTTTTCAATGCTTTTGGATATATACCCAGAAGTGGAATTGCTCAATCATACGGTAATTCTATGTTTAATTTTTTGAGAAACCACTGTACTGTTTTCCACAGTGGTTTTACATTCGTACCAGCAATGCACAAGGGTTCCAATTTCTCCACATCCTCGTCAACACATTATTTTCTGGTGTTTTATTTTTTTTAATAGTAGCCATCCTAATGGATATGAGGCCCAATCAGTGATTTTAAGTTAATTATAAGGGAGATTATTTTTGGTGTACTTGACTGAATCAGGTGAAAACCCTTAAAAAAGGACTGTAGACACACACACACACACAACAGACACACACACAGACACACACACAGACACACACACACACACACCAGAGACTCTTTCTGCACTGCTAGCTTTGAAGAAGCAAGCTGCCTTGAATCCTACAGCCATAAGGAAAGGAATTCTGCCAACAACCTGAGGGAACTTGGAAGCAATCCCTCCCCAGTAGAGCCTCCAAATAAGGATGCAGCCTGCAACTACTTCGATACCAGCCTTGTGAGACCCTAAGCCGAGGGCCCAGCAAAGCTGTGTCCAGACCAATGACCCAAAGAAACTAATAATAAATGTGTGTTGTTCTAACCCATTAATTTTGTGATAATCAGTTTTATAGCACAGAAAACTAACACAGGAAAAATGTTCATTTTGGTTTTTGTTTTATAATTTTTTTTTCAGAAGTAATTATTTTTTCAATATTAGGTAGTAATGTCATTTCCTCCATTATTGATATGCATTAGTAATCTTTAAACAAAACAAACAAGACAATCTTCTCATCTAGAAATCTTCTCTATGTTATTACACTTTCTTACTCAAATTTCCTCAATGCTTTTGTAGAATATAATGAGGACCAAATTATACATCTGGTTATAAACTATCAAATTTATACAATGTGAAATATAGATCAATCACAATCTGTTTATAAGGACTAGTTTGGTAACATTATAGTCTTTTTTGTTTGTTTTATAATTATATAAAATTTACATCACTCCAAAGTCATAAATCTAAAAACAAAGTATATTCAGAGAAGTCTGGCTTCCCGTCCTCTGCATTCTGTTCCCTCCTTCTCCCATAGATCACCATTTTAAAAATAATATGGTTTACCCTTCCACATAAAAATATAAAGAAAAAACATGATTTCTTATACAAATAACTTATGTTACATAGTTTTCTCCACATTGCTTTTTTTTTCGGCTGCTGCGCTGTGCGGCCTGCGGGATCTTAGTTCCCTGACCAGGGATCGAACCCGTGGCCCCTGCACTGGGAGTGCAGAGTCTTAAGCACTGGACGGCCAGGAAGTCCACATTGCTTTTTTTTTTTTTTTCTTTTTTAAGATCGCAACGGCCATAGTTTTATTTTGGTCACAACATTACCGTATATTTGATTCTGTATCCCTGAGTATTCAACAACTTTTTAGGCTATATGAAAAAGAAACTTTTTTGCTTTGACTCGTTTGCCCGCATTTTAAGCAACAACTCTGAGGACACTGCACAGGAACTGAGGCAGTTCCACTGCTTATCCTCATCAACGTTATCATTATTACCACCAAATCTTTTATTGCACAGATAGAATGATGAGTATTCATATTCCCAAACATAACGTCTTAATGTATATTGAAATATCTGAAATAGAATGGTTGGATTTATACATTTTTAAGAGACATC
This sequence comes from Tursiops truncatus, assembly GCF_011762595.2. Classification (NCBI taxonomy): domain Eukaryota; kingdom Metazoa; phylum Chordata; class Mammalia; order Artiodactyla; family Delphinidae; genus Tursiops; species Tursiops truncatus. The sequence goes on from NC_047049.1 coordinate 25,741,880, forward strand.
TTGTTAACAGAGTGTATTCTACTTACAAAACCAAGATCATAAATCTATAAACCATGCTGTATGAATTATAAGAAAGATTGTAACTGTACTTTACTCTGTGGTAAACTGACTGTATTAGGAGCCCCAATTAATACCCTCTCCGAATTCATATATTTTACCTGTAACTTTGTAGACCCTTCCCTCTCTGACCCTAGGTTTGGACAGGAGGCTTACTTTGGCCCATGGGACAGCAGTAAACACAGCAGAGGCCTGACAAAGCATGCACACATTTCCACGTCTTCCCATGGACCCACTGCTGTTGTGAGAAGATGCCTGCACTAGTTATTACAAATATGTAATGTTTCAAATATGATTTAAAAAATGCTTCAATTAGTAGCTATTTGTGAATATCTTTTCATATTTTTGCTCATATGTCTGGGATTCCTAGAAGTGAGATTGTTGTATCAAAGGGTAAATAGATAAGCATTTTGCAAGACAGTGACATGTTCTCTTCCACAGAGATAGCACCATTTTGCATCCCACCCTGAATGCATGAAAGTGCCTGTTTCCTCACAGCTTGGCAACAGGGTATGTGACCAAACGTGGATTTCTGTCAATCTGACAAGTGAGAGGTGGTATCTCAGGGTAGTTTAACTTGCATTTTTCTTATTATGGGACGAACATCTTTCCTTTCATGTGTTTATGGGCCATTTGCTTGAAATATCAACTTTTAACCCAGAGAGCTTTTTGGTTGGCTTCACCTCTGGCAACCCCAAAAAAGATAAATTAATAAAACACTGACTTCTCTTAGCTCTGTCACTGGCCACCATGGTGTAAGGTGAAAGCAACACTCAGCACTCATTGCTTTTCTTCTACCAGATCATGGGAACAAAGAGTCACCCCAAATGCATTATATTTACCCTCTGTCCAAGGCAAAAACAGAGTCTCGAATGAAGAGTCTCTGTGTAATCGTACTTCTCTTTATTTTCTGATGCATTTTCCTTTGCTGTGTAACCTTAAACAAGTCACTTAACTTTGCATCTGTTTCCCTATGTATCAAAACATGATACTATCTACCTTGCAGGGTAGTTTCTAGAATTAAATAAAAGAATTAAAATATGTAAAAATTGCCTTGAGATGAAAGTACTGTACAAATTAAGTAGCTGTTACCATTTGAAAGATTCTACCGCTGGAAAACACGACCACTGTTGACAAGAAAAAGAATGAAGGCAGAAGGGCGCAGTGGGAAGTGAGACACTCAGAGTCTACCCACTGTGGCAGAGCAGACAACTTCCTCAGGGAGCCAGGATTCTAATTTTCAGCTCAGGAAATGAACCCCCCTCTTCCTTAGTTTATATCAAGAAACACAGCTACAGTATTTATGGCGTTCTCAGAGATCGCCCAGCTGGGTCAGACCAAGAGGGCCCTGGGACAGAAAGCACAGAGAGGGAGGAGGCAGGCCGTTTGCAGGAAGCCAGACCAGAGCACAGCGGAGCCAGCTGGAAGCTGGATTAGAAGGAAACAAGCATGTCTTAAGTGGCCTCTGGGTTCAGTGGTTTGAGCTCCCAGATCACCAACCCCATACCCAGCACTTAAAGCCTCTCTTCTTAAAGCCAGACTTGACCAGGACAGCTTCAGAGATGGTGGGTCTACTGCCTCCCGAGGCCTACCCATGTTAGGAAATGCTTCCACATCTCAAAGAGCAGTCAACACCTTTCTAATTCTCTCCTCTGGATAACAAAGAAAAGTCAAATCCCTCTTCCATATGGCAAGACCTCAGATATTTTTAAAAACACCTGTGTGGGTCATATGTCGTTCACCACTCTCCACACCTCATCCCAAAGTCTTTTCCTCTTCAAACCAAAAATGTTTCCAGTTTCCTCACTTTTTATTTATTTATTTATTTATTTATTTATTGTCTTGCCGGATCTTAGCTCCTCAACCAGGGATTGAACGGGGCCCTCGGCAGTGAAGGCGCTGAGTCCTAACCACTGGACCGCCAGGGAATTCCTTCCAGTTTCCTCACTTTTAAAGCCATTCCTCACAGACCACAGTTGAGCAAGCTTTTGCCAGTCTGAAAGTCACTCTTCTCTGGATACTCTCTGAGTTGTCAATGTCCCCTATAGCATATGGCACCCAGGAGGGACTGCTGGGTTGGAGATGGAACATGAAACAGAAACTTAGTTCTGAGTACAAGGGTAAAGACCAAACCTCTAGCTATCCAAGTGTCTGCCCAAGTACCTCCAAAGTTCCCTACCCATCAGATACAGAAAGTGGGCTGGGGATAACCAATTTTGGGTGATCTGGTTATTGGAAGAGGCAGCAATAAATTATGAGTGAGAACAGTTTGGTACTTAGGCCAGACTCCTTGCCAGGACATCTCTTCCTGCTTGAAGGGATGGAATAGGGACTCAGCCATGACAGTGAGCTTGGAAGTGCATTTAGCTGGGCTTTCTGAGCTATGGTGTCCGCTTAGCCTATATGTCCCCAGTGTCAAAGAACTCCTTTAACATTAGAATAAAGCCAGCCTTGAAGTTACCAACAACGGGAAGACTCCTGTGATTCACTTTGTGGACCTCAGAAGCTACAAAGTCCTTCCCCAGTGCCTGGGCTGCCAAATGACCACGACTACAGGTGAGAGAACACAGTGGCAGTGTTGGTCAGGGGCCACCCAGCCTTGTGGAATCATCTTCATGGAGGATAGCTGGGCATATGTACCAAACTACAAAATGTGCAGATCTTGTGACCCAGAAATTTCACTTCAGAAATTTCTTCTGGGTGCCAAGGACCCAAGATGTCTGCCTCCTGCCAGAGTTCACACGGATGAACACACCCCACTGTTTCCACCACCAGCTTCTGTGACCCCAGGGAGAGCCACAGCTGCCCCCCGCCTCCCCCAGAGACCCTCCAAGACCAGCAGAAAATAATCAAATTCATCAACATCAAGAGTCAATATCCAAATGTGTCAATAGCATAAAGGACCTTGAACACTTCTACTGCCAATGTTATCCTTTACAGAGCTCAAGTCCAAATTCCTCCAGGACAGGGTGTGCAGGGATTCTGAAATTCCCAGCAAGCCTAGCTGGGTAACCTGGGTGTTTGGAAGAACCAGTTCCAGGCAGCACAGGCAAAACCAGCCTAGACATGAGTTCCAGTAAAAGCAGCTGTTTCACCAACTCTGAAGGGGCTCCTTTATTTATTTATTTTTTTTTTTTTTTTTTGCGGTATGCGGGCCTCTCACTGTTGTGGCCTCTCCCGTTGTGGGGCACAGGCCCCGGACGCACAGGCTCAGCGGCCATGGCTCATGGGCCCAGCCGCTCCGTGGCATGTGGGATCTTCCCGGACCGGGGCACGAACCCCTGTCCCCTGCATCGGCAGGCGGACTCTCAACCACTGCGCCACCAGGGAAGCCCAGGGGCTCCTTTATTTTATCTTCTGATTTTTCCTATTTGGAAAAATCTCTGCTGCTGACAATGTCCAATCTGATATACTCCTCTGGCCCGCCTCAAGAAACATGTATAAGGAAAGGCCCACAGAGAAGGTGAGGACAGAGTCATCACAGAAGCTGAAAATGCAAGGTTTAGAAAAACACTTTAGTGAGTTCTCTATGACTGAATGATTTCTTGTACCCTAAAGATTAGGCAGGGTCTTTCCCATGGCAAACGCCAGAGGAATATGTACGTTAGCCAGAAAAATAAACACTTATTTATGCCAAAAAACAAAGAAATTTATTCTGAGATAACTGAACATGGTCACCAAGGTGTACATACATAAATGTTCCTTAGAGTATTGTTGAAAGTGGGGGAAAGCTGGAAACTCTCTGAAAGTTCATCAAGAAGGGTCTATTTATACTGGAGGGGTCTGTTATCTTACTATCTTGATACTGTGATATAATAAAAAATATATATTTTGCTTTTTGTCCCCAGCTCTTAGAGCTCTTAAAACCTTTGTTATTTCTTAAGTGATAAAGGTGCTAGAAGCATCTTTTGTTCTTGGTCTTTACCCCAGTTCTTGACATAGAACTCCTAAATCCCTTGGAATTTCCTGAATTGATAGGAGCATCTTTTGTTCTAATAAGGTGACTCTTGGTGGGCTCCTGGATAGCTGCAGGATGGGGGCTGGTCACTGAAAGGACCAAGCCATGATTAGAAGCTTGGAATGTTCAGCCTCACTGCCCCCATCCTCCACGGAGGGGAGAGGCTCTGGAGACCAAGTTAATAAATGATCATGTCCATGTGATAAAGCCTTGATAAAGATCCCTGAAGTATGAGATTCAGAGATCTTCTGGGTTGGTGACCATGTGCAGGTGCTGGGAGCATGGCACACCTGGAAAGGCACGGAAGTTCTGCACCCCTTCCCACATACCATGCCCTATTCATCTCTTCCATATGGTTGTTCCCAATGAGTATCCTTTTTTTCTTTCTTTCTTGTTATTGAGATAAAGTTGACATATAACATATTCGTTTCAGGTGCACAACATAATGGTTCAACACTTGTATATATTACAAAATGATCACCACAGTAAGTCCAGGTAACAGCCATCACCATACACAGTAACTCAATTTGTTTTCTTGTGATGAGAACTTTTAAGATCTACTCTCTTAGCAACTTTCAATTATATCAATACACTACAGTATTATTAACTATAGTTACCATGTTGTACATTATATCCCCATGACATTTATTTTATAACTGGAAGTTTGTACCTTTTGACCACCTTCACCCATTTCACCCACTCTCCACCCCTCTGCCTCTGGCAACTACCAATCTGTTCTCTGTATCTATGAGTGTTTTTTGGGGGGAGAGGGGTGAGATCATACATTTATTTGTCTTTCTGTCTGATTTATTTCACTTAGCATAATATTCTCAAGGTCCATCCATGTTACTGCAAATGGCAAGATTTCCTCATTTTTTATGGCTGAATAATACTCCATTGTATATATATGCCACATTCTCTTCATCCATTCACCCACTGATGGACACTTAGGTTGCTTCCATGTCTTGGCTATTGTAAATAATGCTGCAACTGAGTTGTATTCTGTTACAATGAACCAGTAACCTGAGTTCTGTGAGCTGTTCTAGCAAATTATCAAACCCTAGGAGGCGGTCATGGGAACTCCAATTTATAGATAGTTGGTCAGAAGGACAGTTGACAATCTGGGACTCGTGACTGGTGTCTGAAGTGGGAGCAGTCTTATGGGACTGTGCCCTGACTTGTGGGATCTGACGCTAACTCCAGGTAAACAGTGCCAGAACTGGGAACACACTTCTATTTACTAGATGGGATGCTGCCCAATTAATTAATCATTGAATAAAGCCAGTTAGAGCTTTAAAAAAAAAAAGTGTCAGAACTGAACGGAATTGTAGGATACCTAATTGGTGCCTGCAGAAAACTGGAGAATTGCTTGGTATGGAAAAACCCAGACATCTGGTCATATAAGGAAGTAGGGTAGTAGAGGAAAACCATGCATTTTCCTTGCACTATTTTACAGTGGGACACCATACAACCACTACAAACACTGCTACTGATCTCTATTCACTTAGACTATGACATAATGCTGGTGAAGAAAGCATGCTAATACAGTACAGTATTGTTAGTAGAACTGTCTATTTTATGTGTAGAGACATCTCTAGAAGGATGGTAAGCAAATATTAAGAGTAGCTATCTCAGGGGCTGGGATTTAGATAATGTTTCTTTTTCATTTTCGATTATATACTTATTTAAATTACAAAGCAACAGAGGTTTTTTTTTTATAAGAAATTCAAACAACAGACAAGCGTATAAAGTGAAAAATGAAACTCTCTTTTCTCATCAGTCCCATTTCTCAGATATAACCACTATTCATGTTTGACTTGCATTCTTCAAATTTTCTTCTAAGCATATGTAATCAAAGTCACACTTTTTTCTTATTTTTTTAAAGTAAAAATGCAAGCCCACTCTACCCACTGTTCTGTGACTTGCTTTTTTCATGTTTTCCACATTACTTGGATTTTTTTAAAACATTACTTTTTTTTTTTTTTTCCTTACGCGGGCCTCTCACTATCGTGGCCTCTCCCGTTGCGGAGCACAGCCTCCGGACGCGCAGGCTCAGCGGCCATGGCTCACGGGCCCAGCCGCTCCGCGGCATGTGGGATCTTCCTGGACCGGGGAACGAACCCGCGTCCCCTGCATCGGCAGGCAGACTCTCAACCACTGCGCCACCAGGGAAGCCCTAAACATTACTTTTTAACTGGAAAAACAATAAAGTTATTTTTGTTTGGGGGAATGAAAGTGCATCAGCCAAAACAGATTACAATGCATGTATGATCTGAGTGGTCCAGTAAACAGACGCACAGGACAAAGGCTTCCCAAGTTCAGGTCACCAGGCTGGCCGGTCCGGGTGGGGATCCAGACGTACCCAGACGTGCCCAGTCGGCCCAGGAAGTTGATAAGTGTCCTGTTCTCCCTAAATCTTCAAACCCAAGGAGGGACTGTTAGAGCTAGGCCCAGGGCTCAGGAAAGCACAGACACTGGGCTGCAGCCTGTCCCTGAGATGCCTGCCCTGCACCAGTGCAGTGCCCCAGGTTGCAGCTTCCACTGGGCCAGGCCAGACAAGGCTGAGGATGGCTACCCCACTGATGCCAGCAACACAGCCACGTACGGCCTGGGCTTGCTGCAACCACTCTTGAAAAGCACCCAAGCTCCTTGCTCTTTTCCTCCTCCGGTTCTAGTTTCAACTGTCATATTCCTGGAGAAGGGCTCTGTGAGGGGTCAGAAATGCTGCTGGAACTTCATCAGAGCTCTGCGGGGAGGAGCAGGCCAGTTGCCTGGCCCCTGCGTCCTGGAGAGATACCAAACAACAAGCCTGTCACCATGTCTGCCCTGAAAAGCAAGAAGACAGGCCTGACTGCGGAGACCCAATGCCAGAGGGGCCAGAGCAGAGCTGTGTCTGGCTTAGGAGAGTCATTTTTTTTCCCACTGAGAGAGCTATGAAGAAACCGAGCAAGAAAGCAGGACCCCTGCACTGGCCCATCAGGGCATGGCATTCAAAGCTGTTCCAGTAACTGCAGTGGGGAGCACACTCTGAGGTGGTGACTGGCCCTGTGGTACTGGCCTGGGACTGCTTCTCGGGGCTCACCGTTCCCGACTCTGGGAAGTTCTTTGAAAAATTCAGTCAAAGTTATCCTTCTCATTTTTTCTGATTATAAAATCCATGCTCTGTGCAGAAAATTCTAAAATGGCTGGAAGGTACCAAAAGGAAAATGTCAATAACTCATAACCCCATCACCCTAGGATGACCTCTGTGAGTATCTTCATGAATCTCCTCCAGGCATCTATATGGACATGTACATATTGTTAACAGGGTTAGGACCCAACTCTATATAGAGTTGTAATGTGCATCTTTTTTGTTCTTTTAAGCCTGTTTCCTTTTTGTCCTGCAATATACTTCTTAAATGACCACATAAATAATATTAACTGCTTCCATGTATTATGCCAGGTACTGTACTAGGGACACTGAATATATTATGAAGTAGATATCCTGATTACCCCATTTCACAGATGAAGTAACCAAGTCTCGGAGATGTTCAGTTTTGACCCACAGGTGCCACAGGTCCCACATGGCCAAACTGGCAAGCTGCGTCTTGGGCTCTTGCCCCTATCTGTGCTGTCCTCCAGCCCTTTCACTGAACATTCAATTAGGAGCCCCTTCAAGTTACCAGAAGGCTTTACCTCCTGCAGAGGTGGGGTCTACTCCTGACGCACCGGCTGCTCTGTTCTACTGGCCAGAAGCCCTCACTGCCCCCTGCAGGGAGCGTCCCTGAAATGCAGATGCTAGAGACAAAAGAGCCGCATTCTGCTGAAAGAGCTAAACAATTAAGACTCCCTAGGGGGCCGGAGAAGAGAGAATTAGTCTGAGGGTGAATATCCTAGCTTACTACCTTTATCAAATAACTCCTTTCTGAGAAGCAGCTCAAAACATTTCATGCAGTTCTCCAAGTAAGATACAGACCCATGGAAGATAAAGGGATCTGCCTCAAATTCTTCCTCCCCCAACAAACCTCTAGGTACTGTGATCCCTCTGTCCTGGGCCACCGCACAGGCCACAGCTAAAGCGAGGCACCTCACAGGGCCTCTGGATCTATCACAGAGATGGAAGGATGGTCACCTCTCTACTTGGATAGTTATTCAGAAGTGGAAAACACTCTGTCAGAGGTCGGCAGATTTTTTCAGTGAAAGGCCAGATATCAAATATTTTAGGCTTTGAGGGCCATATAGTCCCTGTCACAACTATTCAACTCTGCTGCTGCTGCACAAAAGCCATAGATAATACGTAAAGGGCATGTGTGCATTCCAATTCAATTTTATTTACAAAAACAGGTGTCCAGCAGGATTTGACCCACAGGCTATACTTTGTCAGCTTCTGTTTTTAGGATTTAAGTCTTCTCTAAAAACACTTAGATTTAAATATTGGATAAATTATAATTTACATGCAAACCACTTAAATTTTAGGCCATAAGACCATTTCTGAGGGGTTGATCTGTTTTATTTCAGTGGAATAGAAATACAATCTTTCAATCACTAATCGAAGATCTTGAGAAAGTACAGAGAAACCAGAGATTGTTTTGCCTTATAGTTGGTAAGTATTACTAACAGATGAAAGGGAAAATATTTTACAGATCCATAGCAACCAGAAAAGAGGATAAATCAGGCTGAGGGAAAGAAAACGTCAGGAAAATCAAAAAGAGTATGAGGAAGAAAAATGATATTAATAAAACCAGGCAGCTCCATTTGGCTTCAGTTAGCTAACTGGGGCAATGGAACCAGGAAATGAGAGAACTCAATAGCTCTCATTGGTAATGATGGAGCATCTCCTTTCAGAAAACTTCACTTGAGGCAAAGATATAAAGATGGAATACACCTGGGACATCTAGAGAGAAGCAAGCTGCTGATGGGAAACTGAACTGCAGCCTAGCAACGTCTCACACCTGGGGACATGCTCCAAGTGCCTCACTAAATCTTCTGACTTCCTTCACTCACTTGCCGAGCAGGGATGAGGAAGCAAGGCCTGATCCACTTCTTGAACCTGGAAGGAGAGCCCTGTGGTGTGTTGCTGGGCACAGGGAGGCAGAGGCTGCTGACAACCCCTGAGAGAGAAGAGGGGTTCCCCTCCTTAGGCTGGGGAGCTTTAGCAGAGGCAGGCTGGCGGCAGGATGACACTGCAGTAAGGTCCCAAGGACCAGAATGGCAGGGCTGAGAAGAATCCATGACTCTGACGCTGCGCTCCAAGGACTGCAGCGGCCCCAGCACCTTCTAGGGAAGGGCCACTCTAACAATACAGGCAGAAAAAAAGCTCAGAACACCTCAATTCCAAACACGTCTTAATTTTTTTTTAAGTGTTTTAACTCCCCAAACTGGTCATTTCCCCTTCTTCTCTGAAATGCTTTTGTAGCTCTCCACTGCCCTTAGAATCAAATCCAGACTCTTCATCAAGACTTTGAGTCCAAATGCAAGTACAAAGCCCAGCACTTTTCCATGCCTGCTAAGCCTCCAGCTTTTCCTGAGCCCTTTCCTCTCTCTCCCTCCGGTTCCTCATATTCCTCAAGCTCTTTCTCTCCTCAGGGGCCTACACGTGCTGGTCCCTCTGCCAAAAAATTCTTCTCCTCATTCTTTGCCTTTAGTCCTGTCCTTGCCCAACTCTACAATCTCAAATGAGTCCACCACTTTATTCTTTTGAAGCACCCTGAGCTTTCCCATTCTGCGATCTTATGGAATCAAATATTTATTCACCTGTGCTTTCAGTGTCTCTCTCCACTACCTACGGGAAGGGATCCTATCTATTTGTTCCACAGGGCTTACCCAGCATCCGACAGAGTCCTTGGCATGTAGCAGGTACTTAAATAAAAAACACAACTAATAAAAAAGTGCTCCTTTCCCCCAAGGCCTCTTGTCATTTAAAATGGATCACTGGGACTTACTTCCCTGGTGGTACAGTGGTTAAGAATCCACCTGTCAATGCAGGGGACACGGGTTCGAGCCCTGGTCTGGGAAGATCTCACATGCCGCAGAGCAACTAAGCCCGCGCACCACAACTACTGAGCCTGGGCTCTAGAGCCCAAGAGCCACAACTACTGAGCCCACGTTGCCACAACTACTGAAGCTCACGTGCCTAGAGCCGGTGCTCTGCAACAAGAGAAGCCACTGCAATGAGAAGCCCACGCACCACAATGAGGAGTAGCCCCAGCTCGCCACAACTAGAGAAAGCCTGCACAGCAACGAAGACCCAACACCCAAAGCAGCCTAAATAAATAGATAGGTAGGTAGATAGATAGATAGATAGATAGATAGATAGATAGATAGATAAAATGGATCGCTGGAGGCTCAGAGGCCACAGCACGCAAACCAACGCTGGTTAGGGTGGCCCTGGAAACTAGCTCCTGCCACTCACCAGCTGCAGGAAATTCTCCAAGGCCCACCACCTCTCTGAGCCCATTTCCTCATCTGAAAAGTGGCAACATCAGTATCTTCCTCATCTAGCCACCTACTGCAGAGGTTAAATAAGAGAATGTAAGTGCTAAGGATGGCTTGGTGCTCCATAGCTACTGTTTTATTTACTTACTTTTAACTATTAAATTAAAAAAAAAAAAAAGGAGGGCTTCCCTGGTGGCGCAGTGGTTGAGAGTCCGCCTGCCGATGTAGGGGACGCGGGTTCGTGCCCCAGTCCGGGAAGATTCCACATGCCGTGGAGCGGCTGGGCCCGTGAGCCATGGCCGCCGAGCCTGCGCGTCTGGAGGCTGTGCTCCGCAACGGGAGAGGCCACAACAGTGAGAGGCCCGCATTCCGCAAAAAAAAAAAAACAAAAAGGACCTCAACAGGAAAAGACTAACTGCATTAGTAATTTTAACTTTAGAAAAGGTAGGAGGAGGTAAAACTCAAAAAAACTCCATAATTCATTGGGGTTCATTAATAAAACTCGACCCACTGTCAGTATCTGGAAAAGTCTCTGACTTCAGGCAGCAGGGTGTGTCCCTCACCACTTCCAGCTTCAGACACAGGAAGCATGATGGATGGGTTCCTGTGCTAAATCTAAACAGTATGAGAACCACATAAGAGCTTGCTCACTTTCCTAACCCCAAATGCATGCCGTTTAACATGTATTAACAAGCTTCCTCAGGCCAAGTAACCTAAGAAAGGGGATCAATTCTCAAGGACTCAGAAGACAACTTGGTTGCTATAAAAACAATTTTATATAACAATCATTTTGTTGTTTGTTGAAAACAATTACAACATTTATGGATGATCACAAAAGTATTATTACAATAATATAATCATTCATCTGCAATGGCTGTTAACATGTAAAATGTTCATTTCCCTTAACCTAGCAATCCAACTTCTAGGAATTTATCCCACAGAAATACTTAGGCAAGAGTGCAAAGACATACATCTACAAGGATGCTCACTGCAAGTTTGTGGTAGGGAAAAATTAGAAACCACCCAAATGCCCAATACCAGGAGAGTGATTAAAGTAAAGTATATCTAGATAATAAAGTGTACAGTTAGAAAGAATATACTAACATGGAAAGATGTCCAAAAGACATTAAGTTGAAAAACTATGAAAAACATGGTCCATTTTTATAAAAGATATATGCATTGAAAAGAAAGTTGAAATATAGAACACTAATGTTTCCTCAGTGGGGGAATGAATTATAAAGGACTTTAACTTTGTGTCATATATTTCTATGTTTCAGGTTTTTTTTTTTTAATATTCATTTATTTGGCTGTGCAGGGTCTTAGTTGCAGCATGCGGGGTCTTCGCTGTGGCGTGTGGGATCTTTAGTTGCAGCATGCAGGCTCGTAGTTGCGGCATGCAGGATCTAGTTCCCTGACCAGGGATCGACCCCGGGCCCCCTGCATGGGGAGCGCGGCGTCTTAACCGCTGGACCACCAGGGAAGTCCCTATGTTTCAGTTTTATAATGAGCAAATATTTCTTTTATAAATGGGAAAAGGAAAGAAAATGTAAAAAAAAAAAAAAATCTCTTGTTGTCATTAGTCTGTCCATACCACAGAGTTCAGGATGCTCAGGCAGCACCCTCCCCCCAATCTCCCTGATTGGGCCTGAATCACAAAGTGAGCCGACTCAGCACATGTCATGAGGTTGCCATTAAACAGCAGCAAGCGAAGGCACTTGAATTTCCACACAGTGTCAGTTACAAGATTGGGGGGCCATGTTTCTCCTGAAACTCAAGTGAAATTGCCTTGGAATTTGTGGTTAAGGCCTACCAATGGCAGAACTGAGAGCAGGCAGCCTCTCCAGCAGAATTCTAAAGCACAGCTCAGAAATCAAGCCCTGCTGAGCTGGGGAATGGTTTATTTCTAATGAAACCCAGAGGGAAGGGGGCAGGGGAACAGTCACTGGCAATCTGAGAAGAAAAAGTGAGCTGATCAATAAAATTAAAAGGGAATGGGTAAGTAAGAGAAACTAGCTGCCAAAAAGAAGGAAAGAAGTTGAAGTGTCTACTGGTGAAGTTACTGATGTATTTACTGCAGAACTTACCAAATGGTTCATGACAGTGGCTGGATTTGGTTCTAAATCTATGGAGCAGGTGAAACAATGACAGCTACCCTGTCACATTTTCTTTCCACATGACACTTTTATACCGGCCCAGCATCCTGATCAGTATGCAAGGATCCTCTGACCCCAGGTAACGCTTGGGGCTTCTTGGGTAGGGGAGCAGATTCTGTTTTGCCCACCTGGTGGCCATTCCCCTTCTTACTAAGAGAATCCCACTTTTCTTCCTCTGCCTTTCCTTGGCCATGACTTTCAGGGAACAAGGGCCCATCCCCAGCCCTAGGAGGTGGATACTGATCGGTAAGCCAACATGTTTGTCTCACTTTTCTGACAGAACTCTAGCTAATGAGATGCAAGAGGAGATCAATGAGGGCGGTTCTGTGGAGGCTTTGATTGGTCTTGAAAAGACACACAAGACACAGGGAGCTCAGCTCGGTTCTCTGTGATGACCTAGATGGGTGGAATGGGGTGGTGGTGGGAGGGAGGCCCAAGAGGGAGGGGATATATGTACACATATAGCTGATTCACTTCGTTGTACCGCGGAAACTAACACAACATTGTAAAGCAATTATACTCCAGTTAAGGAAAAAAAAAATACTCGCGACAGAAGTGTCTTTTTTGCTATTTGCAGATTCTGTCAGGTGTGATTCTAGGATGCTAGGGATTGCGGCAGCCATCTTTGGAGTATCAGGGAACAAGTTTAAAAAGTCAATCCAAAGTGCTGAGGAAGGCAGAGCAGGAAGTTAGAAAGAACTCAGGTCCTTAACAGCACCCCTGAACAGATGACAACCACCCCTGGAACGCCCCACCTCCAGATGGCTCGCTCTGTAAGATAAGTGCCCTTATTGTTAGGCCATTTTAGTTAGGGTGTTCTATTACCTGCAGTCAAAACCATCCCAACAGATACAAGACAGAACAAAAGGTGTCCGCTCCACCTATGCATTCTCTAATGATTTGACTTCCAAGCATAACTGCACATCACAGTTACTGAGGCAGTAGATGCCTTGTGAGAGCAACAGATTTTGCCTACCAAGGGCTATACCTACATGTTTTCTGCCAGTGCTTTCTACCCTTTGCTTTAGAGGACTTCTCTTCCACTCCGTGTAGTTGGAAGTGAGGAGGGAGAAGACCTTAAACATAAATCCTGGTGCTCCATCCGGACTACCACCCCCAACCAGGGGGGTGTCCTACTGATCTAGACAGAACTAAACTGGGTCCTTCCCCAGGACTGACAGAGGAATGTTGGAAGTAAAAAGCCTTCTGCCTGCTGGGACTACAAACTGGGAGAACTGGAAACTCTGGCTGGTGGTGCTCATCTTTCCTGGCACGTGGGAAGAGTCAGTCTACAGTACAAGACCAACACACAAGTCGGAGCCCTGAGGACACTGTTCGAACGTATAGATCAAGCCATGCCTGAAACCCTGGACATCCCAGTAACCTGACCAATAAAGTCTGTTATTATTTCAGGTAGTTTTTGTTGGACTTCTGTCATTTGCTCATGATTAGGAGCATCCCGACTCAAAGAAACACTAACCTGTCTCACCCCCACATCCTGACTCCTTCACCTTCTCTGGATACTCTTCTTTCCCAGGCCTCTCACGTTTCCACTTCCTTTTCTCTACTGCTCAGCTTCCCACCTCTGAGCAAACCAACCAAAAAGTGACTGCCCTCCAGCAGTTCGGGGCTAAGTTACAGAACCTGTCCAAGTCATTCTTCAGAGCAAGCGTCAGAGGCAGCCTCATGCAGCCCCAGGCTGGGCGTGGGAATCACCACTCCCCATCACACCACCCCCCAGAGTCTCGTCGTCTCTTTCCCTTGCCTCCCACTGCCCTGATGCTGTTTCTAAGTCTGGATGGCAAAGCTGTGGATGCTGTTTAGACCTGGAAAAGCAGGTCTAAGCATTCCACTTACTAGATACTGCTCAGCATGTTCTCACATGCAAATGGGCGGGGTACTCCATGTAAGTCACTGAGTTTAAGGTGGACAGCCCAGGTGAGGCAAGACCACCACACAGAACTATGCTGCTAGGTATACACGTGTAGGTCTATCTATCTATACATCAAACATAAAATACATGTTCTGTATAATAACATATGTGTAACCCTTGTAGAGTGTAACCAGTTGGGACAGAGCAATGCCTACAAGGGAGGTTCTCTGCAGCATCAGGAGAGTGTGCTCTGCTCCGAGAAAACTGGAAAGGCCTAGATCCAGTCTTACGAAAGAGTTACAAAAAGGGGCAATCATTCACACTATAAAAAGATTCTTCACCTTATAAAAAAGGATTTACTTACAAGGTCCCACTAAACTGCATGGGCTCTATTGCGTATAGAATAGGATTTCATTTGTATAAGACTTTACCGGCACTGCCAACTACATAAATCAAGGAGCCACAGTTGAACTGAATTTGCTTTTTGCGTTTACACTGTGATATACAAAATGAGGTAATTTTACCTCATTTGTGTCACTATTATTAATTTTCTGTGTGAAAGAAAGATAATGGCACCAAATATTATCATATCAGCTGAGGCAGGCATCTGATACAGGGACAAGCAATGCATCTCCTTCCTATCAGCGTTTCCTGTAAAATGGGGTCTTTACTAATACTGCAAAAAAAGACCAAGGTACCCATCTTCTCTATTCACATAAGGTTTTTGAAGACTGAATAATAATAATAATTGTGGGTGATACTTATATATCAATAGTACTTACTATGTATCAAGCACTGTTCTAAGTGCTTTGCAGGTATTAACTCATTTCATCATCTCAAGAACTTCACGTATAGTTACTATTATTATCTCTGCTTTATAGTTGAACAAATAAGTTATGATGCCCAAGGTCAGGAGGCAGTAACTGGCAGAGCTGAGGTAAAAATGCAGGCAGTCTGGGCCTAGGGGCCATGCTCTTAAGCATGATACTATTCTGTCCTCCTTGATCTAGCAGTAACGTGCAAGATGGTGAAGAGTGCCAGGGAGAGAAGTGGAAATGGGGGCTACGTAGCCTAGCTACCTACCTAACTTACCAACGAGCTCAGGGACATTGGGCTGAGGACCTGTACTATGCAGTGAAACAGGAAAGGTGGAAGGAAGGGAGGCAGGGAGGGAGGGAAGGGAAGAGAGAAAGAGAGAAGGGAAGAAAAGGTAAGAAGGTGATTGAGAGGAGGCACAAGGGAGGTTTCTGGAGAACTAGCCTGTTTCTTGATCTGGGTGCTGGTTACATGGGGTGTGTTTAGTTTGTTAACTCTCAGCAAGCTGTACTTTTTATATGCATATTTTCATGAACAAGAGTTAAAAGATGAAAGTATGGGTTTAAGAGGATTTGGGTAATATTACGAATGGCTTTAGCCCTCCTCTATGTATTTTCCAAATGTTCCAGAATGCCCGAGCAAGGCATGCTGGAGCTCAGAGGCTATGTGCACAGGTGCAATCACCCATGTGGATGATTCTCAAACCTCATGGTCCAGCCTGAGACATGCAGCAGCCCAAATATCAGCTGGGCCCCCAGCAACGTGGTGTCATGGTTAAGAGAGCGGCGTTAAGAACTACAACGGCTGTCCTTTGCACTTACTAGCTGTGTGATTTTGAGCAAGCTACTTCCCCTCTCTGCCTGTCTTCCTTTCTGCAACTGTAGAGCTGGTATAACAGCGCCTAACTCACAGGGCTTTACTGCACATTGAACGAGCACTTACAACCGTACCTGGCACATAGAACACACCACTAAATTTTAGCTCTTGTCCTCACTATTCAGGCTCATAGCCATGGTCTTCTCTCTTACATCAGTTGCCATATACTTTTCTTCATCATTTTCCCATTATTTAAATAATTACTACTCCCTGCCATGTTTCAAAAAGAATTTAAGGAAGATTTGTTTTAGTTACTATTCAAGTAGTACAATCATATTATGAAAATCTGGAAAACAGAAAATCAGGTATTATACTTTTGGGAGTATAGTCATCCTGCGGCTGCTGTGAAACGCCTGAAGTGATCTACAGGCACAAACTATAGCTGTTACATTACAGACACCATAAAAGGGCCTGTCGCAGCAGACAGGACTATGGAGCCACACCAGGCAACATACACTCAAGAAACAGCCACAACTTTTTATTCTCAAAATTTTCAGTCCCATAGAAAAGTTAGAAGGATAGTACAATATATCCTTCACCTCCATACATCCTTCACCTAGATTCACCCTTTAACATTTTGCCACATTTGCTTTCTCCTCTGTCTCCCCCCGACACACTTTTTTTTGCCAAGTCATTCGAAAGTTAAGTTGCAGATATCATGTCATTTTATTCATAAATACTTCAGCTTTTATCTCCTAGGAACAAAGACACTATCCTTTATAACCATAATACCATATCACACCCAAGGAATTTCACAGTTACACAGTACTGTTATCTAATACACAGTCTATATTTTTTCTAATTGCCCTAAAAATAACCTTTTTTTTCCAATTCAGGGTCCAATCAAGGATCATACATACATTTAAACTGTCATGTTTTCTTTGATCTAGGTCAGCTCCAGCACCTTGCCATGTTTTCTTTTAGAGCATTGACATTTTTGAAGAGTCCAGGCAGCTGTCTTGTAAAATATCCCACAATCTGGATTTACCTGACTATATGCTCAGGATTCAATTCAGGTGAAACATTTTTGGAAAAGTGCTACATGGGGACTTCCCTGGTGGCGCAGTAGTTAAGAATCGCCTGCCAATGCAGGGGACAGGGGCTCAGTCCTTGGTCCGGGAAGATCCGACATGCCGCAAGCAACTAAACCCGTGCACCACTACTATTGAGCCTGCACTCTAGAGCTTGTGAGCCACAACTACTGAGCACACGTGCCACAACTACTGAAACCCGTGCACCTAGAGCCCGTGCTTGGCAACAAGAGAAGCCACCACAATGAGAAGCCCACGCACTCCAACAAAGAGTAGCCCCCGCTCGCTGCAACTAGAGAAAAGCCCACGTGCAGCAACGAACACCCAATGCAGCCAAAAATAAATTAAATAAATAAATAAATAAAGTGTTACATGGTTGGTGCTTTATATTTCACAGTGTAACATGTAAGGAGGTACATAGTAGTCATTTGTTCCATTTTTGTGTTGCTACATTTGATCATTTGGTTAAGCTGATGCCCACCCAAACTTTTCCATTGTAAAGGTATTCTTTTTCTCTTCGTAGCACATAAGTAATCTGTGGAGAGATTCTTTGAGTCCTTGTGACTATGTTATACCCCAACAATCTTTCTTATCTGATAGTTTTGACATCTGTTGATAATGTACCTGAATCAATGATCACATTAGTGTTGCAAAACAGTCACTGTGATGTTTACTGTGTGGCTGAAATGAACCCTTGCAAATCAAATCCCGCTTTTCTCCCCACTTGCGTTATTATTTCAGAACTATAACATCAGAACTATTTCAGAGGTTCATCTGCTTGACTCCACCTGACAGTGATTCATAACACCTGTTCTACATTTCTCTGATCTTGATCCACATGAGCAGGTACATTAAGTGCAAACAAACATATAAATGTACTGGCTTAAGCACTGGGCAGGAAGCTACCTGTCTATACAAGCAAGAGGTTGCCTAGTCTTTAGAGCCCCATTTCCTATAGTAGATCAAATTCCATGTCAAGAAATGTCTATTTTCCAGGAGCTGAAATAGGTCAGTTGGGAGAGCATTAGACTGAAGAAAGGTCTGTTTTCTCAAAGACAGTTCTATATCGGCATCAGTTACAGGCATCAAAGAAGGGAGAGAAGGGGACACAGTGGGTTCAGGCAGTAGACTCCTGGCACAATCTTAAAACATTAAAAGATTGTGCAGGGGACTTCCCTGGTGGTTCAGTGGTAAAGAACCCGCCTTCCAATGCAGGGGACGCAGGTTCAATCCCTGGTCAGGGAACTAAGATCCCACGTGCCACGGGGCAACTAAGCCCATGCATGTGCCACAACTACTGAGCTTGTGTGCCTCAACTAGAGCCCACTTGCCGCAAACTACAGAGCCCATGTGCCCTGGAGCCCACGTGCCCTGGAGCCTGCGTGCCACAACTAGTGAAGAGAAAACCCGCACGCCACAACTGGAGAGAAGCCCGCGTGCCACAACGAAGAGCCTGTACGCCGCAACGAAAGATGCCCCATGCCACAACTAAGACCCGATGCAGCCAAAAATAAATAATAAATAAATCTTAAAAAAAAAAGATTGTGCAGACCTAGACGCTAGGATAGTACCAAATCACATGAGCCAGCTGCTTCAAGCAGCCTGCTTCCCCCGCCCCTGTGAATGATACTTCTTCCCATCAACAGTCCTTTAGAGTCCAAACAACATCCCCAGACCAGCTGCATTAGAATCTCCTGGGAAGCTGGTTAAGAAACAGATGCCTCAGTCCCACCTCTGACCGACTGAATCAGAGCCCTCCGGGAGCGTTTGGGACTCAGTGTGTTGAGATCCCAGAGGATCTCATGAGCAGCCAGGTTTGGGAACCCTTGCTTACAGAAGACCCACTGTAGCCTTCAAAAGGGTACTATCCCATAGGCTACACAATGATAGATGGTAGTTAAGGATCAGTCCCATTACATGATGGCCAACCAGCCAACAACTGACCCCCAGGGGTCTGAAACGAGGACAGAGGGTTTCAACCTACATGGTCAATTGCACCCCCAATTTATAGCCTACTCAAGGCTGAAAAAAAAGTCACTATACTCAGAGAAGTTGCCAGATCTATGGTTCTCCAAATTTAGTCTCTACCAGAGCATCTGGGAACATCACCCACCAAAGATTCTAAGTCAGAGATCTCCTCTGGGGCCCAGGAATGTGTGCTTGCAACAAGCTCTCCAGCTGATTCTGATGCAGGGGTCCAAGGACCATACTTTGAGAGACCCTGGCCTAGATGCTAGTCTGCTCCTATCTATGACAGTCAAAGAGCAAGAGTTGGATAAAATTGTGTTGGCTTTCATTTGAAAACTACTTACCAAACCAAAGACACAAAATATAAAGTCATATGGGAAATGTTTCTGAGCAATTAATTAACCACACAGAAACATTCAGATGATATGAAACCCTCCATAAAAGGTACTGAATTCCACTCCGACATTTCATTCCACTTGAGGACTAGAGGCAGGCTGAGTCAAGAGCATGCGACCAAGGCTCCCAGCACAAAAGTCCCCACTTCCGGTTCCATATTAGCAGTCTCCAGAAGGGCACCAGGGGCACAGGACCATCCCCTGGAGGACACTTGAATCATGTGAATCAAACAGTATTTCTGACTGTCAAGGTCCTGCCTGATTCCAACTTCCCGTTCACACTGTGAGCGAGCAAGTTCAAGGTAATTCGTTCTCTCTCTGCCCTATCCTCTACTGTGAACACTAGACTTAGCCAAGATTAACATGTGTGCTCGTGCCCCAGAAATGGAGGTGGCTAGGCCACTGGCATCAGGGAGGAAAGAGTGTGCTAATTGTGGGAAAAGGGGGAGACAGAGGAAGTGCTGGTCAGCTCCATGCTGAGCTGGCCTTTGGCTCGCTGGGAATCAGAAGTATGGCTGGCAGACTGCAACCAAGGCTCAGGGTGTCAGGGACTCCCGCTGCAGGAGGTCATATGACATATCCTTCCCTCCCATGGCCCAGGCAGCTTTCCACCCAGGAAACGCCAGGAAACAAGCCACCCTTATGGTACAAATGCGGTATAGCACTCCCAGGAAAGGTCCTTCCACGGACATCAAAATATGCCTTCAGGTTCCCAACCCAAGCAGGCTCATGGTGAAAGGACAAGCACACCAGCCAGCTCCTGGGGCTCTTACCTGACTGGAACACATATCTGGCCAAGCCTTGCATTAGTTCTGCTGGCCATGTTGGGGGCGCAGACTCCCCTGTTTCTCTCTTCAGACGAAATGTCAACTCAAAGCCAAAACCACTAGGTCCATCTGCTCCTGTGAATCTGGAAGGAATAAAAAGCAAATGTTTTTTGTTTAACTACCTTAGGGAAAACACTGTTTCGTTGTCTAATTAAAGTTCTTTCCCTTTTTGGGTAGGCTCGGCATCCAAACCCCCTAGTCGGAAGAATCTTGAGCCTTGAGGGTAGGAAGGACCTCGATAGCCAATACGGAACAAGAACTCTAGCCTTGCCCTCCTGCCAGCTACAGCACATGTGTATGACCTCAGCCCCGCCAATCAAATTCCCCTGCTGGTACTCTGAATTACGAGTTCCAGGTTTTGTGGCTCTGGAACATTCCTTTCTGTATGATTGAGTTAAAACCCTACAAAGGGAGATGGGTCACTAGGGCAAAGGGAAGATTTCCATTACTGAAAATAACCCTTACACTCTTTATTCCTTCAAGGTATTAATAAGCACCTACTTACTTTGCTAAGGATATATGTCGTACTGTATGCCCTATGAGGATGAGACCCTTTCTCCACTCCCACCTCCACCCTGCCCCACAAAGGGACAATCCTTGGGCTAAACTGGCTGGCCTCCAAACTCAGCATTTGAGGATGGGTCCCAAAGCAGATTCCAAATATCCAAATACTGGGCGGGCCCATGATCTTCCTGAAAGCCAGCACCCCACATGCACTCATCAATCCGCACATGCTCTTCCTGAAACCTGGCACCCTGTGTGTACTCTTCAATCACTGGAACCTTGAGGAAGCAGAGTTTGCCCTCCCTTCCCATCCCCAAGTGGCCCAGAACGATGGTGGCCACAAACATCATAGGGAGATGAGGCAGGGGGAGCAGTGCCTGCCTCGCTGTCTGCTAGGAAACGCCCAGGAGGCTGAGTGTCCACAGGAGTCCCTGAAATGGACTTCTGCCAGAGAGGGAACTGATGTGGACGAAAGAGCAACGCTGGTTGGTGGTGGCGCCTCCTGGGGTGAGGGAAGCATTCAGGGAGGGGCTCCTGAGAGTTACAGGAGGCTTGCCAGCATGGGAAGGGCTAAAAGTTAAACTATGTTCATGATATAATTTTCAGTAATAATATCTTGTACAAACATGAGCCACAATGATTATACACATTTAAACTCCTCAGCATACAAATACAAGCCATAAAATAAGATGACAGCCAACACCTCCTTGTGCGCCAAGCTACCGGAACAGGCGGTCAGAGGGGAGAATGCTGAAGGGGCAGTGATGCAGTCAGTGCCCAACCCTGGGATTCCAGTGGCATCTTTCCTCCATCATCACCATCATCGTCCCCAAGGGGCCGGGCCGGGAGACTGGGCAGAAAGAGGTGCTAACGTCTCAGAAGCTCTGACATCAGGGCTAGCCCTGCTTGTGTACCCAGGAGTTAGTCCAGCCCTCCTGCACTTGCTGCAGTGAGGAGCTCACCTCTGATAAGCTAAGTCCTCTAAAGGACTGAAAAGGAGCCTTAGAATCACTATTTTCTCTGAGTATCTATAATTGTGGGAGGCACACTCTCTTTTGGGGGTACACTCCTAGAATTTTGGAGACTGGGCTAGAAGATGCTTGGCAGGATGCAGTGTAAGCTATTTTCCTTCCTTGCTGAATTGCCCTGTGTGGGGGCAATTCTATGCAGAAAGGCTGAGGGAATAGCTAAGCAAGCTGAGGCTGTAAGAGCTGCCTCCCAAGGGCTATAGGCTCACAAGGGGTATGAAAACCTGGGGTAATGCAAGACTGACTTGGAGTTAAAACCCTACAAAGGGAGATGGGTCACTAGGGCAAAGGGAAGATTTCAAGCAGCCGCCAATTAGAGGCAGCTTTGTAAAATGTATTAGACCATTACTCCCAGGGCTTTCATCTCAGGCCAAGAAAAATACATGATTTCTAACCGCAAAAACTTGAGAAACAGACTAAAAGAAACATGCTCCTCAGACTGTGCGATGGGGTGAACCCTCAGATGCAGAGAGAGTAGCCACATGCATCCAAGCAGCGAGGGCTGTGCACACACGCACACGCGTGCATGGGTGTGCATGCACGCACACGCATTTCTACGCCATCTGCCTCCACACGGGGTGCTTTCTGGGCCAGCTCTGCGGTGGGCAGGCCGGCCCTCACTCGGCTGGCTGAGACGGACAGGTCTGGCCAGATGGTCTCCACCTGCGTTTGATTACCACCCACCAGGCTGGCTGGATGCAACCTCTAAACTCTGAAACATGAGTTTGGAATGGCCCAGCCTCAGGATAAACACACAACCTGGAGCCTGTCAGAAGGCCTCTTCTTCAAAGCAGATTGCTCAGGCAATAGCCCAGTGACAAGGTCATTCAGTCTTTAAGGTCCCCTGGAGAGGCCTGGCCTGGTCTGCATTCCCTCAAGTGAGGGCTTCTCCAGCCAAAGCAGATTTATCTGACCAGACGATGAAGCCCCTCCTGGAGAGCGGCTGTCTCGTGCATCCTCCAAGAAAGGAAAGCATGAGAGGAAATCGGCACGTGCTGCAGAAGGTGGGATCTGGGTCAGAGCAAAGAATCTTTCTAACGCCGAAGGCTGCTAAAATACTGGCTGGTGGAAAAGGGGCCCAGTGGAATTTCTTCCTACAGAGATTCTTAAAGGAATATACTACAGATCCCCCCCAGTCTGGCAGGGAGGGGTTCTAACTGTCTTGTTGCAGAAGGATGGATGAGACGGCCTCTCAAGATTGTTTCCAGCTCAAGAACTTCTGATCCTGCTCACTGAGGTGCTCAAGGGAGAAGCTGGCTTTGTCCCAGCAGTTTAGTGAGCCTAGGCAATGGCTGTGCCAGCCTCAAGAGTAACATTAAACCTGCCAACAGGAAAAACATGTGCCTTGAATCCTGACATAGTTGTGCAACCACTGGAACCTGCCCAAAGGTCTCCCCCAAAGCACCTGATTAAGAAGGTACCAATCAGACAAACAGGAACCTGGGAGAGACTTTCTAGAGTGTGGGTAAGCAGAAAAAGCTGACCTAAAAGTTGGCATCTCATGCTCAACACCATTAATTATTAGGAAAATTCAAATCAAAACTACAATGAGGTGCCACTTCATACCCTCTAGGATGGCCAAAATAAAAGACAGACAGTAACAAGTGTTGACGAGGATGTAGAGAAACTGGAACACTCACACTTTGCTGGTGGGAAGTAAAATGGCAGAGCTGCTTTGGAAAACAGTCTGGCAGTTCTTCAGAAAGTTAAATACACCATATGACACAGCTGTTCCTCTCCTAGGTATATACCCAAGAAAACCAAAAACACTTTTCACACAAAAACTTGTACACTAATGTTCACAGTAGCATTATTCATAATAACCAAAAAGTGGAAGCAACCAAAATGTCATCAACATATAAACGGATAACCAAAACATAGTATATCCATACAATGGAACATTATTTGGCAATAAAAAGGAATGCTGTACTGATTATTTGCTATAACATGGGTGACCCCTGGAAACATTATGCTAAGTGAATGAGGCCAGATACAAAAGACCACATATTGTATAATTCCATTTATATGAAATGTCCAGAATAGACAACTCCACAGAGACAGAAAGACTAGTGGTTGCCAGGGGTTGGAGAAGGAGAGAATGGGGAATGACTCCTAATGGGTATAGAGATTCTTTTTGGAGTGATGGAAATGTTCTGGAATTAAATAATTGTGATGATTGCACAACCTTGTGAATATACTAAAAAGCACTGAATTGTACACTTTAAAAGGGTGAATCTCATGGTATGTGAATTATATCAAAAAAAAAAAAGCTGGCATCTCAGATACACCTAAATGCTAGGGGAAGCAGGGCCAACCATGTCAAGTATGCCAGGCCTTTACCTGGCTCTATCTACTAATAACCACTACAATTAACTGAATACCTACTAAGTTTGAGGCCTTGTACTAAGCACTTTTCTGATGCCATATTATTTAATTCTCCAACAACCCTGTGACTCAGCCATTGTTATCCTCATTTAACTAACATATGAGAAAAAGACACTTGAGAGAGTTTAAGTAATGTTCTGTAAGTCATCCAGTAAGCAAGTGGTGGACTTCAGACTTGAGGTCTGCCTGACTCCAAAGCCCATCTTCTTATTGCTGTGTGACCTCAGGCAAAATATTTAACCTCTCCATGCCTCAGTTTTCTCATCTATAAAATGGGGATAATAACAGTAACTATTTCAGAGTTGTTGTGAGGATTAAATATTCAGAAACCACCTGGAACACTATAAGCATTATATCACACTAAGTGAAAGAAGGCAGTTACAAAAGACCATATGTTGTATGAATCCATGTATGTGATATGATAAATAATATGATTTGTAATATATTATATATTTATATTACATAAAATGTCAAGCATAGGCAAATCTATAGGAACAGAAAGTAGATCAGTGACTGCCTCAGGCTGAGGACTAAGGACAAATGCAGAGTCACTGCTAATGGGTGTGGGGTTTCTTTTGAGGGTGATAAAAAAAGTTCTAAAATTAGTTTATGGTGATGGTTACACAACTCTTGAATATACTAAAAACCACTAAACCACTAAACCGTATACTAAAAACCACTAACCGCACACTGCATGGTATGTGAATTTTATCTCAATAAAGCTGTTTTTAAAACCTGAAGGGAAAAAAACCCAAAGAACTAATAGTAAAAAAAATTCACAAACTATAGCTATAGATATATTCCCCTTAAGCATACAACAAGATGGTCAATCTCACTCATTTGCAACTCAAAAGCAAATTAAAAAAACAATGATACCATTATCACTTCTCAGATTGGCAAAAATTTTAAAGTATGACATTACAATCTATTGATGAGGCTATGAAAAAGGTATTTTCATATATTGCTGGTGGGGATACAAATTAGTACAACCTCTTTGGAGGGGAAGTTAGCAACACCTAACAAAATTACATATTGTTTACCTTTTTTTTTTGGACATGCTGCACAGCTTGCAGGATCTCAGTTCCCTGACCAGGGATTGAACCTGGGCCACAGCAGTGAAAGCCCAGAATCCTAACCACTAGACCACCAGGGAACTCCCATCATACTGTCTACCTTCTGACCCAGCGATCCCACTCTAAGAATTTGTGATCCCCAAATATTGGAAGCAACTAAATGCCCATTCATAGGAGAGTGGTCCGAAGAGTACTATGCAGATATAAGAAAGAATGAGGAAGAGCTCTACAAACTGATATGGAAACTGTTAAGTAAAAACAACAAACGAGTACTATAGCATGCCACCTTTTGAGGAACAGAAAAGGGAAGACAGGAAAATGTACATGTATCTGCTCATTTCTGCAAAAAGCAACACAGGAAGGATAAATCAGAAGTAAGATTGGTTATCTACAGGCAATAGCAATAGGAGGGAATCAGGTGGAAAGTACTGCGTGGTGTGGGATGTATGAGTGTATGACGTTTCTCTGAATATACATTTTTTTGGATCAATGATAATGCTTTCACATACTCAAAATAAACAAGGATGGAGGAAAATGCTAAATGTAATACAAACATAAATTAGTGAACTGAACTGTACTTCAATGAACAATATAACCACACTGAAGAGGGGAAAAAAAGAAGCCACCCAAGTACCTTACGTACACAGTATGTTGACCATATGTCATCAGGCTAAAGCCAAAAAGTACAGTAAAATACTGAACGCTGGTTAGTAGGTTTACTTTTTGCAGTGTTATGAGTTGGTAATTCTGAAACTACCTCCTGTGTAAATGTACTGTGGATAATGAGAGCCAGGTTTCTCTCATTGTCAGAAATGTTAAAAACTGGTAAACATTTCAAAGTTAGAAATACATAAAAAAGGATGGACAGAATGAGCCTCATAGGTATAATTTTGGAATTAAAGGTATCAATATGGTATTTAAGAGAGGAATAGATATAGAAATAGATAAAGATGTGGGTGTGGGTGTGATATATGTGTGTGTATTTCCTAGCTCTCTCCACTAAGTGACACCCCAAAAGCAATGATAACTCCTAGCACTCAGATTTTGGTGCCTAAATACCATCTGCCATTAAAAGAAAAGAGCTCACTGGAGAAATGGCTGAATCTAGGGTTGGGAAAGCACAAAATGAGCCTGGAACTTTTCATTGTGCCAGAAGGTAAGTAAGTACTTGAAGAATGATGGGAACATGTCAAAAGTAGAGAGAAGCCAAACTGAAGGGCTCCCACTGGCCAAATCTAGGACAATTTGAGCATCGAAACAAATGGTATTAACAAATTATAACTATTAAAGTAAAAATCCATGACTCCACACTGATTGCAATGGACCTAGTAACATTGGCTCTATAGATTTTGGACTTACCAGCCTCCATAATTACATGAGCCAATTCCTTATTTTATGTATATATGAGGGGTAGCAGCTTTTCCCTCTTGTGTTTGGAAAAAGCCTTTTCTATAAATATATTCTGTGGTATTTATAAAACATTTAGAAACAATCTAAATATTCTACAAGTAGGGGTATTATCAGTTCTGGTGCATTGTGTGGTGGGACATTACATGGCCATTAAAAATGAGACTTTTTTTTTTAACAAGTTTATTTTCCTTTTCTTTTTTTTTTTATATTTTATTTATTTATTTTTGGCTGTGTTGGGTCTTCGTTTCTGTGCAAGGGCTTTCTCTAGTTGCAGCAAGCAGGGGCCACTCTTCATCGTGATGCGCGGGCCTCTCACTGTCGCGGCCTCTCTTGTTGTGGAGCACAAGCTCCAGACGTGCAGGCTCAGTAGTGTGGCTCAAGGACCTAGCTGTTCCGTGGCATGCGGGACCTTCCCAGACCAGGGCTCGAACCCGTGTCCCCTGCGTTGGCAGGCAGACTCTCAACCGCTGCGCCACCAGGGAAGCCCAACAGGAGCTTTTGTAGGGAATGAAGTGACATCAGTCTTGATTCTGGAATTGGACTGGGCTGTCCTCCTGTGCCATATGTCTCCAGAGGAAAATGGTCCCCTCTTCCTTTTCTTCTGACACCAGCACTGAGCTTGAGACTGAGCCACAGTCTGTAGACCTGACTTCAGAGGTACTACCTTCACAAGGTCAGTGGCATTCTTAGCTGGCCCAGCGTTTCTTGCTTCAGAAGTATCCAGGCCACCCCTAGAAAAAGTGGGCACTGACCACAGGACTCTCCTGTCATACCATGAGTGTCCAGTATGGACACTTAGCCAACAGGTTCTGTGAGAAGCCTGGCAGGCTAGATAGGCAGATACAGTAGTGAACAAGACACAGTCCTGTCCTTGTGGGGTTTACAGTCTAGACTGGAGGGTATAAATGGTAAAAAACTTCGAAAATACAAAGAAGTTTGAAAAAGAAAAATTGTATTGTGATAGCCACTATAATATTCAATAATTTTATTGCATTTTCTTCCTTTTTCTCGTATATTTTTACATTGTGTGTGTCAAATATTTTGGATCACACATTATAGTAAGTTTTGTTTCATGCTTTTTTAAAACCATTTGTTTCTAGTAAAATATATATAACATGAAATTTATCATTTTAATCATTTTTGATGTATTTAGTGGAATTATTATTACCACCAGCCATCTCCAGAACTTTTTCAACTTCTCAAACTGAAACTCTATACCCATTAAACAATAACATCCCATTCACCTCTTCCCATAACCCCTGGCAACCACCATTCTGTTTTCTGCCTCTCTGAATTTGACTACTCTAGGGACCTCATGTGAGTGGAATCATATAATGTTTGTTCTTTTGTGACTAGCTTACTTCACTTAGCATAATGTCTTCAAGGCTCATTCATGTTGTAGCATGTGTCAGAATTTCCTTCCTTTTTAAGGCTAAATAATTTTCCATTGTATGTATATAGCACATTTTTAAAAATCCATTCATTCGTTGATGGACATTTGGGTTATTTTCACATTTGGGTTATATTCATTTTATTGAATAAAGCTGCTGTGAACATGGGTGTACAAAATCTGTTCAAGTACCTGCTTTCATTTCTTTCGGTTATATACCCAGAAGTGGAATTGCTAAATCATCTGATAAATCTGTGTTTAATCTTTAATCTATGTTTATTTTATTTTTTTGAGAAACCGCTATACTGTTTTCCACAGTGGCCGCACCATTTTATATTCCCACAAGTAATGCACAAAGGTTCCAATTTCATGATCATTTAAAAAAGTTATTTATATTTTTATCTTATAGTTAGAAGTAGGTGAACAGCAAACAATAGAGGATATAGAGTGGGGTTCTGACTTATACTTCCTGTTCCTCCTCACCAGTTAGAGGCGGAAAACTCTTTGCCTCTCAAAACTCAGGGATTAGTCCTCCTGCTTTCAAGAAGTCTCCCGGGTCCGGGAGGATCCCACATACCGCAGAGCGGCTGGGCCCGTGAGCCATGGCTGCTGAGCCTGCGCGTCCGGAGCCTGTGCTCCGCAACGGGAGAGTCCACAGCAGTGAGAGGCCCGCGTACCGCCAAAAAAAAAAAAAAAAAAAAGCTCATGTTGTCCTTCCTCCCCTACCCACTGGTTCCAGGCTGGCTGGAGAACTGGGTAAAAACAGGTCTTTATCCTGGGGCTGGTCTTCCCTTCCAACCAGCCCTCCTCCTTGGGATCAGGCTTTGTTCCCTGCTTTACTGAGTTTGATATTCTCTCCCAGAAGAATGGAGCCTCTAGGTCCCGTCCCAGGGGAACAGACAGAAAAGCTTTTCCTTTGGTGTCCTCCCTCCAAGTGCAAACACACATCCCCAGCTGGACCCAGCGATTACAGAAAGAACTGAAACGAAGACCTCCAGTAGCTCTGGGGCTCGGCACAGGAGGCTGCCTATCTCTTCTCCACAAGCTCTCTGCCTTCCAGGGCAACACCAAGCAAGTGCAAGGACCATATATCCAAACTCCAGCACATGCTTGGAGCACCAGCTGCCTTTACTATTTGCACCAAGTTTCTTGAGAAGGTCAGTCTGCTCCAAGGCCCTCAGTGCTGGCCCAAGCCCCATGACGCCCTGGGATTGGCCACTACTTTGCCCCTTACACCCATGCAGAGAATAAAGAGCTGCCTGGCAAACAGAGGGCATCACTGGAAACCACTTCACTAGGGAAAACAGACTGTGAGCATTTCCCCATGCATGGCCTCTATCTGTCCCCTAGGGGACTTTCTAGGTGAAGAAAGAGGGACAAAAGCCCAAGCCCTGCTTTCTCCAGGGCTCAGCTCCTGCCACCTCCTTACCACACATAGTTTCCCCAGGTAACCTCATAAAATGGTTTCCAGCACCAGGTCTGTGTTGAGGATTCCCAAATCTATCCCCAAGCAAAGGACCAAACCCAGACACCGCAAACTCAGTACATACAAATCTGAACTCAGTATCTCCCCAAACGTGATCCTTCTCCATCTTTCTCTAACTGAAGACGAGTACTACTATGGTAGCCTGTATAATGGCTCCCCAGATATACACATTCTAATCTGTGGAACCTGTGTATGTTACCTTCCATGGCAAAAGGGACTTTGCAGATGTGATTAAGGATCTTGAGATGCTAGATGATAATCTGGGTGACCTCAAGGTAACCATACGAGTCCTTAAAAGTGGAAGGGAGAGGCAGAAGAGTAGGTCAAAGAGATGTGACATGAGGACTTGGCCTGCATTGCCAGTTTTGAAACTGGAAGACGGGGCATGAGCCAAGGAAGGCACATAGCCCCTAAAAGCTGGTAAAGGAAACGGAATATAGCCCAACTGACACCTTGATTTTAGCCCAGTGAGACCCATGTCAGACATCTGACCTCCAGAACTGTAAGATAATCAATGTGGTAGTTTGTTATGGCAGCAATAGGAAACTAGTACAGCCACTAAGCCAGAATCCCAGGAGTCATGCTCCAGCCCTCCCTGTCCTCCTGTGCAGCCAGGCTGGCAGTCACTGAGGTCTGTTGACACTTCCTCCTCCCTCCTCAGCAGCTCTCAAATCTGTTCTCTTCTCTCCATCCTCACTGCCACACCATGGGTTGGCCTTTTTTTTCCCCTAAGGTAGAGTCGATGTACAGTATTATGTAAGTTTCAGGTGTACAACATAGTGATTTACAATTTCTAAAGGTTATATTTCATCTAAAGTTATTATAATATGTTGGTTATACTCCCTTCATCCTACACTTGGATGGCCAACACTGCTCCTCCTCACTGATCTCCTGCCTCCTGCCCTATTCAGTTCTTCACTCTGATGTTCTCAAAATGGGATATGATGTACCTCTCCCCTGCTAAAAAATCCTCCAATGCCCACCCCCACGCCAAACCTTCAGGGTAAAGTGCAGACTTCTCAACAAGACCACCGGGAACTGGGTCGCCCTCACCTCCTCGGCCTCACAGTGAATGAATGACTGGCAGATCCCTGACACACTAATGACTTCCTCACCTCTGAGACTCTGCACAGGTTGTTCCCTTTTTCTCTGCCCTCTGCTCATCTTCAGGAAAGCTCAGGTGTTACCTTCTCTGAGCTGGGTACCTGTGCTGAGTATCTTCGGTTTGCTCTTCTAGGTCCATCCCCACCGTGGCAGACAGATCCTGAGGTGGCCCCCACGACCTCTGCCTCCTGTGTGCATGCCTTTGTGGAATCCCCCCTCCATTTTTTTTTTCAAGTATTTATTTATTTATTTCGCTGCACCGGTCTTAGTCGCAGCACGCGGGATCTTCGTTGCAGCGTGCGGGATCTTTAATTGCGGCATGTGGGATCTAGTTCCCTGACCAGGGATCGAACCCGGGCCCTCTGCATTGGGAGTGTGGGGTCTTAACTGCTGGACCACCAGGGGAATCCCGGAATCCCCCCTCCTTGAATGCGGGTAGGACCTGGGACTTGCTTTTAACCAACAGAACATGGCTAGGTGATAGAATACCACTCTCATGATTACGTTACATTATGTAAGACCATGTCTTGCTAGCAGTTGCTATCACCATTGCTGGCTCTGAAGAACTTTCCAGGACTCTTGCAAGGAAAGAAATTCTGCCAATAACCTGAGGGAGTCTGGAAGTACTAGATACTTCCCCAATGGAGCCTCAGATGAGAATGCAGGCCAGCTGACACTGATTGCAGCCTTGTGAGACCCTAAGCAGAACACTCAGCTCAGCTACACCTGGACCCCGGACCCAGAGGAGATGTGAGATTATGTGTGCTATTTTGAGCTACTAAATTTGTGGTAATTTGTATTGCGGCAATAGAAAACCAACACACCCACCTTGCTCTCTGCCCTTTAAGGCTGACCTCTGTGGGGCTTCTGAGCCTTCTGGCTTCCACTTGGGTTCAGCCAGTGGAAGCCCTAAAGGAAATCAGAGGGAGGAAGGAGAGAGAGATCAGGGCTCCCTCCCTTTGAGACTACCTGAGGCTGGCCATGCTCCTCGACTGAAGGTTAGGGCTAAAGGTCACTCTGAGGAGGGACACTCTACACAACTCTTTCCTTCTAGGTTCTCAAATCTCACTCCCTCCTCTGGTCCCGTCAGCGCTAGGAGAGCAGCAGCCAAGCCAACCGCTAGCCCTGCATTAGTGCACTATCCTCTATGGTGCCCTTCCCTTATAAACAAACCCTCCCCCAGTCATCCTACTTTGAAGGTACCAAACTCTTTCTTGTTGGGTCCCTGACCAATATAGGGCACCTACCACTCTTCCTTACTCCTGTGCAAACCACCATCACAGGACCCTCCTTGCTGTACTGTAACTGCCTTCCTAGCTCTCCCATTAGGACTGGATTTGCCCCTTTTTGCACCACCAGTGACTGGCAAAGAAGTGCTCAGTGAAGGCTTGCTGAACAAGGGAACAGAGTGAGACTAAAATATTTACTAACTAGACTAAATCTGAGAAAAGAGGCAAAGTTTTACAAGATTTAGAATACTGGGCAAGGGATAAGGAGGCAAATACCAGCCCAAGGTTATGAGCTGAAGGGCTTAGGCAGAGTGGTGAGTCGGTCCAGCAGTGCAGGGAAGCTGGGAAGTGAGGAAGGGAGACACAAGAGATTCTTAGTCTTGGGCTCTTGGGCTCTTTGAACCCTCTGGAGGTCCCAGGGTGGACTTAGGGAAGAAATTGCATAAAATTGTACTACCCTAGGGTCCTAATAAGATGCTAGAGAAGAGTCCAGTGACATAGGCAAGCATACGGGCAGTGGAGGTCACCTGAGCTGACACAAAGTCCAGCTCCACCACTTGCTAGCTGACCCCTGGGCAAGTTAATTTCCATGTGCCCTGGAGTCTCCTCACCTATTAAACTGGGAGAAGAATATTTGCTTCATAGGGCAGTTGGGAGGCTTTTAATGGATGGCACAGTGTCCAGCACCAGCAAGTACACAAACAGAGAGGCCAGTATTCATCCTTCCCTTGCTTAGTGCTCAGTAGAAGCAGTCCTGCTCATCATTTCTCCCTGAGAACAACAGCAGATGCCTCTAGCTTCCCTACCCTCTAGACTCTGCAGCTTAATCAGCTCCGTCCTTCAAGAGCTGCCTGGATCTTCCAGCTTTGCCCAAGTTCCTGACCTTGGATCCCTCAAACCAGGCCCAAGATTCTTCCTGACTGCTTCCATGCTTTGAGTGAAGCCATTACAACAGAATTCAGTAAACAATTACAAAATAAACATTTGCAAAGATTATGTTTTTATTTTGAACAATTCACAATTACTGATACTTCATGAGCTGTTTTCGAATGGTGTTTGGCGACTACACAAGTACTATTCGAGGTAATAAAACTTTGTAAAATTCTTTTCCAGTATGTTTATATGGTAATATTCTGATAGTTAAGATTTTTAAAACACTTCCAGCTATATTATATTAATTTTGCACAATCTTAAAGGAAGGGAAAAAAAGAAAGAAAGAGAAAAACCGTATCAGTTGAGACTCTGCACCCTCACACTGAGCTGGGATTCTCATGAGTCTACAATGCGGGGCAGGCACCTTTGAGTTTTAACTCTGAGTAGCAGATACTCTTTCTACTACAACCAGACTCGTGGAATGCATTTGCCTACTCATGTAGATGTTTCCTGAGATCCCTTGCTGGGAGCCAAGTACCATGTTCCCACAGCATTCCTCAAGTTTAAAAACAGTAGCTCCCAGGACTGATTTAGCTGAGAACCCAGCTAAACAAACTACCTGGCTCCCAACACTTAGGGTGGCTTAACTCTATCCTGGGCTTTCAGTGAGCAAAGAGCTTCCCAGACTGAGAACTGAATCTAAGAAAAGCACCAAGCTAAGAGCAGCAGACGCTTTCTCTGCAGAATGGTGAAAGCTGATCACCCCACCCTACTGGAGACCGACTGTACCTTCTTTCCTCTACTCCCATCCACCACCAAAGAACCCAATGGTCAGTCCCCAGAGGGATTCCAAGTCCGCCCCGTGCTCTATAGGAATTCTGGGCCAAGGAAGAGCCTGGTGCTTGAGTTCCTTGGCATCACTATGACAGCCCCCACTCTTGGCTTTGGGCTAAAGCAGCATCTATACAAAGATCTTTTTAAAAAAAAAAAAAAAAAAGACAGGCTAGGCCAATGGCGGCAAGATCACAGTCTGATTTGGGAAGCGAGGTGCTGTCTGCACACAGGTGTACAGCCTGGGGGCTTCTTACAGACCCAAGAGCCAGGGCATTCTGTCCAAGGACTTTCTGTCCACCCACTAGCCTCCAGGACTCTGGGAAGTCGGCCACCCCAGATCGAGACACCTGAAAGAGGGTAATGGGAAGAAACAAATCTTTTTCAGCATCTCAGTTCCCCAAGAGCAAGGATTGTACTTATTGTGCTCTGTACATGGGCACATCATGTCACAGCTAAGCAAATGCTAAATGATAATATTATTCCCATTTCTGTCCAAAGAGATAATTAGGCTGAGACGTTCAATGACAAACAAGATAAGACAGCATTAAAAAGCAATGAGCTTTCCTCTTAGTCACTGCCAAAGTTAGACTCAAATATCTTAATGGTATTTCCTTTGAGCCACTTTGCTGTTTTCTTTTTAGGGAAATAAAACCGTCACTCAACTCTGTTCTCTTGCCTTCACACCAGTGCTGAGTTCCCAAATTACCAGAAAAGTTTCCTAAAACCCCACTCCTGCCCCCATAATATCATCCCTTTGCTTCCCTCATCAGTCAACAGATAACAGATAATTTGTTGAATGTCACGTTCTTTGTATTGTCCTCAAACTCTCCAACCTCGTCTTGCTCCGCTGTCCTCTTCTTACCAAGCCCCAAGCATATTGGCCTTCTTTCTGTTCCTTGAACACCTCAAGGTCCTTCCTACCTCAGGGCCTCTGAACTAACAATTTTCACTGCCTACAATCTTCACACGGTTGGGTGACCAGAGCATTGTACAACTCCAGGGAGCACAAATTGCACTGAATAATATGAACGGTGCCCCTAGAGTTGCAAGACATGACAGCCCTGGCTGCCACTTTGTCACTGAAGTCTCAGTTCAAATGTGTCTTCAAGGAAAAGCCGTCACTGATTACCTGCTAAACGCAACCTCTCTACCCACCTCAACCCCTACTTCTCCCTGGGTATCTGCAGCACATCCTCCCTGCTTTATTTTCAACACGGCACCTGCGCTATCTAAAACTGTACTTATTTTTACATGTTCTTCCTATTAAAATGTAAAATCCATGAAAACAGAAATCTTGCCTGTCTTGCTCCCATGACAGCCCCAGCATTTAAAAGGTAATGTGCACTAAACACACTTCAGGAAATCAATTAAGGGATTACCATATACCAAGCACCGTGCTAGGTGCTGGGGGTTCTCCCCCACCCCGATAAAGCAAGCTTCCGACCTTTTTAACAAAATCACACACCTCCTCCCAGAGAAAGGCTCTGACTCCTATGAAAATGCCCATGGAGTATCAACCCTATTACAAGTACATGGGTCCAAACTGAAGAAATCCCTGAGTGAGCTAAACGCTCAGACTTGGTGCTGGACCAGAAGAATTCTTTGCCTCTGCTGTGAGAATGCTTTCCCAGCAGCCAGAGAAATCCCAAAGCAAGGTTTTTTTTAGTTTTTCATTTATTCATTCCTTCAACAAACATTTGTTGATGCACCGGGGAAACAATGCATAAAGCTGGTATACATCCTTTCCCTAAGGGAGCTTACATTCTAGTGGGAAGGAGGGCAGACAGACAACAAACAAGCCAACTAAGTAAAATAAGGTAAATGGTCATAAGTGCTTTAAAGAAAAATTAAGCAGGTGATACTGCTTCATGGAGGGGGGTTCAGGGTTCCCATTCTAAATAAGGAGATCGGGTAAGGTCTCACTAAAAGGTGATATTTGAGGAAAGACCTAAGGAGGTGAGGGAGTAAGGCATGAAGCTATCTGAGAATAGAGCTTTCTAGACATGGGGAGAGCAGGTGCAAAGGCCCTGAGGCAGGAGACTGCCTGGCACTTTGGAGGAACAGCAGCAGACTAGAGTGGGTGGAGCACAGTGAGGAAGGAGAGCAGCAGGGGATGAGGTGGATAAAAGAATCTTGGCAGCAATGGCCTTTGGCTATTACTAAAGTGAGACTGGAGGCCACTGGATGGCAGAGGAGGGACATGGTGTGGACACTGCCCCCAGCCACAGAGCTGGCATAGAACTAAGGGATCCACATTAGCGATGCTCCTGTAAAGCTCGAACCCCAAAGGCTCCCTGCTCATCTACTGCCTTCCTTCTGGGCCTTTTCTCTGTGCAAAACCCCTGGCTACGGGAATGAAAAATTGCCAGACTGGCTCCAGGAGGGCGGGAATCCAGCACGTCTGCAATCCGATATATTGAAAAAGCTAGAACGGGAAGAAGAAGGGGTTAGGGCAAGCCATGGTGTTGTCTGTCAGATTTCACTGTTTTGTCCTCTAACCAATCAAGCTTTTCAGAAGCATTTAGGAGTCAGATCCATCACAGGCAGAAAGTGCAGCCAGCCAGCTTGATCCCCTGGGACCGGCAGCCTGGGCCAGGCCCCATTCTCTAGTAGTTACCCCTCCCCACAGGCATGGCTCCTGAGCTCCTAACCTCATGCTGAAAGGCCTGAGATCAGAGTAAGGGAAACTGCTGGTCAGAGGCAAGGCTCCAAGCACGTCCAGGCAACACATGGAGGTCAGCACTTGAGAAACAAAAACATCTTGACTGGCCTCATTATGGCAAAGCTGGTTCTATGGCGGGGACTCAAGAGGCCTGAGTGACACGGGAGGGAGTAGGAAGGTAAAGGACCTCTGAAGGCCACCAGCTTACACTAACCTGCTAGTTAAGGGCCTGGAGTCCAGTGAACCACATCCCTCTGAGCAGCTGCTATGAACCCATGTTCTCACTTACAAATGAGGAAACGGCCCAACCCCAAACATAGGCCTGGCCTCATTTCTGAGCCTCAGGACTCCTGCTCGCAAAGAGCCCCACACTAGGCCTCAAGGGACAGACCGCAGAAAAGGAGGCAGGGAGGTTCCGCGTGACACCTAAGGTTCTGAGGCGGTAACCAGCCCACCTCTCTGCACTGTTTCCCTGCTCAAGGACACTTCAGCCAAAAGACTGGAGGCCCCATGAAGACCAGACCAGACCAGGAGTATGCTTTTCATTACTACGTACCTCATACCCAGAACTACCCCAATAACAACTAACCCTGTAATGAGTGAACGGCTGACCCTCCAAATGAAGAAGACAGGCCAGTGATTAATGCTGGATGGGAACCAAGTGTACCCACCCATCACCTGGTAGACCCAGTGCCAGGAAAGGACAGCAGGCCATCCTTTCTCCTAGATCCACTGATCAGATCCTGCTGCAAACAGACAGTATTATTATATTATTGACTCCTATGTATGGCAGAAAGCCTCAAAAGTCCTAAGTGGTAGCTCATTTATTTCAGGCAATTACCTGAGAAGGATCTTATCTGTCTCTTGGCAATTGTGCTTATACTTGTGAACCTTCTGTATAACTTGGGTACCAGGAACCTGGGGCACTCTGTAAGCCCAGTCTCAGTCTTCTGTATCCACACACCCAAGAAAGGGAGAGACAAGGAGGCTTGCGGTATTAATTTCCAGGTGACAGTGATCACCAAATCTAATCACTGATCAAGTTTCTAAGGGGCAAACAACAAGAGGAACAGCACACACTCTCAGGACTACCACCACCATGCACGGTGATTTGCATTAAAAGGATGGAGGTATTAACTGAGAGGTGGGTGGCCAGCACAGTTGGTACGTATACTACCTCAACCGCTCTTCACTTCCGTGAGAAGTCAAGCAGCAAGAGAAACGGATGTAGTTAATGCAACATGACAATGGGTAGGAGCCATCATCCCAAGCAAAAGTGCTGTTTTCAGAATTTGGAAATCCTAGCAGCCGTGGGCCAGATGAACTTAGAAAATAGCATGAGCCAAGTACTAGGGAAGCCTTGGAAGATGTTAGTCTCAAACTGAGAAACTCACGTAAGACAGAAGCCCTGCATACACTGGGCACAGCATCGCTCACAATGAACTGTTTACAGAAATCATCATAAGGACAGACGTAGGATCGCAAACAAAAGGTGATAGGATTATGGATGATTTTTTTTCTTCCTTCTCTAATTTCCAACATTTTTGGTAAAATGGTTCGACTGTCTGTCTTTGTAAATGAAAAAACACAAATTTATAACTAAAAAGTGACAACAATAATGGATGGAACAGGAAAAGTACAGGCCAGCAAAGTTTTGGACTTTAAAGAGTCTTCTTGATGCTGGTTCAGCTAAAACAGAGTTTGAGGTCTGGCTGGGGCCTTAAGGAGCCTGATGTACTCATTTCTCATCTAAGACAAGATTAAGCTTGCCAGGGTCTGCTGTTGGACAAGCTTGCACACCAGTCTTTGTAGTGTCTGTACTGGAGGGCATATCAATCTTGAACCTTGGGATTGCAGTTGTAGGCTACCAGCCTACCCAGTACCAGCTACAGACTTTATGAAAGACACCACCACTAGGGAAAAGAAGGTACAGAACACACGGGCCAACCCCAGTTAAAACCCACCGAGATGGAGGGATTCAGATGTGGACTCAGTACCTACTCAGGGGAACTAACTCACTTAATGGCTTGAGAAGTGACCAAAAGGAAAATATGCCAGAAAACACTGTCTGAACCCATGATGTAAGAAAAAGGGGTTTTGTGTTCGGGGGGGTAGAATGGGGAGGGGGAGGAGGCGAAGAACAAAAACAAAGATATATCACTGGAGAAGACATACAGATGTCAGATAAGCATATGAAAAGATGCTCAACATCATGTGTCACTGGGGAATTGCAAATTGATATAACAATGAGATATCACTCCACCCGTTAGAATGGCTAAAATCCAAAAAACTGACAATACCAAATGCTGGTGAGGACACAGAATAAGAGAAATTCTTATTCATTGCTGATGGGAATGCAAAATGGTGCAGCCACTTTGGAAGACAGTTTGGTAGTTTCTTACAAAGCTAAACATAGTCTTACCATGTGATCCAGTAATTTTACCCAAATGAGTTGAAAACTTATGTCCACAGAAAACCCACATATGAATGTTTATGGCAGCTTTATTCAAGATCGCCAAAAACTGGAAGCAATCAAGATATCCTTCAATAAGTGAATGGATAAACTATGGTATATACACACAATGGAATACTGTTCAGTGATAAAAGGAATAAGCTATCAAGCCACAAAAAGACATAGAGGAACCTTAAATGCATATTGCTTAGTGAAAGAAGTCAACCTGAAAAGGCTATATACCGTATGATTCCAACTACATGACATTTCAGAAAAGGCAAAACTAAAGAGACAGTAAAACAATCAGTGGTTGCCAGGGGTCTGGGAGGAGGGAAGAAAGAATAAAAAGCACAGGGCATTTTTAGGGCAGTGAAACTATTCTGTATGATACTCTAATGGTGCATACAGGACATGTTTTTGTCAAAACACACAGAACTATGTAACAAAAAGAGTGAACCATAGGGCTTCCCTGGTGGCGCAGTGGTTGAGAGTCTGCCTGCCGATGCAGGGGACACGGGTTCATGCCCCGGTCTGGGAAGATCCCACATGCTGCAGAGCGGCTGGGCCCGTGAGCCATGGCCGCTGATCCTGCGCGTCCGGAGCCCATGCTCCGCAACGGGAGAGGCCACAACAGTGAGAGGCCCGCATACCGCAAAAAAAAAAAAAAAGAGTGAACCATAATGTAAACTAGAAGGCAATAGCTAGTAATAATGTACCATACTGGATCATCAATTGTAACTAATATACCACTAATGCAAGGGAATTAGTAACAAGGGAAACTATAAGCAGAGGAGAGAAAGGGTATATGAGAACTCTTTGGGCTGTCTGTTCAATTTTCTATAAACTTAAAACTGCTCTAAAATATAAAGCCTATTAGTTTTAAAAAACCATTACAGTAAGTCCCCTACATACGAACCTTCAAGTTGTGAACTTTCTAAGATGCGAACGTGTGTTTGCATGTCTGATCACGTAAGTTAGTTCACGTGTCTGGTGTTATCTGTAAAAGTTTGGTACCTAGGCTAACTTTGTTGGACTTAAAAACAAATTGGACTTATGAATGTGCTCTTGGAGTGGAACTCGTTCATATGTAGGGGACCTACTATACAGGAATTAAAATGCTTTAAAAAATGATGTGGGGCTTCCCTGGTGGCGCAGTGGTTGAGAGTCCGCCTGCCAATGCAGGGGATATGGGTTCATGCCCCGGTCCGGGAGGATCCCACATGCCGCGGAGTGGCTGGGCCCGTGAGCCATGGCCGCTGAGCCTGCGCGTCCGGAGGCTGTGCTCCGCAACAGGAGAGACCACAACAGTGAGAGGTCCGCGTACCGCAAAAAAAAAAAAAATGATGTGACAGTCTGCATCGATATAAGGACAGAGGAAAAATATATCCTCTGCTGGTTATATCACTCTGCAGGATGACAAGACAACTTTATTTCAGAATAAAAATCCTTCCCATGTCGGCCCTACAGACAGCTCAGCTAGAAGGTATGGGTACTCCCAGCTTTGAAGTGTTCCTCATTTCTATACCTCCTCCCCAGAGAGAATGATCAGATAGTCCACACATTCTGGGCAACATATGCTCTGGGTTGTGGGAATGCTGGGGCACATCCTTGACCACATAGGAAGCATGACCATGTGAACTTAACATCCAAGCCAGAAGCATCACCTTTGTACTCTTAAGAGCAGATTTTCCTGGGAACTCACTAAAAATGACCACAGTAAGGCTGCAGAAGCCTTGACTTGAATTTGACACAGGATCCTATCACCTACCCTCTTGCCAATTCCCGACAGAACTCTTTCTTCTCTACAAAGTTGCTTCAACACCCAGCTCAACATTTCCGCTACAAAGCTCTTCCTGCTTAACTATTCACACTCCATTAATCCAAGATACCTTTGAACTGAGGCGCACGATAGTAACAGAGGTCCAAGGGGGGACCTTCCTCCACACGCCCACACAGGTAGAGAAAGGGAAGGGTGAGGACTGTTGGAGCCAGACTGCCCAGGTTGATAGCCCAGCTCCAGCATTCCCTGGCTGGGTGATTATTTCCTTAACATCTCTGTGCCTCAGTTTCCTTGTAAAATAAGATTAATAATATCTACCCCATGGAGCTGTTGTAAGGATGAAATGAATTTATATAAAACACTTAGAATAGTGCCTTGCACACAGTAAGAGCTACAAGTAGTCTGCAATTATTATTACATGTTTTAATGAAGCACTGAGGACCACAGGGTGAGGGGAGACAGCCACAAAGTCACAGAAGTCAGGCAAAGCCTTAAGTTGCTTCCAGCCCCAATCCTCACTGTCGTCTTCTTTCCCAGGGACTCTGCCATCTCATATCAAGCAGATCTTGGGTTTTTTCAAAGACAGAAGCTCGGTATGACTTCTCATTGTCCCCCACCCAAACACATCACCTTCTCCAGTGTTCTGCCTGTACTGGGATATATTATCTCTGCTGATGGGGTGTGCCGCGCAGCCTGGTGCTCTGTGGAGAGCTTGGCAGCAGGTCAGCGAGCTTCGAAAGTATGTGCAGGGGTGAGGAGACCACTCCCGTGGGGCTCAGGTCAGAGAGGACAAGACCTCTCCACACACTTCTTAGGACCAGACATCAGAACGGAGCTACTGAAACAGGAAACGTAGTTGACTGGGAGACCTCAAAGGCAGGACAGAGGAATGAATTTAGGAGCCAAAGGCCAAAGTCTTGAGTCAGGACCTCTGAGTCAGAATGCTGGGCAAAGGAGATGCTGGCAAACCCAGACCCAGAACACGGCAGGTGTGAGGACGAGCATGCCTGGGAAAAGCTGCGGCGTGGAAGATGGGAGTCTAAAAGGGTGGGCTGGCAGGCAAGAATCCTGGGGCTGAGAGATCTGATCACATCAAACCCATGAAGGCTTCCAAGTTTCTGCCTCTCTCTGCAGGAAGAGGAAGAACTCTCCCAGTGCTGACAGCCTGGCAGTCACTCCTGAATAACCAGGCCTCTCCGACTTTTAAGTCAGTTTGACTGGGCCAGCTCAAGGAATCTCCTCCCAACTGCCCCCTTACTGCTGAAGGACTCCTTGAATAGGAGAATTTAGCATCTCTACTCCATGGAGGAAGAGAGAATCCATGCTGCAAATGAAATGCTTTACAAAGGATGAGGCCACACACCCACACAGATCTGCTAGGAACCCCACAATGCCTCAGGTCTTCCTGTGGTTACAAAAGAAAAGGAATTCTCAACATTTCAAAATTCAGAGATTGGGGGCCTGAAATCCAGCCCAGAGTGGTGGTTTCAGCCTCAGGGAGAGCTCTATCCCCACTGCTGGCCCTTATTCCCACCCCAGGCCAAGA
Organism: Tursiops truncatus; assembly: GCF_011762595.2. Lineage (NCBI taxonomy): Eukaryota > Metazoa > Chordata > Mammalia > Artiodactyla > Delphinidae > Tursiops > Tursiops truncatus. Next base: position 25,784,004 of record NC_047049.1, read on the forward strand.
CCAAGGGTGCCCCACTCTTTCTAGGTAGGCCAGGCCACGTGTCCTTAGCAGAGAGCACCACCAATTCACACAATCATCCTGAAACTAAACCCTCTGAGATGAAAGACAGAGGGAGGGACCAAAGCTTCAGGGAGGCCTGCCTTCCAGTGAACCTACAAAGCTCTTCCTCGGCCTGCTGTGCCCAGCTAGGGGGAGGGCTGGGACCTGCCATCTGTGGGTGGCTTAGAGAGGAATTCCACTTGTCAGGCTCCAGAGAGCTTTGGAAAGAAAGCAAAGGCCAACCAGAGGAGAGACCACACTCCTGGGCAGGTATGTTATGGCAAAGGCAAAATCTCCACTGGAAACCCCAGGGAATGAAATGGCATGTTAAAAGGTTCCTGCCAACCAAGCTTTGAGGAAGGCAAATTAGCATTTCCCAACTGCAGGGGACCAAGGCCACACAAAACAACAAGTGGAAAAGTTAATCTGTATCCAGTGTTTTAATAAATAACTCATTTAGTGCAGAGCCCAGATGGGAGAAACCCAAAGGGAAAAAGAGATTATCCACCAGCCCAGCAGAGGCAGCCACGGGGAGCCAGTCAGCAGCAGTTCCAGGCCCCAAGGGAGCAAGAACTACTCTACACTCCGTGGACATACCTGCCAAGAGGCCAGCGTTTGTGGGGCAGAGCCCAGATCGACCATGGAGGTAGAGCTGAGGTGTGGGCTCTACCCTGTGGAGCTGCCAGCCTGCAGGCCAACACCACACAAAGGCTGTCTTTGGAACCAGCCTGGTGCATACAGCGGATGACCTGCGCAGTGGAATCCCACCAGGGAAGTCTGCCTGAGATCACAAACACACTCTGCAACTAGCCAGCCTCCTGTGCCTTGGTTAGGCCCCCTGTAGTCTGGGTCTAGCCAGGGCTGCTGGCAGGACCGGGGACAGCCAGAAATCCTCACGGAGAGTGGTGCTGAAGCCCCCCTCTTCCACAGCTCTGCAAATCCGCACATTCCAGCCCACAGCTGTCTGGCCACAAAGGGAAGGGCCAGAGCTGCAGTCTTCCGACAAGCACTTGGCAGCTGAAGCTCAGCTGTCTCACACCTCCCAAGCTGGGGGGAAGAGCACCAGGACAGTCTCTCCTGCTGAAGTCAGTTGGCGGTGGCCTTAGGGTTCCTAGAAAAGCACGTTGATCTCCCGTGTGGCTGCCCCGAACTGCAACTTGCTCCATCTCTCCAACTTTAGAAACAGCCTCTTAAGAACCTTTAATCCAAACAAGTGCTCTCTTGCCCTATTTCCTTTAGTGACTGTGAATAGGGAAAGAACTTGGATGGAACTGGCCAAACCAGGGCTCATCCAGTCAGCTTACTCTTCTCCCCTCTCCGGGCTACCAGGGTGGGGCTGCTCCCCTTCTGCTCGCTGAAGCAAGCCTGCCAGGAGCAAGAAGAAACGCAGGGGACCCCTAGGCTTCTGCCTGTCCCTGTCCTCAACAAGCTGTGAGGATAAAGAAAGATCTTAATGGGAAGAAGTACACAGTAGGCATTTAATAAATGCTGTTGACTGATTAAAATGGAAAGGCAATACAGAACAGTAGCTAAGAATATAGGCTTTGGGGTTGCTAGAACTGACTGTCAATTTACCACCTGTGCAGTAAGTTCTCTAAGCCTAAATTTCTGTATCTATGAGCAAGAGGTAATAAGAATTCCTTATGTCATAGAATTACTATGAGGATAATATAAAGTGATAATTTTATATAAAGAACTTAGCACTCAGGACAGGAATAAAGACACAGATGTAGAGAATGGACTTGAGGACACAGGGAGGGGGAAGGGTAAGGTGGGATGAAGTGAGAGAGTGGTATGGACATATACACACTACCAAATGTAAAATAGATAGCTAGTGGGAAGCAGCCGCATAGCACAGGGAGATCAGCTCGGTGGTTTGTGACCACCTAGAGGAATGGGATAGGGAGGGTGGGAAGGAGACACAAGAGGGAGGAAAAATGGGGATATATGTATATGTATAGCTGATTCACTTTGTTATACAGCAGAAACTAACACAACATTGTAAAGCAATTATACTCCAACAAAGACATTAAAAAAAAAAAAGAACTTAGCACTAACCTGCAATATAGTAAAAACTAAAAAGAGGGCTTCCCTGGTGGCGCAGTGGTTGAGAGTCCGCCTGCCGATGCAGGGGACACGGGTTCGTGCCCTGATCCAGGAAGATCCCACATGCTGCGGAGCGGCTGGGCCCGTGAGCCACGGCCGCTGAGCCTGCGCCTCCAGAGCCTGTGCTCCGCAACGGGAGAGGCCACAGCAGTGAGAGGCCCACGTACCGCAAAAAAAAAAAAACTAAAAAGAAACTAAAAAGAAAAAGTTTGCTTAAATTATTACCTTAAAGACGAACAATGCCCTGTACATTGAAAGAAAGCATAGAACATTTTATTTTTTACACTTTTTAAAAATTGAAGTATAGTTGACTTACATTGTTGTGTTAGTTTCTGGTATACAGCAAAGTGATTCAGTTTTATATATATACGTTCTTTTTTCATATTCTTTTCCACTATGGTTTATTACAGGATATTGAATATAGTTCCCTGTGCTATACAGTAGGACCTTGTTGTTTATCTAGCATAGAACATTTTAGATGTTAGGAGACCCTGCTGCTCTCATTACCTTGCTGTATGGCCTTTGGCAGGCTACTGTACTTTCTAAACTGCACAATTTAAGGGAGATGGACTAGATCAGTGTTTCCCATTTGTCTGCGACAAGAAATAATACTGAATCATACTTTAAAAAAAATTCCCTTCTCAACTGTCTTTCAATTTTTTAAATCATAGCTAGGGCCAGGTTCTATTTGGTGTTAGCATGTCTTTTTTAATACCTCGCTCGTACTTACTAATCTCTTGAACAAAGAGAAAGCTGGCCTCAGGCTCAGAATCTTCTGTGACAGGCCACTGTATTAAGCTAGAATTTAATAATATTGCTTTGTTATCACTGTGTTTACTTCCATAACTACCTTTAAATTACAGCAAGTGATATTGGTTTCCATATATGGTAGTGATTTAACTTTTTTTTTTTTGCGGTACGCGGGCCTCTCACTGTTGTGGCCTCTCCTGTTGCGGAGCACAAGCTCCAGACGCGCAGGCTCAGCGGCCATGGCTCACGGGCCCAGCCGCTCTGCGGCATGTGGGATCTTCCCGGACCAGGGCACGAACCCGTGTCCCCTGCATCAGCAGGCGGACTCTCAATCACTGCGCCACCAGGGAAGCCCTGATTTAACTTTAAAAAATATATTTATATCAGGGGAGGTTAATTTAAAGAAAACATAAAGTAGATAATATACTACAGGTGGCAAAGGTTATGAAGGCAGCACTAAAAATTTTGGAAATACTGGGCTAGAAGATTTTGAAATCTCCTCTCCTTTCCAAAAGTGAATGTTTGTGCCCTAGAGGTGTCAGACTGCAGATCTCACCCCAGCCCCTTCCTACAAGGTTCCTCTCAAACTTCACTTCCTCCCTGGAGCTTCTTCCAAACCAGCAGCCTGACTATAAGTCACTCACTCCACTGTGCTCCCAGAACATGTTCTACATCATGGATTGCAGCATTTATTTACCCAGTACTGTAACTATCTCTTTACATTTATCCTCCCTCTACAACATGTGCTCCTTAAGACAGGAATTTTGTCTTGGCATCTTATCCCCAAGACATCTATTATGGTGCTCTGTGTCCGGTACAAAATAGGACTTCAGCACTTGATAAATGCCGAATAAATGAACCAAGGCTTCTGCCCTTTTTTTTCACTGAATGAGAAGTCAAAGGCAGTGTAAGAAGAATGTTGCCAGAGAGTCATTTGCCATAATTCCAATTCAACACCTCTTAGCACTTAAGCTGGGTGATAGAACACTCATCTTTCTGACCTCAGTTTCAAGCCCTAAATTATATGAGAATCAATGAATCAGTTTTAAAGAGGGCTCACCACATGAAATGTTTGGAAAAGCAAACTTTTCTTCAAGAAATTTACCAGGATCGAGAAGAGACCAGTCACACCAGCACAAGGCCAATTACAAAGGTACTTTTGACTTCTGCAACATAGACCAGAACTGGGTAAATATCCAAGAACATTCCTTCCACATCCTTCTAGTGGCAGGTTTTAATACCAGAAAATACGAGGCTCGAGTGTGAGACCTCACCTCAAATGGAGGTCTCACTATTGTCATGAATGACATCTGAATATCAAAGTGTTTTATCACATAGAAATGACACACATATACGAGGGTACTGCTAAACAAAGAAAGGCCCTTTTTCAAATTCAGAGGTTGCCCTTTCTGAAATATGGGACTTCCTCAATTATGTTCTTCATGTCATTTGGGCCTTAGACTCATACCTCATAAGCAGGTAGACTGTAAGAATCTTTAGGCCACATAGAAAACAGTATTCTTTTAACTGGAATAAATCTGTCAACAAAAAGGTACAGGCTAGCTGCACTAAATATCCTCTGCAGGTTCTTATTAAAAATATAAATTAAAGTCCAGCATAGTCCCTCTACTCCCTGCATCTGTTTGCTATTCTATCTCCATTATTAATAATGCAATGCAGGGTCTTGATTCACGCAAGATTAATTCCTTGTTCCCAAAGCCTTAGGCTGACATTGCAATGGATATGTTTGGAAGGTTATAAAGGCAGGCCCAGGAATTGCTCCTGACACGTGATCAGTGAGGAGATGGGGCCTGGGCCTCCAAGATTAACAAGAGAAAAGAGGAAGTTGGGTTGGGCCTGTGATCAGAGCTGTGGTATAGCCTAGTGGTTAAGAGCTCAGACTCTGAACAGCTCAATTCAATCCTAGCTCTTTTACAGCCTACAGGCGAGACTTTAGACAATTCATTTAACCCCTCAAGGGACTCAGTTTCCCCACATATAAAACAGAGATAACAAAAGAACCTGATAAGATTGTAAAGCATTTGACAGGATGATGAAAGATAGTAAGAACGAAAACAAAGACAAAAAAAAAAAAAAAAAAAGACTATTATCATCTTCTTCCTCATCATAGCATCATCATCTCCAGAATCAACCTCTTAATGCTGAGGCAAGGTAGGAAGAGCCCTGCTACTCTTTCAATCTACACACGCTAAGCAGCCACCACCAAGATACCAAAAAGATGGTATAAGAGGTAAAAAAAAGATAGTATGCAAAACAAAAAACAGAAAAGGACATAATAGAAAGAGAAATCATGGACTTCCCTGGTGGCGCAGTGGTTAAGAATCCGCCTGCCAATGGAGGGGACATTCCTGGTCCCAGAAGATCCCACATGCCGCGGAGCAACTAAGCCCGTGTGCCACAACTACTGAGCCTGCGCTCTAGAGCCTGCAAGCCACAACTACTGAGCCTGCGTGCCACAACTACTGAAGCCCACGTGCCTAGAGCCCATGCTCCTCAACAAGAGAAGCCATCACAATGAGAAGCCTGCACACCACAACGAAGAGTAGCCCCTGCTCGCCGCAACTAGAGAAAGCCCACGTCCAGCAATGAAAACCCAACACAGCCTTAATTAATTAATTAATTAATTAATTAATTAATTTTAAAAAAAGAGTATGGACTCTGGAGCCAGACTGCCTGTGTTAGAATCCTGGCTCCACCACTTCCAATCTGTGTGACCTTAAGCAAATTATAGAATCTCTTTGCGTCTCACTTTCCTCAACTGTAAAATGGGGCAAATGTTAGTACCTACCAGTATTTTAGGGTTGTGGTGAAAATAAAATTAGTTAATACATATATATATAAAGTGATTAGAAGAGTACCTGTCTCATAACCAATGCTTAACTGTTAGCTTTTATTATTACTGTTGCTATTTTTTCAACTGACAATGTTTAACTTAATATTAGAATGTGTTTAAATTCAGTGATTATAGAGGGAAGTAGGGGAGGCAGGTAGGAATTATAAGTATTACAGGGCAGCAAATGGAAGAAAGACTAGGATAAAAAATGTACTGCAGGGACTTCCCTGGTGGTGCGGTGGTTAAGAATCCACCTACCAACGCAGGGGACACGGGTTCAAGCCCTGGTCCGGGGAGATTCCATATGCAGTGGAGCAACTAAGCCTATGCGCCACAACTACTGAGCCCGTGAGCCACAACTACTGAAGCCCGCGCGCCTAGAGCCCAGGCTCCGCAACAAGAGAAGCCACTGCAATGAGAAGCTCCCGCACCACAACGAAGAGTAGCCCCTGCTTGCTGCAACTAGAGAAAACCCACGCGCAGCAACGAAGACCCAACGCAGCCAGAAATAAATAAATGTACTGCAGCTGATCTGAGCACAGATAACTGCAGGTTAAAAGGAAGTAGGTAAGATCGACAGAGGGATAGAGATGGATACAGTCATGATAAAGCAAGTAGAATAAAATGTTAATGGTAGAATCTAGGTAGTGGTACATGAGTGTTCACTGTAAAATTCTTTCAACGTTGTTTCTTGTTTAAAATTTTTCATAATAAGCTAGAGGGGAAAAAAGGAAGTAGACCTAGAGGAATCAACCCAACATCTGGGTCATAGCTGTGCTGCCTGTCATTTGAGCTCAAACATCAGAAAAAGCTTGGAAAAACCTAATGGTTTTGGAACTCTTGCTCACCAACACTTTCCTGCACCAGATGAGCAGAGCTCAGGTGATGACCTGGACCACCTTGGCACAAGGAGGTACAGGCAGAAGGCAGAAACCCAGATGTTTCATGTGAGAAATGCCAATCTCAAGGGACAATGACATTATCATCCCTGCTCAGGAAAACCTCAGAAATAAGGCTCAAGGCTAAGGAACAGGGAGATGGAAGGGCAAGTGTACACACTCACTCATGGACTCTGTTGTCGCCATAGAGATCACTCAGGCCAAAGCTGATGTAGTGCCAGTGCTCAGGGATGTTGGCCGAAGGGCTCCCCACATTCCTGTACATGCTAACATAGTCCAAGGGGTCTGGGCCACCCAACCTGCAAAAGACAAAACACAGGAGTGTCAGTGTGAGCCTGAAATCAGAGAATGTGAAGTTGAGGGGCTCTACCTTACAAACCTAAAGACCCCATCCTAGAGGAACCTGGGGTAAAAGATAACTAAAGGGAGGCCACACCTCTCCAGGATAAGACCAAAGGATGGGCATCTGGAGGCAGCCCAATTCCATAAGCACAAGAGACTCCCTTCTCCTATCTCCAACAGGTAGAACCTCCTTCAGAAATAAAACAGACTTATTAATATGTATAAAATGGATAACTAATAAGAAGCTGCTGTATAAAAAAGTAAATAAAATAAAATTCAAAAAAAAAAGAAATAAAAAAGACTGATTGGTTGACCCTTTGGCTTCCTCCTGTTTCAAATTACCAACCCCAAGTGGGATTGGCAGGGATTATCTCTCTTCCATGGTGCCTATAAACACGCCAAGCTTCAAGGCAAGAAGCGCATCAGTCAATCAATTGGCCTCTGTTGAAAGACCATCCTGATCATCCCCAATGGGCATTGTTACTGGAAGCAGAGGCTCAGCTCCACTCCTGCCTCTTAGACAGCTAATTCCTGAAAGACTATATTGTGCCCTATGTTAATTACAGTTTGTTCTAAACAGACCCAATGCCTCCAGACCCCAGCCCGCACCCCCCAGACCAAAGCTGGTCTTTTATCATGGAAGTGACAAAGGCCAAACTTAGGCTAGCTCGGCTCTGCAGAGAAATGAAGCAGGAGCCAGGCTGAGAGCCCTATGAGCTCTTGCATCTGGAAGATGATCCCAGGACACAGCTGCCTCTAAGGTAGAGCTGGAACATTAAATGATTTGGGGCCTCTGAGAACCACATTAGACTTCCCCCATAATTCCAACAGAGAGGCAGTTGAGGAAGAGATTCAGCCATTAGCTCACTCTGAGGATTTAATTCAATAAGGGTTCCCTTTAGTAGAGTAATTAGTGTTCTTTTAAAAAAAAAAAACCCTGCTTTTCTTCAGAATGGATAGGGAAACTTGGTAGACTTGAGAAACAAGACTAAATGGAAACCATCAGCAGAAGGAAGTCTGCATTTAGCCCACAAACACTGCACTTGAGCTACCTCGGACATCTGACTGTTCCACAGACTGCAAAAACTTTGCCTGCTCCTGGGACAAGGATGGGGTACACTTTACATTTGGGATCATATGCTGAAGGAATGCCAACAACCAAATAAAAGACATGTTACATGTATGTGATCCCAGCAAGCATGCCAGTACCATGCAATTCAAACACTATTTAAAACCAGTAGGTCTGGTTTCACCCTCTTTTGCCAGGATGTTATTTGCCTTTGTAGAAATCCTTATTCTCTGCTAGGAAATGCTAAGTTATTTATAGGACTTGTAAGAAAGTCGCTACAAATAGCTTAGAATCTCAACTGAGTGGATTAGGAAAAGGGACAAATCTCCATGTCTTTCCTTAACTCTGCTTTCGCCAACTCATCTGACTAATTCCACAACCAGTTAGATTTAGAAAAGTTTGTCGGGGAAAAGAGGAAAGAAAGGGCGGCTACCCCTGCAAGGACCTCATGATAACTGCAGAACCCTGGAACAGGTGGGAATGATTACAGGCTCCATATCTGCCCATCCTTCAGCCTAGGTCCATCCAGCAACAAGTGGCAAAACTGCATCCGCTCTTCCATGCTCCATCTACCACACCCTTGGCAGCCCTCTTTGTGGCCAAGTCTCCCAGAGGGTATTTCATCAAAGAGAGAGGCTTTACCTTAAAACTCCAACTGCAGAGAATGACCAAGAGTCAGACAAAATCAGCCTCATCTCTAAGCACAGAGCGTTCTGTTATACTCACTCAGAGACCTGATGGGAAGCAGATGAGTATGTGGAAAATACATCTTAGAAAAAGATGTTATCCCAGGACCCAGATCATCCCTCAACTTAAGTCCTTGAACACCTGACTTCATTCACTCCACAGGGAGGTTGCCAGAGTGAAGTGGCCCTAGGGCACTGGTTCTACTTCAGCAACCTGATCACTCATGTCTCAGCTTTCAACCAGGATGTCCCGGTTGGCTAGGGACCACTAGTCAAAGAGCCACCCTTCTGTCACAAGAAAAAGAATCCCAAGGTACCCTGGGCCACAGCCAAACTGAGGCAGCCTCAGTCAGCCATCCTGCTATGAAAATTGAAGCGGGACTGTGGGATCCCAATTGTGAGGTTATCAGTAAATTACTTTCAGGATCTTAACTATGCAACCCCCTCCAAATCTTAGAAAGAACCAGTCACTGAGCTGTTCCCTCTCAAAAATTCTGCATCTAGGCAGCATTTCTAGTTCCACAAAGTGCTATGCAATCCTTTTTATTCGTCATTAGATGCTGGCCCATCTTTCAAGATAAGTCCTGGCCTGGTTAAGAAACTTGCAACAAGATGAAAAAAGAAAGGTTCCTGGGGGGATGGGGGGAAAATAAAGGGTTCCCAAACCAGTCTTAGTCCTTTGCACCTGTTCAATACCTTTTACACACAACTCTATCCTTCATGGCCACTTGGGTGACATAATAACTGTTGCCCAAGGCTGCGTAGGGATTTCTCCTTATACTCAAATGAGGCCTGAACAAACAGCACGGCAGTGGCAGGTCCCCTTTTTTTCATGACACATCCCAATAGAGTCCATCACTATACATATTTAAATATAGTGGTACAATATATTTAAATATGGGTGATTAAGTTATCAAGAACTGCTTTGTACTCAGAAGCTCTCTTGAAAAACTCCTCTCAACCAAAGAACAGTGTGCCTGCTGGAGAGAACTGTACCACTGGCCACCCCTCCTCCTGGCTACCAGACAGAGGCAGGCTGCTCCCGTGGCTCTCCCTAAGGAGCAGGTGGCTGCTCCCCAGGCCCTTCACACGGTCAGCCTCTTCACATCCTCCCATAGACACAGGGAGCTGGCCTCAGCCCTACACAGCCTAGCTTCTGCCATCTCCAGAAGAAGAAAGAGGTTGTCACAGAGGAAAAAGACTCACTCTTAAAGGGAAAGGTAACCAGCAAAGACATCCACTCTATTCACTTCCCCCTTTGAGTGTACCTCCCCTTTGGCCACACCCCAAGCAGCTGCCTGAACAGAATTTCAGGAGTCAATGAAGGGGCTCATCTAATACAGCGCCTGCACGAATGTGGTTTTGGACAGATTCAATTAATTCTCAGTCAACTTTTGGTCCAGAAACACCATGAAGAAGAGTCCCTATAACATGTTTTGCCCAGAGGGGGCAGGAAGAGACAAGTTGCAAAAGAAATGGGAAACTAGAAAAGACCATCCCCTCCCCAGGGGCAGCCCATCTGTACACAGGTCTGATCTTAACAGAGCTACTTGAGCATTACCCTCAGCTTCCCTGAGGAACTGCTGCCTAAATCTGGAAGCTCTGGACCACCAAGCTCCTCTTAACATCTCACTGCAGGATCCTCCGTGTCCAAGTCCCAGGTCTTCATCATTTACTGCAGTCTTCTTCAATTCTGAGCCAAACCATGGATCTCCCTGACCCTGTCTGCCTCTGTTCTAGCCGGTGACCTAAAGCAAAGCAGCTGCAGAGCCAGAAGCAGCTCTGCATGGAGAAACAGAACTGTGCAGAGTAAGCAGAAAGTTTATCAGAAAAAATTGCTCCGCCAAACTTCAAACGCAAAAGCACTGCACTGATATCAATGTCTGAGCTCATCGGGAAGGGATCAAAAAGAGGCCTCCTCCTCATCCCTTCACAAGCACAACGCTCACAACTTGCTCCCCTCCTAACCCACAGACCCACACCCGTCACTACCCTGTGCAGTCTCGTGCCCTCTGAGCTCCTCAGCCGCGCGGCTCCAAAGCCTTCTCAGATGCTCCCCAGGCCCCGCCTCGCCTCCCCCATCCCACTTCAGCAGCCGCCCCCCCCCCCCACGGCTTCCCCTCGCCCACTAATGACCCCCTACAGGCGCCCCCTCCTTTCACCACGTTTACAGTTCCTTCTCTCCTATCGTTCCCTCCGCCGCTCCTACTCACACCCCCAATTCACTCTATTCTCCTAATCCCAATTAACCCTTCATTCCCCTCCTCCCTCGCTAACCCTTCGCTACCCACAGGCTTCTTTAACCCCTTTGTCCCCATTCCTAACTTGAGCCTTAACTTCTTCCCTCGCAGCAGAAAGCCCTTCTTCCAAGTGCTTTAACCATTCTCCTTCCCCCTCCTATTCCCGCACAAATGACTTGGCCCCAGCGCTTTAACCCTTCTCAGCCCGCCCCTGTCCGTCTCCCCGCGGCCCAAGGCATACCAGTACTTGACGATAGCGGTAACCTGGAGCGGGTTCGGCTGGTCTGGGTAAAGGCGGCGGCACTCTCCGTAGATGGCGTGCAGTCCCGGGGGGAAGAGCGAGGCGAAGGCCGGAGGGGCTGTAGGGCCAGGGGCCGGGGGCGCGGTGGGAGCGGGGGCGCCGCTAGGCCGCAACTCCGCCATCGGGGCGCGTAGGGTGCTGGGGGGACCGGGGAGGGCAGACGAGGGGGAGAGCACTGACGCGCCAGCAGGCGACCTCCCTGGGTGCGACTCCCGGAGGCGATGGGGGGGCTGCAGCGAGGTCTAGGCTTCGCGCCTGCGCAAGGCGCACCGTCCGCCCAGGCCGTAGCCGCGGCAGAGACGGCCAGAGGGTGCCTCGGGGGCCGCGGGGCGCTCAGGGGGCGGGGCGCCGGCCTGCCCTATTCCGGCACCCATTGGCTAGTGTCTGTGCCAGTCACAGGTGGGTAAGGCATGAGTTGACAATAGGTCCCGCCTCCCTCTCCCAGGGTTGCGGGGGTGTCCCAAGGCTCTTGGCCTCCCCCTAGTGTTAGGAGGAACCCAGGTTTAAATAGAGATATAGGGGCATCGTTCTGAAGTGCTAGGGTCCCATGAAAGCACTGGGAAGTGCGCAAAGGGCTTGTCACTGTTATGGTGACACGCTGCTCAGAAGGATTTAAACATATACTTGCCGGGGACTTCCCAGGTGGCGCAGTGGTTAAGAATCCGCATATTAATGCAGCGGGCACAGGTTCGAGCCCTGGACCGAGAAAATCTCACATGCTGTGGAGCAGTTAAGCCCGTGCGTCACAACTACTGAAGCCTGTTCGCCTAGAACCCCAGCTACGCAAGGGAAGCCTCCATTCGCCGCAAGCGCAATGAAGACCCAACACAGCCTAAAATAAATATTGTTTAAAAACCTTAAAAAAATGTCTTACAATGGATTGATTCATTCGGCCATGTAGCGTTAGTTTTAATAGATTATAAATGTAAATGTTTCCTACCGTCTTTGAATATCCATTGACCGTATTGACTGACACTAACACCGCCAAATTCGGGGGTCATATGTTGAAATACCTATTTTGGAGTTCTGTTAGAAAGTAGCAAGACTTAAACTAGGATCAGTTAAATAGACATGGTGATTATTTATTTTTATTGGAGTATAATTGCTTTTCAATGTTGTGTTCGTTTCTGCTGTACAGCAAAGTGAATCAGTTATAAGTATACGTATATCCACTCTTTTTTAGATTTCCTTCCCGTTTAGGTCACCACAGATCATTGAGCAGGGTTCCCTGTGCTAAACAATTGTTTCTCATTAGTTATCTATTTTATACATAGTAGTGTATATATGTTGATCCCAATCTCCCAATTCATCCCACCCTCCTCTTCCCCCCTTGGTAACCATAAGTTTGTTCTCTACATCTGTGACTCTATTTCTGCTTTGCCTATAAGTTCATCTGTACCATTTTTCTAGATTCCACATATAAGCGATATTATATGATATTTGTTTTTCTCTTTCTGACTTCACTCTGTATGGACTTGGTGATTATTTAATACATGGTTAAAATGACATGGTTAAGATGACAATCTCTTTTTTGTTCTGTTTTAAGCAGAGGTATGCAGGTTGCCTTGAGGAACACCAATATTCATTATCTACTGTGAAGCTGCCCCTCTCCATTACCTTTGACTCTCTGTAACTGGGACATGTTTTAATTCCTAAGACACCAGGTTGGGAATTATTTTCCTGCCTACAATAACTTTTCATACAGTAGTGTCTTCCACTCAGTGATCTTGAAGAAATTCCAAGAGAAAGGGATAGAAGAGAGTCCTGACTACTGCTGCTATTAACTAAAGGTTCCCTGCAACTTGAAGGGATGGAGGAAATAATTTAGAGAAAAATGCACTGGGCTCATTAGAAAACAGTGACACATAATCTCTCTTCACTTCCATTTTCTCATCCATCAATGTCAATTCTAAATCCCCATGAAAATTAAAGATATACTGTTACTGAAGCTATTAGATGAACGATGTTTTAATGACCAAAAGATCATCTATACCAGTAGTTCCAAATGCCAGTCTTCAGACCAATGTTAGCATGTTGCCAAGTTTACACCTATCCAGGAAAAAACGAGAAAATCAACCAAAATGTACTTTTTTTTCAAAAAAAGCAAATTTTATGCAATGTAAATTATTTTCCTTTGTTCTGGGAATAGGTTCCTCCCCATGTGTATTAAAATTTCCTTTTATTAGAGTGTGATGGTAATAGATGTTTAGAAACTGTTTATTTTGTAATAGATGTTTATTAATGTCTTATAGACCCATATGAGAACATGGCAACCTCAAACTGTCCAGGGTAGGGAGTGGAAGGACTCATCTGTAAAATCCAAACATCCATGAGTTACTCATCAATCCAAACCGAACTACAGACAAGTACTCAGGACTACATATTTCAGCATGCACTGCGAATCGCTTCAAAGGGACTACATATCCGGGCATGCAATGCAACCATCAATCGGCGTCCCCTTCTACTTATCTACGGAGACTACAAAGCCCAGGGTACTGTGCGTCGGAAACGCGACGCCCCGTCCCTTAAACTAGGCGGGCCTCCGAAGCCGCCTGGATGGCTTACTCAGGTGCAAGGCATGCTGGGTGTTGTAGTTCTTCGGAAGCGAGGTCGGGCCGCTCCCTGGCCGCCCTGTACCGGCGGCTAGACTGCGCATGTGTGTCAGTGGCCTTAGCGGCGGACCAGGCTGGCAGTTCCTTCCTCAGAAGGAGAGATTCCTCTGCCATGGAGTCCTACGATGTGATCGCCAACCAGCCTGTCGTGATCGACAACGTGAGTTGCATCCCCCTAGCGGGGCTTATGCTCTCCTCCCCGAAGGGATCGCTTCCCGTGTTTCAGTCTGGGCCGCCGGCTCTTTGTCACTGGCCCGGCCTGTCAGGCGGGTTCAGCCGCCGCCGCCTCCGTCCTCCCCCGACCCGTAGTCCGCAGACAGGGCGGCCAGCCGGCCAGCAACCATAGGATGGAGAACCTTGGGATGGATAAAGGGAAGGGTTATAGTCCAGGCAGGGTCCTTGGGCCCTTGGCTCGAGGGGCCTTAACCGCTCTGTGAGCGCCCGGCGCCCGCCCCTCCCCAGTTTCCGATAACTCTATTGGCTCCTCTGGCTCTCCATCTTGACCGATGACCCCGCCTCTGGGCCTTGCAGGATGAGGGCAGCCCTCTGCAGTGATTGGCTCGCGCCCCTGTCGTTCTTCCGGGCCGCCATAGTGTTTCGCCTCTCTAAGGGGCGGGGCGGTGCACGAGGGCTGTTGGGATTGGTTTCTGGGACTCCCAGTGGTGCGGCCTGACTGGCTAGGGCCCGCCTGCTGGTGGAGAAGGGCTAAGTTCCCTTAGATCCCGAGCCGGCCGGGAGGCTTGGCGGTGTACCTGGGTGGGGCCCGACAGTCAGGTGCCAGAAATGGGCTTAGGATTTCAGTTTTTTCTGTGATTATAAATTACAGAGTTAATAAAAGTCGAGAAGAAAGGAGAGTGACAAAGCAAGCAGGGAGGTACCTTCCTCTTCGGAACGCCTAGTTTCTGGGGGAAAAAATTACTAAACATAATATTTGCCAGGCGCTCTAGCGCTTACATGGGGGTTTCACATACATTCGAACTGGATCCTCACAAAAACCGGGTGAACAGTTGAGGCAGGAATTTTGGTCCTCGTTTTACAAGTGTGAAAACTGAAGCGCGAAGAGGTAAAAGTGAGCCCAAGGTCGCACAGTGTAGGTGCCCTAAATCCGGTGCTTTATCCATTATTCCTCTTGATAGTACCCCACGCAAATGCATCAGTAGTGACAAATGGAAAGCTCTTATTTTTGGCGGAAGGAGGCAGTTGTTAAAAAAAAAAAAAATGGATTTCTGTCTTCCACTCAAAGGTTTGGTCTCACGGAGATTGGTTGCTACCTTTCTAATCCCCTTCTAAGTCTCTAAATCCCTCCATTGAGGAAAAACTGACAATTCTGTCTTAAAGTGACTGTCAGATTCGCTCCGTTGATTCGGCCCTTTGGACCTTGCGCACTTGCAAGGTCCTTTCATTTGCATCATCTCATTTAAGCTTCAACACTGATATGTAGATAGAACTTGAAATATGCAGAAAAGTGAGGCTTGGAGAGGTTAACTAACAGTATTCAAACCACCTGGTTTATGAATTAAGGATCCAAGACTCAGATTGAGATTGGGTTCCAAATTCCTCACTTTTTCCAAGGAAAGGTGCTTCTTTGGTTAGTTTTCCTTCTCTCCAGGAAGGAGGTTGAGCTCAGTGAGACATCTCATGTTGGGGAGCAATTTTTTTTTTTGTCTGCTTCATTAGACTGTTAAACCCTGGTGGGAAAAAAAATGGTATTCCTTCGTTTTTCATTACTCTCTCTTTCCCCACCTCCCTCCCACATACAGTATCTAGGGCCTGACACCACTATGTGCACATTGGATTTTTGATTTTACTGATGGGTGGGGGGATAAATGACTGAATATCTCTATCACGGTAATAAAAATGTCCCTAAATAAAGAAAGGATTGTGGGGGATGGGGGGAGCCTAGTTAGTTTCTGTACAGGGTTGAGTAGGACTCCTTGTTCTTGATGTTGATTTTCAGAGAACACTATTTCTGTCTTCAGCCAGTTTGTGTGTGCTTCATCTGCCTTTTTCTTAAGTTTTAAAAAGAAAAAAAAAAATTAGCAATCTCCTGTTTTCATCAGCAGTGCAGAAGGAGTAGTCTGTCCATCCCACCAGATCCTTTGCTTCTGGATTTGTCGGGCAGCAGTTCTATCTCCATCCGCTTTCTTTAATGTCACTTAAGCGAAGCCTCTTAGTTCCTTCTTTCTCTTTCTTGGTAGTGTATTTGAAATGCATCAAAACAGCGGTGCATTTTCAGTTTTAAGTCTTAAGGAATAGACTTGCTTTTTTCTGGGAAAACATTTCCTTTATTATGCCAGCAATCCCACCAAAAGGTAAAATAGGAGAAACTTAAGTAATTTTCCCACTAGGATTTACTGAGCATCTGCCACAGTTTTAGATATGGGGCCTCACGTAGTTCTTGCTGTTTGATATTTAGAGAGTTTTGTTTTGTTTGTTTCAAAGTGAAAGATGGATAGGAAAAATCATTTGAAATATTTGAGCCAACTTTATATTTTGAGAATGTGTCTCTAGCAGATTCAACAGCTCCATAGCTTACCATGCTGCCACAATTTTATTTCTGGGCTAAAGAGAGTGTAATTAGGGCTTCCCTGGTGGTGCAGTGGTTAAGAATCCGCCTGCCAACGCAGGAGACACGGGTTCGAGCCATGGTCTGTGAAGATCCCACGCCCGTGTGCCACAACTACTCAGCCTGTGCTCTAGAGCCCACGAGCCACAGCTACTGAGCCTGCACGCCACAACTACTGAAACCCGGGCACCTAGAGCCCATGCTCCACAGCAAGAGAAGCCACCACAATGAGAAGCCCATGCACTGTGACGAAAAGTAGCCCCCACTCGCCGCAACTAGAGAAAGTCTGCGTGCAGCAACACTCAATGCAGCCATAAATAAATAAATAAACAAACAAACAAGCATAAGTCATTCTTCCCAAAGGCATATCATAGATAGTAATACAAGAAAGAGGAGGACAGCTCCCAGGCCACATTCTGAGGTCCACAACACTTTGATTAGAATACTATGTTTATTCTGAAGCTCAAATCTTTGTGAAGATCTCGAAGGTTAAGTTCTTTCCTAAAATGGATCAACATTCTGGTCAATTTTAAGATTGTCTTCGTGACCATACTGTGTGGGCCTAAAGGCAGGAACAATACCAGATCTTTACAGGTTTTTCAAGCTAAGAATTTAACTGTTTGGGGGGAACGTTATGTTGCTTCAGCCCCCTTTTTGAAAAGTGGGATACTTTAAACACACAGAAAAGTTCAGAGAAGTATATAACAAGCACCCATGTAGCATGTCTTCCACCCAGATTTAATAAATGTCATTTGCCATATTTGCTTCATATATTTTTAGGAAATAAAACGTTACAGATATAATTGAAGCCTCTTTGTACCCATCTACAATCCCATCCTTTCTTTCTGGTCCAGACATAACCCCAGAAGCAAACCATCATCATAAAATTGATGTGCTCCTTTCCATCCATGATTTTATGGACACATGTATTTTATAATGTATGTGTGTACAGTATTTATGTTTTGAATTTTTACTTAAGTGTTATCATCTTATTTGCCAGCTCTCCTTATTATAGAAAATTTCAAATATAAACAAAAGGAGGAGGACTAGTATCACAAACATCCACATATCCATCACCTAGCTGAAATGGTTATCAACTCTCCGTCAATCTACATTCCCACCCACTTCCCTCTTCCACACTCTTTTATTTTATTATTTATTTATTTATTTTTGTTGCACCAGTTCTTAGTTGTGGCAGGCAGGTTCCTTAGTTGTGGCATGCATTGGGGATCTAGTTCCCTGACAAGGGATCGAACCCTGGCCCCCTGCATTGGGAGTGCGGAGTCTTATCCACTGCGCCACCAGGGAAGTCCCCACACCCTTAAAAACATAACCAAGGGCTTCCCTGGTGGCGCAGTGGTTGAGCGTCCGCCTGCCGATGCAGGGGACACAGGTTTGTGCCCCGGTCCGGGAAGATCCCACATGCCGCAGAGCAGCTAGGCCTGTGAGCCATGGCCGCTGAGCCTGCGCGTCCGGAGCCTGTGCTCCGCAACGGGAGAGGCCACAACAGTGAGAGGCCGCGTACCGCAAAAAAAAAAAACAAAAAACATAACCAATATACTATTATCAAACCTAATAAAATTAATAATAATTCCTTAATATCATCAAATATCTAGTCAATGTTCAAATTTCACTAATTGTCTCATTTTTTTAAACAATTTGTCATCAGCTCTTTTTTTTTTTAACATCTTTATCGGAGTATAATTGCTTTACAATGGTGTGTTACTTTCTGCTTTATAACAAAGTGAGTTAGCTATACATATACATATATTCCCATATCTCCTCCCGCTTACATCTCGCCTCCCAACCTCCCTATCCCACCCCTCTAGGTGGTCACACAGCACTGAGCTGATCTCCCTGTGCTATGCGACTGCTTCCCACTAGCTATCTATTTCACATTTGGTAGTATATATAAGTCCATGCCACTCTCTCACTTTGTCCCAGCTTACCCTTATCCCTCCACGTGTCCTCAAGTCCATTCTCTACATCTGCGTCTTTATTCCTGTCCTGCCCCTAGGTTCTTCGGAACCATTTTTTTTTAGATTCCATATATATGTGTTAGCATACAGTATTTGTTTTCCTCTTTCTGACTTACTTCACTCCGTATGACAGACTCTAGGTCCATCCACCTCACTACAAATAACTCAATTTCGTTTCTTTTTATGGCTGAGTAATATTCCATTGTATATATGTGCCACATCTTCTTTATCCATTCATCTGTTGATTGTCATCAGCTCTTAAGATCTGCTGATTCACTTAAGTTTAAGGGACACTAGAATTAGCTGAGGAAATGGAAGTCAATATATTTATGTAACACCGTCACTTGTGGTGTGACTTTCAGGCTGTTGGTTATACAACTGCAGCAAGAATCCATCCGTAGTTTGACGGAGAGAGTGAAGAGGAGGTGGCTTGCAGAGATAATCTCACTATTCAATTATGTATATTTTGAGAACCACGGATGTGCTTCACATCAAGCTAGAAAGCATGTCTAGAACAGGGGTCTCGAACTCAATGCCTGCGGAGGCCAAGCAGATACATTAAAAAAGTCGTGGGGGCCAGGGGGAGAAGGTAGCCTTAACAACAGTGCGAGGAATATGAAAGGTGCGTTGGGCACACCTGACCAAAGGGCCAGCTGCTTCTCATTTCCAGCCAGTTGTCCCCATGTAGGAATGCAGACCCAGTGTTGCCATATCTTCTGATTTTTCAAGAGAAATCAGAAGTATTAAATTTCATGTGCAATCTCTAATTTTTTAACTGTTAGAAGTTAATGTAAAAGTAGTTTGTGGTCTATGGAGACAGAAAGTAGATTAGTAGTTGCCTAGGGCTGGGGGTTGGTGGTGGTAAGGATGGAGAGTGGCTGCTAATGGATATAGCGTTTCTTTGGGGGATGATGACAAAGTTTTAAAATTAGATTGTGGTGAATGATTGTACACTCTGTGAATATACTAAGAACCATTGAATTACACACCTTAAATGGGTAGATTGTATGGCATGTGAATTTTATCTCAATAAAGTTGTTTTTAAAAAACTACCTTGTGGGGGACTTCCCTGGTGGCTCAGTGGTTAAGAATCCGCCTGCCAATGCAGGGGACACAGGTTCGAGCCCTGGTCCGGGAAGATCCCACATGCCACGGAGCAACTAAGCCTGTGTGCCACAACTACTGAGCCTGCGCTGTAGAGCCCAAGAGCCACAACTACTGCAGCCCGCGCGCCTAGAGCCCGTGCTCCACAACAAGAGAAGTCACCTCAATGAGAAGCCCGCGCACCACAACAAAGAACAGCCGCAAATAGAGAAAACCCATGTGCACCAACAAAGACCCAACACAGCCAAAAATAAATTAATTAATTAATTTTAAAAAAAACTACTTTGTGGGCCAAACAAAATATGTCTTTGGGCCAAAATGGGCCACCAATATCCTAGAATCTGAGGCTCCACCTCTCAGCGTCCTCTTCCCACTGGTAAAATGTCAGACAGCTAGCCTCCTTCCCAGCACGTCAAGAATAATCAGTGCTTAGGATAAGGTTGCCCAAGCCACAAGGCCTATAGCCAGCAGGTACTGGGAGAGCCTTGCTGAAGGATTTGCTATTTGTTTGCCTGCATCAGAAGGAGAATTGTCAGTGGTGGCTGGCAGCAGACTCGAGTCCCCAAAATCAAATGTTTAATGAGACTACTTTTTCAAGTAGCTTCTAAAAGGCATTTGTTTACTTGGCTTTGCCAGAGTGAATAACAAAGAGAGTGGCAGCTCATTTGCCAGGTATACAGTTCCTAGTTACAAATACTGTTAAAGAAATTGACATGACCCTGAAGAAATTGACATGCCCCTTTTATATGCTCTTATGGTATGGCTTGCGCAGAATAGAGGCAACTCAGCCGGCTCCCCCATCCCCACACATTCTTAACCCATTCTTCAGCTGGCCTGCCAGCAGCTCGTGGAGCTGCAGGGACAAGCTGGGTCTGGTTCCACCCTGTGCATCATTCCCAACCCTGCCTTTGCCTTCCCTGTACCACCTCTGCCTGGGGCTTCTGGCATTCCAGCTGCTCATTAAGGTTCCATACTTTAGGCTTCATCAGCTCAATCATTTGAGCTTGGTTTTCATTTTAGTCAACCAGCATCTATTCACGTACCTTGCACATGTGAGATACTGCTGATATACAGAGTCTCTGACTTCAAGGAATTTGCGCTGAAAAGAAACAAAAGTGGAAACCATAAATTCGAATAGAAGGCAGAATGAGGGAACTTCCCTGGCGGCCCAGTGGTTAAAACTTCGCCTTCCAATGCAGGGAGTGCGGGTTCGATCCCTGGTTGGGGAGCTAAGAGCCCACATGCCTCATGGCCAAAAAAAAAAAAAACAAAACAGAAGCAATATTGTAACAAATTCAATAAAGACTTAAAAAAATGGTCCACATCAAAAGTATATATATATATGTTTTTTTAAAGAAAAGCAGAATGAAATTTATGCTACCTAGTAAAACAGGTAATGGTGATTTGGGGAGATAATAGGAAGAGGATAATTAATTCCAACTGGGGATTATTCTTCAGGAGCAAGGCGGTGGTATTTGAACTGGGCATTTTATTCTCTTGCCGGGAAGGATGGAGAGAAAGAAAAGAACCTAACATCTTAATCTGCTTTGTCACTCAGCCTCCAGTCCTTTTGCTAGTAAACTCAAAATCAAATATCCAGGAAAATCATCTCTTAAAAATATCTAGGAACTTTCCTGGCGATCCAGTTGTTAACACTCTGCGCTTCTACTGTGGGAGGCACAGGATCAATCCCTGGTCAGGGAACTAAGATCCTGTATGCCACGTGGTATGGCCAAAAAAAAAAATCTGGAGTCTGAAGCACAGACTCTAGATTACTTTTCTTGTTTTCAACCTCTACCAGGAGATCCAGTTAGTCTGCTGGCATCACCACACCCAGATGAAGGCAGTGGGCAATTATTGGAAGCTTGAGCTCACAAGTTCCCAGAGTTCTCTTGTACAGTGTTCTTTTCACTAGCTGTGCTGCTGTCCCAGGGCCCTTGGGTTTGCAGTAAGATAGTCTTTTCCTCCTTCCCGGTCTTGGAGCTCAGTTTACAGCTGCACCTTTTCCAGGCTCCTTGCTGTTCTGCCTAGGCCAATGGGTTTGCACATTGTCTCCTGTTTTTTCTGTTGGCAGAGGCTCCTGCTGTCTTAGAGAACTGGCTTGCCCTGCTCTCCTCCCATACTGCTTTCCCTGTCCTTCAACCACTTCTTACCTCCTCCCTCTGTCTTGCTACAATCAGGTACCAGGATGACCCATCTCACCCCACCCCAGCCCCTGCCCTTCTCCTATAGAAGAGCAGAAATAAGAGACAGAGAGGGATCCAGGGCTGTTGCCAGGAAGCCTTTGGTACCAAGGTAACCTTGGCTAGTTAGCTCTCCTGATGTGTTTACTGCTTGCTGTGTAGGTCCTGGAAATATCAATATTACACTCGCCCCAGGAGAAGTGGTCACCATGCAGCAGGAAAAGGCTTGCCCTGATTACACGTGCAGCTACAAAGTGTGTTGGGGGGTGGAAGGACGAGGGTATCAGGTGTGGTGGCAGAAGAATTAAGAAGGAAGAAAACAGGGTGAATCTCAAGCAGTATCAGGCCTCGACATCTGTCCTGCGTGGAGTTGATGTCCAGAGTCAATGTTTACTTTGGCTGGGCCCGGGTGGTACCAGAGGTGATGGTGGGAGACATCAGATTCTTCTCAGACAGAGCTTTAGGGCTTTCCTGCTGTTTACCTCAAGAGACTAACAAGTAAAGCAAAGCATAGTGAAAAAACAAAACAACAACCACAAACCCCCCACAAAGCATAGTGGTCTGCCGCTGTAGTCAGAACCAGACGACGTGTGTCATATTGGAGTTAACTTCAAGTATGGCAGCGCTCGTGGTGGTGTCTGTCATAGAGGCCTTGGAGGGCAGGGATAGTCTGGGTCTGAGCTGGGAAAGTAGGTTAGAAGCGTTCCACGATGGTGTAACAGAATCATGCGCTCTTCCCTCCTTGGTTATATTCCTAAACTTGGCTGCTTTGGTGCTTCTAGTCACTTTCCTCTTCTCTCCTCAAGAGTTCTTTTTTTTTCCCTTTATTAATATTAATTTCCCTTTTTAATTCCAAAAGTAAAACATGTTCAATGTAGAAAAGTCAAAGAATACATAAAAATCAAATAATATTCAGAGTATGCAGTAGAAATGCCCCTCACCACCCCCAGCCCCACTGCCCTCCCTTTGGTGTGTGTTCACTGTTCAGATTCTCATACCAGTGGATATAGTATACATAAGTATAAGGTCTCTCTCTTTAAAGTAAAGGTGGAACCATATTATACCTACTGTATGATATATATCTCCTCTTGTTTTTGTGATGTTGTGACTTCTCTTTCTCTCTCTCCTCAGGGATCCGGTGTGATTAAAGCTGGTTTTGCTGGTGATCAGATCCCCAAATACTGCTTTCCAAACTAGTAAGTCATTCTGTAGCTTAGTCAGGAGCTCGGGAGGCTTGTCAGCTTCATTATGGTGTCAGCCCTCCATCTGTTAGGGAGAAAGGATCTCTCATTTGGGTCAGTCTTGGTACTCAAAACAACAAGCGAGGGACAGGAGCTGGCTTTTGGAGTAAGCAGACAGTTGCCTGCAGGGTACAATCCGAGAGGTGAATTTTTTTAAATTTGATTTTATCTGATGCCAAAAATGTTATCATTGGTGACTCATTGCTTTGGATGACAGTCTCTTCATGGAACCCTCTTCTTAAAATTCTCCTATCACCCAGGATGGGGTTAACATTAAACCATACCTACCATCCTAGTGAGAATGAGTTTTTGGTTTTTTTTATATAAGTTTATTTATTTTTATTTTTGGCTGCATTGGGTCTTCGTTGCTGCGCGCGGGCTTTCTCTAGTTGCGGCACGAGGGCTTCTCATTGCAGTGGCTTCTCTTGTTGTGGAGCATGGGCTCTAAGCGCGCGGGCTTCAGTCGTTGTGGCACGTGGGCTCTAGAGCGCAGGCTCAGTAGTTGTGGTACACGGGCATAGTTGCTCCGCGGCATGTGGGATCTTCCTGGACCAGGGCTTGAACCCGTGTCCCCTGCGTTGGCAGGCAGGTTCTTAACCACTGTGCCACTGGGGAAGCCCAAGGATGAGTTTTTTTCTCAGCACTTTCTTCCTAAGGCAGAGAGATTGCAGGCAGGAAAAGGGCACGGGTGCCTGGGAAAGGGGCTCAAAGCAGTAGAAAAAGGAAGAAAGACCATCTGTCAGTTACAACATCACAGTTTTCCTTAAGAGGAGGCCTGGGCAGGAGGCTAAGGAGACAAAAACTTTTTGAGCTAATCGATCTAAATGAATTCTTGTTTCCCTGTCTCTCTTGATCTGCATATATAGTGTGGAAAAAGAAGAACTAGAGGTATTAAATCCTCCAGAATTTGTTTTAATAACTTATAAAATAATATAAATATAATAAATATATGAAATACAAATGACTTAAAATAATAAGTACAAAAAAATAAAATAATACATGTTTATTATAGAAATTGTGGGAAGTGCAGAAAAGTAGAAAGAGGAGAATCAAAATCAACTATAATCTCATTCGTCAACAATAATCACAGTAGAATTGAGTATATTTCTTCCCATCCAAGTACGTGCATCAGTACATCCTTCCCGTGTCCCGTCATGTGTTGTGTCATGAAATGAAAAGTAATGGTCCTCCCTGCTCTCTTTTGTAGTGTGGGCAGACCCAAACACGTTCGTGTCATGGCAGGTGCCCTCGAAGGCGACATCTTCATTGGCCCCAAAGCGGAGGTAATCCCCAGTCCTACTGAAGAAGCCTCAAGCCAGCAGGGCACCTTCATTGTTCCCCACTCGGGCAGTGTCCCACAGTGGGACATGGCCTCGAGTAAAAGGAGCAATTTCCTCTTGAACTCTCCCCTTTCACTCTCTCATTCTAGAGAGAGTAAACCTAGTTGGTTTCTTTCTCCCAGGAACAACCTCTGGTTTTGGAGAAAAAATATCTGGAACCCCACTTTGGGAAATAGAGACCAGTCTAGAAAAGAGGGCTTTCGCCTTCCTTCTGTACTCTGTCACTACATTGCCAATGATTAAGTTGACTGGCTTCGTTATTTTTTTGGCAGAAGTGATTGGGGGGAGATTCTAGCTGGGATACCCTGGGGATAAGTTAATTAGCACAGTTTGGCAGTTAATTAGCACAGTTTTCCTCAGGCAGCTTCTAGAAGCAGAACAACAGAATCATTGTTGCCAACCTTGGTTGCAAACGCCAGGAGATTGTGTCCTGAAACCAGGCAATGAGGAGGGTGCCACCCAGCGGCCCAGGGAAATGCAGAAGCCCTCTGCTTTGCCAGCTGGTTGGGCACTGAGTACAGTTCGCAGCATACAGCTTAGAGACTTGGAGGCTGGGTGGCCCGCCCTTAGCTGTGGTTGAGGACTGCAGGCCCTGGAAGAGCAGGGCCCACCTGGCAGCCCTGCTGAGAGGCTGGCTGTTGCTGTAAGTGCTGCTCTCTGCCCCCAGGAGCACCGAGGACTGCTCTCCATCCGCTACCCCATGGAGCACGGCATCGTCAAGGACTGGAACGACATGGAGCGCATCTGGCAATACGTCTATTCTAAGGACCAGCTGCAGACTTTCTCAGAGGAGGTGAGGGTCCTATGTTCAGGGTGCCCCTGCAGGGTTTGCAGAGCAGGCAGAGCCCCTACCCCAGAGATGAGGCGGATGACGATGATAACTGCCACGAGCGTTTGAGTCTTATGTTCTAGGCACCAGGCCATGTGCTTTCCAGACATGTTTGCATTTAATCTTCACAGCATTCCTATGAGATACAGGTAGTATTATCTCCATTTTATAAACAAGGGAACAGAAGGTCAGAGAAGCCAGGAGGTGTTTTTAAGATCACCCAGTGAATAGAGTAGTAGAGCTGGGATTCAAACCCACGTCTTTCAGACTTCAGAGCCTATACTCTTTACCTTCTAAGAAAGGAAGTCTCAACTCAGAAACAGAAAAGGAAGGTGCATACTAGGCTTATCAGAATTTCCAGGGGAGGGATATGTTCCATTTTTTAAAAGTACAGTCAATATTGAAATTTAATTTTCTATTTTGAAAAAAAAATTTTAACTATTATTTTTATCTTAATAATTCCAAATTTAGAGTTTAGCAAAATCTTGACAACTGGAGCTATACAGTAGGTACAAGGACCTATATAAGAATCTTGGAAGACAAGGAGGGGAGTAAGGGATGAGGACAGAATGAGACTTTAAAGGGGGTGTGAATTTAGAAAGTTGAGAAGCTGACTTGGGTGGGGATAGGTGACAAGCCCAGTTTGTCCTTTTTTGGAGAGAGGCTGACAAAGGTCGCCTGAGCTCTCCAGCCAGCCACACAGTACTAACGAGGGGTGGGAATCTGGCCTCGCCCTGATTGCCGTCTGGGCATCTTTCACCAGCATCCTGTGCTCCTGACGGAGGCGCCTTTAAACCCACGGAAAAACCGGGAACGAGCTGCTGAAGTTTTCTTCGAGACCTTCAATGTGCCAGCCCTCTTCATCTCCATGCAAGCTGTGCTCAGCCTGTGAGTAGCAGCTGGCTGGCTAGCCTGGCCCCTTGTGGAGAAAGCAGTCCTTTGGCAGAGTCGAGGCTGCCTCTCCTTTGGGTTGGTTCAGAGTCACCTGAGCATCTCTGTCAGGGAAGGTTGGATGGTGGGAAAGACAGCATTGAGGCTGTTTCCCAGTCTCGTAACTCCCTGCTGGTTTGGTGCCAGAGGCTCTCCACTCAGCCTGCTGGGAAGGCCATGTGCTGCAACAGCTCTCCCTGCAGGCCCCTGTGATGACTTCGGGTATTATTTCAGGGCCTACTTGTGCCGGGTGCTATGCAAGCCTGGTGATAGGGTCGTGATGAAAACACCTCTCTGTTCCCTGTTCTCACACCCCCGTCGTTCTGTCATGCTCCCAACCTGCCTCACACCAGGGTTAGGTATATTGGCGAGATCGTACACTGGTGACCTACAGATGGCATGTGTTTGGCCCCATTAAAAAATTGTGAGCCAGCATTTAAAAATTAGGACATTTCCTATCAAAATCCAAATTTCCAGCTTCTCTGAAAAATGGGAAGATCTGGTCATTGCTGGGCTTGCACTCCTCTAGAACAAAAATCAGCTGGAGCTGAAATAAAGTAGCAGCTGCACTTTAGATAGGGTTTGCAAACTTGACTTCACCACAGTCTCTCCATTGCCTGTTGTCCTCCCAACACGAAGGCCAGTTGCTATTTATGAAACATTGTGGGGTTTTCCCCTCATATCACAGAAATATATGTCTGTACCCTTGTCCTTACCAAAAGAGAAAATACTAAGGACAGACCTAGAGGGCCATGTGGGAAGAAGCTAGTTTTTTATGAAAGTGAAGATATTATTTTCTTTTACTCATTCACTTTTCCTGCCTGACCCTTGTAGGCATTTGAGTTTTGTCCTCTTGTCTAGAGAGTAAAAACTGTCCCTCAGGCTGGGTCCCTGAAGCAGTTGAAGGCCAGGCCATCTCCTGCGGTTAGAGGGCCTGCTCTTCTGGGGGTTGGGGAAGCAGCTTGGAGAGACTCAGCCCCTTTTCTTCAGACACTACAGGCTTGCTTGCTTCAGTACTCAGGCTGCCTTCATACTTAGTCCAGTCGAAGGCTTCTGGAGAAGGCAGGCCCCAGCTTTAGTTTAGCTGACGCTGAACTCTAGCAAGAAGTGAGTTTCTTCCCCGAGTGAGGAGGCAGGGGTTGGTGATGGTTTGCCCCCTTTGCTTCAGTTACGCCACCGGCAGGACCACGGGTGTGGTGCTGGATTCTGGGGATGGTGTCACCCACGCCGTGCCCATTTATGAGGGCTTTGCCATGCCCCACTCAATCATGCGCATCGACATCGCTGGCCGGGACGTCTCTCGCTTCCTTCGCCTCTACCTGCGCAAGGAAGGCTATGATTTCCACTCATCCTCTGAGTTTGAGATTGTCAAGGCCATAAAAGAAGTAAGTGTTGCCCCCGTGGGCCCAGGGCTGGGAGAGGGAATGGGATCAGCAGCCAGGACCTCCGTGACCTGAAGTGAAGAGCGGCGAAGCTCCTGTCCTGGGGATCAGGCTCTGCCCTCCCCAGCCAGGCCTCCTGGCAGCTGTGTGGTCTCCAGCTGGGTCCCCTGACCCTGACGGATTCACCTTCCAAAGTGCTGCCGTCTTGTGGTAGAAAGGGAGCTGCCTCTATTTCCTAAGCTGGGTGATGAGCACACCCATGCTCGTTTACTTAATGCTTTTTATACATTACGCTCAAATTACATACGTTCTTTTACATCCTTGAAGAAGTCAGAATACTTTTTTCTTTTTTGGTAAAATGAACCCTCCTGCCACCTATAGCTCTAGGAGACCTCGGAGCTGGGTAGGCGGTACCCAGAACCGTATGAGTAGTAGGAGAAAAACACCCGAGTCTGCACTAAAATTAGGGTGTGGTCTCAGACCCAAAGCCAAAAAGCTGAGTTGCCACGCTTGCGCAGCAGGAAGGTGGAGCAGGTGAAAACGATATCCTAAGAAAGGGCAGGGAGATTTCGGTCAGCCCTCACTGGGTGGCACTTAGCATATGCAGCTCTAACGACCTTTAGGGCAGTCACTGCAATGGGCAGATTTCTGCAGCAGCACATCACTCCTGGGGACTTTGACTGGGTAGGCGCCAGGTTTCCTGCCTGCCTGACTTGTGCTTGGTTCTGCAGAGAGCCTGCTACCTATCCATAAACCCCCAGAAGGATGAGACGCTAGAGACGGAGAAGGCACAGTACTACCTGCCCGACGGCAGCACCATTGAGGTAGGTGTCCGGACCTCTCCCCTCAGGCCCCCCAGGCCCCAAAAGCTCTGGGCCCAAACCAGACTTCCCACGGGCAGGCTGGAGTCAGGTCCTTCACACCATCTGCCTGGAGCAGCATAGCTCTTGAGCCGCAGCATCTTCTGCAGAGCGAGGTGCCAGGGACTTTGCTTGTCCTGTGTGGAGGGGAGGAGGCACCAGAGGCATCTTCCTAGGTCGGAATGGGACTAGGAAGGGTGAGGTAGAGTGCTGTCCTTAACCACTTAGGCACAGTGTAGGGTGAGTTCCATCTCCCTGGACCTCCATTGATAGGAAGAAATTTCGACAAATGAATGAATCCATCTATTAAGTCTCTGGCCGGCAAGTGCCAGAGCTAGGATTACACACAGGAGCTTCCTCTCTGTAGTTTCCCAGGAGTCCTGTTTGTTCCTTTTTGTTCCCAGGAGCCCTCTCTTTGTTCTTCTTTGTGCCCTTGACGTACAAGGTCTTGCCTGAGCGTGGCCTTCCTAGCCACCTGGTTACTAAGCCATGGGCAGAGGGCCCTCTTCCATTCCCACTCCCAGAGGGACCTCAGCCCCCACCCCAGCCTAAGAAGCTTGCGGCCCCTCCGCAGATTGGTCCTTCCCGATTCCGGGCACCTGAGCTGCTGTTCAGGCCGGACCTGATCGGTGAGGAGAGCGAGGGCATCCATGAGGTGCTGGTGTTCGCCATCCAGAAGTCTGACATGGACCTGCGGCGCACACTTTTCTCTAACATCGTCCTTTCGGGAGGCTCCACCCTGTTCAAAGGTTGGTCTTTGCTCTCAGCACCCTTCCCCAGGAAGCTTCCACATACTGCTGGGCCCAGACGCCCAGAGAATTGACATGAGATTCTCCTTTCCTGCCCATTCAGGTTTTGGTGACAGGCTATTGAGTGAAGTGAAGAAATTGGCTCCGAAAGATGTGAAGATCAGGGTAGGAGCATGCTGGGGGCGGGGCCAGGGGCTGGGTGGAACTGAGCCTCCCAGGATCTGGAGGGCCATGTGGCGTGGCCTCCCCTCCTCTCTGCCCAAGTTTTTCGGGCACCGCCAGATGGCTCCCAGCTTCTACTCTGCCCCTGAAGCCCACCAGAGGGGAGGACCCCTCTTCACTCTCCGTCTTCACAAAAGGGGGCAGTTCTGATACCCAGATGTGGCAGGGTGCTTAGGCTGAGGGCCCCACACGTGGTCTTTCAGGGAAACGGTAACACTGACAGGAGACTGACTTTGACTGCTCCCCTGTGACACAGTCTAACGTCTCAGTGACTGCGGAGGAGAGCTGGCCTGCCTAAGGGGGGATCCTGAATGGAGGAGTGTGGTTCTTGCCATACAATCTGCTTCCCACCAGCCCCCGACGGAGCCAAATCTTGCCCCCAGATAGCCCCAGCTTCCCTGGGAGCCATAGATACTTAGAGATGCCAGGAACCTGTTTCTTCAGATGAGCAGGCTGGCCACAGTACCCCCCAGAGAGGCCACAGGGTCCAGCAGGGACATAACTTAAAGCCTGTTTTATGAAATATATCCACTGAAATGTATCCACGTATCCATCGGCTCTCACTGGCGGTGAGAATTGGCCACAAAGGTGAGTAGTGGCAGGGAAAGGGAGAGGGGAGGATGGACGTCTCAGATTCCTCTTTCCACCCACCCCTGCAGATATCTGCACCGCAAGAGAGACTGTATTCCACATGGATTGGGTGAGTAGTTCTTCTGGGCATAAGAGCGGAACAGGAAGCAAAGGCATTGATTACCCCTCACCACCCCATCCCTTTAAAGAAAAGCTTGGTCTGGTTTGGCCCCAGGGGGACTGGCTGGCTCCATGAGTACCCACTCCCTTTCTCTAACATTGTTCCTTTGGATTCCCTCCACTCCAGGGGCTCCATCCTCGCCTCCCTGGACACCTTTAAAAAGATGTGGGTCTCTAAGAAGGAATACGAGGAAGACGGTGCCCGATCCATCCACAGGAAAACCTTCTAATATTGGGACATCATCTTCACCTCTCTCTGAAGTTAACTCCACTTTAAAACTCGCTTTCTTGAGTCGGAGTGTTTGCGAGGAATTGCCTGTGTGTATGAGTGTGTGTGTGGGTGTGTGGGTATGAGTGTGTGCGCATATGCGAGTGCCGTGTGGCCTGGGGATCCCAGGGATCCCGGGGCCCAGAAAGGACGATGAACTACCCACGATGGTGACGGCCTGAGACCTGGGGTTGACCACTAACTGGCCCCTGACAGGGAAGAGTGCTGGCAGAGGGCCCTGCTCCGTCAGCGGGGTCTTTGGCTGGCTGTGTGGGACTATGTTTACTACCATAGGGAGACAGAGAGGGAGGTAAACCCAAGCCCCAGGAGACCTTGCTGCTGCCCATCCTAGGCTGGGCCAGCCCCACCCCTACCCCACCCAGGGTGCCCTGCGGCCCAAGGCAGCTGCTGCCTCCCCTTGCTCATCATTCTGCTCTCAATGCCTCTTGATCACAGACTGAGGGCCAGGGTTGAGTTCTGTCTGGTTTTGTTGCAGTTTGGGTTTAGAAAGCTGGAAAAGCACTCCAGGAGCGGTTACTGAGACTTCGGTATCAGGAGGGGGCAGGATGCCCTCATCTTCACCTGGAGACCAGGACCACACTGGGCATTTGAGGAGGGCAGGAGTAGTGCTACTTCTGATGGGTGGCAGAGTTAACGCTCTAACCCCCAACCCCCATCCGGGGATCTCGGGAGAGTTTCAGGAGCCTGTTGGCCCCAGGCCCTTGCTTTCCATCCATCCATGGGCAAAGCCATCTTCAGTTTTATTTATTGAAGTGTTTGTTCAGTACAGGGACTGGAGCGAGGGAGCTCACTGCCTCCTGCCCGCCAGTCACCCTGTTCACACTAACGTTTACAGCACCTAAGCTTCTTAGCATAGCATCCAGGGCCCCGCCACTCCCTGCTAACGGTGAACTGACAGTATCCGTAGGCCTCAGGACCATTTGGGATCAGAGGCTACACTCAGAGTCACTCCAGCCTCTTTCTTTCTCCCTCTTCCACTTGCTCACCACCCTGGAATCAACAGGCTGGTTGCTGGTTGGATTTTCTGAAACAGGAGGTAGAATCACCCTTTGGCAGAGGCTGCTAGCAAAGGAGGGGTGCTGGGGATCCAGCCTCCTTAGGACTGGAGAAAGAGCTGCGATTAAGTTGCCTTTTCCCACGCTAGCTGACCCAGGGGGGACTAGGCTGTAGAGGCGAGACAGCCCCCTCTGGGCTGATTTGTGCCATTCTTGTCTTTGCACTTGTTTGGTTAGGGAGGGGCCAGACCAGAGTGCCAGGAGCTGATGGGCTCAGGCTCACCTCCTCTGGTCCAGTGGGGCCAGGTGCCTACCCTGGACTGGGCTGGCCTGGCAGTGGTCCCAAGGCTCTTCAGGCCAGATGGTGCAAAGCTGGGGCTAGCAGATATTCACCGGCACCCTCACCTGTGACACCAAGACCTGCCCTGATCCCAGATTCCAGGCAGTATTCTCCCCCATGCCGTCCAACGACCAAAGGCCCTGCCAGGTGTGGGCCACAGCAGCAGGTGTGTGTGAAAGCGATGTGGCGACCCACAGACTGCAGTGTGCTTAACCAGCTCACCTCCCCCGCCCTTAGCCCAAGCCTGTCCCTCGCACAGCCTCGCACAAACCACGTTGCCTGGTGGGGCCCAGTGTACTTAAATAAACTCGTTCCAATAGACACATCAGTTGGGCCTCTGTCTGTAGCCAGTGCGGGGTGGGAGGAGGGAGAAGCTGTGGGCCCGGAATCTGAGGCTGTGACTGGGCCTAGTCTGTCCTCTAGAGGGCACTGTTGCACCAGCCAGACTTGGCCTGACCTTAGCCCAAGCCCCAGCCTGTCAGGTGGACGCAGAGAAGATGGTGTTCACAACGAAGCCCAGAGACCAGGTCAGGAATGAAGGTCCCAGGCCTGTGCACATGCCCAAGCCCATGGATGAGACTCCACCCCAAATGAGGGGGCCAGCTCTTCACATCTCTGAAGTCAGAAGCTTATTAAAATACTGTTCCTAGGGCCCACGCGCAGATATGCTGATTAATCAGTTCTCCATTTTAAACCTGTATACTTGGGGGGTAGGGGGGAGCGGTTTTCCAGGCACTTTACAAATGTTAATCCATTTGATTCTCCCAACAACCGTACAAAGTGTAAGTATGTTTGTTATTCCTTATATAATTTCCCAAAGCTCTGCCCTTTGTTAGCTAGAATTTGAACCCAGGCAATATAGCCCTAGGGCCTACATTCTTAACCGCTGTGCACACCCTCAAATAACCATTGGCCTAGAGCAGTGGTTCCCAATCAAAGTCAGTTTTGCCCCTTAGGACACACTTGGCAATGCCTGGAGATGTTCGGTCGTCACAACTGGAGGGAGATGCTACTGACATCTAGTAGGCAGAGGCCAGGGATGCTGCTAAACACCCACAACGAAGAACAGCCCAGCCCCAAGTGTCTGCAGTGCCGAGGCCGAGAAACGCTGACCTCAAGCAGAGGTTCTCAGTCCCAGCTGCACGGGAAAATCACCACAGAGCTTTCCGAAACCCCAGTGCCAGGCGGTACCCAGACCCATGAAATCAGAATCTTGGGGAACAACTCAGACACCAGCATCTTTGCAAGCTCCCCAGCGACTCCAAGGTTAAGGACCTCTAGCCTAGAAGTGGCCACTCCTCCTTGCCCACCACGTCCAGCAGTGGTACACGGGAAACACACTGGGGCTACGAACGCAGGCCTGAAAGCTGATTTGCTCCCAAGGGCCCATGCGGCCATGGGCCTGTGGGCTCTCCCTGCTACCCCAGTGACTCTGATGTGGGTGGCCCCCCACTCATCTCTGAAAATGCTCTCAGGCTGCTCTTATTAAGTAAGGAATCCTGTTCCCCAACCCACCACTCCCACACACAGCACAGACCTCAAGAGTGGGAATAGAAATGACCGACTTCGATCAGTCTGTGATGAAATGAACATTGCTGAGAGGCCAGCTGGGGACGCGGGTGCCCTGCAGCAGCTAGGGCGCGCTACTCCACGCACAGCTGAGGCAGAGAGTTCTGAGAGAAGCCACCGCAAGGGGCAGGTGGGACTCAGTTTCCTCTGACTAGGCCAAAGTGGTTTCCGAGCCCACATAGGGCGCCAGCCCCAGCCAGGAAGGGGGATAGGCCTCTGTGCCCACAGCAACCCCACGTGACCACAGGGCGGGCCCCCTCCCTTCGTGATCCTCTTCTTCCTCCTGCCGCATAGGAGGAAGCGGGTCCCTGAGCACAAACGCCCCAACCCTTGCCCAAGCTGAGCCCGACAGCCAAGCAGGAACTTAGACCTCAGTGACGCTCCCTGCGCAGCCCCAGGAGCTCCCACTCCGCCATCTGTCCTCCAGGCTGCACCCCAGGAAGGCGAAAGAGACTGGCCGCCCAGGGCTGCAGGTAGTGTCCTCAGCAGGGTGGCCTTGCCGCTCCCCTCACACCATCTTAATGTCCAGGGTTTGGGCCCGTGACAGGTTCTGACGCTGGGCTTTGACCGCATGCAGGCGTCTCCCATACAGCGTGAACTGGGACCAGGTGAACAGCTGCAGCAGAGCACAGGTGAGGGGAACCAGCACCAGCAGGTAGAAGCAGCCCTGGCGGAGCGTCGGGGCCTGTGGTGGGGGTGGAGCCGGGGGCTCTGGCCAGGGCTGGGCACTCCCCACAGGCGTCAGTGCGGGCTGCTGGAAGAGATCATGACCTAGGATGAGAGAGTCCGCAGAAAGAACAGGTCAGCCCTGGTCTCCACAGTCCACAGTGCCGCATCTCACACGCCACAGGCACGTGTCCAAATGGCAGCTCTTGATTCCTCCCCCAGACTTGCTTCTCCCCTGTTCTTCTCTTCTTGTGGAATGGTACCGCCATCCCCCGAATAACCTCGAAGTCTTCCTAGATTCCTCAGTTAATTTCACCACTCCCCAACAGCCAATCCTTCACTTCCCCCAACTCCAAAACACAGCCCAAAACAAACACTTCTTTTCAGCCCCCGGCCCCACCTGCTCCAAGCCTCCATCGCCTGTGCCACAGCCTCCCTACAGCCCATCCTCCGTACAGCAGTCAGAGCGAACTTTAAAGCATGTAAATCAGACGAGGCCACTCCCCTACTTAAAAGCCACCCAATAGCTGCACTGAGAATAAAATTCACACCCTGCCCAGATCTACAGAGCCCTCTTCACTTTTCCAGCCTCATCTCCAAACCACTCTTTTTTATAAATTTATTTCTTTATTTATTTTGCTGCATTGGGTCTTCGTTGTTGTGTGCGGGCTTTCTCTAGTTGTGGCGAGCCAGGGCTACTCTTCGTTTCGGTGCACGGGCTTCTCACTGCGGTGGCTTCCCTTTTTGCAGAGCACGGGCTCTAGGTGCGCCGGCTTTAGTAGTTGTGGCACGCGGGCTGAGTAGTTGTGACTCGTGGCTCTAGAGTGCAGGCTCAGTAGTTGTGGCACGTAGGCTTAGTTGCTCCGTGGCATGTGGGATCTTCCCGGACCAGGGCTCGAACCCGGGTCCCCTGCATTGGCAGATGGATTCTTAACCACTGCACCACCAGGGAAGTCTGCCAAACCATTCTTGATAACTTGGGCCCACTTCCAGTTCTCTCTGTCTGGGATTTGCTGAGATCTTTGTAGACCAAATCCTCGCCATTCAGTTCACATCCTGGGTGTCACCTCCTCAGAGAGACCTTCCCGGACCACACTAAGCAGCTTCTCAGTCACAATGGCTAGTTTTTACCAACGCACTTATCACTACCTGTTTGGCTGTTTATTGCCGACCCTACCCCCACCCCCTGACTAGAATATAAGCTCCACGATGGCAAAGACCTTGTCTGTCTGATTGTGTCATCTCCCTCCCTAGAGGCACCTAGAGCAGCACCTGGCAGAGAAGGTATTCCATACATATTTGTTGAATGAATGAATGAAAGAGTGTAACCCAGTTCCTTTACCCACATGCAGAGAGGCAGAGGAGGGGTGGCAGCCAGGGGCGGCCCAGACCCAGCCTCTGTTGGCTGGTTGCCATTCTCTCCCTCAATGGACCCAGATCCCAGGCTGATCAGCTGGTACACCAGGTAAGCTGTGCTCCCTGGAGCCTCCAGAGCCCCGTGCCAGCCCCTGGGCTCTCACCTGTGTAGAAGCACAGCAGCCAGGTGCCCAGCAGCGGGGCGAAGGTCTGGCCTGGCTTGGTCACCAAGGCCACCATGCCAAAGAGAAGTGCTGAGGCCGCCTGCTTGCGGTGGTTCAGCACCAGGTCCTCGTCCACCAGGTCAGTGACCACCAAGGTCAACAGCTTACAGGTGCCCTCAGTGAAGACACGGTTGCTGCCGGCGGAGAGAGAGCAGACAAAAATGAAGGGGTGGGACAGAGGTGTGGGGACGAAGGAGGGCAGGGCATACCTGGCAATGAAGAGGCAGAGCAGGCCAGGGCGGTCGGGGCCAGCGCACAGCATGAGCAGGCTCAGGCCCAGCTTGAGCAGGAAGAGCCCGCGCACCACAGCGTAGACGCCCCAGCGCCGGCACAGGGGCAGGAAGTAGAGATTGTTGAGATGCGGAGCGACATAGGAGATGCCTGGGGAAGGGGGTGCGGCCTCGTCAGGGGGCACGGCCACAACCTCCACAACTGCTCACGGTTGGCCATCGGAATCAGAGTTTGCACTGATCCAACACTAACGAGGTTCAGGCTCCGTGCTAAGAGCTTCACACCCTTTTATTTAGTCCTCACGACCCTTTAAGGTAAGTACTATTATCATTCCTACTTTACAGAGAAGTGGAGGCCCAAAGAGATGAAATAAAACACACCCAAGGCCACACAGTGAATAAGCACGGTCAAGACACACACCCAGGCCTGTCAGGACGGTAGTCCTCCCTGTGAACCAGCCACTGTACCACTTCACCTCTGGGTGTCACCGCCACCCAGAGGACCACCATGAGGGCAGCCCTACCCACTCAAACCCACAGAGGCTCCCTCCCTCCCTCTGGAAAACAGAGCTGGGGGCTGGAGGTGCAACCCCAGCACGGATTCTGCCCTCTGCCACCTGGGCCCCAGCTGGGGAGGCGGCTGTGCCTACAGCCGGGCTAGGCGTTCTGGGGTGCAAGCCTTTGTCCTTCCGGCCTGCCCGAGGCACCCACTCACCCAACAGGAAGGAGCCAGTGGAGAGGGAGATGTGGTCTGACAACAGATGCTCCAGGAAGAGCGGGAAGAAGTTGCTGTTGAAGTGGCAGTGAAAGACCTGCAACCAACAGGGACAGTGAGGAGGCCAGGAAGAGGGCAGAAGCCAGCAGGTGGGGCAGCAGGAGCAAGAGCGGCCTCCACCCCCGTGTCCCTCGGCGTGGAACGTGCCAGAACAAAACCTGAAACCAGGGCTTCCCTGGTGGCGCAGTTGTTGGGAGTCCGCCTGCCGATGCAGGGAACACGGGTTCGTGCCCCGGTCCGGGAAGATCCCACATGCCGTAGAGCGGCTAGGCCCGTGAGCCATGGCCGCTGAGCCTGCGCGTCTGGAGCCTGTGCTCCACAACGGGAGAGGCCACAGCAGTGAGAGACCCGCATACCGCAAAAAACAACAACAACAAAACCTGAAACCAACTTCCTATGCTCATCAAGTTTGCTAAAAGTTAGAAGGAATGACAAAATTGTCATTAGAACAATTAAAAGCTTTTTCTCTTATAAAACCTATCAATGCTAAAACAAGCTAAATGACACAAAAACAATCTATTTCTAAATTTGGTTGGCTTATATACTACATATGTTTTAGGTATGGCATGTGGTGTTTTAAAAGTCTCCAAAGGGGCACCTCTTTTTCATATCCTCGCTTTGCAGGTGAGGACACAGCTGCCCCGAGAGACTGAGACAAGCCTAAGATGACGCAGAGAGCTAGGAGCTCAGATGCTGCTAGAATCCAGGTATCTAACAACCCAACTTGTGCTCCTGCCATTGAATGGCCCAGCCATTCTCAGGCGAGGCCAGAACTGATCTCCCAGCTTCTGAGGAGCCTGTCCCCTTGAGTGAGGCATTCGTAGCCATCCTGGACGGAGGCACTGCTCCCGTACCTGCACCAGGTCCATGCCCACGAACCACAGGAAGTTCCGGTGGCGGGCCAGCTGCCGAAGGTACTGGCCCAAGGTGATGCTGCCCGTCTCCTCGCCGCCAAGAAGCAGCTCTTCTTCTTCACACAGGCTACGGGGCAGAGGGGAGTCAAGAACGGCCTAGGCTGGGCCAGAGCCATCCCCCACCGGGCAGCCACCCACCAGCCAGGGGCCCCAGCATGGCAGTCATACCCAGCAGAGTGTTGGCGGGACCCTGGAGAGCCAGAGCTGGCCACTCACCCGCCATCCACAGCCAGGGTTGGGCACCCCGGTTCCCTGCTGGCCGCCTCCACCCGCCATCTCAGCAGCCGTGTGGCCCCCACAAAGCCCAGCCCAGACCCAGCGGCCAGTGCCAGGCAGAAGGCGCGGAAGGAAGAGAAGTCTTCTTTGTTCCAGAAGGCGTAGGAGGCAAAGACAGACAGGGAGCCAGCCGCACTGAAGAGGGAGCAGTAGAAGTTGAGGTGGGTGCGGTCGTGGGCTGAGAGGGCCAGGTCAGCCAGCAAGGCATGATGGTGCAGGTCCACGAGCGTCAGGAAGCCATCATAGAGGCACAGGCACAGCAAGAACTGCAGGCCAGCTGGGGCCCACGGCACCCAGAACGCCAGGAACGACAGCGCCAGCAGCGGCCCATGCCAGCCCAGCGCCCGCACCCGTGCCAGCACCACGGCCCTCGAGGAGAGCCTCGCGCCTGACCTGCCAGGGAGAGGGGTGCTGTTGGGAGATGCCCCTACAGCCTCGGCAGGCCCCAGTTCCCCCTGCCCGGGGCCCAGAGGGGGGAACAACAGAGGCCCAGAGCATGGGACTCACACCAGGGTGGTCCCACTGAGCCCTGAGTTCAACCCCTGATTTAGGAAGCACAACTCACCAGTGGGTACACTCTCCCCTCTGCTCTCTTACCAGCCTGCCAGGGCTGATGGCCAAAGGGTGGTGGGATACCCATTTCTCAAGCTTGGGGGCAGTGATGGGCCCAAGCAGGGATGGGCTAAAGAAATGTGCCAGAAGCAGCAGAGTGTTTGCTGCACGGAGCCCCGTCCTGAGGGCCTGGTAAGCCAAGCGGGGGTAAATTTCTCCCCGAGCTGAGCAAGGCAGCAGCCAGCCAAGGCCACTTCTTCAAACTGGACAGAGTCTGCCTGACCTTGGGAAAGGAGGAAGCCTGCACAACAGCTGGAAATGGTCTCCCTTTCTTCCCCACCCCAAACACAGGCAGGGGTCCTCCAGCTCTGGGGGCGGGGGTAGGTGGGACAGAACCAGTTCTGAGCCATCCTCGGGAAACAAACCGGGGCTGGGAGCTGAGGAACTGACGGTCACTCAGCCAGCCGAACAGGGGGTCATTGAGGCTGTTCCAGAGGAGAAACACCGTCTGTGGGCAGAGGGGAAACGGGCAGGTGGGCTCCAGGCAGTCTCCTCTCCGGGGCTTTCTCCATCCCAGCCTGCTCGCCACCTCTCAGAGATGACCCCAGCTTTCCTTCCTGCAAACCTTTGCTCAGGTCAGTCCCTCTGTTATAACCCATAGCGACTGTCCCATCAAACTCCCACCCATCGAGGTCCCAGCTGATAAATATATGTGAATATATTCTCAATGTGCATACATAGAACAGTGCCTGGCTCACAAGACAGAGGCCAGGAGAGCTGGCGTAATCCTCACTGAGGAGTCATCAAGGCCTCCAGCTCCAGCTTTCCTTGCTGAATCTCGGTGGGCAACTCGGCTTGCCCCAAGCTCCTGGCTGGGCAGGATCCAGCCCTGCCATCTGCCTGGCTCCCACCCTGGCTAGCTGCCCCAGCTCTGGCCTACCTCTCCGACCCAGAAGGCAGCTTTGTTGATCTTGTACACTGAGACAAAGGTGTCCACGTAGTAAAGCAGGAACACGTTGTGCAGGACAGAGATGAAGAGGGCCAGGGAGCCATAGACCATGGCCGTGGGCAGGCCCAGCAGCCAGGCCCAGGGCCCACCCAGCCCCATGGCGGCCAGCCCAGCCTCAGCCCCAGGAGTACTGAGGAGCGCTCATGGCCACGGGCAGTCTGGCCATCCTTGTCCCTGGGGAAGAAGAAGCCAGTTAGCTGCAGGGATCAGAGCCAGCTGATCTAACCCCAGACCTCTGAGTCATCTCACTGGGAGAAAGTCTGTACGTAAAACAAAACTGGGGAATCGTCAATGATGTCCAGCTAAAACAATGCTGGACTAGATACCACTACTGGAGAGTAACCCAAGGAAACTGATAAAGGCGTGGGAAGAGAAGGCAGCCAGCCAGCAAGTGCTGAGCCAGGTCGCGTGCTAGTGCTCAGTATCTTCTTTCATCCATACTTTACTCAACCTTAATGGTCCAGACATGACAACCCTGGGCTTGGGCACACACTGTGCCTACAGTGGCACCTCGGGCAAGCTACTTAACCCCAGCCTCAGTTTTCTCTTCTGTAAAAAGGAAAAGTGGATGATCATGGCTACTCAGAGGAATGTAAGGATTAAATGAGGTAACTCACAGAAAGTGCTCAATAAATGGACGTTAGTGATCTCATTATCATCTTTATAAAATCCCTACAAAGTTTACAGCACTATTACAGTATTATAGGAGAGCAACCCCAAGCTCAGAGATGTTAAGTGATTTGCCCAGTGTCGCACAGCAAAAAAGTAGCAGATTTGAACCCTGACCTGTCTGGCTCCAAAGCCTTTTCTGCCACTTGACCTCCCAAATTGGGTTCCTATGGACTGCTGGGTAGAATGGAGAAACCTGCTGTGATGGCAGTTTCCATAGGGATATACAAGTTATAAGATATGATAAGAGTCCACAACTGCTCACGCACTTTGATTCCGGAAATTCCACCTCAAGGAACTAACCCCAAGGGAACAAGTACAGAGCTGTTCATGGCAGCAACATTTATAAACAGCCAAAAGCTGGACACAGCCCAGGAACACAACAAAGGGACTGGCTCAACAAGCCCGATGCTCTCCAGAAAGGCCAAGTACGTGGGCAACCTCAACACAGGGGAGAGAAACTCAAGAACATGTTACATGAAAAGAGAGAACAGGGCTTCCCTGGTGGCACAGTGGTTGGGAGTCTGCCTGCCAATGCAGGGGACGCGGGTTCGTGCCCCGGTCCAGGAAGATCCCACATGCTGCGGAGCGGCTGGGCCCGTAAGCCATGGCCGCTGGGCCTGCGCGTCCGGAGCCTGTGCTCCGCAACGGGAAGAAGCCACAACAGTGAGAGGCCCGTGTACCGCAAAAAAAAAAAAAAAAAAAAGAGAGAGAGAGAGAACAAAGGACAGCACGAGTGCCTGCTCCCAACCAGGCCGACTCGTGTACAGAGACCAGCAGGCTAGACTGACCATGGATGGAAAAGCAAATAAAAGTCAGATTTTTATTAAAGCAGCGCTTCTCATACTGTAATGTGCTTCCAAGTCACCAGGGGACTTTGTTAAAATGCAGATTTTGCCTCCATAGGCGTGGGGAAGAATCTGAGATTCTGCATTCCTAACAGGCTCCCAGGTGGCACCAATGCTGCTGGTCCATGACCACACTTTAAGCAGCCAGGCATTAAGTCTATCTGTCTCTTTAGATTCAAAGCTGTTGTTCTCTTTTCAGAAAAATAATCTCATGTGTGCTTGTCTGACCCCCAGAGGGAAGCTATGGGGGCTTCCTTCTCTCAAACTCCCTGTTCTGAGTTGAATGTGCCCCAAAGAGATAAGTTCAAGTCCTAACCCCCAGTATCTGTGAGTGCAACCTTATTTGGAAATAGGATCTTTGCAGATGTAACCAAGTTCAGATGAGATCATACTGAGTTAGGGTGGGCCCTAATCCAATGACTGGTATCCTTAAAAGGAGAGGGAAATTTGGACACAGAGACAGACACACACAAAGGGAAGACAGCCACCTGAAGATGCAGGCAGAAATTTGAGTGACGCATCTACAAGCCAAAGAACACTAAGGACTGCAGGCAACCACCAGGAGCTAGGAAGAGGCAAGGAAGGATTCTTTCCTAGAGCCTCCCTCCAGAGGGCACATGACCCTGCTGATGCCTTGATGTTGGATTTCTACCCTACAGGAACTGGGAGGTTGCCTTAAGCCACTCAGTTTGTGGCAGCCCTAAAACTTACACACTTCCTCAGAGGCTTTCTCTTTGAGTCCTCGTGACCCAAGCCTACCCATGGGCTTCATTTACATGTCCGCATGCTTGCACGCACA
The DNA here is from genome assembly GCF_011762595.2 of Tursiops truncatus. Taxonomy (NCBI): domain Eukaryota; kingdom Metazoa; phylum Chordata; class Mammalia; order Artiodactyla; family Delphinidae; genus Tursiops; species Tursiops truncatus. Next base: position 25,825,548 of record NC_047049.1, read on the forward strand.
CATGCAGAACAGAAACTTCTGTTTCCCCATCAGAGTCAGGCCCTGGAGGACCGACTTCAGCCCCAGTCCAAATGTGGTGACTCCCCAGGCCCTGTTCTTGCCCCATGAGCAACCATGGCTCCCCTTCCCTGCCCAGCCTTCAAGGGCCTCTGTAGTCTGGCCTCTCCCCGCCAGACCAGCCCAGACTCCCATGGATCTTCAAGCCACTGTCTCCTCTGGCCAGGCCTTTGTTCTTTTTTTTTTTTTTAAATAAATTTATTTATTTATTTATCCATTTTTGGCTGCATTGGGTCTTCGTTGCTGCGCACAGGTTTTCTCTGGTTGCGGCGAGCGGGGGCTACTCTTCATTGTGGTGTGTGGGCTTCTCATTGTGGTGGCTTCTCTTGTTGCGGAGCACGGGCTCTAGGCACGAGGGCTTCAGTAGTTGTGGCACGAGGGCTCAGTAGCTCTAGAGCGCAGGCTCAGTAGTTGTGGCACACAGGCTTAGTTGCTCCGCGGCATGTGGGATCTTCCCGGACCAGGGCTCGAACCCATCTCCCTTGCATTGGCAGGTGGATTCTTAACCACTGCACCACCAGGGAAGCTCCCAGGCCTTTGTTCTTGATGGTGCCTCCTACCAGAAGCACCCTGCCCATGTCTTCATCTCCATCTCACCCATCCCTCAGGAGCCAGCAGCATGTCGAGAAGACCTTCTCCAACTCCTCGGCCCTCACTGGTGCCTCCTGCCCCTGCACAGCACTCTCCCACCTGCCCGCACTCCAGCCTGACTGTGGGGTTCTCCAGCGCAGGGCCTGTGTCTTCGCCCTCTCTCTCCCTCTCTGGACTCAGCCACTCTTGCTATAAGAGTGACGGGTAAGAAAGAGGCTCTGCAGGGAGAATAAGGATGGTATCTCATGGGAGTCTCTCTCAGGCTCAATGGAAGCTGAGTGGCAATTCACTCAAGAGATCGGTATGCAGCCCCCCCTCTCCTGTGCCAACCTTGTGCCAGCCCACGCCTAGTGGTGGAGCAATGAGAGAAGGAGGAGTGGCCAAAACTACCTGAAAGCAGCCGCTAAGTCTGTGAGAATCTCTCCCAGGCCATAATGATGCCACCTTGATCCAGAGCCGGAGGATATCCAGGTGGCCTCTCCCTGGGGGCTTTGAGCCCCTGAAGAAACATTTGGTGGGAAATACTTTTTTTTTCACAGCTTTATTGAGGTACAACTGACATATAATAATCTGCATATCGGGGAGTCCCCTGGTGGCCTAGTGGTTAGGATTCTGGGCTCTCACTGCCATGGCTTGGGTTCAATCCCTGGTTGGGGAACTGAGATCCTGCAAGCTGCACAGCATGGCCAAAAGAAAAAAAGAAAAAAAAAAGACCTCCCGCCCCCAAATAATAATAATCTGCACATTTTCAAAGTGTACAGTCTGATCAGTTTTGGCATAGGTATGCCTGTGAAACTGTCACCACAATTGAGATCAGCAACATATCCATCACCCTTTAAGTTTCCTTGGCACTTTCCAAGTAACATAGTGGAAAGAAGACACAACTGGAGGTCTCCAAAGTCCTAACTCCACCATTTCCTACCCGTGTGACCTGAAGCAATTTGCTAAACCTCTCCATGCCTGTTTCCTGATCTGCACGATGGGGCCAACCTTCCTAAGGCTAGGGTTAGCAGTCCATGAGAAAATACTCTAACGCAATGAGCACAGGAAGTGCAGCGAGCACCCAAACTTCAGAGATTACTACTAACGAGCCTCCCAGACCCTCCATACCTACCACACAAGGATGGGGTGGGCTAATCTAAAGGTGCTTTGGGGCTGTAAAGCACCATGTACACCTCTGCTGCTATCCTTAACCCAGGTCACCTCCTGTGATTCCCCAGAGCCTTTCAGAACTCCCCTCCCTCACCTTGAAAGCCTTTGTCCAAAGGGAGTGAAACCTCCTGGCACCCCTACCCAGATGTCCAGTGGCCTGCCCTGGTTACTGGAGAAGGTGAACCCTACAGGCAAGGTCCCCAGCCTCCAGCAGCTGGGGCAACAGTAGAAGAAAACCTCAAAGTGCGGTGAGATGGAAAACGTATGACTTTTGCCATCAGAACGGCCTGGGTTTACATCTCAACTGAACTTTCTACTAATTGTAACTGCAGGCAAGGTCTGAGCTTGTCTGAACCTTGGTTTCCTCACCTGTAAAATGGGAGTAACAGTGCCTATTTTTATAGGAATTCAGGGAGGATTAAACTATGTCTAGGAAGCCCAGAGATGTGCTCAGAAATGTGCTCAGAAACTGGCATTTCCTTGGACTCACTTATAACAGATCAGGGTAGGAGCAGGGGAATATGCTGGTAATCAGGCCCCTTCCTGTGGTAGGCGAGTTTGAGAGAAAAATCAAGGCACAAGGGGGAAAGTCAGAAGAGGACGGCCTGCAAGGAGCACGGGCCCAGATGATGTTCATGAGTACCAGAGACAGACCACTACCATGGACCAGATCTAGAGGCAAAGCAACCTGTCCAGGTAAGCCTCTGCCCGGGAAAGAAAGCTGGGGGAGGAGTATGCAGGGTCACTCCAGATTCCACTCCTCCATCAGGAACTGCTTCCTCTAATAGCCCTCCCCACCCCCACTCCACCCCCACAGAGAACAACAGCCCTGCCTCTCGGGGGAGGAAGGCTTGGGGCTCACACCAGCCTAGTTGCATAACCTGGCTGAGATAACCTGTAACCTGCAACCAACTCCACCCTCACCTTGGCACCTAGCAGGAGAGCCTGCTGGTGGCCCCAGAGCCCATCTCCCATGCCCCCCGCTGGTATGGTCCCAGTTGTGTGGCCTTGAGCCAGCCACTCCCTCTCCCTGGGCCTCAGTTTCCTCATCTATAAAGTGGGGATGACAACGCCAACCTCTTAGATTGCTGTAGGGCGAAATGCAAAAGATATATAAAGCACCAAGCCTAGTACCTGGCACTGAGAAGACCCTCAATAAAATGTAGCTATTCATGGGCTTCCCTGGTGGCACAGTGGTTAAGAATCCTCCTGCCAATGCAGGAGACACGGGTTCGAGCCCTGGTCCGGGAAGATCCCACACGCCGCAGAGCAGCTAAGCCTGTGCGCCACAACTGAGCCTGCGCTCTAGAGCCTGTGTTCCACAGGAAGAGAAGCCACCGCAATGAGAAGCCCACGCACCACAACGAAGAGTAGCCCCGGCTCACCGCAACTAGAGACAGCCCAGTGCAGCAACGAAGACCCAACACAGCTAAAAATAAATAAATAAAAAAATTTTTTAATGTAGCTATTCTTCTTCTTTTTCATGTCTCTGAAGTTTGGCTTTATGATCTTTAAAGAGTTGCAGTCAGTGTCCCCTTCTGCCAAATCCATGACTGAAGTTGTCTTTTCAGCACTCAACATTGATGCTTCTCACTGCTTGATATATCCTGTCATCCATCAAATTCTTTTTTAAGTGCCACCTCCAACCTTTGTTCATGTTGTCCCTTCCACCTAAAACACCCTAGATGTAACTACATACCATTTCTCAGACATATAAGATATGCCTGGTTTTTACACCTATCATCATGAATCCTTACAACTCTTGTTACTATTTCCATCCTCATCTTGTAAATGAAGAAACCAAGGCTCTGAAGGTTAAATAGCTGGCCCCAAATCACAGAGCTATTAAGTGCTAGAGCCAAAATTCAAAACAGGTGCTTCTGACTAAAAAAAAAAACCCCAAAAACTCAGCATTTCTCACATCACTAGGCCCATACCGCCACCACAATTGTATCAAATCCTGCTGATTCAAGCAAGGCCCAGTTCAGGGGCACATACCTTCCCAAGGGCACCAAGTCAGGTGTTCTCTCCCCTTTTCAGGTCCCTTGGCTCTGTATCAGGATCCAAATGTCTCCCTAACCCTTCTCCAGCACCCAAGCTCCTTAAAGGCAGGGCCAGGTCAGACCTGCCCCTGATCTGGACTCCCAGCTTCCACCAGGCTCCTTCACCACACAGTAAGTGCTCAATTAATACCTTCTGGGTCAATTTGACCCTAAAAGGCCAATGTGGACATCCGCAGCCCAACGGGAGAGCAGTGTTAGGAGGAGTGTCCTCCCCAGATCCCACTGTGCCCCTCAGCTCTGCATTCTGCTTGGCTGTGGGAGTCAAAAGGAGGCAACCTGGGGAACCCTGATGTGAAACATGGACAGCAAGGCAACAGGTGAGGCAACAAAGAGGAACAGTGATAATAACAAAATGTAACACTTATTAAGCTTTCACCCGTGTGCTAAGGAAAATTGATACACACCAGATCAGGAAGGGCTTTGGAAACCACACACAAGATCCTATCCTGAGGACAATAGGATGGGGGGCACTGGGAGTGGCCAGGTGACAGAATCAGATGTTTAGAAGGAGCCCCCAGCATCATGTAAAAACTCTCCCCTCCTCACCCCATCAGGCTTCTGGGAGATAAAGAACCAGAAAATGATAGAAACAGTAGCAGCTCCCTGATTTCTGAACCAGCCTGTGGTGAGTAGGGGGCTGATGAATTTGGTAGAGGAAACCAAGAATGACAGACTGGGCCCCTGGGGTGAGGGGCTTCAGAAAGAGGGTGGGTGTTAGCTTCTGATTCCTTTCAGAGGACTAGAGACTGTATGAGAAGCTATTAGTATGGAGGGAAAAAATCTACTAAAATAAGCATAATGTGGAGTTGGGAGCCCTGGGTCAAGTTTGAACCTTATCACTAACTAGCTCTCTGAGTTTATTCCTACATCTGCAAAGCGGGAGAAAATTCCATTCCCTGCCTGTCCCGGGAGTATTAAATGAATATGAAAGGTATTATACCCTCCGCAAATATTAGGTGTGTCCTTTTTTCAACAAGCAGGTGACCTCTGAATTGTCTTCTGTGTTTCTTGTTTCACACCCCCTTTGTCTCCCTGCTCAGTCTCCCCACGGCAGGACCAGCCCTGGCAGGGCTGTTGGGGACGCCCAACCCTGGAGGGGTGCCCACTTTCCATGCAGTGACTAATGGGCCCATCCTCCTCCTCAGGCTGGAAACGAACTTCACCCTACTGGGGGAGGGACCTTCTCCCTTTCCCTCCCTGCTCCGCAGCAGCACTGGAGGATCAGAAACTTCACCTCAGGACCATGCACCCCTCGCGAGCCACAGAGGAGTCTGGGAACAACCCAGGAGTTCCTTACTCAATAGCTGGCACTGAACCATGTGGTGGTTCTCCAGCCTGTCAGCACATTAAAATCACCTGAGGAGCTGCTCAATAACACGAAAGCCCAAGCCTCACCCCTGACCAATTAAATCGTAATTTCTAAGGATGGGGCCCAGCATCGGTGTTCTTTTAAAGCTCCCCAATTGGTTCTACAACGCCACCAGGGTTAAAAGCCATTATGTTAATGAAATGGATCCCGGCCTGAAGCATCATGCGACCCCAGGGAGTCCCTCTGCAAGAATTCCATCCTCACCCCTTGAGCCCAAGCTTCTCCCACCCTGCCCCGAGGCACTCTCTCAACCCACACCCAGATCACTTCAGGAACTCCCACAGACAGCCCCCAGGACTCCCAGAGCAGACAGCATTCCTGTACCCTTCGGGTGTGTCCTTTGTGACCAACTGGCCCCTAGTCCGGCCCGCTCCTGCCCCCAAGCCCCGGCCGCGGGCCAGCCCCTCACCGAAATTGTGGCAGGCGAAGACTAATCCCGCGGCAGCCCGGAGCCAGGTGCCAGCCAGTGCGCCTGCGCGCAGGCCTCCAGCAGCTTCTCCAGCCCCTTCTTCCGCTCCTGCCCAGCGATTGGCTCCGCGTGGTCCGGGACCGCTGCTTCGGCAGGTGCTCGCGCCCGAGGATGCCGCCGCCATATTTGTTACGGGCGCTTGCCCTTAGGGACCAAAAAGAGGACGTGGGCGCCAGCAAAAAACGGGCAGATTGTCTGTATTCCTGGCCGGTTCACCCCCTCCCTCTCACTTCCACGAAGGCTTAATGTCATTTCAGTTCAAAGCAACAAGGTTTTTTCTGAGAGCTTCCCATCCTCTCCCCCGTCCTTTTTTTTTGCCTGTCGTGCGGCTGGTGGGATCTTAATTAACCCACCAGGGATCGAATCTGCACCCACTGCAGTGGAAGCCAGGAGTCTTAACCACTAGACCTCCGGGGAAGTCCCCCACCCCTACTATTAATTCGGAAAATGAAGAGAGCTCAGCACCTTCCTTCAAGCCTTGTGATGTGACTGGATGCACAGCTGAGACAGATATAAAGATGACAGTGGCACGACCTGGGACTCCCTGATGCTGGATTGTGAGCTTGTCAAGAGTGGACAGGCCCAGCTTGAGCTGTGGGCACCAGGGTTCAGGCCACAGGCACCAGGCCCTGAGAGAGCAACCAAGCAGCCCAACCTCTTCTTCTTATTATTTTCTTGTTTCATTTCTTTTTTTTTTTTGGTTGCACCAGGTGTTAGTTGCGGCACGTGGGCTCCTTAGTTGTGGCATGCGAGCTCTTAGTTGCGGCATGCATGTGGGATCTAGTTCCGGGACCAGGGATCAAACCCAGGCCCCCTGCCTTGGGAGCTCAGAGTCTTATCCACTACGCCACCAGGGAAGTCCCAACCTCCTATTAATAGTAATAGTAAAATATAAGGCTACGGAGCTCTTACAGTGTGCCCTGTGCTGTGTTAAGCACTCTACATGCATTATCTTGTTGAGTCCTCACATAGTCATCCCTGGGAGGTAGGTGCTATTATCCCCATTTTACAGATGAGGAAACTGAGGTTGGGAGAGATTCAGTGACTTTCACACAGCAAGCAAGAGGCCCAGACAAGTTGGAACCCAGACTTTCTGACTCTCAGAACAGGAGTCTTCCCTCTTCCTACCCCTGCCCAGACCCTGAAAGTCAAGTTTTGTTTTGCTCAGTCTAGTCTGGTAAGGATGTCCCACGTCTTCTCCCAACAGGCCTGTAAGCCTACTTAGATTTCTAGGCAATTAGACAGCACAGACTCCAGACTTGCTGTTTCCCTACCCTGGGATATGGGGCCATGAGTGTGGCTTTTGGCTTCTGGGGGACCTGGGACTCAGTTCCCTAGCTCCACCACTTCTTTTTCGGGGATGCTCTTTTTGTGAGCCTCTGTTTTACTCCTTAGAGGGATTTTGTGGGCATTAAATGAGAAATAGGGGTGTAAGAGTTCTGTTGTCAACAGGAATATCATCCTCTGCCTCCTTCCTGACAACCTGGCAAGGGCCCACCCAGAGCAAACAGTCCAATACAAGAGCCCAGGTGTCCAGGTGCTAGAGTCTGTTCAACCAGTTCCTGGGGAGCCCCAGAGGCCCCATGAACCTTGTCCCCAGCGTTCATTTCCCACCAGTCTGTCTCACTTTCCTCCTCCCCAGTCCTGCCTTTTCAGACCCTCTTCTTACCTCCTAGGTCTCCTCTTGGCCACACACACATCACCTCTTTTCTAGACTTCAAGCAATTGATGAAACCCCTCATGCTCCAGAAAGCCCTCATGACTAGAAGGAAGATTACCATTTCTCTCCCACCCTTACCCCTTACCCCCATCTATGCTTTACTGGCTGTGAGAATAGAGGGCAGGAAGGGCAGGAAACCAGCATTCAGCATAGAGTCTGGTACACTAGGGCCTCCATAAATTGACTAAAGGAGTCCCTCTGCCGTTCCATCTCTGGCCAGCATGTGCCTTTATTTCAAAGCAACACTGAGCCTTTACTTAGCCCTCCCTGGGTATCCCGTGGGGGAACAGGAGAATGCGGAGAGCTGCCAAGGGGCTGGAACTGGATGTGACCTTATAGGAAAGACTTTGGCTCCTGTGTTGCACTGAATACCCCAGTCTGAGTTCCCTCAGCCCTCTGATTTTACAGACAATGTAACCAGTTACCCTTTTTTGTCAGCACCAGGGCTGGGCCTTGTGATTATCTCTGATTTCCCTTCCCAGTTGTCAAGCACAGAGATAACTGGGAGGGGACATGGGGTGCAATTGAAGATCATATCGCCTGCCTTGAATCATACCGGAGTCTCTGGATCATGGGAGAGAGACATACAAAAACTCTCCCTGAAGTTCTCTCCTCCCTTGGCTCTGACCTCTGTGATCTAGGTTCCGCCATGTTCTCCTCCTACCTAACAACTCCTCCTCGGGCCCCTTCACCGGGGCACTTTTTCCCAGGGCTTTCTTAGTTGCAGAGAGGTCCCCCAAATTTCCATTTTCAAAACTCTTCACACATTCACTTAAACTTGTCAGGCCATACACTATATGGGGTAAAAGGGACTTCAAAAACAAGATTGCCTGTTGGTGGGAATATAAATTGGTGCAGCCACTATGGAAAGCAGTATGGAGGTTTCTCAAAAAACTAAAAATAGGGCTTCCCTGGTGGTGCAGTGGTTGAGAGTCCGCCTGCCGATGCAGGGGACACGGGTTCGTGCCCCGGTCCGGGAAGATCCCACATGCAGCAGAGCTGCTGGGCCCGTGAGCCATGGCCGCTGAGCCTGCGCGTCCGGAGCCTGTCGCTCCGCAACGGAGAGGCCACAACAGTGAGAGGCCCGCGTACCGCAAAAAAAAAAAACAACTAAAAATAGAACTACCGGATGTCCCTGGTGGAGCAGTGCCTAAGAATCCGCTTGCCAATGCAGGCGACACCGGTTCGATCCCTGATCCGGGAAAATCCCACATGCCGCGGAGCAAATAAGCCCATGCGCCACAACTACTAAGCCTGTGCTCTAGAGCCCACGAGCCAGAACTACTGAGCCCACGCGCCACAACTACTGAAGCCTGCGCACGCTAGAGCCCGCATGCAACAACCACTGAACCTGCATGCTGCAACCACTGAAGCCCGTGTGCCTAGCGCCCGTGCTCTGCAAAAGAGAAGCCACCACAGTGAGAAGCCCGCACACTGCATGAAGACCCAACACAGCCAAAAATAAATAAATAAATTAATTAATTAATTAATTAAAAATAGAACTAGCATATGACCCAGTAATTCCACTCCTGGGTATTTATCTAAAAAAAAAATGAAAACACTGTTTGAAAAGATACATGCACCCCATTGTTCATAGCAGCATTATTTACAATTGCCAAGATATGGAAGCAACCTGTGTCCATCAAAAGATGAATGGATAAAGAACAAGTGAGCCTAGGGATTTCCCTGGCAGTCCAGTGGCTAAGACTCCGTGCTCCCAATGTAGGGGGCACAGGTTCGATCCCTGGTCAGGGAACTAGATCCTGCACACTGCAACTAAAAGATCCCACATGCCTCAACTAAAAGATCCCACACACCACAATGAAGATCCCGCGTGGCACAACTAAGACCCAGCATACCCAAATAAATAAATATTTAAAAAAGGAACATGTGAGCATATATATATATATGTGTGTGTGTGTGTGTGTGTGTGTGTATATACACACACATATATATGCACACATACAGAATGGAATACTACTCAGCCATAAAAAAGAATAAAATCTTGCCATTTGCAGCAACATGGATGGACTTGGAAGGTATTATGCTAAGTGAAATAAGTCCGACAGAGAAAGACAAATACTGTATGATTTCATTTCTATGTGGAATCTAAAAAATAAAACAAACTAGTGCATATGAGAAAAAAGAAACAGGACTTCCTTGGTGGTGCAGTGGTTAAGAATCCGCCTGCCAATGCAGAGGACACGGGTTTGAGCCCTGGCCCAGGAATATCCCAAATGCTGTGGAGCAACTAAGCCCATGCACCACAACTACTGAGCCTGCACTCTAGAGCCCACGAGTCACAACCACTGAGCCCGTGTGCCAAAACTACTGAAACCTGCGCACCTAGAGCCCGTGCTCTGCAATGAGAAGCCACCGCAATGAGAAGCCCATGCACCACAACGAAGAGTAGCCCCTGCTCTCTGCAACTAGAGAAAGCCCGCGCTCAGCAACGGAGATCCAACAGAGCCAAAAATAAATAAATAAATAAATATTTTTAAAAAGTAATTTAAAAAAAAAACAGACTCAGATATAGAGAACAAATTAGTGGTTACCAGTTGGGAGAGGGAACGAGGGAGAGGCAAGATAGGGGTAGGGTATTAAGAGGTACAACCTACTATGTATAAAATAAATAAGCTAAAAGGATATATAGTGTAACAGGGAATATAGTCAATATTTCATAATAACTATAAATGGAATAGAACCTTTAAAAATTGTGAATCACCATGTTGTACACCTGAAAGTTATATACCATTGTACATGAACTATACCTCAATTGCCCTCAAAAGGCATAGGTGGAACGCAACAGATTGGCAGCCATGATGACACAGTGTAATATGGGCCAGGGTAGCAGCTGTTCTGGTAACTTCACCTACTACCTTTCCTTCATGACTACCCCACCTCCCATCTCCAGCCTGAATATAAAACCACTGCTGGATAGCTTCCCAAACGTCCCACATGAACCCAGCACTCCCTCAACTTCCGATCACCCCAATTGTTTCTTATTTCCAGGATTGTCTTGACTACCCACCCAGCTGACCAAGCTAAAAACATGTGCATCCACCTTTACCCTCCCCTCTCCATCCAGGCACTTTTATGGAATCAAGTCCAGATGAATCTACGCCCATGTCTCTTTTCCATTCCCTGATCTTGTTTTGGTTGTCAGTTTTCCTAAACTAGGGTGTGAACCTCCTCCAAGACTGGCTTCCAGACTCTCTCCATCCTCTACTTTGCCCACAAAAGAGCCTCTGATCGTGGGGGTCACTGATCAGAAACTACTCAGGTTGCTGAATTTTGAAATTTTTCATAATAAAATTCTGGGGGAAAAACAGTCAGGGTGTATTGTTGATGCAAGCAACAGAAGACTTCACTCCATAGTATAATAACCTAAACATTTAATCTTCTAAAGACTAACATGATGGTGCTTTGAAATAATTTTTAAATGCCCATTTCATTATGTCTTTTGTAGTTAAATTTATATGAAGTAATGCAAGAGGGAAGAGATATGGGGACATATGTATATGTATAACTGATTCACTTTGTTATAAAGCAGAAACTAACACACCATTGTAAAGCAATTATACTCCAATAAAGATGTTTAAAATAATTTATAAAGTAAACACAACCGGCTATCTGTATAAAAAGAGTCCACTCAAACTAGACTAAGTAGGAAAGGAATTTATGGGGAAAGGGAAATTGGATAAAGGTGATCAAAAGATACAAACTTCCAGTTATAAGATAAATAAATACAAGGGATGTAATGTATAACGTGATGAGCAAAGTTAACACTGCCGTATGGTATAGCTGAAAGTTGTTAAGAGAATACACCCTAAGAGTTCTCATCACAAGGAAAAACTTTTTTTTCTTTTTTTTATCTATATGAGATGATGGATGTTAACCAGACCTATTGTGGTAATCATTTCCTAGTATATGTAAGTCAAATCATCATGCTGTGCACCTTAAACTTATACAGTGCTGTATGTCAACTATATTTCAATAAAACCGGAGGGGGAAAAAACGGGATTTATTGGCTTATGTAACTTCAAAGTCCAGGATTCAAACGATGTCATCAGGACCCAGTTTCTCTCTCTGACCCTTGGCTCCACTTCTTCTGCAGCTCTATGCTCAGAGAGATCTTCACCTCTGGACCCAGAACTGCATTCTTTCAGATCTCTGTCCAGGGGAGACAGCACTTCACTCCATGCAATTAGAGAACAAAGCCCTGGGCTTGGCTCCCATTGGCCCCAATTGAGTCACATGGCTACCCTAAACCAATCACTATGGCCAGAAGGATGACAGCGATGATTGGTTTAGCCCTAAATCACCCAGGTAATTTAAGGATGAGCTAGAGCCAACTCCCCCAGAACCACTTTCCTGAGAGTAAATAAGGTGTGGGACCCAAAAAATCTGGGGGCTGTTACTGGAATTAGGGTGAATGAATGCTGAGAAACTCACAGCTTGGTCCTTATTTTTCTCATTTTTCCTGAAGACTGCCTCCCCAGTCTCCCTCAGCAAGCACGTCAGAACCAATATTAAAACGCAGGCTTCTCACTGTCCCAGGCTCCAACTTGAGCTTGGTCTCACACTCTCCTCATCTCCCACCCAGGTATGAGCAGATCCCCATGGGGGAGAAACTGGCCAGTCATACAGGGTCCATCGTTGAGCTCCAGGCTGGGGTGAGGTCAGTCTATAATAGGTAGTTTTGGACATTCCTCAAGTGCTGGGATTTGGAGGGGGGGCAAAGTTATAAATAGGAGTGGGGAGGTATATTAATTTCCTACTAACGCTCTAACAAATAACCACAAACTTGGTGGCTTAATACAAATCTATTACCGTTTTGGAGGTTGGAATTCTGTCTCATAAACTAAAGTCAAGGTGTTGGCAGAACTGCATTCCCTTCTGGAGGGTCTAGGGAAGAATCCACTTCCTTGCCTTTTCCAGCTTTGAGGCTGCCTGCATTCCTCGGCTCATGACCCCCTTCATCTTCAAAACCAGCAAGAGCTGGTTGACTCTTATTATCACATACGCTGACTCTTCAGCCTCTCTCTTCCACATTTGACTCCTGTGATTACACTGGGCCCACCCAGATAATCCAGGATAATCTATTTTAAGGACTGCTAATTAACAACTTTAATACCATCTGCAATCTTAATTCCCCCTTGCCATGTAATATAACATACTAACAAGTCTCCAGGGATCAAGCCATGGACATCTTGGGGGTGGGAGGCCTCCCCCAACAAAGGTCACTATGTCCTGGGACCAGTTCTTAAGTGGACAGAGGGAGAGGCTCCCTTCTTAGAGCTGTTGGGTAGGGCGCGTTAGATACATGCCATAACCTAGTCCTAGCTGCTGTTCTCACTAGGCCACTGGCCTGAATTAGACTTGAGTGGCTCAGTCAGGAATAAAGAAATGTGACATCACCAGGCTGAGTGTGGGGGACCTCCTCAGAGGGTAGCTGGGCTTTGAGGGATGCTGAGAATCTAGGAGAACCTATGGGGGGGGGGTTAGTCATGATGCTGCTTAAGTCAACAGAAGGGGAAGGAAAGTATGATGGCCTGGCGGCCTAGAAACTGGAAGAGGGTATCCATTTTAATCATCCAGCAACTACTACCCACTGGGGAAGAGAGGTGGAAGGGCATGAACTGCAGCCAGAGGGGACTGGAGCTCAGACAGTGCTCAACCCATCTGAATGAAGCAACCTTCCTGGCTTCACCCAAGTAGCTTCTGGGCTTTGGAATCATTTGCACTGGGTTCAAATCCCACTGTGCCAGTTATAGACTATGTGAACCTGGGAAAGTGGCCTAACTTCTCCGAATCTCTTGTTCCTCATCTATTAAATGAGAATGATACCACCATGTTCTTCATGTGGCTAATATGAATTAGAAGTTCTTTTTAAAAAAAAGTTATAAGCTCTTAAGGAACATTCTAGAAGGGAGGACTGTGAGATAGTCTAAAAGAAGCCCTAGCATGGATTGGTGATTAGGCTATTGTTGAGAGCACAAGTCTTGAGACAGACACGGGGTTGAATTCTGCCCTTACCATAACTAGCTGTGTGAGTCTGGACAAGACACTTAACCTATGTAAGCCCCAGTCATAGAATACATTTATTGTGTACCAAATCTGAGGCAAGCAGCTTCTTGCTATGTAAAGTCAGAAAAAGATTAGTACCTCATTCCTAAGGTTGATGTAAACTTGAAGTTAGATGCTCATAAGCAACTTGATTCAGTGCCTGGTGTGCAGGAGCTTCACTCAAATGTTAGGATAACTCCACCTGGGTGGAAAAAGAGGATAAGGAGAACAGGGAGCTAACTTGACTGGAAAGGCCACTGGATGTCCTGTGATGTTGCGGGCATCCCTGAGCACAGACCTCAGCGTCTAATTCGCAGCCGGTATGACCAGCAGGCTCACCCAATGTAGACACAAGCTGGCTGGCTCCTGGCCAGCTCAAGGTGTTTCCCTTTGCCTGGAAACCGGAAGGTGTGGCTGAGGCAGGGCATGGAGGAGAGCAGCTCAACTAAAAAGTGGTGGAGAGGAGCCCCGCTCTTGGATCTCTCTGGTTCCCCCAAATGCTGGGGACCAGCTCCCCCGGGCTAAAGGAGACAAGTGAGTAGGGAGCCACCTGGGAAGAGCATTTCAGGACTGGGGGCTTGAAAAAGGCTTGGGTCCTTCTTGCCTGCTGGGAGCCTGGGGTTTGGGTCCAGCCCTAGGACAAGAGGTGAGGTGGGAGCTGAACTCCTTAGGAAGAGTTCCCCGAACACGGCAGGGCCCCCTGCTGTGAACCAGAGCCCCGGGTAACCAGGCCCCAGGGTCGGTGGTGGAGATGAGAGCAAAGTGCACCCCCACCCCCACCCCAGGTCTGGACCAGGACGAGGCACCAGTAGCAATGCCGGCCGCCTGAGCTTCACATCATGTATACATACTGCTGCCTGGCGCCTGGGCAGGACGTCTGGCCTCTGCTGCAGCACCTCACCTACACCTACCTGCCCGCCCCTCCGCGGCTGCCCCCCATTCAGGCCCACAACTTCTGCAGCCGGCCCCCGAGCCTGAGCGCGGGCGAGTGGGCGGCTCCGCGGGAATACCACTGCTTCCACGCCACAGGCGCGACGCTAGTGATCACGCTGCCCTTGTGGGCCTTCCCGCAGGCCTACGCTGTGGCCCTGCAACCGCCGTTCCCAGCGCCCGGCTACCCAGGGCCGTCGCTTCAGGAGCCCGCAGATGCGGGGCTGGCGGCGGTCGAGAGCGGGACGCAGTGGCCGGACGGCAGCAGCCTGCACGCTGAGCTGCACTGGGGCCGCGTGGAACGTACGCTCCCGCCGGGCCTCTTTCTGCCGGACTTCGTGCGCCGGGAGTTGCGACGAGCGTACGGCACGTACCCACGCACCGACGTGCGCGTCACCTATCGCGGCGGCGAGTTCCTGCTGCAGGGCGCGCCGCGCGTGCGCGAGCCCGAGTACCGTACGGAGAGGCGAGTGCTGCGCCGGCCAGCGAGCAGCTGCAGCGGCTACAGCATCCCCGCGGGGGAAGCGGCGGAGCGCGGCCGCCGGAAGAAGAGGAAAGACTTGAGCTGAGGGCGCCGCGAGGCCCTGCGGCCGGCCAGGGTGAGCACGCGCGCGGCTCTCCTCCTGCCGCCACAGCTGTGCGCTGGGGCTGGGTGCACCTGTCACCTCTTTTTTTTTTAACCACCGCCCACTTCCTGCACTTCCTTGATTTCTCTCAGCTTATTGCTGGATGGCGGGGCAAGGGCGAGAATGGATCAAGGACATCTCTGGGTGGGTGTCCTATTACTCCTTCCTTCTACTTGGACTTGGGAAGCCTGAGTGTGTGTGGTGGAAGGAGGGCCTGAACCCTTTGTTTCCTCTCTCCTTCCTCCCCATCTTCTTCCTCTTTGAAGCCTGCCCTGCAATAAGCCCCCACTTTCGCTTTTTCCTCTCCTCCCTCCAGCAAAGCTCTCCAAACTCCCCAAGCTGAGGGCCCACCTATCCCCAGCTTGTAAGAAAAGTAAACAAATGAGTGAAGTCAAGTGTAGGCTTCAAGATCATTTTTATGCCTGGGGATAGGGGTTTTTCTTCATCTGTGTAAGGTGAGCCTTACTTTCCATCTTGGGGTACAAGGTGTTGGAGGTGAGGATTAGAGTGGACCTCTGGAAAAAGTATGCTTCCTCACTGGCTGGGCTTCACTCTCCCTTAACCAGCTCCCTTCCAGTGCGGGAGGACACTCTTCTAGGTCCTGAGGCCCACCACCCCCAGAGAGATTCGGAGGGCATAAGCTATTTTGTTGAGGCGTGGATGACAGGCATGGCTGAGGAAGGCTGAGGAGGGGATCCATAATCAGATCCATAATGGCTCTGACATTTTCTAGACTCTGAGCCTCAGTTTCTTCATCTGTAAAAGAAGAAGAAAAACAACCCAGCCTACGTGGAAAATTTACCAACGTTTAAATTTAAGATGAATGTCACTTCTTGTCTCCTGATTCTTGCTAACAGTGTTTAATAGGGTGAATTTGCAATATTATAGGAGTTTGCTGGAGGGTTAGGCCACACATCCAATTTTAACTAAGGGTCTGGCCAGACCACCAGATCTGATGTCCAAGCTGTATAAATTTGGCTCCTATTGGAATTGCTTTCACTGAACTTCCATTTGTGGTTGGCCAACAGCTACCTGGATATACAGGTATGTTATTGAAGCTGTAGATCACTTGATTGAACACTGCTGTATTTATGAGCTTCATGGAGAAGTTCTATTAAACCTCAGCATTTGGTAAAGATGTTTCTACTGATAAGTTGTTTGCTTTTATCTTTGAATCACCAAGGATCTCATAATTGATCATATTTTTCTATTTGCCCTGGTTTCTAGGGAGCCAAATTTGCTTAGCATCTTTTGTGTAAAACCTTGATCCTGAACTGTTACCCCTAGTTTCATCTTATTTTCCTTTCCTTTTTTATTTTTTAATTATAAAGACACAGGGAGGTGTTGTAGTGTGATGGGTTTGCTGTGTGACCTTAGATGAATTGCTTAATGTCCCTGAACCAATTTCCTCATTGCAAATGGGGATGATAGTATTAGGACCTATCTCATAAGATTATTGAGAAGGTACTGTGAAATCCTGCACAAAAAATGTTTACCACAGTGCCTGTCATGTACTAAGTGCTCAAAGGGTAGTGTTTGTTCTTAAAAAGTAGTCTGCAATACAGAAATTTATAAAATAGGAAGTTAAAATCTGTTCTAATATCTCTCACCCCCAAATGATCACTGAGGTCCAATCTAGTATTTTTTACTATTTTTTTCTGTTCACCTAGTATTAATTACATAAAATGAATTGCACAGTTTTGCTTGTTGCATTATACATTAAGTATATCTTGGACATCATTTTATGCCAATGCGCATGGAGTTACCTCATTCCTTAACAGTCATCCAATATTCTATAGCATTTGGATTCTTTCCAGTTTTTAGCTATTAAAAGTCCATCCAACAAATTTCTTGAGTGCCTTTTATTTGCCAGGAACAGTGGTAGGCCCTGAGGATACCATAGTGAATGAGACAGCCATGGCAGTTTCTGTCCTTATGGAAGACATTTAAGCTGAGATCTAAAGAATATGAAGAAGTTAGCCATGCAAAGAGAAGGGTGAGGGGAAGCCAGGCAGGAAGTATGGTGGGTGCAAACGTCCCAAGGAATGAAAGTTATCTTTATTCACTCGACAGGCATTTGAGAGCCCACAGTTTGCTGGGCAGTGTTCTAGGCACTGGTACTACGGGAGAAAAACCAAACAACTCCCTGCCCTCGTGGAGCCTACTTTAGAGGTGTAATGTAGAGAAACAGAGACTGACAACAAGCAAATGGGAATATACGATGTAATGTCATACAGTGATAAGTAATGGGGTGCTGTTTTCAACAGGATAATTAGGGAAGGCTTCTCTGAAGAGGTGACTCTTGAGTGGAGACCTAATAAAGACCTTTATGAGCCATTTGAATAGCTGGGGGAGAAAAGCAAGTACAAACACCCTTTGGCTGGGGTGTCCTTGTCCTGTGAGCGAGCGGGAAAGTGATAATTAATGAGGTTACAGATGAGGCTGGATCCTGTGGTACCTTGAAGCCATATAGAAAAATTTGGATTTTATTCTTAGGGGATGGAGGGTTATAAGCAGGGGGAAATGTGATGAGATTTTTTTTTTTTTAAGTTATTCTGGATACTGTGTGGAAAAGAGACTATAGAGGGGCTGTTTTGAAAATTGGGAGAGCAGTTAGGAGGCTTTTGAAGTAATACAGGCAAAAAATAAGCTGATGGCTTGGTCTTATTTGGAAGCTGTGAGGGTAATGAGAATAAATGTCCTTGAATATGCATCTTTATTCACATACACGAGTGTTAAATTGTGGAATCTGAAGTCTTAGAATTAGAAATTGAATCATTGAACAATGCCACCCTAGCAGCACAAGCACAGCCAGTGCCTAGATCTTTGGTTCTAAATTACATTCTCCAGTAAAAGGAACCAGTCCCCTCGGGAAAATGGCTGATTCCAAGGCTGTGGCAGGGAAGGTACAAGATGAGACTGGAACAACTTGTGCCAGAAAATAAAGGACTGATCAAAAATGTCAAAAGAACAAAGGAGCCAACTTGAAGGGACTTCCACTGACCAAATCAAGGACAGTTTAAGCATAGAAACAAATAATCACAGTAACAGATTATAACCTGCTGAATAAAATAAGGATCCCTAAGTCCATACTAATGCTAACTAAAAAATACATATGAAAGGAAAGCTCTTCCTTATAGTAGAAGTAATGATGAAATTAGAAAATCACCATTCCCAATCATCAGAGTAATGATTGATTCAGGTGAGAATCATTTCTGAATACTAAAACTGATGGGTGAAAGTTTGATGTGAAACTGGATATTTATATAGTTTCAAATATGTTCCAATAAGATATTTATTAATTACAAATTTTAAAATAGTAACCTGAAAAAAAATAGTAACGTGATAATATAATAGAGAAAACTGGTGGATAACACTTTAACCCCATTGCGGTACTCCCTCTTAAAGTCTTTCTTACCATCTTTAATGGGTTTCTTTAAAAAAAATTTTTTCAATTTATTTATTTATTTTTGGCTGCATTGGGTCTTCAGTGCTGCGCACGGGCTTTCTCTGGTTGCGGCACGCAGGCTTCTCATTGCGGTGGCCTCTCGTTGCAGAGCACGGGCTCTAGGCGCGCAGGCTTCAGTAGTTGTGGTGCACGGGCTCTAGAGCGCAGGCTCAGTGGTTGTGATGCACAGGCTTAGTTGCTCCGCGACATGTGGGATCTTCCCGGACCAGGGATTGAACCCATGTCCCCTGCATTGGCAGGTGGATTCTTAACCACTGTGCCACCAGGGAAGTCCCTAAAATTTTTTCTTTAACAGAGACAAATTGACATCATGTGCTGTCTGATATGTTAAACTGAAAAATACAACATCAGTTCAGCAGTAAGGCATAATCATGAGGAAACCTCAGATAAACCTAAATCGAGAGAAAATTGTTCAAAAATGTCAATGTCATAAAAGACAAAGGTTTCAGGTCAAAGGAGACAAAAAGAGGCATGAAAACTAAATGCAACACATGATCCTGTTTTGGATCCTGGACCAGAATGAAAATTGTTGTGAAGGACAGTGTCGGGACAAGTAACAAGATTTGAATGAGGACTATAGATTAGAGAAAGCAGCATGGCAAAACGTTAACAGTTGGTCAATCTGGTAGAAGCCTAAGCCAGAGTTCTTTGTACGATTCTGGCTACTTTTCTTTAAGTTTGAAATAATTTCTAACTAAAAATAAAAATAGCAATAATAAGTAAATTGAATCTCTGGATCAAAAAGGATACACACTTAAAATGTACTCTGTCACAGGTTTTATGTTTTAATCTTAGAGAATTGTCTGCATGCTGGTAAGCCTCCTCTAATCCTTTTTTTGAAACAAGGCAGGCTTCAAGTAAATCATGAGTCTCATACCAAGTTAGGTGTGTTCTGAATTCCCTTCCTTCTCTATTGTCTCAGGTCCAGACCCTTGAAGTCTCTCAACTTCCCCCATCTCGGGACTTCCCTGGTGGCTCAGTGGTTAAGAATCCGCCTGCCAATGTAGGGGACGTGGGTTTGAGCCCTAGTCCGGGAAGATCCCACATGCCGCGCAGCAACTAAGCCCATGCGCCACAACTACTGAGCCTGCGCTCTAGAGCCCGCGAGCCACAACTACTGAGCCTGCGAGCCACAACTACTGAAGCCCGCGTGCTCTAGGGCCCACGTGCCACAGCTACTGAGCCCGCATGCCTAGAGCCCGTGCTCCGCAACAAGAGAAGTCACTGCAATGAGAAGCCCGCGCACTGCAACGTGAAGAGTAGACCCTGCTCACCGCAACTAGAGAAAGATCGCACGCAGCAACGAAGACCCAACACAGCCAAAATTAATTAATTAATTTTAAAAAAAGAACTAAGTACACATCCCCCAAAATTCCATTCACAGGAATTTAAAAACAAAAAAAACACTTCCCCATCTCTGAGAATCCGCATTGCTCACATTCTTCCCCCAAGTCTTCCACATATGCCCTGGAAATGCCCAGAGACTGCAAACAGTATACCCCTATCCCCCAGCCCCAGTGAGGGAGGAGGCCCCCAATTACAGGCTTTTTGAAGGAAGTGCTGCCACTCAGCTCAGTCCAACATGCCAGTCCTTCCAAACCCCAGTGCTTGCTCCAGCCCTAAGGATGTAAAGAAGCCCTGCAGGGAGCCTAGATGCTTCTTTGTTTGTTCTTTTCTTTGAACTTAACCCTTAGAACTCATAAAACATCTGGGCTGCCAGGGACTTTACTGTTCACCTGGCCCAACCTCCTCAGGTGACCTTATGCTGGGAAACCGAGGCCAGAGAGAAGGAGTGACTCACCCAATGTC
Source organism: Tursiops truncatus (assembly GCF_011762595.2). Classification (NCBI taxonomy): domain Eukaryota; kingdom Metazoa; phylum Chordata; class Mammalia; order Artiodactyla; family Delphinidae; genus Tursiops; species Tursiops truncatus. Next base: position 25,845,872 of record NC_047049.1, read on the forward strand.
ACACAGTAGGTGGGAATCCAGAGCATCTAGATCCCAGCAGGGCTTGGGCTACCAAACTCATCTTGGTGGCCTTCTCCTCCTGGCCTTGCCCCAGCTTTACCCAACCCTGGCATCTGGTCTAGAGCCCTTTGCTCAATAAACCCTGACTGACCAATTTTAAACCCTGTCCTACCTCCCAGCTGGGTAGCTCACATCCTACTGAAGGGAGGATAATAAGAATCATAACAGGGAGTTCCCTGGTGGCCCAGTGGTTAGGATTTGGTGCTTTCACAGTGGAGGCCCAGGTTCGATCCCTGGCCAGGGAACCATCGCGCATGCCATGTGACATGGCATAGCCAAAATAAACACACACACACACACACACAGACACACACAAAAGAATCATAGCAATCTCACACACATAACTCAGAACTTACTATGTGTAGGCACTGTGCTAGAGCCCTGTACAAAAACTATCATTTAATCTTCACAAAAACCTTGATGTGGATATAATTATTATTCCCATTTATAGATTAGGAAACTGAGGCCGATAGAAGTTAACAACTTACCCAAGGGTACACACAGAGAATACACCTGGGAAATCTGACTGTAGCCTTAACATCTAGGCCAAACTGCCTCTTCATACATGAGACACACTCAGCAAAATACAAGGAACGTTTATTGAACAGCCACTCTGTGTAGGACACAGGACTAGACACTCTGGGGCTCATGAATCAAGCCCCACTGGAAGCGGAGTGCGGAGGATTTGTAGGAGATCGTATGCATCATTGAGGGTTGAAGAAGATTCTTGTAAGAGGCATCTGAGAGAGGCTTTGAAGGATGTATAGGATTCCAACAGATAGCGATGGAATGGAGGTGTCCCAGGGAGAACTGAGGAGGGATCAGCATGAATAAAAGCATGCAGCGGGAGCAGGAAGTAGCAGGGTTTCATTGGAGGACAGGTTATAACCAGGGAGCAATGGAAGATCAGGCTTGAAAGCTAAGTGGAGGCCATACTTTGAAAGACTTTAATGGCAAGGTGAGGAGTTTTGGGGAGCCATTGAAGTCTTTGACAAGAAGAGTAACTCAAAGTTATTAAAAGTTCTGGCAGGTGGCAGCACCTGGCTGGGACGCTGTGAGTCTGAGATAGCAGGTCCCCCATGACCTCAGTATTGACAGTACAGCACAGCCGGGCACCAGAACTGAGTCCCCAGGGCATTTGCTAGAGCTCACAGCCTATGGAATTCAGTTCTCAGAGCCAGATGGCCAAAGTTCTCTTAGCCTTGATGCTGCCCTCCTGTGCTCCCTTCTGTGAATTTTCCCCCATTCCCAGGATGTGTCAGAAGAGGAACCTGGGATCTCAAGATTCCTCCTATCCCATCGACGGTCTGAGCTCAGAGCTGAAAATAGGGGCCCATTGCTAGGGAAAGAGGTAAGGGTTCTCTAAATTCTAACAGGATACTGATGTAGGATATGAGGCGAGGGGACTCAGGGCTGTGGTAGGGATTCCGTGGGTACTGCAGAGTCAGACCCGTCATCTCCTGCCCAGATACGCTCCTGGTGGGGCCAGATGTGGAACTGGATGGGCAAGGGGTTAGGGGAACAGCCAGAACATGTACACTGAGAAGGGCATTTCTCTAGAGAATGAGTGGCTTCCTGAGCCAAAGAGGACCCACAAAATATGGATCCCCAAGGTAGAGGGAGGTCCAGGAGTCCCAGCTCCCTGAAAATCTCCCCACCTGAAGTGAAGATCTGAAGTACCTGGGATAGATAAGGGAGCAGAAGAGAAAGACTTCCCTGAAACACACGTTGACTTTCTACAGAGTTAAACTGAGGGCTGGGGTGTTATTCCCATTCACAGGGCGGACCTGCAGCCTATCCCTGGAGATGGGAGAGGCAAGCTGGCAGGCTCAGGAGTCACCCTACCCCCACCCTGCTTGAGTTGAGAGAAAGGGGTCTGCATTTACCCATGAAGCCTCTTCTCTCCCTCCTGGAGCTGGATCTACAGGGATGCTCCCAGAGACTGCTCCTTAAATAGGGCCCGCTCCAGCCAACTCCCGCCCCCGCCCCATCCTGGCTCTTCTGAGAAAGGAGGAAGGTGTGGGAGGGCCAGGCACCCTGCCCAGAGAGCCCTTGCTGACCTCAAGCAAGAGTGGGGACCCCCCTCTTCCCCCCCACCCCATCTTTCAAAGCGTTCCCTTCCTCACCTCAGTCTCTGAGTCCCTCCCACCCCTTGAGACCAGCCAGCTGGGTTCTTTCTCTGCTTTTAATGTCTGGGAAATCTGCTCTTTATGCCTAATTCAAGCCCAATTTCCTCATTCTGAGGTTGGATGATAGGGAATTGATGTGCTAGGGGAAGCTTCAGCGCAGGCTTCTAGCTTCTCCCATCAGCTCAGGAGACCCAGCATCTGTTGCAGAATTCGTTTGACGGAATGGGGAGAGAGGAGGTATCGCTCTACCTCCTTTCACCTCATGTAGCTTCAAGCACCATCCAAAGCGTAAGTGGAGTTTGTTCCCATCCTGTGGAGAGAGATTGAGACCTGAGGGGACAGCAAATCAGGAGCTTAAGGTCCAGCCTGCTATGGAATGTCGAGAAGGACAAGTGATCCCTGGATCCCCTGCCTTACAGTTTGTGTGTGTCCTTGTGCCTGTGGTGGTCCCTCTCCTCAGCCCACTATCTGTCCTCTGACTCCAAAACCTAACCCTTGCTGCACAGAGTTGAGACTCTCCAGGGTCTGAACTGGGAACTGAGGGGCTCCCTCTAAATGGTCTTTCCCATCATCCTTCCCTGAAAGCTCAGGAAGTTCTTTCCCACGATAATATGTAGCTACATCCAACTGCTATTCAAGAAACAGGCCGTGGGGGAGGGGGAATGGTATGCCTCAGGGATGGCCACAAGGGTCCTGAGCCAGGACTAGGGACAGCTCTTCTGAGGAAACCTGAAAATTCCTGTAATGGGGGTGGTAGGGAGAAAAGAGTCATCATCAGTATTGTGCAACGGAGGGGGAGGGAGGATAGGGGACTGGGGGAGGGGAGCGATGGCCAAGTCTTTAGAGGGCTGGCAGCTATCCATCACCCCTTTCCCAGGGGCCTGCTTGGCCAGAGTTGAAAGTGGCTGTCACCTCACACCTCATTAACCCCAGCAGCACCAGGCTGGCAGCAGCAGTGCTTTCATGGGAGACACGTTGCTAAAGGTGCTCCCTCCTTCTTCCCTCCCCTTTCCTGCCCCCTCTCCCCAGCAGCCAACATCTTGCTCTCTTTGAGGCCAGAGGATCCTGGTGGGGAGGTGGGAGGCTGCTGTGAGGGACAGGACTGGAAGAGGGAGCAGTGATCCCCTTTTTCTCCATATTTTGGCACTGCCTCGGTCCTCAGGGAAGAGAGGATGGGACCTTCTACCTTGGACTGTGAGCTCCTGTGGATAGGGACAATCTCTGGGTCCCCAGCACCCTACAAGGGGACTAGCCCTGAAAAGAGGCTCATCCCTGCTGATCGGGGATGGGAGAGTTCATCCTTGAATGGAACTCCTTCCCTCATGACCCATTAAAGGGTTCTTGGGAAGGGAAGGCTATGGGCTTCCCCACAGGGTAGTACCGGGAAGCTCCGTAGCAGGAAGAGAAAGAGGAAGCTGAGGCCTTACAAGGTACTGGAGTTCAGCCGTCCTGTCATAAATGAGAAGCCCTGCCAATTCGGGCATGAAGTTACCGGGGGTGGGCATGGCCTGCAGGCCGTCCTGGATCTGCGCTCAGGTGGATCCTCGCTCAGAGCACCTGCTGCCCCGCCTTCCCCATCCAAACCAGGCTCCAGGTCCCAAGACGCAGGCCCTGTAACCCACACTAATCTTGGGGAAACATCGCTGTTAAGAGAATACAAAGGAGAGTTAGATATGGCGGGTAAGTCAGCACCTCAGAGTTGTTGGGTGACAGGGCTTGAATATGGACTGGACACGAAGGGGGAGAGACGGGATTTGGGGAAGAACACTGGGTCTAGGAGTAGGGCCACCAGAACCAACCAGGGAGAGACAAGGGCGGGGTGGGGGTGGGGAAGCTACAGGATTTGAGGGCGGAGATTTGGGGGCGAGGAAATAAGACGGATGGGAAGACACCGAGTGGGGTCAAAATGTTCTCCCGTCTGTGCAGACGGCAAGGCACTAGGAGGGGATACAGTCAGTCACTGAGACTCCACCCACTGGCTGGACCTCCACGCCTAACTCCTCCCTACTGTCAACAAAAATGGCCGCCGCGGGATCTCGCCCAAAGCTCTGAGACAAATGAGAATGGTAGCAGGAGCACCGCCCACTTGTGGGCATGCCCTTCTTAAAAATGGCTACCATGGCGCTTCTGGAAAGTAACCGCTCTGGGCCCCGCCTTTGATCTCGTTGGTGGGGCTGGGGGGATGAGAGCTGCACCGCGCGGGACAAATCGCCGGCGGCGCCCGACGGAGCAGGTGATTTCCCCTTCAGGCCCCGGCCCAGGGCTAAGAGAGTCGCGGAGAGCGTTGACCCAGGGTACCCGTCCTGTGTGTCTCCCCACGGTACCCCCGGGGCCCGCCGGAACCCCATCTCTGATTCTCGCCGTGGCCTGTATCAAGGCACATCCTAGCCTGCTCAGGCCTCCCTCGTCATGTGTCCCTCAGGGCCACAACCGCATCCCTGTGCCCTCGGGCCCACTATTCTGGATGCTTATGGGTACCCCGCTAGCTCGTTTAGGGAGCTCCTGCTTCAGGGGTCGGCCATCACCATGGTCCCACTTCCTGTATTCCCGCCTCCCCCCATTTGTGCTCCTGCCTGACTTTGGATGCCGGAATCCCTTGTGTACCCATCGGTGTCCTTGGCTCCTCTAAGACCTGACTTGGGGGTCAGGGTACAATGATGTGCTCTGGAACCTGCGTTATGGGACTAGGGCCCCAGGAGCTGGGCTTCATAAGGGCTGGGAGAAGCAGTGAAGACCTCGTTTCTAGACCCTCTTGAGTGCCCCAGACTTCTTCCACTCTGCTTCCCAGAATTCCTCCTCCCACATGGCCTTCTGCTCTCCCTCCACCTTGGGCATCTCCCCACCCCAAGGGAACAACATGGTACTCCTTCCCCCAGTCTCACTTAAACTTGTCCAGGGGGGTTTTATGGAACATCTGGAAAGTCCAGGCCTGTGCTTGGTCCCGGGGATGCTCTCAGACCAGCCGAGGGCAGTGAGGATGGGGCAGTCAGGGTTGGCTCCAGGGAGGAAGTGAGGCCTGCAGAGTGAGAGGCGAAGGGAAAGACATTCTGAATGGGGAGAATGGTGTGAGCAAAGATTCCGAGGTAGGCAGAGGGCCAGCCAAGCAGGAGAGGATCAGATTACAGGCTGGGGACTGACCATTTGCATCATGAAAGGTGGTATAGTGTAGTGGTTAACAATGAGCCAGACTGCCTGGGTGTAAATCTGCCATTAACTTACTGTGTGACCCTGGGCAAGTTACTTAACCTCTCAGTGCCTCCATTTCCTTTTGGGTAAATGGGATAATATCAATATGATATATTAGTATCTATAATTGTGAGGATTAGGTAAGTTAATACATGTAAAGTGCATAGAACAATCCCTGATAGATTGTAAGCAGTCAGTAGATGCTAAATATTTTTACCTTCATCAGAGGTGTTTAAACAGGACTCATGACAGGATGACAATCACATTTCATGGGTGCAGCTAACCAGTGGACTCTTATTTGGAGCCCCCAGGAAGTAACGGGGTTCTGTGGGCTATATCCAGAATTTGAAAAGTCTCAGGGAAATCATGTTCTTGCCCTGGAGAAGGCTGGCTGTTCAGGCTGCAGCTTCCCCAGCTTAGGGACTATGGAGGAGAAATATTAGGAGACGCCTCTGGGTAGGAAAGAGATGCTGAGGAAGCCTAGGGGGATGGAGAAGGGTGAAAAAGAAGTGGCAAGCTTTGAAGGCTGGGTGAAGTTTGGGCAGCCCAAGAACAGGAGGAAGGGGGATGTTCCATTAGGAGACAAGTTAGAGCAAAAGCTCAGGGCAGGAAGACTTTTTTATTTGGGCACAGTGCGGGGGGGGTGTTTCCTAATAATAACTCCCTGGCTCTTGGACCTTGGTTAGAAACCTAGGGGCATCAGACACATCCCTGAGAGCTTTTTCCCTAGAAGTTTTCATGCAGCATCCGTGGACTTTTGTCCCAGCAGAGGTTGGCAGGCAACTGCTAGCAGCCAGGATTGGTATAACCCAGGGTGGATGTAGGTCTCCCTAGGGGGCTGACTTCTTGGGGGAGCTGCATGATGGGATCTGGTATGCCCTGTCTGAGCAGTTCTCTTCCTCCCCAGGGCCTACGCTAGGGTCTGGAGCAAGAGGCTAGCCTCCCCTGGTAGGATAGGGCTTCTCAGTTCTCCTGTCCTGAGCAACCCCTGTGCTGTCACGGCAACTCTGTGTTACCAGTCAGGGGACAAGGGAACTGCGATAATAGATGGTAGCCCTATCTCAACCCAATTGGAGGTCTTGACATCTCCCCATCCCCTGGAGTAGCCCCTAGAATATACACTCACTCAACTAGGTGTCCTGGATTTATCTCCTGACTACCACAGTCAAGCCAGGTGACTTTGGGCAAGTCATTAAACCCACTCAGCTTCAATCTCTTCATTTCTAAAGTGGGGAGTAACTGTTTATTGAGTGTCTACTTCACAGAAGACACTGAGTGTACATTGATGAATAAGCCAGGAGTGTAGTCTCTGCCCTCATGAAACATGTGGAAGAAACATTAAACATTGCCCCAATAATGTTTTGATTATAGCTGTAAAAGGTGCTGCTAAGTAAGGAAAAGTGTAGTCTGCAATGAGGATGTAAGATGGAGGAGACCAAACCAGTTCTAAAGGGTCAGGGGAGCATCCCTTGAAGGAAATTGTAAGCTGAAACCTGAAAGGTGAGAGGAGTTAGCAAGTGAAGGGGTGGAGGTGGCACGTTGCCCAGGCAGAGGAAACAGTTTGTGCAAAGACCCTTGCTGTGAAAAAGCTGGAGTGCTGGCAAGCTGAAAGCAAGCCGGGGTGGAGGGGAGTGATCCCGGGGGTGGGTGGTGCGTGGTGAGGCTGGAGAGATGTAGGCAGGAGTAAGGCCCTGAATTGAGGGCCATAAAAAGAAGCTGGACTTATCTGAAGGGAAGCAGGAAATCACTGATAGATTTTAAGCAGAAAAAGTGTGATTTTTTTGGTAAATATTGTACAGCCATGATCTTTGTAGAGAATAGGTTGTTGGGGGAAAGATGGTAGTGGGGAGAACATTTAGGAAACTCTTGCAGTTAAGGCAAGAGTTGGAGCCAAGTGGGAGTAGAGATGGAGACAAGTAGATATGTTGAGGGATAATGGTCAGGGCATGGTGACTGATTGGATGTGAGAAGGCAAGAGGTAGGATGGTGTCAATGATAATTCCCAGACTTGTGGCAGAAACAGCTGGGTACGTGGACATGCGTATACTGAGATAATTCCCAGACTTGTGGCAGGAACAGCTGGGTACATGGACATGTGTATACTGAGGACAGCCTTGGAGGAATAAAAGACTTGGAAGAATGTCAGTTTGGGACATGTTAAGTCATCCCCACAGAGGTGTCAGAGAGGTAGACGTACAAGTGTGTAGCTCAGAGGAGGAGACTGGACTATAGGATTGGACATTTGGGAATTGGTGACATGGAGTTGGTACAAGAAGATGTGGGCCCAGATGAGATTTTCCAGAGAGAGAGGGTGCAGACTGAGGAGAAAGGAGAAGCAGCTTTGAGCCTGAACTTTGCTGCCACATTTAGAGGGAAGCAGAGGAGAGGGGGACAGAGAAGGAGCCTGGGAAGAAATGGCCAGAGAGGTAGAAGAGAAACAGGAGGATGTGATGCCTCCTAGACCAACATTGGTGCTACTTGAAAGGGCAAATATTAGGTGAAACTACAAGAAATTGCCTTTTTCTTTTCTTTTTCAGATCAAAAACAGGTAATATTGGCAAGTTCATATGGTTCAACCTAATGAGACCAAAACCTGAAAAAATAACTCATGCCCTTAGCCTGAGAAAATTTAGTAGAGCAGAAGCCAGACTGAAGTTGGGGAGAAGTGGATAGAATGGAGAATAATAAGGGAATAGATTCAACAGGACCTGGTGATTGATTGATTGCAGCAGGGGTTGAGAGAGGGTGAAATCATGGGTAACCCCCAAGTTTCAGGTTCGGTAGCTGAGTGAGTCATGTTAGCTGGTGAAACAGGAGGAGGTGCCTGTTTGGAGGGGGAGTACACACATCGGGAGGATATGGTGAGTTGGGGCTAGGTGCAGTTTGAGGTGCCCCTGAGTCTCCTGAGTGGTGTAATGAGCTGACATTTGGACTCGTGGGTCTGGAGCAGTTCTTTACCAAGTAAATGTTCCTGACTACCAAATACAGACTTTAGGGAGTCAAAAGCATGTAAGTAGGAATGAAATAAGTCAATAAGTATTTATCGAGCACCTACTAAGTGCAGGCATTCTTCTAGGTGCTAGGGCTATACCAATGGATAAGACAAAGTATCCCCCCCTCAAACTCCCTCTTCTTGAAGCATACATTCTGTGGGGGAGGACAACAGGCAAATAAACATAAAGATAACATGGAGCTGTAGTATATGCTATATAGAAAATAAAGCAGAGTAAGGGATTGGGGAGTATGGGGAATGCCTAATTTTGGTCGGTTAGTCACGAAAGGTCTCTCTATGGAGGCAACATTTGAGCAGAGCCCTGGCAGAGGTGAGGGGATGAGCCATGTGGATATCTGGAGGAGACAGGTAGAAAGAAACTGGGCAAGTCTGAGGAATAGCAAGGAGGCTGCTGGGGCAGGAGTGGAGTTAGCAAGGAGGGAGTGGTGAGGTTGGAGAGGTAAGCAAAGGCCAGATCTTGTAGGGCTCCGTAGGCCTTGGGACGGAGGATGGAAAGTCCTCCATAGATAGGCCCAAGCTGCTGGAAGGGCAAGGACCTGGCAGGAAGAGAGAATTCATGAAAGGCTTCCCCTTCTATCTGGGCCCCAGAGCCAGAAAAGCCCCTTTGTGCAGAGGGTGGGTGGCCCACTCTGGGTGGGGGAATGGCTGTGCTCAGTCCTGAGGCCTGCTCCTTGGGGGGCTGGACAATGGGTCCCTTGTGGTTGGACTTGGGGGCCAAGTGGCCCTCTCAGTGATGGGATTCCTCAGCCAGGAGGCATGTGACCTCAAGACCTCGGCTTCTTTCCAGAGGGTCTAGGCCTACTGTTGGGGAATGGGGTGGGGAGATGGGGAGAGGTCGGGGGAGGGGGGAGGGAAACGTCCACTCTGGAAACTTTCTCCTGAGACAGTGTCCTGCCCTGTCTCAGGCTGGAGGAGGTGGAGAGATAGGCAGGCAGGGGGCTGTGGCTCTGCTTGAGGGAGTGGGGGAGGGCTGAAGAACTGGAAGCTATGGGCAACATCAACAAATGGTTTCTACAGCAGGGCAGGAGGGAGGAGCTGGCCGCCCCTGGACCTGGTGGGCAGCGGCAGGCAGAAGAGGGCCTGACAAGCCTCTGTCTTGTGTCCCTTCAGAAGAGAGAGCATGGAGCTGGAGAGGATTGTCAGTGCAGCCCTCCTTGCCTTTGTTCAGACGCACCTCCCAGAGGCTGACCTCAGGTAGAAGCTGCTCTCCTAGAAGGGTCATGCTGGGGCCAGAGTTGGAGCTGCTGGGCAGTACTCTGGGCCTTGGCCAATGGAAAGACTGGGGTGGGAAGTACTCAGCCCTATTCCTCAGGTGGAGGAGGGCTGGTTATCATTTGCTGGTATGGCCTCACCTCTCATCCTGTTCCTGTCACCCTTGTTGAACAGATGCGAAACCAAAGCTCTGAGGGGGTCGGGGGGGGGGTGGGGGGTGGGATACTCTTCTGGGCTTAAGGCTTGAGGTCTGGCTCCTGGACCCTATGAAGCCCAGGGCTGGAGTCCCAGGCTAGGTGGCAATGCTGGAGGTAACAGGGCTTGTCCTGTCCCCTTGCTGCAGTGGCTTGGATGAGGTCATCTTCTCCTATGTGCTCGGGGTCCTTGAGGACCTGGGCCCCTCAGGCCCATCGGAGGAGAATTTCGATATGGAGGCCTTCACTGAGATGATGGAGGCCTATGTGCCTGGCTTCGCCTACATCCCAAGGTGGGGCCTGGCTGGAACCAAGAGGAGGAGGAGGGCTGGCTGATTGTGGAGGGTGGGCAGAGTTGTCCTTTTACCGCCCTCCTTGCCTTTTCAGAGGTACAATAGGGGAAATGATGCGGAAGCTCTCAGGGCAGTTGAGTGGTGCCAGGAACAAAGGTGAGTCTGGGAATCGGGCACTTGGGTGACTTAAACCCCCATCCTCCAAAGCCCTGGCAAACCTGTTGCTCTTTCTGCCTCTTTAAGAGAACCTGAAACCACAGAGCTCTGAGGTCCAAGGTCAGGTATCTGTCTCCCCAGAGCCTCTGCAGCGGCTCAAAGAAGAGACGATGTCTTCTCCGACTGCTGCTGGGGACACCCAAGATGAGGTACTGGTAGAGGAGGGTACCGACGAGGGAGCTAGGGCCCTGGAAAGGAGGAAGTATTGCCTCTTGTCAACATTTATGCCCACAGGCATCCGGCGCTGAGGAGGAACTGCTGCCAGGGGTGGACGTACTTCTGGAGGTGTTCCCTACCTGTTCGGTGGAGCAGGCCCAGTGGGTGTTGGCCAAAGCTCGAGGGGACTTGGAAGAAGCTGTGCAGATGCTGGTAGAGGGGAAGGAGGAGGGGCCTCCAGCCTGGGATGGCCCCAACCAGGTATCCTCTGCTAGACAGCCCCCCAACCCCATGTAACCTCAGCTATGTTCCACCTTAGTGTTAAGCCCCCGCCCCTAGCCTATCCCCATTTGCTTTTCCTGCTGGTACCCTAGGCCCTAGACAGGCTTCCCCTCTCTGCAGGACCTGCCCAGGCGCCTCAGAGGCCCCCAAAAGGATGAGCTGAAGTCTTTCATCCTGCAGAAGTGAGTCTGGGCTGGGCTGGGCCGGGCCGGGCCGGGCCCTGCCCTTAGAGGGTTTTCCTAGGGTGGCAGGAGCTTCACCCAGCCAAGTTTTTGGCAGGTACATGATGGTGGATAGCGCAGAGGATCAGAAGATTCACCGGCCTATGGCTCCCAAGGAGGTGAGCCGGTTGCAGCTCCTAGGGTCATGGAGTGGGTGCAACTGTCTCCTGGCTTCTGCTACTCACTACCTGATTGCCTGACAGGCTCCCAAGAAGCTGATCCGATACATCGACAACCAGGTAGTGAGCACCAAAGGGGAGCGATTCAAAGATGTGCGGAACCCTGAGGCTGAGGAGATGAAGGCCACATACATCAACCTCAAGCCAGCCAGAAAGTACCGCTTCCACTGAGGCACTCGCCAGACTGCCAGAGCCGTCTAGGCTCAGATCCCAGAGGGATGCAGGAGCCCTACACCTCCACACAGGGCGCGCCGTAACTCCTGTCCCCCGTCTTTCCCTACTTCCTCGCTCCACAGTGTTAACCTCCTCTTGGAGCTGCCATGGGCACAGTAAAGGTAGCCCCAGGAAGGTGTGAGTGCATTCTGGTCATTTCACAGCTGGGGTGCTGGAGTACTGTGTCTGTCTCTCCCAGCCTCACATCCCCTATCTCCAACAGGGCAGCAGCGCCAGGCAAGAAGGGGTAAAAAGCTCTTTATTTGAAGCTCCAGGGTAGGGCAGGGCACTGGCCTCTCAGCCGAGGCCCCCACAGTTCAGTTTCCCTACGGTTCACAGTGAGGCCCCGCCACACAGTCCAGCTGTGCCCATCGGCAGGCGGGTCAGACCTGCAGGTTGACAAAGGGTGCAAAGCCTGCCATGTCCTGTAGCAGCACCAGGGCCTGATGCAGCGGAGGCTCCACATCGATGTCCACGCCGCGCTTCCGCAAACGGCTTAGGCTGGGCTCGGCCACATGGTGGCAGTGCCGCACCCGCAGCGAGCGCAGCGCGGGGCAGTACTCGGCCAGCGTCCTGGGGGAGGAGCCGGGTGAGGTGAGGGGCGTGAAGCCGCTACACCCACGGTGGGGGAGCCGGCAAAGCCCCTGTCTCCCTCCAGTTCGGGGTATACTTCTTCCCTCCGTATAGAAGGGAGGAGACCCGGTTTGGGGTCATACATTTAATGCGTCCAGTGAACCGTAGACTTCCTGTCTCTGAAACAGGGAACCTGCTTCTCAGCTGTGCCCAGGATTGCAAGGTTTTCCCCTTGTTGAAGAACAGCCAGAAATCTGACTTTTGTACTCTGTATGTGGAATCTCCCAATGTGTAAATACTGGTTCAAAAAAGTTTTTAAACTGTGGGCTCTCTGGCCTAGGCATTCCTAGAGGCCCTTCCTGTTCAGAATGGGGGTACCGTGGTAGCAGGAAGATACAGGAACCCCAGTTCTGCCTTTCGACAACTACAGCCCGCCCCAACCCCCAGAGGCTAATTTATTGCCCTCCTCCCATCCCACCGACCCCAGGCCCAGGCACCTGACACCGTCGCTTCCAACCCGGAGGCAGCCGGTTAGGTCGAGGTGCTGGAGTTCCGGGCAGTTGCGAGCCAACTCCTGGACGGCGACGTCCCCCACATTTGCGTTGACCGCCAGCGAGAGGCTGCGAAGGCCTGCGCCGCGCCTCTGTGCCAGGTACACGATGGCTTCATCCTTGAGCTGTCGGCAGGCGGTGAGGTCCAGCTCCTCAAGGGCCGGACAGCGGTCAGCGAGGCCGCGCAGCGCCAGCCCATCTACCCAGTCACAGTGCGCGAGCGAAAGGCGCTGCAGGCGGGGGCAGCCCTCGGCCAGCGCCCCCAGCGCGCGGCGGCTCAGTTGCCCGCAGCCGGCCAGCGCCACACTCCGCAGCTGGGGATTCCGCGCCAGCACCGGCACCAGATCCTCGTCCGACAGCCATTCGTGACACGGCGCCAGCGCCAGCTCCTGCAGCCCCTCGGCGTCCCGCAGCAGCCAGGCCAATGCGGCCTGCGGGATCTGCGGACCCACCTACGGGCGGGGAAGCACCTCGACTCTCAGCTGGTTACGGGGGCGGACGCTGCCTACCCGTCCCTGAGGAGTGCTTTCCTGACAGCAGGTCGCCCTCGGGGCTTGCCACCTGACCTCCCAAGAGAGACCCTACGCGCCCTCTGAGTTGATTCCCGGTACTCGCCCTTTGAGAGTACTTCTCGCTGGGTGGATCGCTTCCAGGTCATTCCTAGAGGCCCAAGGGGGATCCCAAAGGGTAGACAGCAGAGCTGGGAGCTGGAGGTTCAGGGCTGGCGACTGGAGGTTAGAGGCGGGGCTGGAGCCGGGGCGGGGGCAGAAGTGGGTGGGGCTCCGGCCCCAGGCTTACCTGAGCGGCGTCGAAGCGGCGCAGCCCGGCCAGGTGCAGCTGCACTAGCGCCCGGAAGGCCCGACTGACGCGCTGCAGCTGGAGCAGCTGGCGCAGCGGCACACGGTTCAGGACGTGTGGGAGCAGCACGTCTTCCCAGGGCAGGTCCAGGAGCCTGCGGGCAAAGGGGCGTTGGCGGCGGCGTCACCGGGTTGCTGTTACCTGCGAGTCCGCCTCCGTTATGCTCCTAAGCCCCGGCTCCTAAAACCGACCCCCAGACCCGGCCCTGGTTCAGCTACCCTCCCCCAGGCCTTTTTTCCCTCTCTCGGCCCCTCCGGTGCTCGGTACCTGACGGCTCCGGGCTCTTGCTCCCCTCCGGACTGCTCCATCGGTGGCTCCATCGGCTGTCTACTGCGCGTGCGCAGTAAGGTCTTCTTGCTTTGGCCTGGAGCGGCCGCAGCGAACCCGCCTACTTTGGCTGTAGAGACAGACCGATTCAATCGAGTGCCGGCTCACTGAGGATCCTGTCTGAAAGTGTTCCGGATGGATCCCGAAACTGAAGGCGAAACAGGCCGGTGGTATAAAGTTAGACCTCGCCTTCTCCGCTACAGGGCTTGAGACCCGAGGCTGAAGAATGCGATGGTGCAGCAGAGACTGGCTTTTTTCGTTTTGGGCTAGTGGCCGCCTCAAAGTGAAGTGATGGGAGGAGCAGGCAAAGCCAAACGTATAAGGGGCGGGGCCAGGACTGTTAAGGTTCTGGGCCTATTTTCTCTGCCCTCTGATCGCGTTTAGCGAGTTTGAAAAATGGGGAAAAACTGTCCAGGCTCTTATTGCCTGGCACGTAGTAGATGTTGCTGAATGAATTGAATGGGGAAAGCTAGAATTTTTCTTCCTTCATCAAGCAAACTTGCCCAAACCTCCCATCCCTGGTTAATTGTGAAGTACAGAGCTATCCAACCCTTTCCACTCCCGGAAGATTTGTAACGGGTTTACACCTTGGAGGGAGAAACGTAGGGTCGAGAAGAAGGACTGTATCTCCAACTGGGTCCCTTTCCTTTACCCAGGAGGTCTAGAGTCCTGAGAAGAATAAGTGTTCAGGTCAGCCCTCCAGGAATACTGCTTATCGGTTGGCCTGGGGGTTTAGTTGTGGGGTCTGGGGCTGGGCCCGCCCTGGGGCACTAATCCCCCCCCCCCACACACACACACAGAGCTCTGGGCTCAGACTCTGGGTTGCCCTCTCACTGCGTCCCCAGATCCTAGTTCAGAGTCCGCTCCAGGGAACCTCTGGAGCAGTGCTTTCCCCATCATCCATTGGCGGGGAGGATGTGAAGGAGGCCGAGGGCTGCTGCTCTCCCAGATAGCTCCCATCCCCCCACCCCAACCCCCGGCCCCAGCAGGGTTGCACTTTCCCGTCGTGCAACCGTTTCACCTGCCTCTTCATAACGAAAAATGCTTCCCATCCATTATCAGGGCTTCGGCATCTCTGCAAGGTGGGCATGTCTGTTCCGTCACTCCACTTTGAAGATGAAACCGAGGCCCTGGAGAGGCAGCACCTTGTCCGGGGTCAAGCGAGTCGGGATAAAGAACTCAGGCATCCTGGTTTTCCCAAAATCCCTTTCACACTCCTCCACCCTCCCCCACCCCACCCCCATGATGCGAGAAGGGAGTAAACAGCAGCGGGGAAGGACCAAGGAGGGTCAGTTTGGGTGAGGGACTTGCTCCCTTTTCCTCCGCCTGCTTGGGGAAGGGTAGCTGGGAGGACAGATCTGTGCTAAGCTAGAGTCAAGTGGGCGCGCACCACCTCGGGCCGCGCGCCTCCGCCCCATCCCAGCGTTGTTCCCGCTTCTGCGCCTGCGCAGTGTGACAAATCTGGCGCTGTCCCCTTCAGCACCACGCCGAGCCCGCGCAGCCCCTCCCCGCGGTGAGCCCCGCGCACCCTCGCCCCGCAAGTTCTTGCGCCCCCTGACCACTCGAACAGACCCCTTCTTCCTTCCGAGGTCACCACTTGCCTGCCCTGGAGTTCCCAAGAAGAGCAGTTGCCCTAGTAACTTTAGCGGTGCTTTCTTAAAATAGCCGGGCCCGCTTCTACCTTGGCCAAGGACACAAGGGTTGCCTGTCTCCCACTTCCTCTAGGCCAGGCGTCATTCCGTCTAACCTCTTACCAGACGGGCAGGATGCCTAACTCAGGCAGCAAGGAAGTTCTTTTTGAAGTCTGACTAACATCCCTTCTGCTGCATCCTGGGCGAGTGGTCAGGGTTGTGTCTCCTGAGTCCTAGTCTTAGAACATCCGGAGGGTTTGAGGCAGTGCTCCCTAGATCTTTCTTCCATAAATTGATGGTTTCCTGGATTTAGGGGGCGGGTCCAGTCTACACCCGTACCGTGTGCTGGCGCGGCCGCGTGCTCGTGGGGGCGGGAGCGCATGTGGCATGTAACAGGTCATGTGGCAACCTCCTAGGGACACGCGTGGGGTCTGGAGCGGGACACGCGTGTGCAGCTGGGTCCTGCGTGCCGCTCGGGGTGGTGGACGAGAGGGACGTGGACACGATTGGGGTGGGTCATGTGAGGGTCTGAAGAACAAACCAGAGGTTCCATACGTCCTCCCCCTCCTCAGGGGCGGGTCTCAGGTTGGCGGGATTGCCCAGCGGGGACCTAGCGTCGAGAAGGGGGGCCAGCCTCCGGGGCTCAGGGCCCCGGGAAAGGGCGGGGTGGGGGGGAGGATTAGCTCTGAGCCGCGCGTAGGGGGGAAGGAGGGACTGAGAGGCGGGCGGGCCTGGAGCAAGCGGGAGCAAGCGGGAGTCGCGCTGCCTTCACAGCTGAGCTGGGCCCAGCCTCTCCCCTGCCTCTCCTCGGCCCCAGCTCCAGGCGAGCAGCGGTGAGTACTGAGGCGGCTCGAGTCCAGGGCTGCACTGGGGGTGCGCTGGGCCCCGATTGAGCTTCAGAAACCTGCCTGGCATGGTTGCTGCTCCTGACCCTTGCCCCTACCCTGCATTGCCACCAGGAGACCTTTTACCCCTTTATGGTCCTTCCTGGGTTGGACAAGATCTGTCATACGCCTGGGGGGTGGGGGGAGAGATGGGGAGAGGGTCTGGTTCAGCCTTCACGCTGCCCCCCCCAGGAACCAGTGACTAGTGGGGGTTGGGGGAGAGGGTGTATGTCCCTGTTTACGGATGTGTGTGAGGATGCATCTGTATGTGTGTGACTGTGATCAGTAAGTGTCTGTGAGTGTCTGATATGCCTGTGTCTCTATGTGCCTTGGAGAATGAGGGCCTGTGTGTATATTTGGGTATCTCTTTGTGTGTTCCTGTTTGATTGCAGTGTGTGTGTAAAACAAGCATGTGCCTTTCCATTACACACATATTTGTTATGACTGTGAGAGTGTATGAGGGTGTGTCTTTGAGCAATGTGTGTGTGTGCCTGTGTCTGTGTGTGCTGGAGGGTGTTGTCTATGAATGTGTTAGCTGTGTACTGATATTATTTGTCCTTATGTGTGTGTGTGTGCATGAGTATGTGTACCTGTATGGAGAACAAGAATGTCCCTTTCCCATTCAGCATGTATGTAGTAGAGGAGGAGCCTCTGTTCAGGCCTTTCTCTTCCCTTTCACCTATGCCTCTCAGCCCCTCATGTCCCTATGTACCACCCCCATTCTTCCTCCCTCTCCTTCCAGGAGGCCTGAGTTCTCTCCCCCTGAGTGAGGGGCTTCTATAGAGAGACTGTGGAAGGTCCATGGCTGGACGATGATGATGGCTGGCTGATACTTCTGGTCCTGAGGGTGGGGTAGCAGTCTTCCCCCTCCCCCACCAGAAGTAGTTCCAAAATGCCACAGGAACTCTGGGCTCACTCAACTTCTGAAATGCCTTCCTCTCTCCTCCCAGGGTGATGCTTAGAGCCCCCAGGCAGAAAGAAAAGGAGCCAGGGGCCCATTGGGGGTACAATTCTTTTCTCTTCAGGCCTCCATGGAAGTAGTCCCAGCAGGAAGACTGATCACCACCCCCAGGGGTGGGATCAATGATGCCATATTCCCGGCGTGGGCTAGACCCCTGGTGCTCAGTGACCCCAGCCAGCTTTCCCTTCCCTGTCTCTGCTCTCCTGTCCACCCAACTCCCCGGCAGTTCACCCCCTCCTCCCCTTCCTCTCTTGCAGGCCTGTCTGAAGAGTATGCTGCGCCCTCACTCCCCACCTGGCCTGGCCATCCCTGCCCCCCCAGCCTGACCCCCGGCCCCAGCATGGCCCAGGGTGCCATGCGCTTCTGCTCGGAAGGCGACTGTGCCATCTCCCCGCCACGATGCCCACGCCGCTGGCTCCCCGAGGGCCCAGTGCCCCAGAGCCCCCCAGCCAGCGTGTATGGCAGCACAGGCTCCCTACTGCGGCGGGTGGCAGGTCCAGGTCCCCAAGGCCGGGAACTTGGACGTGTGACAGCACCCTGTACGCCCCTGCGTGGCCCCCCTTCACCCCGTGTTGCTCCCTCACCCTGGGCACCCTCTTCACCCACTGGGCAGCCTCCACCAGGGGCCCGGAGCTCTGTGGTCATATTCCGCTTTGTGGAGAAGGCCAGCGTGAGGCCACTGAATGGGCTACCTGCTCCCGGAGGCTTGAGTCGGAGCTGGGACCTGGGTGGGGTCTCTCCTCCCAGTCCCACCCCAGCCCTTGGTCCTGGCTCCAACCGAAAGTTGCGGCTAGAAGCATCCACATCAGACCCACTCCCAGCTGGAGGAGGCTCAGCTCTGCCTGGCAGCCAGGGCCTTTTACACGGGCCACCAGCTCAACCTCAGGTTGGAGCAGACGGCCTTTACTCCTCTCTCCCCAATGGGCTGGGGGGACCCTCTGAGCACCTGGCCACATTATTCCGAGGACCTGCTGACACTGGACTCCTTAACCAGGTATGTGATCTCCCTTGGGCTCCCTGGAACCCCAGAGACCCAGCAAAGGCCAAGGCTTGTCTTCTTGGTGGTCTTGGGCCTATCAGCTGTTCACTCTGAATCCTTCAACGTGTGCTAAATCTGCCTCTTTCTTGCCCTCTTTGTTTGTCCTTATGTCTCTGCACCTCTGTCCCTGTCTGTTTTTCGTTCTGTGTTTCTGTCCCGTGTTCTTGTGTCTGTGTGTGTCTGGCTTTATCTCTGGGTGCCTGTGTCTATGTCTCCCTCCTTGGCTTAGGGGGACACCTGGTCCTCACCCAGAGAAGTCTCCTCTCATGCCCAGAGAATCGCTCGAGCCAAATGGGAATTCTTCTATGGCTCTTTGGACTCCCCCAGCTCAGGTAAGGCCTGGGACTGAGGCAAGGGGAACAGGACAGGGCCTTTTCCACAGCAGCCATGGCGGGCTAGGGAGCCTTCCTTTAAACCTCCCCCTATTCTTTCCTGGGCTTCTGAGTCAGCTAATGCCTCTCTAGGCCTCAGTCTATCCATCTGTGTTATGATGGGGGTTGGGGGATGGCAGCTAGGTTGGGCACTTGGAGGAAGCTGGGTAGTAGAGGGAGGGGATGGCAGGATGTCAAGGGTCATTCCTTGGAGTAGAAAAGAGGCTGGTCTCCCTCAGGCCCCTCAAAGCTGTTTGATAAGAACTTGATTTGAAATGAGCTCCACTGGCACCAGGAACAAGCTGAGTTTGTAGCAGGAGGAATGGCGGCTAGACAGTGAAAGAGCTTCCTGCCAGTTTGAGGCAGTGGGGGAGAGTTCCTTCTGAGAACAGAATCAGGACAGGGAGCTGACCTGAATAACCTCCTGACCAGGATGCCTGTGCACACTGCAGGTGCTAAGCCCCCAGAGCAGGCCCCCCCATCTCCACCTGGGGTGGGCTCAGGGCAGGGCTCTGGGGTGGCTGTGGGGCGAGCAGCCAAGTACTCCGAGACGGACCTGGACACAGTGCCCCTGAGGTGCTACCGCGAGACCGACATCGATGAGGTGCTGGCTGAGCGGGAAGAGGCTGACTCCGCCATCGAGAGTCAGCCCAGCTCTGAGGGCCCGCCTGGCACTGCCCGCCCACCTGCCCCACGTCCCAGCCCATGCCTTGGCCCTCGTTCCAGCCTGGGCAGTGGCAATGAGGACGAGGATGAGGCAGGTGGGGAAGAGGATGTGGACGACGAGGTGTTTGAGGCCTCAGAAGGGGCCCGGTGAGTGGGGGAGTGGGAGAGGAAAGTGGCTTGCTCCTTCCCACTGGCCCAGAGCCAGAGCTGGGCTCAAAGGGATGGGAATAGAGACAAGGGTGGGGCCGGGAATGTCAGGACAAAGCGGTGTGCTGACAGGGCGCTGTAGCACTCGGGATTCCGGACAGAGGCCTGAGGCCTGGCAGGGTGCGGGGGGTGTGGGGACCATCAGCAAGAGCCCAGGAGGGTAGGGGCAGCCAGGATAGAGGAGGAAAGTGGTTCTAATGAGGGCCAGGGGCAGAGTGACAGGCCGAGGTCAGAATCAAGCCTGGGGGCACGGGAGCATCAGGCTAGATCCTGGATCCCGGCAGGAGAACGTGGAGTGTAGGGGCCTTCCTCTCTGTCTCACACCCCATTGCAGCCTGGAGCCTCATCTTCTTTTCCTAAGATGTTGCCAGAAATAGAAATGGGATGGCAGGAGGAGAGAGGATCAGGGAGAAGGAGGAGAAAGGGAGATTAACAGGGAGTGAGAGAGGAAGGGGATTGGGTGTTGGGTATGGGTAGGGCTGGGGTGCTCCAGGGTCACTAAATAGCTTGGCAAACCTGTGGTGGGGACCCCGTACCCGGGTGGCTCTTTTCGGGGGCTGGGAGCCTGTGGAAAGGGGATGATAATCCCCTTCACAGAGTCGGTATGAAAGTTCAATGAAATGCTACCTGAGAGCTGTCCTGTAGGCCCCTGATCAGAGATTCTCCTCCCCGCCCCTGCAGGCCAGGCACCCGAATGCCTCACTCCGGGCCTCTCAAGTCGCCTCTGCCCTTTCTACCTGGGACCAGCCCCTTGGCTGATGGGCCCGACTCTTTCAGTTGTGTGTTTGAAGCCATCTTGGAGTCACACCGGGCCAAGGGCACCTCCTACACCAGCCTCGCCTCGCTGGAGGCCCTGGCCTCACCTGGCCCAACCCAGAGCCCCTTCTTCACCTTTGAGCTGCCTCCCCAGCCCCCTGCCCCCAGGCCTGACCCACCTGCTTCTGCCCCACTTGCCCCTCTCGAACCGGATTCTGGTACCAGCTCTGCTGCTGATGGGCCTTGGACACAGAGAGGGGAGGAAGAGGAGGCAGAGGCTGGAGCCAAGCAGGCCCCAAGGAGGGAGCCCCCTAGTCCCTGCCGCTCAGAAGACAGCTACGGGCTGGGGGCAGCTCCCCTGGGCAGGTGAGTGATTCCTTTGGGTCCTCAGACTTGAGGCCCCGGGGCCTCAGACTTGAGGCCCCAGGGCCTCAGGGCCCCAGGAACAGTTGCTCTAAGGGACAGAGCCTGAGTGTGAAGATGTAGTTTATATTCTTAACCCCTGATAGGAGTGGTTAGGGGATACAGATGTGTTTTCTCATTTGGAGGACTACTTCCATTGGCTGTGAGTGGGAGCCCCTCACAGCCTGCCGCCTTGGTCTCAGATCCAGTGACTTGCGAAACCATGGTTTAGGATTGAAGGGTCCCTAGAGGACACCCTCCTCTTTCTCTAGAAGGGCCCTTCCCTCCCCAGACAGAGCCCTAACCTGCTTAGAATTCTTCTGATCTTACCCTCAGTCAGCCTGGAGGTTTCTCCCAAAGATGCAGCCACCAGCTTCTCCTTTTGCTTCCCTCCCATGTCACCTCCCCCCTCCAATCTAGAGTCTCTCACCCTTCTCCAGGAAGTCCTTTCACCAGTCTAACCTTTCTGCTCTCCCCTCTGCCAACTACCCTCTCAGTCACTGAAGCCATGGCAACAGGAGGGGGTGGCCAGGGAGACAGGGTTGCCTAGCAACTAGGAGTTTCCGGCCTCTGTCTCTGGGGTGACAGGTGGCTTTGTGAGTAGAGCAGCTGGGGTGGGAAAGGAAGGCAGAAGGAGACAGGGGATGAGGAATTCACTCTGACCCCCAATACCCTCTACCCCAGAGCCTACTTCTTTGAGGGTGTAAGAGAAGGACTGGAGGAGGCTCCTCTCCCTAAAAGGCGGGAAGGGGAAAGACATAGGAGCAGGAAAGTGTCCCTGCTGCCCTCACATCTTTGTCTGCCCCTCCACTGTTCCTCCCTAGCAGTCCATCTATCCTATCTTTGCCCATAGTCTCAGACAGAGAGGACTCTGTCCTGAGTAGGTCCAGTGTGGGAATGGGGAATCTATGTCTAATAGCAAACTTAGGGAGCTTTGGGGAAAGCAGCCAGAACTCCCAAAGCAGCAACATGGACGTGGGTTAGATTTGAGGCAGGACTTCCACAGAGAGGTGGTAATGATGGAGTAGGCTGATGGAAGGAATCTACTTCTCTGGAGAAAAGAAAAATGCCTTCCCCATGTCCCAATCTTCCCTTCTCTGTCTACTGGGTCTGGAGGCAGAGGAAGGATCTGGATGGCCCCCGAGGGCTTGCCCCACCTCTGAGCTGGTGTTCTACCCTGGCAGTGAACCGCCCCTGAACCAGCTCGTGTCTGATTCGGACTCAGAGCTGGACAGCACAGAGCGGCTGGCCCTGGGAAGCACAGACACCTTGTCTAATGGGCAGAAAGCAGACCTGGAGGCTGCGCAGCGCCTAGCTAAGAGGCTGTACCGACTAGATGGCTTCAGGAAGGCGGATGTGGCCCGGCACCTGGGCAAGAAGTAAAGGCACTGGGCTGGGATTGAGAATGGGGGGAGAAGGGATGCATCCTGCGGGCAGCACCTCCACATCCCCTGTATCTAATACCCCCAGGTCTCTAGGTAAACCCCACCTGGCCCCTTGACACTTCCCCTTGAGACTCCACCTGTCTCTCTGCCCTGCCCACAGCAATGACTTCAGCAAACTTGTGGCTGGAGAGTACCTGAAGTTCTTTGTCTTCACGGGCATGACTCTGGACCAAGCTCTCAGGTGGGTGTCCAGCCCTTTGAGGGCAGTGCCTACTCTCCAGGCCTGGTGTGCAGGGCCTCAGTTATGCCTCCTCTGAGCCCCGTGACTCCCCTAAACTGCCCTGAAGTCACCCTTTCCCAAGGTGTCTGGGCATGGCCAAGAGCCAGGGCTGCCTGGTAAGGGGACCTTGGGTAGAGGTGACATGTCCCCTCTTCCCACCTCCCCAGGGTGTTTCTGAAGGAGCTGGCCTTAATGGGTGAGACCCAGGAACGGGAGCGTGTGCTGGCCCACTTCTCCCAGAGATACTTCCAGTGCAATCCTGGAGCCCTGTCCTCAGAGGGTGAGGAGGCCCGGGGCAGGGCATTCCTGGCTGGTCACTGAGGCAGATGGGCACATCTGTGCAAAGCAGCATGAGTGTGTGTGCAGAAGTACCCAAATGCACGAGCTTGCAGGCATGCAAGCATGCATGTATGCAGACAGTACTGGCACGGCTGCACAGATGTGGAACTGTGCATGCGGGCAGGTATAGTGCTAGGTAGGGTCTAGTGTGTGTTGTGAAGAGGCACGTGGCAGGTGTGTTTGCATGCCGTTGTTTGCATACATGTGCAAGACACTGCTTGGCCTGAGTAGGGATTCTATTTGGTCTGCATAACTGTGTGGGGCCCAATGGCTTGCATAGACACAGAGGCATGGTGGTGTTGGGGCAAGCAGTGGGCTGCCCCTAGAACCTTAGGGAGTTAGGTAGGGTGACCTAAGAAGAGGGAGAGGTCCCATCTGAGGGATTTACTGGAAGAGAGGTCTTTGCTCTGGAGGGGTTTGCTAATGGGGTCGGGGACTTACAAAAGTGTGGTTGTGAGCCAAAGGGGTTCCTGAAAGGGGGCAGGGGATGAACTGGAAGATTGAGGAAGATAGATGTGGAAGAGTCCCTGCGAGGTGGCCAAGGCTGAATGTCAGTTCTCTCCTAGACGGTGCGCACACGCTGACCTGCGCCCTCATGCTACTCAATACGGATCTCCACGGCCACGTGAGTAGGGGGGCTGGCGGGAGGGAGCCCGGAGCACCCCGTCCAGGCCCTCAAGGCCTGGGAGGCGAAGGACTCCCCAAGCTCAGAGGCCTCTGTGCCCTCCATTAGAACATTGGGAAGCGCATGACCTGCGGAGACTTCATTGGTAACCTGGAGGGCCTCAACGAAGGCGGCGACTTCCCCAGAGAGCTGCTCAAGGTGGGGGGTGGGGTGGGGCGGGGCAGAGGTCGTTGGAGGGGAGGGACAGGGGACCTGTCAGCAGGCCTCCGAGGGAGGGGCGGGGAGGGGCCTGCCACCACCCAGTTCCCGCTGTGGAAGCCTGAGCTCTAGTGACTCAGCCTGGGGACCGCCCCCTCCCCCAGCCCCCACAAGACTGGCTTTCCCGGAACATGCGCACTCGCAGTCCCAGCGCGCAGCGGGGGAGGGCGGGGAAAACAGTTCTCGAAAACACGTGACCAGCAGGCCCTGGACCTTGTATTTTGGCTTCGTTAGTGCCCCTCCTTAAGTGTTCACTGAGGAAAGGGGTGGGGTGTGTGTGTGTGTAGGTACACCACTTCCCTCCCCGCGCCCAGCCCCCGCCCCACGGTGTACGGCCACAAAGGCCTCTCTGGTACCGCTGCACTGGAGGGACCCGGAGATGGGGGCCCTGAGAAGGACAAAGGCTTTCCGGGGTCCTGAAGCCAGTTAGCACCAAGCTGGGACTACACACTGCGCTTCTGGCTCCTTAGTGGGCAGGCCCCGCGCCCAGGCGCCAGGTCCTGAGGGGTTAGCTACACTGGAGCGGGTAGGATGGGAGGAGGAGGGGGGTGGCCTGGTCCTTGGCTTCAGTCCTCTTCCAGATCGGGTGGCGTTTTATCTGAGAAGGCCTGCACGCCCTTGAAACCCCCAGAGTTGTCAAAGGGGTCTCCCGGCCACCGCATACATGTGACAGCACAGGAGTGTCCTGGGGTGTGTCTGTGAACGTGGGGTATGTTGAGCTTCTGAGTTTGGGAACGTATCTTGAGTGGGGCCGTCCACTGTGAGTTGGGGGGGGCGTCAGTGAGTTGGGGTGTATGCTGACTTGTATATGTGATTTAGGGTCTGTGAATCATAGGGCTTTGACTTGGAGTGTGTTTGTGCTTTAGGGCTTATGATTTAGAGTGTGTTGGGATGTAGGTTGGATGTTTGTGTGTGTTGGGGTGTATATCTACGAATTGACTATCTGGTTTATGACAGGTGTCCATGAGTAGGGGGTGTATGTCTGTGAGTTAATGACTGTAAAATTTGAGGTGTACCTCTGAATTTGTAGTGTCTGTGAGTTGAGGTGAATGTGAATTGGTGCATCTGGTTAGTTGGGGTGTATGTAAAGTGGGGTGTTTGAAGGTGATTATATACTCGGGCATTTGAAGTATCTGTGGGTCGGTGAGCTGGGTAATTCCACGGCTGTCTCCATCCCGCGCCGCTGTCTCTAGACTCGTGGCCCCTCCTGGCTCTGTAAAAAAGGGCCGCCAGGAGGCGTTCCGACCTTTCTCCTCACCACCGCACCCTGACGAGCCAGGAGAGCGCTCCAGACCCTACAGGGACAGCCCATCTCACAGCCCTAACCTCCCAGCACCCCTAGAAAAGGCCACCGCGCCGCCCCCCCACCGGCCCTCCCAGGCGCCTCCCCCGTGACGGCGCGCGGCGGGCCCTCCTCTCGGTCGGACGCCTCCATTTTGCGCCGTCCCCGCCCCTCGCCCTCGCCCTCCCCTCTCCGTCGGCGCCCACCCCCCCACGCGCTCTCGCCGAGCTGCAGAGCAGACCGCGTCGTCGCCGCCGCCGCCGAGCGCTCCGTGCGTCGGTGGGAGCCGGGCCGGGCCGGGCTCGGGCCGGGCCGGGCCGGGCCGGGCTGCTCGCGCCGGCTGTCGGGGGAGCCGTCCGCGGGCCGTCCGGGCCGTCCGCGGCCGAGGCCGGACGGCGGCATGGCCGGGGGCCGCGGCGCGCCGGCCGGGCCAGCATGATCGGTGTCAACAGCATCCACAGCAGCGCCGGGCGGCTGCGCTCGCGCTCGCTGTGCTCCGTGCGCTACGGGCGCACCCACCGCGGCGCGGAGACCCTGTGCTACGGCTGGCCGCAGCGCTCGCGCAGTCTCAAGCCCGTGCTCTACACCGACCTGGTGGTCAGCCGCCTGCAGAGCCGCAAGAAGAAAAAGGCGGTGAGGGCGGTGGGGCCGCGGCCCACGCCAGGCTGGGGGACGACCGAGGGGGTTGCTGAGGGCGGCACGCGACTGAGGGGGCGGCTTGAGGGAGGCGCCGAAGGCATCGCAAGCCGAGGGGGGAGCCCGACACGGACAGAGCCCACGGGTAGCCAGGGGTGGGCATGGGGTGGGGGTAGGGCAGAGACCCTCGGATCAAGTTGGGGATCGCAGACCAAAGGGTCTTTGGACCTTCTAGATGAGAGCATGAGACGGAGCTCACCTGTGGGGTTTAGGAATTTTCGAAGGAAGACGTTGTGGGCCAAAGGAAGTGCCGAGAGGGGCAGGGGATGAACTGCAGGGGTGGAGACAAGGACCGCAGGTTGGCTTTCGGTGGCCACTTCACGTCCTGGCCCGAGAGTTGGAGCGTGAGGGCTTAGGGTCTGCGCCTTGCTGAGTTTGGTCGGGGTGGTGCTGGGAGGGCTGAGTATGCACCTGACTGGGCTGTGCTGTGTATGCATCTGACTGGGTTGTGCTGTGGGGTGGAGGTCGTGGTGTACCTGCCCCCCGCCAGGGTGTGCCCATGTGGGGTGCTTGGCAAGCCTTGTGGTTGGGTATAGCAGTGGACAGTGAAAGAGTCAGAGACCGTGTTGTGTGGGCAGTCGGGGCCTGTGTCCCATCTTGGAGAAGGTGCCAACGTCACCACTGCATCCAACTCCTCGCACGCAGGCATCACACGCCACACGCTTAGCCGCATGTGCTGGGGACACACCCACTCACGGACAGGCTGGTGGAAGCGCCCCCACAGTGGGAGGCACTGGTGTGAACCCACGTTGCAGGCTACTCCCAAGAAGAGGGGTCCCCTATGCCACTACTGGAACCCATCCTCTCCTCCGACCACCCCAAGACCCCTGCAGGTCCCCCAGGCCAACTGTACAGAGGCAAGTGACTGGTTCGGGAATTCACAGGGAGTGTGGAGTGTGCAGGGTTTGGAAGCTAAAACTATTGTCTTTTAGACTAGTGTCCACTCTGCAGGAACATGAAGTATGTGCGTGGGCAGGGGGCTGGACCACTCTGGCATTTGGCTTGGTGGGGCTCTCTGGGTTGGGCGAAGATCTCAGCTTGCACTGGGGCTGGGAGCCATGGGAGTGTGTTCTCTGTTAGCCAAGGAGGGAGGTGACAGGGAGAGTCCTGTTCCTGGGCCTCAGTTTCCCCATATGCCCTGTGTGGGTTTATCCTGTCGAAATAGGCCAAAACACATGGTTGGGAAAGGAGAGCTTCTTAGGCTGCTCTTTTCCATTCCTTCTAGGGCTGTGCTTCCCCCACCCAGGTTCTGAATAGGATGACTCTTAACAATAACAACAACAGCAAAGATAATAGCAGTTGCTATTTGTTGTACATAAACCGCCAGGATGTCCTGTGTTAGTTGCTTGCCCTATGGTAAACACGTGGTACTTGGACTTCCCTGGCGGTTCAGTGGTTAAGAGCTCCCAGTGCAGGGGTGCGGGTTCTATCCCTGGTCAGGGAACTGAGATCCTGCATGCTGCGTGGCGTGGCCAAAAAAAAAAATAAAACGACCATGTGGTGCTATGTTTGTTCTTCCCATGGAGACTTGTCCAAAGTCATGCAGCTCAAGTGGCAAACCTGGGCCTGGGTCATAGTACCTTGTTCTAGAGCCTGTCAGTCATTACACCCTGCTGCCCATCCCCACCCCCAGTTCTGTCTCCTCCCCCAAACTTGGAGGGAGGGCTCTGAGCTCTGGCATTGGTGCCCCTCCCCCCAGGGTTGACCCCCACCCCCTTGGTTTGTTCCTCCCTCTGCAGGCCTTGTACAGCTCCATCAAGAATGAAAAGTTGCAGTGGGCCATGTGAGTCCTGGGGCGTGTGAGGGGCTGGGATGGGACGTCGGGAAGGGGCTGCCTGGAGAGGTCGAGAGCCCTGAGATGGGCTGAGTGAATCCTGGGGCTGTGGAGCCGGGGAGGCGGGTGAGAGCACGAGAGGCAGTGAGGCTGCCTCACTTCCTTTTTTGGAGGTGCCCGCCTGGACGTGGGGTTCTGTGTCTTGTCTCTAGCTGGGTTGTTATGACAAGCTGGGTTGGGGTGGGTGGCCATTGTCAGCTGGCCTGGGATGAGGGTGCTGAAACAAATGGGGGGAGGTCTCTTGGCACCCAAGTGGGAAAATAGAAGTCTCTGGAAGTAGGGCCCCGACCAGTAAAGGGAGAGCCTCCTCCTGGGTCCTAGGGAGCCCAGAGTGTCACAGAATTGTCTACTCTTGGCAGCCCCAGTGGAAACAGAAAGACTCAGAGTTAAGTCTTGGAAGAGTCTAGTCTGAGGGAGGAGGTCTAGTTTTAGTCGAGTCCCCCAGTCTGAGGTAGAGCCCTCATCTAAACAGTCAATAGATCACTCCTACTTGCTGGTATCTGCTGAGAGTCCAGTCACTGCTCAGTTTAGCTGGGAGCTCCCAGTCTGCAGGAGAGAAGACCTCAGAGGAGGCAAAGCTCAGGACTGGGGTACAGGGGGGATCAGGGAAAGCTTCTGTGAGCATTGGTCTTGGGGCAAGCCTTGACGGAGAGGAAGCATTGTTTGGGGAGAGAAGGAGGGAAGTTGGCATTTGGGAGGCCAATGTGTGGTGGCTGAAACGAGTGTGGGGTGAGGAGACCAAGAGGAGGCAGGCTAGCTGGAATGGAGAGTGGCAGGAGAGAGACAGTGTTGGTGAGGATGTAGTGTAGGCTCCAGGTGGAAGGCAGTAGGGAGCTACTGCAGGTTCTTGATGAGGGAGTGACAAAATAGAATCAGATTCTTTAGATGACAGCTAACAGAGCCTGCAGACCAGGAGGTACTAGGAAGCTCCTTCTGCCACCATGTAGCCAGCAAGCTACGAGTAAAGCCTGGTGCTGGGTGTGGTTGAGAGGCTGATTCAGACATGTGTCTGCTCTGGTGAAGAAGGGAGTGAGGGGTGTGTGTGTGTGTGTGTGTGTGCAGAAATGGAGAGGATGGGGCTGCGTACACGTGAGGGGAGGAAGGGACAGACGTGGCCCTACCCTTGGGAACTCTAATCTGGGGGCAGAGACATGCTGCCTCGAGGACCCCTGATCTGAGTGCGGAGGTACAGCTACACCCTGGTGCAACCTGGTCTGAGGCCAGAAATGTGGCTCCAGGAGCCTCAGGCTGAGGGGAGCCACGCCCTATGAGAGGGGCAGTCCCCCCAGCCCCTTCTTCACAGACACTGGAGGAGCTTTCCTGGGTGGCAGAGGCCGGGCCTGAAGGGGGGGTCGTGGCTACACGGCCAGCCCCCTCTGAGGTGATCACACCTGCAGAGACGAGGAGGAGCTGAGACGCTCTCTGTCTGAGTTGGCCGACCCCAACCCCAAGGTCATCAAGAGAGTCAGCGGGGGCAGTGGCAGCGGCTCCAGCCCTTTCCTGGACCTGACTCCCGAGCCCGGGGCCGCAGTCTACAAGCACGGGGCCTTGGTGCGAAAGGTGCACGCAGACCCTGACTGCAGGAAGAGTACGTGGCCAGGTGGGGAGGCCTGGGGGATGGATGGGAGTGGGCCTGTCTCAGGCCCCCCTGACTTGTCTTCCTTCCCCCCAGCACCTCGGGGCAAGCGGGGCTGGAAGAACTTCCACGGGATCCTCAAGGGCATGATCCTCTACCTGCAGAAGGTGCGGGGGCCAGCTCCAGGGGCTGGGGCTGAGCTGGCTCAGGGGAGGGAGTAGGGGCGGGCCGAGCTGGGCTGGGACTGCAGCCAGGACGAGATGGGCACCCCACAGGAGGAGTACCAGCCTGGGGAGGCCCCATCGGAGGCTGAGCTGAAGAACGCCATCAGCCTCCACCACGCACTGGCCACGCGTGCCAGTGACTACAGCAAGAGGCCCCACGTCTTCTACTTGCGCACCGCTGACTGGCGGGTCTTCCTCTTCCAGGCTCCGTGAGTGCCCTCCTCCTGCCCATCCCAGACCCCTTCACTCCACTCCCAGCTTGCTCCCATCCCTTGTCCCTGGATTGCCTCATTCCTTCTCAGGCCAGGACTGGCATCCCTGGATGGAACCCTGGGCCCAGGTCCCAGATGGCTGTGCTGTCTCCCCAGGAGCCTGGAGCAGATGCAGTCCTGGATCACTCGCATCAATGTGGTGGCTGCTATGTTCTCCGCACCCCCCTTCCCAGCTGCTGTCAGTTCCCAGAAGAAGTTCAGCCGCCCTCTGCTGCCCAGTGCTGCCACCCGCCTCCCCCAGGTACCCCCAGCTCTGTCCACCTGGTGCCAGCGGGACGGAGTGAGGCAGGCCTAGGCCGACTGCACTCCAGGCCGCTGTGTATGATACATGTAGATGTCCAGTGCACCAGGACATGGGCCATAGGGGGGCGTGCAGAGGCTGAAATACCGTTGGTTAACCCATACATGGTGCTTTGTTCATCCAAAGGATGGGGCACCTTTTCTAAAAACTTGCACAAAGGCACTGTCTCTGCCAGAGTGACCATGCTCCCCCGGCCTCTAGGAGGAGCAGATGCGGACCCACGAGGCCAAGCTGAAGGCCATGGCAAGTGAGTTGCGGCAGCACCGGGCTGCCCATCTGGGCAAGAAGGCCCGGGGCAAGGAGGCTGAGGAACAGCGGCAGAAGGAGGCCTATCTGGAGTTTGAGGTGAGCCTCCCGGCCCGGGCAACTCTGTGGCTCCTTGCTCCACCGGTGGGACCTCTTTGTCCCCATACAGAGGCTCAGACTAGTGATTCATGGCATGGACTCTAAGAGTGGGACTAGCTAAGTGACCCTGGGCAGACTGCTTAATCCCTCTGAGCCGCGGTTTCCTCTTCTGTGGGACAGGGACAGCATTCCATTCCCCACTAGGGAAATAAAAGGAGATGATGTCTCTTACGTGCTCAGTTTTGCCAACTTTGGTAAAGGCTCAAGAAACATTAGCTGTTACAGTTGACAGTCTAGAGAGAGCCCAGAGAAGGTCACCAAACTACCCAGGGATCATGTCGCAGTCAGTCCTTGGGGGCTTTTGGGGCTTCAGAGGTAGGCAAGAACGTGGCATCTCCTAGCCTTCTTTGGCGTTCCCTCCCTGCTCCAGACGGGGGTGGGCTGGGCAGACGGCGGACAGCAGGCTCATCCCTGCCCCTCTGCCTCAGAAATCTCGCTACGGCACATACGCAGCGCTGCTTCGGGTCAAGCTGAAGGCGGGCAGTGAAGAGCTGGATGCGGTAGAGGCAGCACTGGCCCAAGCCGGGAGCACGGAAGACGGACTCCCCCCCACTCACTCCAGTCCCTCCTCGCAACCCAACACCTCCAGTCAGCCCCGGGCTCAGTGTCCTGGCGCAGAGTCTCGCGCAGGGGCAGGCAGTGGGCGGTGGAAGCCCTGAGTTGAGGGTGGGAGTCGGGGGGGGGGGGGGGGCGGGTGGTGCCCACCAGGCACCTGCATGACAGGGCCCTGCCTGAGCCCGGGCCGGCCTCGGGCCACCTGGGAGGGCCCCTCGGTCCAGGGCCTGACCGCGCCGGACGCGGTGTCCGGGGCAGGGCAGGGCTAGGGCATGGGCCTCAGGAGCCTTAGGCTAAGGGCCCCTCCGAGACCCCCTTTTTGTGATAATGTTTTGCACTTTTTCGTACAGGGGACTGGGACGGGAGGGGCCAGGGCCCCTAGACTTTTGATGCTTTTTTTTTTGTGTGGGGGAGACCTGACGTTTCTGCTGAGACACCCCACCCCTGACACCAGCAATCGCCCTCCACCCTGGGGCCTGGCTCAGACAGAAGCCAGGAGTTGGGGCTGAGCTGGTTTTCCCTCCCTCTTCCATGAGGGCTCACCCGCTCTTTCCAGAGGTGGCGGAAGGGTGTCCATGCTGAGGCCCTATGCACAGGCCGGGGGCAGCATGGCCTTGCTTTCCCTCCTTCAGTGGGCCCTGCCCTTTGTATAGCCTCCACCTCCATTAAAACTGCTCTAGACTTGCTGGCTGGGCCTCCTCCTCTATCCAGTGCCTGGCCTGAGGCCAGGATAGGCATTTGGTTCCCAGGAACAATAGTCACACACATCAGGGGCTGCTCTAAGTTGGGGAGGAGGCCACACCCCCTCCCTTTCTCATGAGAATCTTTTATTTGCCCCAACTGAAGGGTGGGCACGGGGTGTTAAATAAGAACTGGAATAGGTGGGGACACTGTACAGAGGGGCCCAGGAAGGGGGCTGGTGGGTGGGCAGCAGTTCAGTGCACCTGAGGCTGGGGATGTCCGTGGCAGAGCCCTCCTGGTGGCTCAGGAGGGGGACCCAGCTTCTCTGCTTCCTGTTCCACCGACTGGCTCCCGTATGCACTGTCCTCCTTCACCTCTGCTGGGGGAGTGGACACGGGGAAGGACATAGGGAAGAGTCAAGGCCTCAAGCCTCCCACCCTCCAAGCCCAGATCCACCTTTGAGGTAGGGCCCCTTTACCTGTGCTAGGCAGCTTTTCTCGGGTCTCAGGACCTCTCAGCAGCCTCACTCCCTCGTCCAGGCCCATGTCAGACAGGGCATCCAGCAGGCCCGCCAAGTCCCCACCAGCCAGCTGAGGAGAAGGACAAGGCAGGAGGCTTGAGTCATGGTTAGGGTGTGGTGTCCGCAGAGAAGCACCAGAGACCTGAGGCTGGGGCATGGAGCACGGGACGGGGACCGACTGACCTTGTAACTGCGTAGGAGACTGCCGCTGGGTGAGGCCGTCTTTCGATATGTGTCCACCAGACTGCGCAGACCCAGCCGTTCTGCCAGCTCTGCCCAGCTGCCCTGGGCTCCTGGCCCGTCTAGCAGATGCTCCAGGTTCTGTAGGACTGTATCCTCGAGTGGCATCTCTGGCTCTGAGGGGGACACACACATACCATGTTAGTTACCCCCCAGAGATGGGCAAAAACACAGCTGAATGCCACCTTTCTCACATGGTAACCTGACAGATAAGGCAGGAAGGGCCACTGGGGGGCAATGGACGGAGGACAGGGATGGAGGAAGGGAGACCTCCTTGAGTGGCCCTGAAGGAGAAGAGACCTCTGTGAGCAGGGGTCTGGGGTCTGGCATCTGGCAATGGGTGGGGAGATCTCACCTGCAGGGCTAGGTGGGGTCAGGGGGGGCGCCATGGTGTCCTGAGCAGCATTTAGCAGCAAGGTCTTCACCTGGGGAGACAGCCTCAGCCTTGACTACCTCCCATCACAGTCCTTAAGCCCAGGTACCAGATACTCAGGACCCATCTATAAGCCCAGCTGCCCCATCCCCTGGTACTTCTAGTCCCAGGCTGGCCTCACCTTGCTGCTGCGAGTGAGGTCAAGAGGTGTGTGGCCCCGAAAGCTGCCTCGGGTGTCCCTCTCAGGGCCCTCAGAATCTGAGTCACTACCAGAGGTGGGGGGCGAAGGCAGTGGGCACAAGGGCTCCTCGTTCTCTGCATGGATGTCGGCACCTGGGTGAGGGGATAGTCATGGAGAAGTACAACAGGAGCCCACATTAAGGATGCAAAGTGGGGGGACTGGGAGGCCCCGCTTTCCTTCCCCCAAGCCCTGTTCATATGCCCCTGAGAGTGAGACTGACCGGCCTTCAGAAGGAGGCGGGTGAGGGTCGGGGATCCCAGTCCAGCTGCCAGGTGTAGGGGCGTGTTTCCCGCAAAGGTACGGGCATTCACATTGGCCCGGAGCTGTGGGGTGCAAAGGAGTGGTTGATCACAGCACCAACTGATTGGCTGTCCCTCCGCCACACCCTCCCCATCCCTAGTCCCTCCACACCCTTGGCTCCATGCCTTCCACAATCCTCAGTCCCACCTTGGTGACCAGATGGGTGACCAACCCCAGCTCCTCCATTTCTGTGGCTAGATGCAGGGCTGTTCGGCCCCCCTGCCGCTCTGCAGCCTCCACTTCAGCTCCGTTGTCCACCAGCAGATCCAAGCACTCGGGGCTTCGGGCACGGACCGCCAGGTGTACAGGGTACAGTCCTAGTGACACAGCATGCTCAGCCTGCAGCTGTGCCCCCAGTGTGACCCCCTGACCATTTGACCTCGATGCCTCATGTCCACTACAGGCACTCACCAGGTACCCTCTCTGGTCCCCACCCTTGCCCGCTGGTCCAGGTGATGAACTCACCTTCAAAGTCTGGCAAGTGCAACAGTTGGGGCATGCTGGGAACTCCACTCCGCAGAAGGGTGCGCAGCACGTCAGGGGCACTGGCACGTGCCCGGAGTGCCAGGTGCACGGC
Organism: Tursiops truncatus; assembly: GCF_011762595.2. Taxonomy (NCBI): domain Eukaryota; kingdom Metazoa; phylum Chordata; class Mammalia; order Artiodactyla; family Delphinidae; genus Tursiops; species Tursiops truncatus. The sequence continues at coordinate 25,879,416 of NC_047049.1, forward strand.
TGAGTCTCCATGCCGATCCAGCAGTGCTGGATCTGCGCCCACCTGCAGCAGGAAGCTCACCACGCTGGTCTGCCCGGTGATCACTGCCAGATGCAGGGGCGTCTGGGGAGGCAGGCAGAGTGAGCCAGGCCTGCTCCTGGCCTAGACCCACCTGACTTCCAACCCCTACCCCCTCACCAATAGATGCCCCTCACCTGGTGCAGGTGGTTGGTGAGATTAACAACGCCGAGGTGCGGGGCGTGGTAGATGACGTGGGCTATTTGCTCAATGACGCTGGTCTGCCCGTGGATGATGGCCAAATGCAGCGGCCTGGGGGTTGGGGAGTAAGACTCTGGCCTAGTGAGCCCAGCAACGCAGCATCCTTCACTCTCAAAACCCCACCACCTCCACAATCTCTCTCCCTCGGCCCCGCCCAGCCCAGACGTCTCCAAGGACATCGCTGCACCTGAACTTAATACTTCCGAGCACCTTTTGCGCTAAGTATGTACTATTATTGTGCCCCTTTAAAACTGAAGTGTGCAGAGATTAAGTATCTTGTACAGAACTAGAGCATAACGAGGCCAGGCTTGAAACCGGGTCTGTCCAACTCCAGAGCCCTGGCTCTTTTTAAGTCCCTTTCCCGCCCCGCCCCCCCACGACCTTCCACCGCGCCAAGCCCAGGACCCCGCCCGCCCGGCCGCCCGCCCTCCCACCTACGTGTCTCCGTTCTCGTCCTGCGCGGTCAGCAGGTGGCGCTGTCCTGCCAGCAGCGCGCGCGCGTCTGCCGTGACGCCGTAGTCGAGCAAGGCTCGGGCGCTGCGCTGCGCCAGGCCGAACAGGCGCGTGTTGTATTCCCGGGCTGGGGGCGACAGGGGGTGTGGGCATGGGCCAGGTCCCCACCCGCAGCGTCCCGACCGCCCGGATTCCCGAGGCCGTACCTCGATGCAGCAGCTCCGGGGCCTGTTCGCGTTGGAGGGTCCCGGAGGGGGCGCTCAGCTCTGCTGCTTCCTCCCCAGCATCCACGCTAGGCGCCTCGGAGGCCATCTGCGCCCCGCCCCCGCCTCCCGGGTAGCAGCCCATTGGGGCCGCACCGGACTGGTAGGGGCTGTAGGCCAAGGAGGAGGAGAAAAAGCCGAGGCTGCCACCTGTGGACACAGGCAGGACTGTGGGGAGGGGGCACCAGGAGGACTCTTCCAGATTTCTTCCCCCACAACTTTTCTCCCCTTTACCCCTCCCTCATCCATTCCCCTTCCTGCCACCAGCACTCACCTCCTCCTCCAGCTCCTCCATAACCCCCAGCCGAGCCCCCAGAGCCTCCACCCATGTGGGAGCCACCCCCAAAGGGCTGGGAGAAGGTGGGCAAGGCTTTCCTCCGCTTCCGCTGCACCTCCTCCTTGTCTGGGGGGAGAGGCAAATGAGATATTAAAACCCCAACTCACGCCTTGCCTCAAGAGCCCTGTCCCATGTTTGGTAATGGCCTTTCCCCTGAAAGCCCTCAGGCTGGCTCCTAGGGTCACCTCTTACTGGGACCTTCCCTACTCCTGATTTGACTCATGGGTCCCCTGATCTAGTTCTTGGGACCCTCCAGCCAAGCCCCCACCCTCCAGCCCCCGTGGGATCTTCAGCCCAGCTCCACCTTCCACCAGAGGATAATAGGTGAACTGTTTGGAGTCAGAGACATCCCCCCCACGCTTGCGTTTCAGTTGCAGGAACACAGTTACAGGACGCTCAATCTTCATCTTGTGATAGGGAGGTGTCCGGAACACAATGGCATACTAGGGGGAAAGAGAACATAAGGTGTATTAAGGCCTTGGCCTAGTTTCGGCCCAGGCCCAGCCCTGGCCCTAGGGTACCTGTTTGTGAACATCTGTGGGAGAGAAGTCCCCGAAGGCCTGCCATCCATTCTCATCATCCTCGTAGAACCGAACCTCAATGTCATCTACAGGGGAAATTGAAGTTTGGCCACAGCTCCTAGTAGAATCTCCAGGGCCATTTGTCCTGGAGCGGTCCCGGTCCCCAAGCTTGATACCCAACATCCCTAGCTCCCAGCCTAGGCTCCAGCCTCACCTTTCTGCACCTTGTCACAAAGCAGATAAACCTCATCTCCACCCCGCACAGAGCCAGCTGTCTTGTCCATTCGAGAAATCTTCAGGTTTGAGGCTCCAGGAGACTCTATGGAGATGGGATATCAATTACTTGAGAGGATATAATAGCCATGGTCCCAATTATGGAGCCAGGGGCTTTGTATTATCTGAACAACCCCAAGAGGTACAAGAACTGCTAGTATCTTCATCTACTCAAGATGGAAGCCATACTCAGAGAGGGGAAGTGACTTGCTCAAGATCACTCAGCTCATACATGGTGGGGCCAAGTTCAAACCCAGGCCTATCTGACTCCACAGTTCAAGGTTGCCCTCCATGCTCCCTCTGGCACCCAGGCCCCAGGTGATCAGGATACTCACTGCTGTCATGGATGGGTTGAGAGATAACTGGCTTCAGGGGCAGAGAGAAGGAGCCATCACTGGCTCGAAGGAAGGCAGAAAAGCGCAGCCGCACAATGCTCAGATCCATCACCTTCTTTAGTTCCTTGGCCTCCTGCTCCAGCTCCCGACGCTCGGCCTCTGGGCAGCGGGCACACGTGTGACCCCTGGAGTCCTCCTCCTTCTCTACTCCTTCCATGACCACCTCCCATGACTCCCTCCATGTCCTCCATACCCGTAAGGCCCTGGGGCCTGGAGCGAAGCCGCTGTCTCTGAAGTTTTTGTATCATAATCTCCATCATGTTCTTCTTGGTCACATGCAGGACACCCAGGTTGTTAAATCTGGGTAGGGGAGGGGAGGAGTCAGAGGCCTTGCAGGCAGTTCTTTCCTCCTGAGGCACCCTCCCCACTGCCAGGGCTCAGCTCAGCTCTACTTCCTCTAGGAAGCTTTTCTAGTTTTCACTTGGGGCCTTGGGTTCTAGGGCCAACCGGGGTCTCTCCCCTTGGTCAGATGCTAAGCTCACAGAGGTGGGCTGGGGCCTAGAACTGGCAAGCAATGAGGGGGCACGCCAGTGGAGACCAGGGGTAGGGGGCACCTACTGGGCAGTCATATCCTTGGGCCCCACAGACACTGCGCAGACCCCCAGCTCCGAGCATTGCTTGCCCACCAAACTGTGGGCGTGAGCACGAGGCGGGTCACTGTGTGTTACCAGGTCCACCTCTATCTTGGCCGGTCCCTCGTAGTTACAGATCTGTGAGGGGTGAGGGCTGTCAGTAATGCCCATGAATACACTGTCCACTAGCCCACCCTCCAGCACTATCCTGGCTCACCTTGACAGTGGGATACGTCTTCCGACCCTTCTCGCTGGAGGCACCTGGCAGCCCTCCGTGGGAAGGGCCTTCACAGCCATATCGAAATCGGAAGCCTCGCTGAAGGTGCCAGGGCACAGTGACATTGTGACCAGGACAGACACCAGCCCCCCATCCCCCCCAGCCAGCAGTGACCATAATGACTGGATGTGTGTATCCTGAATCACAACCACACCACTGTGATCATCAGCAGCTAACCATCCCAACCCTAAGTGGGTCTGTGTCAGTTACCCTCCCTGTGGCCACCCAGCTGCAACTACCCCACTCACCCCCAAAGCTGAAGCCATCCCACACTATCCCTTCCACTCGCTCACCTGCTTAGGCTGTTCCACGATCACCAGGTAGGGGCCATCAGCTGGGGACAGAGGGGCCTTGCTGAGCCAGGATCTCTGAGCCCACTCCCAAGGCAGAGGGCACATACTCCTCCCTTCCCCTCCCTCCAAGACAAGGGGAGGTCAGGGGACTTACTAACCTGTCTCTGGGGCTGGTTCCTTGGGTCCCACCATGGACGGGTTGAATTTGAAATCATCATATTCAATGATGCCATCCAGACCCTGGTTTGGAGACAGACTGGGGTGGCAGCTGATTCTGACCCCCAGAGCCCTCCACCTCTCAGCTCTGTAAGCCCTCAGTAATGACTCCCTCTCCTCCCCAGGCCCATATGAAAGCTCCTACTGTAAGCAGTTTGTAGACAGACTGACTGACAGGCAGGGTGAGATAATCTGAGGACATTACAGGTGTCGGGGAGTAGATGGCACTCCGAAAGATGGGCAGACAAGCAGACAGGCACGGGGGGGCAGACGGCCGGCTTTGGGGCCAGGCGGCGTGACTCACTGGGTCGTAGCAACTGTCCATGTCTCTGGGCTAGGCCCGGCTCTGTCCGGTGGCTTCGGCGGGTCCTGTTCCCCAGAGTTTCAGGCGCCCGCCTTAGGTGGGGAGGAGTGGCGGGGGTAGGGAGAGACAGATCAGGACGGGAGTTGGGGGAAGAGGGGGGCCCAAATTTGGGGGAGGGTCCGATCTCCTCCAGCTACCCGTCCGGGTGTGGCGGGCAAGATCCGGTGGAGGGCGAAATCTGGAGCTGGGCTGGGCCGGGCCGGGGAAGGGGCAGGAAAGTTAGAACAGCTTAGGAAAGTCCCGAAAATACCACGGGGAGGCGGGGCCGGAGGGGGCGTGCCTGGAAATGACGCCACTGGCCACTCCCCCGAGGCGGGAGGGGCGCGAGATCTTCTCGCTGGCCTGCGGGCGCCCGCAGCACCTCTACAAGCAGAGGAGCGGCGAGACCCAGAGAAGGCCTCGCGGGGTTGGGGGCCACCTCCTCCCTCCAGAGCAGGCGCCAGGGCCTGGAGGGTCTTTCAAGGCCGGGGGAGGCTACTAGTCCGGGGCCAGGCCCGCCTCCCGTCCCCTTCCCCTCCCCCGTCCTGGAGCAACCTCGGGATTTTCTACTCCGAGAGAGGCCACGGCTGATTCACCCCGGGGGGTTTTGGGGGGATATTCCTACTGTAAGGAGGCCTCCTCCCCGAAGGGCTGTAGGCGGGGGCTCTTCCCAGTCGGGGGCCCCGGGGTTCTGCCCCGAGAACCGGTCTCTGGGGCCACGGGGCGGCGGGAGGAAAGGTGTCTCCTCCTTGGGATGGGTTCCTCTATTCCCTCTCCCCGAAACATCTGTACAGCTGTTGATTCCCACACCGCACCTGCTTTGGGGGCCCACGCCCCCCCCAGTCCCATAGCCGTGTGTAATGCATGTATGTGTCTGCATCACAGGTGTACAAGTGTGTTTCGGCCCATGTGCTTGTGTGTGCATGGTGTGAACATGCGTGTACAGGTGAGCGTCCTTTAATCAGTGTGGACACATGTCTGAGCATGTATGTAAGGGCACAGGTGAACATATCTTTGAGTTTCTGCGTGAAGGGTATGGGGTGCAGGCACCTGTGCACGGGTGAGTGTGTTTTGCGTGTGCATGTGTGTGTGAGTCTGAGTGCATGGACGACCCTTTGCACCCGCCGGTATATGTGTAGATGTACGTACGGCCCGCGTCTTTGTACAGGGATATTGATGTGTATCCGCGTGTCTTGTTCGTGTGCGTGCTCTCTGGAGTGTGCAGATGCCGCTCTTAAGCTCTGGGGCTCGGTCAGCTAAGGGCCCTCCTCCTGCCCTTCCCGGCGTCCCGCCACCCAGGGGTCTGAACCCAGCCACTCACCGCGGCGGCGGCTCCGGTTCCGGATTCTCTCCTTGCCCGACCCACCTCGGACGGGTCGCGGCACCTCTCCAACCACCCTGACTCCAGTCGGGAAAGCCCCTTTTCGGCCCCCGGGAGGGGGGAATTCCCGTGACGTTTCCGTGCGTCACTCGCCATGCCCTTTTTTATTGGCTGAAAGTTTAAGTCCCGGACTCGCGTAGCCAATCAGGAGTGGCTCAGGCAGCCCCTCAGAGGAGAAATATTTGCGCAGCGCGGGAAGCAGGAGTGAGAATGACTCTCAGGCGCTGGCTCTGGCCTGGGGACCAGTCCGCTGCGGGATCCGCTGACCGAGTGCCATTCCCCAGTCGAAGGACCCGGCTCCAGTCTCCTCACCCACCCAGGCATGTCCCAGCCGGCTGGCAGCCCCCGCTGCTGCTCGGCTTTATGGTGCGCCTAATACTTGGCCACTTCTGAAGCCGGGGAACCCCAAGGGGAAGCTGGTTTGCCTCAGCCCTCTGGCCCCCCGCCCGGAGCGGGGCCCCGCTGCCGGGAAGACTTAGGGGAAGAGGGAGGAAGTTGATCTTGCAGTCGGTTCCAGAGTGCCATCTGGTGGCCTCTCTGGAGCCGCGAGGAGACTCCGTAATCTTCTCTTAATCAGTCTTCCCTGGAAGCGACAATCTGTACCTAAAACTTGTTCTATAAATGGCAGGTTAACAGCTGGCCAGACTTTCAGACCTGAACTCAGGTCTGCGCCGCGTAAGAGAAATGAGTTGTTTATTTGGGGGACTCAGGCCTTGTTCATCGATCACGGAGATTTGGAATATTAGAATGGAAAAGGCATCCAAAATTAATAGTTAATACTTCCTCCGATGTAGGAAATTGCCTTTTATACAGTTTCCAATGTCCGCTTCGACCCTTCTAGTGGCAGCAAGGTCAGTACAGAATTTCACAAGGTGCTGAACTCCGAGGCTGGACATTTCTGGTTGGTAGAATTTATTTTTAGGAGGTGCCATGAGTAATCTCCATTCTTGCAGGCGTCCTCCCTTCGGCTCACCGAGGTAGAACACAGGCTGTTGTTTCAGATCTTTCCTGCAACTTGCCCCTGACCTTAATAATGGAATTACAGGCCTGCAGTAGCTCTGCATAAAGGGAGACTATTATGGCCCTTGATTTGGGCTATTTCCTGTCACTTCCCCCTCTTCATGTTGCCTGCAAATGGAATGTGCCAGATACTGTGTTAAGATACTTTAGTATAAATTCTTATTCTTCCTCCCAGCAGCACTAGGAGGTAAATATTACCTTTACTGATAAAGAAATTAAGGCTCAGAGAGGTGAATTAACACAACCAAATACACAGCTAGAAAGGGACAGAGTGAGAATCAAACCCAGTCTCTTAACTCTAGGACAAAGCTCTTTCCCCTAAATTTGTATAAAACAAAGCAGGCCTTTCCACTGCACTGTGGGCCTCCAAATAATTTGTCAAAATCCAGGGATATTGTCTACTACCTTCCCCTGGTAAATCAGACCCAAAACCGTTAAATTAAAATGGAATGAGGTTAGATTGGTGTACTACAACTTAGTGAACCTGTGCTAGTTACCATTGATTACAACTGTCCTTTCAAAGTGCTCATAAACCAACAGCTGAAATTGGCATGAACACTTCTAGTCTCCAAAATGTCTCTAAAAGCAACCCTAGGGCTTGAGCTATTCTTTTTTATTTTATTTTATTTATTTATTTATTTATTGGCTGCGTTGGGTCTTCCGTTGCTGCACGCGGGCTTTCTCTAGTTGCAGCGAGCGGGGGCTACTCTTCGTTGCGGTGCGAGGGCTTCTCATTGCGGTGGCTTCTCTTGTTGCGGAGCACAGACTCTAGGCACGCAAGGTTCAGTAGTTGTGGCACATGGGCTTCAGTAGTTGTGGCTCACAGGTTCAAGAGCGCAGGCACAGTAGTTGTGGCACGCAGGCTTAGTTGCTCCAGAGCATGTGGGATCTTCCCGGACCAGGGCTCGAACCCATGTCCCCTGCATTGGCAGGACGATTCTTAACCACTGCGCCACCAGGGAAGCCCAAGGGGTTGAGCTATTCTAATTATGAGATTCTGAGCTGTAATTTCTATTTATTTATTTATTTGTTTATTTTTGGCTGCATTGGGTCTTCGTTGCTGCACGCAGGCTTTCTCTAGTTGCAGCAAGCGGGGGCTACTCTTCGTTGCAGTGCACAGGCTTCTCATTGCAGTGGCTTCTCTTGTGGAGCACGGGCTCTAGGTGCACAGGCTTCAGTAGTTGTGGCGCATGTGCTTAGTTGCTCTGCGGCATGTGGGATCTTCCCGGACCAGGGCTTGAACCCATGTCCCCTGCACTGGCAGGTGGATTCTTAACCACTGCACCACCAGGGAAGCCTTAGTTTATCTGAAGATTTAAAAAAAGAAAAACCTTTATCATAGAAAGTTTCAGACATATATAGTGGAGAAAATAGTGTAATGAATCCCCATGTACTCATCAGTCAGCTCCAACAATTCCCAGTGTTGTCCTGGAGATTTTAACTGACTCAAAGTTTATTGTTAGTTGCTATTGCCTCATTTGTCTCTACTTAAGAAACCTCTTCATTGTTTGTTTCACTAATTTCCAACCTAATGATTATCTCTGTTTCTGTACCCAGGCCTAGCACTACTGCTGGCCCAGAAGAGAGGCACCATAAATTCGCTCCATTCACTCACCAATAAATAGGGAGGGCCTATTCTAGAAATCAGTGTCCCTATTTGAAGACAAAAATCAAATGGTTGTATAATATGTCAGTTGGTGATAAGTGCTACAGAGAAAAATAAAGTAGTAAGAGTATAGAGAGTGACAAATGTTTTCTGTGTAGCAGTCAGGGAAGTCTTCTCTGATGAGGTAACATTTGAACAGTGACTTGAAAAAAGTGAGGGGGTGAGTTATGTGGATATCTGAGGGAAGAGCATTCCAGGTGGAGGCACCAGTAGTGTAAAGGTCTGATACAAATGCGTTTGGTATATTTGAGGACCAGCAAGGTTAGTTAGGTAGGTGAGAAAAAGTAAGAACTTTGGATTTTATGCTGAATGAGATGGAGATCCATTTGAGGGTTTTGGGCAGTGGAGTGAAAATGATATGACATGTATTAAAAGTATCCATTTGGCTGCTGTGTGGAGAGTAAAGGGTAGAGAGTATGGGACTAGAATGAAGGAGGGAGACCAGTAGTCCAATAGATGGTGGCTTAGACTTGAGTGGTAGTGGGTGAGGGTGGGAGAAGTAGTCACATTCCAGATAGATTTGAAAGACAGAAGCAACAAGACTTGCTGAGGGATTGGGTGTGGGATGTGGGTGGTGGGGTGTGGGCATTGGTATAAGAACCTAGAAGAGATGAGGGGTAGTTGTACATAAAGTCAGAGTGATGGATGGTATTTAAAGTTTCGACAGTGGACATCACCCCACGATTGAATGTGGAGAAAAGAAGTTGACAAGCACTGAGCCCTGGGGCATTCTTTTTGGGTTTTTTTGGCAGCGTTGGGTCTTCGCTGCTGCGCGCGGGCTTTCTCTACTCTTCGTGGCGGTGCACTGGCTTATCATTGCGGTGGCTTCTCTTCTTAAGGAGCACGGGCTCTAGATGCATGCATGGGCTTCAGTAGTTGTGGCTCATGGGCTCAATAGTTGTAGCATGCAGGCTCTGTAGTTGTGGCTCACGGGCTCAGTAGTTGTGGCTCGCGAGCTTAGTTGCTCTGCAGCATGTGGGATCTTCCAGGACCAGGGCTCGGACCTGTGTCCCCTGCATTGGCAGGCGGATTCTTAACCACTGTGCCCCACCACTACTTTTGAGCTGAGGAAGTGTCATAGGAAAGACCATGGGGTTTAGAGTGAGACAGACCTGGGTTTGAATCCCAGCTTCCTAACTTCCCAGGAATTTGGCCTCTCTGAACCTGTTGCCTCATCTGTAAGAGGAGTAAATACCTCTACAAGGTTGGGTAAGCAGTGCACTTAATATTGACATATATTGGTGTTCCAACAATGTCACTTCTCCATGTTAGGGTCTTAAAAGTCTCTAGCTTTCCTCTGGACTTTTTGAAACCTGCTATCCTAGAGTTCTTATAGGAGACATCATTAAGACCAGCATTTCCCTTCAGATTATTCTATTACTTTCCCACAAGTTTTGTCACTTCCACATCATCAGCCATTCTTTGTTGGTCAGAATTAAGGCCTGAATATTAGTTCTTCTTGTAGTTTCCCTTGCCTGACAGAGACAACACTGTCAACAACACAAGTCACGTATGTCAGTTGATCTTTCTATAACAGAATGAGGCTTCCGACAAATGTTTTTCTTTGCTTGCCAGCGAGGAAGGGTTCAGTTTGCAATTACTCCAGCTTCTTTCCCAATATTTGTAGACTGAGGGATACAGACTTTTCATATTCCTTTGTTCATAGGATGGCCTTCAGGTTTCTATACAGTAGTCAATGTTGTTTCCCCCATAGGGAAACAAGCTTCTGAAGGCAGAGCTGTGGGGCTCAGAAGGGAGAACAGAGATGTTATAGCTGAAGCCAACGGCCCTAGTGTTAACCTGACTGTAGTTCCGGGCTTTTCTGCACTCATACAGAAATGTGCAAAGGAGGAGTGCAGTCTTACTCCTAATTTTCCCAGGGGCAAGGCTTCTAGTTAGTGTGGAAAGCAGGCATGGTCTGGACTACTTGCAGAAGGAAGGGAAGAGGGAGAAACTAGTTTAAGAGCTGCAGGACTCATGTCAGTATTGTTCCACATCAGGCTGTTTCCATTTCCAAAGCACCCGAGGGAGGCACTTACAGACATCCAGACCCAGCAACATCCACGTGGTTGTGCTGAGCAAAGGAAAGCCCAAGGTGCTGAACGATTACATAGACATCTGGGACCAATGAAGAGGTGAGTGCCCCTAACTCTCCGTGAGGGAGGCCAGCTGGTAGTACAGCAGGTACCACTCTCTGCCCTCCCTTCCCCCGGGGGAAGAGACCATGGTGAAGGAGGATGCCAAGATGATGGAGATGCTTCACTTGGGAAAGCTTAATAGTATTCTGCATCACACCCACAGTACCTCACCCCTGTAGGGGCCACACTGCCTGCCCCATACACACTCCCACTTATTTTACCCTGACGCAAAGGGAAAGAAGGGGAGGGATTCTCCAATCATGCTGCAGTGACTGGGGTAGATGGAGGCTGTGGGATGGGAAGAAATTTTCCCTCCTCAGTTCTGGGCCAAAATGAATGCCCTGTGTCCAGAAACACATGATCACAGCTATGGGCAAGATAGCCTCCCACCCCCTAAGCCCCATGGGCTCCTCTCTGCTCCTGGGACCATGAGGCACATCTGAGGGAAGACTTCTGAATAACTACAGCTCAGCTCTGGTTCACCTTCCCTTTGACCCCAGCCTAGGCTGTCACGCTTATCTCCGATGGAGCAGTTAGGGAAGAGGACAACTGCCAACCCCCTAGCGCATCCCTGGTGCTAAGGGGGCACTGCTGTGATGGTGGTGGTGGGGCAGCAGCAGTGAAGGAATCCTGACTGCGTCCTGGCGTCTGGCTGGCTGGTGACCAGGGGCCACGTGGGCCAGACTGTTGGTAGGCTCAGTCTCATTTCTGTTCATGTGATGGCCTGGGTATCCCGAAACATGGTACCCACAAACTCAAGAAGGAAACCAGAGGGAAAGGCAATGATGTTGGTACTAAGACATTTATTACATCATAAAAAATCCATTGTTGTCCTGTTTTTCCATATGTACATGCTCCTGTGGGCAGTCCCTCTGTCCAGCCCCACCTGTCCACCCTCCATGGCGCCAATCAACTCTCCAAACTGACCAACTAATTAATAAAAGAGGAAGAACTAGAGGAGGTGGCCCAGGGCTGATGGGAGTGGGGTTCGGAGAGGGAAACAAAGTGCAGAGTGATTGGCTTGGCTCTCAATGCCTGACCACGGGCAGGAGGAGCACAAGGGCGGGCACTGCAGGGTTGGTACAGTGATGCCTCCCCGAGCTGCCAGGCTGCAGGTGATACCTGAGTGTGCTCTCAGGTTGGACTCCCAGGAATGGAGAGCAGAGGAGGAAGGTCCCACAGACTGACTGTGGGTCCCAGGAGGGGCTATAAAAGTTCTTTTTCAGGTCCCCATCCAAGTAGCAGTAATAGCAGCTTGGGCTGGGACTGAAGAATTTGTGGCCCCTGGGACAGCTGAGAGGTGGGCCAGGGACAGCCTGGTAGGAAGTACTGGTCCTGATCGCTGAGGGCCCTTCCTTAGTTGACCTCAGAGGTGGGCAGGGGGTCTGTGGGGCGGGGTGTGGCCAGGAGGGGCACAGGTGAGGTGGCCTCGATGAGAGCGGGGTTGAGTATGATAGGCAGAGTCATGGGGGGCACGCCCACCTGCAGTGGGGAGGCCAAGGGCTGCAGGATCAGTGGGGGCTGAGCCAGGGGTGGAGGCCCATCCGGGGTAGGGCTCAGTCTGCTGGGGCTGGATGCCACTGGTGATCCAGAGGAGCTGCTGTTGGCAGGTCGGGGGCCCTCGGGCTTCTCAAAGTCTAGAGGGAAAGCAAGGTGGCTGCAGTCAGACTCGCTCACATTCTGCAGCTAGTTTACCAAACTTCTGCTTCTCCCACTCCTGTAAGCAAGATGACCCCTCCCAGTCTACACAGTTGAGAGTCTCTGCTCAAAACTTATTCCAGTGTCCAGCTACCTTATATCTACCCTTTATCTTCTTTGCTGTACCTCCAGTAGGTTAATTTTGGTCTGGTCTTTATTAGAATTCCTGAAGGGCAACCTCTGCATATTCATTCCAAGTCCCTGATCCAGCCTCCTTCTCTGAAGCCTGAAAATCCCAGGCAGCTAGCTCATCATAGCTGACCTGGCCCTGCCATTTCCCGTAAGAAGAGAGCAGGTGAACAGGATCGTCTGGTTCTTTCCTTCCCCTGCCTCACAGCCCATGCCCAGCAGCAATCTCAAAGTACCCCGGACCTCCTTGACTTCCTGTTTGACATCCAGCAAACTCGCTCAGAGGGACTCACCACAGGTCCCCAGCTCAGAGGGCATCTCTGGGGGAGGTGGATGGCCAGGTGTCCTGGTGTCACCAGCAGCAGGAGTCAGGTGGGCTGAGGCCAGAGGTTTTGGGGCATGAGGCTCCATGGGCACAGGGTCTGGGGAGGGTAGAGAATCCAGATGGCGGCTCTCGGTGCTTTATTTCAAGTAGAGTCCTGGCTACCCACTAGACTTAACCCCCACCCCAGGCACAGAGAACTAATTATTAGCTCCAGACTCTCTTTGATGAAGTTGGTTGGAGCCCCCTACCCTGGATGACAGTCTGCTTGAAGAGCTCATCTCGTAGGTGGGGCAGGAAACAGTCAATGCGCTCCCAGGTGATCTCCCAGAGGGCTGAGGGGCTGCCTCCTCGGGCATCCGCACTGTGGAAAATCTCTGCTGTGTCCATCACCAGGAGCATGTTCTTCAGAGACTCAGGGATGGCCTCTGACTGCAGGTGGCAGTGGGGCCATGAGAATGGGAAAGAGGGCATGGGAGGATATGGTAAGGAGAAGGCAGCCACCAAGGGGGAAACAGCAAGTCTTCCCAGAAGATGGGAGAGGAAGTAGGCAGCTGGAGTTGGGCTGAGGCAGAACGTACCAGTAAGTCACTGGAGCCTGCATGCATGTACTTGTCCATGAAATCCAGGATGGTCAGCCAGAGGGCCGCAAAGGTAGAGAGCGACAGCAGTGGAGACAGGTGCTGCAGGAAGACCTATGGTCCCCCAGCCCCTCTCAGCCAAGAGTAGGGTAGGAGCCTTCTGCACCCCTCTCCAAGGGTGGGAGGCAAGCCTGCCCTATCTTGTGTGGGAATCCTGGATCAGAGACTCCTCTGAATTCCAAAATCCTCCCAAGTCCCTGGGTCCTGCTGAGTCTCCATAGCTGGGAGTCCTAAGCACCTACATTACATCTCTAGGTCCTCCCAGCAGCCTTGGCTTCCCTGCTTGTGAAGAGGCAGGTGTGGGGAGAGTGGGTGGGTGTAGGGTGGTGAGCAGTACCTTAGAGAGCAGGGTGGAAGCCCTCATCCGGGTCTCCTCCATCCCGCCCACATCTGCAGGGCTGATGTTTTCCAAGAGCTTGGTCAGTAGAGGAAACAGCACCTGGTGGGTAAGAAGCCAACATCTCCCTAGCAGGGTCAGGTGGAAGCCTTGTCCACTTGACCCTGGGCTGCGGTGGATGGGTACAGAGCAGGAGGGAAGGTCTGATACAGGCTGAGGATTGACATCAGGGGCTCTTCAAGCTGCTTGGCTCTCCTTGTCTTTAGGATTTGCACTTTACCTTAAGACCAGAGGGAAGTCCTACCTTGTTAAAACAGGACTCCCATTCCAGGGCATCTAACTTTTGCAGATCATGTACCAGTAGTGCTCGCTGCAGATAGGTCAGTGCCTGCATCCGCACCTGGCGCCGGGCATCACAGCACAGGCAGGCAATGCCTGAGAATGAGAACAGGCTCAGGATCCTTTGGGCATCCTGATCCTGGTACTTCCCAAGCGCCAGCTCCACCTCTGCCCCTGCCCTGCCTGCTCCCCTGAGGTTTACCCTGAAGTAAAGGGCACCAACAGTGGGCCCAGAGGGTGCGTGAATCCGCTTCGATCTTCCGGCCTCCTGCGTCCAGGTGGCGCTGCTCCTCTGCCCATGAGCTGTAGATAGAGGCTGCCCTTGTGTGTAGGGTGTGCATCAGGTCTAGCAACTGGGGTCACAGGAGGGGCACGACATGAGTGAGGTTAGGTCTGGTGGATCCCCTCCTCACCAGCCCACTCCCACTGTCCCTGACTGAGTCCTCAAGGGAGTCCCTAGTACCGATCACACCATACTCCACCCCTCTCACCACTCCCTTCTCCTCAACTTTATGAGCTGGTTGTCCTAGTCCTGACCAGTGTTTCCCAAAGATGGGTATTACTCCTAGTAGCGGGGATTTGAGGAGGTGTGTGGACTAAGTATTTAATAACACAATTACACAGTGAGAAAGGTACTTTTTCACTCCTTTTTCACACTTTCTGATGACAGATAAAGCCTCATCTTGTTAATCTCATTTTAAAAACAGCAAACCTCAGGCTCAGAGGCTTTGATAGGCAACAGTGTCTGGCCAGATTTAATAATTTTTTGTTTTTGTAATTTTTCTAAGGTTATTCTATTTAAAGCAATTAATTCTCCATTTATTTAGTGATGTAAAGTCTGCTCATAAAATAAATTTTATATGTCCTGAATAGACAACAGAATAACTCTGGAAGGATAAACAAGAAACTGATGGCAGTGGTTGCCTCTGGTAAGGGGAACTTAGCAGCTGGGGACAGGAAATGAATGGGACTTTTATCTGCTTACCCTTTTGTACCTTCTGAACTCTGTGCTATATGCATTTGAATTACTTATTTCAAAAACAAACTATAATTTAAAAATGAAGCAAACAAAGACTTACAGGCGGTCCTGGACAGGGGGGCACTGTGGGGACACTGGCTGAGGCCCTGGCTGGAAAACAGGCCCTTCCTTTCCGCCCTGGCTGTCCCTGGCCCCACCAAGACTCCCAATGTCAGGTACCGGGAGAGGAGAGGAAGTAAAGGGTGCCATACTTACGTCCTGACTGACCTGTAAAGACACCGTATGGTAGCTGGCAGGCACACCTTCGTCCTCATCGTCATCACTATGCCCACCCCGCGTGGCATGTTGGCTGGAGGTTCGAGGCCGCCGAAGCATTGAGCCTTCCTTGGATTTCTTCTTGAAGCGGTTCCCTTTGCTGTCATACTTGTGACTCTTGCCACGTTTCTCCTGGGACTTGCACCCTGAGCAGGGCCAGACGCAGGTCACATTTCCATATCCATGGGTACAGACGGCCTGCTCCTCCCTTTCCCCCGTAATTCACATGGTTACTCCCCAACTGCCCCTTCATCAGGTGACCCACCGCCATTCAGACTGGCCTCCACAAAGATGCGGAGAGTCTTGACACAGAGCTCAAAGTTGTCAGGTGTGATGTGGGCAGCGTCACGCACGATGAAGGACAGGGACTCCACACACTTGAGCAGGGACTTGGTGTCATGTGGCCCGAGGTCCAGCCCCACTGTTAGGCTGTACTGATTGACCAGGGGTGAAGGACCTGGCCAGCTGGTCTCAGGCCCTGGCTTGGAGTTATCGATGTCATCCTTCCCCACCTGTAAAGTACAGAGGAGCTGAGAATCCAGGCTTGACCCTGATCTTCCCCTAGCTGCCCTCTCAGAAGGCCAGGAATCTTTCCCACAGGCCAAGAGGGGAAGACTCACCCGCTGCCCGTATGCTCACTCACCACTAACCAACCGCTGTTGACCACATCAGCATCTGTGGCTGATCGGTGAATCTTGCCAGGCCTGCCATGGTCAGTGTAGACCTCCGAGTCAGAAGTGTACCCTCGGTCCAGGCTCACATCATTTTGATGGAAGGATGGGAGTTCACTATCTGATTGGGCCCCTGAGCCAGCAGGGAGAGGCGCAGAGTCAGGATGGGGATGGGGAAGTTGGGATGAGGCATAGTTTCAGCTCTCAGAAGAAAGGTGCTGAAGCCTGGCCTCTCTTTTCTCTTGGTCTGGATTAGTTTCAGCCCTGTCACTAGAGGGCTGAAGGATGGCCTGGAGAGCTTCTCTGTTGACCAAATGGGGCAGCAGGCTAATTTGGGCTCCTGACAGCATCTAGTAGCAGCTGTTGGGGAGGGAGGTGGCAGTGAGGACAGAGTTTCTGAGAAAACAGTCCTCAGGACAGTAGGAAGCCTGGCTTCATAGCCTTCTCCATTGCCTACTTGCCTTTATGCTGTTTAATCTGTGGGTAATGGGGAGAGGCCCGTTAGGCACAGGAAGCTCTGGAAGCAGATAGCAGAAGCCAAGGGTATTTAATCTGCTGAACACAACAACCTGCGTTTTGTTTTCCTGTCTCAACCACTGGGGCCATAATTGTTTATCTGCCAGTGTGGGTCTCTCTGGGAAAGGGCTTACCAGCATCAGGTGCATCGGCCCTGGCTGTGGCCTGCAGGGCAGCTGGAGGCTTTACACCTGAGCCAATGCACTCCAGCAGCGTGAAGAGGGTGGCCCAGTCATCACTTGAGTGGATGTTGGCTGCGTTAGTCTTAAGGAGTTCATGGAGCCCATAGGCTACCTGGTGACTGACTCGGGACAACACGCTGGGCTTCATTAGTAGCAAAATGCGCAGGGAGAGCAGTACCTGGGGCAGGAGATGGGAGCAGGAAGTGGAAAGTGGGCACACGCGTCTTGTCTAGCCTCCTTCCCCACCAGCCTCCCTAGGCTAGTGAGAACAGTTTTGGCTAAGACCCAACTTAGGGTACTCTGTGGACAGATGGCCAGGGGCTAGGAATGGGGGCAAGAAAGAGGCAGGTGTGGTTATAAAAGGGCAATACGAGGGATCCTGTGGTGTTGGAACTATTCAGCATCTTGGCTAGTGGTAGATACACAAACCTACGCAAGTGCTTAAATTGTGTAGAACTTAATACACGTATGAACAAGTAAAACTGAGGAAATCTATATAAGATTAGTGAATTGTATCAATGTCAGTATCTTGGTTACGATACTACACTATAGTTTTGCACAATGCTACCATTGGGGTAAAGTGGGTAAAGTGTACAGACAGCCCCCAACTTATGATAATTTAACTTAGATTTTTTTGACTTCACAATGGTATAAAAGTGAAACACATTCAGTAGAAACCATACTTAGAGTTTTGATTTTTTCCAGGGCTACTGATATGCAGCACAATACTCTTTTGTGTTGCTGGGCAGTGGCAGGGAGCCACAGCTCTCAGTCAGCCTGCCATTATGAGGGTAAACAACTGATGCACTTAGAACCATTCCGTACCCAGACAACCATTCTGTTTGCCACTTTCAGTACAGTATTCAATAAATTACCTGAGATATCCAATACTTTATTATAAAATAGACTGCATATGAATCTATAATTATCTCTATTTTCAAAGTTTAGTTTTTTAAAAACTGAAAAAAAGACCAGCAACATTATGCAAAACTACAGCATAATATCATAACCATTGTAACATTGATACAATTCACTAATCTTATTCAGATTTCCCCAGTTTTACTTGTACTCATACGTGGATTAAGTTCTACACAATTGAAGCACTTGTGTAGGTTTGTGTATCCACCACTAGCCAAGATGTTGAATAGTTCCAACACCACAGAATCCCTTGTGTTGCCCTTTTATAACCACACCTGCCTTTCTTGCCCCCATCCCTAGCCCCCGGCCATTTGTCCACAACTTCTAAAACCTCATCAATTCAAAAACGTCATATAAATGGAATGATATAGTATATAACCGTTTGGGATTGGCTTTTTTCACTTAGCGTAATTCCTTGGACAGTCATGCAAGTTGCTGCATGTATCAATAGTTTGTTGCTTTTAACTGCTGAATAGTATTCCATGGTATGTATGTACTACACTTTACGCTGAAAACCATCTGGGCTGATTCTAGTTTTTGTCTACTATAAATAAAGATCCTGTGAACATTCATGTATAGGTTTTTTATAAAAGTAAACTTTCATTTCTCTGGGATAAGTGCCCAAGAGTGCAACTGCTGGATTGTGTTGTAACTGCATGTTTAGTTTTATAAGAAACTGCTCTATCATTTTATATTCCTACCAGAAATTTATGACTGACTGACCCACATCCTTGTCTGCATTTGGTATTATCACTGTTTTTCACTTTAGCCATTCTGACAGGTGTGTAGTGGTATCTCACTGTGGTTTTAATTTGCATTTCCCTGTTGGATAATGATGATGAACACCACTTAAGCTTCTTCATGTGCTTATCTGCCATCTGTATATCTTCTTCATATCTTTCGCCCATTTTCTAATTGGTGTTTTTTTTTTTTTTACTGTTACGTTTTGAGTTCTTTTATATTTTAGGTATTAGTCTTTTTTCAGATATTTGATTTGCAAACATACACTCCTTGTCTTTACCTCCTTTTCACACTGGGCTCTCATAGAGTAGAATTTTTAATATTGATGAAATCTACCAGTTTTTCCTTTTATGGATTGTATTTTTGGTGTCAAGTCTAAGAACTTTTTGCCTAGCTCCCAAAGATATCCTCCTATTTTTCTTTCTAGGGTTTCATAGTTTTACATTTTACATTTAATTCTATGATTCATTTTGAGTTAATTTTTCTATAAGGTATGAGGCTTAGGTCAAGGTTCATTTGTCCCCTGCCCCCTCAACCATGGATTTCAATTGCTCCAGCAATTAAAAGGATTATCCTTCCTCCACTGAATTGTTTTTGCACCTTTGTCAAAAAATTAGTTAGGCATCTTTGTGTGCGTCTATTTCTGGTTTCTCCTGTTACATCGATGCATGTGTCTGTCCCTCCAAAAATACCACAGTGTTGATTACTATAGCTGTATAGTAAGCCTTAATATCAGATGGAGTGATTCCTCCCACGTTTTTTCTCAAAATGTTCAGCTATTCTAGGGCCTGTGCTTTTCCATCTTAGAATAAGCTTGTCTGTGTCTACAAAAAAACCTTGCTGGGATTTTCATAGGAGTTGCATTAAACTTACAGATCAATTAAGGGAGGAATGACCTCTTCACTACGCTGAGTCTTCCAATCCACGCATATGGTATGCCTCTTCATTTATTTGGGTCTTCTTTAATATCTTTCATTAGCATTTGTAAGTTTCAGCATACAGATCCTATACATGTTTTGTTAGGTGTATAGCTAAGTATTTGATTTCATTTGCAGCACTTGTAAATGGTTTCATTTTCTATATGTTCATTGTTAGTATAAAGAAATGTGATTAATTTTTCTGTATTGATCTTATATCCTGTGACCTTCCTGAACTCACTTCTATACTGTTTGTCTTTTATAAATTGGGTGAAGAGCTCTCAGGAGGGTCCTAAACATGAGAGCCGGGAAATCAGGTATGGGGCTGGGACTGCCACAAGGCAGCAGCCGTCCAGCCCTACTGAGCAGAGGTGCTGAGTACTAGCTTCATACCTGAGGCCATTCCAGATTCACTCTCAATGTCCCTGTTAGACTCCCCTAGCCCTGTGGTAGGTTACTGGGCTCATGCTATGGGGCACTAAATGAAGTCTCTGTCTCAGGCCATATCCATAACTGATACTGTGGCTTTAGTCCCTTGTACACCTTCCTGCCTTCCCAGCTGCACTCAGCTTACCTGGCCACTGATCTCTTCTCTCCGGAGTAGCCTAATGGCTAGGCGCAGCAGCCCCACCACTGCCCGCTCCACAAGGAAGCAGAAGTCCTGTGCCTGGACACATAGGTGGTATAGATGGTCTCGAACAGTCTGCCACACACAGCCCACACGGTCCCTGAGAAACATAAGGGATGAGGATAGTCTCAGCTGTAAAGGCCACTGGGCAATAAGCCTCTTTTTCTGATTGAGGCTAGGTCCTTCAGAGCTCAGTGGTATTATACCCTAAGCAGGCAGCTATAATGAGCAAGCTTCTCCTCTACTGCCTATAGCTTCATGTGCTTCTTGTCCCTAGAGCCCACCCTGCAAGATTACTCCAGGCTTCCATTCCTTTGGTACAAGCCCAGTATGAGGCCTGCCTAAAGACTGCCTTCTACCTGTTCTCCAGCACAATCCTCAGCAGCATCTCCAGGCAGAAAGCAGCATCCTCTTCATCATAGGTCTCTTCATCTGGTGTCACTGAGACCAGAGCCTGGAGGAGAATAATAGCAGGAAAATAGACATGGAGGAGAAGCCAGCCACTGGCCCACCCCTGACAGAAACTGAGGCATACACCACTATCCCTGTCTCCCCTCCCGGACCCAGCCAGCCCTTTCACCCCTCTTCCCTCTTCACTCTGTACCTTCATGAGCTCCTGCAGTGACTCCAGCTGGAGGAATTTGCTTTCTGTGATCATCTTTTCTGGGTCACATTGCTAGAGGCGGCACAAGAGAGGGTTTTTTTTTTTTTTTTTTTTTGCTGTACGCGGGCCTCTCACTGTTGTGGCCTCTCCCGTTGTGGAGCACAGGCTCTGGACACGCAGGCTCAGCGGCCATGGCTCACGGGCCCAGCTGCTCCGCGGCACGTGGGATCTTCCCGGACCGGGGCACGAACCCGTGTCCCCTGCATCGGCAGGCGGACTCTCAATCACTGCGCCATCAGGGAATCCCCGAGAGAGGGGTTATTGATAAGGACTAGAGGGAAGAGAATGTTCCCAAGAAGCCAGGGAGAGAGGGCAGAAGGAGTCAGCTCTGGTCACAAACCCTAGATGACCCTATTCTTCAGTTCATAGGACAGTGTCTATCTAGTAGAGAAGGGTCTAGGCTTGTTCACCAGGGGTAGGCAGGGGCAGTTACCTTGATACAGTCCAAGGCCATTCTCTTGGCCTCTTGGCTCTCAGTGGATGGGCCCCGCACGCTAGACTGCTCAGTACCACTAAGTGTCAGCCAGCTCACAAAGCTCAGCACTGTTGACTCTCCTCTGTAGAAAGAGAGTACAAGCTCTAGTGAGCTCCAGAGTTCTAATCCTCCCTCTGCAAGGTCTCCAGCCTCTGATTTCCCCTCACCGGTTTGATGGTGTCTCTTCCCGTTGTAGAGAGATCTTGCCATTGGGATCCACAAAATCTTCTACCTGGAAAATCAGGTCAAGAATAATTTCTTTCCACATGCCCTCTGCATTTCCTGCTCTGCCATGCAAAGTTTTCTGGCTTTCTTCCTGTTGTTCTCTGCCCTACACTATTGACTGGGCCCCTCCAATTGATGACTGGCAACAACTTCTACCAGCCTTCCTTTACAGCTATCCCCATGGCCAAAGATCTGCGGTCTTACATTTGAGGCGTTCCTGGTAAGTTTCAGCATGCATCAGGCCCAGTGCTACTCTCAACCAGTTCTATATGCAGACAGTACGTAATCTTGGAGCTCTTGCCTTGTTATTATTGATTAGTCTCCTACCAAGAATTACCTCCACCATAGCCTTGGGCAGCAGTTGGGCTCGGAAGAGCTGCAGCATGGCCTCCATGATATTCTTCCAGCCCTCCCGCAGGATGTCACCATGACGATGGGCCAAATGGAATACTGTCTTGGCTGCAATGTGGGCTTTAGGGTTGCTTCCAAACACAGTGGGCAGGTTCTCAATGGACTGGAAAGGAAGATGAGATGAGGCTTAGGGCCTGGCAAATGTCTTGAAAGGAGATTCTCTTAGGCCTCTACCTATGGTTCCTGAGGGTCCTTCTGCTAGTTCTGCTTCAATCCCCCATAATACTGGTGGGAAGGGCTACTCTGGCTAAGGCCTTCTCCACTATTGCATCTCTTCTCTCATCCCCATTATATAAGGTAATGCTATTCTCATCCTAGGGTGTGTCAGACAGAAATGGCTAAGCTCTACTGTAGTCCAGGGGTAGTGAGAGTATATGCTGATGGAAACCAGCTCCACAGATAAGGGTAGGTCTATGGCTAAAAGAGAGGTCATCCTTTGGAACTCCAAGTACACAGTCCCTGTCCCTGCTCACCTCACTGCTGAGAGCTGTGAATTTGCATAGAGAGATGATGAGATTGTCAAACACATCACTGAGGCCATAGTGGGCGGAGATCATGGCGCACTTCCTGTAACGTCACATATCAGATACAGTCACTGAAAGGCCAGGCAGCCCTTCCAAGTCCCCAAGGAGGCTTGCTTGGGATTCTTCCCTAATCAGTCCCAGGAAGAAACCTTTTACTCTTGAGTCTGTTTAAGACTGAGCTTTCCCAAGCTTCAGCCTCCCTGAAAAACTCAGGAGGAACCCATTCTAAGGAAAATAAGAGTAGGAGTCAGAGAGGCATGGAGGCAACCAAGTTAAATCAAAGAGGTGGAAGGAGATCCAAGACCATAGTCAAACTCTGGCTACCTGAAGCCTGAGATGGCTTTTTGGATGATTGTCTCCTCAAGGCTTTTGTCAAAGACATAAGAAAGAGCAGCAATAGTGGGGCCCCAGGTCATGGTGAAGAGGTCAAGATCGTAGCTGCCAGCAGGCACACGTAGGAATATGCCTTCTGGGGTGGCACCTCGATGAAGCAGCACATTCCATACATAATTCTCCCGAACCAGGCCTGTCTGCTCCTCAGGCATCACAATCTCCTCATTCCTGTCAGGAGGTAACAAAAGGAGTAGGTGCACTGCTCTGAACCTGACTGGTTACAAACTAGGACAAGGGGCTTTCTGCCCATTACTGACACTTTCCTTCAATGAGAGGTCATCAAAACTGCAGCTCAGTGGTCTGCTTCCCTCCCCACCAGTGGCACCAAGGAGAAAGAAAGGAAGCATCCCATAATCTCCAAGCCCCATCTCTAAGTGGGCCTTTAGTTCTATAGTAAGATCTCATATTTTTTCTGGGTATGAGAGGATGAACAATTCTACCTTTTCTGATTTACAGTAGAAACCTAAGTGTCCCAAACCTCATCCTCTAGTACCCATCTTGGGTTCTCTACTAGCCCCATAATGCATCTTGCAAGCTAGACAGGAAAACCCAGCTTCTCTGCGTTTGGAAAATGGGGTGATGACATTCCACTTAGCAGGGGCAGTTTGGATCCTGGCTCAGGGTACTAAAGTTCCAGTACTATTCAGGCTTCTTTAAGGAATAAATCAGTTGGGGGAGAAGGGGCTGCCCAGATAAATTACGATGCTAAATCCAGGGTGTATGAGTCACTGCAGTCTGATGTGACTCCAAAATCTGGAGAAGGAAGTAGCGTGCTTCTCCTTAACAGAGATGCTACACCATTCTCTACGCATACTCACTTGATGGCATGGTACATGTCCTCCAGAATGTCTTGCTCAAAGTCCTTGCCTCCATTCACACCTTTTAGATTTTTGCGAAACTCCTAGAGACAGGGCAATAAGCTTTACCCGCCATGTGTCAATGCTGAAGCCCCACTCAGGGAACTCCTGGGTCTGTGGTAAATAGGACTTTAGGAAACAGTAAGTGACAGAATCCACTTCCCTACCCCAGTTCCTCTTCTGGATTGGCCAGCACCCCCTGACTCCCTTGGACAGAAGCTTGTCTATTGTGCCCACTGGAAAACCCATGTCCTTCCTGCTACCTCCAAAGCTGTGCTGGAACTGCTCTGCCATGGCTGGGATCCAATCTTACCTCCAGGGTCATGGGTGCATTTTGCTTGCGAACATTGTGGTTGTGCTGGTCAGTATTAAGCATGATGACAGCATAGGCCAGGGCAAAGCAGGCATCGCTATTGGCAAATGGGGAGCCATTACAATTCTGAAAAATCAAAGACCCCACCTATGTCAATGCCCTTCTCTGGCCAATCAAACCCTCACGACCAACCCACTGGTCAATGATGATAAAGAAGAAGGTACCAGCCAGAAAGAGGCCCATCTCTTGCCAACTCCCTGATGGAAGCTGGCCCCTCTATGGGAAAGCTCACTGACATTGCTCTCAGCCTTCTTAGGAGACAGCAACTGGGTCCTTCAGTTGAGGCCATAGAAACCCTTAGTCAAATTAATTTGGGATGCTGGGCTCAGTCCCTGCCACTCAAACTCACCCTCCAATGTTCTGTGAATGCCTCTAGCAACCTCTGGATGACTGGTGCTTCCCCGGGCAAGCGGAAGGCTTCCAGGTAGAGACGGAGAGCTTCATCCAGCCGCAGACCCTGAAAGCTGAAGGTGCTACAGGGAAAGAAAGAAGGACGAAAGGCTTAAGATGTATAAGCTGCAAATGTTGGGTGCTCTATTAGCTACAGTCCCACTAAGCTTCTCCTATTGGAACAGAAAAGGCTGAGAGCTCTGGCAAAGGGGAGGTATCTCCTAGGTCATCTCTAACACAGAACCAGAATTTGACAACCTCTAAGCTTAGTACTCTTCACATCAGTGTGCTCCTACATAGAAACCTCATCCCTGGAACCCAGGAACCTACCCTGTGCTCAGGAACCCTACTCCACCCCTTTGCAATGTTCTCTATGGAGAATGGAATGGTGCCCAAAGCTTTCTTGCTGGAGACTCTTTCAGATCCAAAAGATATAAATCTTGGGAAGAGGAAGAGTGTATGACCTGGGTCACCATCAGGAACTGACTGGTACTGTTTTGAACTGTCTGTCCCCCCAGGCTGATCCTCAACTATGTCCCACATTTCTTGCAGTTTCCTCACCTCACAAAGCTCTCCAACAGGTCAATGTTTTTGCGGTCACTCACAAACTCTCCAATCATTTTCTTGTCCAGCCGAGGGTTCTCTCGCAGCCACTGGGCTACCTCTGTGTTGTCCATTGGGATGGTGAGGAGACCTTTCTCTTGCAGAAACTGGATCCCCTTCTTTGGTTTCTGGTTGAACTGCTCTGTGCCAGTAATCAGCAGCTAGAGAAGAAATACAGGAGGTGTCAAAAGCTGCTCTGCCCCTAAACCAGACAAGG
Organism: Tursiops truncatus; assembly: GCF_011762595.2. Taxonomy (NCBI): domain Eukaryota; kingdom Metazoa; phylum Chordata; class Mammalia; order Artiodactyla; family Delphinidae; genus Tursiops; species Tursiops truncatus. The sequence continues at coordinate 25,904,287 of NC_047049.1, forward strand.
GCAGGTCTCCATCACAGTCCACAGCTGGTCACCTAATGGGCTCCTAGGACATGGTTCTAAGTCACTCCAGAACTAAGGCTGAACCATATTGGCCCCTAGCTTTACCCAACTCCATGTTTAACTAGAAGTGGCTGAGGAGCTCCTTTTTACTCCTTTTCTGAGTGCTAAAGATGCACAGCACTCTCCTCCAACCTGAGAACCAGAGAAAAAAAATATAAGAAAGAGACTAGAGAAGGTTTTCTCTTCTCTCCAGTATTAGAGCTGTTCCTGGCATCTGTTTACAGACTAGCTCGGATTCCCCTTCTTTCTTTGGCTTCCTAGCTCTTAAGGCCCTGGGGTTTGAAAGACAAGGTGAAATAACTGCAATGATAACTTTTTGACTGTCTAGTCACAGCCCTGCAATCAAGGGCACACATAAACCAAAGTCATTTAGGCTGGCCTTACGAGGAAGAAAGGGTTAAACAGAAGGTTTTCTTTGTGTTAGAAAACCAGAAAGTACAGTTATTTGAACTTTACTAAAAAGCACCAGAATAAATGTCAATTCCCTTTTATTGCCAATCATCACCCCAGAGCTCGAGATGACCAATAACCTTCGGTGACCCACAGGATACCAGCTTCCAGGGCTCTTGTCACCACAAGTAACACCTGACTCTCAGCTAGGGCAGCATTTGCCCAGGAGTACACAATAGGAGATGCCAATTACATGGCTTAGGAGTAAGGAAAGGGCTTCAAAGGAGATTGGGGGGTTGCTGAAGCTCCAAGAAGCTCAAAAACTATCCTTGGGAAGCTGTTCAGTGAGCTTAGACTCTCCCTCATTCTCTGAGACAGAAACCCAACAGAGAACACCCAGTCAGAAGTGGGTAGAGGCTGAGCTCTGGGGATATCTATATATACCTTCTTTTTATTCTTAATTTCAATCAACTCCCGTGGATCTGGCAGGAGACAGGAAAATCGAGGTGGCTTCCGGGTAAACTTTTTGTCAGCTAGGAATGGGAGGAAGAGAGGGAAACACCAGTAAGACCTCTTTTTAACCAGGATAATGACTTTTGGAAGGATGCTGATATACTCTCTAGTGAAAAAAAGGATGCCTCAGAAAATTTCTTGTCCTCATCAGTCTTCCCCTTCCTTAGAAGTCCTATCTTCTAGGGCTCCAAATGTTTTCTTTCCTCTCTCTGGGTCTGAAGGCATGGTGAGCAGCCAATGTTCATTCAGGTACTAACCTAGGGTATTTCTGCTCCCCTCCCCTCTGTTCTCTAACAGGCCTTCCAGTTGAGGGGGCTTAGGATGATGGATACCCAGTACCCACCCCCAGAGTCACCAGCTTCCTCCAGATCACTGCATCCTGGTTTCCCATGTTCTGCTGGCAGCCGCCCTCCACCTGGCACATGTAGGCCTGCGATGTCTGGGGCCATGCCTATAGCCTTCCCATCGCTGGCTGCTCTCTCAGCTGGTAAGAGAGAAGAAGGTAAATGAAGACTGATGGTGTAGGAAGCCAAGCAGAGCTGCAGGAGAATCGAGCTTCAGGCCAAGGAGATCTGCATGTTCCCACACAGGTCACCGGCCCTGACAGGACAAACCCAAGCCCAAATAAGTAGTCACTATCCCAGGTCAGCCAAGCATTAGCTTCTACAATTTAATAAAGAGATTATGCAATCACTTTCCCTGATCTTCTGCAACCTCAATCTCAAGGAAAAGTTAGAGATTAATTAGAGTGGAGGCAGGCACTGGGGGTAGGAAAAGGTAGGGCCTGGAGCTTTTAGGCACAGAAGTCCTATATCCTTTAATCTATATTCTCTTTTCTCCCCATAAAGAAATAACAATTCTGTAAAAATAGCTAAAGCATGGAAGAGGAGAAAGGGAGAAGTCCATGAGTCCTGCTAATGTGCCAGCCTGGTCTATGATTCACATCACCAAACCTCGGAAACACAGAATTAGGAGTACTTTGGAGGAAATGACATAAGGGTAGGAGAAAGGATTCAGTGAGTAGAGAAGGGATAAACATAGAACCCTGGGATCCTCAAAGAAAGAAAAGCCTCTCACTATTGTTGGCTTCTCGAGTGCCATCTACTGCCTCACAGCCAGGTCTGGCTGCTTCTTTCTTTTCTTGCTGGGTAAGGTTGTTGAGGACTTTGGCTTGGCAGTGGGCCTCAGTGCTGTCAATCACTGTCAACAGGGCATCAAGAGACAGCAGGTGTGTTGTATAGAGCTGACCAGACACAGGGAAGGAATTCTGGAAAGTAAACAGATACAGGAGACTTGGGGTTAGAATACTTTTCCAAAAATCCTAAAACCGCCCATAACTTCTACATTGCCTTAAGATACACTTCTTCTTGTTCCCCAGCTCTCAAGTGTTTCGTTCCCTATATGTAGCATCCTCACTACCACTAGAGAGATCTCCTTAATAAAGTCGTCTTTCTAGAGGTCAGTAATAATGCTCAGCACCTTGGACAGCAGCTTGGTGAGATCTTCAAAGAGGTTGGAACAGTAGTAGTCACAATCATAGTTGATATAGAGCTCAGTGACAAAGCTGGGGATGTGCCAGAGCTGCACAGTGGCCTCCAAAGCCATCTCCTTCATTTCATAAGGCATCTTGGGGTTCTCCACAGTGATGATATCCATGAGCTTTTTGATGTACATCTGACAATAATCCAATAATTGCCATTTGGGTGGGGAAAGGATTCAAGATAGGAAGAGACAAATTGGACAGGAAAAACATTAAACAGGAAGCAGACGCCTAGCCAGAAGGTATGCATTAAGAGATACTTAATGGTATTCCATCCCCTAAATACATCCCCCTCTTTGTCCTTCATGATGGGGGAGGCCTGGCTCTCTACCTCCTACCTGATCAAGTTGCCCATTGCCCTTTTTGTGCTCTCTGTGTGAGCCTGATTTGGTCCTATTCAGAGTTCCCTTTTGCAATTTAGTGGCAAAGCCAGCTTGACTTGCCTGCCTGTGTTGCAAAAGAACTGCAGACAGAAGAGTTTTACCCACTCATGGTGAGGTTACCTGCCAGTTCTCATATTCGGGTTCTCCCATTTTATAGCCAGCCAGGTTTCTCTGGGCACCTCTTAAGTTCTTCACTAAAGAGGAGAGCCAATGAACCAAACTATAGAAGCTAAAAGCACTCTCCTCAGAAGCCACCAAATCCCACTCCTGCAGCATGACAAAGCTGACCCGAATGAAGGTGCCATACATCTTCCTATTTTTTTCCCAACTTCAAGAAACTCACCTCTAATTGGAACTTGAGGTGCTCCCTCATGCTCTCAAACAGTAGGAAGCATACGCGCAGGGAAGCAGCATAAAGGTTCAGTCGCTCTACGCTGAGTAGCTGGAGATCACAGTAGGATGGGCTATTAGGTTTCTGAACCTGACTGTGGCTCAACCAAGAGAAAGCAGGACAGCAAACTGTGGGAAGTTGTCACTAAGGTCATGTGCTCTGAGGGAACTCTATATCTAGCCATTCCTATGTTTCCCTTTGGTTGCCAGAGTCCCCGGGGAACTACTGGAGTCCTCTTGACTATGACTACTGGTCAGTAGGGGAGGTAGGTTCTTTCCTGGGTCCTATACTCTTCACATGAATCAGCCAAACCTCCCTGTGTTCCCCTGGCCCTTGAAAGACCCTGAAAAAAAGCCAGGTGTTCGGAGTCCCTCTAGAAATCCAGTCTTACCTGGAATAAGTGGCGGCACATCTCATCCTTGATGAGGCCCAAGAGGGTTTGGCACTGGGCTACAGGGGCCGACTCAAGAGCCACTGTCAGCAAATGCAGTCCCATGTGGATCATAACCTCTGAGTTGTGGCGGTCGTGTGGGTTGGTGAGGGAGATGAGGAATCGGAAGAGCTCACGGATGCAAGGAAGACCATAGGGGACCAAAGCTGTGCCTGGGAAAGGCCAGGAGGGAAGTGGGACTGCTAAGAAACAACTGGCTCGATTACTTGGCCTAGCCTGCTCTGCATTATACAGGCAATTTCAGATAAGTGATTCTCTTCAGGAAAAAAATGGTTTTTTTTCTGGGGCAGTAAGGAGACTAGTCTCACTTACTGAAGGGAATCAGAATTGATGATCCCACCTTTCTGTTAAAAGTCCCAAGCTTTCTATTCTTCCCTCTCACTTCCTATTGTCCACCAAACTCCCTCTCTGTGTAAGTTAGGGAAGGGCTCCATCCAATAGTCCTCTTGCTTGATTCCATTTCCTGACTAGAAAATGGCGTAGGACTTGGACCAGCAGACACCTTGGGTCTAAGATGGTTTAGGCTCAGACAGCTTAGTGGGTAGGATGGGGGAAGAGCCTGCCTGAGAGTACTTACCTTCTTTCTGAGAGGACTGTGTAAAGCGCACACCCCGGGGGTTGACGTAATCCATGTCATGGACAGAAGCAGAGTCAGAGTGGTCAGCAGGAGATGTGCACTCCTCTAATACTTCAGGGATGGATTCCACGGATGTTGATTGGGCCTTTTCCACATGGGCCCCTTCCTGCTATGACCAATAGTGGGGAGGATACAGGAAAAGAGATGAGGCAAGAGCAACTGGGAACTTATTTCTCTTAAGTATCTGTCCTCCAAGTGTTTCTAATGGACCGCAGGTGTAGGGCCAGCTCAGTGGGCTGTGAATCAATGCAAGATGGTTCAGGGAAGGAGTACGATGAAGGACTCAGAAAACATCACCTGAGGCATCAGTGACCTACAGTGACTAGAGCCCCAGAGGCAACAGAGGCCCTCAGGAGCTTGGATTTAGATCATTAACTTCCAGAAAAAGCCATGGCCAGCATCCTCACCTTTGCCAAGTACTGCATGTATGCACAGCTTGAAAATCCTGTGAGCTACCTCTCACAGTGAGTAATGCTGTGGTTTTTCTAGGTAGCACAGCTAATTCTAGCAAACAGGGAAGAACCTCCTGCCCCAAACTTCTTTTGAGCCAAGGCCTGGATAAAGAGCCAAAGGATCAAGCCAATTCCACAGCAGAAGACTAGACAGGGGTTTTTAGAAATCAAAGCCGTACCTGGGGGTCAGGTTGCTCAGGAACCCCTAGCTCGCTGCTGCCAGGCTCTGCAACTGTGCTGTACCCTGGAGAGCCAGGTTGCTCCAGGTCAGTGAGGTCCTCTTTGGAGGTGGTCTGGGAGGAGAACTCCAGGCCACTGTCTGTAGAGGGGCTGACCACTGCTGAGGCAGCTTCTGAACTTGCAGAGGAGATGGGAGTGGGTACATCTATGAAGGGCATGCCACCTGCCAAGCAAAGTTGAGTGAGGCTTGAAGAAAAGAGACCCTGTGGGAAACACATCCCTTCCATGGTACCGTTTGTTTGTTTTTCCTAGACTGCATATTAATTTCTGCATATGCTTGGTCTCTAAAGTAGTCAGAGTCCCACTGGAAGGAGAACAACCTTAAGTCACTGTGAATTGCTAAATGGTCACAGTTTGATCTGACCTGGAGTTTTCCCTTTTTGCTCTCAGTAGAAAGACCACAGCCCCTCAATCAGTTGGTCTTCAATGTCAAAATTCCTGAGAGAGGAAGGAACTTTTCTTCTATCCATTCTAATCAGAAGAAGCAACTCAGGGTACTCACCAGTGAGGTTAGAGGATAAGCTGGTTCCACTGGGGGTGGGCAGCTCTGAACCTGGTGTGACTTTGGTCATATGGCGGGGGGGTCGGGGAGATCTCTTCTGTTTCTTCCACTTAGATGAATCACTCATGCCTCCTGCTCTCATTTTCAGCTGGAAATATCACACCTCATTAGCACTGGTATTCAAATTAAGATTGTATCCCTAGAAATCTCCCTTCTTTTAGTCCTACTGGTCCCTAGAAAATAGTCTATACCCCACATCTGTGCCACAGTAAGAATCTAGACCATCAGAGCACATTCCTACTCCTCTAACTTGCCTTCTACTCTTGCCACTTTAAAGGTCAGCCTGAGAGCCTCCAAGTGGAAGATGACATTCTGGTTTTAGGCTGGTCATTGATAAGGCCAGCCCTCATACATCACTCTGCTTCCCTGAATAATGGGTGGTAATCCTCAGTCCTGAAAGCGTAAGGGCAGGGGGTCCTTTGCCCAAAGCTGCAGATCTTCAGGCCCTGGATCCCTGGGCCTTCCTCCTCAACTACCTGCATAGTAGCCTCCTACTCCTAGTTCTTATCCAACCGTGAGAGTCTACTCCTTCCCAGCCAAACTCTTAGCTTTCCTATTACTTCATGAACTGGGCCTAGATCCTAACCATATCCCTTACTGTGGGAAGTCTACATCAAATTGGTCAAAGAAAGGTTCATTCCTTGGAATTAAGGAAGGAGTGGCATCCCAGTTGATTTGTGGAGTTAAGGATGAAGGATTATGTCATGCTGCTGCTCTGCTCTCTGCTGCTCCCAACTTTGGTATATAAATGAGACCTCCTGTCCTTCTCACTGCTTTCAGATGGTAAGGCTACTGATTTCTTGGACTCTTGCTCTATTCCATTTCCCTTCCTCTTGCTGCATTTCTCTCTCTCCTATAGCTTCCTTTTAGTCACAAAGGAAAATCTTTATCACCTACTGACTACCTTAGGGTATAGGTTTTCATGCATTTTTCTCCACCCTAAGTTCACAGCTACTTTGTTTAAGCCCATTTCATTTTCTTAATCCTGATGCCTTCTCAATTACAGTTTGCATCCAGTCCTTCTACAGTTATATCAAACTAGTCCTAGATTGATAGACCATTCCTGGAATGGGCAACAGCAATTCTCTTCTAGGAACCATTAGAATGACTCTAAAAGAGAGTAGAAACAATTTTTCTCCCTGCCTCTTTCTAAAAGCTGAAAATACCCATATTATCCTTGGCCTATTCAATTCCTTCTGCTATTTGAAGGATAAGCCCCTCTTCCTCCCCCAAGTCCTCCAGAATCTGGACAACCTTTGATCCTTTGCTTAGAAACCACATAATTCTTCCTTCCATACTCATATCTCCACCCATAAAGGAGACAGGCCCAACAGCTGAGCCCCACCTCCAGCTCTTAGTAACATAGCAACAGCCTCACATTGGATTTACACTTTTTGTCCCTGCATCTCCAAAATGCCAGCAGTCATATGCCTAGAACAGAGCTTCAAGTGCTCTGAGCACTGTGGTTAAGCAGGAACCAGGATGCTCCCTCCAGAAACCACTGAAGCCCAAAAGAAAGTTCTGGGGGTAAGAGTCAGTTAAACATGCAGATAGGCCAGAAGTCCAAGAGATCAATGTGGGAAAAGAGGAACCTCCTGGTTTAAACTGGAAACTGTCACTGAGCTCCAAATGGCACTCACATCTGGATTGACTTGTGTGAAATATCTTTTCTCTCCAGGTGGCTCCCCAATATCAGGAATTCCAGGTAGTCCTACTTCCATGGAGAAGCCCAGTCATTGAGATTCCGTCCCACACTAGGATCAGTCCTTCCTATTTCCTTCTCTATCCTCTGCAGAGGTAGCTCTAACCTGATCATTTCAATGAATGCTCTCTGCCTCCTGGATGGAATAGGAGTTGAGAGGCTGCCAGTTCTTACAAGTGTCTCAGTCCTTTAAAAGTATAGCTGTGCTCCCTGTTCTAAGATCCTAAGGTGGGCGGGGGAGGGGCGAGCAGTTCATGAAACTCTACATCACCTTATCCGTATAACTTTTTATTTCCAAAGGACAATATAAGCTTTATAAAGAAAGGGCAGGTCCTAGGTTAATAATCATGGCAAAATGGTGGGTAGCCACTGAAGAGAGCTGCAACTTGAGACTAGGCAAGCACACAAATGAAACTTGAGACAAGGCATGCAAAGAAAACACAGGCCTATGGACTGTCTAGTGCACACACACACACGCAAAACACACACAGTTCTTTTTATCTTCAATGACCTGGATGTCCACAGCCACACCTCTAGCATGCACACTGTTATGAGAGCTTAGATAGCCCATACCTCCTTCTCTCCCTCTTCTTCCTAAAGCAAGGATATGCGGATTAGGGTAATCTTTAGCTTGCACCTCCGTTGTAAGTTCCCTTACTTCTAAAGGACAGAGGTCACCTTTGCAGATCCCAAAGTATTGCCAGTGTCCTGGGCTAACCTGGGACCTGGCTCCTTTTCATCCATCTAGAGTCCTAAACCTTAGAATGACACCTTTAATGGTAACCCAGAAAAAAATGACCCCAACTAGACAGACTACCCTTTCCCTCAAAACCAAGTTCAGGCATCCAGCTAGAATCAAGGACTGTGCTTAAGCTTTCTAATGCCAGCTCTGAGACAGGGAGAGGGCAGAAAAGGGAAGGGTCTTGTTTGACAGTTCCTCATAGTTCCCCTAGAAATGGTAGATATTAAGCCCCCCCACAAGACGTCAGCAGGACCCAGGCTCTCTTTCTAGGCCTACTACATAACGTATTATCAGTTCAAGGCTTCCTTCTGCCTTCAGGCGGCCAGATGCCCCACGAAAATTCCCAACACTGCAAAGTTACAAACACATGCAGCTCTTCCAAAGCCATGCTGTGTTACTAGGGAGGGGTAAATTGTGCTCTACACAGTGGATATGGGACCCAGATGTTACATATAAAAAATACACATTTAAATAAATAAATGAAAAGGGGGTAAGGAGAGGGAGAGGGAGAGGGAGAGGGAGAGGAAGAGGGAGAGGGAGAGAGACCTTGAGGTTCTTAAAGAGTAGTACCCTCTCTAACTGGTTCAGGGCTTTGGTCTGCTCCCCACTACTTAGCTCCAGTTTGTTGAGGAGACATGGAGAAATCTGTGAAAGACAGGCAAACGAACGATTTAAGCAGAGTGAAATAAACTCAAACACACACCAACAGGGCACAGGGCAGGAATGGGGATGGATGGCAGGGGAAAGGGGAAGGTTATGTGCATGCACCAAACAGCCAAGGGTCATCTCCAAGGGCAGAACCTCTTAGGGCTGCAAGCAGAATCCTCATCAGAGGCCTGTGAAGTCCAGGGCTTCACTTCAAGATAGAAAGAGGCCGTTCTTCTGAACACCATTCTTCTCCTAGCAGTTTGAGAACCTTCTGATCTGGAGTCAGACTTGATTTATCTTGTCAACAGAGGCTAGCGCAAGCATGAGCCCAGTCTAATCCAGTATTAGGATGGGATTTGAGGTATAGCCTCTCTAGGCTTCCTACCTGCTGGTAAGACTGGGCCCTGAGGGGATGGCAGGATTTTCACCTTTATCAACATACATTTTCAGCCCAGCCTGATGGGCCTTACCCAGTTTCCATGAAGGACTGGCTCACTAGCTTACATGGTGGGTCAACAAATATAGGCTGGAAAGGAAAGGTTGGGGAAGGAGAGGTACCTGGGAAAGAATAAATTTCTTGGTAAAGGAGAAATAGCTATTTCTAGATTCCAAGCAAACCTGTCTAGGCGAAAGTATGTTTTTGCTAAGCAAGGGTATCCAGGAAAATCTCTATAGTACAGAATTTGGGAGATCGAGGTTTGGATGAGGGATAGCAGGTCATACCTTCTTCATGTTGGTCCCCATATAGTTCTTGGGTTCTTCTTTAAACTGAGGTAACCTGTAAGACAGAAAATCCCATGGACTGTAATTAAGGATAATAACAAATCTTCCCCTCCATGCCAGCCACAGCCCAAAGAAGCTCTGGGCCAGAGCATGCTATCTCTTAGGAAAAGCTAGGAAAAGAAGCAGGCTAATTTCACCCTTTTTGGAGCTTCACTGAAGAGCCACAGAAATTGAGGGACCTGTGACACAGATACTTTCTAAAAAAGAAGGTAGTCATGAGGGAAAGGTGACTAAGTACCCTTGGAGTGTGGAGGCTCTTTTCATCTTTAAACTGACTCCTTTCTGCTTGTATTCACTAAGCAAGTATTGCTGAAAGCCATGATATGGGGAAAGGGCAGTCTATCAAAACCCCAGGAGACTGGGCATAGGGTGAGAAGTAAAAGGAAGGTGGAAGTTTTGAAATTAGTAAATTTGAACCTGAGAAGTAAGAAACAATTTGCAGCAGGGTCCAGAGGCAGATCTAGTCTGTAGATAATAAGGATTATTACCCATGTCCCCTGCACTGGCAGTAGAGAGTGTTAATCACTGGACCGCCAGGGAAGTCCCTAATAGACTTTTTTTTTTTTTTTTTTTTTTTTTTTCAGTACGCGGGCCTCTCACTGCTGTGGCCTCTCCCGTTGCGGAGCACAGGCTCCAGACGCGCAGGCTCAGTGGCCATGGTTCACGGGCCTGGCCGCTCCGCGGCATGTGGGATCTTCCCGGACCGAGGCATGAACCCGCGTCCCCTGCATTGGCAGGGGGACTCTCAACCACTGCGCCACCAGGGAAGCCCTCCTAATAGACTATTTTTAAAAGCAATCTTAGGTTCACAGTATACTGATTTCTCATATAAACCCTTGCCCAAACACATGCATAACCTCTTCCATTATCAATATCCCCTAGGGGAAGCTGTAAAGTCCTCGCCTCAGCGCTTCTCAAAGTTAGTCTACTCAAAGGAAGTGCAGAAAACAGGGTGTTAGGCATAGTATGAAAAGGTCTCCTAGGCCCTAATTTGAGGGTCTTGACGAGGTAACAACTGTTTTGGTTTGTGGGGATGAGGGACTTTCACTGCTAAAATTGGGACAGTCGGGCAAACCAGGATTGTTGGTCACTCTAGACTTGGTCCTTCCTTACAGAAATCGGGCTGAGCTCTGGGAGCTCAGCAACCTGTTCCAGGCTCCCTTGAGTTTGGCTTCCTCTCTGGGTTCCCTTTCCCAGCTGCTACCTGCACAGAAACAGACACAAGTATGGGAAGCAGAAGTTCTGTCAGCCTAGATCAAATAACCCTCTGCTTCCCCCTGAGGCCAAGCCAGCTCCCTCCTCTTTCTCCCTTGCTTGGTAACCCTGGTCCTAGAGAACCACGCCCATCCATAATCTCAGTGGCCTCTGATGTGGCTGTGGGGTTGGCCAGGTCCCTGAAGTGGCTGTGTGGAAGCAAGCAGGCTCAAGAGGCCTGGGCAGCCGGGCTGAAGCAAACAGCAGCAGGTTTACCTTGTGAAGAGCAGCTGCACCATGTCTACGAGAGTGTGCTCTGCGGATTTTCTCAATAACTCTGCACAGGCAAAAACAAATAACACAGGTGTCATTACTTGCCGTGCTATTATCAGGAGGCTTCTCAGAGCAGACTCCCCTCCAAACCTTGTTTACTAAGGATTATACCAAACTTATTAAAACCAGCTCCAGCTCAGCCTGGCAGCCAGAACATCACTGGCCCACTAGATGGCACTACTGAGTCAGGATAAAAAGGGGGAGCAATGATGTGTTCTCAGGGGTTGCAGGCTGGTGTCAATCCCAGAAACCTCAAGGGAGGGAGATTTGGTTCTGGGCTGAGTCATTCTGGGATCCAGCCCAATTCCTGCCCTGGCACAAAAAGCTAAGGTCTCTATTCTAGCTGCACAACAAATTGTCAAGTACAGAGACTCCTAGATCCCTATGGCTCCACAAGGTAGGTGATGGAGAAGTCATGAGTTTTCCATCTCTCTGGGACTGAGAGACAGCATCCTGTATTCATACTCACAGATACTGGCCCCAGGAATGGTGAGGGGCCCAGTATTCAAGCACCTACCACTGAGCCTCATTTCAAAGCAGATCCGGAAGCAAGACTGCATAATCTCACACACAGATTCATTGGTTAGATGGGCACCTACTGGGGTCAGCAACAGAGTCCGCAGTACCTACCAGGAAAAAAAAGGAGAGACCATGATAAACATGGCAGGCTGGGTGAAGAAGGGTGTACATGAGGGGAGAGAAGCTGCCTCCTGTTTCTCTAAGTCTCCTACGGAAGCACTCAGGGGTGAGAAAGAGGTTAGCAAGAGCGGACCTTGCTTCAGTTTGGTGGGGCGTCTCCCAGGAGTTTGTCTTAGGAACTGTGTCTTTACTCTGCATGATCCCAACATAGTTCAGCACTCATTCCAGCCCTAGCCCACAAGCCCAACGGATGGATGGCACAGATACAGTCTGCCAGAGGTACAAGCCTATTAAGGGTTCTGATATTTGATATCAATTCATTTAAGGCTTTTAATTATTTTCCTTAGAAAAAGCTTTTACTTCGGGTACCGGAGCTGCTTGTTTGGAAACAAAGTAGCTCTCTAAGCCCCAGTGGAGTCAAAACATAGCTTCAAGCTGCCATCAGGCTCCGGTAGGTAGAGCCAGAGGCACCAGCTCCTGGCCATTAGCCTAATTGCTCTTCCCCTCCATTTACCTGAAGGATTTTCATCAGGACAACCTCATCGCTGGCAGGATCTGTGCCCACAAAACGGGCATGGGTGACAGCATCTGCCATGTTCTCCATGCCCTCTGCCGTGCCCTCATGGGTGGGATCTGCTCCAACAAAAAAGAAAAGATGTGTAGAGGAGAGACAGAAAAGTCAAGACATCCTGTCTAGAGACTGTTTCGAGAGACTTTTGGTTTTCTCCTCTCCCAATTCCCTAACCCATGGCTTCCTGAGCTACCTGAGAATTTTTGCCCATAACTGGCTTTAATAAGCATCTCAGCACAAACTCCACTGTGTAAAAGTGGTTCTCAAACTTAAACATATATCAGAATCACTTGGAGGGCCTGTTAAAAATAGAAATTGCTGGGACTTCCCCGGTGGCGCAGTGGTTAAGAGTCCACCTGCCAATGCAGGGGACACAGGTTCAATCTCTGGTCCGGGAAGATCCCACATGCCGTGGAGCAACTAAGCCCGTGTGCCACAACTACTGAGCCTGCGCTCTAGAGCCCGTGAGCCACAACTACTGAGCCCACGTACCACAACTACTGAAGCCCACGCACCTAGGGCCCATGCTCCTCAACAAGAGAAGCCACTGCGATGAGAAGCACGTGCACCTCAATGAGAAACATGCGCACTGCAATGAAGAGTGGCCCCCGCTCACTGCAACTAGAAAAAGCCTGCATGCAGCAATGAAGACCCAACGCAGCCAAGAGTGAATAAGTAAAATAAATAATAAATTTGTAGAAAGAAAAAATAAAAAGGAAATTGCTGGTCCCACTCCCAGAATTTCTGATTTAGTAGGTCTAGCGTGGGGCCTGAGAATTTGCATTTCTAACAAGATTCCAGGTAAAGTTAATGCTGCTGGTCAGGGGACCACACTTTGGAAATCACTGGGGTAAAGCTACTCATTTCATAGAGGAAGGGCCTGGAAATCTGAGGTTTTGGCCCAGAGCAAGGGCCAAGTAGGGCCAGAGCTTTGAATGCCAAGGTTGCAACCTTTCTCTTTTCAGATGTTCTCTTTCAACACATCTCCCTCTGATTGCTTTTGGAATGTTGTGTTCAGGTGCAACTGAGGTAGGGGAGTAGGGGGAAGAAATGGACAGTCACTGCTGCCAATACTCATATATGGGTGCCCATTACAGCAAATCAGAGAACTCTTCCTGCTTTGGTTTCATTCTTATTTAAAACAGTATGTCAAGGACAAGAATCCTGTAACTAGCTTAACTAAAGATTAAGGAGAGATAAGGGACAAACTAAACAGGACTGGAGGCTGGCTAACTGGGGAATAGGTGGGAGGGAGACTTTCATCTGTAAGAGGGGAGAAGCTAGCCCTGACAATCAGCACCATGCTGCAAGCTAACACAAATGCTGCCAAGGAGGAAACTCTGCTCCCATTCATGACTTTAAATATCCACAAGGAGGACTTCCCTGGTGGCACAGTGTTTAAGACTCCGCCTGCCAATGCAGGGGACACAGGTTTGATCCCTGGTCCGGGAAGATCCCACATGCCGTGGAGCAACTAAGCCCGTGTGCCACAACTACTGAGCCTGCGCTCTAGAGCCCGTGAGCCACAACTACTGAGCCTACATGCCACAACTACTGAAGCCCATGCACCTGGAGCCCGTGTTCTGCAACAAGAGAAGCCACCACAATAAGAAGCCCATGCACCGCAACAGAGTAGCCTCCGCTCGCCGCAACTAGGGAAAGCCCGCGTGCAGCAACGAAGACCCGATGTAGCCTAAAATAAAATAAATAAATTTATAATAAATAAATATCTACAAGGAGTAGCCAAAGTGACCTCCATCAAGGCTTACAAGGGTCCTGCTGAACTGCCTGGATTGTTCTTGAAAGGGGAGCAAAAGTAGGGAAAAAAAGATAGGGACGTGACAAAGCTTTGTGAGTGACAGAGAAAAATGCTCCAGAGGTGGCATGGTGTAAGCTAGGAGAAGCTCCTAGTTTTAAGTGTGGGAATTAGGAGAAATTCTTACCATTTTCTCTTTCTTGGTACCTGAAATTAATGGAGTTCCTGAGTTTGAAGCTCAGCAGATGGCTGAGAAACCAGAACATTTCTCTTGCCACAATGAGCCAGAAAACTTTTATCAATTGTGAGTGGTTTTCATTTGTTTTCTTTCTTCTCTTCCATCCTGGTTAGTCTCTGACACTTAGTCAGGCTCTCTTTGACTGCATGCCACTACTCAGTATCACGAGCGGCTACTTTAGAGGTCATGCAGAAGGAAGCCAATTTCATGATGATCTACAGTATAGGAGGTGACCCAGCTCCTTCTATCACACCAACTCTCCATGTTTCTCCCAATCAACACGGAAAGTCCTATACTCTCAAGGCTGTTGCCTGAGTCCTCTCTCACAGCCCTGCTGGACAGGGTCCTTTATTCGGCCTCCAGGGTCCACAGAAGGACCTTTCCTTGTTCGGGAAATCCAGGACCTTCTCAGTGCTGTGTACTGTTTCAGAGTTCCTAGTGAATGGCAGCCTTGCTCCCAACTCCTGGGGGTCTATTTCTTCCCCTCTTTCAGTAGTCTCCCTAGGTAAAGTGGTTTAAGCGCTACTGATCTTTTTGTAGCTCTTATCCTCTGAGCTTGAATGAAGTAGCAAAGTTAATTTTCTAAAAAGGTAGGTACAAGTGACAGGTCCTTAGAACCACAGGCAGGGCCTCATAAGCCAGGCAATCAGAGGCACAAATCCTGATCTGGCAGCTGTGTGGGGCCAAACAAAAGGCTGGTCTTTGGAGTAGGATCTAAAATAACCCTAGACGCCTTGGGTCACAGGGCTGAGAGGTGGAGGGCAGTTTCTTCCAGAAGGGCAGCCTAAACAGAAGATGGCTCACTTAACAGACCTTGTCTTCCCCAGGACCCCTTCTTTAGAATCTCCTCCTTTCCTGGCCACCCTGGAGAAGACTGCAGGGAAATCTGCCAATCTCATCTCCTTTACCTTCTGGCTTCCATACACTCCTTCCCGTTCCTATTCTCATGCCCAATGCAATCACCACCTCCAGCACTCTCTTTTCCCACCACAGGAAACTCCAGTGACCAGCTGGCCTGAGGTCTCCAATGACCAGCTTGTCTGCCAACCCCAGAAGGGGGAGAGAGTAACACTGACGAAAGAGCAGAGGGAAACGGCACCGAGGGCAGCTGCTGGAGGCCATGAAGAGAGATGACCTGCAGGTGGTGCTCAGGGCAAGGCTGTAAGTAGCTGGGCCTGATTTTTGCTTAGGAGAAGTATGAAGCTAGGACTAGGGTGCCTGGAGAAGCTCATGCACCTAGAGAACCTAGCTGGCACCCAAGATACCTGCTCCCAATCCTGAATGCTTCAACTAAGCAAATCCAACTTTCTAGAAAAGATAAAGGGTTTTCTTGCCTTCAACTGAAGGTCATTTTCTTTCTTGCTAGCTACAGCCTGAGCTTCCTCTTTTCCTATCTCCTTACTTAGAAACAAGGACAGCTGCCTGTGTTCTATGTTCCTCACCCTTGCACATGGGCAGACAATAGGGGAAAAAAATCGGTATTCTAAGTGACAAAACCAACTATAAAGGAATCCAAAAAAGACACCATAAACAAATTCAGAGATAAACAACAGACTAGATAAAATATCTGGACTAGATTGGAAGAAAATATTTGTAATACTGTGATAGACAATAGGTTAATAAACACTATACAAAGAACTCCTACAAACTGATAAGAAAAACAAAAACAACTCAATAAAATAATAGGCAAAGGAGAATAAATTCAAATGTTCAGCCTCAAGGAAATGAAAGCAACAAAATACCAGTTTTCACCCATCAAATTAGCACAAATAAAGAATATCGATAATAATCAGTGCTGGTGACAGAGTGGGGAAATGGAAACTCTCAAACCTTACTGTTGGACGTGCAAATGATTTTAATCTTTTGGGAAAGCAAACTGGTAGTACATATAAAAATGTAATTTGCACATGGCCTTTAAACCAGAAATTTCAAGTTCAGGAATCTGTCATACAAAAGGAAAATGAATAATAAAGACATATGAACAAGGTTGCTTATTTCAGCATTATTAATAATGGCTTGGGGTTTCCCTAGTAGCACAGTGGTTAAGAATCCTCCTGTCAATGCAAGAGACACGGGTTTGAGCCCTGGTCCGGGAAGATCCCACATGCCACGGAGCAACTAAGCCCGCACGCCACAACTACTGAGCCTGCGCTCTACAGCCTTCGAGCCACAGCTACTGAAGCCCGCGCGCCTAGTACCTGTGCTCCGCAACAAGAGAAGCCACCGCAATGTGAAGCCCGCGCACCGCAATGAGGAACCCGCGCACTGAAACGAAGAGTAGCCGCCGCCCGCTGCAACTAGAGAAAGCCCACACACAGCAAAGACCCAACGCAGCCAAAAATAAATAAATAAATTTATTTATTTTAAAAATAATAATGGCTTAAAATAAGAAACAACCTAAATATTAAATATTACTCAATAAGAGAATGATTGAGTGAACTGTATTATATCTATACTATGGAAATCATACAGCTACCAAAAAGAAAAAAAAAAAGTCTTACCAGGGACTGAGGGGCAGGGGAAATGGTGTATTATTGCTTAATGATTAGAATTTCTTTTTTGGCGTGATGAACAAGTTTGAGAAATAGATGGTGGTAATAGTTGCACAACACTGTGAATGTAATTAATGTCACTGAATTATATACTTTAAAATTATTAAAATGGCAAATTTTATATTATGTATATTTTATCACAGTAAAGAAAGAACATACAAACTTCCAGTTATAAGATTAATAAGTTCTGGGGATGTAGTGTACAGCATAATGACTGCAGTTAACAATACTGTTGTATGTCTGAAAGTTGCTAAGAGAGATCTTAAAAGTTCTCATCACACACACAGAAAAGTCTGTTTCTATGTGAGGCAATGGATTTAACTAAACTTATTATGTTTATCATCTTGCGACATATGCATCTATCAAATCTTTTACACTGTAAACCTTAAAATGATACAATGTTATATACCTCAAAAAAACTGGAGGGAAAAGAATAAATCAGATGGATAATTATATCATGTACACCTAAGTTAATACTATTAAATGAGAAAATATGTAGCACATAATCCTATTTTTATTTCTTTTTTAAAAGAGGTGAAACTTTATATATATTTATACACATGTAGAAAAAGGTATAGGAAGATTCAAACCTGCCTGTTAATATTATTTACCTAAAGAAGGAGGAGAAACATTGAGAGAGACCATTAACTTTTCTTTTAGACACCTCTTTATTGTTTATCTTCTTAAAATGAGCATGCATTATATTTGAAAAATAACTTAAAAAATAAACCAAAATAAATCAAACCTTCAAGGGCACTATACCCTTAACTGCCTCCAGAGCACAAAGAAATCAGAGTCCCAAGGAAACCTCTCATTCCCCACTCTGCACAACCTGAGTCAATTAGTGTGATGAGTAACCAATAAACAATCCTATTTCTCTTCTACAAGGAAACGGATGGCTGGGAAAAACCTTCCAGTATCACCAGCTCATTGCCTAAAGCCTGACCACTCCAGGAGAGGCAAGAAATGAAGAGCTGTGGTCATCCAACAAAGTCTGAGCTCTTACCTATGAGCGCATAGGACAGGAACTTGTTGACAGAGGTGAGTGCTAGTCCAGTGATAGGGCCAGTGGTATCTTCAGAGCGAATTACTTCCAGAAATGGACGAAGGAACACATTGGGCTCAATTTCTGAGAGTTCTGCAAGAAAAGAAATGAGAATAAAGAGCCATCTTACAAAAAGCTAAACCCTAGAAAAAGGCCCTTCTTAACTGTGCCATGAGGCTAGAGTTCTTAGTTGCTGGGACAATCTTCTCCCTCTGGATTATCCTGAATCAAACCCCAAACACTATGTCATTTTATCTGCAAAATTTTTAGTTTGTACCTCTAAAAGATGAAAAAGCTTAAAAAAACACAGTATCATTACTATGCTTAAAAATTAACAACAAAATGGTTAAGATGGTAAATTTTATGCTTTTAATATACTTATGTATGTATACATATTTTTAAACCACAATTTAAAAATTAACAGTAATTCTTTAATATCATCAAATATTGCTGGGTCAATTATCCATGTCCATTTCACCACCCTCCCTAGGGGTGCACAAGGAAACATCTTGAGTACAGCCAACGTGGCCAAAGAGATCCCAGGATGAGCTGCTTGCTGTCTTAGGTCTTTTGTTGTTATAGTTAAGGTCACTTTTCTTAGAGATAAAGAATGCAACACATTCCAGGAAGTTGAGGGGGAAACTTGAGGTTTATAGTCCCTTGCTGAAAAATAAGCTCAAAAAGAACAAAAGGCTGTGTTGGAGGCAGTTTATAATCTTGCAAAGCTCCTAACCACTCTCTAGCCTCCTTTCTGTCTACAGTAAGCAGAGGGCTAACTGCCTTGAGATGAAGAGGCAATTCATAATCTTTATTTTACAGATGAGAAAAATAAGGCTCAGATAAGACACATGATTGGCCCCAAATCACACAGCTAACAAGAAGCAGAGCTGGGATTTGAACCCAGTCTATACATATGGTTCTAAAACTTGTAAAACCATTATATCTATTCTACTTAATTATCAGCACATACTCCTAAATTTAGAAGGTTTCATTCCAGGTCTAAGAAGCTACTTTATACTGGACTTGCTCTGTACCCTACTATGCCCAGGGTTTAAGTTTTGTTTTTCTGCTGTGCTTTCATATCTCAGACACTAGCTCCCTAAAAGGCTTCCTAAATAGGCCAGAAAGACTCAGGGACTGGATATGGGCTGCCCCACCTTTAGAGACAAAAGGAAGCTGGGTTTCCTAAGCACCTTCATTTTCATGCAAATGTAGGGAGCTTCCCACTCAATTCTTACCACCCTCCTCTTTGGGTAAACATTCCCTGGCCCCGCTGTTCCTCAGATTAATGCTTTAATTAATTGGCAGATTGAGTAGCATTTTCCAAGCTTGTCTGTACAGTGATCACATCAGCTGCATAAAACCTGCTTCTCATCCCCCACTACCCCCACCTAGAGATGTACAATCTGCAGAAAAAACCTAGAGAAAAACCTTTGTGTGTGTTCAAGATGGTAAAGGGTTGATATGTAAGGAATAGATATATTTGGGGAAGCTGAAATAAAATACCTTTAAAAAGCACATCGAAAAAACTAAAGTCATCTAGTCTTGCTGCTTTAGGAACACAACTGTATTACATATGATTTGGTCTGTCATTTAAAAAACAGTCATGTTTGGTATATTTGAGATATGAAAGTGTTAGATGGAAGACAAATCTTTGCGAGGTGGGATAGGGAACAGATTTTCTGAGCATTCACCCAGTTGCTTTACCTATACTTGTTTCATAGTCAAAGACTAGGTCAATTTTACACCCACCATTTGACACTTCCAGGGCCAAGTGCATTCCGCCTCTTTTTGAGTCCTATAAATTTTAACACACATATAGGGTGTGGGCTCTCAAAGCCAAATGACTTAATGTACCAAAGCAGTAGTTTCTCTGCTGTGTTCAGTGGGCTTGAAATTGATGGAAGTTTGATCTGTCTCTGCAGGGCTGCTTCAACTGAAGATTTTTCTTTTTTTTTTTTTTAATAAATTTATTTATTTTTGGCTGCGTTGGGTCTTCGTTGTTGCACGTGGGTTTTCTCTAGTTGCAGTGAGCCGGGGATACTCTTTGTTGTGGTGCGTGGGCTTATTGCAGTGGCTTCTCTTGTTGCGGAGCACTGGCTCTAGGCGCGCAGGGTTCAGTAGTTGTGGCACTGGAGCGCAGGCTCAGTAGTTGTGGCACACGGGCTTAGTTACTCCACAGCATGTGGCATCTCCCCGGACCAGGGTTCGAACCCGTGTCCCCTGCATTGGCAGGCGGATTCTTAACCACTGTGCCACCAGGGAAGCCCCTAACCTTCTGCTTAAGAGGAAAGAGTTCAACATGGCATTGAGAGACTTGGAGGGAGCAGGAGTGATACCATACAGAGGCTTGGACAAAGTCCCACAGAAAACTCTCTGGATGCTCTGGATGTGACCCTCGCATAATATACAATCCAGTCAATGGACAAGGAATCATTAGTCTCACTCCTACTAATAACCAGGCATATGATACCCAAGCTCATCTGTCAAATTAGATAGTTGGAATCTGACTGTTAAAATACATTCATTCCAGCACTTCCATTCTGTGAGTCAATGCTTTATGGAAACTTAGTGATGGAAAACTAGAAGGGCTGGACTTTTTTTTTTCAATTCATTTATTTTATTTATTTATTTTTGGCTGCGTTTGGTCTTTGTTGCTGCAGGTGGGCTTTTCTCTAGTTGCAGCAAGCAGGAGCTACTCTTCGTTGCAGTGTGCGGGGGCTACTCTTCGTTGCGGTGCAAGGGCTTCTCATTGCGGTGGCTTCTCTTGTTGCGGAGCATGGGCTCTAGGCACGCGGGCTTCAGTAGTTGTGGCACATGGGCTCAGTAGTTGTAGCTCGCGGGCTCTAGAGCACAGGCTCAGTAGTTGTGGCGCACGAGCTTAGCTGTTCTGTGGCATGTGGGATCTTCCCGGACCAGGGCTTGAACCTGTGTCCCCTGCATTGGCAGGCAGATTCTTAACTGCTGCGCAACCAGGGAAGCCCAAGGGCTGGACTTTTTAATGAGCCCACCAGGAACCTTCACTTTCACCCTCACTCCCCTACCCCTCTAAAAAAAGAGGATGATGGTATATAAAATTAACTTTCCCAAGAGAATTTGGTCTAGGCAGAACTGGAGTTTTGCCCTCTAGGTTCAACTGCAGATTCAACTCTACTTCTTCCTACGAATCCAGAAAAGAAAAATTTCTGGTGTTCTACCTCCTGGCTTAGCCTGCCTGGGGACAGAGATTCAACTGTCTAGATCTTCTTTGGAAGAGTAAGAAGAGTTGCCTGAGTCCTTCAGGGAAAAGATGCCATGATGCTGCTCATAGTGAGCAGGCTGAGTAATTTCACAACCAAGGAGACATCTGACATCCCTGCCAAGCAGCCAAAATTCCCGCCCTGGAAGGCTGTCAACCTCAAGGCACAAACAGTTCAGTAAACAGAGAGTGCAGATCAGGTAGAGGGGTGCTCTGAAGGTGACTGATTCATGTTCTAAGATGGGAAGTGAAAAAAAGGAATGGGTACAAGAAGGAGAGGAAATCCAACTCCCACCGGAGAAAGAACACTTGGGATCCTTCTAGGACTAGGCCACCTGCTGCTAAAATCAAGTCCAGGTCCAACTTCTGGCTAGTCAGTGCCCAATAAGAATAATCACAACAAGACTTATTAAACTATTTCTGGAGAAGCTGTAGGTCACTTCAACACAAAGCAAAGTGAAGCTCTTCAGAGGTTTCTTGGTGTTGTTCTGCTCATACTCTGCTCAACATCAGTGAACAGGGCTCTCAACTCCCTATAGTGTGACATTAAGACAGGTAAGTCTCCAAGTGACTTTTGGCCTAAAGTCAGGTTGAGAATCTGCAGATGTCCCCCAAGTCTCCTATCTTCTCAGATGATGAGGTGACCTGTCCAAAAGGAGATGAATACTGACACTGTTTTCTTTTTTCACATCAGGGCTGCCACCTTCTCTGACAATCTATGTCAAAGGCCTCAACATGTGGCATCATGCGCTGCCCTTAGACAAAAGGGAACAATCTCTTCTCAGCATACAGGGGAGCAGTCACCATCCTCCCAGGAGGCTTGTGTTCTCCAGCCTGCAGCAGCCTTTTCTCATTTGGCCAACATTGGGCTGGCACATTCCTGAGCCAAAATGCACACATAAGCTGCTTTCCCTGGTAGCAAGCTCTTTACTCCTGAGTGACTCTTATCAGGGGCGGTTGGGCATTCTCAATTGGATTACGCTGACAAGGAAAAAGTCCTGTGGTATATTATTTCAACACCATTTGGCTTCAGAAATGCTTGTCTCGACCCTTTTGCCCTCAGAGGCTACTTCTCCCTTCTTGCTTTCTAGAGGGTCACCAGCCTGCTCCCATCCTAGCTCTTCATCCTGCAAATATTGGCTCATGTTCCTGGAGACAGAATATCATCATTCACAAGGTAAATCATGTATAACAGACTAATAAATCAGAGCATGTTAAAAATATAAGTCTAGTTCATTTACCCCACTTGACATTACTGTATCCAGAGACACAGTACAGAATTATTTGAGCATAAAAAGCTCTTTGGTTTTGGGCTTTTATGTCTACGCCTCCACATTCCATTTTAGGAGAAAGTGTTTGGTCCTCATATTCCCCCTAGTTCCCCAACCATGGATTGAACCGGCATCCCCTGCAGTGGAAGCTCAGAGCCTTAACCACTGGACCGCCAGGGAAGTCCAGGTCCTCATAGTCATACTTCTCTGACTATGCTGTATCTAGGAATACTTCTTGTAAAAGTCAAGGTAAGATTGAGAATGAGCTGCAAATGGAATTTTTGAAATACTGTTCCATAGGAAAGAGCTGTGCTCTTCTTGGTCACTACAGGACATCAGGAGTAGTGGTCCAAAGGATGAGACAAACTAAACTTTGGTGTAGCCAGAAGCCTCTGGAATATCTGCCACACCTTTATTTCCAGCCTTGAATGGTCAGGTGGGGATTTAGGCTTGATTTCATGAACTGGCTTGAGAGATGGCTGCCAAAGGGCAGCTCTCAGAAAATTATCTAGTCCAGGCTTAAGGGTTAAACCCAGACAAGCCTTTGCAACCCTGCCTTATACAACAGGAGAAATGAAAAAAAGAAATGCACTATGCCCAGTCTTGGTCTGTCACTAATTATGCGACCTTGGGCAAACACTTCCCTTCTTTGGGCCATAGTTTCCTTATCCACAGGGTTTTCCTGGGGAAGAAGATGGTGGTGGTAGTACACAGTTTAATGAAATTCTTTAAGGCTCCCTTTAGATCTCCAAAATTTATTTTAAACGCAAAGTACAGTTTGGGAGTAAATAAGCATGAATGCAGACAGTCTGTTACAAAGGTAGCCTGGGGGAAAAGCAAGCCCAGTTTGTTTGTCTAAGCTCCTGACAGCGGATCCTCTTTTTTCAGCTATCACCCAATAGTTTCCCAGATCTATTTCCTATTCTCAAACAAATCCTTAGTTTCTCAAAGTGCCTTTAGACTGCAGTGGGGATGAGGAGGGGGATTATCTTTGATATTATGACCCTTTAAGAAACAAAGTATGGTGATAACTTAATCACTACCACACCCAGGTACAAGGTGAGTTCATGGGTCCACCTAGGGCCTGCAGTAGAAGATAATGATACAAACAACCTTACACCAAGAAAGGCAAATTATTTTCTAACACTTGGTCCTTTAAATACCCTTTGAGAAGTATTCATTTTTCAGGCTTATTTCTCCCTCAAAGGCCAACCCAACCTGTTTTTATGAATCAAAAAACCAAACCTTAACTCTTACTCTAATTAAACATAAGCAAATCCTGAACTTACACATCTTGGGGTTTTACTGAAAGTCTGAAAATCCCAAGGATTAGAAATCATAATTTTATATCTTCCCCGAGCTGTCTTAGATAAGTAATTTGTAGAAGGTCATGTTCATGAGGTCCCAACCTAAGCCAGAGATGACATAAAAACTCCTCTCCTCCTCCGTAGACATCTGGCCCCCAAATGTTCAAGATGACCAGAAAGAAAAGGGTTTTTGGCATTTACATATGTTCTCCGGCTCAAACACCTTTTCAGGACCTGGGCTACCTTTGTCCCTATAGCAGGTCTGTCTCTCCTAAGAGAGACGATAGAAAGAAGATGTATTTTTTTCAGACTGAAATCTCTGATATCATATACAGCCCATAGCAGGCTGCTTTCAGGCTGCTCCTGAAATCCTCACTTTTTTGTGTGTGTGTGGTACGCGGGCCTCTCACTGTTGTGGCCTCCCCCGTTGCGGAGCACAGGCTCCGGATGCGCAGGCTCAGCGGCCATGGCTCACGGGCCTAGCCGCTCCGCGGCATGTGGGATCTTCCTGGACCAGGGCACGAACCTGTGTCCCCTGCATTGGCAGGCGGACTCAACCACTGCGCCACCAGGGAAGCCCTGAAATCCTCACTTTTATAATCTCCTCCTTGTTGAGTAGGACCACCCTAGTCTGCCTGGTATCAGATTTAGCCTACACTTTCAGAAGATAAGACAGGGACTTAAAGGCAGCATACACGTGGGAAAATAGTTTGTTTACTGCATGACTTTCTCCAATATGATACATAATCCTGATTGGAAGAGAAATGAGCTTCCCACCTTGGGCATTTCTGCTAAACAGCCAGTTTAGCTTGCTGCTAGGAGCTGCTATCTACCACCCTACAAGAAGAATCCCATTCCATTGTTCAGGACAACAACCTTAATTGGCCTCTGACATCAGCAACAGCTACATACTAAACTAATTATCATATGTAGGTTATTTACTTTATCTTCCCAGTAACCCTGAGAAATAGTATTACTGTTCCCATTTTATAGATAAGAACACCAAGGCTCTATGAGGTTAAGTGACTTGCCCAAGGTCATGCAGTAAGTGGAAGAGGTAGAATTTAAATCTGGGTCTGTTCTGGATTATGTTCTTAAATATTATACTATGCTATTGCTATGGGTTTACTATTAGATATATTAACTGCATGACATGGATGGCAAATAGAAATTTAAGACTTAACTATGCTAGAATTAAAGTTTCTTCTGCACCCATCCTCTTCCTAGCCAATGACTAAACACTGTTAGTTCCTGACTTTAGTACTGCCATACAAATTAATCTTCAGGTTTGCCCACGTTCCTTCCTAATCCAAGAGGGAAGAATGAGGCCCCTTTAACAAGGCTGGCAGGGCTAAATGAGGCCCATAGGGACCTGAAACATATCGCAGAGGCCCGAGGATAGACTGATCCATCTGTCTTACTGAGAGCACAAGTTTGATGCGTATCAACTCTAAACACCAGTTCTCTTCCTTCTAGAGGAAACTGGCACATATTGAAAGGAAAGCAATTAGGCTGTAACATACAGGCAAACCAGAGCTGCTGTGGTTCTTTATTCTACCTTGCCGTTTTCTGCATTCATTGTATAAGACCAAGACCAGGGGGCTTCCCTGGTGGTGCAGTGGTTAGGAGTCAGCCTGCCAATGCAGGGGACACGGGTTCGAGCCCTGGTCCGGGAGGGTCCCACGTGCCACGAAGCAACTGGGCCCATGTGCCACAATTACTGAGCCTGCGCTCTGGAGCCCACGAGCCACAAGTACTGAAGCCCGTGCACCTGGAGCCCGAGCTGCACAATGAAGAGTAGCCCCCACTTGATGCAACTAGAGAAAGCCGCGCAGCAACAAAGGCCCAATGCAGCCAAAAATAAATAATAAATAAATTAAAAAAAAAAAAAGACCAAGACCAAACTTAAGCAGGCAATTTGAAAGCCCAGGAGAAATTAAAAACTTCTGTTGCTATACTTTAAAACAGGACATTCACCCCAGCTTTATGCAGTCATTACACTTGGAGCAACTTTTTCAATCCAAATTCCCCTCATAGTCTAGTAAAATATTTCACTGTTCCATGGCAGCAAGAAGACAATTATAGGTTTATCACCAATTACCACCCTGTCAGGTCTCCTCTAGGGGCCCTGAAGGGAAGTAAAAGGAAATAAAAAAGAACTAAATTCTGAACTGACATTAACAAAGTCTACAGATGATGGAAAAGACTGAAGGGTTAATAGCCAAAGCTTTTGGAGAAGAGTAAGAGAATCCCTAAAGAATATCAATTACGGGACTAGTAAGCAACTCTCCCTGTTCCTTAAGTGTACAGAATCCTATTTATTTACATTTATCCAAAAGCTGGAAATGCTTTTTTACAGCAGCATATCACAAATTCTTAGTGACAATTAAGTCTGAAGAATCTTATTCAGCCTCAGACACCCTTTGTGTTAACAAGCTCAAGAACGTTATGATAAGAGACATTTCCCATCTTACTGATGGGGAAACAAAGGCATCAAAAATATAACCAGTAAGGGCCAGGACAAGTACTCTAACCACTTGCCACTGCTGCCTGTAAACACATGACTGTAAGCTGGAGAATGAACAAATAAAGTTTATAGGAGCAGCAGTACTCTGAGAAGTCATATGTTATTTGCTCTGAAAGGTGCCCAGAGAACCTTCAAAACAGCTGAATCTAGAGGAGCAATCCTGAAAGGGTTGGGAAACAACTTTAGAAAACATGGGACAGAACCCGGGTTCAGCCAACACCTGTTTCCCAAACAATATCTGTCTCTCTCTGTCTCTCATTTTATCCCAACCGCACACAATACAAAAGCTGTATTATTCTGGTAAAGTTGCATTCCAGCCCAGAATGCACAGTTAATGTTTTTTACAGCCCACATGCCTCCCTGCAATGGATGGCCACTTTATAATGAAAAACTTTATGCTCAATCAACTTACAAATAATGAGTGTTCCATTACAATGCATTAAAAACAAACCCCAGGGCTTCCCTGGTGGCGCAGTGGTTGAGAGTCCGCCTGCCGATGCAGGGGACACGGGTTCGTGCCCCGGTCTGGGAAGATCCCACATGCCGCAGAGCAGCTGGGCCCGTGAGCCATGGCCGCTGAGCCTGCGCGTCCGGAGCTTGTGCCCCGCAACGGGAGAGGCCACAACAGTGAGAGGCCCGCGTACCCAAAAAAAAAAAAAAAAAAAAAACACCCAAATCAGAAAGACCCAGAAAGAAACAAGGAATAGGAACGAAGGTGATTGCTGGAAAGCAAGGAGGAACTCAAGAGAATTCTCTGTAACTCCTTCAATCCTAAAGAAGATACAGTCCTAAGGAGAATTTGGTATTGAAAAAGGCATTAATTTCAACAAATGCTGTTGGGACAACTGAACATCCATATGCCAAAAAAACCCCCTTACTTTCATCTAAACCTCACATGTTACATGAAAATTAACTAAAAATAGATCATAGATGTAAATGAAAAGCATAAACCTGCATACCTTTTAGAAGAAAATATAGGATAAATCTTTGTGACCTGCGATTAGGCAAAGAGTACTTAGATATGACACCAAAAGCACAGTGCACAAAAGAAAAAAACTGGTACACTGGACCTCATCAAAAATAAAAATGTCTGCTCTAGAGACATACTAGAGAGATGTCTATCTCTAGAGAGATAATGTTAAGAGACTGAAAAAACAAGCTACTGAAAAAACAAGCAATAATTGTATAATTATAATTGTGATTGTAAGAAAGGACTTGAATCCAGAATACACTTCTTTAAGTTTCTAAACTCAACAGTAGGAAAACAAACAACTCCATTAAAAAAATGGGCAAAAGACTTGAACAGATGCATCACCAAATGGTGTTCGATGTCACTGGCCATTAGGCAAATGCAAATTTAAACCACCTTGAGGGCTTCCCTGGTGGCGCAGTGGTTGAGAGTCCGCCTGCCGATGCAGGGGACACGGGTTCGTGCCCCAGTCCGGGAGGATCCCACATGCCGCGGAGTGGCTGGGCCTGTGAGCCATGGCTGCTGAGCCTGCGCGTCCGGAGACTGTGCTCCGCAACGGGAGAGGCCACAACAGTGAGAGGCCTGCGTATCGCAAAAAAAAAAAAAACCACACACCTTGAGGTACCACTACCTACCTACTAGGATGGCTTAAATAAAAGTACTGAAAATACCAAGCACTGGAGAGAATGTGGAGAAACTAGAATTCTCATTTCTGGTGGGAATGTAATGTGGTACAGGACTCTGGAAAACAGTTTGGCAGTTTCTTAAAAAGCTAAACATACATTTACTCTTTGACCCAGAAATCCCACTCCTGGGTGTTTATCCCAGAAAGATGAAAACCAATGTTCTTAACACAAAAACCTGTACACAAATGTCTGTAGCAGCTCTATTCATAATGGCCCCAAAATGGAGAAGCCAAACGTCCTTCAGCTAGTGGATGGATAAGCAAACTGTGGTACAGACATGCAATGGAATACTACCTGGCAATAAAAAGGGAACAAACTATTGATCTAGGCAGCAGTTTAGATGAATCTCAAAGGCATCATGCTGAGTGAAACAAATCAGTCTCAGAAGGTTACATACTGTATGATTCCATTTATATGACCTTCTTGATAAAACTATGGTGAGAGAATAGATCAGTGGTTGACGGGAGTTAGGGGTAGAGGGATGGTGTGACCACAAAGGGATAATAGAGGGAGTTTTCTGGGGAGGTGAGACTGTTCTGTATTCCAATTGCCACAGTGGTTACATGGATCTATGTGTGTGTTAAAATTCACAGAACTGTATACTAAAAAAAAGTCAATTTTACTATATGATAATGAAAACATTTAAGTATTGAATCTTAATATACAAATCTCAGCCTAGTTCACACCAAGAATGGCATTCACAAGATGCAGCCCAACAGCAGGCCCTGCCTTCTAAGACTGAGGTCTGAAGATACTGAGATTATGTTTAAGGGAATGTCCACCTATGAATGTGGACCTGAATTCAGAAACGCCCTTTCTCCTCAAGAGTTGTGGAAAGGCTAGACTGGCATGGGGAGTCCATTTCTTCTCTCCCTGGGCCCTTCTAACCAATAGTAGAAAGAATTTGTTACTGGAACTTGTTCTTTTGAAATCTTCAGTTCAGGACTTCCCTGGTGGCGCAATGGTTAAGAATCCACCTGCCAGGGGCTTCCCTGGTGGCGCAGTGGTTAAGAATCCGCCTGCCAATGCAGGGGACACCGGTTCGAGCCCTGGTCCGGGAAGATCCCACATGCTGCGGAGCAGCTAAGCCTGTGCGCCACAACTACTGAGCCTGCGCTCTAGAGCCCACGAGCCACAACTACTGAGCCCGTGTGCCACAACTACTGAAGCCCATGCGCTTAGAGCCTGTGCTCTGCAACAAGAGAAGCCACCGCAGTGAGAAGCCTGCGCACCACAATGAAGAGTAGCCCCACTTGCCTCAACTTGAGAAAGCCCGTGCGCAGCAACGAAGACCCAACACAGCCAAAAATAAATAAATAAATTTTAAAAATAAAGTAATTAAAAAAAAAAGAATCCACCTACCAATGCAGGGGACACAGGTTTGACCCCTGGTCCAGGGAGATGCCACATGCTGTGGATCAACTAAGCCCGTGTGCCACAACTACTGAGCCTGCACTCCAGATCACGCGAGCCACAACTACTGAGCCCACATGCCACAACTACTGAAGCCCGCAGGCCTAGAGCCCGTGCTCTGCAACAAGAGAAGCCACCGCAATGAGAAGCCCGCACACTGCAACGAAGAGTAGCCCCAGCTTGCCACAACTAGAGAAAGCCCGCACACAGCAACGAAGACCCAACGCAGCCATAAATAAATAAATAGATTTATTAAAAAAGAAAGAAAGAAATCTTCAGTTGAAGCAGTCGTGCAGAGACAGATCACACTTCCATCAATTTCAAGCCCACTGAACACAGTAGAGAAACTACTGCTTTGGTACATTAAGTCATTTGGCTTTGGGAACCCACACCCTAACCTTCCGTTCCTTGCTTTAACCCTTGGCCCATGAGAATTAGTTCCCTAAGACCTAGGTAAGATAGAGGCATTAAAAATATAGAGAAAGAATTTTACCAGGGCATACTTTATTTTCCATAATATTTGACACACAGGATACCAAATCCTAACTGGCTAAAGTCCCTTGGCAATATTAATGTTACTAAGGGAAGTGCTGATTTCTACTGCATTCAGCTTCGAGAAGAGATGGGGATAAAAAGCAAGGATGGGAAGGGACTTTCATCTGCCACAAAGACTAACCACCCCATGCTCAAGAAGCATTTGGGCCACCAAAGGCCCCTCTCCTACATGACAATGTTCATTTACCTGCTTCACATGTATCAAAATGTATCAAGTCACAGTACATACATTATTACATAGCCATGTCCTGAAAAACCGCTAATCCAGCATCCATTAAATTAGGTCTGAATTCTGCTGGCCAAGCCCCAGCCTCTCAGGGGGCTGGCATCAAATAGGGAGGCTGGAGTAGGGTTTCAAACACCTGTTTCAGCCTTTTAAGTGTCCGATTCAGGCCACTGTGCTCTGGCAGCAGGGACCCTGATGATGTGGGTTCTCTTCTCCTGCCAAATCGTCAATTTAAAGAGCCTAGCCCCCCCAAGAGGAGGAAAAGATAGACTGGTGGGGGGGTTATAGCCACTTTGAAGAAATGTTTCTTTTAAAGTTAAACACACATCTATGCTATGATCCAGCAATTTCACTCAAGTATTTATCCAAGAGAAACTAAAATATACGTTCACAAATAGACGTGTATTATGTTTATAGCAGCCTATTCATAACAGACAAAAACTGGAAACACTCCAAATGTTCTTCAGTAAGAAAATGAGTAAATTCTCTTATGGTTTGCCATACAATTCAATATTACTCAGTAAAACAGAATGAATCAAAACCAAAAAACCCAGTGATACATGCAACAACATGGATGAATTCCAAAAACATGCTAAGTGAAAGAAGAAGCTAGGGAAAAAAAGAGAATATCCTATATGATTCCATTTATAGGAAATCCAAAACCAAAACTAATGCATGGTAATAGAACACAGAAAGTGGTTTTGTGTATGTGTGTGTGGGTTAACTTAAATGGGGCATGAGGAAACTTTCTGGGGTGATGAAAATGTTCTATATCTTTTTTTTTTAAGGTGGTTACTGAATTTACACAATCATCAAAATTTATCAACTGAACACTTAAGGTCTGTGTATTTCACTGTATGTTAATTATACCTCAATTTAAAAAAAAAAGAGAACTGAGGGGGTCTGGGGTCAGCCTCTCCTACTTGGCATTATTTAGGAGAATGAAGATATAGAAGAGAAGAAACAAATTTGCTTCCCAACTCACCATTCTGGGAGCAGAGGCTCAACAGCCAGCTGAGCTGCCACCTCAGTAACCCTTGGGCAACCTTTTGGGAAAGAAGAGATTTTCAGGTGGTAACTGATATGCCCTTAATGGGGCCCTGTTGTTCCCCAAAGGGGTGTCACTGAAATGTCTTCAACAGTGTTTACTTCCCCATTGCTAAAAGTATAATCAAGGTTCAACTTAGAAGAAAGTTCACATGTAACCAAAGTTAGGCCCTCAGTACTTAAAATTCAGGGACTTCCTTGGTGGTCCAGTGGTTAAGACTCCGTGCTTCCACTGCAGGGGACATGGGTTCAATCCCTGGTTGGGGAACTAAGATCCCGCAGGCTGCGAGGGTGCAGCCAAAAAAACCCCCAAAACGAACAAAAAGCCATTCAGACAGTCTTAAAAAAACATTACATTATAACCATAGTAATAGACAAGTCAGAGCTCTAGTTCCAGAAATGTCACCACTCTGTCATGACGCCTTACACAAGACATGACCTCTAAGCCACAGATCCTTCTCAATAAAATGGGCCTGGATGACCTCTATGTTTCACTTTAGCTCTGCCACTGTATGATTTTAATACTCTTATAAGTTCATATGACCTCCAGGATCAGATGGGGAAGGCAAGCCTTGTAATCCTTCTCAGCATTGTTATAGAGACTCATCCTTTATTTTAATGAGGACGCCCCAGAGGGATTCTGCATTTCATGCGAAATGATTTCTCCCCTCTAACACACAGAGTTAGACTCAAAGAGAACAGTTTACGGTTAGCATGTGAGGTGATGCTTACGCGGCAAACCCAAGGTGGCACAGGATAAAAGAAGAGTAGGTATCCTCAAAATCCAGTGGGAAGATTTAAGAAGAAAACAAACATATATCAAGTGCCTCTTATATGCAAGGTATGCATTGTACTAGACTCCTTGCATACATCATCTTGTTTAATCCTCACAACAACCCTGTAAGACAAGTTTTTAATCTCCATTTTACAGATGAGAAATGGAGGTTCAAACAGGTCAAGTAACTGCCAAGACAACCCAATGGTAGAGATGGGATTTGAACCCAGGTCTATTCAGCTCCAAAAGTTATGCTTTTTTCCACAACCATTTGGCAGGAAATAAGTTGGAGATCCTGCATCTCCAAGGGGCCCTATCACTTTCTCCTTCTTGTAAATAACACATTTCACACATCTCACATAGCCCTTGGCACTATACAGAAGAAAGGGTTAAACCTACAGTTAGGAAGAGGAAATACCCTGGAAAATTGAAACACATGCTGTGGCTCTGACTAAATTTCACACCCATTCTGTTGAGCAACATCCATACTGTGTGAGAAAAGATTCCTTCCCCCTCACCCCGACCCCATTCTTTATTCATTCTGTCACCTGCTGCCTTCCTTCAGACTAAGCTGAGGGGGAGGAAGGGAGGAAGACTATACATCTTTGCTTGGTGCATATTTAAGCCAGAGGTTAGTAAACCCAGGGTAGGAAGAAGTACTGTGTGAAAAAAGAAAAGGAAAAATACTTTCTCACTTCTACTTGGACTAGCACAGGAGGGAGCTCTTATGATAGGCCATAATGAAGAAAGGGGTTGGACTTCTGCTGGGGAGGCTGTTCTTCCTGAAGAGCAGGCAGAATTCAGGAGAACAAGGCCAATTTACATCTGTCCCCTTATCTGGTATTTCATGCTCAAGTGAACACTGAATTTCTGTCCATGAGAGTTATGCCTCACCCAGGAGAGCAAATGGGAAGGTGGAAACAATTTTTTTCCCTCTGCTACCCCCTTCAACCAGATTCCTACTTCCAGTACCAAATCACAATGGGTATAGTTATTTGGTACTGGATGTTGACTGGATATAAGATACTTGTGGGAAAGTTAAGAGCCTAGGGTAGCTACTTGGTATAAAAGAAGGAAGAAAAGAAAGGTAAGGACAAGTGAACAAATGCCATTATGATAATCTCCAAAGATAGTCCCATACAATGCCACCCCTCACATGCCCTTCCTCCAATCAAGAGGTAGAGCTTATGTCTGTTACCCTTCAATCAATGCAGGGGAAGTGACAATCTGGGACTTCTGTGCCCAGGCACTAAAAAGGCTTTGAAGTTTCTATTTCTTCCATTTTGGTGATCTGAACTGCCATGTACTGTACAAAGTCTAAGCTACTGTGAAAGAGAGAGAAGTCATGAGGGAAAGCCCTGGAGACTGAGGCATCATGTCAAAAGAAGCCACGTGGCACCAAACATCCAAGCTACAGTCATAGCTGATGCAACCTCAGGAGAGACCCCAAGTGAGACCATTAGAAGAACTGCCCAGCTGAGCCCTAGTCAACCCATGGAATTATGAGATATAATAAAATGGTTGTTGCTTTAAGCCATGAAGTTTTGGAGTGGTCTGTAATATAGCAACAGATAACTGAAACAGCTGGCTTTTGTTAAAAATGAAGCTAGTAGTTCTTTTGTCCTGGGTATATAACATAAACTATTGCAGAAATAAGGAAAATCCAGCCAGTTTTAGCTAAAAGGAATTTATACTGGGGGGAAATCTCATTCCACTAGCAATTGAAAATAAAAAATACCTAAGAATAAACTTAAGAAATTTACATAAATGGGGGAAAGAAGAACCTACAAATTTTACTAGAGTCACAAAAGAAGTCTTGAATAAATGTGGAAGACAAAACATGTTCCTGGATAGGGAGGCCAAATATACTATAAAAATGTCAAGTCTCTCCATATTATTATTTTTTAAATTTATTTATTTATTTATTTATTTTGGGCTGCATTGGGTCTTCATTGCTGTGTGGGCTTTCTCTAGTTGCAGCGAGTGGAGGCTACTCTTCGTTGTGGTGGGCGGGCTTCGCCTTGCAGTGGCTTCTCTTGTTGTAGAGCTTGGGCTCTTGGCGCGTGGGCTTCAGTAGTTGTGGCTCGCAAGCTCTACAGCGCAGGCTCAGTAGTTATGGTGCACGGGCTTAGTTGCTCTGCGGCATGTGGGATCTTCCCGGACCAGGGCTCAAACCCATGTCCCCTGCATTGGCAGGTGGATTCTTAACCACTGTGCCACTAGGGAAGTCCCTCCCCATATTAATTTACAGTTTTAAATCAAAATCCCAATGGGAATTTTTTAAAGAACTTGAGTAAGTGACCCTGCACTTCATGTGAAAGAATAACCAGATAAGGATAGCCAGAATATTTTTTAAAACAACTAATGACAGAAAACATGCAGTATCATTTTAAAGTGAATTATAAAGCTATAACATATAAGCAAGTATAATACTAGCAAAAGAATAGGTAGGACAATATGTAGTACATGATATATGATAAAAGAATATTCAGTAAATGGTCCTGTAACACATGGTTAATTATCAGAGAGTAAAAGTTAAATTCCTGTTTCACTCCACTTGACAAAATAAATTCTATCTGATTAAAGGAAGACAATAATTAATTCACTGAACAAATATTTATGAGCACCAACTGTGTGGCAGTCACTGGGCTAAATAATAGAAACACCTTCATGGGGTTTCCTGTGTAGCGGAACAGAAAGACATTAGGGTTCGCATAAGTATTATGAAGCCAGTGCTAAAGACTGTTCAAGAGTTAAATATAAAAACTGAAACATATAATAGGTAGAATAAAGTGACCTTATATGAAGGGAAAGGTAAGTAGTTATAAGATTCATCAACATATTCTTAGCAGAAGAAAAGGAAATGGAAGTAGAGCTGAAAAGGCTGAATACCAAGTGCCTTTAGAGGGAAGCACCAATGAGAAACAAGCTCTGAAATGGAAGCACGAGGTGGAGGGTGAGAAAAAAGGAGGGAAGAACGGAAAGAAATGGAAGAAGAGGAAATCACTGAAGAACTAATATAAGATCATCTCCCAAATGATACGATTTTCCTAGATCAAAAGGACCCTCACTAAGAACCTAACACAATGAATAGAAAGACATCCACATCAAGTGTTTCAGAACACTAGAACAAAGAGATTGCAAAAACGTTCCAGTTCAAACACAAAGGACTGAGAATCAATATGGCATCAGACTACTCAAGAGCAACACTGGAAATGAGGAGACAAACAAGCAAAGCGGGGATGGAGTTCAAATGGCGGAGTAGAAGGACACGGAGTTCGTGTCTCCTTGCAACCAGGGCACCTACTAGGTGCTGGAGTGGGACCTCGGACACCTAAGAGGACGGGAGGATTCCCCACACGCCCGGGTATGACGCTGTGGGGGAAGGGGGGGGAGGAAACATGGAGGCAGGATGGGACTGGTGCCCCTGAGGGGCAAACGGGGGAGAGGAGGAGCTCCCATGCTCAGAGGGGCCCACTCATGGCGAGGGAATCAGCAGGGATGGGGAGAGACCTTCAGGGGATCGGGGAATCAGAGGGGAATGAGGCCAGCATCTCTCCTATCCTGCTCGGACCCCAGGCCTGGAACTCTGCCTTCTGGGGCCCCCTCTGGGCCGTAAGTCTAAGCTCCCCACAAAACCCCAGGCCAGGGCCTTTTCCAGCTTTTTTTTTTTTTTTTTTTTTTTGCTGTTGTGGCTCTGTTTTGCTTTGTTGTTATTTCATTTTTATTTTTTCTAACATATTTTTTATTTTTCTAATCTTATTTTATTTTTTATTCTTTGTTATTGTTCTGCTCCTTTTTGTCTGTTGCCTTTTTTTTTTTTTTTTTTTTGCCATACTGTGTGGCTTGTGGGGTCTTGGTTCCCAGGCGAGGGATCAGGCCTGAGCTCCCGTGGTGGGAGTGTTGAGTCCAAACCGTTGGACTAACAGAGAACCTAAGGTCCCAGGGAATTTTTTTTTTTTTTTTTTGCAGTACCCAAGCCTCTCACTGTTGTGGCCTCTCCCGTTGCGGAGCACAGGCTCCAGACGCGCAGGCTCCGGACGCGCAGACTCAGCAGCCATGGCTCACGGGCCTAGCTGCTCCACAGCATGTGGGATCTTCCCGGACCGGGGCACGAACCCGTGTCCCCTGCATCGGCAGGCAGACTCTCAACCACTGTGCCACCAGGGAAGCCCCTCATGCCTGCAAATTCTAGTGCTGGATGCCTCAGGCCAAACAACCAGCAAGATAGGAACATAGCCCCACCCATCAAAAACAATGAGATGAGAAAAAAATACCTTACAGACACAAGGTAAAAACCTACAAGACCAAATAAATGAAGAGGAAATAGGCAACCTACCTGAAAAAGAATTCAGAGTAATGATAGTAAAGATGATCCAAAACCTTGGAAACAGAATGGAGGCATGGAGCAAGAAAATACAAGAAATGTTTAACAAGGACCTAGAAGAACCAAAGAACAAACAGTGATGAACAACACAATAACTGAAATGAAAAATACACTAGAAGAAATCAAAAGCAGAATAAATGAGGCAGAAGAACGAATAAGTGAGCTGGAAGATACATTGGTGGAAATAACTGCTGAGGAGCAGAATAAAGAAAAAAGAATGAAAAGAAATGACAACAGTCTCAGAGACCTCTGGGACAACATTAAACGCACCAACATTCGAATTATAGGAGTCCCAGAAGAAGAAGAGAAAGAGAAAGGGCCTGAGAAAATAGTTAAAGAGATCATGGTCAAAAACTTCCCTGACATGGGAAAGGAAATAGCCACCCAGGTCCAGGAAGCACAGAGAGTCCCATATAGAATAAAACCAAGGAGAAACACACAGAGACACATATTAATCAAACAAAAATTAAATTCAAAGAAAAAATATTAAAAGCAGCAAGGGAAAAGCAACAAATAACATACAAGGGGATCCACAAAAGGTTATCAGCTGATTTTTCAGCAGAAACTCTGCAGGCCAGAAGGGAGTGGCAGGATATATTTAAAGTGATGAAAGGGAAAACCTACAATAAAGATTACTCTACTCAGCAAGGATCTCATTCAGATTCAATGGAGAAATAAAAAGCTTTACAGACAAGCAAAAGTTACTCAGCACCACCAAACCACCTTTACAACAAATGCTAAAGGAACTTATCTAGGTGGGAAACACAAAAGAAAAAGAACCACAAAAACAAACCCAAAACAATTAAGAGAGTGGTTATAGGAACATACATATTGATAATTATCTTGAATGTAAATGGATTAAATGCTCCAACCAAAGACATATACTGGCTGAATGGATATGAAAACAAGACCAGTATATATGCTGTCTACAAGAGACCCACTTCAGCTTCCCTTGGTGCAGTGGGTTGAGAATCTGCCTGCCAGTGCAGGCGACACCGGTTCGAGCCCTGGTCCGGGAAGATCCCACATGCCGCGGAGCAACTAAGCCCTTGTGCTGCAACTGCAGGGCCTGTGCTCTAGAGCCCATGAGCCACAACTACTGAGCCCACATGCTGCAACTACTGAAGCCCGTGCACCTAGAGCCCGTGCTAGGTGACAAGAGAAGCCACCGCAATGAGAAGCCCATGCACCGCAACGAAGAGTAGCCCCCACTCACTGCAACAAGAGAAAGCCCGCACACAGCAACAAAGACCCAACACAGCCAAAAATAAATAAATTAAATAAATAAATTTTTAAAAAAAAGAGACCCACTTCAGACTTATGGACACATACAAACTGAAAGTGAGGGGATAGAAAAAGATATTCCATGCAAATGAAAATCAAAAGAAAGCTGGAGCAGCAATACTCATATCAGATAAAACAGGCTTTAAAATAAAGAATGTTACAAGAGACAAGGAAAGACACTACATCATGATCAAGGGACCAATCCAAGAAGAAATTATAACAATTATAAATATTTATGTACCCAACATAGGAGCACCTCAATACATAAACCAAATGCTAACAGCCATAAAAGGGAAAACCAACAGTAACATAATAATAGTGGGGGACTTTATCATCCCACTTACACCAATGGACAGATCATCCAGCCAGAAAATAAACAAGGAAACACAAGCTTTAAATGACACAGGAGAGCAGATAGAGTTAATTGATATTTATAGGACATTCCACCTGAAAGTGGCAGAGCACACTTTCTTCTCAAGTGCACACGGAACATTCTCCAGGACAGATCACATATTGGTTCACAAATCAAGCCTCAGTAAATAAAAGAAAATTGAAATCATGTCAAGCATCTTTTCTGACCACAATGCTATGAGATTAGAAACCAATACAGGAAAAAAAATGTAAAAAACACAAAGACATGGAGGCTAAACAATAAGTTACTAAATAACCAAGAGATCATTGAAGAAATCAAAGAGGAAATCAAAAAATACATAGAAACAAATGACAATGAAAACACACCACCCTATGGTGGTTTTGCTGCAAACCTATGAGATGCAGCAAAAGCAGTTCTAAGAGGGAAGTTTAAAGCAATTCAATCTCCCCTCAAGAAACAAGAAAAATCTCAAGTAAACAATCTAACCTTATACCTAAAGGAACCAGAGAAAAAAGAACAAGCCAAACCCAAAATGAAAAGAAGGAAAGAAATCATAAAGATCAGAGCAGAAATAAATGAAACAGAAACAAAGAAAATAATAGCAAAGATCAATAAACTAAAAGTTGGTTCTTTGAGAAGATAAACAAAATTGATAAAACTTTAGCCAGACTCATCAAGAAAAAAAGGGAGGATTCAAATCAATAAAATTAGAAATGAAAAAAGGAGAAATTCCAACTGACACTGCAGAAATACAAAGGACCATAAGACACTACTACAACAACTATATACCAATAAAATGGACAACCTGGAAGAAATGGACAAATTCTTAGAAAGGTACAACCTTCCAAAACTGAACCAGGAAGAAATAGAAGATATAAACAGACCAATCACAAGTAATGAAATTGAAATTGTAATTAAAAATCTTCCAACAAACAAAAGTCCAGGACCAGAAGGCTTCACAGGCAAATTCCATTAAACATTTAGAGAAGAGCTAACACCTATCCTTGTCAAACTCTTCCAAAAAACTGCAGAGGGAGCAACACTCCCAAACACATTCTATGAGGCCACCATCACCCTGATACCAAAAGCAGTCAAAGATGTCACAAAAAAAAAAAAGACAGAAAAAAGAAAATTACAGGCCAATATCACTGATGAACATAGATGCAAAAATCCTCAACAAAATACTAGCAAACCAAATCCAAGAACACATTAAAAGGATCATAGACCACGATCAAGTGGGATTTATCCCAGGGATGCAAGGATTCTTCAATATATGCATATCAATGTGATACACCATATTAACAAATTAAAGAATAAAAAACATATGATCACCTCAATAGATGCAGAAAAAGCTTTTGACAAAATTGAACACCCATTTATGATAAAAACTCTCCAGAATATGGGCATAGAGGGAACCTACCTCAACATAATAAAGGCCATATATGACAAACCACAGCAAACATCATTCTCAACGGTGAAAAACTGAAAGCATTTCCTCTAAGATCAGGAATAAGACAAGGATGTCTCTCTCTCTCTATGTTGAACTATTATTCAACATAGTTTTGGAAGTCCTAGCCACAGCAATCAGAGAAGAAAAAGAAATAAAAGGAATACAAATTGGAAAAGAAGAAGTAAAACTGTCACTGTCTGCAGATGACATGATACTATACATAGAAAATCCTAAA
This sequence comes from Tursiops truncatus, assembly GCF_011762595.2. Lineage (NCBI taxonomy): Eukaryota > Metazoa > Chordata > Mammalia > Artiodactyla > Delphinidae > Tursiops > Tursiops truncatus. The sequence goes on from NC_047049.1 coordinate 25,943,853, forward strand.
GATTCCACCAGAAAACTACTAGAGCTAATCAATGAATTTGGTAAAGTTGCAGTATACAAAACTAATGCACAGAAATCTCTTGCATTCCTATATTCTAAAAATGAAAGATCAGAAAGAAATTAAGGAAACAATCCCATTCACCACTGCAACAAAAAGAATAAAATACCTAGGAATAAACCTACCTAAGGAGGTAAAAGACCTGTACTCCAAAAGCTACAAGACACTGATGAAAGAAATCAAAGATGACACAAACAGATGGAGAGATATACCATGTTCTTGGATTGGAAGAATCTATATTGTGAAAATGACTCTACTACCCAAAGCAATGTAATCCCTATCAATGTAATCCCTATCAAATTACCAATGACATTTTTCACAGAATTAGAACAAAAAAATTTACAATTTGCTTGGAAGCACAAAAGACCATTAATAGGCAATCAATCTTGAGAAAGAAAAACGGAGATGGAGGAATCAGGCTCCCTGACTTCAGGCTATACTACAAAGCTACAGTAATCAAGACAGTATGGTACTGGCACAAAAACAGAAATATAGATCAATGGTACAGGATAGAAAGCCCAGAGATAAACCCACGCACCTATGGTCACCTAATCTGTGACAAAGTAGGCAAGAATACACAATGGAGAAAAGACAGTCTCTTCAAGAAGTGGTGCTGGGAAAACTGGACAGCTACATGTAAAAGAATGAAATTAGAACACTCCCTAACACCATACACAAAAATAAACTCAAGATGGATTAAAGACCTAAATGTAAGACTGAACACTACAAAACCCTTAGAGGAAAACAAAGGAAGAACACTCTGACATCAATCACAGCAAGATCTTTTTTGACTCACCCCCTAGAGTAATGAAAATAAAAACAAAAAAAACAAATGGACCTAATTAAACTTAAAAGCTTTTGCACAGCAAAGGAAACCATGAACAAGATGAAAAGACAACCCTCAGAATGGGAGAAAATATTTGCAAACGAAGCAACAGACAAAGAATTAACCTCCAAAATATACAAACAGCTCTGGCAGCTCAATATCAAAAAAAAAACAAACAACGCAATCAAAAAACGGGTGGAAGATCTAAATACACATTTCTCCAAAGAAGACATACAGGTGGCCAACAAACACATGAAAAGATGCTCAACACCACTATCATTAGAGAAATGCAAATCAAACCAAAATGAGGTATCACCTCACACCAGTCAGAATGACCATCATCAAAAAAGCTAACAATAAATGCTGGAGAGAGTGTGGAGAAAAGGGAACCCTCCTGCACTGTTGGTGGGAATGTAAATTGGTACAGCCACTATGGAGAACAGTATGGAGGTTCCTTAAAAAACTAAAAATAGAACTACCATATGACCCAGTACTCCCACTACTGGGCATATACCCTGAGAAAACCATAATTCAAAAAAACACATGTACCCCAGTGTTCACTGCAGCACTATTTACAATAGCCAGGACATGGAAGCAACCTAAATGTCCATCGACAGATGAACGGATAAAGATGTGGTACATATATACAATGGAATATTACTCAGCCATAAAAAGGAACGAAATTGGGTCATTTGTAGAGATGTGGATGGACCTAGAGTCTGTCATACAGAGTGAAGTAAGTCAGAAAGAAAAAAATATCGTATATTAACGCATATATGTGGAATCTAGAAAAATGCTACAGATGAACCTATTTGCAGGGCAGGAATAGAGACACAGACATAGAGAACAGACGTGTGGACATGGGGTGGGGGAAAGCGGGGGTGGGACGAATTGGGAGATTAGGATTTCATATACACACTACTGTGCGTAAAATTGATACCTAGTTGGAACCTGCTGTATAGCACAGGCAGCTCAGCTTGGTGCTCTGTGATGACCTGGATGGGTGGGATGTGGGGGTGCGGTGGGAGGGAAGTCCAAGTGGGAGGGGATATATGTATACATATAGCTGACTCACTTTGTTGTACAGCAGAAACTAACACAACACTGTAAAGCAACTACACTTCAATTAAAAAAAAAAAAAACCAAAAATAGAAAAAAAGGAGCAAAGCCACCATATTCTGAAAGAAAATAATTTCCAAACTAGAATTCTATGTCCTGTCAGACCTTCACTCAAGTGTCAGTACAGAATATAAATAGTTTCAGATATACAGTCTAAAAAAAGTTTATATCCCAGGTATCTTTTTCTAGGAGACTTTGGAGAATTTCTGAACCAAAACGAGAAAGTAAACCAAAAAAGAAATGGACATGGGATCCAGAAAAAAGGAGTCCAGAGAAAAGTGAAGAGAAGTTCCAGGATGACAGTTGTGCCTAATGCCTAGAGAGCAACCAATGCAGAACGGAAGAAGAGGCTAGCAGGCACTGAGAAAGATTCTCTAGGAAGAGATAAAAATGGAGTAGAAGAACTGTGTGTTTGATCATGTGGGAAAATAGTATTCAAAGAGTTTTAAAAACTGTACTGTAGAGCTTGAGAAGAAATAGTAATACTAACATAGAAAACTGAGCATATTTTTCAAAAAGGGAGTAATACTCGACTTGGTAGTGAATAATATTTAATATCTTAGTAAGGTAAAGACTGAATATTGATTTAACCAATTGGAGACAGAACTATATTGGGAGGATGGAGGAAAGGAAATTGAGTATCAAGTAGTACTGCAAAAGTGTTATCTCTACATCTAGGAGTAGGAAGTCAACAGATATTGGTTCAAATGTTAAAAATCTATTTTTTTAAAAAAGTATCAGCAGGGCTTCCCTGGTGGCGCAGTGGTTGAGAGTCCGCCTGCCGATGCAGGGGACACGGGTTCATGCCCCGGTCCGGGAAGATCCCACATGCCGCGGAGCGGCTGGGCCCGTGAGCCATGGCCGCTGAGCCTGCGCGTCCGGAGCCTGTGCTCCGCAGCGGGAGAGGCCACAACAGTGAGAGGCCCGTGTACCGCAAAAAAAAAAAAAAAAAAAAAAAAAAAAAACCCAAAAAAGTATCAGCATATTACTTAGAAATATAAAAGTAGATACCTGAACAAACAGCTAAAATAATTTAGGGAGGGGACCTTAAAAGTTGTTGGTGTGGGGGAGTTATATGCCTTGCAGCACTGACTTTTTTTTTTTTTCTTTTTTGGCTGTGCCAGGCGGCTTGTGGGATCTCAGTTCCCCTACCAGGAACTGAACCTAGGCCACGGCAGTGAAAGCCTGGAATCCTAACCACTATGCCACCTGGGAACTCCAACTATTAGACTTTCTAAAACTATGTGTTACCTAAATAGAAATAAAAATAATAAAGGAAATCTACTATAAGGAAATAAGAGTGATAGGCCAAGAATTTTGTACAAAGAAATTTATACTACACTGAACTGAAAATAGTCTAAATAACCAATGACAGGGAACTTCATTTTTTTTTTAAATAAATTTATTTTTGGCTGCATTGGGTCTCATTGCTGCGTGCAGGCCTTCTCTAGTTGTGGCGAGCGGGTGCTCCTCTTCATTGTGGTGCACAGGCTTCTCATTGTGGTGGCTTCTCTAATCACGGAGCATGGGCTCTAGGCACACAGGCTTCAGTAGTTGTGGCCCACAGGCTTAGTTGCTCCGCAGCATGTGGGATCTTCCTGGACCAGGGTTCGAACCCGTGTCCCCTGCATTGACAGGCGGATTCTTAACCACTGCGCTACCAGGGAAGTCCCCCAATGACAGCGAACTTTAAATAAAAATTCTGAAACATTCATACAGTGAATATCATTAGATCTTATTTTTGAAGAATGTGTAATAATGTGGGAAAATGCCCATAATATAGGATAACAGAAAAAAGGAAAAGGCAGAAATATATAGAATATGATTCGAATTTTGCTAAAGGGTGTTACTGCATGTGTGTGCGCATTAAAAAAAAAAAGTTATTTCTAGGTGATTGGGCTATGGGTGGTTTTGGGCTATGGGTGGTTTTTATTTCCATCTCATACTCCCCTGTATTTTCCAATGTTTTCTACATGGAATAGTATATTATTACATAATTATTGAATATTATTTTTAAAAAATTTTAAAGCTAGCTCAAAAAAAGGGAGAACTAGGCAGCCTAAATCACAGGAGTCTAATGAAATACTATCACTAAGTTTTAGTGAAACTGACACTTACCCAAAACTTAATATGAATATTTTGTTGTTCATGTATCCTAAGAATTATTTTTGACTATAATATTCTGTTTTTAGAAAATTAAAAATAATCATAAAAACTTGGCACTTATAAGATCACTGAAACAATACTAGTCTTTCTGGACCCAAGTCCCTCACCCTCTCCTTCAATAAATACTAGTTTGCATCTCCCACAGGCCTGGCCCTATGTTAGACTTTGGAGATACAAAGATTAATAACCTATAGACTTATAGACTATAGACTACAGACTATAGACTACACTAGCTGTATGATCATAGCCAAACTTCAAATTTTCTAGGTCTTAACTTATTAGCTTTTCTGTCTATCTATCTACCTAAATGAAAATGACCATACAGCTCTGAAATTAATGACTATGACTTCTAATTATCAGGCATGGCAAGTGTTCCTACTTGTTAACTGAGGTACAGTTTTAAATCTGTAGCTCACATAGGACCTAAATGGTGGTTCTGTTCCTAATGCTTGTTGAATAGTCACTAATACTGGATGAGACAGAGTATGAAGAAAGGGGAAGGGGAAGAGGATAACTGAAATTACCAGAAATATAAGCAGTCTGTGTCCTCACCTAAACTATACTCAGTCGAAAAACAAAGAGGTAGAGCCTCTCAAGAGTATGATCTAGGGACTTCCCTGGTGGCACAGTGGTTAAGAATCCGCCTGCCAATGCAGGGGACATGGGTTTGAGCCCTGGTCCGGGAAGATCCCACATGCTGTGGAGCAACTAAGCCCATGTGTCAAAACTACTGACCCTGCGCTCTAGAGCCCGCAAGCTACAACTACTGAGCCTGCGTGCCACAACTACTGAAGCCTGCGTGCCTAGGGCCCATGCTCCACAACAAGAGAAGCCACCGCAATGAGAAGCCTGCACACTGCAACGAAAAGTGGCCCCTGCTAGCCACAACTAGAAAAAGCCTGTGCCCAGCAATGAAAACCCAACGCAGCCAAAATAAATAAATAAATTTACTTTAAAAAAAAATGAGTGTGATCTAAACATAGAGGTAACTGACAAGAGACTATTGTCCTCATTTGGGTATGAATTGGTATCTCACTTTGAAATAAAGTAGATAAAGGGAATGGCAAAGAAAATTGAGTACAAACAATAAAGAAGATTACCACTGCCCAACTTGCAATAAAAGTAGGAAGCATTATTGCCACCATGATGTGTCAAGATTCATATTCTGGGTTAGTTCTTATCCATTGACTCAGGGTATACAGGTCTCCACTTTGATGGCAGTAACAAAACCAAGATCTTCCCAAGAGTTTAGGCCTGGCTCTCTCAGTACTTTCTTGATTTCAGCAAAAATAACTATCCTTAATTTCTTGCTATCAGAATTTAATCTCTTCCTTCTTGGTACTTCTAGAGTGCTGTTGCTTTAGTATACCATATTCCAGCTTATGGAATAGCTAATGGTAGTCTGTAAGCTCCTGGAAGGCAGAGAGGGTTCATGAACATAGTGCTCAACCAATGTTTTTGATTCAGTTGAAAAAGGTCATGGGGAAGTACTAATGAACTCCATACCCCAATTTTCCTATCAAAGATTTCTTGTCATTTCCAGGAAAAACTGGTGAAAAGTAATGTTTACAAGGACTAGGGCAGCACCTGGAACAGAAGGTCCCCCCGTATGTGACCAGTGGCCGTTGGCCAAAAGTGAGAGTTTAGAGAAGTAACATCTCTGAGAACAGCCTGCCAATGGAGGTGGAAAGCAGCTTAAACTTTGAGGTGGCTGTACTGGGAGGGGAGATGGGAGAGAAGCCATTTTGTGCTCTTTGGGGAAAATGTTAATGAGAGGTTTCACAAATGTCAGACTTGCCTGATTAAACGAAGCCAGCTAGGTAGATGTTTTTCATATTAATGCCATCTCTGCTAAAAGAGCAAAGGGGGGAAGAAAAGGAGGTTTGAGAAAGGAAAATGATAAACTTCAATTATTTACAGAAGAAATTACGCTTCTGCTAACTTGGGCTAGGATATAAAAGAAGAGAACTGTTATCTGGCAGGTGTGGCTGCTCCACCTCCTTGCCCCTTCCAAAAAGAAAAATGTAAGCCCTGAAGCCAGGAGAGAAAGATGCATCAGTGCACCCAGTGCCCTGCCTAGGGTGTCTAATAATTAAGAACTCAAAGAATCTAAGCAAGTTAAGTCATAGAGAAAGTTTTATCTGAATAATTACTCTTAAAACTTAAAGGAAGGGCTTCCCTGGTGGCGCAGTGGTTGAGAGTCTGCCTGCCGACGCAGGGGACACAGGTTCGTGCCCCGGTCTGGGAGGATCCCACGTGCCGCGGAGCGGCTGGGCCCGTGGGCCATGGCCACTGGGCCTGCGCTTCCGGAGCCTGTGCTCCGCATGGGGGGAGGCCGCAGCAGTGAGAGGCCCGCGTACAGCAAAAAAACAAAACAAAACAAAAAAACCTTAAAGGAAGAGAGAGTATAGGAGGAAAGTCAATAAAATAACTGACATGTTTAAGGGACTTCTTCCTCCTTAGTTTGGGCCTTTATCTTTAGAGTTTCTGTCACTTAAATTGAAGGTTAGGGGTGGGCAAGTGCTGTTGATTAGAGAGCTCAGCCTCCTTTTGCTTCTGTTTCTCCCCAGCCCAGCCTGCAATTGTGCCCCAATCAACCAGCATTAATACAGATACACAGAGGTATTTATTCGCTGCTGATTCTGCCTGGCTGTATTCAGACTCGATCTCCATGTGTATTTAATAAATCACAGTAGTTAGGTGGACAGGATTAGTTCCAAGTCACCTAATGACTATATCATGAACTGCAGCATTAAAGGGATTAATATTAATCTGAGCCACTGCAGTTCAGTGGGAAGGCCAGTCCGTTGACCAACAGGAGCTCCGGCCGGCAAGAAATCCTCAGCAAGACCAGGAAGATTAATGAGGGCTTCTACATTCTGCCTGCAAATCTTCACCTACCAGGGTGTGGGGTAGTGAATCCCAGCCCAGAAGAGCTCATAAATAACCCACAATATCACAAGTATTTGGGGCAGCTGAGCCCCAGCAAGGGAGGGCCAGCCAGCCCACTCCATCTTCTCCTCCTGTAACCTACACCACCAAGATGGCACAAGAATTTTACAGGCCCACACAGCAGCCGGTTTTGTTTTCTTTCACATAAGGGCCCACACCTCGTAAATCACTTCCTTATTTCAGGAAAAGAAAAGTACTAACTGCAGTTTGGACTTGTCTGTACTCAGAAGAACATGAAGCTTCTTGCTGTAGTGTCACTTCCCTGAAGTTGGGAACATAACCTGGCCTCCACAATACAAAGAGCCTGCTTTCAAGTCATGAAATTTTTTCTTTGCCCAGCAGCACAATTCCTCTTCATTTAGGCCCCACAGTATTGCTACCCTTGCATGGGACTCTGGAGTGCACATTCAGAACTACTTTCTTGGTCCTGCCAAAGTAAGCACTCACTAGGAGGAACTATATCCACAAAACACCATAGGAACCAGCATTTTCTTGTGCCTTGATCCTAATTTCACCACTAGGAGACCACGAAGATGAGCCTAGGCAAACCTCGGATCTCTACAGGACAAGGTACATCTTTGCTTTAAGTAGCTTAGAAAGCAAACTAATGGTGCCAATGTGAGATGCAGACAGAGAAAGCAACAGGCCACAATTAAATCCAATTCACTGGAAACCTGTTTCTTCCTCAGTGATTCTACAGGCACTTGAGGAAAACACCTGGAGGCGAATTTCATGAGCAGAGTTGTTTCTGCTGAAGAAGACAAACTGAAACAGCTGTTTCTACCTTGCAGCATCACAGTTTCACAGTTTGGGAACACCAAAAGCATGGGTTTACTCCAACTAAAGACCCTTTAAACTGCATAGACAACAGTGGATCAGCTGCCAAGATTCCCCTGTAATGGATGAGACTGCTAACTAGAATAGTTAGGCACCAACAAAGGTTACTGAACTAAAAGCTAAACTTCAAAAGCATTAAAATAAAAGTGAACCGAGGGCCTGGTGCCAGGTTATCCAAAGTTTATAAATGTTTTGCTAAGCAACATAAGCATAGAGCTGACATGGTTGCAGTTGGGAAGGGAAAAGATCCATTAAGTGCATTATGCCTCAACCCCACAGCAGAGTGGGGGCAGTGAGAGATTTAACATTTTCTAAGTTTGTAAACATTCCACCATTCTTATAGGAGATATGTCTAAAACGGGGCCCACTCAAGCTCTTCATTCAGTAAAGGAGGACCTGAGGGAATTGTTAAGGCTAGGTCTCTGTTTTCCAGTTAAGATGGAAGGGAAGAGAACTCTCATTTGTTGGGAAAATGCCCTGATAAGCTAGGGAACCTATAAATTCTCAGTTCTACCAGAGTAGTTCAACTTTGGGGAAATGCACAAGGCACAGGAATGGCTGATTCTACAGCCAGCAAAGGCAACTAGTTCACTTGAGTGAGAACAAGAGAAAATTATGCCCATATCCACAATCCATGTTTTCCTGACAGCCAGTCTGGTTAGCATAAAGTTCCCAATGGACTGATGGAGTAAAGTGACAGGGGCTTTCTCATCACTCTTACCAAACCAAAGTTTATAAGCTTTCATCAGACATCCCAGTTTTGTTCTCCACAAGATAGACACGAAGGAAGACCAGCATGAGATCATCCTGGAGAAAAAGATGGGTATGTGCAGCAACTTTTCTTGATAGTTGCAAAAGGCTCAATTCTCTCTCTCCACCTATATTCCCTGTACCATTTCTTCATCTTCCTATCCCTTACAGCCCCTCTCCTGGTTCTAAGAAAATTAACCACCCCACACATGGAGTACAAAACCCTTTCTTCATAGCTAAGTCAGCCCAAATTAAGGCTCAAGTAAGTGGCCTTAAGACAACTAAGGACATTAATCAGAAGTGGTATCATGCTAAGATCACGTGTATACACCACAGCAATCTGCTTAGAGCTTCAGCCCCAATACAGAGTGACCAGGAGTATTTATAGCACTTAAGAGCTCCTCTGTCTCTTGCCAGACATTCCTGTCCTTCTAACAAATAAGTCCTCAAATCATCAGAGGAAAGATGCTCCCCAGACATAAGGAACCTATGTTACATAAGTCTGTGGGAAGGGGACTTCTATAAGCACCAGGAAACTTTCTTTCCTCAAAGCACTCTCTAAAGGAGAGCACCCTGCACAATGCTGAGTCCCCAGGCCATCATGTACACAGGAACAGGGCCATCCAGTGGGATGCATCAGGCTCCAGGAATGCTGAAGTCTACATATTTGCCATTCAACACCAAAATGGCTTTTCAAGTTCAATCAGCTATAAATGTTGCTTTGTTTTAATTTTCCACTGAACTTCCTGGAACCTATTATCCAACTGTCAGGGATGTATATTTAGCAAGAGCAACATGGCCTCTTTGCCGCTGCCCCACTGCTCATGTCACCTCTAATAAATAGAAAATCAACCCCCTCCTCAACCCCGCTCAAACCCCTGTGGCTTAGGGCTGATAAAGACCAGTCTTGGTGTAGAAGCCACTAACTGACCAACCCCTCATAGTTACCTGCAAATCCCAAAATCTCTCCTAGGTTAATGCTGCTGCAAAATTTTCTAACAGTCCCAGAAAAAAAACCTTAGTGCTTATGATCATCAGAATACAAGCATGTACACATGCCTCTATTCTAGGGGATGCCAGTAATAGAAATGAGGTACCTAACAGAGACCAGAAATCTAACACAGATTAATAGAATCTCAACCAATATAGGCATAGCAGACTCTGAAATATTTAATGCTAATATAACATATCTTATTTAATAGGAAAGATTTGAAAAGCTAAAATCAGGGCTAAGAAGAATAAGCAGGGCAGATATACAAGTTCAATTTCATCTCAGGAAGCTAGTTTGAAAATATAACCTCCTCTTGGTCAACAGAACACAAAGCACAACTTTTTCAACTCTGTCAAGATGCTTCTGCGTTTTTGACCTACTGACACTTTTTACTGACATCAAACAATCAGAATAGACTACCCCTGAATGAGAAACAAGTGCACCCTACCACTTTTCCAATTCACCACTTCTACCAACTATAAATCCACCTAAATCCCACAACTATCCACATGGCCTATTTCCAATTCCACAATATCCAACACAGCTCTTTAAGCCCAACAGAAGACATGAAGCCTATATATATTTAAAATACAGGTGGTCATATTTTCTTAAGTTATACAAATGTAAACCAAGAATCATAAAATGAGATTTTTTTGATAACCCAGAAACTCAGAATAAATTGAAACCAGAATTGAAAGCAATTTCTAGGACTAACTCAGCATCACTAAATTAGCTTCTGATTAAAGCCTGATGACAGCAGATCTAGAATAGGGAGAAAATTCAGGAGAACAAAATATGTCTTGCCTTTCATTCCACAACTAATAATGAATCAAGTTCCAGATCCACAAACAAGAACACACAAAAATCATAACTAGAAAGACCAAAAATTCTCAAAAAAACAAAAAAGGAGCCTAATCTGAACAGATATAGTAGACAAGATATGCTTATCAGCCATGGAAGGTAGATAAGCAATATCTTACTTACAAATGAAGATACTGAGGCAAAAGTAAGAAATTTCACAAACTGAGCTGCCCAGGGAGAGAGAGTAAGCTTCACACTTACAACTTCTGGAGACTAACTCTGACAGGGGAAAAATTCAGTATTATAAGGGGAAAGAGTAGACCTCTTCTTGCCATTTCATTTTAGTTATATTACACTCATTTCCCCAAAGGCCATCTTATTAATACTGATGACCAAAAGAGAATATACCCTTGCATCCATAAATTTAACATTTACTATCTCAACTATTTTAAAATGACTCTAAAGATCCAAGACAAATCATAATTAATAACTTTTCTGAGACAAAAGTTTGAATCCTGCTCTAAGTAATTTGTAACAGCAAGTTATTTAGGTAGTGAGTGAGCCTGGCTGACTGCTCAACATCTACAAACTTAAGCTCTCCCTCCCCTTTTAGGAAATTTTTAAATTAAAGCACATAACATCATTAAGCTCAATGAATTTTCACAAACTTAATCACCCAAATAACCAGCACCCAGATCAAGACATGAACATTACCAGGATGCAGAAGTCACTATCATGACTTCTTCCAGTTATGACTCCAAAGGTAACCATTATCTTGAAATCTAATACCACTGATTTGCTCTGCACAATCAATGCAAAGCTTGTGGTAACATGTAGTATGAACTCCTCTGTGTTTGGCTTCTTTTGTTCAAGGAAAAATTAATCTATGTTGTCATATGCTGTAGTTCACTAATTCTCCTTGTCGTATAATATTTCATTGTGAGACTATACCACATTTTACTTATCCATTTTACTTACTACAGACATTTGGGTAGTTTCCCCCCCCTCCTTTTTTTTTTTTTGGTGGTACGTGTGCCTCTCACTGCTGTGGCCTCCCCCGTTGTGGAGCACAGGCTCCGGACGCGCAGGCTCAGCGGCCATGGCTCACGGGCCCAGCCGCTCCGCGGCATGTGGGATCTTCCCGGACCGGGGCACAAACCCGTGTCCCCTGCATTGGCAGACGGACTCTCAACCACTGCGCCACCAGGGAAGCCCTCCCCCTTTTTTTGCCTTCTATGAACAGTGCTGCTATAAACATTCCTGTATACATCTTTTGGTGAACATATGTATGAATTTCTACTGGGTATATCTCTAGATAAGAAATTGCTGGCTCACAGAGTATTGCCATACCAATTCATTTCAGTCGTTCTGCTCTATGTGTAGTAGTATTCCATAGTGCCTTTGAATTCCTCTAATGACTAATGAACACCTATTTTTGTTTACTGATTACTGAGATATCCTCTTTTGTGAGGTGTCTGTTCAAGTCTTTAGCCCATTTTTCTGTTGCAAAATCTGCCTTTTTCTTATTGATTTATACAAGTTTTTATAGAGACTTTTTTATTTGCCAGGTTTGGTGATTTGTAAATATCGCTAGAAATATTCCTCTCAAAAATCAGTTTACTGTTATTTCATGCATGTCTCTATTATTCTCTGGATAAAACTCAACTCCAACTAAGCTCATATGCCGATTTTTAACCAGCAGTTCCAACCTCTGATTTTATCATCCTGAGGCCCTTGGAATCTAAGAATAGTAGGAAGCACTAAAGTGTCAGGTCCCAATAAGAGCTGCAAATTATCTTCCCAATATAAAAGGGACAAAGTGTGGGGAAAGAGGAACAAGAAAGCAATACTTTTCCTGGGATGGAAGCCCCTACAGACACAGACCTGATTAGTAAATGGAAATTCTAGATAGCCTCTGAATAGAATCCTTTTCTACCTTTCAAATAATTTACAGCTTAATGTCAGCTAAACTTAGTAACTTCTCCCATTTGCCCATGGCAAGGAGATTGTTGGCTGGCTCGTCATGGTCATCACAGGCCCTCTCACAGATCCCTGACATATGATGTGGCCATCAAAATGTCAGCACTTACCTGTTGCCCACACTCTGGACACATGATCCAACTCTCAGGTCAGTAACTGACAACATGAGGAAACAAGACTAGCTTCAGATCTGATTCATGAACAGACACCTAGTAGTTCCCATGTTCTTTTTTTTAAATTTATTTATTTGTTTTTATTTTTGGCTGTGTTGGGTTGTCATTGCTGTGCACCAGCTTTCTCTAGTTGCGGTGTGCGGGCTTCTCATTGAGGTGGCTTCTCTTGTTGTGGAACACAGGCTCTAGGCGCACGGGCTTCAGCAGTTGTGGCACGTGGGCTCAGTAGTTGTGGCTTGCGGGCTCTTGAACGCAGGCTCAGTAGTTGTGTGTGGCACACGGGCTTAGTTGCTCCGCGGCATGTGGGATCTTCCCGGGGCAGGGCTCGAACCCATGTCCCTTGCATTGGTAGGCAGATTCTTAACCACTGCGCCACCAGGAAGCCCCAGTTCCCATGTTCTTGATAATATAACCTAATAATGATAATGATGGTCAACTTGATTACATGAAGAATTATCTAAAGTGACAGTCCCTCTAGAGCAATTACATAAGGGTGAAGAAGCAGCATTAATAAAAAGGAGTATCCAAGCAACAAAACAGCAGTAATTCTGCTGACGAAAAAACTGTGCTCAGAAACCTTCAGCGATTTCCCACTTCTAACTGAATTAAGGAGAATCACAGAATTTTAGAACTATAAGGAAACAAGCACTCATCCAGCCCATTTCCTATCCCATAGTGTGTGTGTATGTGTAAAGAAAGTGAAGTCAAGAGAGATTAAGTCACTTACCCAAGATCATACACAATTATGACAAAGCCCAGTCTATATCTCAAGTATTCAGATTTCCAGTTAGGTCTCTTTTCACTATACCTAGTGGCTTTCCTCAGTTGGCAGTTAAGGCCCTCCATAACATGAATCCTACCTACCTATCACCCTTCTCTCCCACCGGATTCCTTGCTCTTCCCCAAACCCTGGATTGTCCTACCTCCATCCTTCTGGCAGGAATGCTCTTAACCTGTCCAGAACAGTATGTGAAACTCATAAAATGTGGTTATTTTTGTATTCCACAAAGTACCCAAAAGTGTCTGGCATACAGAAGACATTCAATAAAAATATAGTGAGGGCTTCCCTGGTGGCACAGTGGTTGAGAGTCTGCCTGCCGATGCAGGGGACACGGGTTCGTGCCCCGGTCCGGGAAGATCCCACATGCCGCGGAGCTGCTGGGCCCGTGAGCTATGGCCGCCGAGACTGCGCGTCCAGAGCCTGTGCTCCGCAACGGGAGAGGCCACAGCAGTGAGAAGCCTGCATAACGCAAAAATATATATATATATAGTGAAATGATTCTTTAGGAGAGAAACAGTTGAAAGGACTTCGACTTCTACAGCTAGGAGACAAATATTGGCTAGAATTAGAAGTAGAGTGGTACCTCTTAATATTATTTCACCAAGGTGACCAAGTTTAAAAGCTAACACTTCCTTAGGCATGTGGAACCAAGAATGCAAACTCATAGAGAAAAGGAAGTCTTAACACCAGAGTTGGAAGGAAACTAGTGAACACAGGACAGTTCCATCATCTTACACGTGAAAGAAAATGAAGCACAGAAAGTTAAAGTTACTTGTCCAAGTTCATGGAGATTTAGAATGTAATAGCTCACTTTGAGATTCTGATGAGATATCAATCTTCTCCCCAGAAAAGTGTGTGTGTGTGTGCGTGCACACACACACAAGTCTGCATATAATTTCAGGAGTTCTGTTAATCTCCTGAATCCCATTCCTAGGCCCCAGATCAGAATGTCTGATCTCAATCCTTCTTGAATCAACTTCTTGTATAAAACTTTATAAATTTACTAACAACCACATAAGGTAGAACTTTCTCTTATACCTAATTCTAATTTGAAGATTATGTTCCTGAATTCTAATATTCCAAGATCTGGAAGTCCTTTCTTCATTATATTTTACCCTTCTCTGAATATCTTTTCATATATATATATATATATATATATATATATATATATATATATATCTTAGATGCTGCAACTAGAACCACAAATGATATTCAAGGTGTTGGCATGCTAAAATTTTGTTTTTAAAATCCTGCAGGATGAGGCCCACCATTGTAAGGACCACTTTGGCTATGGAGCAAATAAGAAGCCAATGTATTCAGAAAGCAGTCTACATTCCCTTTCTGGGTCAGAATACAGACTACAAAAGGTCAATGAATCTTAAATATAGTTTAGATTTCCCCCTAAGTATATATTGGCTTAAACTTAAGTCTCATGTACCATTTTTCTGTTTGAATACATTTTTATAGTTATTATTCCTATTAGAACTCAATTTTATGTGAAGATGGAAACCTCACTATATGCTTTCTAAAGACAGTAGCTTTGGAATCAAAAAGACCTAGATTCAAATTTCAGCTCTGGTGCAACCATGGCAAACTTCTCTAAGCCTCAGTTTCCACATCTGTAAAATGGAGATTTTAAAAACCTTCCCTTGGACTTCCCTAGTGGCGTAGTGGTTAAGAATCCGCCTGCCAATGCAGGGGACGTGGGTTCAAGCCCTGATCTGGGAAGATCCCACATGCCACGGAGCAAGTAAGCCCGTGCGCCACAACTACTGCGCCTGCGCTCTAGAGCCTGTGAGCCACAACTACTCAGCTCATGCACCTAGAGCCCGTGCTCCACAAGAGAAGCCACCGCAATGAGAAGCCCTCACACCACAAAGATGAGTACCCCCGCTCGCCACAACTAGAGAAAGCCCATGTGCAGCAACAAAGACCAATGCAGCCAAAAATAAATACAATTTAAAATAAAAATAAATAAAAACCTTACCTCATAGGCTCAGTTTGAGAATTAAATGAAATAATGTATATAAAGCATTCAGATAATAATAGCTAAGAAAATTTTTGAAAAAACTAGGTCCTGAAAGGGTACTCACCCTGCCTATTAAAATGTATCATAAACAACAATACATTACTGACAGAATTCCGAGTACTTGGTAGAGAGTTGGATTAAATGATCATTAGGGTCCTCTACAGTTTTAATGCCACATCTTAGCCTGGGGAATGCTGCGGCTGCACAGTGTGAGCTGCCTGAATATATGACAGGAGGAGGCTTAGCGACACCACAACAATGGTGTCCATTCTCACTCAAGTATAGCAACGTTCATATGGAAACATCCTGCGTTATTCTGAAGTAATACAGTCATCAAGACTATCTAAGACCTCAGGGAAGCTATGTAAGGCTTTTCTAGGAGAAATCTGTACAGATATCAGTCATTTTATACCAGGGTCATTTATGGTCAATTGATTTTTTTTAAAATGAGACTTTATTTTTAAGAGCAGTTTTAGGTTTGCAGCAAAACTGAGAAGGAAGTCGAGAGTTCCCATATATCCCCTGCCCCGCTCATTCAGAGCCTCCCCCACAATCAACATCCCCCATCAGATTGGTGCATTTGTTACAACTGATGAAACTGCAATGACACATCATTATCAACCAAAGTCCATGTTTTACATTAGGGTTCACTCTTGGTGTTGTACCTTCTATGAGTTATGACAAATGTATAATGACATGTATCCACCATTATAGTAACATAGACTAGTTTCACTGCCCTTAAAATCGTCTGTGCAGCACGTATTACTCATCCCTTCCTCCTCCCTAACTCCTGGCAATTCCTGATCATTTTACTATCTCCATAGATTTGTATGGTCAATTGATTTTTTTTAAAAATAATTTTATTTATTTATTTTTGGCTGCATTGGGTCTTTATTGCTGCACATGGGCTTTCTCTAGTTGTGGCGAGTGGGGGCTACTCTTCGTTGTGGTGCGCGGGCTTCTCATTGTGGTGGCTTCTCTTGTTGTGAAGCACTGGCTCTAAGCACGCAGGCTTCAGTAGTTGTGGCTCACAGGCTCTAGAGCGCAGGCTCAGTAGTTGCGGCACACAGGCTTAGCTGCTCCGCGGCATGTGCGATCTTCCCGGACCAGGGCTCAAACCCGTGTCCCCTGCCTTGGCAGGCGGATTCTTAACCACTGCGCCACCAGGGAAGCGCTGGTCAATTGATTTTGACAAGGATGCCAAGACCATTCAATGGGTAAAGAACAGTCTTTTTAACAAATGATGCTGGGACAACTAGATATCCACATGCAAAAGAATGAAGTTGGACCCCTACCTTATACCATATACAAAAATTAACTCAAAATGGATCAAAGACCTAAATGTAAAAGCTAAAATTATAAAACTCTTAGAAGAAAACACAGGTGTAATTTTTACACCAGGATTTCTCAACCTCAATACTAATAATAGTCTGAGCCAGATAATTCTTTGCTGTGGAAGGCTATTCTGTGCATTGTAGGATGTTAAGTAGCATCTACCCACCAGATACAAGTAGCATACTTCCCTCCCCAGTGTTGACAACCAAAAATGCCTCAAGATATTGCCCAATTTCCCCTGGGAGGCAAAACTGCCTGGTTGAGAATCACTATTTTAGACTAAATGATCCTCCTTATCCTCTTCCTTTCCAAAATTACCAATGTCTATGTCATGATTACCTGAATGGTTATTTGCTTAATGGATGAACTCCAAGAACTCTTCAGAAAAGTCATTTAATACTCTATAATCTATCATGTTGGGATGATCTCAGGACCCTGCCTAAGTGCCAACAGCTCCATTTTGAAAAGTTCTTAGTCCAACTCCTTCCATTAAAAGATCACATATCATATGATGATTTTTTTTTTGGTATGGCACTTTTTGGGTAAAAGCTTTATTGAGATACAATTCACATGCCATATAAATTCACCCTTTAAAGTGTACAATTCAGTTTTTTTTTTTAGTATATTCAGAGCTGTGCAATAAAGTACAATGATTTTTGAAAACACTGGTCCTTTTATATTTTAAACCTTTGTCCCAACCACCTACTCAGCATATCTATCAGGGAACTAAAACCAAAACCAAAGCAAAACAACAGGCTAGTCACCTTGACATTGTCTCCTCAAAACACAGAAAACAGTAATGTCTCTCATTAGCAATCAATGACTTAGTCACATATATATAGTAAAACAAGCTATTAAAGAAGCAAACTAAATTTTAGAACTTTGCTTGAAATTTACTGTCACTGCTGTAAAGGAATTAGGAAAAAACAAGCCACTCCTAAACAAAAGCCCTGTACCCAAACCCCAAACATTCCTTTTTTTCCTGCTTCCTGAATTCCAGTATAATCAGCTAAAATGAATATAATTCACAGACCAGTAAGTGCTAGTAACACTAGAAAGTAATTAGTACAGGTATTGTAATTAGCAGGTATTGTAAGACTGGAATCCTTTTCACTATCAATTCAACTTGTTTTGATTCAGGTTCTGCACTCTTGTACAAGACAACCAACCTACATGACAGAAAGGTCAAGGTTTCACTTTAGAGCCTTTGTTTCACTGCTCAGTAAAAACACAATACCACTTCGACCTTAACATTTTTTTAGCTCTTGAATAATGCTTGCCCTGCTGCTGTCACTGTCTAATCCAGAGACTGGCTGGCAAGAGGAAATGGCTCTGGAAGACACAGCTGTTATACAGACCAGTTACCATCTTCCAAGTGTGAGAGCCACTTCCAGCATCTTCTTTGACCAGTTTGCTCAAATCAAAATTTCAGATCTAATCTGAAGCCAGTTAAAGGAGCTGTGGCTTCTGAGACCAAAGCCATTTTTTGTTTTGCGGTACACGGGCCTCTCACTGCTGTGGCCTCTCCCGTTGCGGAGCACAGGCTCCGGACGCGCAGACTCAGCGGCCATGGCTCACGGGCCCAGTCGCTCCGCGGCACGTGGGATCTTCCCGGACCGGGGCACGAACCCGTGTCCCCTGCATCAGCAGGCGGACTCTCAACCACTGTGCCACCAGGGAAGCCCACCAAAGCCATTTTGTTGAAGAATAATATCAAGGGAACTGTTCATGCAGTCAGAAAAGAAGCGAGATGCAAGATACTCCAGAAATACTCTGCCTAATCTTCCCCTACCTTCCAGAAGATCTCAAGTCCCTTGCAAAGTCACATGAAAATACATAATCCATCTGACTCACCGTTGCTCATTTTTCTCCTTGTTTATTCACTGACTGTACCCATGTAGATGATGTGGAAGTTTAGTCCACCTTCCTTTCAATGAATGTCACCATATTTAATATCATATTTTAATGATAAAACAACCCTTTAGTCATTGTGTACTACATACCAGGTACTGTGATAAACACTTTAGTTACATTATCTTATTTTTAATTTTCACAATGACCTTATGAGAAGAGTTTCATAACTATCCCCATTTTTTACACTTATTGTCTAAAATTAACATACAGTAAATACTTTTTTTGGTGTACTGTCCTATGTGTCTTTAACATACAAACAGAGTCATGTAATCACCACCACAGTGAGGACACAGAACACCTTCACCACCTCAAATATTCCCTCTACCACCTTTCTTTATAGTTGCACCATCTCCCCACCTCTAAACTTGACAATCATAATCTGTTCCCTGTCTCCATAGTTTTGCCTTTTCCAGAATATCATATAACTGGTATCGTTTACTCAGAATAACAGCTTTGAGATCCATCCAAGTTCTTGTGTGTATCAATAGTTTAATTCTTCTAATTGCTGAGTAGTAGTCCATACTGCCTCATTTTTATAGATAAGGCAGCTCAGGAAAGTTAAGTAACCTGCTGAAGGTCACCAATGTGAGGCCAATATTCAAACCCAGGTCTGTGTAGTTCTAGAACCCATACCGTTAACCATTATGCTATACTGCCCCCTATTAGCTTAGACTCTCAGAAGAGCATGCCATGATCCTGATTTAAACATGAAGGGCTCTTCTGGAACAACAGAATAAATGAGAATCATATTTACCAAAATGGAAGCTGAGAATAGTTTGTCAAGACTTCTAGCAATGATTCTGAAGCTCTTAAGGGAGCATGATATAGAGGAAAGAGCAGGAGCTATCATCAGGGAAACAGGCCTAGGTTTAAAATCCCAGTTCTGCCTCTTACTAAGTATGTGAACTTCTACAAGTTCTTCACTTTTTAGAACCTCAGTTTCCTCTTCTATAAAATGAGGATAATATTATGTTGAAATATTCTTGGAAGGACTAAATGAGATGATATATGACACACAGTAATATTACTGCCACCTGTATTGAACAGAGCCAATAAAGCTATGCCAAACAAATACCTACTAAATACAAAAGTCAGTATTTATTAAGCTCTGAAAGATGTAGAAGGCATGGCCCCTGACTACAATGAACACATATTCTAGCTAAAGAGACAAACACTTTCCTAAAAATAGAATAGATGCTATTATATAATATGATGTTAAATTGTGTGGCTGGATCTATAAATAAAATACAGAGATAAACTCAATTTAATTTTAGCCAATAGCTTCAAGTTTCTAATTTTTAAAAAAAATCAGAATCAAGACTCAGGTGTGGAATCTATCTGTCTTCCGGTCTAGAAAATTCCCTAGGCATTGGTAAGGGCAAAGTCTTTACTAGTCAACATATAGTACGTATTCTAAGAACTACCGGTTCCAGATCTCTCATTCCAGGTATCTGCATCAATTTCAAAGTGGTAAGTATTTGTCCTAATAATTTTTGACACCTGAGAGGAAGAAAAATACATAAGGGCCTGAGTTCTGTGACACTTGGTGAGTGACTATTTAATAAACTTTTGGGGTTCTTTAGGAGAACAGGGTATGCTTCAAAAGGGTTATTTAACTAAAGTCTGAAAGAGTCAAATTCTCTGCCCAAAGGAATTTTGTAAGATCATTTCCTTCCATCTTGCCTCTGTTTGGTCTTGGTGGGAAAATATATAAATAAACAGGCATAGGAAAGGACAGTAAAAAAAGAGGTGAATAACCTGTAATGGTGGAAAGACTACTAGAATCTACCTACAAGAGCCATTCTACTTTCTTCTGGTGCTTTCTATAAATCTTCCCTCAACTGATGTTTACTATGTGATTCTTTGCCAGTATAGCAATAACTCTGAAAGTCAGCCCAGGTTTTTAGGCTTTTAAATTAAGCATGAAAATAAAACATATATAAAATTAAACTCTCCAAATCCTTATTTCACAATTTGTCCTGGGAGCAAAAACCTAGTAACAGCTCCATAGCAAAGCGTCTTACCAAGGCTCTGTCACAGTTACTTAGCAACACATTCCCCACATGGCAAGTCTGTACATCTATTCTGCTAGCTTAGTGCTTTGGACTTGGAGAAAATAGTTAAAAAAAATTTTTTTTAAGTACACACAGAAGTAGTTTTTAGTGGGAACAAAATCTCACTTGAGGATCAAACAGAACCAAGGGGTTCATTTTTCCAGTCCTGCCTCAACTAAAGTTTTATGCTTATAACTTGCCTAAGCTCTGCAATTTCTTATCATCCTAAGAAACAGAACCATCACTAGGCCTGGATTTCCACCAGACTTTCAGGCTGAATCTCTTCTCTTATCCCTAACACCTTACAAAAAGAGAGAAGTCAAATCTCTAGCCAGTGTTCTAAAAACAAATAGTTAAGGTTAAAACAAAACAAAACACACACAGAAGAAAACTGCCAGGCAAAACCACACCCTTTTTTCTTATATAAATCAATGGGGCAATTTTCTCATAAGAAACAATGGATATAGAATCAGGAGACCCAAGTTCTAGCTTTCCCCACTAATAAGCTGTGTGACCTTGGTCAAATCACAACTGCTCTGTGCTTTAGTTTCTTCTTCTGTAAAATGAGAAGGCTGGAGCAAAATGAGGAATCACAAACTGAAGGCCAGGTAAAACATTTGGGCTGGTCCATAAATATGTTTTGTTTGGTGTGTGCTACAAGTTTTATTTTTTATAGCAATGAATGAATTTAATAAGCATAACTGAAACCACATTTTGAAATCACGTTATCATCTACTACTTAAGAATACAACTAAATATTTAACTAATTATACAATAAATATTTAAAAGAACAGACTAGGGGCTTCCCTGGTGGCGAAGTGGTTAAGAATCCACCTGCCAATGCAGGGGACACGGGTTCGAGCCCTGGTCCGGGAAGATCCCACATGCCGTGAAGCAACTAAGCCCGTGTGCTACAACTACTGAGCCTGTGCTCTAGAGCCCGCGAGCCGCAACTACTGAGCCCATGTGCCACAACTACTGAAGCCCGCGCGCCTAGAGCCCGTGCTCTGCAACAAGAGAAGCCACCGCAGTGAGAAGCCTGCACACTGCAACGAAGAGTAGCCCCCACTCGCCACTAGAGAAAGCCCGCACGCAGCAACGACGACCCAATGCAGCCAAAAATGAATAAATTTTTTTTAAAAAAGAATAGACTAGACAAATGAACATTTACAATAACAAACAGTTATTTGACTGAATATACTGTTAAGGGCCTGGTGACAGTATAGCTAAAAGAACTGCCTTTTTTCTAGTCTATTCTGGATTCCTTTCCTCCCTATTCTATTACTCCTCTGCTAAGGGGACCAGGTTCTGAACCATAAAATTTCTTTAACATTTATTATGAAAAATTTCAAAATTATGTAAAAGTAAACAGACTAGTGTAATGAACTCCCATGTACTCCAAATCTAGCCTCAATAATTAGCACCTCAGGGCTAATCTTTTTTCATTATCCCTTCCCCCTCCCCTATTATCTTGAAGCAAATCCTGTACATCATATAGTTTCATTCATCTTGATCATAACCATAATATCATTATCATCACATCTAAAAGAGCAATACTGCTTTAGTATCAAAGTGTTAGTGTTCAATTTGCAACTATTCAATTTCTATAATCCTCATAAACTTCTGTTACGTTTGTTTTTATGAATCAGAACCCAAGTAAGACTCATATATCATAACTGTTTGTTACGTGCAGTAAAAACAGAACTGAACTTCTTTAGATGGGGTAAACTTTCAGTTTGCTACAGTCCACAATGCTCCCTATTCTCATACTCATTTAAGTTACCTGCTAGGCCCTTGAAGTTTTTTGAGTTTGGGTCTCTGGAAGAGACCATTAGACCATTAAACATTAGCAGAGACATAAAACAAATGAGTGGAACTTCATGCTTAAAACTGAAAAAACCAAGAAGTAGCAATATAAGCTTGTTTTTTGTAATATTTATTTATTTATTTGGCTGAGCCGGGTCTTAGTTGCAGCATGCGGGATCTAGTTCCCTGACCAGAGATCAAATCCAGGCCCCCTGCACTGGGAGCGCAGAGTCTTAACCACTGGACCACCAGGGAAGTCCCTAAGCTTGTTACTTAGAAATGTTGACGTATACTCCATAAGAATCTGCTAAAAGAGATGAAAGGAGTTGCCTCCTGGGAGTAGCACATGATGGAGAAGAATTGGTATTGGGGATCACTATTCCACATCCTCATGCCTACCTCACAGGATTGTTGTGAGTCTTAATTGAGATATATTTATTTATCTTCATATATATTAATATATAAAATGTAACATATTTAATATGAGTAAAGTTTTAAATCAAAATAGGACACTCAAGCAATATTCATTTTCAAGAATTATTGAAAATTTTAAGAGATACAAAAATCTCAGCATCATTCATTTGGAACTAAATGGCTGTTATGCAATTATATAACAATCTGAAGCAGTTCACCTGCAAAGCAACCCAACTGGACAATGGAAAGACAAAGGGAAATTGTAAAGTGAGACTACCTCAAAATACATGGAAGCAAAGACTATGTGTACTTTCTTTTTAAAATTACACTCTGTAATATTCCAACATCAAAATTTTCATTACAAATAAAGGGTAATGACATTCATATAGAACAGGATCCCTCTGAAAGTATTTCCAACCTTGTATGAGAGGACAATGGACCTAAAGAAGCTGAGTACTTTACAGATATCAGAGATCGTTCGATCCACTTTTCTAATTTTAGAGAAAAAAATGAGGGCCCAGAGAGAATGCTAGGAACTAGACCTTAGAAAAGGTTCTAAGAGTCTGGGCCTTTAACTCTCTGTAGAGACCAGTGAGAATGATTGGGCACGGCAGTCTATAATAGAGGTAAAAAAGGACCTTGCTCAGTGGTGTGGAGAATGACACATGCTGGGTTACCAGCTCCCCTTTCACATGGTCAATCTGTCCTCAGCATGGTGCCATGGCAAAGAGATACAGGGCCTTTCACTGTTTAGAATTCCACTTTCTTTGGAAGCTGGATATGATGTCTAGTCAAACAAATCCCCAAACCCACACTTTTCACTTAGTCATCTCACTCTAAGAGAAACAAGAAAACAAGGCAGAGCTGAACAGTATCAGCACTTCTTATTTTTCTAAGAGGTGAAAACAGTAACATTTTCTTCAAAAATCCTAATGCCTCCTCTTCATGGCCAAACAGTAAATAACTTGGGGAAGACAATAAAAGTCACCTAATTCCTATTTCAAAGCACAAAGTTAAACCTTAGGTTATTTATAGGTCTGTTGTCAGCCTTGTCCTCACCTCCCCTCCTTACTCCTTGGATTGCCTGCTCTCCACACAGGGAGGCTCCCATGCACACTCTGAGTCAAAGGCTCTCACAGGACCTCTCATTTCTACACTTCAAATGCAAATAAATTAGTTGATGGCCAAGAACCTCTCTGTAAGGATCAAAAATACCACTACCAACCTAGGTTTCAAATTGCCCACAATAATTGGGGAAAAAAAGACACTGGAAATAAATATGAAAAGATAAAAAAGCATTATCCAGATATAAAAGGAGGTGATACAAATCCAAATGGATACTAACCAATTTCTGTCAAATAAGTGGCCAAGACATAAGAATAGATAATTCACATAGGAAAAACTTCTAACAGTAAAACACTTGAGAAAATGCTAGTAATTAAAGAAATGTGAAACAAATTATAAAGGTATCATCTGTCAACTAAATTAGCAAAAATAAAAAGAAGTGAGAAAACTCAAAATAGGATAGCACAGCCATAAAATTCAGTCATTCTACTAATGGGACTATTATTTCACAAAGATAATTAGAAAGGAAAACAATTTTATCAGTACAAAGATGATTAAAGTTGCACTACATACAACAAATTAAAAATTTTAAAAGAATAGTTAACCTATGACATCGTAATTCAATGTATTTTTACAGTAACATTAAAAATGATACATAGGTGAATGCATGGAAACTTCTATATTAAATTATGCTAAATGAATAAAAGGAACAAAAATAATATGGCATATTGATTAAACAATTTAAATTATGTGTATATAATAAGGATTAGAGAAGGTCAGAGAGTTAGGTATAGAGTGATTTTAAGGTGAAAACGTTTTTTGTTCTTGTTTGCCTGCTTTGTTACTTTTGTTTATGATCTTCCATAGAGTTAAAACACAATTTTGGATCCTCTCTGGTTCTATATACCCTACGTCAAAAAAAGCATCCAGTACATTTTCCCAGGTATGAATTTTCTACTAGGCCAGTCAACAGCAACAGGAATATGAGGCCAGATGCATTCACAGCTTCAGGCTGTTCCTAGGAAGCCAAAGATGCTCTGGGATTTTTGAGAAAGTAAGCTAATTCTCCATTTTACACACACACCCACCCCCGCCAAGAGCTGAACAAGTTCAATTTCACAACAGAGGTTATCTGTTATCAGGTATAGTGTTTGGTGCAGGAAACTCTACCAAGGTTGGGGAAAATGTCAATGTAACAGCATGGCTTGCATGGTCATCAAACAGGCAGGACAGTATCGCTGGTTAGCTTCAAGATCAGCCTGTGCATTCTTCATCACTGTGACTATAGATCTGCTTGTCCTAGAAAGGTGAAGAATAGCAAATCACTCTTCAGGCTCTTTTCTGACTACTATACGAAGGACCAGATGAACCCATCAAGTAAAAGACGAGTAATTTAGTTTTTAAATATCTCCCACGTGCAAGGCCTTTATCTCCATTTCAGAGTTCTGGATAGATTCTAAGAAGAGCTCACATCATTATGTATCTCAGTCTAGAAGATCCACAGTGGTCCCATAACTCTGGTCACTCCAGTCTATATGCAACAAATTTTACAGGATCAGTGGTAAATGGGTTGAGGAAGCACAAAGGATTACCTGAATACAACTGAGGGGCTCTCATGAGGAGAGGGCTCCTTGGACCAGTTGCCACAGATGTTTCTCTTAAAAGAAAGAGAGAAGACAGGGCTTCCCTGGTAGCACAGTGGTTGAGAGTCCACCTGCCAATGCAGGGGACACGGGTTTGTGCCCCGGTCCAGGAAGATCCCACATGCTGCGGAGCGGCTGGGACCGTGAGCCATGGCCGCTGGGCCTGCGCATCCGGAGCCTGTGCTCCACAACGGGAGAGGCCACAACAGTGAGAGGCCCGCGTACCGCAAAAAAAAAAAAAAAAGAAAAGAGAGAAGACAGAGGGAAGAGAGGAAGGAAGCAGCAGGAGAGGGATGGATCATGCTTACCGGTTTGCTTTAGAAAAAGAGAGGGTTTTTATTAATGCTTAAGCCTGAGATGGTAATGGGAGAGAAAGATTCACATGCTGAAGCACATATATTCCACATATATATTTGCCATATACACCCTGGATAATTTAGAGACAGGAAAGTTTGAGAAAAGACAGAAAGAGAGGGCTGAGTAGGAAGAACACAATTTTTCAGGGGGAAAAAAATTAGTATTTAAGTCCAAGTAAACTTCTGAAATTTTCCAATTAAATTCTTGTGTAGCTAGCCTCCAAGATGACCCCCAATAACAATGATTACATACTTTTGTGCAATCCTCTCCCAGATCATGTCAGGGTTGGTCTGGGTGATCAAAATTATATGACAGAAGTTCTGAGACTAGGTAAGAAACATTAGTGTGGCTTCTGCTCTCTCTCGGATCATTTGCTTAGGGGTAAGCCAGCTGCCATGTTGCTAGCCATCCTACGGAAAGGGCCACATTGTGAGAAACTGAGGCCTCTGGACAACAGCCTGCGAGAAACTGGGGCACCTTACCAATAACCACATGAGTAAGCTTCGATATGGATCCTCCAGCCCAGCCAAACCTTCAAATGACTGCAGCTCTGGCTGATCATCTTGAGAGATCCTAAGCCAGAACCACTAGCTAAGCGGCTCCCAAAGTCCTGACCCTCAGAAACTATTGTGAAATAAAAAAAATTTAAGCTGCTTAAGTTTCAGGGTAATTTGCTACATAGCAATAGATAACATGATAACATAACATCAAACTAAACAAGTTTGATGGGGAACTGTACCATATTGTAATAATATCATGATCCCATCTACTGAGTGAGAAAAAGAATCATCATCAAATTAAAAGTGGTGTGCTGCCCAAGACACTATTAAAAGCTAAATAAGGCTAAAAATGGGACTCCATTGGAGAGAATGAATTGTCCTTCTTTTCCAACATTAATCTAAGGATTGTCACAAAGAGGCCCCATCAGAAGAGTCCAACACAGTTTCTTCCCACTAGTCATATTATCTATCCTACAGCCATAGACACGGAGTTAATGAAGGGTAGGTTTCACGTACAAGCCACTGTGAGGGTGTCATCCCATATAGAGGAGTCAAAGTTAAAATTGAGGCAGCAAACTTATCCCCAGAGATATATGCCTGGTACTAAGTTGAGATTCATAAGATTCTCCCTGAGTTTTCCTTACCGCTAAATGCTGGGATAACTGATGCTCACTGAATGCCGATATTTGTATGAATAAAAATGAAGGGATTTAGCAAATCTTCTTCCTGCACACAGTTGTCAAAAAAAATCTGACCTTTACAACAGGAAAAAGAGGGGGGATTTAAAGATTTAAAGAAGAGGCAGTGACTGCCTGATGTATAACAAACCTTTGAAAAATTATAAAGCAGTGAAAATCCCCTACTGGTCCCAACAAAATGTGTCCAATTTGCATTCCAGCAAAGCTTTCCATACATACCGTTTGGCTCCTGTGTGTACTTCCAGGCAAGTAAATCCCGAAGAATAATACCACTGGGACCTAAGTCTGATCTCTGATATATTACTGCTCCACAACTCCAGATCAGGCTCCACAAATGCCTTTTTGGTTCCAAATAACTAAATCAAAGTCATCCTGATAAGCTTTGAAAACAGGGAATGTGAGGAGTGGTTTAATGAATGTTACAACTCAACCTATTACAGACCACAGTACATTACTGGAAGAGGGAGGGTAAAAAACCATCCCCAAATCTCTCAAGACCAAATCCAGACATACCTGTCATTCAACCATACCTGACTATAAAGCCTTATTCAAAGCATGACTTTGATCAAATGGTTAGGATGCATTTGTAAACCTAACACCAGAGTGGCAGGTGGGGGAGGGGAGGGAGGGAGGTTAGAGACTACAATTTTCTGTTTGCTTTGAAAACTGGTCCAAACTCATTTAAAAAAAAAAAAAGCAACCGATGGAAGCAATAAACACTGAAATGTATTCTGATTTATTGAGATTTAAAACACAGCAAACACATTACACTAGAAAAAATAATTTTTCTGAAAGTTAGAAAAATCTACCACCCAACACATAAACTGGAGAAAGCAGTGCTACAAAAAAAAAAAAAGAAAAGAAAAGCTGGACTTATAGAGAAAAGCAAAAGAACTAGAAGGTCAAGCTTCCTAGTTCCCAGCATCAATTTTCTCCTTTCAAAAGAAGAAAGTAACTTCCACAACAGAAAAATTTAGATAAGACACACTAAAACATTAACCATAGTGACTATTATTATATGAATCACAAAATATATAGACATAAGAAGTAGAAATTGACGGCTTAAAAAAGGTAAGAAAAAGGCATTTAGGAACTCAATAATTTGATGCAGAAGACATCCTGCCAGATAGAAAAGAAATGGGAACATTTAGAGTATTAATGTCCATATAAGTAGTAATGGAATAACAACTGAAATCAATTTATGTAGCACCTTAAAAAGAACCAGTCACTCATTAGACGGAATTAGAGCTAACTCTGTCTCCAGAAGGTTATTCAGCAAGCAGGAAAGTAAGCTGGCAATCTGCAAGCAAACTGAGCCTCCTGTATAGTCAGCAAGACCCAGCCCATTGCCTGGTGCAGGATTCTGATGGCATATGAAACCAGAAATACTACCATCTACTGTCAAGACCCAAAGAGTAACTGACACTCTCTTTTTGGCAAGTCAGATTTCAACCCTGTCTAGGCAACCCACATCAGCTGTGATCACTATCTCCTACAGATTTTAGAAGAAAGTAATTCTTTAGCACAAAATGTAGAACCTCAATACTTTATTTGACCAGAAGAGCCTTCCAGCGACTTCAGGGAAGCATGCCAGGAGATCCATAAGTACTGGAAGGAGTTTTACCTGGTGCTGGTGAGGATGTGGAGAAACTGGAACCCTCATACAGTGCTGCTGGGACTGTAAAATGATTCAGCTGCTGTGAAAAACAGTTTGACATTTCCTCAAAAAGTTAAACATAGAGTTACCACATGAGCCAGTAATTCCACTCCTGGGTATATAATTCAAAAGAATGAAAACAGGTACTCAAATACATGTACACACATATTCCTAACAGCACTATTCACAGCACTATTCAGCTTTAGCTGCTCCACCACATGTGGGATCTTCCCAGACCAGGGATCAAACCCACATCCCCTGCACTGGCAGGCAGATTCTTAACCACGGTGCTACCAGGGAAGTCCCAAAAGTAATGATTCTCTTATCACTAGTTCTACTTAATTTTTCTACAGTGTTTTAACAGGATATGAGCTTCCCTTCTGGGAAACCATAATCAAGTTCCAGTTAGGGCCTGTGGTATCTCCTGTGTAGCTTTTGTAGAGACAAGCAGTCAGCTCAGGCCATAGTACAAAGGGACCATTTTGGATTCTTGCAAAAGTAAAGTACAACTGGTAGCTTTCCACTCACCAAAACTTATTGTTCTGAAGCAGAAATGTTGGTGAGCCATCTCTGTCTTGCACTCCCCACTGGAGACTCACTGAATCCAAGCTTCTTCAGCCAGCCACAAATCCTTAGAGACTCTACATCTGCTGAGACCTCATGAGGATTTCACACTATGCAAGACCACAGTAAGGAATTTCCCCTTCCTCCATCACAGTTCAATGCTGAGTTCTCTGGAGACACAGGTACTTCATTGTTTCCTGTCTTGCATTCTGAACAAGACTTTTCCCCTACCTAATGACAGTTTAAATTTCACCAATAGACAGAATTTTCTAGCTTGAACAGTCATTTTTCATATTGTCACTCTGTCTTTCACATTTTCTCATTCAAATTGGTAAAGCAAAAGCATTTGCAGAGTATGAGGTCCATCCTGTAATGTTTAATACCTGTTGTAATCTTTGCTCCTATCGATAACCTCCCACCCTCTTGGCACAAGGCCTTAAGTCACCCATGTCCTTAAAGACTCCTAAAATTGGTGGTTTATAACATCTACTTTGTCCCCAACCTACTCCATCCATGATGCCATGAAGACACACAATATACACAAACTTCCCGAAGTCCTTCCTCATTGTTTTATTCATTGCTATTTTCATAGCTTCCTTTTGGAGAAAAAAAATCAGAGCTAATAACCAAAGAGCAATAGTCACTACAAAGGGGTACTAAACCAGCCTCTAGGCTCACAGCTATACATCATAAAAGCACAAACTGAGAAGTATCCCATTTCTCATTAATTAAAAAAAAAAAAAAAACCTGCTTTTGGAATTCCCTGGTGGTACAGTGGTTAGGACTCAGCACTCTCACTGCCAGGGCCCAGGTTCA
This sequence comes from Tursiops truncatus, assembly GCF_011762595.2. Classification (NCBI taxonomy): domain Eukaryota; kingdom Metazoa; phylum Chordata; class Mammalia; order Artiodactyla; family Delphinidae; genus Tursiops; species Tursiops truncatus. The sequence continues at coordinate 25,974,138 of NC_047049.1, forward strand.
ATCCCTGGTTGGGGAACTAAGATCCCACAAGCTGTGCAGCGTGGCCCAAAACAACAACAACAAAAAAAAAAAAAACTGCTTTAATAAAAGTGGTTGTTGGGCTTCCCTGGTGGCGCAGTGGTTAAGAATCCACCTGCCAATGCAGGAGACACAGGTTGGAGCCCGGGTCTGGGAAGATCCCACATGCTGCGGAGCAACTAAGCCCGTGTGCCACAACTATTGAGCCTGCGCTCTAGAGCCCGTGAGCCACAACTGCTGAAGCCCGCACGCCTAGAACCCATGCTCCGCAACAAGAGAAGCCACTGCAATGTGAAGCCCACGCACCGCAACGCAGAGTGGCCCCAGCTTGCCGCAACTGGAGAAAGCCCGTGTGCAGCAACAAAGACCCAGCGCAGCCAATAAATAAATAAATAAATAAATAAAATTTTAAAAAATGAAAGTGGTTGTTAATGGCATCAATAAACTGCTTACCCTGTCAGCTTAATTTGGAGAACTTTAAAAGTTGACCTTCACCTCCAAAATATACAAGCAGCTCATGCAGCTCAATATCAAAAAAACAAACAACCCAATCCAAAGATGGGCAGAAGACCTAAGAAGACATTTCTCCAAAGAAGACATACAGGTGGCCAACAAACACATGAAAAGATGCTCAACACCACTATCATTAGAGAAATGCAAATCAAAACCAAAATGAGGTATCACCTCACACCAGTCAGAATGGCCATTATCAAAAAAGCTAACAATAAATGCTGGAGAGAGTGTGGAGAAAAAGGAACCCTCTTGCACTGTTGGTGGGAATGTAAATTGGTACAGCCACTATGGAGAACAGTATGGAGGTTCCTTAAAAAACTAAAAATAGAACTACCATATGACCCAGCACTCCCACTACTGGGCATATACCCTGAGAAAACCATAATTCAAAAAGTTACACGTACCCCAATGTACATTGCAGCACTATTTACAATAGCCAGGACACGGAAGCAACCTAAGTGTCCACTGACAGACAAATGGATAAAGAAGATGTGGTACATATATACAATGTAATATTACTCGGCCATAAAAAGAAATGAAACTGAGTCATTTGTAGTGAGGTGGATGGACCTAGAGTCTATCATACAGAGTTAAGTAAGTCAGAAAGAGAAAAACAAATACCGTATATTAATGCATATATATGGAATCTAGAAAAATGGTACTAATGAACCTAGTGGCAGGGCAGGAACAGAGACGCAGATGTAGGGAACGGACTTGTGGACACGGCGGGTAAGGGGAGGCTAGGACGAATTGAGACAGTAGCACTGACAGATATACACTACCATGTGTAAAATAGCTAGTGGGAAGCTGCTGTATAGCACAGGGAGCTCAGCTCGGTGCTTTGTGACAACCTAGAGGGGTGAGATGGGGAGGGTGGGAGGGAGGCTCAAGAGGGAGGGGACAGATATATACATATAGCTGATTCACTTTGTTGTACAGTGGAAACTAACACAACATTGTAAAGCAATTATAATCCAATAAAGATGTAAAAAAATTTTTTTAATAAAGAAAATGTGGTAAAACAAACAAACAAAAAATTGCCCTTTAATACACAGGTACAATCCTATGACTACTTCCCTAGGCAAGGGGTGCTATTCGCTCCCTTAAGAGCTAATGGTTTGTACCCCCATAGTTTCTATCACCATGATATGATCTTTTAATAGTATCTAGTATCATCAGTAACTACTACACTTTACCTCCTCTCCCTGCCCCCCCAACCTTATCCCGCTGAGTAAGGCATTCAGAGCCAGTAATTGCCACGTCTTGGTGAACTTTTAATTTTTCTACCACCTCTCAGCACTACAGTTCTGTGACTCTCCTAACCCCAAGCCAGAACTTCAGCGTGCTCAATTAGACCCTGGAACTAAAAAATTCATGTGCTTTATTCCCAGAAAGTTACTTCCACACACTACCAGAAACAGCCTGGCTCTGTTAGTGTGTATGCCATGCTTTCAGTGAACCTTCCTATTGAACTTGGATGTCTAACAACAGGGACCAGCGAGCAGCAAGCCTGCTGCTAGAGAACAAGGTCGACTCATCAGGCAGTCCAGGATTCTCTGGAATCAGCTCCTTTGATAGACATAGCATAATCACAAAGAAAAAGGGCATTTCCCATGGAGTTGTGATTAAAATAATAATGTTAATTTGCATCCAGGTAAGACAGAAAGGTCCAGAAACAAGTAATACTTATTCACCTCTGTCTCTTGATCCTCTTTTACAAATGGCCCACCTGAAAGTTAGCTATAGTTCTGCCCTCATCCACATAAAAAGCAAATAAATAGTTAGGTCATTGTCTTTTTCAAATCATAATCACATTTTAATAGAAGCTTTTACTAACTGCGTAACCTTGAACATGTTACTTAATCTTTCTGGAGCCTGAATTTTACCTGTAAAAGGAGGATACTAATAAAGGCTCAGTCTATTTTGTGGGTTGTTATGAGATGTAAATGAAAGAAAATATATGCAGACTATCACAGTCAAGAGGAGCCTAAGGAAACATGACAACTAAATGTAATGTGGCATCCTGGATGAGATCCTGGAACAGAAAAAGACCATTAGGTTAAAACCAAGGAAACTTGAATGAAGTACGGACTTCAGTTAATATATTAGTACTGGTTCATTAATTGTGACAAATGTACCATACTAATGTGAGAGGTTAATAACAAGGGGAAATTTGGTGTAGGGTATACGGGAACTTCTTTACAACTTTTCCATAGATCTAAATCTATTCTAAAATAAAAAGGCTTTTAAAAAAGTTTTAGATACTTCCCTGGTGGCACAGTGGTTAAGAATCCGCCTGCCAATGCAGGGGACACAGGTTCGATCCCTGGTCTGGGAAGATCCCACATGCCGTGGGTCAACTAAGCACATGTGCCACAACTACTGAGCCTGTGCTCTAGAGCCCATGAGTCACAAGTACTGAGCCTGCGCTCTAGAGCCTGTGAGCCACAACTACTGAGCCCTTGCGCCCTAGAGCCCACATGCCACAACTACTGAGCCCGCGTGCTGCAACTACTGAAGCCCGTGCACCTAGAGCCCGTGCTCTGCAATAAGAGAAGCCACCACAATGAGAAGCCTGTGCACCACAACGAAGAGTAGCTCCCACTCGCTGCAACTAGAGAAGGCCCGCACGCAGCAATGAAGACCCAACGCAGCCAAAAAAAAAAAAAGTTTTAAAAATATGCAAAAGCATTTCACAAACTGTAAAGTTCTAGTCAATTGTAAAATATCATATAACTTAGTAGATTTAGTCTTTCATAGAGATTGTTGGTAGGTGGGCAGCCATCTTAAGCAGCTCAGATAACGGAGGTAGCTTAAAGAGTTAAGTTCCGGTGTGGAAGAGTCTAGCCCCCAGAAACATCCCAGCTGTTTCCTGCCAGCTGGTGCCTCATGTCTGACTTTCAATAGAGTTGATTTTCGTTGTATAATTATATTTGTCTTTCAACTTGTCTGTTTTACTAAAAAAAAACGGTTACTTTTTAAAAAGAGGCTCTATCCAGGTATGTGCTTTAATTTAAGACTACAAAAAGTGAACTGTAAGGCAAGGGTATGGCTGTTTATTGGGTCCATTTCCTAACTGCTCAAACAGATCTAATTTCTATTCCCAACTTCAAATATAGGAACAGACAGACACCCAGAGATAGAATACAGCAAGTGTACCCAACTCCTGCCAACTCCTGTTCTGCCCTGAAAAAAAAAAAAAGAAGAAAGCAAGAGTCCCAGAAGTGCAGGAAATTGTTTCTCAGACGAAAGACAACACTTCCTTTCCCAGAACAATCCATCTCCCACACTGACATCCTGCTCCTGCTATATTTACCCAACCCAAATCTGCCGATGATATACTTCCAGCTGCACTCCTGCCACATGGTCCTGTCACTCAGCCACAACACTCAGAGGGGAATCTGTCCAGAGGGCAGAGCCTAGAAATCACTACACACTAATCCATGCTTCCTCTATTGGTAGCCTTCAGAGTAAAGTGAGACAAAATACGGACAGTATTACTCCCTGTTTATTTTGGAAGTGACTGGGGAGACAAGACGTACTTCATTTTGTATAGTTGCTAATTTTGACTGCTCTCACAGTAGCCAGTGGAGGAGCCTAAAGAATGAAGGGATTGAAATGGAAGGTTATAAATAACTGTTAATGCTAGCTCTCCAAAAGGCATCACTTAATAGACTCTTCCACCCCAACCTACTAGGATCAGGCTATCAAGTCACCCTATTACAGGGTAAGCCCTTCAGTTCTGAGTGGATGGATCCAAGGAGTCAAAGATGGGACCATTTCATTCAACCCAACCTCATCCTACCTTGCAACCCACTCTACTGAAGGGGGAAAGCCCAAACAGTAGACTAGGTAAAGGTAAATGTTAGAGCTAATTCCCAGTTTCCTATTTAGCAGCCCTGTATTCTTGGTCCTTCCCTCCAAGTTCTTTTCTTCTCCTCCTTTCTGTTCATTCTTCCTTACTTTCTGCCTCTCTAGTTCCATTTACTTTCTTTCCCTACTTTTATCTCTCTTTTTAAATTTATCATGGGCAAGGTTTCCTCCACAAAACATAACTGATAGCTAGTAAGGCTTTCAGTAGTAATGTCATATCATCAGCCTACTCTTCACTGTAGTAACACCAAAGGACCTGAGACTCAAGAGCAATACCTCTTTCTCTCTCTGCCTTTTCTTTTCTTAGGGAAGCTCATTCACGCATATTGATCAGATCCTTCAAAGGAATAAAAGGAAAGTAGAAGCAAAAGGAAAAATGTAGAGAAAAAAAAAGCGAAGGAGAGAAAAGGGTGATAGTAAATAAGAATGGGGAGTACTTTTCTCAAACCATTTTTCTCTCTTAAAGCTCCTGATGGGCATTTCAAAACTTTATTCATTTTAAAAAGCTGAAGTAGAAGTTCTTAATGAGCCCAACCAGGCTTTTAAAACAGATTTGAGAAAAGTTGAAATATGTTGCATTCATATTGCTATCCCACTTATTAAAAGGGGGAAAGAAAAAAAGAGAAGGGAATCAGCTTCACATGGCTGTTTCCAGTCTGGCTTAGAGGAGAAACATTTATGCTGTTGGTTGAGTGGAGAACAAATTCCACTGGGTTATGTTGCCATATTCTAGGAAATCACCAAACCCTCAGTCAAGCCTCATTGAAATAAACCTTTTCCCAATTTTCAAAACTCTTTTAAGTTACTGGATTTTTTTTTTTTTTTTTTTTTTTTGGCTGTGCCACACAGCTTATGGGATTTTAGTTCCCTGACCAGGAATCTAACCCGGGCCCTTGGCCATGACAGCGCAGAGTCCTAACCACTAGACTGCCAGGGAATTCCTCAAGTTACTGGATAGTTTTAAAAAACAGCATCACCGAAGCCATAAAGAAATACAGACCTTCAGGACATGTGACTGTATTTCTTAGAAAGGAAGAAACACAAGCAAGCTAAGAAGAAAATTCACATTTTCTTTCCATACCTAAGAACAAGTCCTTTAAGAGCAGGTATTTCAAGCAACCACTCAAAATTTTCTGTCACTGCAATCTGAAAATGGTTCAGGCAAAAATCATCAATGTATGATAAATCATGGGGGGAAAAGTTTAATGAAGAGCAAAACAAGGTCTTAATGTGTCTCCCCACAGACTCCTTATGAGTTCCAAGGGGCTAATAGTATCTATCCAGTGGAGAAACAAAGTAACATCTTGATGAAATGATCAAAATTAATATCACAAATGAGGGGCACCTCCACATATCATATCCTGAGAAGGACACTGTTATCAGTAGTGATTGTATAGATTCATGTCAGATACATATAACCTGAATCATCATGACGAAAACACCAGACTAACCCAAATGAGGAACATTCTCGAAAGAAAGAAAGAAAGAAAGAAAGAAAGAGAAAGAGAAAAAGAGAGGGAGGGAAGGAGGGAGAGAGAGAAAGAAAGAGAGAAAGAAAGAAAGGAAAAGAAAGAAAGAAAAAAAACTGGCTGGTATTCATAAAAAATTTCAATTATCATAAAAGACCAAGAAAGGCTGAAGAACTGTTTCAGATTAAAGGAGACTAAAGAAACATGACAACTAAATGCAATATGTGATCCCTGACTGAAGGGAAAAAACTAAAAAGTTTATTATTGGGACACTTGACAGAATTGGTATATGAATAGTACTGTATCAATGCTAAATTTCTTGAATTTGATAACTGTACTAAAGATTATGTAAGAGAATATCCTCGTTCTTAGGAAACATACACTGAAGTATTAAGGGATAAAAGGTCGTGATATATATAATCTACTCTCAAATGGTTTAGAATAAAGTTTATATACATATGTATGTGTGTGTGTACAGAAAGAGAATAATAAAACAAGTAGCAGAAGGGTATATAGGAGATCTCTGTATTATCCTTGCAACGTTTCTGTAAGTTTGAAATTATTTCAAAATAAAAATTCGAAAGAATTCACCATCAGTTGACCTGATTAAATGTCCTGACACCAATTAGGTAAGGAGGAAATGGGGCTGGACTCATATTCTAGATAACAATACAACCATCTATGGTAGGGAAGCAAGCCAACTTTTTCCTTCCCTTTGGAGCTTTCAGAGGAAAACTATTACCAACATAAATATTTCCCGCTCTCTGACTTCTGTTACTGCATGCACACAACCCAGTTTTGCTGACTCTCGAGACTGTAGCCTACCTAGGACCACTTAGCATCCTGGCAACAGCTCCCATTCTCTAAATACCAAAGAGTTCTACCAAATGCAGCCACTGCTCATTTCCTTCTTTATAAAGAACCTAGAGAACAGAATAAGTCTTTAAAACCTCTGAAACGAGACTGATTAAGATGCTAATCTTGGGCTCACTTGGGAGGATTAATGAGCCATATTTGGATTCTGGCAACAGAAATCCACTTCCCTTGACTACTTTCCCCACAATGCTTCTTTCCAGGTGGGCTGAACCAAAAGAAAACTTCTCTTCCTGGGCCAGAGGGAACCAGGATCCTCTGCCAGTCACTGGGCTCTGGTCACAAAAAGTATTTGGCTATAGTAGGTATTAACGATGTACCTTGGATGTACACTCATCCCAGAAAAAAGGTAAAGGAGAAAGAACTGCACTTCAAACATAATAAGCGGGTTTCCCTGGTGGCTCAGTGGTTAAGAATCCGCCTGCCAATGCAGGGGGCATGGGTTCGAGCCCTGGTCCGGGAAGATCCCACATGCCGTGGAGCAACTAAGCTCGTGTGCCACAACTACTGAGCCTGCGCTCTAGAACCCATGAGCCACAATTACTCAGCCTGCGAGCCTAGAGCCCGTTCTCCACAACAAGAGAAGCCACCGCAATGAGAAGCCCGTGCACCGCAACGAAGAGTAACCTCCACTCACCGCAGCTAGGGAAAGACCGCGCAGAGCAACGAAGACCTAATGCAGCCAAAAATAAATAAATTAAATAAATTAAAAAAAAACATAATAAGCTATCAAGCAAATGATAGGTCACAGGTCTTTTTGTGGAATACATTTATACTCCAACAGCCACTCCAACCTTCTTTTTTCTTTTTTGGCTGTGTTGGGTCTTTGTTGCTGCACATGGGCTTTCTCTAGCTGCAGCGAGCGGGGGCTACTCTCATTGTGGTGTGCGGGCTTCTCATTGCGGCGGCTTCTCTTGCTGCGGAGCATGGGTTCTAGAGCGTGAAGGCTTCAGCAGGTGTGGCATGAGGGCTCACTAGTTGTGGCTCATGGGCTCTAAAGTGCAGACTCAGTAGTTGTGGCTCACAGGATTAAGTGCTCCACAGCATGTGGGATCTTCCCGGACCAGGGCTCAAACCTGTGTCCCCTGCACTGGCAGGCGGATTCTTAACCACTGCGCCATCATGGAAGTCTCTCCAACTTTCTCTTTTAGAAAGATCTTAACCACTGTTTGTTTGGTTTCTTTTTTTGGCTGCATTGGGTCTTCGTTGCTGTGCACAGGCTTTCTTTAGTTGTGGCGAGCGGGGCCTACTCTTCGTTGCAGTGCGCGGGCTTCTCATTGCAGTGGCTTCTCTTGTTGTGGAGCACGGGCTCTAGGTGTGCGGGCTCAGTAGTTGTGGCACGTGTGCTTAGTTGCTCCGCGGAATGTGGGATCTTCCTGGACCAGGGCTCGAACCCGTGTCCCCTTGCATTGGCAGGAGGATTCTTAACCACTGTGCCACCAGAGAAGCCCTTAACCACTCTTTAACTGCTTCACTGCCTTACTATCTCTTTCCACCCTTGAAAATCCTAGGAATACATTTTTTTTTCCTAAGGAAAAAGGACATTTCTAAAGGGCATTCTCTCTAAGGACCCAAGTTTCTTAAGGGTTACTTCTAAATAAGGGTGCTTTTCTCTGGGATTCACAAGATAAATATATGATGGTATGTTCTATTAATTTGAAGCTAAATCCTATCCAAAGTCACATGGGTTTTGATACTTTTTCCTCATATGAGGCCGCTGGGCTAAAGACAATGGGCTGCTACTAAAAAATGTTCATGTTATTTTTGAAATGGCATTGTCCGATTCGAGCTATAGAAAAGGACTTTGCTCATTCTTTATTTATTTTTGGTTGTGCTGGGTCTTCATTGCTGAGCCCGGGCTTTCTCTAGTTGCGGTGAGTGGGGCTACTCTTCGTTGTGGTGCGCAGGCTTCTCATTGCAGTGGCTTCTCTTGTTGCGGAGAATGGGCTCTACGCTCGCGGGCTCAGTAGTTGTGGCGCACAGGCTTAGTTGCTCTGTGGCATGTGGGATCTTCCCGGACCAGGGTTCGAACCCGTGTCCCCTTGCATTGGCAGGCGGATTCTTCACCACTGCGCCACCAGGAAAGCCCCTCATTCTTTTATTTATTTTTTTACAGTGTTAGCCCAATTAAGTTATGAATTTTTATTTTATTTTTTTGGCCACGCCACAAAGCTTGAGGGATCTTGGTTCCCCGACCTGGGCCCTCAGCAGTGAAAGCAGAGTCCTAACCACTGGACCGCCAGGGAATTCCCCTCATTCTTTCGGCACCTTAGCTAAATAGCTATTAATATCTTCGTTTTGTGCCCCAAGACCGTAGAATCCTAACAATTGTGTTAGAAGCCCCAAGCCTGAGAGCTGAATTTTATTAGAAGCTGATTTTTTTTTTTTTTTTTTTTTGCGGTACGCGGGCCTCTCACCGCTGTGGCCTCTCCTGTTGCAGAGCACAGGCTCCGGACGCACAGGCTCAGCGGCCATGGCTCACGGGCCTAGCCACTCTGCGGCATGTGGGATCTTCCCAGACCGGGGCACGAACCCGTGTCCCCTGTATCGGCAGGCGGACTCTCAACCACTGTGCCACCAGGGAAGCCCTAGAAGCTGACTTTTATTAGAGAAGACAATTAGCCATTGATTTTTTTTTAATAAGTTTATTTATTTATTATTTATTTTTGGCTGTGTTGGGTTCATTGCTGCACGCGGGCTTTCTCTAGTTGCGGTGAGCTGGGGTTACTCTTCATTGCAGTGCGCGGGCTTCTCATGGCAGTGGTTCTCTTGTTGCGGAGCACGGGCTCTAAGCACTTGGGCTTCAGTAGTTATGGCATGCGGGGGCTCAGTAGTTGCGGCACTCAGGCTCAGTAGTTGTGGCCCATGGGCTCTAGAGCGCAGGCTCAGTAGTTGTGGTGCAAGGGCTTAGCTGCTCCGTAGCATGTGGGATCTTCCCGGACCAGGGCTCGAACCCATGTCCCCTGCATTGGCAGGTGGATTCTTAACCACTGCACCACCAGGGATGTCCCCAGCCATTGATATCTTATCCTGTGGTACAATTTTAGTCAGTTCAGCTCTGAGATGCAGACTGATTAATCAAAGATGAATATAAATGGACTAATCGAGCCAAGACATTCAAAGCCCTAAAGCAGCTAATGAAGCTGCCATGCACATGGTTACTGCCAAGTAGCCAAGGCGAGAGGAGAGAGTGGGGGTGGGATAGATAATGCAGACAAACACAAGTGCTGTTCTTCTGACCACCCTAGAACCTCTTTCAGCACACCAGGGCATACAACAATTTCCTGAGGTCACATGTGGAAGCTGGGAAGACTTCAAACCAGTGCCCAGCTGTCCACTCAAATTCCAGAGCTTCTCAAATCAACAGCCCACTAGACCATATACTTTATGAGGACAGGAACTGTGTTGGTCTCCTTGAAAACTAGGTTCTTAATACCTAATTCAGTGTCTGGCACACATTATGTGCTCGAGAAATACTTGTTGACTTAGTAGATAAATGAATTTCTGCCAAGAGCAAAGTTCCTGGAAAAGATGCTGTTCTGGAGTCTTTCCAGCACAAATTACTCCCTCCTTGACCCACCAAAAGAACTAAAAGGTTTAAAAAAAAAAAAAAAAAAGAACTAAAAGGATGGCCAGGTCAGGCCATGTCTAACACAATGTGCTATCCCCCTTTCCTGAACAATCAGCTTAACATCACATAAAACAGATAAGGTACAAGGTGCAAAGTGACTAGTTAGTCACAATTACATCCACAATCATTATCTCCTTGGGGGAAATCATAACATTCTCCAGGACTGTTATGATTCAAATGGTCTCAAATTAACCTCTGCCTTGCAAAAGCTGATTCATCCAGAGAGAAACGACCATATAAATAGAACTGCTTCAGCCATAAACAAAAAAAAGGAAATCCTGTCATTTTTAACAACATAGATGAACCCTGAGGACCTTATGCTAATTGAATACATCAGACAGAGGAAGATAAATAATGTATAATCTCATTTACGTGTGAAATCTGAAAAAACCAAATTCATATAAACAGAAAGTAGAATTGTGGTTGCCAAGGGGCTGGGTGTTGTAGGGAATGGGGAGACGTTGGTCAAAGGGTATAAACGTCTAGTTATAAGATGAATAAGTTCTGAGGATCTAATATACAGCATGGTGACTACAGTTAAAAATAATATATTATATACTTGAAAGTTGCTATGAGAATAGATCTTAAATGTTCTTAACACACACACACACAAACTGTAATTATGTGAGGTGATGGATGTGTTAACTAACATTATTGTGGTAATCATTTTGCAAAATATATGTGATTCAAATCATCATGCTGTACACCTTAAACTTACATAATGCTATATGTCAATTATATCTCAATAAAGCTGGGGAGAGAAAAGAGATCTTTAAGTAAATAAAGGAATGAACAGATAGATAAGATAAGGCTCTCTTTACCAGGGCTTTCAAAGTTTTTTTTTTTACCATGACCTACAGAAAGAAATACAGTTTGCACTGTAACCCAGAACATACACGTCTCTAACTGAAAACAAAAGTTTCCCCAAACAATATTTATCCTTATTATGTGTGATGCACTGATACTTTCTATTCTATTCCTTTTTTTTTTTTTTTTTTTTTTTGTTTTTTTTTGTTTTTTTTTTTTGCAGTACACGGGCCTCTCACTGCTGCGGCCTCCCCCATCGCGGAGCACAGGCTCCAGACGCACAGGCCCAGCAGCCATGGCTCACGGGCCCAGCCGCTCAGCGGCACGCGGGATCCTCCCGGACCTGGGCACGAACCCGCGTCCCCCGCATCGGCACGCGGACCCCCAACCACTGCGCCACCAGGGAAGCCCTATTCTATTCCTTTTAATGACCACAGCTTGTACCAGAAAGCAAGGAAGTGCTCAAAGCGGTCATATCAAAGGAACTAGTTTGAAGGGGCTCTCACTGATCAAATTTGGAATTACTTGAGCACCAAAAATAATCATAAATGAAATTAACTGTAAACATTGAATAAATAAAAATTCACAGGCCCCCCAAAAGGGGGAAAACTTACTTGCCACCGTCAGTTGTCATTATTACACAAACTCCTTACCTGAAAATTGGCGATTTAAGGGAAAGAATTAAGCATTTTCCTTGCCTTTTCAGGAGAAACTGTGGTTCATCCTCCAGTTTGTGAAGGAAAGCTATTCTAGACACTGCCAGCTAATAATGTAGAAAGAATGACAGAATTAGAAAATCATCATTCTGCAAACCCCCTCCCCCCAGTGAAATAAGTGATTCTGGCAAAAATTCACCAGTGGGTGATCATTAGGTAAAAGGATATTAGAGACAGGATATTCACAAGGTGCCAAATTACCACTTCACAGATTATCTACCAATTGCAAAGAGAAAAATAAATTTATTTTACAGTGAGGAGATATGGCAGTCACCACCAGAAGCAAGTAATCAAATTTAACACCACCAACGGTGGGACAACATGTGACAGTATGTGCCTCCTGTGGTGATAGAATATGAAGTACACAGTAACATCTATGAAATACTCTTGCCAAAAATGTTTAACCTGAATCAAATTAAGCTTTTAATCCTAACTTCTAGAATGGAAATATATGAGATAGAGTCACAAGTTAAATAACACCATAAGGACACAGACAAACCCAGAATATAGAACATTCTAAAGATAAATGGCCTGGTCTCTTCAAAAAGTCAATGCCAAGAAAAAAACAATAGGGTGGAGAAAACTGTATTAGATTTTTAAAGTCTAAAGAGATATAACTACCTAATGAAATGAGAATTCTGCTTGGATTTTGGTTTGTAAAACCAGCTATAGCTATAAAAGGCAGTTTGGGAACAAAAAGGAAATTTTAATACATGGACTAGATATTAGCTAATATTGGTAAATTACTGTTAAGTTTCTTAGGTGTGACAATGGTACTATGATTATGTAGGAGAATGTCCTTATTTAGGATGCATGCTGAAATATCAACACATCTGCAACTTATTTTCAAATGGTGTATGAAAAATATACACACATATATATTGATAAAGCAAATTATGGCTAAATATTAATAATTTTGACTCAAGAGCTTCCCTGGTGGCTCAGTGGTTGAGAGTCTGCCTGCTGATGCAGGGGACACGGGTTCGTGCCCTGGTCTGGGAAGATCCCACATGCCACGGAGCTGCTGGGCCCGTGAGCCATGGCCGCTGAGCCTGCGCGTCCAGAGCCTGTGCTCCGCAACGGGAGAGGCCACAGCAGTGAGAGGCCCGCGTACCGCAAAAAAAAAAAAAAAAAATTTTGACTCAAGTGTGAGATGTAGGTGGTCACTGTTGTATTATTTCAATTTTGCTGTGTTTGAAATTTTTCATACTAAAATTTGAGGAAAAAATGCTGTGCAACCCTTTAAAATGATATTACAGTTCATTAATAGAATGCAACTTGTAGTCTGAAGATACCACTCTAGCCCACAGTAGGGTAGTCATCATATTATCTTAGCTCTCTGGGACTTCCTTGGTGGTCCAGGGGGTAAGACGCCGTGCTCTCAGTGCAGGGGGCCAGCATTCGATCCCTGGTTGGGGAACTAGATCCTGCATGCATGCCACAACTAGGAGTTCACATGTCACAACTAAGAAGTCCTCATGCCACAACTAAGAGTCCGCATGCTGCAACTAAGACCAGGAGCAGCCTAAATAAATAAATAAATATTTTTAAAATAGTATTATCTTAGCTCTCACTTTATTACCAGTATGGAGGCAGTTTTCTTTAACCTGTGGCCCAAAGAGAAGAATGAATCTTCATGAAAAAGCTCACATGGAATGAGGCTTTCTTATTCTGCAACCCTTTGTCAAGAGCCTCCCAAGTGTTATATTTTTCTGCCAATTAATAACTCGCTTTACTTGAAAAGGAAGAATAATCAGTTGAAAAATTCCTACTAGTGTCAGGAAAATTTCATTTTGTCCCTCTACTTTTAGATGATCTTTCCCAATTCAGGGTCCATCACAGATAACATTAAAGTCCTTTTGATCCTCTTCCTCACCAATTAATGTCCCCAACTACCCTTAGCCTCCAGTTCCCAAGCTGCTTTCCAGGACACCTGGAAGCAAGCTACATGGCTGACTGCAGAAAAACCTTTGCTCCCACACTACATCTGGCCCTGCCTTTCCACCAAATCAAATGCCAATTTATTGCCCTCTGATGTACAGTCTATCAGTCCACTTCCTGGACGGCCCCACTTCACATTGGGCCAGAAACCCAAAGCAATAATGTGAGTTCTACAAACGGGCAAGTAATTGCTCAACAAGCGTGGAACAAGGAAAGGTCAGTTGTGATATGTGCACATGTGGCAGCCCTTCACAACTCAAACTACAGTGGTAACAGTGGTAACAGAAGGCTGGTGTTCCAGAAGAGGCATGCACTGAGAAGCCAGCCAACAGGCAGCCAGGAGTGCTTGTCCATCTAAGTCCTTCAGACTTCCAAAGACCAAAGTAAAGAAACAAAGACAAATGCACTCACCCTTTCCATAAACATATCCAATATCATTTTAGAAACTGGGGTGACCAACTGAGCATCTATGAGCATAGAGAGGTGGTTAGAGAAGGTAAAGCTAAGACAAATAACTCTATACTATCTCTCCTAATCAAAACTGCACACTGAATTTCAAACACCTGGCTTCTTCTGAAACCCTCTTGGCACTTGCCCTGAGTTTGAGTGGGTGGAAAAGAAGAAAGGGACTCTGCCTGCTTCCTTGTTAAAAACAAAGCAGCAGCTGGCTTTCCCTCTTTTAACTCATCTGACTGCTGTCACGGCAAGTTGAGCACATACCCAGAGAGAAATTTCAGGCCTCGAGAGGTAGCTGTGCTAAAGAGGACAATGTCAATGAGAGCAATACCAGCAACAATGACACCCACCACACACCTCACTGTTACCCTGTCCCCCAAACTCTACTAGAAATTAGGTTCTTTGCTTCTGATTTTGAGAGCCGAGCTATTAAGAAATGCCCTTTTTGGGACTTCCCTGACGGTCCACTGGTTAGGACTCTGTACTTTCACTGCCAAGGGTGCAGGTTCAATCCCTGATTGGGGAACTAAGATCCCACAAGCTGCGCAGCACAGCCAAAAAAAAGCCCTTTTTTTCACAACTTCCTTTCAGATACAAGTAGTGGAAAATGTGCCAGGAGACTAGTTCTAACGGCTAAGCGTGTTTGAGCACCAGGGAGAGAAAAAGGGAGAGCTGGACCAATAAGAAGCCAGACTACACAGAACTGCTTCTTCTCAAGAAAGTCTTCATTTTATAGTCCTGAGGACAAATAAATGTTTAGAAGAACTTCTTGGTTTAGAAGTGTCAAATGAAGAAGGTTCAGATCATTTGGGGAAAGCCCCAGTAAAAAGAAATGACCAAGTTAAGTCATCAAAATACAGGCCTCTGGAAGCCATCTTATTGATATGAATATTCCCTAGGGGAAAAAGAATCACAGTACCTTTATTTTCCCTAACTGTGCTCAAATGCCTGCAAGACTGAGGCTACTCAAGCTACCAAGATTCCAAATTGCCAAAGTCAGCCTGACTCAAATTCAAGTCACACCCTAATGTGCTACTCAACAATCTCCAAACTAATATAGTCACGAATTTTATTATACAACAAGAAACACAAAAAGGGCACAGGAGGGACTTCCCTGGCAGTTCAGTGGTTAAGACTCCACACTTACACTGCGGGGGCACAGGTTCAATCCCTGGTCAGGGAACTAAGATCCCGTGTGCTGCATGGCGTGGCCAAAAAAAAAGGCACAGGAAAGAGATACTTATATTAGTGTGCCCAACCTTGCCTCTTCTAATACTTAGCCCATTACATAAATTTGTCTGCCAAAGTTTATCATACTTGGTTCTTTCAGCCTCCACTTAGGCCTTGAACAATTCACCAGCTCATTTCCAAGTGGGTCAAAGCTAATGACTCGGGGAATTTCCTGGTGATCCAGTGGTTAGGACTCTGAGCTTCCACTGCCAGGGGCCCGGGTTCGATCCCTGGTTGGGGAAGTAAGATCCCACAAGCCGCAGCACGGCCAAAATCAAAAAAAAGTTAGTGACTCATTCAACCTTCTTCTCATGGCTTCTCATGCTGATTAATAATGATATATTGCTTACTCTAGGGAGATGGTAGCTCTAACACCAATTTTTTTTTCAAATATTACCCTTACTCTAACAGCAAATTTTTTTTTTTCAAATATTACCCTTACTCAATCTTTTTCCTGACAGTGACTACTAAAATCTCTTCACTACACTTTCCCATGTTCCAACTGAAACAGATTAACTTGAGGTATGAGGCATCCTGGAAGAGTTTTGCTTCAACTTAGAAGGCTATTTCTATGAGGCCTAAGCCAAACAGGTGTTAAGTCATAGTTCCTCCCAGGTTGGCTTTCAGACTCTGTTTAAATGTTCTCTGTAAACCTCTGGAGGTTACACGGATTCAAACCTCCTAGCTCAGATTCTGAATTCACAAAGCTTGAGACAGACAGTACCCTACAGGTGTGTTTGTCCAGGATAAACTATATTTAAATAAACTCCTGATACATCCACTCTCTCCAGGCACCTGCTTCTCCCTCTTAAACTCAAGCACACCATATCTTGCTGTCCAGGTAAGCACAGTAAAGAAATATCCTATCCCTCAAATATCTTATCCCTCAGAGTTACAATATGCAAACCCACCAACGTCTTTGGGAACACCTACACTCTGGCCAGAACAGCTTTACATGAGAAAGCCAAATAAGCAAATATATGAGTTAAATTTTTGTTCATTTCTTTGGCTTATGTGTTAGCAAGGGAAAGAGTGGGAGTAAGAAAAGATGGCAATAGATTTTTCTCGTTCACTCTCACCTATTCCATACCTGATAGGGAACCATATGGCACAGAGTAGAGGCTACAAAGGTTAGCCTTGGAATGGTCAGCTAGAGCCACTAGTCTTAAAAACCAGTGGTTACGAGGGCAGGAAGTTTGTTTACCATTACAGATCCAGTGCCTAAGTGCCTAAGCAAAATGTCTAGCACATAGCAGATATTCAATAAATATTGGTTAGAAGCAATTCAACAAGCTAGACCCAGAAGAAATCCAAAACTTGGTGAATCTCACAAAGAAAAGGTCCAAGCAGCTACAACAGTTCCATAGTTAATACAGGTGCTTATACTGAGCCTCAAGACCATATTAGTCTTATGCTAAATACCCCCAAACCCCATAGGTCCTCAGAATTAAAAAGGCCAGCCAGGGGTTATATCTCCAAAGGCAAACTCACTACCCTCCCCACCACCACCACCCCTGACACACACCACTAAGAGGTCTTCCTCAAGCCCTGGCCTTAAAGGGCTTTAAAGGCTTTAAAGTCATTAACAGGTGATTCCTTAAGAGAAGATTCTGGTTGTGATACTTTTAGACTGTTCTTCTCTCTGTGCTTTAAAACAAAAATTTTCTGGAAAAGAATCTCTTTGTAATGATCTAAGTTTGAAGACCAAGGACAAAGGCAGCCTCAATCTGGAGGCAAATGAACACAGCCAAACACCACAAATCACAACTGACTAGAGCCTTGTCCATGAAGTTATACTGAATGAAGGGTACTAAGGCTTGCAAGGACTTGCCTAATCTGGGAACAAAGAGATCAAAGACCAGAGATAATGCTGGCTAGAAGTATTCTTCTAAACTGTCTACTCTGGGGGGACTTCCCTGGCGGTCCAATGTTTAAGACTCCATGCTTCCATGGCAGGGGGCACGGGTGTGATCCCTCGTTGGGGAACTAAGATCTCACATCCCGTGCTGCGTGGCTAAAAAAATAAAAATAAACTGTCTACTCTCCACAGACCTAAAACCAAGAGCAGTATCAAGTATCCTAATATTTCACTTCCCCTTTCATCCCCCTATCCCATGCCACAGATCTTACCACCCAGTCTAACTGTGAGATTGGAGATAACTCCAATAAGCAAGAGCCCCAACAAGATCTCTAAAAGGATAAAAGGAAATGTGTCTTTGGAATCTAAGCCCATGGTAGGGCTTGGGCAGATGCAAGGGAGAGGCATTGGTCCTTCTGCCCCTAAGGCCAGGACAACCCAGCCCTGCAGGCAGCACAGAGTTAACTACCCACCCGCTTTGAGAAGCACAAAGGTACATCACTGCAACATGCCTAACATTTACATTGCCTCTCTCTGCTCATTAAACAGGTTTTGGTTAAATAATGAACAAACTGTATTACAGACTCCGATGAGAATTCCAAAATTATAAATCAACTGGGAAAGCCCAAAGGGGCAGACAGACAGGGAAGGGGGGAGAAGGATAATATTGACTAATATAAAGGGCGCAGCTTGACAGTGGATATTCCTGCCACACCTGATCAAACACACTCCGTTGGGGGAGGGGAAAGAGAGCAAGAGAGGGGAGATGGGACAAGAGAGCCTGAAATTTGCATCCGGAAAAGATTAAAATGGATTCTTTGGGGATAGAGAAAATACATAATATATATTACTATAAATGCAAAACTGTACTAAAAGCTAACTCAAATGTCAAAGATTACAGCTTGAATAAATTTAAATATAAAAGCCATGTGCTTCTTGAGTTAATGAGAGAGACATAAAAGGACAAACTGGGCTAGGAGGCTGAATAGAGCCTTATGCTGCCTTTGCTGGGCAATGGGTTCAAAGAACAGCAGCAACTATAGTCAGAGGCTTCCCTTCATGGCTCTGAGCCTTGAGAAAGAACTGGCAAATCCCATTACTTTTCCAGTGTACATTTGCTATTTTTAAAAATTAAGATACAATTCATATGCCATAAAATTCACCCTTCTAAAGTATACACTTCAATGGTTTTTAGTATATTCACAAAGCTGTACAACCATCATCATTATCTAATTCCAGAACATTTTCATCACCCCAAAAGGAAAGCCTATAACCATTAGGTTATAACCCTATAACCATGCCCACTCCCAGCTCCTGGCAACCACACATCTGCTTTAACTCCTTCAGAATAACCTCCTAAAGGATTCCTAAGAGAACTGAAAGACCAAATGAGGGGCAGCAGTCAAGTCTCACTGGTGGTGAGCTATGGCTTTATCCAAAGTACCAATATGCAAACTTTGCTCTTAGGCACTCCATACCTTCCAAGTGCAACCCTCTCTTTAGATTTGGTATTAGAATATTCTATTACTCTAGATGTTACAGAGCATCCAGTTGTCATGCATTTTAGGCAAATACTGACTGCAAATGTAGTCCAGAGACATATCTGTGAGAATAACTGATATGGACTTGCTAAACTTACTAGAGACAGTGGACTTATTTCCTTCACAATGCTCAGATAATGTTCCTGGAGAAGTAGGTAGCGCTTATGTCGGTAAAAGATTCTCTGACTGCTTACAAGAAAAGAGACAAAATCATTTAGGTTGATTGACAATGTCCAATGAACCACCTATTTCCATTAGTAATATTCTTAACCAACCCAGCCAGCAAATAACCTAGAAAAGTGCAAATAGAAAGCCTTTGTAAAAAGAGACCAAGCCCAAGTCATTTTCATGAGTTAAACTGAATAGAGTCTTAGAATTCCTGCCATACTTCCTCCAAACTAAGTGGTACAACATTCCCAGTCACATAGCACAGGCAGTCCCTTCAGTCTCTCTCTCCAAGTTCAAAACCCTTTCCCAGCCTCCAACCGTTAACAGGCTTCCAAGAAAGCAGTCCTCCTGACACTGCCAATCAGAAAAATCTGTTTGTTTTGGTAAAAGAAACAAGAAATTGGTCATGGATTGCAGAGTCCAGGACCACAGGGGCAGTTGACCCATAAACCTGTTCCTGGAAGCCAGCACTATGTGGGGGGTCAGAACCAATCAGAAGACCATGAAATGCTCTATTTTGGGTCCACTCTGTTATTTTCTCAGGCAGGTAATATGCTAAAACCCAAGAACAATGGGGCAACCTTGGCAGGCACCATTTCAACATCTGCCACAGCTGTTGGTCCCTGGAAAATACTACAACCTTCTTCCTTGCTCTGAGGGAAAGCCTGGCAACCTTGTTGGAACCCAGCTATGTTCCTAGTACCACTGACAGAACTGGCTCCTCAGTGCATTCTGGTTTTAATAGTTTCAAGCAGAAGATAATCTGGATTCCTAACCCAAAGATGTAAGAAAATTAGGCAGCAGACTCAACTTTGGTAGCTCTTAGATGGTCTAGACTCCAAACCCTGGACTGCACTATTCACCACAGATACAGTCTCTGAACTGAAGTCTTGGGATATGTCAGAATGGAGAAAACAAGTGTGGGATATGGATTGGATGGCAAGTAGGAAATGTGGCTCTGTCAGGATAGCAGCACCACCTCAGCTCCTCAAGGTCTGCAGCATGCCCAAAAAGCCTACAAGACTACTCCAGTCTGACCTCAGCCATTTTAAGGTGTCCCCAGCCACTTATAACAACAATTCCTAGCTGTCTATAAAATAATTGCCAAGTTTCCAAATGTATTAACTTGTTTAATCCCCTTAACTCTCTTAGAAAGACAATACTCTGAACTCTGACCCAACAAAAAGAGTTGTAAATATCTACTCACTACATTTTCTTTTTAATTGGGATGTGTACGCTTTATCTGAAAAGTTGAAAATATCTGGCAGCAGCATGGATGCAATTAGAGATTATCATACTAAGTGAAGTAAGTCAGAAAGAGAAAGACAAATACCATATGATATCACTTGTATGTGGAGTCTAAAATATGACACAAATTAACCTACCTAAGAAGCAGAAACAGAACAGAAACAGACTAACCTACCTAAGAAGCAGAAACAGAAACTCACAGAACAGACTTGTGGTTTTGGGGTGTGGGGGGAGGGGAGAGATGTAGTGGGAGTTTGGAGTTAGTAGATGCAAACTATTACATATAAAATGGATGAACAACAAGGTCCTACTGTATAGCACAGGGAACTATATTCAGTATCCTCGGATAAGCCATAATGGAAAAGAATATAAAAAAGAATGTATACATGTATAACTGAGTCACTTTGCTGTATAGCAGAAATTAACACAACATTGTAAATCAACCATACTTCGATTAAAAAAAAAAATCTGTGCAAGCCACCAACTTTCTAAAGCAGCCAAATCACTTACAGTACAGGCCATAAAATGGAAACATGCCACCTAGTTGCATTAGCCTTGCTCACCAGCTAACAACAACAACCTCTATACTACTTGATCGTTCTTGGTTAATACTGCCAACACTTTTTAACTGAGTAGAATTTGCTCCTTTTAAGAAACATGTAGGGGCTTCCCTGGTGGCGCAGTGGTTGAGAGTCCTCCTGCCAATGCAGGGGATGCAGGTTCGTGCCCCGGTCCGGGAAAATCCCACATGCCGCGGAGCAGCTGGGCCAGTGAGCCATGGCCGCTGAGCCTGCGCGTCTGGAGCCTGTGCTCTGCAACGGGAGAGGCCACAACAGTGAGAGGCCCGCGTAACGCAAAAAAAAAAGAAAGAAAAAATAAGAAACATGTAGGGAATCCTTAGATAACTTCTGCCCATGTTTAGGAAAGTAAAAAGGAATTTTTCTCCAGATATTCTCCTATTGATACATTTCTCATGAAAGGAAAAATTTATTTGTTCGTTTATTATTTATTTAATTTGCAAAAGCTTTAAAAACTATTTCATTTGTGGTCTTAGATATGTGACTAGCTAAAACCATTCCAGGGTTATACACTGCAAAAGCCCTTTACAGTCAACAGAGGAACACGGCTCAGAGGCTTTCCCTTTAGGTCTACATATACCCCCTTGAAAAACCTGAAGTGTTGAGACTTGCCTCCTCCCTTGGCATGTTTTTATACATAATATAAGGCACTTCCTGTGTACCTTCTCCTCTAACTGTAAGAACAGAAGCAATGCAGACAGGGCACTAAACCAGGCATCAGGGGCCTGAATTCTGACGGAAACTCTGATGGAGTTTTGACTCTGCTTCTTAGGATCAGTGTGACCTCAGCTAAATCACTTAAAATATCTCTGGGCTTCAACTTCATTCATAAAAAGGGGACAATATCTAACATGACTCCCCAACAGGGTTGTGTGAAAGTTCAATAAGGTACGGTAACTAGACTTACCATGGTGATCATTTTGAAATGTACAGAAATATCAAATCACAATGTTGTATAACAGGAACTAATATAGTATTATAGGTCAATTCTATTTCAAAAACAAACAACTCACAGAAAAAGAGATCACGTTTGTGATTACCAGAGGCAGGGGGTGGGGGAAGGAGGAACTGGATGAAAGCAGCCAAAAAGTACAAACTTCCAGTTATAAGATAAATAAGTACTAGGAATGTAATGTACAACATTATAAATATAATTAACACAGCTGTATGTTATATACGAAAGTTGTTAAGAGAGTAAATCCTAAGAGTTTTACATCACAAGGAAAAAAACCTTTTTTTTCTATTTCTTTAATTTTGAATCTATGTGAGATGATAGATGTTCACTAAACTTACTGTGGTAATCATTTCATAATGTACGTAAGTCAAAGCATATGTACACCTTAAACTTACACAGTGCTGTATGTCAGTTACATCTCAATGAAACTAGAAGAAAAAATGAAGTTCCCCATACAAAAAATAAATAAATAAATAAGTGAAAACAGTTCAATACAGTAATAAATATGAAAGTGGCTTTGAAAATTCTAAACACATGAATATTATATAACATAATTATGATTAAGAAAACAGGGGCAGAGTGTGTGACACAAAAGATTCTGGGAACAAGAGAAGACTAAAAGATCTGCATTACAGAGAGCTAAGGCCCTAAAACCAACAATGATTTTCTGTAAGAAAAGGGTTTTGCTGCAAGTATTAAAAACTTCACTTGTGCCACCCACTTCCTATCTTATAGAATACTTAAGTTAGAGAAAGAAAGTAGTTAAAGCAAAACAAAACAAAACCAAAAAATAGCCAAAAATAACTTATTTATAACTCAAGCAATGAAGGAAGTTTATAATTGTACGAATGCTGATTCCCCACTAAAACGGGACACTCTACTAGGAAGGATCAGCAATAAAGTAAACCAGAGCAAACTATACCCGTGGGCCAAAGCTGGCTTGCAGCCTGTTTTTTAAAAGAAAATTTTATTTATCACTCATTCATTTAAGTATTATCTGAGTCTGCATTTGAGCTACAATGGCAGAGTTGAGTAGTTGCACAGTTGCTACAGCCTGCAAAGCCTAAAATATTTATCATATAGTCTTTTACAGAAAAAGTCTGCCCATCCCTGCAATAAATCACTTACCTGTTACATTGTTTAAAACCTCCTTTAGATGACTGAAACTATGCAGCAGAGGATCCCGTTCTTCATCCTGTAACACATAAATTAAAAAAAAAAAATTCATTATCAGGCCAAGAGGAAAGAGGAAATAAAGGACAGATCAAGAGCTCTTTCTCTGAAGCCAACCAGAAAATTCAGTTTTCCTTCTGAAGAAAAGAAAGTTAGCTATAGTTCATTTTTCCAGTTCCCTAACCTCTTATCTCATAGAAGTACTCTGGGCTTACCTAAAACAGTACATCCTGAAATACTAAGCTTAATCTACACCATGACCATAGCACTCAAGCTACCATAGATTGCTAGGTCCTTTATATGTGCTATGGTCTGAATGTTTGTGTCCCCTCTAAACTTCTAGGTTGGGATTTCCCTGGCGACTTCCCAGTGGTTAAGACTCTGTGCTTCCACTTCAGGGGGCGCGGGTTTGATCCCTGGTTGGGGAACTAAGATCCCACATGCCACATGGCGCGGCCACAAAAAAAAAAAAAACTTCTATGTTGAAATCCTAAGGTGGGTGATTAGGTCATGAGGGCAGATTCCTCATGAATGGAATTAATGCCCTTTATACAAGAGGCCCAAGAGTGCTCCCTTGCCCTTCTACCATGTGAGCATACAATGAGAAGTCTGAGACCCAGAAGAAGTCCCTCACCCGAGCATGCTGACATCCTGATCTTGAAATTCCAGCCCCCAGAAATAAATATCTGTTGTTTAAAGAAAAAAAAAATCTGTTGTTTATAAGTTACCCAGTCTTTGGCATTTGGTTTTGGTTAGAGCATCCCAAACAGACTGAGACATACAGACTAAGATGTATGTATTATTCTATCTTTTCTATTTCTTCATAGTCATCATAATCACACATATTCATTTCTAAGACATTCCTGACTCCACTCGTACTTCTAATACAATCCACTTTTTTTTTTTTACAATCCACTTTTATAAATGAACATAAGAAATTTCTAAACACACATATACATATTCACCAAGTTGGAAATGTCTAAACTTAATTTTAAATTGTACCAAAAACTGTCTTACACAACTGTACAAAAAATATCCTTGAACATACAAATACAATAAAGAAAGTCCGCTTTACAACAGGTAATCTTACTCATCTGATTGGCAAGATATGGTCTGCTCTATATAAGAAAAGTTGCTGAATTCCCAAGGAGTACCATTACCAAGCCATACTCCATGTATCAATAACTAAACTAACTGAAATGAATTCGATAGCTAATTATAGTTCTTGGGAATTAGAAGATAAGGAATCTTTCTGACATTTTTAGGCATATAAAAGAGATCCCAAGTGTTTGCTTAAGTTGTTTATGAAAGCAGCTAGAAGAAAAATGGTATCATCTTTTGGCTTCCAGAGAAAAAAACGCAGCTTATAAATTTGACTCTAGTTGAAATAAAACAAAACGGTCCTTGAAACCCTTCTGAAAAACACTGAATTCCTACTATTATCATTATTATCAGGAAATTGATTACTGTTTTAACCACACACTAGATTCCCTACAGCAACTCAGTGACCAGGTTCTCTACCCACTGCCCACTTACCAGTGGAGTATGGGTGCTCCATCGCGCATTTCGTTTGATGGCCCCAACCACAATGCTAATTTCCCCTTGAATGATGTAAATATTTTTATCCACCATCCTGGCAAACCTACTGAAACAGTGAAGAGAAAAGTTAGTTAATATTTGGTTACCCAAGAGCACACCCATGCTTAAATCAGTATCTGATAAGGTCAGAACTACGATTTAACTTTTCAGTACCAAGATTTCCCACCTGTAATACTAAGATGGGATGAAGCCCATCTTATGTTATGAATCCAACTACCTGGCTCTTCTAGAGGTCTCTGCAAGTTCAAGATACAACTCAAAAAGCATCACACCAGAAACTTTTCAAAGGCACCTCAACAACCTCTAACAAGCATGTCAAATTCTTCAAAGTCAATTGTCCCCCAAATCTCTCCTACGAATCATACAGATATGCAGATACATCCATGTTGCTAGTTTGTTAAAGAAATATTTCAGATCTTCCTTTTGTTCTTCCTTTTTTATCAACTCAATAAATAATGAAGGTTTAAGTTAAAAGAAAAGAATGAAGGCTGTTAGAAAAATAGCCCTGGTCTGGAACCACAGTTACAATGTCAATTTATAGACTGCATCCATTCTGCCAAGTCAGCTCCAGAAAATTGGACAGTGGCAGTGATGCAACCTTTGAAAAGTTCTGAAAAGTCAAGTTCACTTGCTTATAGCAGGAAATCGCTAATAAGCAGACTGTAAGGTAGACTCTTCTTGGCATAGAGAAAACCCTAGGAACATGTAAAATCAACCTAATCACTTCCCATTGTTTAGAAATCCTCCTGAGAAAAGACAAAATTTTAAAAAACGAAAGGGATAGAAAGCAGAGTAGGGGAGACATACAGTTAGACAAACATTTATATCAGGCTCAAGGAAAATTAAAAAAGTAAGGCTAACAGAGTAAGGAAAGGAATTCCAAAAATATTTACTTAATAAGCACCTACTATGCATAAGGCATCTTTCAGAGTGCTAAGGATACAAAGCAAATAAGACATGGAAAGAGCTTCAGGCATACTCTGGAATGAAAAAAAAATTGTAATGCATGACTGTATGTTGCCAACTATGTAAAAACCAACCAACCAACCGACCTTACATAAAATACTAGATTTTTGTTTTCAAAAATATACCGTATTTAACATACAGTAAGATATAAAGAGAATATAACAACCAGTATCCAGATTAAGAACAGTACAACTGAAGTCTCTGTGTGTCCTCCCTAATTACATCCTTCTCTCTTTCATCTATAGGTCCCACTATTCTTTTCTTTATAAATTTATTTACTTACTTATTTATTTATTTATTATTTTTGGCTGCGTTGGGTCTTTGTCGCTGCACACAGGCTTTTCTCTAGTTACGGCGAGTGGGGCCTACTCTTTGTTATGGTGTGCGGGCTTCTCATTGGGTAGCTTCTCTTGTTGCAGAGCACGGGCTCTAGGCACGCGAGTTTCAGTAGTTGTGGCACTCGGGCTCAGTAGTTGCGGCTCGCAGGCTCTAGAACGCAGGCTCATAGTTGTGGCGCACAGGCTTAGTTGCTCTGCAGCATGTGGGATCCTCCCGGACCAGGGCTTGAACCTGTGTCCCCTGCATTGGCAGGCGGATTCTTCACCACTGTGCCACCAGAGAAGCCCTGGTCCCACTACTCTTAATCTGATGTTTATTAAACTTTTATGTTGCTTTATACTTTGACTTCATTGATATGTATCTCTAGACAATATGTATCATTCTGCATATTTTTATATTTTGTATAATTAATATCATTTTGTATGTATTCTTCTGCAATTTGCCTTTTTCCCTTGAAACATTATGTTTGTGAGTCATCTATGTTGTTAAGTATACGTAATGTATTTTGTACAGGCATATAAAGAGATATATAACACAGAATAAAAGGTCTGGGCAGATGTACCCCAAACTCAACCATCATAGTCATCTCTAGAGAAGGTACTATGAAATCAGGGTGTAATCAGAGGATACTTAGCCTTATCTATATTTTAATTTTTTACAAGGAGAACATATTACTGTACCATCAATATAATTAAAAATTAATAATTATGAAAGAAATGAGATACAATTTCTGCCCTTGAGGCATTTACAGAGTTCAGTAGGATCTAAAAGAAAACTGAGCCAGAGACATGGAGGGAAGAAAAGCACCCTGAAAGTAGCTCTATTTGCATATTTTTTACACAAGAAAGTGAGAAGAATGAAAACCACTATGATAAAGGAAAAAAGAACTAGTACAAATTTTGTCCAGGCCCATAACACCTCTCCCAATCCACAAGGGAACCCAACAAAAGACAACACTTATTTTAAAGACAATTTAAAGAAACAACTAGGTTACTCTCAGAAGACTAAATGCTCTAGACACACAACAATGTTCTCTTCAATGAATAGATAAGATTCAATGATGAGAACATACCACAATGAAGAGGAGGAGAACCAAGAAGTGTAAGAAAGATAAACAAATTCAAAAATAGAGTATCAGGGGCTTCCCTGGTGGCGCAGTGGTTGAGAGTCCGCCTGCCAATGCAGGGGACACAGGCTCGTGCCCTGGTCCGGGAAGATCCCACATAACGCGGAGCAGCTGACGCCCATGAGCCATGGCCGCTGAGCCTGCGCGTCTGGAGCCTGTGCTCCGCAACGGGAGAGGCCACAACAGTAAGAGGCCTTGGTACCACCAAAAAATAAAAAAAGTATCAGAAAAGAAAAGATAAAATCTCTAGTATCTCTCCTTCCTTAAATTATTTAGGCAAGATGAATATGCTCTAGATCTCTGGATTTTTTTTTAATACACGTTACATTTTATTTTATTTATTTATTTTTATATATTTATTTTGGCTGCATCGGGTCTTAGTTGCGGCACGCAGAATCTTCGTTGCAGCATGCATGATCTTTTGTTGTGGCGTGCAGGCTTCTCTCTAGTTGTGACACGCAGGCTCTAGAGCACGTGGGCTCTGTAGTTTGCGGCACACAGGCTCTCTAGTTGAGGTGTGCAGGCTCAGCAGTTAAGGCACGCAGGCTTAGCTGCCCTGTGGCGTGTGGGATCCTAGTTCCCCAACCGGGGATCAAACCCATGTCCCCTGCATTGGAAGGCAGATTCTTAACCACTGGACCACCAGGGAAGTTCCTGGAAGGTTTTTTTTAAGAAACTCCTAATAACACAGGGAGGGGGAAGGGTAAGCTGGGACAAAGTGAGAGAGTGGCATGGACTTATATATACTACCAAATGTAAAATAGGTAGCTAGTGGGAAGCAGCCACATAGCACAAGGAGATCAGTTCAGTGCTTTGTGACCACCTAGAGGGGTGGGATAGGGAGGGTGGGAGAGAGACGCAAGAGGGAGGAGATATGGGGATATATGTATATGTGTAGCTGATTCACTTTGTTATAAAGCAGGAACTAACACACCGTTGTAAAGCAGTTATACTCCAATAAAGATGTTAAGGGACTTCCCTGGTGGCACAGAGGTTGGGAGTCCACCTACCATTGCAGGGGACACATTGCAGGGGGGGGTTCGAGCCCTGGTCTGGAAAGATCCCACATGCCATGGAGCAACTAAGCCCGTGCGCCACAACTACTGAGCCACATGCCACAACTACTGAAGCCCGCACGCCTAGAGCCTGTGTTCCGCAGCAAGAGAAGCCACCGCAATGAGAAGCCCGCGCACCGCAACAAAGAGCAGCCCCTGCTCACTGCAACTAGAGAAAGCCCGTGCAGCAATGAAGATCCAACGCAGCCAAAAATTAATTAATTAATTTAAAAAAAAAAAAAAGAAAGAAAACTCCTAACAGAGGTTGCCTCCAGAGAAAGGAACTGGGGAACAGTGGTGAGAGGAAGACTTATTTTTCTCTACATATTCTTTTGTACTTTTTGAATTCTGTGTCACATACATATATTACTTATTTTTAAATTTTAATTAACAGATTTTTTTAATGAGTAGGCGCTACAGAAAAGTAGTTGTATTATTCCATGTATAAATGATTAAGAGCAGCAATCAAAGTTAATTAACTAACAAACATTTATTTCAGTCAACCAGATATTACTTAGCACATGCTAAGCAAAATGCTAGACAGATCCATACAGAATTGTCCCTACCCACCCACAAGGAATTTATAATCTAGTAGATTAAACACATACATCTACACACAAACCCATACATATCTCCAATACATAAGTGATACACAGTGTCACAGTAGTGAAGCAAAGAAAATTATTTCTGGCAGAGGACCCTGAAAAGGCAAATGAAAGACAGGATTCAAACAGTCAAAAACACAAGGAGAGAATGGCAAGAGTAAAGGCTTATTGGTAGGAAAATGCAATATGTATTTAGGGGGTCATGATTATTCCAGACTTGTTGGAACATTATTCCTAGGAGAATAACAGCATGTAAAGCTAGAAAAGCAAGTTGTAGGGGGAGCATATCATGGAGGGCTTTCAATATATATAGTACATATACAGACTACCTATCATTGTAAAAAATATTTTGGGGGGCCTGGAGGGGGCCACTATAAAATAAGAATATTTAATTTCTCTCTCTTTTTTTTTTTGGCTGTGCTGCGCGGCATGTGGGATCTTAGTTTCCCAACCAGGGATCAAACCCGCGCCCCCTGCAGTGGAAGTGCAGAGTCTTAACCACTGGACCACTGGGGAAGTCCGTTTAATTTCTCTTTTAAAGAACTAAGAGAATGACAGAAAACACCTATACTGAGAACAACACAGCAACAAGTAAATAACAAACACTACACTACAAATTGCAAACAAAAGTGTCAACAGGACTTAACTGAGATCTAATAGGATCTACATGCTATTTGGAAGGCTTTCTGGAGGAAATAAATTTTGAACTGGGATACCAACTGAAATAATCAACCTAACACTCAATCAAAATTCATTAGGCATCAGAAGCTAACAATTTTCTAAGATAGCAAAGATCTAAGCAAAAAATCACTGTCTTAAGTTTCTTAGTAAAAAAGAAACATCTCAGGAATAAAGAGGAATTATTTTCAAGGACTATGCAGAGTTGCCTAATCTCCCTCCAAGCCTGAGCATGTCTCCTCACCCAAGAATCTCCCAAGGGAATTTGCCCTTGATGCTCAAATGGGAAGCTCCAATGAACCACTTGCTGTCTGGTAGCCAATGGCCTAGAACCCCTTGCCGTAAGGTCACAAAGGCCGGCAGAGACCTCACGAGTATGGTAGAAAAGAACTGAAGGTTTACCTTTTATCAGAAATAATATGAGAAGGAATGACCAAATACACACCAACGAATATCCCCCAGCCAAATAAGCTAGTGGTTTATCTGCTCAGAGACTGCGAGCAACATATATTCTTTGAAAGCACGATCTGTTTAAAGCTGGGCCTATAGGATTACAATGGTGCTTTGCTGCATTCTGCAACTGGCAACTCCCTCTAGATCTAAACAAAAGCAGGAGAAACAGAAACAATAAATTGGATCCTTCATGGAATACCAAAAATTCTCTTTAGAATGAGTTAAAGACTTAAATGTAAAAAAGCAAAACCTGAAAACTTTTAGAATATAAGAGGGTGTTCCCTGGTGGTCTAGTGGTTAGGATTTAGCGCTTTCACTGCCGTGGCTCAGGTTTAATCCCTGGTTGGGGAACTGAGATCCCACAAGCCACGTGGCGTGGCCAAAAAAATATATGAGAATATTTTTATAATTTCAGCATAGGGGAGACGTACCTAAATAGGAAACAAAAAGCAGAACCCATAAAAAAAAAACTGGTAAATTAAACCATGTTAAAATTAAAGACATTTATTCAAAAGACACCATAAAAAAGAGGAAAAGATAAATCACAAACTGGGAGAAAATATATGTAACACATATAATAAAGAAGCAAAGAAGAATGGATAAAGAAGATGTGGTACATATATACAACAGAATATTACTCAGCCATAAAAAGGAACGAAATTGGGTCATTTGTAGAGACATGGATGGACCTAGAGACTGTCATAGAGAGTGAAGTAAGTCAGAAAGAGAAAAACGAATAACATATTAACGCATATATATGGAATCTGAAAAAAAATGGTATAGACGATCTTATTTACAAAGCAGAAATAGAGACACAGACACAGAAAAAAACGTATGGATACAAAGTGGGAAAGGGGTTGGGGTGGGGGTGGGGGGATGAGCTGGGAGATTGGGATTGACATATATACACTATTGATACTATGTATCAAATAGATAACTTCTGGCAACCTACTACATAGTACAGAGAACTCTATCAATGCTCTGTGGTGACCTAAATGGTAAGGAAATCCAAAAAAAGAGGGGATATATGTATACGTATAGCTAATTCACTTTGCTGTACAGTAGAAACTAACACAGTATTGTAAAGCAACTATAATCCAATAAAAATTTTAAAAAAAAAGAAGCAATATCCATAATATAACTGCTACAAAACTATAAGGATAGACATATAAACCCTCCCCAAAACTGGCAACAGACATGAACAGGCATTTCACAGAATAAGGAAAATACAAACAGTAAATATATATACGAAAAGACTATGAGCTTCATTAATAGTCAATAAAATTACAAAATAAGATTATTAATGAGAAACCATTTTACACCTCCAAAATAGCACAAAATTTTAATTTGACAATACCAAAAGTTGGTAAAAATACAGACCAAGTGGCTGTTGAGTCTGTAAATTGATACAACTCATTTGGATAACAATTTGGCATTATCTTGCAAAGCTGAAGAAGTTCATATGCTATACCTCAGCAATTCCACTGCTAAGACTATACCCCAGGGAAATGAACAAAAAATTTACAACAGTTGGCTAAGGGAGGGGAGACGTGACTAATAGGGAAGGGCATACCCGCTGCCCCAGTTTTGGTAATGTTCTGTTTTTAAGCTGGGTTGGGGACACTGATGTCCCTTATATGCTGTATAAACCCTAACCCTTACTCATTCCATCCAAAAGTCAATGAGAGAATCAGAATACCACAGTGGTATTCCTGACTGTTATTACCTGTATGATCTTAACCAAGTTTCTTAGCCTCTCTGATTCCCAGTTTACAGTTCTGCATTGCATAATGGAGATAGTACCTCCTCACCCATTTGTTGTAAGGCCTGGCATGCTATTAGGAATATTAAAACCCAAAAAAAGGTTGGCTGTTATTATGATAATGCCTGCTCTGTTAAGTCTTCCCTGGCTAACCCACTCCCCCAGAGAGTATTAGTACTCCTTTTTTGTCACCCCATGGCACAGGACATACCTCTATTTAAACATATCTTATACTCATTTATAATTATTTATTTAATCTCTCTCTCCCATGAGTCTATGAGCCTCTCAGAAAGAGACCATAATTTATCACCTTTTTATCCTCAATGCCTAACATATAGTAAGAAAAATGATAAATACTGAATGAACAAATGAATAACTGAAAGAATATCAAGACTGACTCTTCAGTATTGGTACAGCTCACATCCACCTCTTGTGAGAACAATTACTTCATAGAAGACAAGGACTCTACGCCAGGCAGGCAAACCTTCTTTCTGTATCCCATGTTTGTTTCTGTACTAGAAGTTACAAATCTTCCATATTAGGCACTCTATGGACAAAAAGAACCCACATTTATCCACCAGTCAAATCATAATGCTTCTGTTTTCACATGTATTTTCCTGAAGTCTTCTCATATGCTATTTGCATGTTCACATTTCTTCTGTGAAATATACAATTCTTTATGTAATTGTCCATTCTTCCCATATGTATATATGTGTCTTATTTTCTTTGGTTCTAAATAGATTATTAGTGCTCGCTTCGGCAGCACATATACTAAATAGATTATTAGTAGACCATTAAGTTATTTTTTTTCTTCATTGCTTAAAAGTTGTTCTTATTCAATTAGAAATTAGATTCTCCAAAGGCAAAGACTCAGGTTTTTTTTCTTTTTCATGGTGCTTTGATGTCTAATACAGAGCTATGTAAACCACGAAAACCCTGATGGGCTTTCTGAGAGGAAAGAAGGTACCAGGGAGCTGAACAACCATCAGCTGGCCCTTCTGAGGTTTATTTTCACTCGATCTCTCAAACATCCCGGAGAAGCACCAAAGACACAGAGTTTTTAAGGTTTCCAGAGCTAGCCAAGGAACGCGCCATAGTTCTGTGTTTTGTTGAGAGTGACCCAAAATTACTAAACTAGTAAACAACTTGCTAGACTCAAGAAATTTACTCAAAGGGTGGAGGTAAGAGAAAATCAAACCAAGAAAAAAGATGGTGCCCTGACAGGATACAACTGGAAAATCCTCCCAACCTGATAATCAGGTGACCAGTGTACCTCAACTCTGCCATTCCCCCTCCTCCCTCTATGGAGATTCTGAGGTTATCCCAAGAATTATATGCAAGGTGAGCTACTGAGATAAGCTCAAAGTTGTCCTAAGATGCCCCTTCTGCCAGCTTGGAGATGAAAAATGAAACAAGACTTCTTTCCCCCACTCATCTTTTAACCACTCAGGGCACCGAACATGACAACTAATGGTGAAAGTTGGCTGAGTACGACAAAGATTAAAAAGTGAGCCTGGTGGGCTTCCCTGGTGGCTCAGTGGTTAAGAATCCGCCTGCCAATGCAGGGGACACAGGTTCAAGTCCTGGTCCGGAAAGATCCCACATGCCTCAGAGCAACTAAGCCCATGTGCCACAACTACTTAGCCTATGCTCTAGAGCCCACGAGCCACAACTACTGAGCCCATGCACCACAACTATTGAAGCCCGTGTGCCTAGAGCCCGTGCTCTGCAACAAGAGAGGCCACCGCAATGAGAAGCCCACACACTGCAAAGAAGAGCAGTTCCCGCTCACTGCAACTAGAGAAAGCCTGGGGGCAGCAATGAAGACCCAAAGCAGCCATAAATAAATAAATAAATCTATTAAAAAAAAAAGTGAGCCTGGGACTTCCCTCATGGCCCAGTGGTTAAGAATCCGCCTTCCAATGCAGGGAACGTGGGTTCGATTCCTGGTCGGGGAACTAAGATCCCACATGCTGTGGGGCAACTAAGCCCGTGTGCTCTAGAGCCTGCGTGCCACAACTGGAGAGCCCATGCGCCACAATTAGAGAGCCCGTGCACTGCAACTACTGAGCGTGTGCACTCTGCAGCCTACATGCCAAAACTAGAGAGAAGCCTGCACACAGCAAAGAGCCTGCGTGCCGCAACGAAAGATCCTGCATGCTGCAACTAAGACCCAACACGGCCAAATAAAAAAATAAATAAAAAGAACCCCCCCATATCGTTCTTTAAAAAAAAAAAAAAGTGAGTCTGGAGGATTTCCCTGGTGGCACAGTGGTTAAGAATCCGCCTGCGGGCTTCCCTGGTGGTGCAGTGGTTAAGAATCCGCCTGCCAATGCAGGGGACACAAGTTCGAGCCCTGGTCCAGGAAGATCCCACATGGCACGGAGCAACTAAGCCCATGCACCACAACTACTAAGCCTGTGCTCTAGAGTCCGCAAGCCACAACTACTGAGCCCGCATGTCACAACTACTGAAGCCCGTACACCTAGAGCCCATGCTCCACAATGAGAAGCCCGCACACTGCAACGCAGAGTAGCCTCCCACTCGCCGCAACTAGAGAAAGCCCGCATGCAGCAACAAAGACCCAACGCAGCCAAAAATAAATAAATAAATAAATAAAAAGGAAAAACAAAGTGAGTCTGTATGATTGTACGTAGAGAATTGCAGTGATTAAGTCTCATAAGGCCTGCCCGTTTTGTATATCAGGGGTCATCCTCCACTGTCATCAGGCAGAATCTAGTCCACAGACATACATTTTTCCTCCTGTAAAAGGTTTTTAAATAATTTAACTAGTTGCCAACAGTTTAAAACACAATGATCTGAATTCCCAGTTTCTCTTGAAAAATAGGAAGAATGGTCATACTGTGCCCACATTCCAGTACACTACAGTCACTAGTACATCCTAATACATTCCCTCCTGGCTCACTTCCCTCATTTACATTACCTGCCTGATACTCAGGCATTTGAGCTTGTAATCCCTGCTTTATTTACATGATGGCAACAAATCATTACTTCCATGATCACATCCACTGCAACTGGGGCCCCAAATCACCACAGTGCCCTACTACATTTTCATTTAATTTAAACAACTGCTGTGGAACACACTGAAATACAGAAAAAGAGGAACAATAAAAACTGAACACCTGCCAATTACATTTACAAAGCTCTTCCAGCCAGAGATAAAATGAACCTCCCTTTCTCCCTTCAACTCAACCCCACAATTACCCCAACAGCAGAATCACTCTAATTAGTCACCTTGAACCCCAGGGACAGACTGTGATCAATCAACCGAAGTGGTGTAAAAAGACTAGGCTGATCCTTCCAGTGAGTACTGTATAAATACAATGGGTCTCCTCAAAAGCAGGAGCTGTGTCTTTTTCCTCTCCAGCTGCTCACACTAGCCAGTCTAAGTACCCTATCAATGAAGTTATTATCTAAAAGTAGCAGTCATTCTGCCTTCTGGAACACGGGGAAGTGAACTAGTAGTGTAACTCTGAGAACTTCGAGTTCAACTGGGATTGGCGCCCAGCTACTCATGAGGAGATGTGCCTACAACCTGAGTTCCGACTGTGCCAATGAGCATCAATGTCAAGGTTAGAACATACTGTCTACCACCACCTTTAAAAAGAAGCTGAAGAAAAAAAAAAAAAAAAAAGCTTAAATACAAGTCTTGAAGGAAAAACAAATTTTCTGATCTGGGATGGGGGCTGGGAGTAAAGAACTATTCCTATCCAGAAAATGACTTTTTAAAGTAAGAAAAGGTAAAATCTTGTTGCCTGACTTAACCTCCAGGCCCAACTGAAAAGATGCTGAACTGGTCACACTATCAACCCAAAGACTAGACTGCCTATTATGCAAAGCATTATCAACTCAACAGGGCTCAACAGGGCATATCAACCCAGATGAGAAAGGCAGACCCATCAAACCTGGATACTTCCCGAGGTGACTATGTCATTTCATTAGCCATTCTAAATTACTTTTTTGGAAATTCTACAATATAGATCAGCAAGTTAAAATGCAAACAGTTTCCTATACCATTTCCACCTCACTTATTTTATTTATTTACTTACTTTCTTATTTATTTATTTATTTATGGCTGTGTTGGGTCTTCGATGCTGCGCACGGTTTCTCTCTAGTTGCGGCTAGCAGAGGCTACTCTTCGTTGCGGTGCACAGGCCTCTTGTATGGCCTCTCTTGTTACGGAGCACAGGCTCTAGGCACACGGGCTTCATTAGTTGCAGCACTCAGGCTCAGTAGTTGCGGCACGCAGGCCCTAGACTGTGCAGGCTTCAGTAGTTGTGGCGCATGGGCTCAGAAACTGTGGCTTGCGTGCTCTACAGCGCAGGCTCAGTAGTTGTGGCCCATGGGCTTAGCCGCTCCACAGCATGTGGGATCTTCCTGGACTAGGGATCAAACCTGTGTCCCCTGCACTGGCAGGCGGATTCTCAACCACTGCACCACCAGGGAAGTCCCACCCCATTTATTTTAAATCAATAAGTATCAATACAGCAACCTAAATGTCCATAAACAGATGAATGGATAAAGAAGATGTGGTACATATATACAATGGAATATTACTCAGCCATAAAAAAGGAACAAAATTGGGTCATCTGCAGAGACGTGGATGGACCTAGAGACTATCATACAGAGTGAAGTAAGTCAGAAAGAGAAAAATAAATAACGTATATTAACACATATATGTGGAATCTAGAAAAATGGTACAGATGAACCTATTTGCAAGGCAGGAATAGAGACACAGATGTAGAGAACGAATGTGTGGACACGGGGTGGGGGAAGGGGGGTGGGATGAATTGGGAGATTGGGATTGACATATATGCACTACCATGTGTAAAAGAGATAGCTAGTGGGAACCTGCTGTACAGTGCAGGGAGCTCAGCTGGGTGCTCTGTCTTGACCTAGATGGGTGGGATGGGGGTGTGGGAGGGAGGCCCATAGAGGGAGGCAATATATGTATACATAATATATACATATAGCTGATTCACTTCCTTGTACAGCAGAAACTAACACAACACTGTAGAGCAACTATACCCCAATTAAAAAAAAAAAACAATATAAACAATGCTATCTCCCCTACCAACGTGCGTGCGCGCGCGCGCGCGCACACACACACACACAATTTCAGGAGAGCAGAGTTTAGTCACTCTAGAACCTAGATAGTTTTCCCTTCTAACACAATGAGGTTTTGATCCTTCTTATTACTACCTCACCATGCAAAAGTCCTGACTGCCAGGGCTAGAATCAGGCCACAAGTCAGGATCACATACTAGAACTAATCCTAGGGGGGTCTTCCCTGGTGGTGCAGTGGTAAAGAGTCTGCCTGCCAATGCAGGGGACACGGGTTCAAGCTCTGGTCCAGGAAGATCCCACATGCTGCGGAGCAACTAAGCCCGTGTGCCACAACTACTGAAGCTGCACTCTACAGCCCACGAGCCACAACTACTGAGCCCACGTGCTGCAACTACTGAAGCCTGTGAACCTAGAGCCTGTGCTCCACAGCAAGAGAAGCCACCGCAATGAGAAGCCCGCGCACTGCAACGAAGAGTAGCCCCCGCTCGCCACAACTAGAGAAAAGCCCACGCGCAGCAATAAAGACCCAGTGCAGCCAAAAATAAAATAAATAGGCACAGATAACACTTATTGAGTATCCACTATATGCTGAAAAGCATTTAGGTTGACATGCTCTAGCTAGACTGGTGCACATACATTGCTACTGCTTTTAAGAAACGCATAAACTGAACAGAGCAATCCCCAAATGGACCTTTCCATTTGCGTCCTCCACAGGGCTCAGAGGAGTGCCTTGTGTACCTAATTTAAAGGCATACAAATTTCTATGTCGTGTATCAAAAGACACTGTACCTACACTCTTCCTCATTTTTAAAGGCATTCTTTACCCTTGAGGGACTTTTATAGCTTTACAATACAGCAGTTTATCAAAGATCATCATAGTGCCATAAACTATAGTTTTGGGGTTGTTCCATCATTCACTCTGCAGCCCTGACCCTACCACTTTTTATTTGACTGAACACCTCTCATGACCTCTTCTTACCCACTAAAAATAACAGGCCCAACTTCACAGGTATTCAAATCCCTCTCTGCTCTCGTCCAAATATGTCATAATAGAGTGGCTTCCTTGTGACTGAACTTCATCTCCTTAGGCCAAGTGAAGACCTGGGGAGGAAATGCCAACCAAGAACATACACCAGAAGAGAATATTACACAATATAAAAGATTGTGTAAAAGAAAAAACAGGCTCAGAAGGTAAGTCCAGTGTTTACATACAGTCCCAGACTGGCAGGTGAGCAGCCCCATAAAAGGAAAGCCTTCTCTTAGCCCAGGTCCCCAGGAGGCTGGCCTCAGTCCTTCCACACCTTTTCTCACTACCTGGTCTAGGTTGCATTAGTTCATCATCATTAATGAAGCAGTTCAGCTGAATTAATGAGGCAGTCACACAGAAGTGGGCGCTGCACAAAATCTGGAGAGACTCTCATATCTAAGGTCTAAAAATCAACCCTGAAAAATAGATACAATACTCTTCAGATTTGCTTTCAGCTTCTGAGGACTGGAGTCTTTAGGATGCAAAAAGCTCCAGAAGAGAGAAACTGAAAGCTAGGTTAAGCCTAGAAACACAGGGAGGATTCCGGTACCCGCAAGGGTTGAAAGGCCAGAGTTGAAGTCGTCCCTCCGGCGGCAGGGGCCTGACCTTTGCCCCCTACACCTCTCCCAGTTCCCTCCCACAGCAATCTCTCCCTCGTCTCGTTCCTGCCCCTGCGTCCTTAACCCACCCCGGCTCATTCAGTTTAAGGGCCCTCCTCCTCTTAGTCCCTCTCGCTATGTCAGGGCGGCCTTCATGACACTGGAACTCTAAGAAGAGACTTCGCTGACCTGTCAGCGGATCCAAAATGGCGGGGCCTAGTCCCAGGACCGGCAGCCGCTGCTCATGTCCAGCCCAGGCCCCGAAGGCGTCCCCGAGCGGCTCTCCCGGCTCTGGTGGCAGATGGGAGCAGGGAAGAAGCCCGTTTCTGGGAGTTGAGGCCGAAGTCAAGGCCCGCAGAATCAGTCAGGAAGAGTCGGCCGGAACGGGCGGTGGAGCCGGCTACCTTCCCTGTCAGCTCACTGACGTGGTAACTAGCCTCAGTCTAGCCCGCTGCCTGGTCACTGCACGAGCCCTGCCGCGCACAGCCAATCATAGGTTGGCATCGTGAAAAGTGGCATTCCAGCAATCCAATCGAAGAAAGGAAATTGGCTTCGGGAGGCGGGTAGTGCCTAAAGAGGCGAGATTACAAGAGAAAGAAAAGGGTAGGCAGGGAATAACCAACGGATATGAGGACTCTCTGAGTGACAGTACTGAGAAACCAATAAAAAAGGAGAAAGTGCGCTGGGCAGTTGGAGAGGTGGAGTTAGGTAGAGTTCGGTTGCAGTGCACGGTTTGGCAGTGGCTGCTGGGCATTATGGGGAAGAAAGCTACGACTTGCTGGAAAGGGGGCGGAGTCCTTTTTGAGAGCCTGAGTGGACGACCCTACTACCCCTAAGCGCAAGCCCGTCGCCGCTCCCTATTAAAGTCACCTGGGCCAATACCGTGACCCTTGAGGGATCATTTCCTTTCTAGGCAGTTCTGAGCTCCTTCCAGGATGGAGGGAGCAATCTATTCCAACCTCCCTTCCCCCACCGTCGCGTCTGCTTGCCCTGTTTGGCTTCTCATAAATGAATCTGTCCCATCCCAACTTTGTTTCTATGTCTTGTGCCCCATTCCTATCATCCTGAAATAGAGACAATGGGAGGTGACAAAAAGCTTGGATATCTAATCCAGGTCCTTTCATTTTACAGAGCAGGAAATTGAATCCCAGAATGGAAAGATGGCCCCCACCATCTGTATAGCTAGTTAATGACAGAGCAGAGAAACAAACCTAGGTGTCCTCACCCCCAGTCCAGCTCTCTTTTTCACTGCCCATCAATACCTCTTATGCTTTAGTTTATCAGACTGTGACTCCCAGCTCTGACCATCATCCTAAGCCTTGGACACTCTTTACCTACCTAGAAAAAAGATAATCACACAGGTTATTCCACATCACCACTGACAGGAAACTGCAGCCTTTCCTGAAGCCTTAGAAATGCTGAGAGGCCTGAGGGCAAGATACCCACCGCAGTCTTCACTCTCCTGCCCCCAGCTGCCTCTCCCCTGGCAAAAGATGATAGAGGTTGCTAGGATATTTAGAATTACCTATAAGTGAGAGTGTGTAGAAAGAGGACAGAAGGATGAGTTTTCTCCTTGCAGATTGAATGGTGGAATTCCCAGCCCATCTGCTGGAATAAATCCCAGTGTCCCTACAGACCTGAAGAGACTGCTAGGAGACAATGAAAAAAGATACCAACTCTCTCCCCATTTCCTCCCATTTATGGATGACTCAAGTCCAGGGAAGCTCCATTCCTAACCCCATAGGACTGTGGTCTCAAAACCAGACATCCAAAGACCATCCTCGTGCTAGAATCCTCTAATACCAAGAAACCATCAGGCCTGAAATCAGAATTGAAGAACTCCTTAACAGCTTCTTGTACCTGCATGTTGGGCTCCTGATCTCTGGGTCCAGCTGAGGATCTTGCCTCTTTCACCCAACGAGAGTCAGGGGCAGAGGATACAACCACCATAGCACATCTTTCTAGCCCATCTCTGAGCCATTTTCCACCTTCATTTGAAAACTGGGATTTGGTCTCCTGGGCTCATCTCAGATTGAGAGGTCCTGCATAACCAACTGAAAAATCTTCTAAGTGGGACAAAACTCCCTACTACCCTATCTCCACTCCTACATACCTCCAGAAATCAATCAACCTAAAAGTATGAATGGAATTGTGTGTTAGAGATAAGGAGGAGAGAGATGACAATGTCCCAGCCCCTTCTAACCTCCATCATCTTACCAGACAAAACATCTCCCTCTCAGATTTTAGTACTGAGTGTCTACATCATGCCTAGGAATAGAAAGATGAGGAAGACATGGTCCTTGCCCTCCTAAATCTTAGCATCATAGGGGACAACACATAATCTGATCTCTTCCATATCATGGGTGG
Organism: Tursiops truncatus; assembly: GCF_011762595.2. Lineage (NCBI taxonomy): Eukaryota > Metazoa > Chordata > Mammalia > Artiodactyla > Delphinidae > Tursiops > Tursiops truncatus. The sequence continues at coordinate 26,014,850 of NC_047049.1, forward strand.
GGAAATAGAGATACACACAGCAGGGCTGGGGGAGCAAGACACTACACATCTGGCTAACGTGGGAATTCAGGAAAGGCTTCCCAGAGAGAATGAGGCCTGAGTGGAGCTTAGGGGGATGAGTAGGAGTTGACAAAATGAAGACTGGTTAGAAATATGTTACTGTCAGAGGTGTGCAGAAAACCACTAGGAGACTGGAGATTAAGACAGGGTCAGGTCCCGAAAGTCTGCTGTGCCACGCAAGGGAGCTTAGCCTTTATCCTGAGGGCAAACAGGAGCCACTGAAGGGTTTTAAGCAAAGACATGACTGGTCAGATTCACCTTAGGAGTATATTATATAATAGGGCTTAGGGCCCTCAGGGACACCCTAGAAACCCAGCCTGACTCCACATGTTGCTTGGGACATCTGTCCTATCCCTTGCAACTCCCTAACCTGCAAGCACCAAGGCCACACCTTGCCCACAGAACTGAATTTGGTATCACCAAGGAGCAGGTAGCCCTGGTAAGGCTGGGAGAACATAGCTTGTGTGAGACAAGAGTGCAGACTGACAGGGAACTTGCCCAGGCCTCTGAGGAGTGCCCAGCCCAAGCCCTGAGAACCAGCTAGAACCTCTTTTAATTTTGCGGGGGGAGAGGGAGTAAGGGAGTCATAGTTAAGTTACTTGTCCAAGGTCACTCAGTGATGTTGCAGCTGGTGGCAGGGTTAGAATACTGTTTTAGTTTGTCACACTCCAAACTCTGCTTTCTCCACGAAGCCACCTTCCTTGGAGGAGAGGAAAAAAGGGCTGGGGTGGGGGTGGGGATGGGGGGTGGGGGCGCAGCCGAGAAGAGGAAGAGAGAAAAATGCAAGGAAAAAAGGAAAAAGAGGATCAGAAAGAGAAATTAGTCTTTCGAAGTGGCAGGGGAGGGAGGAGTGAGACAAACAGCAGGGGCAGAGTGGTGGCGGAGAAAATAAAAGAGGAAAGAAAGGCGAGACGTGGGAGGATTGGAGCAGAGACAAAAGGGCAGAGAGACAGACAGCGACAAGTGGAGAAAAACGCCGAAACTTGAGCGGCAACGAAGTCTGAGCGCTGAAACCCCACGGCCTCTCCCGGCCCGTGCGCCCTCCCACCTGGTCCTATCCCCCAGCACCGTTCCAGTTCGCTCGGTGTGGCGGCCTGGTCCCACCTCGCCGCCGACCGGCCCCGGTTCCGCGGGGATACCCGGTCCACTCTACGCTCGCCCGCTCGGTTCCGCCAAAATGTTCTTCAGCAGCGCCGTTTCAGCCACGTGGGAGGGGCGTGGTCCAGTTGCTGAGGAGCGCCTCCGATTGGCTAGGGGGCGGGGTTCCTGGCGGCGCGCCGGCCGGACCACCCCCCTGAAGGCGGGGCCAGAAAATTCACAGCTGGAAAGGGTGGAGCCCCGGTAGCGCAGCTGGAAGGGGGCGGGGCCCGACGCGCGAGGCTCGCAGCGGCGGGCTGGGGGCGCCCTGGACTGCCATAAAGTGAATGGGCGCCAGCGGGGGGTGGCAGTCCGCGGCGAGGCTTACTCTCTCCCAGCGAGTCCGGGAGCGCCGGAGCGGAGCGGCGGCCCGGGCGCAGGGGGGCGGCCCCCACCCCGGCCGGGTGCCCGGCCTCTGGCCCCTGCTTGCCCTCCAGACTGCGGCCGCCGCCGCCGCTGCCGGGAGTCTGCCTGCTGCGGGACTCACTGTGAGTGCTTGACCATGCGGGGGACAGGGGCTCACGGGGCCGAGGGGCCATGGCCGGACTTCGGGATCCCTAAAACGGGACCTAGGGCTGCTGAACTGGAGAACGGTGCCTGGGGAACGGGTCGAGACAGGGAGGGGGGACTGCAGACCTGGGGCCAGGACTTAGAAAAAGGGAAACTTAGCGCCAGGACTCGGGGGACAGAGAAGGGGAAGACTCGAGGGATCCGAAGAGAAGTCGGAGACATGAGGTCAGGACAGGGGCTCCGCGAAGCAGGGAGTAGAGTCGGGAAACCATTACCAGAAAGCGCCCCGGAATCCGGGGGCGCGGGGCCGACAGCCAAGGAGCCAAAGGGGTTGGCGAGGCCCTGGCCAGTGGGGGCAGCTGGCGGCGGGCGCCCAGCAAGGCGGCAGTTGGCAGTGCCCAACACCCCTCGGCTGGGTCTCAGACTCCAGGGACCGGGAGCAGGGGTGCGTTAGTCGCACAAGCTTCTCTCTTCCCAGCTGCTTTGCAATTGGGATAGGAACCGTGTTGTGAGAACCCGACAGCGACCGGGTCAGATGGCCGCTGTGTGGGCTGCAAGGCCGAGGTTGGGTAGTCCGAGTGACCAGGCGGTGGGTCTGGTGTGTCTGCTTGGGGTGTCAGGGCCCCGATGGGTCCCGACCTGGGGCAGCCACGGAATTGGACGGAATGTCCGCGGCGCGCGGGGCTCAGGGCTTACAGAATGTCCGGCGCAGCGAGGTTGGTCTCTCCGGAGCAGGCGCTGTGTCGGGCAGTGGTGGACAGAATGTCCCTGGCCGAGTGGCATGTCCATTTACCCCGCAGCGCCTGCCCAGCTGCTGCGTGTACGGTGGTGTTTGCTGTGGTGGGTTGCCTAGAATCGCAGCTCACACTTTTCAAACTTGTCTCTGCTCCTAGGGGCTGCGGGACATGGAGCAGGGAGTGAGAGTAAAGGCTGAAGCCTGGCCTTGGGCTGGAGTGGCCCGGGAGACATTCCCTCTCTAACCCAGACTAGATGCGATCTGAGCATCACCCCGGACTTCCAGAATCCAAATTTGTGGAGAGAGAGCCAATGGTGGGACTGCTAGTGGGAACCAAGACCAGGAAAGGAAGGAATGAACCACAAAGGGCAATGAGAGGGCAAAGAAGAGCCTAGCACAAGCCCCTGACAGCTTCAGTTCCCTCACAAACTCAGAGTCAACCCCTAATTCCAATACAGCTGACCAGGTACCCCCCAGACTCTGCCTGGGTGTCAGCAGGCTAAAGTCTCCTTTCCCACAGTGGGCAGGAGCCCAGGCCCAAAGAGAAAACTGCAGCCCTTTAGCAAAGCAAACCCTGTGGTCTTGTTTCCCTTTTTGCTTCCTCAGTCCCACCAATCCCCACACCACTCTGGTGGCTGAGAGGAGGTAGGAAGGAGACACAGAATCCAGACACTGGGATCCAACACGGGACTTTATTGGCCTCCATCTCTGGTTGGGAAGGATGTCTCAGCCCTACCCAACTACCCTGTTTGCTTTTCCTACAGCTGGGAGAGGGCCCTGATTTCTTTGGACCCGTACAATGACCGCCCATCCTGACTCCAACTCTTTAACCAGAGCCCAGTTAAGCTGAAGGGAACAGAGTAGAGAGAACTCTCCCAGTCTATGTAAGTAAGCAAAACAGCCCATTTGGCGACTGAGTTTCATGGGGACAAGTGCAGGGTAATATGTTTAGCAATGAGTAATCTAAACAAGTGGGTTTCAACCTTTCTTACCCTCCAACCATGAATGACATAAAATACGTCCTCCCCACACTCCCACCTCCACTCCTTACTTTTAAATTCACTTATCACCAGCTAGAACATTGTTTTCCAAACTCTTTTGTCCCTCTCCCCTTTTTGATAAATATAGAGTCATATCCCAGTTACCCCCATCACATTCTGATACCCTTTTCAAGGGGCTTGTGCTCCCATTGTCTTTGAAAACCACTGAAATTATGGGTGAAATGAAAGGCTGAGTCAGGAAAGGAATAGGGAAGGCATTACCTGAAGACTGTAGCCCTAAGTTCTACTTTTGCCAAAAAGGCCAAAAAGCAATGGCATTATAATAAAGATGACTAGAAACAAAAGGCAGACCTCCTGCCCCTGCATAAAGCCATTTAGCTGAGTGCATGCCTGGTCATTGGCTCTTAGGGAGAATCTCATGGACCTAGAGAAGGGTCAGAGAATGGTGGCAGAAGGGGGAGCCAGAGGCTGCTGGAGAGAGCAAACTTGAAGGTTTAGGCCTTTGGAAAGTGAGATAGGATGGAAATTCACAAAATAAGGAAAGGCCTAGATAAGCAGATTTGTTTGCTCCCCAAATCCTGAAACCAGAGATGAGGGGGCCTCTTAGAACTGGAATGATGCAAGCACAGGATGAATAGGAAAATGTTCCTTGGCACACTGTGGGCAGCAAACTTCCAGAGCTCTTTTCCAGAGAGGTGGTAGAGGCAGGAAGTAGAAAAGGAATCCTTAAGGGCTTGGAAGGATCAATGCATGTCAGAGCTACAAATGGTTGCTGGAGCGGAGGGGGTGAGGAGTGGAAAGAGCTCAGTCCCTGGTCTTAGGAGAACTGGATTAGAATCTCTTCAATCTGTGTAACCGTGAACAAATTCGTCTTCTTAGAGATGCAATAGGGATGGTCATTCCTGCCATTCGAAGTGGTTTTAAGAGTTAAACGAAATCATATATTTGAAAGCCCTTTGCAAATGGAGAAGCACCACAGAAATAAGAAACATTATTGCTGTTATTATGCCCAAACTGTAGGTCCCCTGTAAGCACAGAATCTTCATTTCGAAGGGTGGTGTCTCAAGCCTTAGATCAGCCTGCTAGCGTCCGTGATCCAGTCATGGGAAGATTCTCAATGACAGATGAGACACCCTATCCTAGGCTTCAGATGCCAGCCACTATCCCTCCCCAAGAAGAGTTCCAGGGAGCTCCCCAAATGCTTAGATCCTCTACCAGACCAAATATCCTGATCTGATCCCTGCCTGCCTCCTGCTCAAGGATGTGAATATGGACCCGGGACCCAGGTCCAGGAAGGGAGGGCAGAGGAGGCAAGCTGGAGCTGAGTTGGGGATGAGCACAAGAGAAAGACAACACCCAAATCTTTTCTTCTCCATTTACTCTAAATGATGCTTCCTAGAGTGTGAGGGAGGGAGATGGCAGCTAACCTGAAGGATCCACTAGGTCCTGAGCTTTGGGACTATCTAGAGTGTCTAGAGTGTCTAGTCCCTAGTCACTGACAGGGACTCATGATAAGAGTGATAGGGAAAGAAAAGAAAAGGCAGTGGGGTGAGAAAGCTGCTTTCAGAACTCTCTCCACTCCTCCTGCTTCCCTGGGGCCTTCTTTTCACCTCTCATAGTTTCCCTTTTCTTACCTCTCCCCTGCCCAATCCATTCTGCTCACCACTGCCAAATAAAGATCCCAAAGACATTGCTTTGATGTCACTCCCTCACCTACAAGCCTCCAGTGACTCCCACTGCTGGGAGCAATGCTTCTCAGTGGGGGGTGAGGTGGGAGAGGGCAGTATAGGAGTGGGAGTGGCATGACACTGCAGGCTAAGCCAACCCCATCTTCCTGGTGTGGTGATGTCACTTGAAGATGTCTCTTGGATAGAAAACACTTTTTTCATATTAAAACAAACATAAGTATGGAATGGAATGCAAAATTTGCTTTGATTTTTAACATAAGGCTGAAGATCTCAAAGAAATTTCATACTGGCGGCCGCTGTTTCAGGTTGTGCCCCTAGTGTCCTGTACTATCTTCTCTCTTACTTAGTCTTAGGGTTGTGTTGGTGGAAAAGCTGGAGTTGCTCTAGCCTACACTGTATCAAGCCTGGACCCCCACCTCTTGCCCCTCGTTGGACACCCTCTCAGCCTGACCATTATTCTCTGATGATCTCGCATTGCCCACACTGAGACCCTGGCCTCTGATGATCTCGCATTGCCCACACTGATTCCCTGCTACCCTCTGAACCTACTGCTCTGTTATTTAGAAGCCTCTGCCCCCTTCTCTGCCTCCCTAATTTCCAGATGAGCCAGGTGCTACGTCCTCTGAGCCCCAAAACTTGATACCACCTTACATGCGCTACCGTCTTTCTGATCTTCCACGATCTGAGAATCAGGCCCATGCAGACCACCATTCCATCCTGTGCTCTGTTTGCCTCCCTAGACTCTAGGCTCCTAGAAGTTAGGGTCTGTGCCTTACCATTCTTGGGTATCTGTCTTAGCACCTAATGCTTGTTGAAGGAAAGAAGAAGGGAAAGGGGGAAAAGGGTGTAGAGGCCCATTTCTCTGATCCCTGATTTACCCTTTGATAAATTAAGTGCATCAAATCATTGCTGCCTCTACCCGAGTCTTAGGGTTTCCTCTTGGCTGTGAGCTGTGAGCCTTGTCTACAGCTGTCTTCATTTGCCCTCATTTGCTGACTGCAGCTCAGCAGACCAGACAGTGTGGGTGCCCGGCATCCCTAATGAACATGAGGCTGTGTGCACTTAAGGGCCTCACTTTAGTTTTAGGTTTATAGGATGGTTCTGTCCTAGTTTAGGGCCCTGGTTTACACCTGTTCGCCAATTTGCTGCTTGCTGAGCTGAGCCACAGCATCACAACTCCATCCCCTCTTATCTTCTTTTTCATTCAGCCCATGCAAGAAAAGGTTTTCTCCCATTTCAGTTCCAGGGTGTGCCTCCTGCCTTGGGTATTATTATTGCAACTACTTGGGGGCTCTTTGGCTGTGACCCTGGCCTACCCCTTTGGCTTCAGGACAAAAGTGGGCGCACATGGCAGTTGCCTTCTTGCCATGAGTTGTGTCCCTTGGAAACCATGGCCTCCCCACTATGGCCTCGCTGGTCTGTGACATTCTCGGATCTCCTCCTTAATTATCTTGGATATTTTATTCTTGCTGCAGTCCATGACAGCTTCCTGTAATTCCATGCTGTACTTCAGAGTCAGAGGTCACCTGCAGGCCTTCTATTCTCCCTAGGGCTGGGATTGCCACCCTGACACCAGTGGGGCCTGGGCCATGCACCCCCTGCAGGGTGTGTTGCAAAGGCTGGGGTGGGGCAGGAGGCCCCCCCAAGAGCTGGACTCAGCACCACTGTTATCTCTTGACTCTCTTTGGCCCTTTCTGGTATTTCCTACCAGCATCAACCAAACGTGTGGCTTCCAGACCTACTGCCTGTCCCTGTCCACTGAGTGAGGCGAAGTCCCTGGCCGCAGTCCCAACTCCCCAGCTTCCCGACCTCCAGCAGTTTGGGGGAGCTTAATCCTCAGCCAGCCTGTCTCCAGCTCAGACAACAGCTTGGCGCCCCCAGCCTCTGCCTGACTAGCCCACCGGACACGAGTCTGCTAGAGGCCTCTGCCCCCACCCGCTCTCTCTGCTGCCTGCCTGCTATTAGTGTTCCTGCTTTTTCAGCTCCACAGGCAGGGCCCTTCTCAGCCACACCCCCTCTTTCTGCTATGACTAACCCAGCCAAGAGCCTGAAGCCTTTATTCTTTCCTCTACCACCAGTCACTGGTGCCCAAAGTGGCTCCCAGCTTGGGCTACTCTGCCCATTTGGCTGTTTCCTTATTGCCTGGACCCTCCTTTATGTTTAGGACAGAGTGCTCACAACACACACTTGCATCCTCTCTAAAGTGCAGCATGCTTCCCTGTATTCAGAGCAACTCTTCACTGGGAGACACAGGATCTAGGGAGGTGAACCACTCAAGCAATGGCAGAGACAAGAATGAGATCTTATTTACCACTCTATCCTGAGTGCCTTACTCAACGCCCAGCTCACAGAAGGTGCCAAACAAACAACATTTCAATGAATGAGGGGGAAAACAACAACAAGAACAACAACTTGGATAGAGTTTGACCCCTACCCATTTTTTAAAATAACTTTATTTATTTATTTATTTATGGCTGTATTGGGTCTTCACTGCGGCGCACTGGCTTCTCATTGTGGTGGCTTGTCTTGTTGCGGAGCACGGGCTCGAGGCGCACAGGCTTCAGTAGTTGTGGCACATGGCCTCCGTAGTTGTGGCGCACGGGCTTAATTGCTCCCCGGCACGTGGGATCTTCCCGGACTAGGGCTCGAACCCGTGTCCCCTGCATTGGCAGGTGGATTCTTAACCACTGCACCACCAGGGAAGCCCCCTACCCATTTTTAAATGTTATGTTTTATTTTAACCTTGTAACAATACTGAAGGTAGATAGGGAAGGGATCATAATCTCACTTTTACAGATGAAAAAATATGCCTAGATAGGTAATTTGCCAAGGACACACAGCTAGTAAGTTGGGGAGCCAGGACGTGAACCCAGATCTTTTGACTCCAATCCTAGTTTCTTTGGGGTATACCAGATTACTTTCCCAGGAGGGGCCTCGTCAGTTTCTGCCCCCCACTGCTACCCAATCCTCTTTTTCCAGCATTCTCATACCTTCTCCCCACTCAGCCAAACAGTCTCTCTCCAGCAGCCACTGAGTGTAGACCACTCCCTCCCGTGGCTCCTTTGGCTTCCTCCTCCCCCACAGAGTCCTTAGTTCCTGGGACTGAGAGCTGCGGTTCAAAGAGGCCAGGAAGGGGAAGGGGGAGGATAATGGCTAGCTCCAAAACAGCCGAGGCAGCTGTCCCTGTCACAGAGAGAGGAGACTGTGTGACGGTGTGTCCGTCTGCCTGAATGTGGGAGCGCGTGTGGGAGAGTGTGTGTTTGTAGGTCTCTAGCTCCAAGTCCTGGTGCTTATTTTGTCTGAGTGGGGGCCCGTGTGTGTCTGCATGTGTGTCTGTCTGTCTCTGGGAACACACAGCCTGAACTCTGCTTTCTCAGCCTCGTCTTTTATTCTGGCCCTTATCTCTCCTCACCCTGCCTCCCTCTGCTGAAATAAAGGGTGAAACCAAGACACAGGTATGGAATGCTGGGGGAACGGGAGTTTGGAAAATGGGAAGTCTGGAGGCAAAGCAGACTGGAAGGATGAACGGCAATGGTGGGATTCAGCTTTCCCTACAGGGAAACCCAACTGTCCCTATTTTCCCAGCTCTGCCTTGCTCCTGTGGGCCTCTGGAGAGGTCAGAGGCATGGTTTGCAATTTTGAGGGCATCTTAGGTATGAAGAGACTTCAGAGCACCCCTTTTTCCAGCTCTCAGTTCTAAGCCTCCCCAGCTACTTGGGAAGAGCTACTAGTCAAGGCTGCTCCAGGTCCCTCCCAATGGCCTCTCCCTTCTATTGGAGCATCATTGGGCCAGCCCTAAGCCTCTGGCTCCAGTCCTCATATCTGGAAGGGGAGGGAAGCAGAGCAGCCCCACCCCTGGCCTGACTTCTCTCCTTCCTTCCCGGGGTTCCATTCAGCCCTGCTTCTCCAACCCTAGGAGAGGGTCCAAGGTCTAGTCCTCTCTGCCTGTGGAAAGAACAGGGACTGTTTCTCAACCTCCTGCCTTGACCTCTGACCCATCCCCAATCTAGCTTGAGAGGTGGAGAGGTGGGGGGACAGCTGTCATCTCTGAGCTTGTTGAAGGGGGCATTACCATGTGCAAATACAGGCCGCTGCCCATCTGCGCCTCCCTGAGAAAGGCTCCTAATAAATTCAGAGCAGCCAAGTGACACACGTCTCAATCTAGGCTAATCCTCCACATTAATGCCACCTTGCACAGCCTGCATTAAGTCCCTGTTAATGGGGAGGCAGATGGACCCCTCCTACCCAGCTTTTCATCCCTGTTTCTCTGTCCCCAGCCTCCTTTGGTTCTCCTCTGACCAAGAGGCATCTGGAGTCTTGAGCCCCACTAGTGCCCTTTTCCCTTCCCCCCACCAGAGGGGGCCTGGGAGAGCCAGAAGGAAAGGGGACCCTGCAGGGGAGACTTGGAGGGGGACCCAGGCAGGCTCCTGGGCAATGTCAGGTAAGGTTTGGCATAGGGAGTAAGGGTAGGAAGGGGGTTTTAAGAAGCCCACATCCACAGCCTGGGGTGGGCCAGCAAGAAGCTGTGCGTGACAGTGGTGACTGGTAGGGTGCAGTGTGTGTCTGGGCAGGTATAGAAGCAGAGAGTGATTTTCAAAATTGTTTTTGATCATGGAAGACTTTCTTCAAATGAAATCTCTCCAGAAAGCATAAACAAAACAGACAAAAGCAGGGCTGCCCTAGTTGAAGTAGACCCGAGTAAGATCAGGCTAGATCTCTGTCCCTGAGGTTAGCCCTAAGTTCCAGTCCCTGAGGGGGTTTGTGAGGAGGGCCCCAAAGAACACAGTCTGAAAAAGCAAACCAAGAGAAGCAGTTTAGGAATCTCCCAGACCTGGTTCAGATCCCAGCTCCACTGCTTACAAGCTCTTTAACCTTAATCATTACTTCAAGTCTCAGTTTCCTCACCTGAAAAAGGGTGATCATACCTAATATTGATGCATTCTTGTGAGGGGAGAGATAATGAGGTGAAGACACATAGTAAGTACTCATAAATGATAGCAGTGATTCTCCTTATGGGAGACATATAAGGCCTGGTTCAAAATCAAATCTGTCCCACTGGAGAGTGAATAACACAGGTTCAGACTGCGTCTCAGGTGTGACTGGCTGAGAGGCATGTTTGAGTTTAAGGGGATATTGGGCACTCGTGTGAGAGGGAATTTAATTTTTGAGTATGTGGTGTATGGTATGTGGTGTGCAACAGTGTGGTTTTCATTAATTCAATAAATATCTGTTGAACACCAACAGTGCACCAGGCAGGGTTCTAGGTGCCCAACACTGAAGAAATCAAAGTCTAGTGTGTATAACTGTGTATAAAATCTCTTGAGTATACACCTCTCCCCGCCTTAGGCTGCTGTTTCACCATTCTATCCTAGGGCACCCTACACAGGGGTAGCTTTATGTCGGTGGCAGAGAAAAGGGGCAGAGAACTAGTGGGGAAACACTACTGGGAACCGGATAACCCGGAGATTTTCTACCCATTAACCAGGTCTGTGTCTTCGCTTCCCTCCAGAGTCCTCCCCCCATGGAGTTCGGCCTGCTCAGCGAGGCAGAGGCCCGGAGCCCCGCCCTCTCGCTGTCAGATGCGGGCACCCCCCACCCCCCAATCCCGGAACACGGCTGCAAGGGCCAAGAGCACAGCGGTGAGCGCGCCACCTTCTGGGGGGTGGGGGAAATAACAGCTCCATCCCTAACGAGGGTGGGACCCGGGAGGGCAAGCCCAGGTGGGAGTGAGGGGCCCCGCCGAGGAAGTCCCCGAGCCCGGGAATCCGCACAGGCAAGAACGCGCTGTGACCGACCCCACCCCGGCTCCCAGACTCGGAGAAGGCCTCGGTTTCGTTGCCCGGCGGCTCCCCCGAAGACAGCTCGCTGAAGAAGAAGCAGAGGCGGCAGCGCACGCACTTCACCAGCCAGCAGCTGCAGGAGCTGGAGGCGACCTTCCAGAGGAACCGCTACCCCGACATGAGTACGCGGGAAGAGATCGCCGTGTGGACCAACCTCACCGAGGCCCGCGTGCGGGTACGCCGCCCCCCACCCCCAGAGCCGCCACCCTCACTCCATCCCGGGCCTCCCTCTCGCGGGCCGCTCCGCAAGTAGCTTCGGAACCAGCATCCTGTAGTTCTGCCCTGCCTGCCCCATCCTCGGACCCAACACCCGACGTCCCCCGGCCCCGGCCCCTGCCCGCACGGCCTTCTTTCCGCCAGCCTCCAATCTCTGCTCTTCCTGCATCCTTTCACTCCAGACGGCGCGCTCCCTCTCCCCTGGCACTGTCTCTGGTTCCCCTCTTCACCTCTCCTAGACCCGATCCTGCTGCCCAACCCCGCAGCCCTGTCGCCCCCGACTCAGTTCTGCGGCAGACTGTTTCTTTCTCAGCCCGCTGACTCCGTGAGCTCTTCCCTCACCCCGACCGGCTGCTCTACCACCCCATTCCCGTTTCTGGGTGGTTATGCTCCACCACCTCCTCTCGCTTATGCTCCGCCCGGCCCCGGACCCCGCTTGGTCCCCTGCCTGGGCGACCCACCCACCAAACAACTGCGAGGGCCGGGCCCTGACAGCCTTTCTCCCACGCCCACAGGTGTGGTTCAAGAACCGGCGCGCCAAGTGGCGAAAGCGCGAGCGCAGTCAGCAGGCGGAGCTGTGCAAGGGCGGCTTCGCGGCGCCGCTAGGGGGGCTGGTGCCGCCCTACGAGGAGGTGTACCCCGGCTACTCGTACGGCAATTGGCCACCCAAGGCGCTGGGCCCGCCGCTCTCAGCCAAGACCTTCCCGTTCGCCTTCAACTCGGTCAACGTGGGGCCTCTGGCTTCACAGCCTGTCTTCTCGCCACCCAGCTCCATCGCCGCCTCCATGGTCCCCTCGGCCGCGACTGCCCCGGGCACTGTGCCAGGGCCCGGGGCCCTGCAGGGCCTAGGTGGGGGGCCCCCCGGGCTGGCTCCAGCCGCAGTGTCCTCCGGGGCAGTATCCTGCCCTTACGCCTCGGCCGCCGCAGCCGCAGCAGCAGCCGCCTCCTCCCCCTACGTATATCGGGACCCGTGTAACTCGAGTCTGGCCAGCCTGAGGCTCAAGGCCAAACAGCACGCCACTTTCAGCTACCCCGCCGTGCCCGGGCCGCCCCCGGCCGCCAACCTCAGTCCGTGCCAGTACGCAGTGGAACGGCCTGTGTGAATGGCCCCGCCCGTCGATCATCCCTGAGGGCGGGGGCGATAATTTACGGCCTCTACGGACTGGGGTCGTCTTGCCTGGCTTGCCCCCGCCCCGGGGTCTGAGAGGGGTGCTGGGGCAGTCGGGCTTGGGGAGGCGGCCGGCTCAGGAGAGAGCCTTCCCCCTCCCAGGCCTGAGGGGTGGACTGGGCCCTTAGTCCGCGCCCCTGGAACTGAGGCCAGGAACAGGGACCAGTTCCCCGGGGGGCCAACTCACCCTTGGTCCACCCCGCCTTCTCCAGACTCCCCTTCCCCGGTTTTCAAAGATAAATGAAATAAACGTGCGCGGACTGTCAAAGGCCTGATGATTCAGAGTTGCGGTTGAGCCTTCTCCCCTTATCCTTCCCCATGTCTAAAGGAGAGCTGGGTGTACAGGAAACAGATAGGGGTCCAGGCTTCTAGGGCTTCAGTCCTCCCCAGGCCACCATCACCAAGACGGGGAAGCCTGGGGATTCCTGGAGCTGAGCGGCGCACGCATGCGTGCGTGCGTGTGTAGGTGTGTATGGCTTGGACAAAGCTGGTACTGCAGCGCCACCTCGTGGTCTCATGGAGGATAACTGGAAGGTCTGATCTCGAATGCTTACTTAAAGATGTCAATTCTGCAGCTTAGGAAGCCTATGACTTTAGAAAAAGTTACTCCACCTTTCTGCAGCTGTTTCTCACTGTTCCTATGAGGGGCTTGGGCCTCTAACAGCAATAAACTTCTGGCCTGTAACAGACATTTATTAAGTGCCTACCAGGCCTAGTATTCTTATTGAGTGTCTGTGTGTGACTCATCCTTCCACACACCACACCCTCTTAAGCTTCTCACCCACTGCCAGCAGCCCTCCTCCATCACAGCAGTCCCCTTCATCCTCAAAATCCCCAAACCCCAAAAACCTTGTTGAAATCTTTAATTTAAAAAATAGAGCAAGAAGAAGAAAGATTTCTGGAAATATAGATCACTCAGCTTTGGGGAGCCTCTTCAGTCCCACTCCATCCCAGGGACTGTTTGGCCTTCACATTAAAAACAGAAACAGCAAAGTACTAGATCACACCCCCACCCCAGGGGTGACACTTCTTGACTGTCATAACCTCCTGCCACCTTGGGGTACACATCCCGTGGGGAAACCATGCAGAAAAGGCATCCTAATTATTTTCCCAAACCTAAGCTCAGCCCTTCAGTGCCCTGGGGAGGAGAGAGCTCAGGGCTCCTTCTTTTCTCCAACCCTTCACTGGCTCTTGGTCTTGGCCTTGACCTTGGTAATTACATAGTTTTGGTGGAAATAGGTTGTATACAAGATGAAGGACCAGAAGAGGTGTTCCTTTGTTGTATGGCATCCCTGTTCCTGTCTCCAGATGTAAGTCAGGATACCGACAGTAGCTCCCATAAACATCTGCAGGATTTGCAGGCTGGTGACGAGCATGGGAAACCACCTGGGGGGCTTTACTTTGGCAGCCTTCAGAGTATAGTAGGTGTACATGATGGCACATACACCGTAGTTCATGGTCATGAACCAGCCGCCTGCAGCCACCTTGTTCTTGTATCCAAAGCTCTTGTACACTAGCTCTGTGCTGTGGTGGTACCAGTGCACAAAGATGAGTGGCCATTTATACAGGATGATGAAGGCTGTGTCTCCTGGGAGATGGGGAGTCATAGCTGGCATACCACCCAGTGTTGGGACCACCCTCCGCACTGGACATGGGGGCATATGGGGAATTGTCAGGGCAGGGAGAGGGGTTTTTGTGGCAGAGAATCTAAGGAGGGGCTTGGGTGAGAGGTGTTGTTAGGACCCAGGGGTGGGGAAGGGACTTTCCATGTGATGGGTAAGGCGGGGGGGCCCTGAGGAGGGGTGCAGTTGACTGGACACCAGAGAGACGAAGCCTTGCCACTCACCAAGTTCAATGATCTTGCTGAGAACAAAGTGGCAGGATCAGAATTTGATTATGGGATTATCGGTGAAGATGAAGAAGCATACAGTTTTCTTTAGGCTCCCCTAAGTAGCACAGTCCCCGTATAGCCCCATGTCCTCACTGCCCCAAGGATACTGAAATGGGACAGAGGAAAAGGGTATAAGGGTCATTCCCAGGCACCAATCCACGCTTCACCTGGTCAAATTCCACCACCTCCCCCCGCTCCACAGGGGATGGGTCACAGCTTCTGAGATCCTGTGGCCAACCTGGTAGAGCCAACCAGTAATCTAGAAGACATGAAGGCTAGAGAAGGACCAGGGAGTGCTGGAGGTTGGGACTGAAAGTTGAATTAGGGAATAGGGCTCATGGGATGGGAGGAGATGGGTGGCAGGATGGGGGGTGATCGAAGGAGTTTGGGGGGGCGGAATATGGGAAGAAGGGGCTGGGGAAGTTATTGGGAGGTCTTGGGATAGGGTATTAGATGCAGAGAGTATTAGAGGCTGGGGAAAATGTTGGAAGTACCAAGACTCCATGAGCACAAGAGGACTTGCGAAAGAGAGCAGAGACAGCTAGTTCGGGGACTGGAGAAGGAAAACGGGAATATGGGAGGAGGGTAGAACCTGAGGAGAGAGTTAGAGCTGAGAGAATGGGATAGGAAGAGAGTTAGGGGGCAAAACTTGGGGAGTTGATACAATTGAGGTTTCTAGAAAGTTTTTAGGGATAGAATGTGGGTCTAGGGTCTATAAGATGGGTTGTGGGGGGGGGGTCTTACCTGAAGATTGCAAGGCAGAATGACCAAAGGATGAGAGGTCCCTGCAGGTTGAAGCCCTTCCGTGCCCTCATGTAGTTCTGCCCCACAAAGATGAGCAGCAGGTAGATCAGAGCTATGGTGAATGAGGTTGCCCTGGCAGGCAGAAGGGAGAGGGGATGGGCTTATGGGTAGGTGCTGGTTAGAGGAATGCCCACTCATATCCCCAGGTGAGTGCTCTGGGTTGGAGTCCTACTTCTGCCATTTACTAGCTGTGTGACACTGGAAAAACTACTTAGTTTTCTGAGCATTAGTATTCCCCTTATTTTGTAAGAGGGGAATACCACTCCTTTCCTGACAGTGTTAATATATACAAAGTACCTAGCACAGGGCAGGGGCTATGTCCAAGGTTTCTTTGATTACTGCTCTCTCAATGGGGTTGGGAGCAGGTGACAGCTTCTGACCCATGCCTAGAAGCAACCCAGGACTGTGGTGTAAGAAGAATGTGGCAACAGCTTCTGCCTGGTTGGGTCATGACAAATTGGAGCACAAAGTCAACCCACAAACACCTCTGAGGAGCTCTTGGGCAAAGCCCGAGGAAATTTTGGAAGAGTATCTAGATTTTGTCTCCTTCTCCACAGCAGGGATGATGGAGCATTTGAGGAACAAGATGATAACTGTGAAGGGAAGGCTGTCCCCGGGTACCAGCACTATGCACGCATGCGCACACATGCGGCCACAAAGGATGGAGAGTCATCTATAAGGTGGGTGCGAGTAGGAGTTCAGATCAACTCCATTCTTCAGAGACCAGTTCTCACTACACTCTTTCCTCTTGGTTTCTGTCTCCTCCCACATTCCTCACCCCATCCTCTTATTTCTGCCTTCCTTTCTTCCAGACCTAACCTCTCTGAGGTGCCACACTACCTGCACCTTGGACAACGGGTACGTGAAGCCAGTACTGGGGAGCCCGATACCTTTGCTCTTTAGCAAAATCACTGTGGGTATTCTGTGTATCGCCCTCCCCCTCTTCCGCCAATCCCCCCAAATAGCAATCATCAGAGTTGGGCCCCTGACACGGCTCTTCCCCTTCTCCAGGTCTCACCAGTACTCCTCCAAAACGGGCCTTATGTCCTGGAACAGCTCGAAGTTGTAGGGCTGGAACATCTGCTCTACTTCATCTGAGACATTCATGGCTGTGACCATTTCGTTCTGCAGATGCTGAGGTCGGTAGCTTAGGGAGCCGGACGAGAGTTAGGGGACCGAGGATGGAGCGAACCTTGGGGCAGGACTGACCAGACCCAGAACCCAAGGTACTACGCGGCAAGCCGAAGAGCGTCAGATCCAGGCAAGTACGCTGCAGTCCAGCCGGCTTCCACCACCGCCGCCACTGCGGTATATAACGCGGAATTGCCAAGCAGCAGGCCTCGGAGGTTCGCGGCCCCCTCCCTGCGCCCGGCCAATCTCGACCAAGATACGCCCCTGTCCCACCCCTGGGCCGCAGCCCGCTCTCTGATTGGTCATTCAATGGATGAGGCTCCCCCCAGAAGCCTCGCACTACAGTTGGCCTTCGCCACGCCCACCTTCCCATCTTTTTCTCCCGGCAACACTTCCACTCCCACCTGTTTGGCTTAGCCATTGTGGCCTTGCTAGTTACCGAGACAGGCCAGGCTTCCCCTGGCACTGCCGACTATAACTTTGGCTTCAGTTTGCTTTAATCCTGACCTACCTGGCAGTGAACAGAGAATGGAGGTGTCCTCAGTCTCTGGTGCCAGACATAGGGGTGTCAGTTTCCCACCTCCCCGAGACGCTGGGAAAACCAGGCCTGGGATGAGGCTGGGTCAGGCTGGGGAAGGAGCAGCAAAGAGCCCCTCCCGTAGTCCCACCTACCTCCCTCAGGTCTGTAGTTGTGGGTGGGAGGGAGATGAATTATAATGAGTTTTATTGTGGAGGTAGTTGATGTTTGTTGAGGCTGTTGTGGTTTCTTTACAGTTTCCTGAATTCCTGAACTGCTCCAGCCTGACACCCAGTAATAACCCTGGGGAGGGAATGGGGTCACCCTCTGGGCTTCTGGGATTATTGTCTTCAGGTTTCCTGGAGACCTCCTGCGATTTATAGAAGAGGAGATGCAGTGCATCTCCCAGTGTCCTGCGTTCACCCCTAGTCTGTGCTTATCTAATCAAATCTACTTTTTCCTTGCCTGTATACCCAGCCCCAAGCAAATAAATATTTTAAAACTTTTAAGGCCTTATTTATTTCTCTCCTAGTCTTTATGAGAGTGAGGGAGAAATACAAGGCTTGAAGGCAGTTTGAGATAAGATGGAGATTTGCAAAACAAATGCTAAGATAATTAAATGTAAAATATTTAAAACCACAAAGCTGCTATAAATGGCTCTGTGCAGTAAAGCCCACAGGCTCTGTAGCCAGAGGACCCAGGTAGGAATTCCAGCTCCACTTCTCAGCTACTGTCTGAGCTGAGGGTGGAGTGAGAAGTCCTGCCCATGCTATCTAAATGACTCTCAAGTGCATCCCTTTGTCTCTGTTCCTCATCACTTCTCACCGGGTTACTACAGCCACTACCTTAGTCACAATAACTGGTTGCATCACCACCTTCTCTAATATAGTGCTTTCTATTGCATTAGAATCAAAAAAGAACACCCAAACCTGGCTGATCATAGCATTCCTGAGCCCCAACCCCAGAGCCTCTGACCCAGTATGTGGTCTCGGACCATTCTTTGAAAACCACCACTTTCTGTCCTCTCAGCCAAAAGAGGGTTCTCAAACGTAAATTGGATCAAGCTGCTTTCCTGCTTAAAAACTTACTGGCTCTCGATTGCTTCACACATAGCCTGACACTCAGAAGGTGATCAGCACATGTTTGATGGATCAATGAACAAATGAAAGAATGAACATTGCAAGAATAATACCAGCTAGGGACTTCCCTGGCAATCCAGTGGTTAAGACTCTGTGCTCGTAATGCAAGGGGCACAGGTTTGATCCCTGGCTGGGGAAATAAGATCCTGCATGCTGCACAGTACAGCCAAAAAAATTAAATTAAATTTAAAAAATTAAAAACATAGGTGTGGCCACCTGTTGGGATCTTTAATAATTGAAAAAAGAAAAACAAAACAAAACAGCTTAAAAAAAAATAATTCCACCTAGGTGTTACAAGACCTGGATTCAAATGTCAGCTCTACCATTAGTCATGCGATTTTAGGCAAATTACCTAACTTCTCTGAGACTCAGATTCTTCAATAAAATGTAGATAGTCATACTTGCCTGCCTACCTCACAAGGTTGGGGTCAGTATACAAGTCAGATAATATCAATGAAAGGATATTATGGACTAGACACATGGAAATGTCAGGGTGAATCATTTGGGGAGGTTTACAAATGCATATGGGTATGTATACACAGTCCTGGGTTTCTCTTAAATAAAGATATTTTACATTGCCTTTCCCTGTGAAGTTTAATGGTGAGGCTTGAGGGAGGGGTGGGTGTAAGAAGGGAAGAAGAAGAAAAACCTCCAGAAATTATTTCCTAGGGGAAACCTTCCCTGACATTTGGACTTGGTCTGCTACTCCTGTTATATATAAATTGCTCTCATAGCATGGCATTTCTTTCGTTCAATGAGAGTTTATAATTATGATTTCTTGATTAATACTTGTTTCCCCTACTAGTCCTTGAGCTCCATAAATGCAAGGAATATGTCTACCTCTCATTAGCTACCAGAAAGGTCTTTCTAAAACATACATTAGATCATGTCATTCTTCTTTAAGAACAAAAAAATCTTCAGGACAAAGTCAGATTCCTGAGGTTAGCCCTAACTCTTTCTTTATAGCCAATGTCCCACCATCCTTCAGCCGCAGCGTTCCACATTTTAGCTATAATGGAAGAGTTGCAACCCCATAACACAGCACCATATTTTCAGACTTTTCAGCTCCTTTACCTCTCTCCGTATTGTTCCCTCTCCCCACACATCATTTTCTCACCTGGACAAATCTTATTGTTCCGCCCTAGCTCTGAAGTCACTTACCCTGCAAAAGCCTAATCTTTTTCAGACAGGGACAACCCTTCTCTTCTTTGTCTTCCACCCACAGGACTTTGCCCAAACAGCCTTCCAGGATTGTGCTTCTACCGAGGGAGTACAGTTAACCATATATTTCCTATACTATCCTGGCTCCCACACCCTATCTCAAAGGGTCGTTTTTGTTAGGTCACTCCCCCTCTGAGGGATGCACACAGCTCTTGGCACAGAGTGGGCACTCAAAATATGTCTGTTGCTTTGAATTGAGTAGGCACCTAAGAGGAAAAACAAACAATAAACATGTGTATTTTAAAAAAGACTCAATTCCTTAGTAATTAGGGAAATGCAAATTAAAGACTGTAAGCATAGTATGGTTCCAATTAACAGCCATTAAACAGAGTAAAAATTAAATACCCAGCGCTGGTCCAAGCTTTGGGTAACAACAGATACATTCACACCTGGCTAGTGGCCAGGTAAACTGCCATAATCCTTCGAGAGGCACACTTAGGTCACACTTAGCAAGAGCCAGCTAGTTTGCTTTGACCCAGTCTCTCATCTAGGAATTTAAAACCCGGAAATAGAACAAAAGAAAAAAAATATCTATGTGTACTAAAATACTTACGTCATTGGGACTTAAAAGGGCTGCAAACAATCCACTAATGAGTGCTTAAATTATTAAATACTATACTACATACTAAGATTACAAAACAGCTTGCAGCTACCAGAACATGGAGAAACGTGAAACCATGTTTGTAAAATAACGTGAAAGAAAAACAATATTTAAAACTGTATCTAGCTCGTCCTTCTGCCGCTGCTCTTGGGCCGGGCAGCGCGTGGGGGAGGGGGGCGAAGGGGCCGGGGAGAGGCTTCGGGCGCGGCTTCCCTCGCAGGCTCCTGGGGTTCTGGCACTCCCCAGCGGCCCGGGGCCCATGGCAGCTCGGCGGCAGCGCACCGGGAGGCCAATGTCCGGGGCTCGGTCCCCAGAGAGCCGCCGTTCCTACGCTCCAAGGTGATCCCCATCCCTGCCGGAGTATTTACAGTGGGCACCAATGATCCTCAGATAAAGTAGGATGGGGAAGCACTTGCGAGGAGAGTTGCTATTGATGTCTTTTACATGGATGCCTATGAAGTCAGTAATGCTGAATTTGAGAATTTGTGAACTCAGCTGGCTAGCTGACAGAGGCTGAGAAGTTCGGTGACTCCTTTGTCTTTGAAGAAATGTTGAGTGAGCAAGTGAAGTCTAATATCCAACAGGCAGTTGCAGCTGCTCCCTAGTGGTTACCTGTTAAAGGCACTAACTGGAGACACCCAGAAGGGCCCAACTCTACTGTTCTACACGGGCCAGATCATCACGTCTCCTACTGCACGTGGATGGGGAAGTGGTTGCCCATGGAAGCTGAGTGAGAATACAGCTGTCGACGAGGCCTGTAAAATAGACTTTTCCCCTGAGGCAACAAACTGCAGCCGAAAAGCCAACATTATACCAACTTCTGGCAGGGTGAGTTTCCTGTGACCAGCACCAGAGCGGACGGCTTTCCGAGGAACCGCGCCTGTTGACGCCTTTCCTCCCAATGGTTATGGCTTATGCAATATAGTAGGGACGCCTGAGAGTGGACTTCAGACTGGTGGACCGTTCACCATTCTGTTGAAGAAACGATTAACCCAAAAGGCTTTCCCCTTCTGGGAAAGACCGGTTGAAGAAAGGTGGATCCTACGTGCGCCATAAATCCTACTGCCTATAGGTGTCGCTGTGCTGCTCGAAGCCAGAACACACCCGACAGCTCCGCTTCGAATCCGAGATTCCGCTGAGCAGCCGACCGCCTGCCCACCACCGGCTAAGAGCCAAGAAGAGCCTTCCCGAATCCGAGAAGTCGTGTGTAACCTGCACACGGCTTCCATCAGAACGCTGAACAATCTCGTGTGAAGAATTCCCGCCCCGAGGTGGGTTACATGCCTGCCCGATGGCCAAAGGAACGCCATTGCCAGACCAAATCGCTGACTTGCATCAGCATGTGTGGTTTATCGTGTGGTGTATTTCACGTTACCTTTGAGAGTCTTTAAGAGGAAGGAAGTGGAGGGCACCCTGAGCTAGGCTTCAGGAGGCCTGCCTTCTCCCCCTGCGGTTAGACCCCAGAGTCCCACACTTGACCTTCCTGGGCCTCAGTGACCTCATCTGTCCAGTGAAGGGATACATAACACGATTTCTGAGGCTCTTTCCCGCTCACAGATTCTCTGAATATATCAGATTCTGTTGTGATTTCATAGTGAGAATTTATGACTGATGATTTTTTACCTATTTTTTTCCATTTGTGAACCTTGGGTGATACTAACCATGTACAATAACTGTTCTCTTATGTATTATTTTCAGAAAAGGATGGGGGTGGTGGTGGTGATGAGTCTTTATATTCATACTGCATTTCTTTTTGTCAAGGAAATCAGGGTCTTTTACATTGTTATGATGAATCCCACTTGGGTCAGTGATGGTATGCTCAAGTTCAGCAATCTAAACACACAGGAATGTCTGCGGGGTGACTCTACTGTGCTTTATCCTTTAACATTAAATGCCTGTGGTTCAGGGGGGCAGTTACAAGCCCCATTTCCCCCGTCCCCAAAGCCTTTGGTGAATGTGAAACGTGTGCTACACGGAGAAACCTGTTTAATTCCAGACGTACGAGAAAAGTAACAAGCACCTTGAATTAACTGTTTTCAAGGTATCCAATGTTTTGTAATAGGGAAGCAGGAAATCTTACTGGCTGTGGAGTATCAGATGATTTGGATCATGCACTGTCAAATAAGCTGGTATCTGCTAAATAAGAAAAAAAATTTAAAAAAGAACTCTCTATCCTATCACCTCAGTTATCTAAAAGTGATGATGTCCGTAAAGTTTGAAGTCAAAAAGAAACACTAAAATATGAAATCATTTGATGGGATGGGTGAGATTATAGGAAAGAATTAGAAGCATTTAAGGTTTTTTTCCATGATATTTTAAAATTGATCTCATAACATTTTTTAATGCTATGCACCCAGGGAATTATGCTTTTAATATAGGAAATGATCAGATATAATGTTAAGTAAAAAAATGTAGGATATAGAATGTACATGTAATATGGTCTCAAATTGGTGGAAGAAATGTAGATGGAAAGAATATTTGTAAACTTTTTGTAGAGAAAAAATATGGAAGAAAACTATGTTGAGAACCAGTATTGGAAGGAAATTCACCAAAATGCTAATAGAGTTTGTCTGAATAGTGAAATAATGGGTGATTTTTATATTATTTTTAAAATCAGTAAATGTTCAAAACTAAAATGAATGTATTGAAATTCCTTGGATTTCAGTCTTTGCCATGTGTTCTGTCACTAATTGGCTTCTCTGCTTCTACCTTCCCTACTCTAAGGTCCTGCATGTCCCTATCAGGTTCATCTCCTTTCCCCAGTATTTTTACTGACTTGGTTTGGCTTCTAGATTTCTGCTGTGCCTTTACTGATGCTTCTTCTCATACTTCTCACTTCTTTAATGATGTTCTTTCTTTCTTTTTTAAAAAATATTTATTTATTTGGCTGTGCTGGGTCTTAGTTGCAGCATGCAGGTTCTTCGTTGCGGTATGTGGGATCTTTTAGTTGTGGCATGCAGGATCTTTGAGTGGCGGTATGCAGGATCTAGATCCCTGACCAGGGATCAAACCCATGCCCCCTGCATTGGGAGCACGGAGTCTTAACCACTAGACCACCAGGGAAGTCCCAATGCTGTTGTCTCTTAAAGTCCTGTCCCATCTCTTTCTCTCTCACTCTATACTCTCTTTCCTGGCTATCTAATTCCCTCTTAGGGCTTTACCTGTTACTTCTACTTGGATGACCCCACATTACTTATCTTCTATATTGACCTGTCTTCTCTATTCTTGCTCACATTTGCAGCTGCCCATTGGACTTCTCCACTTGATGACTTGAGTTACAGACAGCTCACACTCAGGTGTAGAAACCCAGCTCATCTTTTACCCAGACCTGCCTGTTCATTTCGCTAACTTATTTCCATTAAAATCACCACCGGGCTCTAGGTTCCTAGGCAGGATTGGCTACATAATTTGCAGGGCTCGGTGCAAAATAAAAATGTCAAGTCCCTTGTTCAAAAATTATTAAGAATGTCAAGTTGGCGGCAGCAGAACCTCAACCAAATGCAGGGCGCTTCTAAGTGTGGGGCCCTGTGTGGCTGCACAGGTGGCACACCTAGGCTTAAATCTAGGGGTCATCTTGGACTCCTCTCTCTCCTTTATTTTTATTATTTTTTATCATTTAAAATTTATTTATTTTTTTATAGAGCAAGTTCTTATTACTTATCTATTTTATACATATTAGTGTATATATGTGAATCCCAATCTCCCAATTCATCTCACCACCACCCCACCACCCCCGCCACTTTCCCCCCTTGGTGTCCATACATTTGTTCTCTACATCTGTGTCTCTATTTCTGCCCTGCAAACCAGTTCATCTGTACCATTTTTCTAGGTTCCACATATATGCTTAATATATGATATTTGTTTTTCTCTTTCTGACTTACTTCATTCTGTATGACAGTCTCTAGATCCATCCACGTCTCTACAAATGACCCAATTTCATTCCTTTTTATGGCTAAGTAATATTCCATTGTATATATGTACCACATCGTCTTTATCCATTCATCTGTCGATGGGCATTTAGGTTGCTTCTATGACCTGGATATTGTAAATAGTGCTGCAATGAACTTTGGGGTGCATGTGTCTTTTTTTTTTCTTTAACATCTTTATTGGAGTATAATTGCTTTACGATGGTGTGTTAGTTTCTGCTTTATAACAAAGTGAATCAGCTATACATATACATATATCCCCATATCTCCTCCCTCTTGCATCTCCCTCCCTCCCTCTCTATCCCATCCCTCTAGGTGGTCACAAAGCACTGAGCTGATCTCCCTGTGCTATGTGGCTCCTTTCCACTAGCTATGTATTTTACATTTGGTAGTGTATATATGTCCATGCCACTCTCTCACTTCGTCCCAGCTTACCCTTCTCGCTTCCTGTGTCCTCAAGTCCATTCTCTACATCTGCATCTTTATTCCTGTCGCGCCCCTAGGTTCTTCAGAACCTTTTTTTTTTTTAGATGCCATATATATGTGTTAGCATATGGTATTTGTTTTTCTTTTTCTGACTTATTCACTCTGTATGACAGACTCCAGGTCCATCCACCTCACTACAAATAGCTCAATTTTGCTTCTTTTTATGGTTGAGTAATATTCCATTGTATATACGTGCCACATCTTCTTTACCCATTCATCTGTCAATGGACACTTAGGTTGCTTCCATGTCCTGGCTATCGTAAATAGAGCTTCAATGAACATTGTGGTACATGACTGTTTTTGAATTATGGTTTTTCTCAGGGTATATGTCCAGCAGTGGGATTGCTAGGTCATATGGTAGTGCTATTTTTCATTTTTTAAGGAAACTACATAATGTTCTCCATAGTGGCTGTATAAATTTACATTCCCACCAACAGTGCAAGAGGCTTCCCTTTTCTCCACACCCTCTCCAGCATTTGTTGTTTGTAGATTTTCTGATGATCCCCATTCTAACAGGTGTGAGGTGATAACTCATTGCAGTTTTGATTTGCATTTCTCTAATAATTAGTGATGTTGAGCAGCTTTTCATGTGCTTCTTGGCCATCTGTATGTCTGCTTTAGAGAAACGTCTATTTAGGTCTTCTGCCCATTTTTGGATTGTGTTGTTTGTTTTTTTAATATTGAGCTGCATGAGCTGTTTATATATTTTGGAGATTAATCCTTCATCCATTGATTCGTTTGCAAATATTTTCTCCCATGCTGAGGGTTGTCTTCATCTTGCTTATGGTTTCCTTTGCTGTGCAAAAGCTTTGAAGTTTCATTAAGTCCCATTTGTTTATTTTTGTTTCTATTTCCATTACTCTAGGAGGTGGATCAAAAAAGATCTTGCTGTGATTTATGTCAAAGAGTGTTCTTCCTATGTTTTCCTCTAAGAGATTTATAGTGTCTGGTCTTACATTTAGGTCTGTAATCCATTCTGAGTTTATTTTTGTGGATGGTGTTAGGGAGTGTTCTAATTTCATTCTTTTACATGTAGCTGTCCAGTTTTCCCAGCACCACTTATTGAAGAGCCTGTCTTTTCTCCATAGTATATCCTTGCCTCCTTTGTCATAGATTAGTTGAGCATAGGTGCGTGGGTTTATCTCTGGGCTTTCTATCTTGTTCCATTGATCTATGTTTCTGTTTTTGTGCCAGTACCATATTGTCTTGATTACTATAGCTTTGTAGTATAGTCTGAATCCAGGGAGTCTGATTCCTCCAGCTCCGTTTTTTCCCTAAAGACTGCTTTGGCTATTCGGGGTCTTTTGTGTCTCCATACAAATTTTAAGATTTTTTTGTTCCAGTTCCGTAAGAAATGCCATTGGTAATTTGATAGGGAATGCATTGAATCTGTAGATTGCTTTGGGTAGTATAGTCATTTTCACAATATTGATTCTTCCAATCCAAGAACATGGTATATCTCTCCATCTGTTTGTATCACCTTTAATTTCTTTCATCATTGTCTTATAGTTTTCTGCATATAGGTCTTTTGTCTCCCTAGGTGGCTTTATTCCTAGGTATTTTATTCTTTTTGCTGCAGTGGTAAACGGGAGTGTTTCCTTAATTTCTCTTTCAGATCTTTCATCATTAGTGTATAGGAATGCAAGAGATTTCTTTGCATTAATTTTGTATCCTGCAACTTTACCAAATTCATTGATTAGCTCTAGTAGCTTTCTGGTGGCCTCTTTAGGATTCTCTTTGCAAACAGCAAAGTTTTACTGCAAACAGCAACAGTTTTACTGCAAACAGCAACAGTTTTACTTCTTCTTTTCCAATTTGTATTCCTTTTATTTCTTTTTCTTCTCTGATTGCCGTGGCTAGGACTTCCAAAACTATGTTGAATAATAGTGGCAAGAGTGGACATCCTTGTCTTGTTCCTGATCTTAGAGGAAATGCTTTCAGTTTTTCACCATTGAGAATGATGTTTGCTGTGGGTTTGTCGTATATGCCCTTTATTATGTTGAGGTAGGTTTCCTCTATGCCCACATTCTGGAGAGTTTTTATCATAAGTGGGTGTTGAATTTTGTCACAAGCTTTTTCTGCATCTATTGAGATGATCATATGGTTTTTCTTCTTCAGTTTGTTAATATGGTGTATCACATTGATTGATTTGCATATATTGAAGAATCCTTGCATCCCTGGGATAAGTCCCTCTTGATCATGGTGTATGATACTTTTAATGTGTTGTTGGATTCTGTTTGCCCGTATTTTGTTGAGGATTTTTGCATCTATATTCTTCAGTGATATTGGTCTGTAATTTTCATTTTTATAGTATCTTGGTCTGGTTTTGGTATCAGAGTGATGGTGGTGGCCTCATAGAATGAGTTTGGGACTGTTCCTTCCTCTGCAATGTTTTGGAAGAGTTTGAGAAGGATGGGTGTTAGCTCTTCTCTAAATATTTGATAGAATTCACCTGTGAAGCCATCTGGTCCTGGACTTTTGTTTGTTGGAAGATTTTTAATCACAGTTTCAATTTCATCACTTGTGATTGGTCTGTTCATATTTTCTATTTCTTCCTGGTTCAGTCTTGGAAGGTTATACCTTCTACAAATTTGTCAATTTCTTTCAGGCTGTCCATTTTATTGGTATAGAGTTGCTTGTCATAGTCGCTTAGGATGCTTTGTATTTCTTCGGTGTCTGTTGTAACTTCTTCTGTTTCATTTCTAATTTTATTGATTTGAGTCCTCTCCCTCTTTTTCTTGATGAGTCTGGCTAATGGTTTATCAATTTTGTTTATCTTCTCAAAGAACTAGCTTTTAGTTTTATTGATCTTTGTTATTGTTTTCTTTGTTTCTATTTCATTTATTTCTGCTCTGGTCTTTATGATTTCTTTCCTTCTGCTAACTTTGGGGTTTTTTTGTTCTTCGTTCTCTAGTTCCTTTAGATGTAAGGTTAGATCGTTTATTTGAGATTTTTCTTGTTTCTTGAGGTAGGCTTGTATAACTATAAACTTCCCTCTTAGAAGTGCTTTTGCTGCATCC
Organism: Tursiops truncatus; assembly: GCF_011762595.2. Taxonomy (NCBI): domain Eukaryota; kingdom Metazoa; phylum Chordata; class Mammalia; order Artiodactyla; family Delphinidae; genus Tursiops; species Tursiops truncatus. The sequence goes on from NC_047049.1 coordinate 26,041,942, forward strand.
CATACATTTTGGATTGTCGTGTTTTCATTGCAATTTGTCTCTAGGTATTTTTTGATTTCCTCTTTGATTTCTTCAGTGATCTCTTGGTTATTTAGTAACGTACTGTTTAGCCTCCATGTTTTTGTGTTTTTTACGTTTTTTTCCCTGTAATTGATTTCTAATCTCATAGTGTTGTGGTCGGAAAAGATGCTTGATGTAATTTCAATTTTCTTAAATTTACCGAGGCTTGATTTGTGACCCAAGATGTGATCTATCCAGGAGAATGTTCTGTGTGCACTTGAGAAGAAACTGTAAGCTGCTGTTTTTGGATGAAATGTCCTATAAATATCTATTAAATCTACCTGGACTATTGTGTGATTTTAAAGCTTGTGTTTCCTTATTAATTTTCTCTCTGGATGATCTGTCCATTGGTGTAAGTGAGGTGTTAAAGTTCCCCACTACTACTGTGTTACTGTGGATTTCCTCTTTTATAGCTGTTAGCAGTTACCTTATGTATTGAGGTGCTCCTATGTTGGGTGCATATATATTTAGAATTGTTATATCTTCTTCATGGATTGATCCCTTGATCATTATTTTGTGTCCTTCCTTGTCTCTCGTAACAGTCTTTATGTTAAAGTCTATTTTATCTGATACAAGTATTGCTACTCCAGATTTCTTTTGATTTCCATTTGCATGGAATATCTTTTTCTATCCCCTCACTTCCACTGTACGTGTCCCTAAGTCTGAAGTGGGTCTCTTGTAGACAGCATATATATGGGTCTTGTATCCATTCAGCGAGCCTGTGTCTTTTGGTTGGAGCATTTAATCCATTCATGTTTAAGGTGATTATCAATATGTATGTTCCTATTACCATTTTCTTAATTGTTTTGGATTTGTTTTTGTAGGTCCGTTTCTTCTCTTGTGTTTCCCACTTAGAGAAGTTCCTTTAGCATTTGTTGTAGAGCTGGTTTGGTAGTGCTGAATTCTCTTAGTTTTTGCTTGTCTGTAAAGCTTTTGATTTCTCCATTGAATCTGAATGAGATCCTTGCCGGGTAAAGTAATCTTGGTTGTAGGTTCTTACCTTTCGTTGCTTTAAATATATTGTGCCACTTCCTCCTGGCTTGTCGTGTTTCTGCTGAGAAATCAGCTGTTAACTTTATGTGAGTTCCCTTGTATGTTATTGGTCGTTTTGCCCTTCTTGCTTTCATAATTTTTCTTTGTCTTTAATTTTTGTCAATTTGATTACTATGTGTCTCAGCATGTTTCTCCTTGGGTTTATCCTGCCTGGGACTCTCTGCACTTCCTGGACTTGGGTGGCTATTTCCTTTCCCATGTTAGGGACATTTTCGACTATAATCTCTTCATATATTTTCTCAGGTGCTTTCTCTCTCTCTTCTCCTTCTGGGACCTCTATAATGCGAACGTTGTTGCGTTTAATGTTGTCCCAAAGGTCTCTTAGGCTGTCTTCATTTCTTTTCATTCTTTTTTCTTTATTCTGTTCCGTGGCAGTGAATTCCACCATTCTGTCTTCCAGGTCACTTATCCGTTCTTCTGCCTCAGTTATTCTGCTATTGATTCCTTCTAGTGTATTTTTCATTTCAGTTATTGTATTGTTCATCTCTGTTTGTTTGTTCTGTAATTCTTCTAGGTGTTTCCTCTTTAATTCTTCTAGGTCTTTGTTAAACATTTCTTGCATCTTCTCGATCTTTGCCTCCATTCTTTTTCTGAGGTCCTGGATCATCTTCACTATCATTATTCTGAATTCTTTTTCTGGAAGGTTGCCTATCTCCACTTCATTTAGTTGTTTTTCTGGGGTTTTATCTTGTTCCTTCGTCTGGTACATAGTCCTCTGCCTTTTCATTTTGTTTGTCTTTCTGTGAATGTGGTTTTCATTCCACAGGCGGCAGAATTGTTCTTCTTGCTTCTGCTGTCTGCCCTCTGGTGGATGAGGCTATCTAAGAGGCTTGCGCAAGCTTCCTGATGGGAAGGACTGGTGGTCGGTAGAGCTGGGCGTTGCTCTGGTGGACAGAGCTCAGTAAAACTTTAATCCACTTGTCTGCTGATGGGTGGGTCTGGGTTCCCTCCCTGTTGGTTGTTTGGCCTGAGGTGACCCAGCACTGGAGCCTACCCGGGCTCTTTGGTTGGGTTAATGGCAGACTCTGGGAGGGCTCACGCTAAGGAGTACTTCCCAGAACTTCTGCTGCCAATGTCCTTGTCCCCATGGTGAGTCACAGCCACCCCCCGCCTCTGCAGGAGACCCTCCAACACTAGCAGGTAGGTCTGGTTCAGTCTCCTATGGGGTCACTGCTCCTTCCCGAGTCCTGATGTGCACACTACTTTGTGTGTGCCCTCCAAGAGTGGAATCTCTGTTTCCCCCAATCCTGTCAAAGTCATGCAATCAAATCCCGCTAGCCTTCAAAGTCTGATTCTCTAGGAATTCCTCCTCCCATTGCCGGACCCCCAGGTTGGGAAGCCTGACATGGGGCTCAGAACCTTCACTCCAGTGGGTGGACTTCTATGGTATAAGTGTTCTCCAGTTCGTGAGTCACCCACCCAGCAGTTACGGGATTTGATTTTATTGTGATTGCACCCCTCCTACCATCTCACTGCGGCTTCTCCTTTGTCTTTGGATGTGGGGTATCTTTCTTGGTGAGTTCCAGTGTCTTCCTGTCGATGATTGTCCAGCAGTTAGTTGTGATTTTGGTGCTCTCACAAGAGGGAGTGAGCACATGTCTTTCTACTCTACCATCTTCAACCAATCTCCTTTATTTTTTTTAATTAAGTTTTTTTTTTGGTTTTTGGTTTTGTTTTTTTTGGCCATGCCACACAGCTTCCAAGATATTAATTCCCTGACCAGGGATCAAACCTGTGGCCCCTGCAGTGGAAGCACAGAGACCTGGACCGTGAGGGAAGGGTAGATAATGCATCCATTCACAAAGATGGGAAATAATGGGAGAGGAATACATTTGAATAGTGAGGTGAGAACGGAGATGAGTTCATTTTGGGTCCTATGAATGCAAGGTGCCAGTGGAACTTCCAGGTCAGAAGATCCAACAACCAGTTTCTAGATATCAGGCTGTCAGTAGAGGCTCAAGGTAGAGGGTATCACTGAACTACTGTTTTGAATGAAATTGGCCATGGAGTGAAGGTCAAGCAGGGCTTTTCAAAGTGGGGTCCATGGATCATTTATATTGTAATCTGAAGCTTGTTAAAAATGAAGTCTCTTGGGCCCAACCCAGCCTTCTGAATCTGAATATATCTGGAGGTAGAAAGGGCTTGGGAATTATAGCTTTTACAAGCTCTGCTGGTGATTCTTATGCTCTTTAGAATTTGAGAACAATTGATGTGAGTGAGAAGACTAAAGCAGCTACAACACCGAGGAAATGTCAATATATAAAGTAGTGGCTTTCATACTTTTTTGACTGAGACATGGAAGGAGAAATACATGTTGTATTGTAATTCTGTACATATTTGACACAAAAAATTTTAAAGCATACGTATCTTTACCATATTGTGTCTGATATTTTTTTCTATTGTATTTCATTATTTATTTTATTTTATTTATTTATTTAGGTTGCACCAGGTCTTAGTTGCGGCATGCATGCGGGATCTAGTTCCCCGACCAGGGATTGAACCCAGGCCCCATGCATTGGGAGCTCACATTCTTACCCACTGGACCACCAGGGAAGTCCCTGTATTTCATTATTTTAAAATGCCCATCATGACCCACTAATAGCCTGCATCCTATAATTTGAAAAAAAAAAATCTGGTTAAGGAGTTATCAGAGGGAGAGGATGTTGCTAGTGAAAGGGAAAAAATAAATCTAAACTCTCCACAGGTTCTTCAGAGTCTAAACTACATTTCAAAGCTTTTGAGAGCAGGCCTGCATCTGAGTCATCTTTGAAGAACTCTCTGTGCTTCACATGTGGTAACTGTGACTGGATGAATGAATTCACAGAAGCCATGGCTCTGCCAAGAGCCCACAGTGACCCCCGCTGTCCATGTCAGCAGCCCAGGTCACAGGGAGGCTGGTGCCTACTAGATGTAGTGGCTAGAGAAGCTGCCCTGGCTTTGGCTCTGCCAGCTGCTCACCAGTCCTGCTAGGATTGCTTCTGTCTTCTGGGTGGCACCTGCCTTCCTTCTCAAAGGCCTCCCTGATCCCAGCCTGTCTACATCATCACCTTCTCTGATTAAGAGCCCAAGAACTAGTTTGAGCCTAAGAAAGAAAAAGGAGGTCCTGAAATCCAGGAATTAGTCTGACACTTAAAGCTAGATCTCAGTATTGTTAGAAGCCGGCCTGGGGCTCACAACTGGGCCAAGTTATTCTGCTCGACATAAACAATCTCATAGGCTATTGAACATTAGGCAAAGTCAATCTGAAGTCATGATAGAGTGAGGCAAAACAAAGCTACTACATAATTGTGTCTAAGCACAGGGACAAGGTCACTGTGCAACCCACAAAATCCTAAACATCCCCCTCCCAGCTTATGTGAATAGCACCTGCTTCTTAAACAGCTACAGCTTTATTCCCACTCATTTGTCCTCCCCATAAATAAGATCTATTGGGATGAAGATGAAAGAGTAGGAGGATGTGGAGTTCAAGTCTCCTTACAACCAGGGCACCTACCAGGCATTGGTGGGGGACCTCGGACACCTAAGGGGACAGGAGGAATCCCCGTGTGACTGGGTAGGACGTGGTGGGGAAGGAGGGGAGAGGAAAAGTGGAGGAGGGATGGGACCAGCGCCCCTGAGGGGCGGCTGGGGGAGGGGAGGGTTTCCCATGCTCAGAGGGGCCCACTCATGGTGAGGGGATCAGTAGGGAAGGGGAGAGAACTTTGGGGGATCGGGGGAACAGAGGGGAATGCAGTCAGTGTCTCCCCCACCGCTCAGGCCCTCGCCAGCCTGCTGGGGTCCTGGACCTGAACCTTCGCCCTCCAGGAACCCCTCCAGCCACGCAGGTCCTGAAACTAAGCCCCCCTCTGGGTCTTTTCTGGCCCCATGGGTGCTGAGCCTAAGCCCCCCTCCCCCCACCAAGGCCTCTTCCGGCCCCAAGGGTCCTGGCCCTGAGCCCCCACCCCCACAGCCAAGGCTTTTTCTGGCCTTTTTTTTTTTTTTTTTTTTTGCTGTCGTGGTTCTGTTTTGCTTTGTTGTTGTTTCATTTTTATTTTTTATATTATACTTTTTATTTTTCTAATTTTATTTTACTTTTTATTCTTTGTTATTGTTCTACTCCTTTTTGTTTGTTGCCTTTTTTTTTTTTTTTTTTTTTTTTTTTTTGCTGCTCCACACAGCTTGTGGGTTCTTGGTTCCCAGGCCAGGGTTCAGGCCTGAGCTCCTGTGGTGGGAGTGCCGGATCCAAACCGATCCTCTGGACTAACAAAGAACCTCAAGCCCCAGGGAATATTAATTGATGTAAGCTCTCCCAGAGGTCCTCAGGCCAAGCAACCAGCAAGACAGGAACACAGCCCCAGCAATCAAAAAAAATGAGATGATGAAAAAATACCTTACAGACGAAGGAGCAAGGTAAAAACCTACAAGACCAAATAATTGAAGAGGAAATAGGCAACCTACCTGAAAAAGAATTCATAATAATGATAGTAAAGATGATCTCAAATCTTGGAAACAGAATGGAGGCACAGATGGAGAGAATAGAAAAAATGTTTAACAAGGACCTAGAAGAACTAAAGAACAAACAAACAGTGATGAGCAACACAATAACTGAAATGAAAAATACACTAGAAAAAATCAATTGCAGAATATCTGAGGCAGAAAAATGAATAAGTGAGCTGGAAGATGGAATGGTGGAAATAACTGCTGAGGAGCAGAATAAAGAAAAAAGAATGAAAAGAAATGAGGACAGTCTCAGAGACTTCTGGGACAACATTAAATGCACCAATATTCAAATTATAGGAGTACCAGAAGAAGAAAAAGAGAAAGGGCCTGAGAAAATATTTGAAGAGATCATGGTCAAAAACTTCCCTGACATGGGAAAGGAAATAGCCACCCAGGTCCAGGAAGCACAGAGTCCCATACAGAATAAACCCAAAGAGAAACACGCCAAGATACCTATTAAACTAATAAAAATTAAATTCAAAGAAAAAATATTAAAAGCAGCAAGGGAAAAGCAACAAATAACATACAAGGGGATCCACAAAAGGTTATCAGCTGATTTTTCAGCAGAAACTCTGCAAGCCAGAAAGGAGTGGCAGGGTATATTTAAAGTGATGAAAGGGAAAAACCTACAATAAAGACTACTCTACCCAGCAAGGATCTCATTCAGATTTGATGGAGAAATCAAAAGTTTTACAGACAAGCAAAAGCAAAGAGAATTCAGCACCACCAAAACAGCTTTACAACAAATGCTAAAGGAACTTCTCTAGGTAGAAAACACAAGAGAAGAAAAAACCCCACAAAAACAAACCCAAAACAATTAAGAAAAGGTAATAGGAACATACATATCAATAACTACCTTGAATGTAAATGGATTAAATGCTCCAACCAAAAGACACAGACTGGCTGAATGGATACAAAACTAGACCCGTATATATGCTGTCTACAAGAGACACACTTCAGACCTAGGGACACATACAGCGAAAGTGAGGGAATAGAAAAATATATCCCATGCAAATGGAAATCAAAAGAAAGCTGGAGTATCAATACTCATATCAGATAAAATAGACTTTAAAATAAAGACTGTTACAAGAGACAAGGAAGGACACTAACTACCTTATGATCAAGGGATCATTCCAAGTAGAAGATATAACAATTATAAATATTTACGCACCTAACATAGAAGCACCTCAATACATAAGGCAAATGGTAACAGCCATAAAAGGGGAAATCGACAGTAACACATTCATAGTAGGGGACTTTAACACCCCACCTACACCAATGGACAGATCATCCAGCCAGAAAATAAACACTTGGGCTTTCTCTAGTTGTGGTGAGCAGGGGCTACTCTTCATTGTGGTGCGTGGGCTTCTCATTGTGATGGCTTCTCTTGTTGCGGAGCACAGGCTCTAGGCATGCGGGCTTCAGTAGGTGTGGCGCACGGGCTTAGTTGCTCCACGGCATGTGGGATCTTCCCAGACCAGGGATCAAACCCATGTCCCCTGCACTGGCAGGCGGATTCTTAACCACTGCACCACCAGGGAAGTCCCAAAACACAAGCTTTAAACAACACAATAGACCCAATAGACTTAATTGATATTTATAGAACAATCCACCTGAAAGCAGCAGAGTACACTTTCTTCTCAAGTGCACACAGAACATTCTCTATGATAGATCACATCTTGGGTCACAAATCAAGCCTCAGTAAATTTAAGAAAATTGAAATCATATCAAGCATCTTATCTGACCACAACACTGTGAGATTAGAAATCAATTACAGGAAAAAAAATTGTACAAAAACACAAACACATGGAGGCTAAACCATATGCTACTAAATAACCAAGAGATCACTGAAGAAATCAAAGAGGAAATCAAAAAATACATAGAAACACATGACAATGAAAACACAATGACCCAAAACCTGCAGGACAGAGCAAAAGCAGTTCTAAGAGGGAAGTTTACAGCAATTCAATCTCACCTCAAGAAAAAAGAAAAATCTCAAATAAAAATCTAACCTTACACCTAAAGCAACTAGAGAAAGAAGAAGAACAAGAAAAAACAAAGTTAGTGGAAGGAAAGAAATCATAAAGCTCAGAGCAGAAATAAATGAAATAGAAACAAAGAAAACAATAGCAAAGATAGTAAAACTAAAAGTTGGTTCTTTGAGAAGTAAACAAAATTGATAAACCTTTAGCCAGACTCATCAGGAAAAATAGGGAGATGATTCCAATCAATAAAATTAAAAATGAAAAAAGAAATTACAACTGACACTGCAGAAATACAAAGGACCATAAGAGACTACTAGAAGCAACTATATGTCAATAAAATGGACAACCTGGAAGAAATGGACAAATTCTTAGAGAGGTACAACCTTCCAAAACTGAACCAGGAAGAAATAGAAAATATAAACCGACCAATCACAAGTAATGAAATTGAAACTGTAATTAAAAATCTTCCAAGAAACAAAAGTCCAGGACCAGATGGCTTCACAGGCAAATTCTATCAAACATTAGAGAAGAGCTAACACCCAACCATCTCAAACTCTTCCAAAAAATTGCCGACAGGGCTTCTCTAGTGGCGCAGTGGTTGAGAATCCGCCTGCCAATGCAGGGGACACGAGTTCAAGCCCTGGGCCGGGAAGATCCCACATGCCACGGAGCAACTGAGCCTGTGCACAACTACTGAGCCTGTGCTCTAAAGCCTGTGCTCCACAATGAGAGAAGCCACCGCAATGAGAAGCCTGCACACCTCCATGAAGACCCAATACATCCAAAAATAAAAACAAATAAATAAATTTAAAAAAAAATTGCAGACAGAGGAACACTCCTAAACATATTCTACGAGGCCACCATCACCCTGATGCCAAAACCAGACAAAGATATCACACACACACACACACACACACACACACAAATTACAGACCAATATCACTGATGAACATATATGCAAAAATCCTCAACAATATACTAGCAAATCAAATCCAACAACAATTAAAAGGATCATAGACCATGATCAAGTGGGATTTAGCCCAAGGATGCAAGGATTCTTCAATATATGCAAATCAATTAATGTGATACCATATTAACAAATTAAAAAATAAAAACCATATGGTCATCTCAATAGATGCAGAAAAAGCTTGTGACAAAATTCAACACCCATTTATGCTAAAAACTCTCCAGAATGTGGGCACAGAGGGAACCTACCTCAACATAATAAAGGCCATATATGACAAACCACAGCAAGCATCATCTTCAATGGTGAAAAACTGAAAGCATTTCCTCTAAGATCAGGAACAAGACAAGGATGTCCACTCTTGCCACTATTATTCAACATAGTTTTGGAAGTCCTAGCCACGGCAATCAGAGAAGAAAAAGAAATAAAAGGAATACAAATTGGAAAAGAAGAAGTAAAACTGTTGCTGTTTGCAGATGACATGATACTATACCTAGAGAATCTTAAAGAGGCCACCAGAAAACTACTAGAGCTAATCAATGAATTTGGTAAAGTTGCAGGATACAAAATTAATGCACAGAAATCTCTTGCATTCCTATATTCTAAAAATGAAAGACCAGAAAGAGAAATTAAGGAAACAATCACATTCACCATTGTGACAAAAAGAATAAAATACCTATGAATAAACCTACCTAAGGAGGCAAAAGACCTGTACTCAGAAAACTATAAAACACTGATGAAAGAAATCAGGATGACACAAACAGATGAAGAGATATATCATGTTCTTGGACTGGAAGAATCAAAGTTGTGAAGATGACTGTACTACCCAAAGCAATCTACAGATTCAATGCAATCCCTATCAAATTACCAATGGCATTTTTCACAGAATTAGAACAAAAAATTTTACAATTTGTATGGAAACACAAAAGACTGAATAGCTGAAACAATCTTGAGAAAGAAAAACGGTGCTGGAGGAATCAGACTCCCTGACTTCAGACTATACTACAAAGCTACTTTAATCAAGGCTCAAAAATAGAAATATAGATCAATGGTACAGGATAGAAAGCCCAGAGATAAACCCATCCACTTATGGTCACCTAATCTATGACAAAGGAGGCAAGAATATACAATGGAGAAAAGACAGTCTCTTCAATAAGTGGTGCCAGGAAAACTGGACAGCTACATGTAAAGGAATGAAATTAGAACACTCCCTAACACCATACACAAAAATAAACTCAAAATGGAATAAAGACCTAAATGTAGACCAGACACTATAAAACCCTTAGAGGAAAACATAGGAAAAACACTCTGACATAAATCACAGCAAGATTTTTTTTTAAGTTAAGATGTACACATTTATTTTATTTTACTTATTGATTTTTGGTTGCGCCAGGTCTTAGTTGCGGAAGGCGGGCTCCTTAGTTGCGGCTGGTGGGCTCCTTAGTTGCGGCATAAGAACTCTTAGTTACAGCATGTAGGTGGGATCTAGTTCCCTGACCAGAGATCAAACCCACGTCCCCTGCATTGGAAGGAGGATGCTTAACCACTGCACCACCAGGGAAGTCCCAAGATCTTTTTTGACCCTCCTCCTAGAGTAATGAAAATAAAAACAAAAATAAACAAATGGGACCTAATTAAACTTAAAAGCTTTTGCACAGCAAAGGAAACCATAAACAAGATGAAAAGACAACCCTCAGAATGGGAGAAAATATTTGCAAAAGAAGCAGTTGACAAAGAATTAACCTCCAAAATATACAAATAGCTCAGGCAGCTCAATATAGAAAAAACAAACAACCCAATCAAAAACTGGGGGGAAGACCTAAATAAACATTTCTCCAAAGAAGATATACAGATGGCCAAGAGGCACATGAAAAGATGATCAGCATCACTAATTATTAGAGAAATGCAAATCAAAACTACAATGATGTATCACCTCACACTGATCAGAATGGCCATTGTAGATCAAAAAATCTACAAACAGTAAATGCTGGAAAGAGTGTGAAGAAAAGGGAACCCTCTTGCACTGTTAGTGGGAATGTAAATTGATACAGCCACTCTGGAGAACAGTATGGAGGTTCCTTAAAAAACTAAAAATAGAACTACCATATATGACCCAACAATCCCACTCCTGGGCATATACCCTGAGAAAACCATAATTCAAAAAGACACATGCACTCCAATGTTCATTGCAGCACTACTTACAATAGCCAGGACATGGAAGCAACCTAAAGGTCCATCAACAGATGAATGGATAAAGACGATGTGGTACATATATACAATGGAATATTACTTGGCCATGAAAAGGAACAAAATTGGGTCATTTGCAGAGATGTGGATGGACCTACAGTCTGTCATACAGAGTGACGTAAGTCAGAAAGAGAAAAACAAATATCATATATTAAATCATATATGTGGAATCTAGAAAAATGGTACAGATGAACCTATTTGTAGGGGAGGAATAGAGACACAGACGTAAAGAATGGATGTGTGGACACGGGGGAAGAGGAGGGTGGGATGAACTGGGATATTAGGATTGACATATATACACTACCATGTGTAAAACAGATAGCTAGTGGGAACTTGCTGTATAGCACAAGGAGCTGAGCTCAGTGTTCTGTGATGATCTAGGTGGGATGGCGGGAGGGTGGAAGGGAGGCCCAAGAGGGAGGGGATATATGTATACATATAGCTGATTCGCTTCATTGTACAGCAGAAATTAACACAACATTGTAAAGCAATTACATTCCAATCAGAAAAAATTCTATTGGGATACCCAATCATAGAATTGTCCTTGTTTTCTGTCAGCACCCAATCTACAGCAAACCTCTGTTTCCTTGCCCTCCCCCACCCCACTGCTCCAAATCAACCAACAAAGCCCACATCTTAGAACAGTCTTCCTTCTAACACCCCCTTACCGAGACATCCTGTGATTCTCTTGGTGTATGTTCTCCCTCACTGTGACGAGTAGTAAACTCCACTTATTCAACTACAGCTGTGTTCCTGGAGGTCTTTGGCTGGATTGCAATGACAAGACTACACAGAAACCACAAGACTTCCCCATGTCCCTGTCTCCTCCTTCTCCTCCTTTTTAGCCTGCCTCAAGTATTCTCAGGTGGCTCTGCTGTGACTCTTCTCCAGCATCATCTTCTGCCTCTCATCCCCTTTCACCTCAGAACTCTGCATTTTATTTTTCTGCTGCATGGTTTGCAGGATCTTAGTTCCCCAACCAGGGATTGAACCTTGGCCCTCGGCAGTAAGAGCACAGTGTCCTAACCACCAGACCACCAGGGAATGCCCTCTGCGTTTGGTATGTTGTTTTTGGGTTTTTTTGGTGGTACACGGGCCTCTCACTGTTGTGGTCTCTCCCGTTGCGGAGCACAGGTTCCAGACGCGCAGGGTCAGCGGCCATGGCTCACGGGCCCAGCCGCTCTGTGGCATGTGGGACCTTCCCGGACCGGGGCACGAACCCATGTCCCCTCCATCGACAGGCGGACTCTCAACCACTGTGCCACCAGGGAAGCCCGTTGTTTTTGTTTTAATTAATCTCAAACTATTTTCTAATTTCTCTTGTGATTTCTTCTTTGACCCATTGGTTATTTGAGATTGTGTTATTTAATTTCCACATATTTGTGAATTTTCCAAATTTCTTTCTGTTATTGATTACTAGTTTCATTCCATTGTGGTCAGAGAAGACACTTTGTACAATTTCAAATGTATTAAATGTATTGAGATTTGCTTTGTGACCTAACATATGGTCTGTCCTGGAGAATGTTCCATTGCAATTGAGAAAATTACGTACTCTGGAGTGTTCTGTAAATATGTTAGGGCTTGTTCATTGTTCAAGTCCACTTTTTCCTTACTGATCTTCTGTTTAGTTGTTTTATCCATTTTTGAACATGAAGTACTGGAGTCTCCAACTATTGTTGTAGAAATGTCTATTTCTCTCTGCAATTCTGTTTGGTTTTGCTTCATATATATTGGGGCTCTGTTGTTAGGTGAGTGTATGTTTATAATTATTATATATTTTTGGTGGATTGACCCTTATCTATAAATAATGTCCTTCTTTGTCTCTGATAACACTTTTGGGTTTAAAGTCTATTTTGTCTGATATCAGTATAGCTACCCCAGCTCTTTTTGGTTACTATTTGCATGGAATATCTTTTTCTATCCTTTCACTTTCAACCTATTTATGTCTTTGGATCTAAAGTAAGTCTCTTGAAGATGGCATATAGTTGAATCATTTTTTAAATCTATTCTGCCAATATTTGCCTTTTAATTGGAAAAATTAATGTTTACATTTAATTACTGATAATGAAGAACCTACTCCTGCCATTTTGCCATTTGTTTTCTACACATATGTTTTAATCCTCAGTTCCTCTACTACGGCCTTCTTTTGTGTTTAATTTTTTTCTAGTATGCCATTTTGATTCTCTTCTAATTTCTTTTTCTGTTTTTGTTTTTAGTTATTTTCTTAGTGGATATCTGGGTGTTACACGTAACAGCTTTGGTTGATAACAATCTAGTTTGAATTAACCCAATTTAGCTTCAATAGTATACAAAACTCTGCTCTTATGCAGCTTTGTCCTCCCTTTCTTATGTTGTTATTGTCACAAATTACATGTATATACATTTTGTGCCCATTAACATAGATTTATAATTATTATTTTTGTGTTTGTCTTTTAGTCATATAGGAAAAAAAAAAGAGTTACAAACCAAAAATACAATAGTACTGGATTTTATACTTACCTATGTAGGTACAATTACTGGTGTTCTCTATTTCTTCATATAGTTTCTAGTTACTGTCTAGTGTCCTTTCACTTCAGTATGAAGAACTCCCTTTAGCATTTCTTGCAGGGCAGGTCTACTAGCAATAAAGTCTTTTGGCTTTTTTAAAATCTGCGACTACCTTAATTTCTCCTTCATTTTTTTCATTACAATTTTTATTTTTTTGTTATTATAAAAGTTCTATGCATTTGTGCTTTAAAATGTTAAAAACTGTCCTGTGTATACATTTTCCATTTTTTTTATTGTGATAAAATACACATGACATAAAATTTACCATCTTAACCATTTTTAAGTGCACAGTTCAATGGTATTAAGCACATTCATATTGTTGCACAACCATCACCACCATCCATCTCCAGAACTCTTTTCATTTCACAAAACTGAAACTCTATACCCATTAAGCAATAACTCCTCATTCCCTCCCCCACCTCCAGACCCTAGCAACCACCATTCCATTTATGTCTCTATAATTTTGACTACTCTACTCTAGGTAGTCACCAACAAGTCACACCAGGAACATGGGCCACTATTCCCAAAGCTGACACCAAGTTTTACAATCCTTCTTTCCATGTCCAGAATGTCTTCTGAAATTATCAGAAGAGAGGACACAATGGTATTTTTTTCCCATTACAAATACACACACACACACACACACACACACACACACACACACACACGTGAGACTGAAGTAAGTAGTAAAAACTGAAGAGGAGGGACTTCCCTGGTGGTGTGGTGGTTAAGAATCCACCTGCCAATGCAGGGGACATGGGTTCGAGCCCTGGTCCGGGAAGATCCCACATGCCAGAGCAACTAAGCCTGTGCACCACAACTACTGAGCCTGTTCTCTAGAGCCCACGAGCCACACCTACTGAGCCTGTGTGCCACAACTACTGAAGCCCACGCGCCTAGAGCCCGTGCTCCGCAACAAGAGAAGCCACTGTGATGAGAAGCCCGCGCACAGCAACAAAGACCCAACACAGCCAAAAATAATCAATTTATTTAAAAAAAAAAGTGAAAAGGAATAAAAAGTAAACCGAGAAAATCAACTCTGTCTCCCACTCCTATCCTTAGTTCTGTTTCCCAGAGGCAACCACAATTATCAGTTTCTTGTGTATCCTTTCAAATATGATCTATGCATAAAAAGGTATATGTTTGTGTAACCAAAAGTGGGGTCTGGCTGCTCATCGCTCAAAAGCCAATAAAGAGGCAAGGTTGGTGGAAAGGAAAGTTTGCTTTATTTTGGGTGGGGGGGTGGGGTGGGGGTGGGGGAGGGCAGACTCCTGTCCAAAGGCCAACTCCCCCCCACAACAACTGAATGATCAGTGGGCAAGAGCTTTTATAGACAGAGTGAGGGGGCTACATGCAGAAACAGCACAGTCAGCTCTGACAGTCATCTTAAAATTGGTCATGCGGTAGTCTGATCAGCGTCATCTTGATTGTTTTAGGTACAGTTAGTCTTCAGTTCCAGGGTCAGTTTGTTCCCATTTCCTTGAGGCCAATCCTTGGAATTGTGGCAGCTTATGTCATGGCCACAGTCTGATCATCATGTAGTTAACTTCTTCCACCTGGTGGGGGTTTCTGTATCTACAAGACAGCTCACAGTATATGGCTCAGAATATTATCTATAGCCATTGAGAAGGAAGTAAAGGTCCTTAATTATGCTTAATGACTAAACTATTATTATTTAGTTTTTTTTTTTTTTAACAAATTTTGTTTATTTATTTAGGCTGTGTTGGGTCTTCATCGCTGCACGCGGGCTTTCTCTAGTTGAGGTGAGCGGGGGCTACTCTTCGTTGCAGTGCACGGGCTTCTCATCACGGTGGCTTCTCTCGTTGTGGAGCACGGGCTCTAGGCACACGGGCTTCAGTAGTTGCGGCACGCAGGCTAAATGTTGTGGCTCATGGGCTCAGCTGCTCCACGGCATGTGGGATCTTCCCGGCCCAGGGATTGAACCTGTGTCCCCTGAATTGGCAGATGGATTCTCAATCACTGCGCCACCAGGGAAGCCCTATTATTTAGCCTTGTTGGACTGTTTTCCTTTGTGTCTGTATTTTCTCACTTCTCTGATTAAACTTATTCTTTGGCTAAAGGTTTTTTTTTTGTTTTCACAGACAAAAGGCAGGCAGAGGACATGAGGGGGAAGGACCATAGGGTCCTGCTCCATTTCATTTGTATTTATCTTCTTAAAGGATAGCACTTTTTCATATTATTTTTTTACTTTAAATTTATTATTTATTTATTTATTTACTTATTTATTTATTTGGCTGTGCCATGCAGTTTGTAGGATCTTAATTCCCCAACCAGAGATTGAACCTGGGCCCTCAGCAGTGAGAGTGTGGAGTTCTAACCACTGGACTGACAGGGAATTCCCTTCATATTGTATGTTGCCTTTTAAATATGTCTTGGGGAGTGTCGCATATTGGTACATCTAGAGCTTCTACATCTTTTTGAATAGCTGTATACTATTTCATTATCTTAGTTGCAGCATGCAGGATCTCTGTTGCAGCAAGTTTAGTTGCAGCATGTGGGATCTTTAGTTGTGGCATGCAGACTCTTAGCTGCAGCATGTGAACTCTTAGTTCCATCATGCATGTGGGATCTAGTTCCCTGACCAGGGATCAAACCTGGGCCCCCTGCATTGGGAGCACAGAGACTTAACCACTGAACCGCTAGGGAAGTCCCAATTTTCCAATATTAATGACAGAACCAAACTACAGATCCAGGAAGCTCAGAAAACACCACATAGGATAAATACCCAAAATCCTGTACCTGGGCATATCATATTCAAACCACAGAAAACCAAAGTCTTGAAAGAAGCCACAGTGGGGTGCAGGGAGACCTTACACATACAGGAAAAAGATAAGAAATATGTTGAACTCTTCAGAAACCATGCAAGCAAGAGGTGCGTAGAGTGAACTATTTTAAGTGCTAAAAGAAAAAAACCATCAGGAATTCCCTGGCGGTTCAGTGGTTAGGACTCAGCGCTTTCACTGCTGGGCCCAGGTTAGACCCCTTGTCGGGGAACTAAGATCCCACAAGCCACACAGCACTGCCAAAAAACAAAAAACTATCAATCTAGAATTCTGTATCCAGCAAAAATCTTTAGAAGTGAAGGAGAAATAAAAACTTTCCCAGACAAAAACTGAGGGAATGTGTTGCCAGTAGACCTGTCTTACAAGAAACATTATAAAATGTTCTTCAGAGAGAAGAAATATGATATAGGTCAGAAACTTGCACCTATGTAACAAAAAAGAAGAGCGTTAGAGAAGGTATAAATGAAGATAAAATCTTTCATTTTATTGATCTATTAGTTAATTGTTCAAATAATAGCACAATGTATTGGGAGATTATAGCTTATAGATAAGTGAAATGAATGACAACAATGTTATAAGGGACAGGAAGGAGGGATTCATAATACTTTTATAAGATACCTGCACTATTCATGAAGTGGTATAGTGTATTTGAAAATGAACTTAGATTTGTTGTAAATATATATTTCAAACTCTAGGGAAACCACTAAATATTTTTTAAGTATAATTAATATGCTAAGAGAAGAGAGAAAATGGAATTATATAAAATGCTTGTTTAAAACTAGAGAAGAGGGCTTCCCTGGTGGCGCAGTGGTTGAGAGTCCGCCTGCCAATGCAGGGGACACGGGTTCGTGCCCTGGTCCGGGAAGAGCCCACATGCTGCGGAGCGGCTAGGCCCGTGAGCCATGGCCGCTGAGCCTGTGCGTCCAGAGCCTGTGCTCTGCAACGGGAGAGGCCACAACAGTGAGAGGCCTGTGTACCGCAAAAAAAACACAAAACAAAACAAAAAACACTGCATATTGTACAATGCCATAAAAATGAAATTCTAGAAAAAGCAAAACTAGAGTAGCGAAAAGCACGTCAGTGGTTTCACAGAGCTAGATTTTAGGTGAGGAGATTGATTACAATGGAGAAAGAGGGGACTTTTTAGGGTGATGGAAACATTTTATATCTTAATTGTGGTGATGGTTACATGACTATATACAATTGCCAAACTTATTAAACTGTACTGTTAAAATGGATGAATCTTATTTTATGAAAATTATACCAAATTTCTAAATTGGGGGGAACCTAATCCCCAGAATTCCCCCCTAATCTAAAAATAGGAGGGAAATCTTTTTTTTTTTTTTTAAAAAAGGAAGAATTAGGCAACTCAGTAAGAACTGATTTGAAAAGCTCTCCAAAATACATTGTTATGGCTAGTATTTGTACAAGGAAAAAATGGCCGAGTCTGTGACTGTAATTGCATAGAATATCCTTGAAGTTTAACGAAAGAATTGGTATAAGGGCTGTCTGTGGGGAGGGGAACTGGGTGGTTGGGATAAGTGGTGGGCCTTTTTACTTTTTTGGAATTTTTTCTGGGTGCACATAATATCTAGGGAAGAAATAAACAACTAAAGTAAAATAAAACAGTTATAAAAATAAACTGAATTCAGACTCAGAATTTTAAAAAGAGAGAAATGTGACCATTTTTAACAGTCAAATTTGGTAAAGTGGGTTGTACCAGTTATATGAACATACTGCTATGTTAATAATAATATAATAATAACAACAACAACACTTACTGAGTTGTGTCATGTGCCAGGAATTGTTAAGAACTTAATAACAACTTGAGACATACAGAAGTTAAGTAATGTCTCTAAGTTCATACAGCTAGCTGGAAGACATAATGATAAATGTCTAAAGGATGCCTGGATCCTTACAGCATAGAAGGGAGTAAGATGAAGCACAGTGCTTCTCGTGGGAGTAAAGTAAGTGTGACAAAAAAAGAAAGTTTACAGTACTGGCCACTCAAGAGGCCCTGGTCTGAGAGGCTGGGCTGATACATCTAGCAGGCCCCAGAGGACACGTCCAAGGGCCGAAGACCTAAGGATCATGTCGTGGAAGTTACGCCCCAATCAGAGTTCTCTATATTGAGTCAAAGGGAACTACTCCAAGCAGGAGTTTCCAGTCTGACTCAGGAAAACCTGAAGTATGCAAATAACACCTTGATCTCAGATGCTCTGCAATCTAGCAGGGATGTAAGTTTGATGTGTACCTTTCAGCATTTGGAAGAGCCAGGGTAGCAGAGCAGCATTCAGGGAAAAGAGAGAAAGTGGGGGGAAAACTGGGAGGTATAAGTGAGGTAGGGTCTGTGATGGAGTAATCGCCCCCATTTTATCCTGTATATGGCTTCAGGATGGAATAGGACAGCTACTGGGTATAACAGGGTTTTTCTTCATGAACCCTGAGAATATCTCCCTGAATATCTCCACAATCTGTTGTCCTCCTTTATCTCCAGACCATCTGGTTGGGAAGCTGAGCTATTTCAAGCCAGTGTCTGGTTTTTGACACTTCACCCAATTGACTAGACCTTTTCCTGGAATCGTTTCCAGGAATCTCTATTTCCACTGCTTCCTTGGGAGACCCCCACTTTACTGATTCCTCTGTGGAAACCAACCAATTCCCTCTAATTTCTCTCCTGCATATCTGAGGACTTGGAGAAGAGTCAATTCTGTCCCCAAGGCAAGGAGATAAGGGGATAGATGGATTAGTGCATTGAGTAGCTGGCTCCAACCATTTTGCAACTTGAGGCTATACCTGGACTACAGTTAGTTAGTATGCACCTGTGTTTTTTTCTAGACTGTACGTCCTTTCTCCTCCAATTTATGAGAACTTTTCTAAGAGCCAGGATCCATGTCTGTCACACCATCCAATCCATCAAAACCGCAAGGCTCTACCTCCAAATATATCCATTGCTCTCTCTACTACACCCACCCTGATCAGGAAGGCAGGAAACTGATAGCAACTCAAATTGCTAAAATTAACCTTTTTTTTTTAAAGGTTAAACTGCTCAAATTTCCATGAGCTCTTTACAGTAACCCCATTTCTTTTTCTTTCTTATTTTTTTTTTTTTTTGGCTATGCCATGCAGCTTGCGGGATCTTAGTTCCCCGACCAGGGATCAAACCCATGACCCCTGCAGTGGAAGTGCGGATTCCTAACCACTGGACTGCCAGGGAATTCTAGGAAAGTTTAATAAAGGAACTATTAAACTAATAAACTGGTATAGGGAAATACAAGTGCACTAGTGGTGGCCACTATAGGCCTAGAAGGAATGAGGGAGGGGGGCCATTACTAGAATACAGAGACAGAGAGAGCTTTGTGGAGAGGGCTGCCTGGCAGGAACTGTGGCCTTTCATCAAGGGATATAGGTGCCCACAGCAACCCTGCAGATGGGGAACCAGGAGAGTACCCTGATCTCATTCTCCCCTCACCCTCTGATCTCTTACCAGTCCTCCACGTTGGCAGTGCTCCACACTGGCCAAGTTTAATCAGAAATCAGAGGGTCTAGCAGCTGGTTAAACGGTCAACACAGGTCGGCTTCCTGGAGCACAGAGCAGGGTAGAGAATGATAGAGTGGACCTGGAAAGGTAAACAGAACATCATCTTTAACCTGGATTCTTGCAGTAATCTTAACCTATAGTCTGATTTCTTCACAGCTGCCAAAGCAGTCTTTTTTTAAAAAATTGTGGTGAAATATATATACATCACAAAATTTGCCATTTTAACCGTTTTTAAGTGTACGATTCAGTGGCATTAGTTATATTTACAATGTTCTGCAACCATCACCACTATTTCCAAAACTTTTTCATAACCCCAAACAGAAACTCTATCCATTAAGCAATGATTTTCTATTACTTGCACTTCATGCTCCTGATAACCTGCAATCTACTTTCCAACTCTGTGAACTGGCCTATCCTAGATATTTAATATAAATGGAATCATACAATATTTGTCTATTTATATCTGGCTCCTTTCACATAGCATAATCTTCACAAGGTTCATCCATGTGGTAGTATGTATCAGAACTTCATTCCTTTGTATGGCTTATTAATATTTCATTGTATGCATATACCACATTTTGTTTGTCCATTCATCATTGATGCACACTTTGGTTGTTTCTACCTTTTGGCTATTGCGAATAATGCCGCAATGAACATTATCATACAAGTATTTGTTTGAGTCTCTATTTTCAATTATTTGGGGTTTTATACATAAGAGTGAATTTTCTGGGTCATATGGTAATTCTATGTTTAATTTTTTGAAGAACCCCACAACACAGTCTCTTAAAAATATAAACCGATGTTGTTAGTCCCCTCCCTAAAATGCTATATTGCTTTCCAATTTCAAAACTTATTGTAAAGTTACAGTAATCAAGACAGTGTAGTACTGGCATAAGGGTAGACATAGATTAATGAAGTAGAACTGACAGCCAGACATAAACCCATATATTTATGGGCAACTGATTTCAGACAAGAGCCCAAAGACAATTCAATGGGAAAAGAATAGTCTTTTCAATAAATAGTGCTCGGACATCTGGACATCGACATGCAAAGAATGAAATTGGACCCCTTACTTACATACACACAGAAAATTAACTCAAAATGGATCATAGGCCTAAATGGAAAAGCTAAAAGCATAAAACTCTTAAAAAAAAAAAAAAGGAGTAAATCTTTGAGACCAAGGGTTAGGTAAAAGCTTCTTAGATATGACACCAAAAGCATAAGCAACCAAACTAAAAATAGATTAAACTTCATCAAACTAAAAGCTTCTGGACTTCCCTGGTGGTGCAGGGAAGAATCCACCTGCCAATGCAGGGGACACAGGTTCGAACCCTGGTCCGGGAAGATCCCACGTGTCGTGGAACAACAAAGCGCATGCGCCACAACTACTGAGCCTGCGCTCTAGAGCCCACGTGCCACAACTACTGAATCCCGTGGGCCTAGAGCCCGTGCTCTGCAACAAGAGAAGCCACTGCGATGAGAAGCCCGCACACTGCAACAAAGAGTAGCCCCCGCTCGCCGCAACTAGAGAAAGCCTGTGTGCAGCAACGAAGACCCAACGCAGCCAAAAGTGCATAAATAAATAAATTTATTAAAAAAATAATAAATTTATTAAAAAAAAAAAAAAGACTCAGGATGTTCCTTGACACTACAGATCCCCCCTTCACCAGAACACACAGGTTCTCTGAGAGGCTGTCAGAAAGTGGTCAGGTTTCCTGACCACCACAAGTCCATGAAGTCTAGAAACACCAGCAAAGAGACATTATACCATCAGGAATTCTTCCACTGGAAAATAATAAATACTATCATCTATGTTTCCAGACTTTGTGGACATCCTGTATACAGACTAGGACCACTGTCCTGAACAAAATCCAGTTCTGCTCTACTGTCCAGCCCACTCCAGGAGATTCCAGCAGACAATTTATCTTTCAAGGTTTCCAGTGATTCTGACTTTTTCAGAAACCCTCAGGCTATCTGGCAGCTCACATTTGAATTCTAAAGATGGGCCAGGTTCCAGTTCTCGCCTTACATGACTCCTAGGCCTCTGCATAACTCATGTTTCAGTGCCTACCAACATCATAGGACCCTTTAAAAAGCTCTATAGTACACTGAGTTATTTGTAGTGAGGTGGATGGACCTAGAGTCTATCATACAGAGTGAAGTAAGTCAGAAAGAGAAAAACAAATACCGTATGCTAACACATATATATGGAATCTAATTTAAAAAATGGTTCTGATGAACCTAGGGACAGGACAGGAATAAAGACACAGACTTAGAGAACTGACTTGAGGACATGGGGAGGGGGAAGGGTAAAGTGGGACGAAGTGAGAGAGTAACATTGACATATATACACTACCAAATGTAAAATAGCTAGCTAGTGGGAAGCAGCTGCATAGCATGGGGAGATCTGCTCGGTGCTTTGCAACCACCTAGAGGGGTGGGATAGGGAGGGTGGGAGGGAGACACAAGAGGGAGGGGATATGGGGATACGCGTATGCATATAGCTGATTCACTTTGTTATACAGCAGAAATTAACACAACATTGTAAAGCAATTATACTCCAATAAAGATGTTAAAAAAAATAACCATCTTATGAATGGATAAAGAAGATGTGGCACATATATAAAATGGCATATTACTTAGCCATAAAAAGGAATGAAATCGAGTTATTTGCAGTGAGGTGGATGGACCCAGAGTCTGTTATACAGAGTGAGATCAACTCGATGCTTTGTTATGACCTAGAGGGGTGGGATAGGGAGGGTGGGAGGGAGACGTAAGAGGGAGGGAACATGGAGATATATGTATACATATAGCTGATTCACTTTGTTGTACAGCAGAAACTAACATAACATTGTAAAGCAATTACACTCCAATAAAGATGTGAAAGAAAAACAATGAAATAACCATCTTAAATGTGTAGGTACCCAATAACATAGCTTCAAAATACATGAAGAAAAAGCTAACAGAACATAAAGGAAAAATAGACAAGTCCACCATCATAGTTGTTTCAATTTTCCCCTCTCAGTAATTGAACAAATAGAAAAATCAACAAAGATGTAGAAGATTTGAGCAACACTATCAATCAATTTGCCCTAGCTGACATTTATAGAACATTCCACCAGCAACAGCAAAATACATATTCTTTTCAAAAGCATGTGGAAGAGTCACCAAGAGAGACCATTTGCTGGGCCATGAAACAATCTCTATAAATAAAGGATTGAAAAATCAATATCAGGTCAACTATAGACCTAAACAAGGAAAACAAATAATAAAGCCTTTAGAATATAATATAGAATATCTTTATTATCTCAGGATAAGGAAAATTTTCTTAACACACGAAAGTACTAATTTTGAAAGGAAATATTAATAAATATGTTATATGAGTCAGAAATCCAATAGGAAACAGATGACACACTCAAATTAAAATGGTCTGAGAGGGACTTCCCTGGTGGCACAGTGGTTGGAGAGTCTGCCTGCCAGTGCAGGGGACACGGGTTCGACCCCTGGTCCAGGAGGATCCCACATGCCGTGGAGCAACTAAACCGGTGCACCACAGCTGCTGAGGCCCGTGCGCCCGGAGCCGGTGCTCCGCAACGGGAGAAGCTACCGCAATGAGAGGCCCGCGCACCACAACACATAGGGGCCCCCGCTCGCCGCAACTTGAGGGGGCCCGCGCACTGCAACAAAGACCCAACACAGCCAAAAATAAATAAATAGATTAAAAAATAAAATTAAAAATAAAATAAAATAAAGTGGTCTGAAACAATCTATAAGGATGTTACCATCACTTGGGCAAAAGCAATGAGAGTAAGGAGCAGGTTCAGAATCCCCAAGGGAAAGTTTATATAGGAGACTGTTATTTATTTTTTTTTTTTTGGCCGTGCTGCATGGCATGTGGGAACTTACCCCAACCAGGGATTGAACCTGTGCTCCCTGCAGTGGGAGCACGGAGTCTTACCACTAACCACTGGACTACCAGGGAAGTCCCGAGGAGACTGTCTTGAGGGGAGCAGTGACTTTTGATTTGAGAACACAGCAGTTTGGGGCTAGGAAAAATAAATACCTACTCTCGTTCTCCACCTTCTTCTGATTTCCTGCAGGGGCACCCCATTGGCCAAAACCCAATCAGGAGCCAAAAAGCAGAGAGCCAATGATGCAATTCCTAGAGGTCAACCTCCCTAGGCAAAGAGCCAGTGGAGAAAGGTGGATAGTGTATATGGAGAGACAAATGCAAGATATCTGGCATATCTGACTAAATAAAAAGTAAGCTCTCTTTCATCAAAAAAAAAATACAATAAAGTAAGGCAAGACAGAACTGAAGAAAATATCTATACAGCATAAAACCAACAAAGGAACTGTATCCAAAATATATAAAAAAGTCCCACAAATCAATAAGAGAAAAACAGAAAACCCAACAGAAAAATGGATGAAAGACTTAAGTAGACACCTTCAGAAAAGGAACTCCAAACAGTCACTAAATATATGAAAAGGTGTTCAACCTCATTAGTAGTCAGGGAAATTCAAATTAAAACCACAATAAGATATCATCCCACACCCAGAAGACTGGAGAAAATTTTGATTTGACGTGACTTACCTAGTGCTGGAGAGACTATGGAACAAAAGGAACTCTCTTGAGCTGCTGATGGGAATGTAAATTAGTAAATACCTTTGGAAAATTGGCATTACATGGAAGATTGAAGATGCACTTACCCTATGACCAGCACTTTCCCTTCTAGGTTTAAATTCAGGGAACTCTTGCACATGTACACCAACAGATACAAGAGTGTTCACAGCAGCATCACAACTTGAATGCCTGTTAATAAGTGAATTAGTAAAGAAATGGAAGTATACAGTGAACTACAACACATCAGAGAAATAAGCAAGTCGTAGGAGAATAGATACAGTGTGGTACAATTTATATAAAGTTTAAAAACAAGACTATATATTCCTTAGGGATATATATATATATATATATATATATATATAAAAGGCCCCTCTGTGCCAGGCATTAACCCTTTATTTGTTGGATTATGGAACAGTTCAAGGGAGGTGGTGTGTGTGTCTTAGAAAGAGGTCAAGGATTTGGAAATGAGAGGAGATATTCAGAGGGTACAGGCCAGCAACTATTTCCCAACCAGTATTAATATATTTCAATATTTTAACAATTGGTACTTATTAATGTTAATACTGGCTTAACATTCGGCCTTAACATACATACAAAGAGGGAATTTAACTGTGCTGGCAACATTCTGCTTATTAGGCTGAGAGATGGGTATGCAATTTTTCAATAAATTATTCTTTATACCTTTTTACATTTCTTAAATATTAACTAATACATTTTAATTTCACTTAAAATATATGTCACAGTTTACAGTAGTAAAAATAAGACGCTTTGCACGGCTTGAGGGATCTCATTTCCCCGATCAGGGACTGAACCTGGGCCATGGCAGTGAAAACCCAGAATTCTAACCACTGGCAACTAGGGAACTCCCAAGACACAGTTTAAAATTTAAAAATGTTATTAATTGCATCATGTTAGTGAGGAGTTATGTGCTTTGTACTCGTTCATCAAGTTGAGATCTAGCTTGAAAACAGAATTTGAGCTCCAGTTTAAGTTAGGTTTTTTTTTTAAGCACTTTATTTCTTCCTAATCACAAAAATTCTAACTCACAAGAATAAGGCATCTGGAAAGACAGCAAGCGTTGAGTGGCTGTCAGATGATTCTCTCTGGTTAAATTAGACTCAGAAATTATAGACTAATTTATCAACAATGAAAGACTACTTTGGGACTTCCCTGGTGGCGCAGTGGTTAAGAATCCATCCGCCTGCCAATGAAGGAGACACAGGTTCGAGCCCTGGTCTGGGAAGATCCCACATGCTGTGGAGCAACTAAGCCCATGAGCCATAACTACTGAGCCTATGCTCCAGAGTCTGTGAGCCACAACTACTGAGCCCGTGTGCCACAACTACGGAAGCCGGCACACCTAGAGCCCATGCTCCGCAACAAGAGAAGCCACTGCAATGAGAAGTCTGCACACCGCAATGAAGAGTAGCCTTTGCTTGCCGCAACTAGAGAAAGCCAGTGCACAGCAACGAAGACCCAACACAGCCAAAGATAGATAAATAAATAAATAAATATTTTTTTTAAAAAAAAGGAAAGACTAC
This sequence comes from Tursiops truncatus, assembly GCF_011762595.2. NCBI lineage: Eukaryota > Metazoa > Chordata > Mammalia > Artiodactyla > Delphinidae > Tursiops > Tursiops truncatus. The sequence continues at coordinate 26,067,787 of NC_047049.1, forward strand.
TTTGAGTTCCTTAGTATGTTGATGAGCATATCCTAAATTCTCAGGTTGAATATTTCAGTTTGAGAGATGAAAAACGAATAATTGGAAGAGTGTTTTTTTATGTTCTGGTACAGCATTTGACTATAGTTTTTAAATCCCCCAAAAAGAAAAGGTCATCAATTTCTTATCCTTGAGTGAAGCAAATCATCAAGTGCTAGGAAAGTGTCAATCTCGTGGCAATAGAGACCTAATCACCAATTTGATCTTCTTAAGCATCTTGACATATTAGCCAGTACTTTTATAGTTCCAATATTTATTTATTTTTTTGCGATACGGGGGTCTCTCACTGTTGTGGCCTCTCCCGTTGCGGAGCACAGGCTCCAGGCGTGCAGGCTCAGCGGCCATGGCTCACGGGCCCAGCCGCTCTGCAGCATGTGGGATCCTCCCGGACCGGGGCACGAACCTGTGTCCCCTACATTGGCAGGCGGACTCTCAACCACTGTGCCACGAGGGAAGCCCCCAACATTTTTTAAAATTGAAGAATAGTTGATTTACAATGCTGGGTTTAATTTATGCTGTACAGCAAACTGACTCAGTTATACATATATATGTTCTTTTTCATTCTGGTTTATCACAGGCTATTGAATATAGTTCCCTGTGCTATACAGTACAAAGTTGTTGTTTATCCATCCTGTATATACTAGTTTGCATCTGCTAATCCCAAGCTCCCAATCCTTCCCTCCCCTACCCGCTCTCCCCCTTGGCAACAAGTCTGTTCTCTATGTCTGTGAGTCTGTTTCTGTTTCATAGATATGTTCATGTTGTGTTTTAGATTCCACATATAAGTGATATCATATGGTATTTTTCTTTCTGACTTACTTCGCTTAGTATGATCATCTCTAGGTCCACCCATGTTGCTGAAAATAGCATTGTTTCATCCTTTTATATGGCTGAGTAGTATTCCACTGTATATATACACCACATCTTTATCCATTCATCTATTGATGGACACTTAGGTTGCTTCCATGTCTTGGCTATTGTAAATAGTGCTATGAACACTGGGGCACATTGTATCTTTTTTTTGCCACATGCACACAGCATGTGGGATCTTAGTTCCCTGACCAGGGATCGAACCTGCGTCCCCTGCAACGGAAGTGTGGAGTCTTAACCACTGCACCCCCAAGGGAAGTCCTGTTTTTGAATTAGAATTTTCTCTGCATATATGCCCAGGAATGGGATTGCTGGATCACATGGTAACTCTATTTTTAGTTTTTTAAGGAACCTCCCTACTGTTTTCCATAGTGGCTGTACCAATTTACATTCCCACCAATCGTGTATGAGGGTTCCATTTTCTCCACACCCTCTCCAGCATTTATTATTTGTACGAGAGTCACTTAATGCCTTACTCTTCCTCACTGCTCCCCTACCTCCACCCCACCAACCAAGTTCTAGTTTTTTTCCTAAATATTTCTCAAATCTATCCACCTCTCTCCATCTCTCTATCTTGGCACCACTTTAATTCAGGTCACCAAAATGATCTCTCTCCTGGCCTACTGCAGTAGCCTAACTGGTCTCAAAATATCCGCTCCAAATCCCTTCAGTCTATTCTCATGCTAACCACATTTGGCTTTTCAGCATGCAAATCTGTCACCAGCCTTTAACACATTCGGTGATACTGATGGAATGTTTAATGTTAGTTGATTACTGTCTGTATTGGTAATTCTTTTATATATTTGAAATTTTCCCTAATAAAAAAAAATGATACCCACACATACACTCACTGTTATGGACTGAATGTTTGTGTTCCTCTGCCCCCCAGAATTTATATGTCGAAGCCCTAACTCCCAACATGATGGTAACAGTAAGCAGGGCCTTTGGGAGGTAATTAGGTTTAGATGAGGTAATGAGGGTACAGCCCCAAGATAGGATTAGTGTCCTTGTAAAAAAGAGACCAGAGGGGGGCTTCCCTGGTGGCGCAGTGGTTGAGAGTCCGCCTGCCGATGCAGGGGACACGGGTTCGTGCCCCAGTCTGGGAAGATCCCACATGCCGCGGAGTGGCTGGGCCCATGAGCCGTAGCCGCTGAGCCTGCGCGTCCGGAGGCTGTGCTCCGCAACGGGAGAGGCCACAACAGTGAGAGGCCCGCGTACCGCAAAAAAAAAAAAAGAGAGAGACCAGAGAGCTTACTCTGTCTCTCCCTGCCATGTGAGGACATAGCAAGAAGCCTTCTGAAAGCCAGGAAGAGAGTTCTCACCAGGAACCAAACAGGCCTGCATCTTGATCTTGGACTTCCCAGTCTCAAGAACTATGAGAAACACATTTCTGTTGTTTAAGGCACCCAGGCTATGGTATTTTGCTATGGTAGCCCCAGATGACTAAGACACGCACACACTCTTCAACAGCTTCCCACTGCCTTCAGAATAAAACACGCCTTACAAGGCTCTACATGCCCCGGTCCCTGCCTCCCTCTCAAGCCTCATCTTATACTGCTCTCCTCCTTCCTCTGCCTTTCAGCTGCACAGACCCCTTCTGGGGTCTCCATCATGTTCCCTCTCACCAAAAGGCCTTTGCACATGCTGTGTCTTCTCACTGAAAAAAACACACAGCCCTGCTCATCTTGCACCACTGAGACAGGCTGGGACCTGGGACCCTTTACTGGAGTGCTTGCACCTAGACAAGCAACAGAATAACAAGAAACTATAAGGGACTATGAACAATAAGATACTAAAAGACAACAAACCAACTGCCACTTCTGAGGAGCCAGGAGCAAAAGCAGGGTACTCTGCATGATCCCAGCACCGCCAAGCGGGTGGGCAGACCACCTAAGCCACTCCTTCAGCCTAACCCACCCATCCACCCCCACCCTCACACCGCTTAAGGAACAAGCCCACCCTCCTCGGAGAGCGAGCAAGGGAACCCGTTACTTGTTTTCCCTCCTTTGTGCTACAGCGTGGGTCCCAATAAAGCCTTGCCTGAATACCTCGTATGGTCTCTTATCAACTTCTGTTGATTAAAGAGTCCAAGGACCCAAGTCAGTAACATCAACACCTTCACCTAATTAACTCTCACCTTCAAGTCTGGGCTGAAACATCACTTCCTCAGTGAAGACATCTATTACCACAGTGACCCTATGTCCTGACTTGCCTGGGAAAGTCTCAATCCACACCTGTTCCTCTCAGCCTAATTATCAATCTCTCTCCCTTCATTCTCAAAAACATCCCAGTTTAGGGACTTCCCTGGCTGTCCAGTGGTTAAGACTTCGCCTTCCAATGCAGGGGGTGCAGGTTCGATCCCTGATCAGGGAGCTAAGATCCCACATGCCTCGAGGCCATAAAACCAAAACAAAACAGAAGCAATATTGTAACAAACTCAGTAAAGACTTTAAAAATGGTCCACATCAAAAAAAAAAAATCTTTAAAAAAAAAAAAAGCATCCCAGTTTAGATGATAGATTACATGGCTACCCAGTCCGTGAGGGAGTATCACCACTATGTGGGCTACTTTCCCCTGTCACATGTGCTCGCAGCTCTTCGTACCTTGCCCTCATTGTACTGAAGTTTATATTTATACATTTATTTGTGTGGATTAATATCTTTGCCCCTCATTAGACTGGGTAAACTTTGGTTGCTGGGACTGTGTCTGGTTTTTTGTTCATTCATGATTTTGTTAACATCTCTCACAAATTACGTGCCTGGTATATAGTAAGCACTCATATTTACTGAATGGATGAATTTCTGTGTCTGA